>NC_136461.1:12627124-14037124 GCF_902686455.1 Sciurus vulgaris
AGACAGATAGAGAGACAGAGACAGAGGCAGAGATAGAGAGACAAAGAGACAGAGAGAGGCAGAGATAGAGAGACAGAGGCAGAGAGACAGAGAGAGAGGCAGAGACAGAGAGAGAGAGAGAGAGGCAGAGACAGAGAGAGAGAGACAGAGGCAGAGACAGAGCTAGAGAGACAGAGGCAGAGAGACAGCAGCAGAGACAGAGATACAGAGACAGATAGAGACAGAGACAGAGAGACAAAGACACAGAGAGATAGAGACAGAGAGACAGAGACACAGAGATAGAGACAGAGAGACAGAGACAGAGAGACAGAGGCAGAGACAGAGACAGAGAGACAGAGATAGAGAGACAGAGGCAGAGAGACAGCAGCAGAGACAGAGAGACAGAGATAGAGACAGAGACAGAGAGACAGAGACAGAGGCAGAGACAGAGAGACAGCAGCAGAGACAGAGAGAGATAGAGACAGAGACAGAGAGACAGAGGCAGAGACAGAGATAGAGACAGAGACAGAGAGACAGAGGCAGACAGAGGCAGAGACAGAGATAGAGAGACAGAGACAGATAGAAGAGACAGAGGCAGAGACAGAGAGATAGGGAGAAACAAAGAGACAGAGAGACAGAGAGAGGGAAGGCAAGAGGGAGACAGCAGCTACGTTGAGTCCTACAACTCTGAGTTGGGTGAGTTTACGTGTCCGCTGCTCGGGCTGCCGGACAAGGGGCCACCACACCGATGGCTTCTACGACAGCCCCTTTCTATGGTCTCAGTTCTGTGGGGTAGAAGTTCAAGGTCAGGGAGTCGGCAGGGTTGGTCCTTCTGCAGGGGTGAGGAAGGATGCGCCCCGGCGGGTGCTGGCTAACGTCTCCCTGCCTCCTCGCACCGACCTCCCTCTGCGCCCACTCCCTGTCCCCATGTCCCCGCCCTCCGCCCGAGAGATGGCATTCATCTCCACTAATCACGTCTGCCCTGACCCTATTTCCGAATGTCGCCTTCGAGGTCTTGGGATTAGGCCGTCAATGTGCGGAGGACACAGTCCAGCACAGAAAGGTTAATTCAGCTGCGGCCAGGTCCTGGCCTCGTCACTGTCACCAGCCTTGTCTCTGCTCTGCTCGGCGTCACTGTCCCCAGTTGGGGCTCATTGCCCGGCTGCGTGAGGTGGCAAGAGGCTCCAGCCTGCACCCCGTTCAGCAGAGGAGACACTCACCCTCTCAGCGGCTCAGCAGGGGCCCCCGCCTCACCCCCCCCATGCCAGCCACTACGGTGGCCAAGGAGGACCTGGCTTCCATCCCAGGGTCCCTCGCGTCACATTCCCGTTCAAAGAGCAGCATGCTCGACACACCACCCTGAGATCATGAGGAAAACTAATATTTAAAGGCACTTATTAGAGGCCCTCCGAAGGCCGTGCGAGTGTCAAACAGCTGTGCGCATTCCCTAATTTGATGATCTACGTGTTAATGACTCCCAGACATGCAGACTGAACGCGCTTCCAGCGGCACGCCGTTTTAAAATGCATTTCTCTCCAGCATGTCTGGGGCGGATCAAGGTGAGCCGAACACCTGTGAGCCAGGCCGGCCGGTCTGGGGCTGGCGCAGGAGGCGACGGGGTTCGGGACTCAGGAGCCAGGACCGAGAAAGACACGGAGAGGGGACGCAGGAACTGCCGTGGAAAGAGCGTGCCCGAGGGCAGCTGGCCTCCTGGGTCCTTCCCCTCAGCAAATATCTACCAAGCCCTGACCATGTGCCAGGCCCTGCCCTGGGCCCCGGGGACACAGCCATGAAGATGGAAATCACACCCCTGGCCTTGCATTCATGGGAGGCAGACAGACAATAAAGAGGCAGATTGCTGGTCAGGTGGTATCAGAGTGTAATCAGCCCCATTAAGGAAAGAAACAGAGCTGGGTGATAATGAGAGAAAGGTGGGGCGGAGGAGGCTGAGGAAAGAGGAGCGGCTGGGGAATTGCACGTGCAAAGGTCCTGGGGTGAAACAGGCCCAGCTTGTCCAAGGCCCAGCGTGGGGGGGGGGGGCTGGCACACGGCAGACAGGGGAGCGTGCCCAGCAGGAAATAGCATCCCCGAAGGGCAACACACATGCACCGGGAAAACGGAGACAAGGTAAGAGCTGTGCCAAGCCATCTCTCTCAGCGCCCCCGGCAACCCAAACTCCACGCACGTACCGGCCTCCTCTGCGTCCTTGTCGGGAGCTGGGTCTCGGGGCAGCTCTGTGCAGGAACAGTCGTGAGCTGCGGGCTCGGGCTCAGTGTGCTTTGCCACGGGTCTGCTACCCTCCAGGGAACGGTCACCAAGATGGAAAGGTACCGGTGTGGGAAATAGCAGCACAACTTCAGAAGAGCAGGGACCAACAGGAGGCCGGGCTTTGGACACGTCCCACGGTTGTCTAGGACGGCAGGAGCGGGCGAGGGGCCCGAGGCACCGCAGAGCCCTGGAGCACCGAGACCTTGTTCACTCACTCCTTGGACATCGCAGCCATCGCGGGTCTCCGTTCCAGCTGGCCCAGGGGAAGAGCAGGCTGCTGGCGGCAGGTGGGGAGGGGCTGGCAGAACCTTCTAGAACCAGGGCGCGTGTTTCCCACCCCTGGGGAGGACCCCGCTCCTGGCCCAGGTGGGAGCTGCCCCCTGCTTCGCTTTTACAGCCAGCACGTGGCCCTGGAGGGGCAGTGCCAGAGCCGCCGGCGGTGACAGCGTGACAGATTGGGAGCTCCGCCAGAGGAAGATGCCGGAAGCAGAGGGCCACGTGCCCGTCACCCTTGTCTGTTTTTATTTCTCTCTGAACCGTGAGAGACAAGAGTTCTGGCGAGTCGCTCCGCTGGCTGATGGAGACGCGAGTCCCGTCCTGCGACCTGAAGTACACAGCAGGGCTGGAGGAAGGTGGCCAGCGTGGACTCGCCCTCCGAGGGGACGAAGCTCTGGCTGGAGGCACAGAGGACCAGGAGGGCAGGGAGGGCAGGGGAGGCAGGGAGGGAGCTCTGAAAGGGGGCAGCCCCAGGCCAGAGACCCCAGGCACCTGGTGCTCTACTGGCCGTGTGACCTCTGCAGCCCTCCCGGGCCTTGGCTCCCTCGTTCATAAATAGGTGGGTCACCCGGCTCCTCCCTGGACACTGGACCCAGAAAACTGCAGAAACCAGTGGCTGATAATGTTCAACTGATGCATCCATCTGTCATCCAGAGATGGACTTACTCCTGGGTGTCCTCCAAGGACCTCAGTGCCCATGTCCCTGACCTCTTGTGTCCCCTGAGGGTCCCTTGTATGCCTCTGTGGGTTGCCAAGGTTACCATAGCCTCAGCATCCCCAGCTGTGTGAACTGCACAAGTCATTTCTCCCCTCTGAACCTCAGTCTCTTCTTCTGTCCAATGGGCATGGTCATGCCTGATTGCTGGCATTAGTGACAAAAGGCTGGTACATGCCAAACACTTGTCACTGGGCTTCTGGTCCATGACAGACATCAGCAGGTAAGAGTGCTTGTCATCTTGTGGGGGAAAAAGTTGTCTCGGGACTGGGGATGCCAGGGAGGCAGCAGGGCATAAACTGTGAAGCGCGGGCTCTGGGCTGAAGGGGTGGTGGCTCTGGAGAGGCTGTGCCCGCTGGGCTCCCGCACCAGGTAGTTACTGCAGGCTGACAGGATGCTGGCACTGTTGAGCCAAGGGCTTGATGCCTGGGCACCTGGGCGCTGCTCACAGGAGTAGACAGGTGGGCTCTGAGGGGCTGTGTGCGCTGCCCGAGGTCCCCGGCCTGAAGGGCAGTTTCAGGTGGCCGGCGGTTGGCCCTCCCCCGCTGGGATCTTCTGCCCCCTACACCTGCCTGGGGGCTGGGACCCTCCCCTGGTCGTGGGTGGCCCTGGACTGGGGTTCCCGTGACACCCACCCAGCCCACAGTCACCCCGTCTCTACCTAGACTGCCTGGGGTCCCCAGCAGATGCCCCATGTCCAGCCCTGCTGCTCAGACCGGCCACCCTTCCACCTGGCCCAGGGCCAAGACCTCAGTGACGGGGACTGAGGCCGTTCACGGGGTCCCTTTGCTGCAGGCGGGGCAGGTGTGTGGACTGGGTTAGACCCGTGGGCCCAGCCACCCGCTGCCCGCAGCCAGCGTCAGAGGCGTCCGGAGCTGACGTCCGCGTCAGACCTGCTCCCCCCGCATCACTCCAGCGCCCCTGCCCCCAGCGCACCCTGTGCCCACGGCGTCCCACCCAGAGCGGGGTGACTCTGCCGGTGCCCACGGCAGGGACGGCAGGGAGACTCCCCGGGCGTCCGGGGAGCAGGCAGGGGCCCCGCTCACAGGAGAGGGAGGAAGCTCTGGACCTGGGCACCGGAACCCAGGGCCCGCTGCTGCCGGGCTCCGCTCCCTCTCCCCGGCCTCTCCAGAGCCTGGTGCAGCCCCACCTGGTGCATGCAAATGGGATGCAAATAGAATGCAAATGAAATGCAAATCGCAGCCTGCAGCTCACACAGTGTCCTGGCCCCTGGGAGGAGGCCCCGGGTGACACAGGAAGCCGGGCTGTAGGAAAGGCCCCAGGGGCTGCGGGAAGCCGGGGGCAGGGCCACCCCTGCCTGAGGTCTCCGGGTGGCCCATTTGGCAGGGACACCAAAGCCAGCCTTGGAGGACAGGCGCTGAGCAGAGCTGAGAGGATCCCTCTGGTGACAGGGGTCTCGCGCCCGCGATGAACCGTGCGCGTGGTATCCCCTCTGTCCCGACAGCTTGGGCACCAGGCGGCCGCAGGCCCATTTCACAGACGGAAGAACTGAGGCTCCGGGGCCAAACCGCTGGCCTAGGGCTACAGAGCTAGTGGGTGCCAGGCCACAGGCCTGCCGTCCATGCCGCCTCTGACCCTCTGCTCCATGAGGCCTCCTCCGCTCCTCACCTCCCGTCCCCTCCCCACGCAGGCCCTGAGGCTACCGCCTCTGCCCCCTGATGCTCCAAGACCCCACCCAACACCCAGCCCTCCAGCAGGGCTGCCCCTTCCAGGGAGCCCACCTCCACTGGGTCTGAGGGCAACCGCAGTGGGAGAGGCTGGCCACACACTGTGGCTCCAGCTCCTCCGCCTGCGTCCCTGGCGCCTCCCATTTCTTCGGCCCACCTAGCCCAGCCCTCCACGCCACTGCGGCACAGGCTCCTGGACGTCTCCTGCCCACCAGGCCATCCTGCCCCTGGACCTTTGCACCTTCCTTTGCCTCTGCTGGAAGCCCAGCGCCTCTGGTTGCCCAGCAGCGCCACCTTGCAGAGCCTCGGGGCACCTGGAAGAGCAGCCCCTCCCCATCCCTCCGCCACACCCCTCCAGGAGCCGCCTCTGTGGGTAGGTCTGCCTCCCGGGAAAAGGAGGGTCTGGTATTGCTGAAGAGGCTCTGGGGTCAGGGCGCCTTGGAGCCCAGAGAAGCGATGGGCACCCCCGCCATCACTCAGTCATTTAGTCGATCAACAAACGCTCCTTGGGCTGAGGCAGCAAGGGATAAAATGGACATCTACCCCGTCCCCCGTGCTCAGAGTCCAGAGGAAACAATGAACAGCAGTGGACATGGCGACCATCGGCACCAGGCCCTCCATCTCTGCCCTGTGTCCTGCCTCCACCAGGCTCTGAGACCCCAGTCCAGGGGACTCGTTCACACATTCACTCAACCCCGCTGGCCAGGCAGTGGCAACTCAGTCCTGTGGACCTGGGTTCAAATCCCGCCTCTGACATAAAGAGCGTCACTCTGGCAACCTGCCTAGGTCTAGGGTCTCTGTGCCCATGTGGGGTCTCCTTTGGGGGGTTTTGAGGAGAGGGGTCGGAAGGGCTTGCCGCGGCCATCAGACCACAGGCAAGAGCCGTTTGCTCTTACTAAGCCGCCCCCCTGGATTCTGGGGGACAGAGGGGACCTGGACTCTATCCAGACTCAGCCCATAGAGAGGCAGCCGGCAAGACCCACGTGAACAGGGACTTGTGCCCGGCCCAAGATGTGCCAGGACACCAGGCAGCCTGGCCCCTCTGCAGCCCCTGTTCAGAAATCAGCCCGTTCACACTCAGCACAAGCGGGAACCAAGGCCAGGGGCCGCGGGGAGCCTGGCTGGCCACGGTCACACCGAGGCTCGACGGGCATTTCAGTCTCTGACCCACCTCGGGGACTCCCTGCCAAAGCTCTGCCTGAGGGGACAGATCCCGCCCGGCCACCAGGCCTCGACTCGGCTGCCCCCTGGTGGTCACCAGCTCAGGGTCCAGGGCTGAGCACGGAGCAACTGGAATGTTCAGGAAGATGGTGAGAGGGCCACCGCCGGGGGACGGGGCCTCCGCACAGCCCGCACCACAGACGCGAGCTGGCAGGTCCGTGCTCCCTGGGCTCCAGGGCGGGGTCTGCAGAGAGCGTGGCCTCCCCTCTGCCTCTTGAGCAGTCCTGGAGCCCAGCTGTGACCTGGTGCAGAGGCCGCACGGAGCACCAGGCTATTCCCGCACACGGTCCGGTTGAGCGTGAGCACCCAGTCCTAGCTCAGCTTCTGTGCGACCGGCCTGGCGGACGCCATGGACAGAAGAACCACTCAGTTGAGCCTCGCCCGCTACAGAGACCAGGAACCATAGTGGTCACTTCATGCCACAGATTTCGGGGTGGTTTCATATGCAGAAATAGATAACCAAAACGGCTGTGTGACCTCGGGCTTGTCACTCAGCCTCTCTGAAGCTCAGTGTCTGCATGGGTAACAATGCCCCGAGCAGAGTGTTTGTGGGAATTAAATGAGGTCATGTGAGTTAGCACGGAATACCCAGCACCCACTGGGAGATGCCTAGCAGACGCCCAGCACCAGACAGCGTGCTCAGCACTTGGCACATGTCACACTTTGAACCTCGTGGCAGATGTCATCTGAGGTCGGTCCCCAGTTTTATAGATGGTGAAGCGCGTTCTCCAAGTAAATAATCCAACTGACGGGAGGAAACTGGGGCGCCGGGAGGGGAGGCAACACAGGTGGAGCGAGTCCACACAGCAGACGAACTCAAGACAGCTCGAACCTCCGTCTCCACCACCTCCACCACCGTCTCCATCACCACCTCCACCATCTGCACCATCTCCACCGTCTCCATCATCATCACCATAATTATCACCTACATGATGCTGTGTGACTACAGGAAACTGGCGGGCCTCTCTGGGCCTAGGGAAACTGCCTTCGGAGTGGGCTGGATCCTCAGCCGCGGGACTAGCTCACTCTAGCTGCCCCCACGAGGGCCAGCACAAATGTGTTTCCACTCAACACGGTGACACTACCTGGACACCAGGAGGAGGAGCCGGGCCTTCAGCATGGGGGCTTCCCTCCCCACTTGGGAGCTAACCAGAGCCCACAGGTCTCAGAGGGTCCTGGCCCCCTGCCACCTCCTGCCTCCCTGAGGAGCCCAGGCAAAAGGCAGGCCACGTGTGACCAGAGGCGCTCTCTGGTCATCGGGCTGTCGCGGCATCTCCTGCAGACCCCTGGCCACGCACCTTGGTGGTTCCTGTCCTGTACAGGTGACAAGATGAGACCCGGCAGCCTGGGCGGCAGCACACCCCTCTCACTGTAGGCATGAGGCTGAGGGCCAGTCACAGCCCCTTGTGCCCCAAACAAGAGCGTGCAGCCCGACACCTCCAGACTCCTCTGCACCCTCACCTGGGACCAGCCCCCACGGCCGGGGGCTGGCGGCAGGGCTGGCCTCAGGACGTCCCCAGCGGGGGTCTGCCCTCCAGCTGCACGGCTGGCAGGCCGGGGAGCAACTGCGGGTCGCGGCGCGGCCCCTGCCCTCCAGGGCTCCCCGGGTCCGGAGGCCCGCGGCACCCAGCCTCCAGGAGGCCGCCGAGCTGCGCCAGGCGGGACGCTGGCGCCACCTGCTGGTGGCCGGCTCCCTCTGCAGCCGCAGCCTGGCGCCGGAGCTCGGCTGGGCTCAGGCCGCGCGGGACCCTCCGCGCAAGGCGACAACTGCCCTGGTCCCCGCCGCCCGCGCACCGCCGAGCTGTCCGTGCTCGTGGTCTTTTCTTTAAACGGCTCCGGCGCTTTGCGGAGCCTGGTCCCCGGCGGCTTCTGGGCAGCCCCGTCTGGTGGGCGGATCACATTTTGACCTGAAATACTTGAAAATTAATACGCGCCGTCCAAACACCCTGGGGCGCCGCGGCTGGGCGGCAGGTCCCTCCTCAGGGGGGCCGGGGAGGCCCAGGACAGGCTGGGAGCCCGTCCTTCCCGCTGACAGCCCGCTAGAGAGCCAGACAGCAGCCAGCGAATCACAACCTCAGTCACGAAGGGGAACCGAGGACGCGCTTGAACCGCGGGACCCACTGGCCGCACCTGCCAGGCACGTGACCAGGTTGGAGAAGTCAGGGAGGGCTGCCCCGAGGTGGCACTTGAGCTGAGACCTCTAGGAAGACCAAGGTGAAGCCCCAGGGATCCCAAGATCCCCAGGGCAGAAGGGAGCTTTGCCCATGAGTTCTGGGACTTGGCTTCCTGTCTGTGGCCCAGGAGGGCATTCTGCCTGGATGGCCACCTCCTTTCCCAACTCCTTCCTATGTCACCAGGCACCTCCCCAGCCCAGCCAGGAGCTCTGGACTAAACTCTGAAGTTTTGCTACCAGGACCTCCATTTTCAAATCCAAAAAAACAAACTTCAGAGAGGTCAAGTTATTTTCCCAAAGTCACACAGCTTTGCAGAGCCACAGTTTACACCAGTGCGTGCAGTCTCTTAATGACATCAGGCCACCTCCCAGCTGTGTCCCAACCTGACTCCAGAGGATTTAGAATCAGGAGACCCGGGTCCAACACTTGGTTAGCACTCACCGGCTTGAGCAACTTTGGGCAGGTACCTGGTCCTCCCTGAACCTCAGTCTCCTCATCTATAAAACAAAACAAGTGTACAATGATAGCAGCTAATGAGTATCCATCTTCTCGTGGATTCTCTAAGGCAGGGTTATCCCCGAAGACAAGGAAGCAAACTCGAGAGGTTTAGCGCTTTGTCAAAGTCAGGCCAGTGGCTGGGAGCGAAGCTTCCATCCCCAGAATGGGAAACAAATAATCTAGTGCTGAACTCTTCCCAGGCACAGGGTTCAGACAGACGCCTCGCCCAAGTCTACGGATGGCAGGCAGGCCTGCGACAAGATTCTCACCTCCCTGGCCGTTAGAGAGATGCCAAGTAAAACACGTGAAAGCCACCGGACCCCTCCTAGGACAGAGACTCCCCACGCCAAGTGTTGGCGGGGTATGGAGGAACTCGGGCCCTCGGGGGAATGGAATTGGGCTCAGTCACTGCAGAAAGGGGTTTCTTAAAAAGTCAAGTTGCACCCGTCCCATGGCCTGGCCATCCTGCTCCTAGACGTTTACTCCAGAGAAGCAAGAGAATATGCCCAGGAGTGCATGGCCCAAAACTACGTGGGCACCGTGGCCCAGGCCGCAACCCCAGTCACATGGGAGGCTGAGGCAGGAGGATCGCAAGTGGGAGGCCAGCCTCAGCAGCTCACTGAGACCCCGTCTCAAAAAGAAGGGACTGGGGATGCGCACGCCTGGGTTCAACCCCCTGTATGTCCAAAAGAGAAAGAAAGAAGAGAGAAAAGGCTTTATGCAAACAGGAAACCCCCCAAATGTCCATCAGCAGGTGAACGGAGCAAGCTACTAATTCAGGACACACTGGGTGAATTCAAACCCATTGTGCTGGAGGCGAAGCTCAAGGAGGCTGCAGGAGGGGCAGCCGGAAGGCAGAGGGTGGCAGAGGGACAGAATCTCCCGGAGGTGAGGAATGTGCCCGTCATCTTGAATTGGGTGACAGTTTCAACAACACAGACAAATATCAAAACCCGCCTCATGGGAAACTTGAAGCTGCCCAGAGGCCCGAGAGCCGCCCCTGCCCCCTGGGGTTGGGGAGGCTGCCAGGCCTGCAGGGCCTCTCCTGCCCCATACACGCCCAATCTCCACCTTGAACCAGGGTTTCAGGCTGAGGCCTTGAGGTTAATCGGTCCAGCTCTTCCCAGTAAGGAAGTGGACAGGGTGGCTTTGTCCCCACATCGCAGCCCTTTCCAGACCTGGCGTGGTGCACAGAGCTGGGGCAGTGACCGTCACTGCCGGTGTGAGGCCCAGCAGGTGGCAGCGCTTCCTCAGGATGCCTCAACCGCCAGGCCCAGGAGGCCCAGCGCCCGCAGCCACACAGGGTCCCGGCCCCCAGGGCTGCGGAGGCCAGGCGTAGTTCCTCAGGCGTGGACGGTCATCGGCCGGGGCTGGCGCGGCTGGAACCTGCTTCTTTCCCTCTGTGCCCTCGCCTCCTCCCTACCTCTGGCAGCCCGGGTGCTCCAAGATGGCAGCCAGCGGTGCCAGGGCTGGAGGTGGCCCTGGCCACACGGCAGGGAGGGGCGGCATCCTGTAAGGCCCCGCCCCAGACAAGCCTGTGTCCCGGGAACTAAGGGCGGGTCTGGGACGGGTAGGAAGGTGGGGAGGGAGGAGCCACCGGGCCCAGCCAGAGCTCCGGCCAATCCCAGACGCTTCTGGAATCCGTGGGCCTTTGCCGCCTGCAGCGGGGACCGAGCCTCCGGGAGGCCCATCAAGCGAGGCCCGGGTGGTTTGGAAACTCTGTTGCATTTTAAGTTGCAAACGGCCGACACATTCGCGTCTTCCAAAGACCGGATAGTGCGGGCGAGACCCCCGCCCCTCGCGCCCCGGCTGACCAGGGTCCCGAGTCTGCCATCTTTCCCGCGGGCCTCCCGCCCTGCCTCCCGGCTCGGCCTCAGCAGCAGGCTCGGCTCCTTCCCCTTCAGTGGTTCTCATCTCAGGCTTCCGCCCAGGGCCTGGGCCAGTAGCTTGCATACAGCTGTCACTCCACGTGTGCACACGCGTCTCCCGAGGGTCGGCTCCTGCAGGACCTCACCGCTGGCTCGAGGAGAACGTGCATTTGGAAGTTGGACCGACCTCACCAAGCTGCCCGCCACCAGGCTGCCCGCCCAAAGACCCTGGGACCTCGTCCCACTGGGAGAACAGGACCCGCCCTTGGAGTGCGCCACCCCGCGTTGGACTTCTGCCAGTTGGTCAAGGACGTGACGTGGGGCAGTCCCTTGAGAGGGACCTGGATCTGCCCCGCGCACTGGCCCTCTCCTGCCTCTGCAGCACCTCCCCTGTCACTCGGGCTGCTCCGTGGCCGGTTCTTTGCGGGTGCCTTGACTTGCTCATCCACCTCCACTGACCTCTGCCCCCCACGACGCGCGATGTCGCTTCCCTGCTGGCCTCTACTTGATCGGCTCCGCTCAGGATGGCGTCGTTTTTAAGTGGGTAGCATTTTTTTTTTTAATAAATGAGCATATCGGTCTTCGCTAACCGTGTCCGGATTTCTGAGTCGTAGCTGGGAATGGCCTCCCTGCTGTAACTCCAGGGGTTCTCTGCCCCGCTTCCTTCACTGACCTTCGAGGTCTTCATCTTCACGCGTGCACCTTTGAGTCTTCTGCAAGTTACTTTTCTTTCTTTATTTGAACCCAGGGCACTGTACCCCTGAGCCACATCCCCAGCCCTTTGTGTTTTCTCTTGTGAGACAAGGTCTCACCAAGTGGCTGAGGCTGGCCTCCAACTTGCAATCCTCCTGCCTCAGCCTCCCAAGTCGCTGGGATTATAGGCGTGCACCACCACACCCAGCTGCAATTTATTTTAAATATAAAGTAAGAGTCCAGATTTTTTTTTTTTTTTAACCCCAGGTAGCTATTCAGTTTCCCCAGGAGCACGAATGAAGTAATTCAGCTTATTTTCCCACTGGTTTGGATACTAGATGTCCTTCCACCTGAATGTAGCCTGTTTCTGGGTTTCACTTGGGAATTCAGTCTGGAAACCTTGTAGGGTTCCTGCTCGCTTGCTTCGGAGTGCTGGGGATGAACCCGGGCCTTGGCATGCTGGGGATGCACACCACCCGGAGCCTGTCCCAGCCCCAAAGCCAGCCTCGGGTTTCCAATGACAGAAGCTTCACACCAGGTCCTTCCCTGCAGCCTGTCTTTCCAGAATTTTCTGAACCATGCTTACTGGTCCACTTTTCCATCTGAGCTTTGGAATAAACAAAACTCTTTCAACAAACACTGTTGGCTTTTCTTTTATCAGAATCAAAGTGTGTTTATCAATGAGCTTAGAGAGAATTAGAATTTCATGGTGCTGAGTCTCCTTCCTGAAGTAGGGTGGATCTTTCCACTGGCTCACATTCCCCTTATCTTTCAGCAGTTTTGTTAATTAAAATATTTATTGGAATAGAACGTGTATACAGAAAAGTCACAAATCATCAGGGACAGCTGGATGGCGGGCCTGCCAGGGAAGACGGGCAGCCGGCACCCGCGGAGAGCCCACCTGCCCGGCGGCCCAAGCCGTGGGCGCCCCTGGAGCCGCAGGCCACTCCTGACTCTGGAACTTGTCATCTGAACCACCTGTGCGTGCTCACGGCCTCGCCTCTGTCACCGGGCACGGGCGGGGTCCCAGGAGGCCACACTTCCGCTGCGGGAGCTTCCCCCTGGACGGCTGGTCCAGGTCCGCGCTGTGGGCATGGACGCTGCCCGACGCACCTCTGAAGCCCTGGCACTTGTGCCCCTCCTTCCCCAGGCCCCTGGCAGTTGGCCGAGGCCCCAGGAGGCTGCACAGCGCCCGGCCCGGACTGGCAGCCCGGTGCCCTCCGCGCTCCACACTGTGGGCCGCCCCCGCGCCGCCCTGGCCTTTCTCTCTCCCTGGAACCACAGCCACGCAGCAGAGCGGTGGCAGTGCCCGGAGGGCACGGAGACAGGAAGGGAGGCTCCGCGGCCCGAGGGGCTCTTGAGAGCAGAGCAGCCAGCCCCCCACCGTCTCCGTGGAGACCCAGACTTCCTGCCCCTCAAGCCGTGTCTTCCGGCATCTTTTGGTTACAGGGTTCCATTGGTGCTGGGACTTAGCTCAAGGGGCCGAGTGCTGGCCCGGCCTGCAGGAGGCCCTGGGCTCATCCCAGCAGAGGGAGGCAGGGAGATTGACCTCGTGTCCTCGATAATGCAGAGACTCGTTCCAGAAGTGGGGCGCTGTCTGCGCAGCCAGGCAGTGGATAAGAGCTCTTGGTCACGCCAAGGGCCGTGGCAAATGCCAGTAATCCCAGCGGCTTGGGAGGCTGAGGCAGGAGGATCTCAAGTTTGAGGCCAGACTCAGCACCTTCGTGAGGCCCTAAGCAACTCATCAAGACCCTGCCTCTAAATAAAATATTAAAAAGGGCAGGGGATGTGGCTCAGTGGCTGAGTGCCCTGTCACAGGATGGAGACTTCCTGTGTCCCTCACCTGTCGCACACAGAGGAGCTCACCACCGAAGGAGTTCCCCATATCCCACGTGATTTCCACTTTGTGAAGCACTTGCTACTTAGAGCCGAGGTGTCCCGGCCCTACGTCCGCAGTACGCGGCCCACTGGTACCTTCCGGGTGCCCTCCTGGTCTTGGCGCTGAAGTCCCCTTGGTCTATTAAGCAGGTCTTTGCCCAACTTCAGGGGCAGGCGTTCCCAATTCCCTGGGATTTTGTTTTCTAATCCAATCTGAATTTTTTCTTTCACTGGGCGAATTAAACCCACTTACACGTCTTAGCATTCCTCTCGTCTGTGTTAGGGCTTATTACTTCACGAGATTTGGTCCTGTTCAGGGCGGTTTTTAAGTCTTTGGTTGGTTCTGTTTTCATGTGGTCCTCCAGCTGTGCTAGGGTTTGATCTAAAGTGTCCCCAGAGGTCCACCTGGTAAAGACTTGTCCCCAGAGTGGTGCTATGGGAAGTTGGTGGAGCTTTAAGAGGAGGAGCTTAGTGGGGGGTCTAGGTCCCCGAGGCGTGTCCTCGGAGGGGACTCTGGGGCACCAGGCTCTCCCTCCCTCTCCCCCCTCTCTCCTCCCTTCTCCCTCCCCCTCTCTCTCTCTCCCTCTCTCCCTCTCTCCCTCCCTCCCTCCCTCTCCCTCTCTGTCACTTCCCTGCCCTGAGGTGAGTGGCTTGACTCTGTCATGAACTACCACAGGCCCAAAGCAAGGGGGCCCGTCCATCAGGAACTGGAGTCTCCAAAACAAACCTTTCCTCCTTGTAAGCTGATTATCTCAACTTGTCTGTTATAGTAACAGGAAGCTGACTAGCTCATTCTACACAGTTTCAGACTCTTTCATCGTCATAACTACGTGACATTCCTGGCTGACCTGCTTCAGAAAAGGAGAACATGGTGGTATTTTTCCTCGCCCGTCCCCCTTTGCTCTCCTCTCAGGCCTCTCGTGACTCCTGGGGTTTCCTTCACTAACAATTTTCTGTTCAGTTGTGTGACTTTTTATTTCTTTAAGTTTTGAGATGGGGTCTCGCTACGTTGCCCAGGCTGGCCTCCGACTCCTGGGCTCAAGCGATCCTCCTGCCTCGGCCTCCCGAGTCGCTGGGGCTGCAGGTTCGCCGGGTCCCGCCTGTGGCCGCGCCTTGGTTCTGTTGTCCTGTCAGCTTTGAGTGATGCTCAACCCCAGCCAGGGCAGAGGAGGCTGCAGAAACACTCGGTTCCCGCCAGCGTCTGCGTGTCCCTGGTCCCTGTGCCACCGGGTTTGGTAGCCTCAGGGCACACCACCAGGCCTCTGGGTTCCCTTAGTGCTGAGGTTCACCCTCTAGAAGTTTCCTGGAGGAGGCTCCACGGGGTCCCCAGTCACTGCACTGCTGGTGGGCGGGGCTAACCGTGACTGACAGCAGGGCTCAGCATCCCGTCCTTTTCCCGGGGTCCTGGGGCTGCTCTGCCTCTCCCAGCGTCCAGCTCCCCCTTGCGGCGGGGAGAGGATGCGGAGTCTGGCCTGGCTGTTTGCAGGGGACGCCTCCTGCCCTGGGTGCAGGGCCAGGTCCTCCTCTCTTGCCGGCGGCTGGGCGACCTGGCCACTTAAATCCCCCCACCCCCGTCCTGCTCTCCCGCCTCCCGTGTGCCTCTTAGGCCCAGAGAAGCTGCCCTGGCAGCCATCGCGCGTTCTTCTTTTTTTTAATCCTTACAGACTGCGCTTTGATCACGGCACACAGATGGGCACAGCTTCTCGCCCCGCCATTGGTGCCCCTGCAGGCACAGAGGGCAACGCCGCCATCCCTCCGCCCTCTTCCCTGCCTCGCCCCCAGCGCATCATTACCTCACCTCTCACGGCGGTGGACATGGTGGAGTCTGCGTCCTTCGCTGGCACCTCGGTGCTCTGTCGTGTGGTCCAGCAGCTGCATGTGACACCCCAGTGCCATGTGCAAAGGGTTCAGCTCCCACCTTGGGCCAGGAGCCCACCCTGGGGCAGGGCCGAGCCTCCTCGTTGCCCAACATAAACGTGCAGGTTGGCGACTGTTGTGAGTGACAGACAAGGAGAAGGTCGGGGGTCAGGGGAGGAGACACAGGGCTGGCTCCTGAGGAGGGGTCATCCGAGCAGAGCTGGCCCAGGGTACGTCCAGGGGAAGAAGGCTCCATGCAGAGGGAAGGGCAAGTCCCATGGCGCTGCAGGGCAGCAGGGAGGCCCGTGGCCCAAGGAGGCCCGTGAGGTCTGGGAGGGTGTCTAGGTGGTGCCGCCTCGCTGCAGGGGCTCCCATGGAGGAGCCGCCAAATCTGACACGAGAAAGGATCCCTCTAGAAGCCGCTGGAGAAGAGATTACAGGGCCGGGCACTGCGCACATGCCTGTACTCCCAGTGACTCCAGAGGCTGAGGCAGGAGGATCTCGAGTTTGAGGCCAGCCTCAGCAACTTAGTGAGGCACTAAGCAACTTAGCAAGACCCTGTCTCTAAATTGAAAAAAAAAGGGCTGGGGACACAGCTCAGTGGTTACATACCCCTGATACCAAAAATAGAAAGAGAGAGAGAGAGAGAGAGAACAGACTAAAGGAAGCAGAAACAGTGCCAGTCACGGGGCTGAGCTTCGTGGCCTCAGCCTCCCAGCTCTGGGGCTTCAGGCTCTGGCTCTCCTGACCTGACCGTGGCAGGGGACAAGGGGCCTGAACCCTTGAGGACCAGCTGTCTGTCCTTAGGGCCGGGGACCTGTCTCCCCAGCCTGTTTCCCCTCGGCAAGATGTCCGAGCACTGGGTAGGGACACGCTGGTCAGCAGGGACTGCGTACAGCATAGCAGCTTAGAATCCCATGGGATTATAATGGAGCTGAAGTAATGCGACCACTCAGTGACTTCTCAGCCATGGTGACGCCACGCACCACCAGGCATAAGAAAGCTCACCTCAACGCCTGCCCGGAACGCACAGGCCCTGGGTTCAATTCCCAGCACCACAGAACAGCTCAAGCTGTCCATCCCTGTGACTGACACTGTTTCTACTTCCCTTTCTCTCTCTCTCTCTCTCCCTCCCTCTCTCTCTCTGTTTTTGGTACTGGGATTGAACCCAGGGGTATGTAACCACTGAGCAGCAACCCGGTCTGTGCAGTCCACCACCCGTGTAGTGCCTGGTCAGCGTGTGCGTTTGCCGTAGAGCGTCGAGCACCACGTGCGGCATATTTATTTATTATTTAGGGGCTGGGGAGTGAACCCAGGGGTGCTCTCACTCTGAGTTACATCCCCAGCCCCTTTTTTTCTTTTCTTTTCTTTTGTGGTCAGTTCTCACTGAGTTGTTGAGGCTGGCCTCAAACTCGTGACCCTCCTGCCTCGGCCTCCCGAGTTGCTGGGGCTGCAGGCATGCTAAGGTGCCCCTCCCTCCTGTCGTGTACTTCTACCTACAAAAGTTTACTATAAGGCGGGCGCAGCCTCAGGCACCTGCCTGGTGTTCTCAGCATCTCTTGGTTGCTAGGAGGCGCCTGGGGTGAGAGGCCTGGGTGGCATCCAGGTTGGCCCCGTGGATGCCACTGCCCTCCAATGACCAGGTTTGGAGCCCCCCCTGCTGCAGAACCTCGGGGGTCCTGGAGCGGACGCAGCTGTGGAGGGGACCCTGGGGCAGGGGTTCCCGGCCGAGCCAGCCCCTGATTCCAGAGGAGAAGGGTGCGCGGTGGCCACTAGGTGGCAGCATTGCTCTGCCGAGAAGGCGCTTCAGGGAACCCGAGTGTCAGGCCTAGAGAAGGTGCTTCCCAGAAGCCTCCAGGCTTCCCGGGTCCCTTCCCTGACCAGGGGGCAGAGACGACGGTGGTGGTGACAGGGTCGCCAAGTATCTTTCACATCACGGCTGTGCGGGAGCCCGACGGGAGTCCCACCCGCTGGCCCCTCTGGGGACAGCGGCTGGCCGAGCCCCAGGGCAGAGCCCCAGCCTCGGATCCTCCCAGCTTTGCAGACTCTCACGCAGTGGAGGACGGGCGATGGCCGGGGAGGCCCCGTCCCAGCTGCTGCGTGGGCCCAGGGGAGGCGGCTGGGAGTGGCACCCAGGCCTGGAGACCCTTCAGGGTCAGCTGGGAAGATGGGAGCCGCCCAGAGAGAACAAAGAGAAGGAAGGCCTGTCTCCCGGCTCCAGCCGGCCGGCCATTATTTTGTTAGAACTGCAAATAGCCGCGAGTGCCTCCCTCTACGCCTGTGCCTGCGGACCAAGTCCCGGGCCATCCGGCCGCCCTCTCTCCTCCACCTGGGCCAGCGCCACAAGGAGGAGCCTGCGCTGGGCCTCAGCTCCCGGGGGCACGTGGCACCCAGGTGCTCAGACCCGGGACCCAGGCCGAGCCCGGCTGAGTGGCTGCAGGCCCCGGCGCATCCCCGGCCTCCCCAGCTTGTTCACTGCAGGATGGAGACACGCAGAGTCCGCTGGGAAATCACACTGCGGGGGCCCACGGGGGTCTGCTGGGGTCCACGGGCGTCCACGGGGGTCGCTGGGCTCTGCGGATGCTCAGGATCACACTGGTTTGCAGCCAGGGCTGCCCAGAGTCTCCCTGCAGGAAAAGAGGGTCAGAGATGAAGGTGAAGGGAGGAGGAGGAGAAGGAGAAGGAGCAGGCCAGCCGGGCTGGACGGAGGTGGGAAGAGGTCAGGTGGAGGGCGGAGGGTGGGCACCTGCCCAGGAGCCCCCTGGGCTTCCCTGCGCAGGGCGGGCCCCCTTCGCCGGCCGCTCTGGTGCAGAGTTCTTGTCCGTCAGGGAAACAGGCCAGGGGAGGCTCCTTCCTGCCCGGCCGTGGGAGTGAGTCGCCAGGGGACGCCGCTTGGGACACTCACACTGAACTCACTTGCTGCTCACCTGAAGTGCGCGTTATCTGCTCGCTCTGGCTGCCCTGGGCGCAGCCCACTCCCCAGTCAGGCGAGGACGGGCGGGTGGTCTGTCCCTTCCCACCTGAGCAGCGCTGTCCTGGAGTCCTGGGCCCGGCAAGGAGCACACACTGGAGCAAGAAGCTGGGGTCAAGGCCTGGAGGCTCCACTCAGGGCCCAGAGGGACGCCGTGCGGGGCAGGACAGGGAGGGCGAGGAGGGAAAAGCAAGGAAAGCCCGGGCCCGTCGCGTCCCACAAGCGCCCGGCAGGCTGCCGCTCTTGAATCCCTTAGGCCTGACTGCGTGACCTTGAGCAAGTGCCACCACCTCTCTGGGCCTCGGTTGCCCCCTCTGTGACGTGGGAACAGGCTTCCCTTCCCTGTGGCCCTGCCCACCCCTGGCCCTGGTGGCCCTGCCCACCCCTGGCCCGTGTTCCCGGACATCCAGGCTCTGGGGCTGTGAAGGTCGTGTCCCTGTTCCTCCAAGGTCAGGGTGGAGGACAGGGGCCAGGAGGGCAGCCTGGCCCCGCCTGGGAGATGCTGCTTCTGCCTCGCTGGCAGCTGGGTGGGCCGTGTCCCAGCTGCAGGTGTCCCATCCTCCACCCAGGGCGGTGCCCAGCAGCGCTGTCTAACCTCTGTCCTCGTGCCACGCCCGGGTGCTCCCCTGGACCACCTTGTCCCCCGAGATGGCACTTCAGTCCATTACAGCAGGTGGCCTCAGTGCCGGTCACCTGCCTCCCCCGCCATCCACTGGGTCCTGGGGTGGACAGCAGAGCCTCCGCAGCGAGACCTGTGATTGAGCCAGTGCTACTCCCGTCCCCTTACCGGTGGGAAACTGGGCAGAGAGGTCGAGTAGGTCGCCCAAGGTCACAGGTGTGCACATTTGAACCCAGTCAGCCAACTGGACTGGACGGCACAGGAAAGCCAGTCCAGGAATGTGTGAATGGACGAGTGAGTAGGCGCGTGGCGGGGGCAGGCAGTAAGCCCAAGGCCTCAGCCCTGGGCCTCGGCTGGTGGGGATCGGCTCAGAGACGGGCCGGGATGGCCCTGAGTCACACAGCATGTGGACAACGTCCCGTCCCACTCAGATGCAAGCTGGAGTCTGGCACAGGGCCACTGTGAGCATCGGCCGCCCAAGTCATGGGCCAGCAGCTCCCTCAGGGACCAGCAAGCGCCCCCTCCCCTCCCGCCTTCATCCGCAATTGCTGGCGAGCCTGGAGGACCCCAGAGCCCTCCTGGCAGCACCAAAGGCCGGCCGAATCCAGGGAAATGATGGAGGTTGATTCCTCAGCCCTCACACATACCACCCACCTCTCCTAGCAGGCGGGGCGGATTTATGAGTTAATGGCAGCACTGTCATGTAAAGGGCTTTGAGATCCTCAGGGAGAGAGCCCTGGGGACCTGCGGAGGATGAAATGGGAGGTACGATGACATTAGCACCCACTTACTCAGGATGATCACTCTGGCTCCCTGAGGCTGAAAGGAAGAGCCATGATCTCCAAGAAACCCCTCTGCTCGCCCCCGGAAGGACCAGGATGGTGCGGGCAGGTACCCTTGGCTCAGGACCCTTGGCTCATTCCTCCAGCATGCTGTGTGACTTTCAGAAGTCCACATGCCCTCTCTGAGCGTCTTGCCTTATTAGCTGTTCAATGGTTCACTAACCCTAACCCTTCCGCCTCCCTGTGGCCCTGCAGCTCTGTGCCAGCCAGGGTGTGACCTGGTGTGTGTCACGCCAGGGAGGAAGCCAGGGACCTCAGCTCACAGACCAAGCTCCCTCCCAAGCCAACATCTTGGCCCAAGTGAGGCCTGGGGCACATGCAATGTCTGTAAGAGTCTTTCATCAGAGCAGCTGGCACACTAACGGTCAGAGAACCTTCCAGAGGAACACGCTCTGAAAAGCAGCCACCAGCATCTCCAGCCCATGGATGGGCAGACTGAGGCCGGGCAACCAGCCTTACCCGAGGTCCCACCACTCGGAAGCAGGTGAGCCTGAGTTCCAATCTGGGAGCCCAAGCTCCAGCCCCGCCGGAGGCTGCTGGGCAGACACGGTGTCCCAACCCTGCTGTGTGCTCTGCTCAGCTTCCCGTGGGGACGTCTCCAGCTTTCTAGTTCCCCTGGCTGATGCCAAAACCTGGACAAAGCTCCTCGGAGCACTTACTGCATACCAGGTTCCGTGCTGAGCCCGCTAAGTCCCCATTTCACAGGCGAAGACTTGCGGGGCGGGGCTGAGGGGTCTGCTCCGGGTCTCAGCTGAACCCTGGACTGGTCACCGCCTAGGGGCCTCCTGGCTTCGTTTTCTCCAGACGCCTCTTGCTCTCTCTGAGGACCTTTCCTTGCGTTCGCCCAGGAAGGTGTTCCTTCTGGCTGGCCCTGACGGTCTGCAGGATCCTGGGGCCACCCTCTTCGATGCTGGGTCCCCAGTGCCTGGGTCAGTGCCAGGCACATAGTAGGTGCTCAACAAACGTTCATAAGTTAGGTTGGAAGGAAGTGCTTTGTAGGCTGAGGAGCCCTCTGCACGGGGATGGGAACCTCACACTAAGCAGCCCAGGGGAGGCAGAGAGGCAGGGACAGAGTGGAGGCTGCTCCAAGGGGAAGGATCAGCAAAGGCGTCAAAGTCAGGTCTCGGTGGACGTCTTGGACCACTCGCTCAGCCCAGCGTGTCTGGCACAATCGGCCCCCAAAGGGAGGACACTGCCCCAGCTTCCCCAGGGAACTCCAGAGCCCTCCTGAGTCCCAAAGCCCTCCTGCAGCCCCTCCTTGGTCCCCTCACCAGGCTGCCCACATGCCGTGCCCAGTGGGAGCAGTACAGCCCTTCTTGAACACTCCCTGGCCTCCACCACCTTCCTGGGAGGCTGCCGGTCCCTCCTGGCCTCTGCCCGGCCTTGGGCCTCGCCTCCTCTCCCGCTCCCCCACCCACCGGGCCCTGCGCCCACGCACGGCCTCTCCACCCGTCCAAAGTTAATTCCTTGCAAACTTTCCTTGGGAGCAATTTCTACTTCTTATTATGCCTGCTGCGAGGCCCTGCTCCGTGCTATCTGGCTCCTTCCAGCAGGGAAGACAGTGTGACACTTTCCTGGAATAGCAGAGGTGACGCGGGCCGGCTCCTGGGATTACGATAAGGGCTGCGGGCTTGGTGGGCGCCGGCCTGCGCGGCCGTGCGGCGGGAGATAGGCCGATTCTCCATGCCGCCCTATCTGCTATCGGCCCGCATTCAAATGCAGCCCAGCGCCGGCCTCTCCGCGCCCTGCGCGACGCCACCTCCTCCAGAGGAAATGGAACCTGTGATTTGAAAGGGGAAAGAAAATTAATTGCAGTGGCCAGACGTTCGCGCTCCGCTCCGGGATTTAATGAGCAGCCCGGGCGCCGCGATGCCAGGTGGGCTGCGGGCAGGGGCTCCCGCGGGTCCTCCGGAGACCCCAGGCAGGGGCACCGAGCCCCACCCCCGGGCAGGTGCTTCCGCCTCAAGGGTGCGAGATCCAGGAGCTGGAGGGCGGCCTTGACCTCCAAGGAGGCCCAGGGCTGCAAGGGAGGGGCTGGCTGCCACCCCCTTCATGAAATTCCACCCCAGAAGAAAGAGGCTTCTGGAAGGTTTGGGTTCTCGAACCATCATCTTCTTATTATTTTAGGGTTTGGGAATTGCCTCCCGGGTTCGGAGGCGTCAGCAGAATATTTATTGTCCTGTACGGTGCGTTAGCAGCGCCACCGCTCCCTCCGCGGCGACTCCGACCCCGCCGTCTGAAGTGGTGTGTGACGCGGGGGATTTCTTTTTTGCCAAAGTCAGCAGCTGTGGGCGGCGGCGCCCCAACTCCCGGCCTCGGCAGGGAAGGGGAGGTGGCTGGGCCTCAGGCTGCAGGCCCTGGCTGGGCCTGGCTCCCCTGAACTCTTAGACGGCCACTGCAGCCCGTGCAGCCGGGAGCCCCAGGGCCTGGCCCTGCCCCCCAACCACCCTGTCCCCCACCAGGGGACCACACCCCGGAGGGCTTCAGCTCCGCCACAAATTACAGCCTAGGCAGCTGCGGCTTACGGGCGCAGGGAAGGGCTGGGACCTGGACAGAGCGTCACCATCCCCCTCCTGAGGGGGACAAAGGGGCTGGGACAGAGAGGCTGGCCTCCCTGGGGCAGCTGTGCCCAGGCAGCCTCTCATGCAGGTTCTGCAGGTCACGGAGGCGGAGGTGGCGCCGGGAGAAGTAGGCCGCAGCCATGATTCCAGCTTGGTTCAGGGAGAAGGGCTTCAGGCCGGCAGCCCTGGCGGGCCTCCCTGCTCTGGCCCGGCCAGGAGGGCGTCCAGCGTGCTTCTCCTTCCCCGGGGGGTGTCCAGCGCTCCCCCCTCTGGGCCCCATTTCCCCGTCTGTCAGTCAGAGGATGGATTAGATCATCCCTAGGGAACGTTCCTAAGGCTGCTGCTGATCCTGGTCGTAACAGTGATGGGCACATGATCTCATCCAGTCCTCCCCACGCTGTGGACCAAGAAGGCAGGAGAAGGGGCAGCGAATGCAGTGGCCCTGGGTGGGGTGGAGTGCACACTGTCCCCTGGTAGGTGGCCACGGTGCCTGGACCAGCCTCCTGCCTGACTCCAAATCCCTCCTCGTGACTCAGTACAACCGCCGAGACGGTTCTGTGAGTCTAGGATTATACACTTATCTTCCAACTTTTCCTCATCAACCTAAAATAAATAAAGACATGTGCCTAGAATCCTAAACCTTCTGGATAAGTTCCCAGCAGCTGCAGTTTCCTCCCGGGCCCATGCAGATGTCAGCTGGTCTTTATTCTGAGAACTGGAAAGGGAATGGAGGAAGCTGCCAGGCCCCGAATCTTGAAGACACCATGTATTCGTCCATTTTCTGTTGCTGTAACAAAATACCAGATGCCAGATGTTTTATGAAGAAAAGAGGTTTATTGAACTCACATTGGGGAGATTTAGGGGGGTGGTTCCAGCACCTGCTTGGCTCAGGCGAGGGCCACGGGCTACATCACACAATGGCTGCTGACCTCACAGTGGATGTGCATGAGAGAGGGAGAGATCACGTGGTGAGACAGGAAGCCAGAGTCTGGGCCCGCCACGTTCTATTGTAACAAGCCCCTCTTACCGGGGTCCAGGGAAAGCTGCATTCATCTGCCCCAGCGGCCCAGACCTCCCACAAGGTACCACCTTCTGCAGGTTCCTCCACCTCTCAGCCTTGCAAACCAAGCTCCCTTCACACGTGCCTTGGGGGACACCCTGAAGCCACGTCCAAATCTCAGCCTCCGCCTGCCCACTGTCTTCCTTCTGTGCCACGCCCCCGTCACACAGGCCCACTGCCCCCGTCTAGACCACCGTCTAGAGCAAGGTTCTCTGCCCCAGCACCTCTGTTGTGTGGGGGGTGCCCCGGGCCCGGGCACTCATGGAGCTCCGCCCCTGGCGGTGGCAACCCGCCCTTCCGGGTATCGCTGAGCGTCCTCTGGGGAGAACCATGGTCCCTGGGGAGAGCCGCTCCTCCGGCAGGCAGAAGTAAAGGAGCGGAGCGTCCTGGGCTGAATGTCCCATCTGCCACTGAGCTCGGTCATCCTGGTCCAGAGGACACGCCCGAGAGCCACACATAGTACACCTGGCCCGGCTCCTGGCCATGGCACTAATCAAAGGAAGTGGCCAGGGAGCAGGAAGAGGCGCAAACAGAAGATGGGTTTCAAGGAGGGACGTCACCAGAGTTGGGTCTGATGCCTCTTCGTGGATTGGTCCAGCACAGTTGGAAATTACCTGTGCAGACCTCGAAGGACAGTCCCCATCCCACCATGTCACCCCGAGATCCTGCATCACAATGATTCACACCCCTTTCTTTCCCTTTTTGCTTTGGCCACTAGCAAGCTCGGACAGAGCAAAGCTCCATGCTCGGCTGCTGTAGCCTCTCTCGGTCCAGGTTTCCGATCCTCTCTCTGCCTCCCCGACCCCCATGGAGGATTATTCTACGTATTCTCCTTTTATCCTTCTCTCAGTAGGCTTACGGAATTTTTGTTTCATTTTAATCATGCTGTATTGCTTTAGGGAGAAGATAATATACAAACCAAAACCCAAACTAATCCCTGTTGCTTTTTTTCAGGTGATTAAAAGTTTTTCTATGGTTTGGTTTCTTTTGTAAGTTATTTCATCTCAGGTGAGGAAACTGAGGCTTTGCCAAGTAATTCTGTGCACATAGGACCGCCTGGGATGCACGTGTGAATTAAATGAAATGTCGGAGACAAAGTGAATCACGTTAATCTGCTTAGATTGACAATAATGACATTACTAATCATTCTTAATGTATTAATCTCAATTAACCAATTAATCTTCATAACAACCTTTTCAAACATAACACTATTTCCTTTTGAAACATGAAGAAACCCCAGTACTGGGGGTGTACGTTGATGGTAGCTACTGGGTTCCCTCCCTACCACCTCAAAAATATGAGGAGACCCAGCATTCCCAGCCAGTTAGAAGGCCTCACCCAAAAGCCAGCTTGATCCATCCTGTGGCCCACACAAGCCAAGTCTCCAGATGGCTGACACGTGGACACTGTCTGGTCATCTTCCTGCCCTGCTCATTGTTTACAGCGTCCTCCTCCCCTCCATGGGGGCTGCCTGGCGGACCACCAGACTCAGAATGGTAGAAGTGCGTGTATCCATGCACTGGAATAATATTCAGCCATGAAAAGGGAGAAAGTGCTATTTCAATGTCCGGTGGCAGGGGCGAATCTTGAAAATGCGCTGAATAAGACAAACCAGGCACTAAAGGATACAGAAAGCATGATTCCATTTATACAAAATATCCACAACGAGCCAATTCACAGAGACAGAAAGCAAGTGTTAGGAGGAGGAACGAGGAATGACAGGGAACAGGTATAGGGCTTTATTTGGGGGTGTGATAAAAATATTCTAGAACAATGTACCAGTGATAGTCACACGGCACTGTGAACTTCCTAAATGCCATAGAACTACATACAGACGTAAATGGTTAAAGGGCGTATCTTGCCTTGTGTGTGTTACAATAAAATACAGTTTAAAAGAAGGAAAAGGAGGAGGGGGAGGGGGAGGGGCGAGCAGAGCCACCTCCCCAGCCCGGGCCAGAAGAGAATGGGCATTTCCTTCCTTTTCCTCCCATCTCTGTAATTGGGGAGCAGAGTTTGCAAGAAAGAAAGAAAGGAAAAGGAAGTCGGGACAAAGGCACAAGTGGCGGGGTCGCTGAGTCCTTCCGCCGCGGGCAGCAGGAAGGGTCCCGAGGCGCTGCGTCCGTCCGCCCCGTCGAGGGCCCGTCGAGCGCCCCGTGTCTTCCCGGTCCGGCGTGGACGCAGCGCGGGAGCAACTGGAGAAAGGCGGACACATGGCACCTGCTCTCCAGCTCGGTTCCAGCGGCCGGGAGTGGGAGAGGCCCGGGGCGTGGGAGCCGCGGCTTGGCCCCAGGGAGGGGAAAGGGGCAGCAGGGACCCTGGCTCTTTTCGGGTTGGGCAGGTGCGGGGTCCCCGGGGCTCGGGAAAGCCCCCGCGTCCCCGCTGGGCCGGCGGCTGCAGCATCTCGGCGAGGCAGCTCCGCGGCCGCACGACGGAGAAACCTGGGGAGCCGAAGGGAAATGCCACCCAGCAAGGAGGGGGCCGCACCGAGCTCCGCACCGAGCGCCGAGCGCCGTCGCCTTTATGATCCAAACCGTTTCTTTTTTCAAACGTTCCCAAGGAATATCAAGGCCCGGCTTCTCTTTGAAATGGCTTCCAGCTCGCAGACGCCGCGCTCCCTCTGTGGGGGACTCAGATCACAGGCGGAGGAGGGGTCCCTGCGCCGCTCCTGGCCACCTCCCAGCCAAGATGCTTCTGCAGAGACGCGGCCACGCAGACCCGAGAGAGGCCGGGGGAGCGGGCGGGACACAGCCTCTCAGAGGCGCTCTGGGGTGGTTCTCGTGTGAGCCTCTCCCCCGAGCTGCGGATGGAACCCAGGGCCCCCCGCATGCCAGGCAAGCGCCCTACCACTGAGCCACAACCTGGCCCACCCATCCTCCTTCCTGACAGCCTCTACTTCCTGTTCTGCCTCTTAGCCGGCTGTGGATCCTCAGGCGGCTCATTTGAGTCACTCACCTGTCCCCGGTTGCTCCAGCGGGGTCCAAGTGAGCGAGTCCTGGGCGCCATCCTGCGCGGCCTCATGCTGCCGGTCTGAGCGAACACCTCAGAGGCAGAGGCAGCACCACGGATGAGGAAACAGAGGTTCCAAGGCCACCTAGTTGCACAGCTAGAAAATGGCAGAACCAGGATTCAAACCCAGAGCCCAGGATTCAAAGGCCCAAGCTTTGGAATGTCTCTCATTTGTGGGTCCCACGGTCCCTCTGGCTGCACAGCGCCTGGGAGATCTGCACCACGTCAGATGGTCAGCATCCATGAAGGAGCTACAGTAACCATGGCGATGAGCATTTATTGTGCAACTATTAACCAACTAAGTGCTTTTCATACCTGGCCTCTTTGAATCCTCTCCTCCAGCCCCTTGGAAGGAGGTATAATTATTATCCTCCGTCTACAGGTGAGCAGATGAAGACACAGAGAGGTACGCTGACTCACCCAGTATCACACAGCTGGGAGGCCGGGGATCTGAACCCAGGGCTGTCTGATGAGTTCCAGGCGGGCCCTGTGGTGTGGGCTGGCAGTGGGCTTCCGTAGATCGCCGGGGGTGACGGATTCTAACCTGACCGCTTGCCCTGGGTAGTTTCAGCCAAGAGGACCACCGAGACTTGATCGCAGGCTGGCACTTAGAGCCGGGCCTTCAGCCCGGGGCCCAGCACACTGGGCGCACCAAGTGTCCCGTATGAAGCAGGTGCCGTGGCAGCTGGAGGTTGACACGGCTCTGCGCTGGGGTCCTCGTGGCCCTGCTCTCCTCCTGGCAGATGGCGGGCGGAGGCCCCCAAGACCTCACGGGCATTTGCCTCCCGACCTCCAGCACACAGACACCCACGGCTCCACGCGCAGCGGCAGGAACTGGCCGAGCCCCCGGCAGACCCAGCCCAGGCTCCATGCAAGCTCAGTGTGGGATTGGGGGGCTGCTCCCACCGGCCTCTAGGACTCCCCTGCTCCCTCGAAGGGAAAAATAAAGAAGTGACCTTGAAAAGGGTTTCAGAGTCTCCCCGTCACCCCGGGCAGCTCTGCTTTAACGTGGCTCCGCATCGTCCCCGCAGCGCCTCTGTCGCCCATGAGCAGATGAGGGAGTGTTTGGCCTTCCAGTGACGGCCAAGCTGACAAGTGGTCACAGCCCCAGTCCAGTGGACAGTCTGTCATCCTCTCTCAGGGGAACGGGAATACGGTCTTTCCATCCGCACCAGCTCTTCCCACCGAAGGGCTCTGTCCGCAGCCGCCTTCGGGACAGTCACGCGTACACACACTGCGGCGGACAGCTCCGTGGGCGCCTGCCCTGACCAGCCCACACAGGGAGCATGCCTTCCAGAATGGTCTCGGCAGCGCCCAGCTCTGGAAGTGGGAACGGAACAGAGCTGGCCAGGCTTCAGGGTCCCCTGAGTGCCACGAACCAGGGGGACCACACGGAGACCACAGGGAAAAGACGGGCCCAGGTCACTCAGGGAACCCATGCTGGGGCTCCCACTGGCCCCCCACAGAGGCCCAAGAGCAGAGGGCGTCGTCTGAACGTTAGGACAGGACGGCCGCCCAGAGGAGAGCCAGGAGAGCCAGTGGAGAGAATCTTCGCAGGCGCAATGGCCACGAAAGTCTCAAAGACTTCCCAGCCTAATGCACGGAGGGGAATCTTTGGAGAGTCATTCCCATTAATCAGCTGTCAGCCGCGTGCTGGGGGAGGGGACGAGCGGAGGACGCTAACTCATTTCCCAGAGCCCGTCTTCCAGGTTTCAAAAATGAGTTTAGCAGAGGGAGCCACTTTGGGGGGCGTCTGAGAAAACAAGAGAGGCCTGTGATGCCCTCAAATATTCCAAACCTGCACACCGACCCCTCTGGTTGGGTGACTCTCACACTCTCCGTGTGCACTGGAACCTTCTGGAAGGCTCACGCAGGCTGCTGCCCCCACCCACGCGCCCCTCCAGATTGCTGATTCAGGAGGTCTGGCCCAGGCCTGAGAAGCCGCATTTCTAACCCGTTCCCAGGGGTGCCCAGGCTGCTGGTCCGCGGCCCGCACTTTGAGATTCATTGCTTTGAGGGTTGAGGCTCTGCAGCCGGTTCCAGGAAAAGGGTGGAGAGCAGCTTTATTCACCCGAGGGCGGAATGGCGTGGCGGTCAGGCCTGGGACTCCGTCAGCCTGCTGTGGCCAGCAGGGGAGCTCTGGGGAGACCACGCTTCACGGGCATCTGGTAAGTGAGCCTCCTCATCCTAGGGGGAAAGGAACAGGAGACGGCACAGGATCCGTGGGAACACCCAGGGGCCCCGAGCCTCTGACGGCCTGGCCTTGATAGGGGTCAAGGGGCAGCTAGGGGCTGAAGCCAGAATCCACTTCTTTCCAAGGTAGTGATTTTTACACAGATGTTGTTATTTTTTTAAAGAGACAACCCTCATTACAGAAAGTGCGGGAAAAGCCTGAAGATAAAAAGAAGAGACCAAACAAAACCCGTACCCTCACCCCGAACAGTGCTCTTTGGTCTTTGAGGAACACATCCTTTCAGGGTTATTTTTCTATACGTTAAGGAAGTCACTTTCCTTCGCTCAACATTTCAGGGATATTTTGCCAAGTCATTAAAAACTCTGAGAGATAAAATAGTTCAGCTAAGAACACAGAGCCTAGGCTGGGCACAGTGGCGCACACCTGTAATCCCAGTGGCTCGGGAGGCTGAGGCAGGAGGATCACAAGTTAGAGGCCAGCCTCAGCAAGTTAGTGAGGATCTCAGTAACTGGGCAAGACCCTGTCTCAAAATATATATTTAAATAAAGAGCTGGGGATGTGGCCCAGTGGTAAAATGCCCTGGATTCAATCCCTGATACCAAAAAAAAAAAGAAAAGAAAAAGAAAAAAACCCAGCCCCTAGGGTTGGGCTAGGTGCAGCTCAGAGGTAGAGCATTTGCTGAGCATGTGCAGGGCCTTGGATTCCATCCCCAGCACTGGAAATAAAAAAGAAAGGAAGGAAGGAAAAAGAAAGAAAGGTAAAGAAACAAGAACACAGACCCTGGAGCCAGCCGTCCTGACCTTGGTTTCTGCCAGTTTCTCGTTCAGGGCTGAGACGTGTTCCTTAACCTCTCAATGCCTGGGTCTTCCTCCAGACGATTAGGATGACAGCATCGTGCTCCTCTCCATCGGCGGTGGGGGTGTTGAGCTAACCTGATAGGGCGTTCAGGACGTTTCCAGTGTCTCGAGAGGCTGAGGCAGGAGGGTCTGGAGTTCAAAACCAGCCTCAGCAACTTAGCAAGACCCTGTCTCTAAATAAAATATTAAAAAATATCTGGGGATGTTGCTTGGTGGTTAGGCACCCCTGGGTTCAATCCCTGGTACCAAAAAATAAGAAAGAAAGAAATGTTTATCTTATCCAGTTTTCCCTACTACCAAAACAAAATCATGACGCACTTATACCCTGGCACTTTTGCGTGACAGATTCCTAGACACACAAAACAAGATGCCAAGGATGGTTCCAAACATTTCTACAGCTCTTGAAAAATACTTTCCAAATTGCCCTTCAGAAAGCTGGTCCCAATTTACTCTGCCACAAATGGTACACACGAGTCAAAGTTTCCAGAACCCTCAGCAATTCCGATGGTATCGTTTTCCCCCTGTGACTTCCACTCTGATGACTGACCATCATTAGATTTTCTTAGATGTCTAATAAGACTGAGTTTTTCATATGCCTCCGGGTCCCAGTACATCTCTCCTAATTGCCTGTCCATGCACTTGGCCCCGCAGGCGTTGGTCGTCCTTATTGATTTGTGAGAGCTCTTTACATAGCGAGGATGGTAATTCTTTGCAGCAGAGATATTGAAAGTGTTTTCTCCAATTTGCAGTTTGCTCTCTGTTTTGTTTTTGGCGGGCTTCTTTCCCCTTGCATGCCACTCTCAGGACCCTTTGGTAACCCAGCAAGGGAGCCTCCTCCCATCCCAGCCTCCATCCTGCCCGCTCCACCAGCCAGGGGCCCCTTTCAGTTCCCAGCCTGGGGCACTCCCTTTGATTTACTGCCCCCTGCTTATGAAAAGCTCCCGACTGGAAAGTGGTCTATCAGGTCTTTCCAGAAGTCTGAAATAACCCCAGGTCCACTGGACTCCTACCCCTGCTGGCTGCCTCACAGGCCACAGGTCACAGGTCATTACGCCCCAGTGACCCCCCCAAAGGAATAACTCAAGCCCCCTGGTGATAGCAGTCGATGCCAGCCAACTGGTTTGGCTGCTTGCTTCTCTACGTTTCCCTGATAATTTTTGGAGGAATGTAGGTTATAGCCCAGGACTGCAGGGAGGAAATAATACTCAATTGAGGAGACGTGATAAGAGCCGCCCTCTCTGCGCCCTGTGAAGTGCCGGCCGCTGTCCATGCATTATCTCTCCGGCAATTCCCACCGTTGCTTTTAAAAGAGGAAATGGAAGTTCAGAGAGGTTAAGTGACTTGCCCCAGGAAACCCAGCTCCTGAGGATGGAAACCAAGATTAATATTTAGCTTGTCAGGTTTCCCAGCCCGAGCCCTCGGGCTGAGCCCCGCTCACTGGGTTTAACCCTCCCCCGGCTTTGCTCTGAGGCACCAGAAAACCTCTTTGTGACTCCAGTCTCCAGTTTTCCTTCACGGGGAAATAATCATAGCCAACACCATGTGGAGGCCAGAATCAAGTTTTTAGAAGATGGACCTGCGGCGCTGGATGGAAGGGCAGATTCGCAGAAGGTGGCCACTCACTTGTGCTCACCTCCGCACGTGTCAATCACGCTGGCAGGATGGATGGGCACCCCTGCCTGCCTCCCCACCTCGCTCATCCACCTAACAAGTGATCAGCTTTCTGGCCCCAGGGGGGCGGGGTGGTGTCTGTGACCTCAGGGAGCTCACGCTAATGCACACGCGAGCACACGCGTGCACATGTGAGCCCACGCGTGCATTCCGTTCCCTTTGAGCGTCTTTACTTCTTGACTTGTAACCTCTTGACTCTCCAGGTTTCAGAGACACAAGGCCCCCAGGCTCATGTGAAGCCAGGTCCCCAGCAAATCTGCATCACCTGGTCCTGGTGGGCAAGCGCATGGCCCTGCCCTTTCAGAATGTGGCAGCCAGAGCTGCCTCCCTGACTCCCCCCAGAGCACTCTGCAGAGGCAAAACATGCCCACCACGATTCACCCGGATCTGCCCTGCAAATCAGACCCTCAGCCAGCCCTCGCTGGGTCAGTGAGGACGAATCTTGCAACTGTTATGTTGGGCAAGCAAGCGTGTAAATATGTAGTCAAAATGCAGAAGCAGGTCCGTTAGCCTCCCATGTCGGCTGTAATGAATTATGACAAACCTGGTGGCTTCAAACAACAGAACCCAGCTGGGTATGGTGGCCCACACCTGTCATCCCAGCCACTCGGGAGGCTGAGGCAGGAGGATTGAAAGTTGGAGGCCAGCCTCAGCAACTTAGCGAGACTGTCTTGAAGTAAAAGGAGTTGGTGATGCAGGTCAGTGGAAGACTGTGCAAGGCCCTGGGCTCAATCCCAATGCTGAAAAAAAAAAAAAAACTAATAATAATAGCAATAGTAATAATAATAATAATAAATGAAATGGAGGTCGGAAGTCCTGGGTTACTACCGCTGGGTCAAAATCGAGGTGCGGGCGGGTGACCTCTCCCGGCAGTCCTCTCCTCTTTGGCCTCTGGTGGCGCTGGCGTTGCTGCATGGAGGGCCAGCTCCCTCCAGGCTCATCCACGGACACAGCACCGCTCGCCCGCTGTGTGCGACACGTCCCTTTCTCTCTGAGGAAGGCACCCGTGGTGGCACGCAGGGCCACCCAACGTGCATGACCACCCGTGCGATCCGTGACCCAGTCCCACGTGTGATCACACTTCTGCATCTCAAGGGAACAGTTACACGCTCCAGAGATGAAGACCTGATATTTTAGGACACGTTTTCGGCCACTACCGAATATGCAGAAGGGCTGGCTGCCAAGTCAGGGGTCACAGTTGCTCCTGGGAGAAGAGAGACCACCTGGGGGCGGGGACATCACTGTGTGGATAAATCCTTAATAATCTTGGAACATTATTGAAATAAATCAGTAACTCTGGGGCGCTGGGGATTGGACCCAGGGCCTGAGCGCATGCTACACCACTGAGCCACATCCTCCGGTCCCTAATTTCTGTCTCCCCCCCCCCTTTTTTTTTTATTTTAAGACCTGCCCCCTCCTAGTTGTATGAACCTAGGCAATTGCTTCACACCTCTGGACCTTTATCTTTTTTTGTTTGTTTGTTTTTGGTACCAGGTATCGAACCCAAGGGCACTCACTCCACCACCGAGCCACATCCCCGGCCCTTATGTTTTTTTATTTTGAGATAGGGTCTGGCTAAGTTGCCTACAGCCTCACTAAGTTGCTGAGGCTGGCCTTGAACTTGTGATCCTCCTGCCTCGGCCTCCAGGCGTGCGCCCTGTGCCGGGCTAGGGACCTTTATCATCTGATCCCTAATAGGGATACTGGTTCCTACTTCACATGAGGATCAAATAATAAGAGGCAGGTACAGAAGCTTGCGGAGGCTCTGGCTCGTTGAAAATGCTGACTCGCCACTATTACTATCGAAACTGTCACGGCTACCTCTTTGGAAGTGAGGAGCGTCTTGTGCAATGCATGGCGTGTGCCCATGTGCACACACACGCCCTTACACCCTTCCTGGGCGGTAGGACTCAGTGTCCCAGCTCCAGAGTCCTGGTTTCTGAAACTCAGCCTGGAGAGGGGGTGAAGACGACAATGGGGGGGGGGGGGGCTCTGCAAGGGCACTTTTGATCTGCTCTAACTACCACTATAGAGAATTAGATGGAATTCATTTTATGATGAAGGAATTAATGGTTATGGAGAGAATCGGGTCCAGGTGGAAGACCTGAATCCAAAGAAGGGAATAAAGCCTTGAAATTCAAATGAAAAATTACTATATAAGCATAAAGGAAACCTATTTTACACCTGTAAGACTGAATGTATAAATATGAACCAGCAGTTCCCTCTGGGAAATGGGGATTGTGCTTTTAATTCACCTAGACAAATATGCGCTGGCTTCTCCCTGCCGCCCATACATTTCAATGAAGACCTGACCTGCCAGGAGCTCCCGAGCTCCCTCCCACGGCCCCTTCCCCGGGGCTATGCACCCTGGCCAGGCGAAAGTCCCCGGGGATGGCCAGAACCCCCAGAAAGCAGGGGCCCCCCTGAAGCTGCAAACTCTAAAAGAGGTCATTTCAAAGGCTCTCTCCCTCCCCGCTCCCCACACTGACACTCTCTGGTCCTAGATCCCCCTCCCCAGGACTCCTGTGGCACAGCAGAGACTCCCACTGTCCTGGCCCCCCTCAGTTTCATCCCTTCATTCAGCAGCCCCTCCTGAGCGCCCACCAGGTGCCAGTCTCTGTGCCAAGGGGAACCAAGGCTCTTTGCAAGAGAAGAAAGAGGGCAGGCTTTGGAGTCAGAGAGGCCTGTGCCCAAGCCCTTCCCGTCATCTGACTGCATTCTGAGCTCAGTCGGGTCAGCCCCTGCGCCTCCCAGGTCAGCCGGGTCTCTCCTCTGCAGCACAGCGGGCGACAGGCACTTCCAACGGTACAGGTCAAAGAGGAGGGTGGTCAGCCAACAGGGCTCTTTCCTGAGCACCTCTTCGTTCTATAGCTGAGGACAGCCCTGGCACTGCAGAGGTGAGTGGCCAGGCTCAGTGCCCCCCGCAGAAAAGCACAAAGCAGCGCAGCACGTGCATGCGAGCAACGCCAACTGCCGGCCAGGCGCTAGGCTGGATGTTTTCACACCCTCTGTGAAGACAGTACTGACTCCATGTTTGGGGTTCTGTTTGAGCCTGCCAGTAACCTTGGCCCCCAGAGGACACACAAAGGTTCACACAGCAAACTGCTGCCGAGCCCAGGTCTTCCCTCCTTTTCCCAAATCCAGATATGCGTTTATGCTGGGACCACTCACTATTTCTCGCCGGCGAACATTTATTGAGCATCTACTAGGGCACTTAGGGCACAGTGATGAACGCAGAATGAGCATCCTTGTCCTTTGCTCCAGTGCCCTCCCTACCGAGTGGTCCGTGACCGAGAAGGGGCAGGAGCAGGAGCCCTGGGGACCAACTGGAACCCAATTCCATCAGCTTCCCCTTGACAGCGAGCCAATCTGAGGTGGAGAGCAGGCAGCGTTTGATCTTTTCATCCTCATTCCAGTCCCGCCCCACGCCCCAGAGAAGCCTGGGGGGCTGGAGGGAAGTTCGTCCGGGCTTGTGGGACTTTCCTGGAACTTGTGCACAGCCTGAGCGGCAGGCCTGCGGGTGCTGGGCACCTGTGGCCCGCTTTGATTCCTTTAATGAACACGCTGCCGGTTCCGTAGATGCTCTGCTGTGATAAAGCGCCGTCCAAGGGCAACGCGAAGAACCCGTGAGTGCTGCTGGACTCGGTGCAGATAGAACTTGGACTGTGATCTAACGGGCGGAGCAGCAGCCTTGTGGGATGTGACACTTGGTCTACTGTGCCGCTGCGGGAGTCTGGGAGGAGGCCTCCCTCAGGGCTCTGAAGGGCAAGGGCGCCAAGAAACTGAAACCCCACTGCACACGCCCCACCTAGGCTGGAGCTCACCAGCCCGCTGCTGTGTGCACGCCCATGCGTGTAGACACGCTCGCACGTGGCCTCGAGGTGCCCCTGCACACAGTTGCCTGCATCCTGCCCCGTTCTCTTTAGGCTGCTGGGACCAGATGGGGCCACTCTCCTGTTCCTGAGAAGGCCTTTTCCCGCTCCAGACAGGAAGGGAGGGAAGGAAAACCAGGCTCGGGCAGAGAAGAAAGATGTGCACAGATACTGGGGACCTCCTGCAAAGCAGCCTGGACCCCGGCTCTGAAAACCAGGCAGAGCAGTGAGCCAGAGAGGGAAGAACTCAGGAGGAGGAGGTCGGCAGTCCCCCAAGGCCCAGGTGGGCAGGAGAGGCTTCCTGGCACCTCCTGGTTCCCCTCAAAGACTCAGCACCCCTCACCCTTATTTCTAGAAACCCAGGAGGCAAAAGGGCCAGTCTGAGAACAAGGAGGAGGAGTAAAAAATGGAAGAGAACACTGAGGGAGGAAGGGGAAGAGGGGGAAGGAGGAGAGGGGGAGGACGTTCAGGAGGAGAAAGAAGAGGGAAGAAAAGAAAGGGACGAGGAGGAGGGAGCGGGAGGAGGGAGGAGAGTGGAGAGAGAGCAGGAGGGGAGGCGGGAGGCCAGGAAGAAAGAGGAAATGGAAGAGGAGGAAGAGAAAGGCCCAGGAGAGGCGAAGGAGGAGAGCAGTCAGGGCGGAGGAGGCCGGAGTGGGGGGCCTGCGCCCTGGCCTTCTCCACCTGGAGACCTGGGGCCCCAAGAGCACCACTTTATTTTTCTGGGAAAGATAAAAATGTCAAGAGAGAAAACCACTCTCTCCCTTTCCTTCCCGCTCAGGTCTGGGCAGGTATTTGGAAGCCCCTCTTGGAGAGTCCCACCTCCTCCTAGGGGAAGGGAGCGGGCCGGGGTCTTACTGGAGGACACCTCTCCCACCGCAGCCTGGGACTCCCGCCGGAGGACTCGCAGGAGCCTGCAGAGGGCTCTTTGTTCGTGGATAGTCCTCTCTCGGCCACTCCACCCCCTGCTCTGGCCTTATCAAACATTTGAGGACTGAACTGTCCATTTGTCCAACGCCCAGCCCCTCCCAGCAGAGCAGAGCTGGCCAGAACCTCAGAAAATGCAAAAAAACAAACAAACAAAAAAAAAACAAAAAAACCCCCTGGTGCTCAAAGTGGATTTATCGACTTTAAAGAAAGATTTATTGGAGAATTGCTTTCAAAAAGTGCTCACTGCCCAGGGTCTGGAGTGGACTGTTCTCTCCCTTGGGCAGGGGTGGAGGCCCTCGCCACTTGGGGGCAGGGAGAAGGGAGCCCCTTTGGCCTCCTACCCACGCACAACCTGGGAGGGAGCCGCAGAGGCCAGGTCTCCCCAGCTGGACTCAGCCTGGCGTCTGGCTCGCCAATCCCGGGCCTGTTCCCGCCGCCTCTTCCCTTTAATTGGGGTTGGAGGACCCCACTGGGAAACTTGGGGAGAAGACTTTCTGTCAGTGCTGTTTCTTTTTAAAAAGAGAAAAGGTGTGTGTGTGCGCAAGATTTCACACCAGCCCAGGAAAAGTGGAGGCACACCTGAAGGGTCAAGCCAGGCAGCACTGGCAGGGCAGGGATGCGGGGGGCCGGGCAACCTGGCAGCCCAGAGACGTGCCTGCGGAGCAGGGCGAGTGGAGGAGGACCTGTCCTGAGGTCTCTGCCCCACCCCAGCTGAACCCAAGGACTGTCCCGGGGATTCAGCTCTGAGTTCCAGCCCACAGAGCAATGGCGGCCTGAAATACCTCAGGAAACCATGGAGATGGGGAGGCGGCAGAGGAGGCTGCCAGAGAGCACGGGCTGGGGAGGAAAGAGGAGACCACAGACAGACTTTGGGGGGCAAAGAAGGAAAAAGGCAGAGAAGGAAAAAGAGTGTGTGAGACGCAGAAAGGGAGGGAGGGGGGCGGGCGGGACACAGATGGACAGAGGGAGGGAGCGCAGGGGGCCGGAGGGGCAGCTTCCCCAGCAGGTCCGCTCACAGCCCAGGCAGAAGCCCCTCGGAGCCTCAGGGGCGGCTGGAGGCTCGGGAGTTGATTGATGGCCCTGTGGGGAGAGGGTTTGGGCAGGCGGGCCAGGGAGGGCCACTGTGGGGGAGCGCCTCCCCAGCCGGCTGCAGGCCCGTCCCCAGGTGAACCCCCCTTTCCCCTGCGGGATGTGAAATCGCCATTTCACCCGCCACACTTCTTAATTGTTGCAAAAATCATTTGTGAAATTGGTCTCCAACAGGCGAGAACCGCCACGCTCATTCCGACAGACAAGCCCGCTTCCTCCCCCTGCCCAGGGCCCGGAGCCCCAGCCGCCGAACGCAGGGCCGCGAGGCCAGCGCGGGCCCAGGAGTCTGCCCCTGGCCTGGGTCGCCACAGGGCCCGGCGCCGTTCCCTCTGCGGAAGGAGGGGGATCTCCTCGAGGGCCAGGTGACCTGGGCGCAAGAGAGTTCCGAGGACCCTGTACCAGGGACCCGAGGTGCGCACGCCACTGGGAGCCGCGCTGGCCACCGCCAGCACAGGGAACGGAGCCTCCAGGTGCACTCGCCAGGCCCTTCTGCTGACAAACTGGTCAAAACACACACTCACACCTTGCTTTTCAACCCAGGCAGAAGCAACCCGGATGTGACCCCAGAACGCAAACACAGAGTCTCACTGAGAAACCCACATTGACTCAGACGGACCCCAAACAGACCTAGTAAACCCATCTGCCCCCGACACGCCCCTGCAGAAGCCGCACTGCCCACAAGCCCAGGGCCACTCCACAATGGAGCAGGTGCCTTAAACGTGCCAGGCAGGCAGGGAGCCGGAGCTGGGCAGCTGGGCGGATGGCTATGAGATGTGGTACTGGAGGGTATTCTGGGTACGGATACATTGTACATGTGCAGGTGCCCACGTGTGTCTGCATAAGCAAATCCACCTCTACTGGCAAGGCCAGCCCCCCAGTAAGTTCCCATCCTCCCTGACGCATTAGGGCTTCAAGCTTTCTCTGCATCCCCATAACTCAGGCAGCCCCCTAAGCAAAACACCCTGGCGACCCCTGTTCAGTTCTGAGAGCTTGAGTTCAACAAGTATTTTTGAGCAGGGTCCTATTCCCAGGAAGCCCCCCCAAAGTCTGAGAAGCCCCTAGTGCGAGGAAAAGGGGCCTGTCACTTGCTGAGAGGGGCAAAGGTCACAGGTGAGGAGAGGGAAGGGGAAGAGAGGGCTCTGGGCCAGCCTATAGAGAGCCCCCAGGCCAAGACGAAGCTGACCCCACGGCGGGAGAGGGCAGGCGGGGCGAGTTCCAGGGCGGGGTTATTTTTTTGCACATGGCCTCCAGCGCTGGGCCAGAGACGCTTTTCCCCTGGGAGACAAAAGGACTGCATTTGTGGCGTCCTGCCCTGCTGGGAGGGCGTTTCCCCCCATCCATGTCCTGAGGCTGGGGCCACTGGTCACTCAGGCCTCAGAGAGTGCAGAACTGTGGGGCCTCTGGTCACTTCTCCAACTCTGGACCATCTACTCGCGGCTCGCCCCCAACCCCCCAGCAGAGGAGCTCAGAGTTGGTACCAAGTTCTGACGTTCCCTCCCCGGCATCCCACCCCGTTTGGAGTCCCAGATCCACAGCACAGCCATACTGCACAACCTGGGAACACCGGATGAACTGCCCACTCTAAAGAGATCCTAGGTTGTGGTCTGGGGGTTTAAGGAGGAGGGTAGGTCCTCCCAGCCCCCCCACGGGTATGGGCCAGGTTGAAGAGGAAGAGATTCGTCCCCAACTCTGGGCAGACCCAGTTTTTCAAGCATTAAACCCAGATACAGTCACTGGGCTTCTTAGAGACGCAGCAGCCAGGCAAGGACTGGGCACCAGGGCTCTGACATTATTTTTCACAGAGTCATAATCCCTCCCTTGATGACACCCGAGCTATTTCCCAGTAAGTCCAACTCGAGGAAATTTCAGAGCGTGTAAGATGAGGAAGGAGACATGAAATACAGCGGACTCTACCCTGTGAGGCCAGAGTAAAGGAGACAATCCAGGGAAGCGCCCAACCGGAGGCGCGTTCCCATAGAGCCAGGACCGCAGAAAGCAGCGGTGGGCGACCAGAGGCTGGGGACCCGGCCGATCCGGCCCATTCATCAAAGGGAGACACTTGGACAAAGTTGCCCCCTCCCCTTTCCCCCAACCCCCAGCTCCCCGGGCTCTGCTCTGTTTTCACGGGCAGTTCAAATTCTCCCCCCAAAATGAGGTCGAGTCGAGGATTAGAAGAGAGAAAAAAATATTCGTTGGCGATTTCTTTTCGTTATTGGTCCTCCACTGCCTTCCGTCCTGGCCCCCTTCGCTCCTCATGAATAAAAGAAAAGTCCGAACCTATCAGATCTGTCGGCGGCCTTTCCTCCTCCTCCTCCTCCTCCTCCTCCTCCTCCTCCTCCAGTTGAGCACTTTGGCACAACTTACCCAGCTGATCACTCGCGCCCCCTCGCTTTTCTTCTTCTAGTCCCCGACCCCGTCACTCCCGGTCGCCTCCCCTCAAGCCCCGAGACCCGGGGGGCGCTAGCTCTCTCCTCAAGTCTTCCCGGGGACCGGAGCGCGAGGGAGCCCGTGCGCAGGGGGTGGAGAAAGGCACGGGGAGGCGGGAGGGAGCCGGGGAGAGCAGAACTATATAAATAAATAGGAAAGAGAAATCCACTCCGCAGCCTCTGGGCTCAGGAACTTTGGCGCCCCCGAGCGCGAGAGCCGGTCGCTGGCCAGTCCGAGGCCGGGGCCCGGGATCCGGCCGCGTCCCCCAGTCCCCTCCGCCGCCGGGCCTGGTCGCCCAGTTCTGCCTGGCGCATCGGCGCGCACAACTTCTGGCCGAGCCTCGCCGGCGGAGGCGGACTTGGGGTTGGAGTGTTTGTTTGTTTGAACTTCCTCGTCGCCACCTTCCTCCCCAGCCTCCGCCCCCACCGCGCCCCCCTCCCCAGCTTCGGGACGCGGCGGGCTGCAGCGGGGTGGGGGGCGGGGTGGGGAGCGTGCGGAGGGAGGAGGAAGAGGTTAAAAAAAAAGGAGGAGGAGGAGGAGGGAAGAAAGATCGCAGCAGGGGTAAAGGGAGCGGACGGGAAGCGATTTTTGCCGACTCTGGATTCGTCCCCGGCGTGCGCAAGAATGGCGGCCCTTCCCGGCGCGGTACCCAGGATGATGCGACCGGCTCCGGGGCAGAACTATCCCCGCACCGGCTTCCCTCTGGAAGGTAAGAGCGCCCGGGCTTGCCTGGCCTGCCTCCTCTGCCCGCAACTCAAGCTCCTTGGAGGTGGCAGTCTCCTGGGGGTGGCGGCGGCGCGGGCAGGAGCAGGGGCTCCGCTCCCCGTCTGGGTTCAAGTCGGGGCGCGGGACCCAGGAAGTTTCGGGGGCTGACACTTGTCGGTTTCTGCGTGGGTCTCACTGACCCGCGGCCTGGGCTTCACAGGGTCGCGGACGGCCGGCCTTTACCCGCAGGGTGGGACTCCCGGTGGATCTCAGCCCCTTGTAACTTCGGGGCTCCGGAGACTGCAGGGCTTGCCGCCCGCTTGCCACTCTTCGGACACTGCTTGCCCGGGAGTTTTCCAGCTCTCGGCGCCGCCGGCCCCGGTTTTCTACTCTCGTTTTCAATTGTCCCTTCCGCTACCGGGACGGTCTTCCAATCCCTTTTATTTCGAAATGCCAACAACGTGCGGTACTTGGTGTCCCCGCGGAGGCTCTCCGCTTCTTCCAAAGCAACTCTTCGGCACTCCTGCTTTGGGGCCTGCCAACCAATTAATTTGAGCTCATAAATAGTAACGCTATTTTCTCCCCAAAACTTTTCACTCGGGCTTCCGAACTCTGCAAATCTCCCGGGAGAGAACCTCAAGACAGCGAGCCGGCGCGGCCATGCGCGGCCCGGGGCAAAGTGCTCATTTCCAACGTGCCCTTCCCGACTCCATCCAGCCGCCGGGGAGAGCCGAGAGGATGGGCGGCGACGGGGCTCCCGGCTGAGAAAGGGCTGGGGGCGCCCGGCGGAGGCCCTTCTCCGCATTTTTTGTTCTGTCCTTTTTAAACTAAGGAAGAGCTTCAACCTGTCACTGGGGGATCATTTGGCTCCTGGGGGTGGGCAGCCCAGGGTGTCTTAGGGAAGTCGTTAGACGCACGGGCGACTTTTATTTTTTAATCACTCTTCCTGTGATTGTATGAGCCCCTTGTGCGTGAGGAAGGGGAGAGCAGGCAGGGAGCGGGTGGGCGGGCGGGCAGCCTGCGATCTGGGGAGGGGGGCCCCTCGGGCAGAGAGAAGGCGCCGGGGCCCTGAATTAGACCGAGGCGAAGAGAGCGGCTCCGTGATCAAGTGCGCGCGAGCAGCCACGCAGGCGGGAGGGCGCGCCAGCCCGGGGATTTGCCGCGGCACTCTGCTGTAGCGAATGCAAGTAAAACAGGCTGCCGCGGACGCGCGGCGGATTAGAACAATATTTGCCCAACATGACGCAGAATACTGAGAAGAGCCGAGTGCCGGTCGCTAAAGAGGCTCTTGAATATAAAGTTGGGCGCTCGAGAGCTCTCCAGCGCTAATGGCATATCCCGCCACGGAGACCGAGTGACTCTGACTTGGCGACGCACGATTTCTGATTAAATCCGAGGGTGGCTTCAGACACCTACTTTTACAAAGAGAGGTGGGGGGCCCGGGAGAGCGAGGGAGGGGGCGGTAGGAACAGCCCTGCAGCCGGGCCTCTCCTCGCCCCCTCCCTTCCAATTATACCGTCAGCTCCCTCCACTCCGGCGGCTGTGAAATCGTTCTAATCTTCCAGATCTCCGCAGCCGCCGAGTCCCCAAATTGGGGGGATCGAGGCCGGATTAGTGCACCGGGTGTCCCCCAACCTTCTGTGAGAAAATCGTGTAGACTTTGCATTAAGGCGACCCGTGCCTGCCGTTCTCCTTCCCCAGAACACGCGGGGGTGTCTGCCTTGCTGGTTCCCAAAGTCACCCGCACCCTTGGGACTGTGGCCCATCTGTGTTCAGGCAGAGTCTGCAGGAACAGTTCATGGGTTTCTGAGACCAAGTGGGATATTCTGGCTCTTGCTGGCAGTGGCGGGTGTCCCCAAACAAGGGGAATCCCCCAAGGGACAGCCAGGTGCCTCTGGAGCCAGAACCTACCGCACTGTGTCATAGCCCCTGGGCTGCTCAGCCAGGGGTAGGGCAGGTTGCTGCCCAGCTGTAAATGCTGGTCATCAACCAGCCCTTCTAACCGCCAATAAAGTGGCTCAGTCATGACTCCTGGGAGCACAGAACTGATCCGATGGCCACAGCTCATCAGTTACTGGCCTCTCTGAGAGGAAGGCAGACCAGTGGCCCAAGCCATGGCCTGGGGGATAGAGAGCCATTGCCCCAGAGATCCCTAGAGGGCCACCAGGCTTATTCCTCTGCAGTCCCTCTGCCTCTCTGGGCTCCTCAGGGGCAGTCAAACTGGCCAGGTGTGTCTCATTCCCTTCGGCCGAGGCTGGAGTGTGTGGGGGACACAGCGTTATGGAGGCACTTGCAGTCGTGACCCCTGCCTCCATCCCTGCAGGTCCCCCCTCAGCTTCATGACAGCTCTTTCCCCACCTCCAGGCCACCTGAGCTGCTCTGAATGTGAGGGGATCCCGGGTCAGGGGTCTTGGGCGCAAGCAACCCTGCGTCCTTTGGGGAGTGCGGTTGGGCTCGGCTCCTCCCTGTCCTCACCAGGGTCTCTGTGTTCTCATCTCCCTCCTTCTCCAGTGTCCACCCCGCTTGGCCAAGGCCGAGTCAATCAGCTTGGTGGGGTCTTCATCAACGGGCGACCCCTGCCTAACCACATCCGCCACAAGATTGTGGAGATGGCCCATCACGGCATCCGGCCCTGTGTCATCTCCCGCCAGCTGCGCGTCTCCCATGGCTGTGTCTCCAAGATTCTCTGCCGCTACCAGGAGACCGGGTCCATCAGGCCTGGGGCCATCGGCGGCAGCAAGCCCAGAGTGAGTGTCTGTGCCACAGAGGCTGGCAGCGGGCCTTCCCATGGCCCGGGACCCTGGCTGCCACCCCTCGCAGTACTCAAGTGTGACATCCAGCAGCCTCTGTGCTTCCCCTGGGAAGTACGGTGGGAGAGTGTCCCCAGCCCCCAGCCAAGTCCCCATTATTTCCCCATTATTTGAATTTCTCGGGGGTGGGAATAACTGTGGTCTAGATTGTCCCAGACTTTGAGGCTAATAAGCTATCTCTGGACTGTCCCTGCAACTGACCCAAGTCTCTGCTGGCACCCCAAACCAGGGGACATCTCTCAGTCTTTCTGAGATGGTGAGGGGAGGTCCTGGGGGTCCTAATTAGGTTCTGTTCTATTACCTCTCCCTGCCCCCCCGCCCCAGCTGCCATTCTGGGAGCCAGGAACTAATTTCTTGAAAGAATAGAGCCAGTCTTTGAAGGGGAACATGGTGACCAAAGCCACCAGCCTGGCCTGGGGCTCTTGGGAGGTTGGTATTAAAAGTCTCTCCCCTCCCCCACCCCATCTGTCCACTCCTGCTCTCCCACCTCCACCTCTGAAGCAGGTGGCGACTCCGGATGTGGAGAAAAAGATCGAGGAGTACAAGAGGGAGAACCCGGGCATGTTCAGCTGGGAGATCCGGGACCGGCTGCTGAAGGACGGCCACTGTGACCGCAGCACCGTGCCCTCAGGTGAGAAGGCAGCTGAGCCGGCAGACCTTGCCCTCAGTCATGCGTGGGGACAAGGAGAGAAAGAGCAGGGAGTGATGGTTCCCAGGGACCTTTGAGCAGAGTCGGGAGTAAGAGGGAGCAAGAAGGCAGAGGAGAGCAACGAGGAGCCCGACAGAAAGGAGCTGAGCAGAGGAGAAAGTTAGGAGAGGAGAGAGGGAAGGAAGAAAGCGAGGAAGGAGAAGGAAAGGCAGGCAGGCAGGTGGGGAGGGAGGGAGGGGGGAGAGAGGGCCAGAAGTTAACCCCGGGAGCTCCCTTGGCACTTTCTGGAAGTGGCCCAGAGGAGAGACCTACCCCAGGAGGGTTGATGTCCAAGGTCTTTCCTGGACTCCTTTCCCCAAAGCATTTCCATTCTGTTGCTGCCACCAACCACCAGTGACTCCCACATTCAGAGGCCCCAAACCATCATAACAGGGAAAGTTGGTGTGTGTGTGTGTGTGTGTGTGTGTGTGTGTCCATGTGCATTCAGGCATGCAGCGCCAGGACACACCTGAACCTGGGCAAAGCAGCAGCAGGGGTTGGGGACACTCCACGGAGGCCCTGTGGCAATGGGTGTGGACTGGAGTGCATCCAGGGTGTGCAGTAGGGTGGGATGTGTATGGGAAGGCACCCGCTGGCTGCCTCAGGTGTGGCAAGGGTCCCTAAGTGGGTGGTTCTTTGAGTGGGTGCAAATGCTAACTGCCTTCTGGAGGGGTGTGTGAGTGAGGGGGTCCCCGACTTCTCCCAGGTCAGGCCCCGCAGCCTCCTTTGCCCCAACAACTTATACTCGCTCTTTGGCCTTTGAATTTCTGAGGTTTAGTGAGTTCGATTAGCCGCGTGCTCAGAATCAAGTTCGGGAAGAAAGAGGAGGAGGACGAAGGGGACAAGAAGGAGGACGATGGCGAGAAGAAGGCCAAACACAGTATCGATGGCATTCTGGGCGACAAAGGTAGGAAACCGCCAGGGCTTCGCGACACCGGAGCCGCATTTTCCCACGCTCCTCATGCGGGCTCCTGGCTCGCTCCCGCTGCCCCCGGTACCGCGGACACAACTCGTGCAGTCGGCAGCCCGGGCCTTTCGTGCTGTGCGGAGAGCGCCCCCTCCGTGCGCCCCCGGGCCGGGCGGGTTGCAGAGCCCGCGTCTCCTCCGCCAGGCACCGGGCTGCTGGCAGGAGCGCCGTGCGCCGCGTCTGTGCAGCCCCTGCGCGCGGGGTCTGCCCTGGTCGGTCGGTGCGTCCTCCGGGGCCGGTGTTTGGGCTGCTAGTCCCGGTGTTGATCAATTATTTATAGGAAACTTGGGGAAGGCGGGGAGGGGCGAGGAAGGAGGAGCTGGCCCGCGGCTCCCTAAATGAATTTGTTAACCAGACCCGCACACGTCTCTAAACGGTCCCTTGAAACCCCGCCTGACAGTTGACTGACCGCTGCAATCAATAAAAATTAGCGAGGGCGGCCGCCTGACTCAGCCTGCGTCGCCAAGGCACAGTGGCGGGCGCAAGGGTGCTTTCCTCTCCGGCGTTCGCGGGTGGGGCGGGGAGTTGAGGCCAAGTTCCCAGATGTCCTCCCGGGCGGGGGCATTCAGGCGCCGCACACCCTCTCCCCACCTTGGCAAGACTTGGGCGCGGGCTGGAGTCTGCACAGCGCCCAGCGTTGCCCTGCGATCCGCGGAAGGCGTTTTCTCTTTCAAGCGCCTGCACTCCCGGGGAAGGGGATTGTGCTTTTGTTACTGAAGGGAGAAGTTTCCGAGGAGGAAGGGACAGACTGCCCGGCGCCCCCTCCCTCGCAGTCCTCCGGGAGACTCGGTCTGTGTGCATGGAGAGGGGCGGAGGGAGAAGTGGAAATGGAAGACCCAGAGCCACAAAGACTGATCTGGGGGAAGAAGGGGCCCCCAAACACACGCAGGGAGTCGCAGGCAGAGAATCGGAAAGACAGTGGTCGGAGGAACCTGCGAAACCAGCCTCTGGGAAAAGTGGGCGAGCAGTTTTGTGGCGTCTCCTTCCACAGGTTTCTGCCGGGCGCCCCTCTCGGCGCCTTCCGGGCGCTCCAGGCCCAGGCCTCCCTCCAGTTCTTGTTGTCCCTCCCAACCTTGAAGATGAACTTCACAAAGCCCGCTTCCAAAGACAACTCCCAGCGAGGGAGGCCCAGCCCCCACCGGCCCAGGCCTAGGGGGAAGGATTGGGGGGCGGGCAGCCCGTGTGAGAGCTTCTGTGCCGGGGAAGGGGCGGGCTATTGACATTCAGGGCCCCGAGTGGAGCCGCAGTCCCGCCCGGGACAAAGGGCGAGGGAAGAAAGGGAGCGAGCTGAGCGCGGCACCCCGCTGCGCCGGGCCTGCCGAGGGGCCCGGATCTGCCGGAGAAGGCAGCCCTGCACTCTAAGTAGCCCCTGGCTTGACAAGACCCCCGCCCCAGACCCCTAGGACCCCTGCGGGGGGGGGGACCCCGTGCTTACTTTAGTTCCTTTTGGAAAGACTATTTGGACCTTTTTACAGGAGTGGGGGTCTGGGGAATGGTCCTTCCCAAATATCCCACCCCTGACACTTCTCTGAGAGTCATCCCAGGGAGAAGTGGAGGGGGGGTCTGGATTTATCTGGAAAGACTTCAGGGGCCGGGTCTGTCTGTGTCTGTCAGGGGTATTTCCAATTCAGTCTGTGAGGAAGTACAAATAGGTAAATTTTCTCTGAGAGAGAAGGAAAAAAGGAAAGGGGAAAGAGAGAGAAGGGGAAGGGACCCATGGGGTTCCTTGGACCCCAGGGAATCTGGGGACTTCCAGAGCTGGTCTGGGCTTATGAAACCAGTGAGCAGGCCACTTCGCTGGAGAGAGGTTTTCCCGTAGAAAAGCCAGGAAACTCTGAGTCTCCAGGGGTCACAAGAACAGCCTGGTGGCTCCAGATGGGGAGGCTGAGGACACAGGTGCGGCGTCTCAGAGGAGCTGCCCAAGCGGAATGACCTCACGGGGCGGGCCTGCGTCCAGAAAGCCCTCAGTGTTTGAGTGATGATGGGCGCGGGAGACACTGTGATGTGCTGGATGGTCCCCGAGCCTCTGCATCTCTCTCCATGTGACTGTTCATCCGCCCACGTTGGGGTCCAAATGCCTTGGCGCTTGTGTCTGTGCCAGTGGGTTCTACCGGTGTGCAGGGTGACCTACACGGTGTCCATGGGCTTTTGATGGAGCAGAGGAGAGGCCACTGTCTATCCATCTCTGGACAAATTGTATCGGTTTCCTGTTCGAGTGTGGGGTGGTCAGCAGGCATCCTGACGCACCCCTCGCCTCCCTCCCAGACCCTCGACATCAGTGTCATGGCCAAGTTAAAGGTGGGGAAAAAAAAAAAAAAAAAAAAAAAAAAACCAGCCTCTACCCCAGCTGTCCAGGGCAAGAGAGGCAGAGAGTCCCCACGGGCAGAGCAGGGGGAGGGGTGCACACCCACAACTTTGTTTTTTGGCTTCTTGGTCTTGACAAATGCTTTCTCCGGGGGTTGCCCCTCTCGTGGCAGGGAGCCGCCAAAGAAGGGGTTTAAGAGCTCTCTTCTTTAAGCGCTAAAGAGAGATCCCTCCCTGAGTCCGTTTTTCCCTATCGTCCGCTTGGCATTTAATAATGTTAAGACTTATTAGAGCTGGTAATGAAAACTGGGGCTGTTGAATAGGAAACTGTGTTGGAGAGGGGTGTAATAGCTTCCAGGCATGGTAAGAAACTATTTATCCGCAATCAGTCCTCACTCTCAGAGTTTGAAGCACAAACGTTAAGTTGAAGGGTTTTAAAGCAGATTAAATTGAGCTTTTATTTCTGTGCACTTTCATCTCTGAACGGCTCACTCCTGCTCCCCTTGGGCTGATATTCATGAGACTGCTCATGTTTTTTTTTTTTTTTTTTTTTTCCTTTTTGCTCTCATCCTTGTTAAGACTAAGTTATTAGGATTGTTGCTTGTGTGAATTCTCAGACCACTGCCGATAGGTGCTCCGGCCCAGTTCTGCTCACCTGTACCCTACCTCCTCCCTGCCCCCATCCACTTAGGCTTGCTCCTCTGCACCCCTTTCTCCAAGGATCAGGGGGTAGGCAGGCCAGGGAGCCAACAGGAAGAAGGTCTGAGGAGCAAAGAGGCAGAAAAAAAAAAAAAAAAATCCTAGAATCTGGTCTGGAGAGATTCTAGTGAGGAACTTGATAGGGGCTTGCCTCTCTTAGGAGCTGGGTCAGGGCGAAGGAATCAGCAATAATGTACACAACAATAGCAACAGAAACCCACCGCAACCCTAAAGCCTCGGCACAAGTTGAAGCTGCAGTTGACCAGATCGGACACCAGGCTCCACTTTAGTCTCCTGGACCCCAAGCCCAATGAGGTTACAATGAACATGAAACGCTGAAGAAAGTTCCAGGAGTTGTTCTCCTGTGGCCAGAAAAACACTCTGGAAGTCAAGAGTCCCCTAGGAGAATTTGCAGATTTTCTGGGTCTGAAAGATCATCGTGGGAGGGGTGGGGGGTGGTCCCCGGGAGGGAGGGAGGCCAGATTTGGTTTTCTTGGCCTTTCTCCTTAATTTCTTTTTAAGGCAGTAAACGTACAGGTGCGGAGTGCGAAGGGACGGTGGAAGATGGGGAAGGAGGGGAGAGCCGGAGTGTGGGTTTTAGACACTTGTAAAGGGAGGTGGGAAACAATTTAATTTGGCAGCAGCGATAGCGCTAATGCGGTTTTCGGTGGTTTGCTACAGTGGAGGAAGCTGTTTTGATTGTGTGTACAAGGACCTGCCAAATTTAATTAGGCTCCGGGGGAGCGAATGAATAGGGGAAGGGGGGCACGGCTCCCCATAGCCCACACTCCCCCCCTCCTGGGCTTCACACCTGGAAGGGACATTGTTGAGGGTGTAGGTGAAGACGCCGAGAGGGAGGGGTCCGGGAGGGAGCCGGGCCTCGGAAGAGGGGGCGAGGGAGGGGCCGCAGAGCGTCCATTTATCAGGAAACAATCTGCATTGATTTAAACCAACAAGTTCTCTCCTCTGTAAATGTGTGTTTAGAGAAAGGTAATTGACACTCCACCAAATCAAAGGATTACCCCGGGTTGGCAATCTAATCAAACAGAGTCCAGGCGGGATTTGAAGCTGTTCAGAGTGGGATCAGCTTCGCATAATGGGGGCTCCGAGGAAGATGGGAGGGTGTCAGGCAATTCCCCGGCTTTAGGCTGCGCTCGGCGGTGGATATTCCGAGGCCAGAGGGAAAGAGGGAGGGGGCCCGGGAGGCCCGGCGGCCGGGGCGGGGGTGGGGCGGGAGGGCTGCGCAGCGCGGCGCGTCCCGGGGGGGGGGGGCCCCCGGCGAGGGGCGAGCCCACACTGGGCCGCCAAGGCTCCCCCTTTTCTTCCCTCCATCCCCCCAACCGGAGAAGAGGGGGCGGGAGGGAGCTGCGACTAGCGAAGAACAACGGCGCGGAGATAACTATTACAAAGGCGAACACTGGCGCTCGCGCGCGCAGCCCCAGAACCCGCGGTAAATAAACAAAGTCGGCAAACTGCGCGCCAGATAAACTCGCGCCTAAATCGAGTGTGACGGGCAAGGGGAGAAGAGACAGAGGAGATAAGCTTGGAGGGGGAACGAACGAGCATAATCTAATAGAAGACGTTTAGAAAACAAACTTTAAACAAGGGCGAACAGGCGAGCGGCGCGTAATTATCCGCCCCCGAGTGCGGGGAAGCCGTCGGGGAACCGCGAGGGGGCGGCGGGCCTGCGGGCCGCCGAGGCGCTGTGCTGGGGGGTGCCCTTGGCACTCCACGGGGACCCCGGAGAGGGTCCCCCGGGCGCGCCAGGAGAGGGGCTCGGCTCCCCGGGGGAGGCTCGGGCGCAGCCCCCGTCTCCGATGGCAGGCGCGTCGGAAGGAGCGGGTCCCCCGCCGCGAGGGCGCGCGGGCTTTGTGTTCACCTCGGGGCACGCACCGCCACACACCGGCTGTTTCAAGGCGTTTGTACCTAAAAGACTCGTGTGCACGGCGCAGCAGTTAAAGGAATTAGATATTTACCAGTTTGAAATAAGCCTGGCTAAGAAGAGAGGAGAGAGACATTGAAAAGATGAGGCTGGGGGAAGACTTCAAACGAATTCATCATTTGGAATGGTGGAAGGGAGATTTACCAGACAGTATTGGGAAGTTATTTAGATATTAATAACACATTTTCCTGAGGCGCGACCACGGCAGCCATCTGCGCTGCTCTCCGAGCTATTTGGCTGGGTAAAATATGGGCGTCTCAAATGTTGGGACGAGATAACGCAATCAGGCTAACCCCGGTCCTAAGACTGCATCGCGGCGTTAAACCCGGATTAACCTCCCCCACCCTGGCCGCCCCCTCCCCTTCGCAGCTTTCCAAATTTTCAGTGGAATTTACATGGAGGGATTTAAAAGCACATATAACAGTAGACTTAAAGCAGTAAGGTGATTATTTGGGCCTTTTTTTCTTTCCTTAAGGAATGTTTTTCTGAAAATGATAGTTGTCACACACTCTAAAAAATAATATTATGTAAAACGTATTTTTAATAGAGAGACGGGGGCTGAGCAAATGAAATTTCCTTGCAGGTGACCTCTTTGGAGTTCCTGTTTAGCTTTATTTTATCACTATCAACAAAGTCGACAGAGGCTTCATTTTGTAGTCCCCGGAAGGGTATCTGAGGATAGAAACATGAAATGGACCAAGTCCTGGCTTTGGCCCTGGAAGCGCCTGGTCTAAGCCCGACACGATTCATCCCGCAGAAGGGACAATGCCTGGCTAGGGAAGCGTTCCTGCACAGGGGGGAGACCCCAAAAGGAAGGTCCTTCAGGGGCTCTAGGGCCTTGAAGGCCATGACTAAGGGGGAGCACATTCCAGGAATTCCAGAAAAATAGCTCTTCTTCCCTCCCACTCTAGACTAATGGGGTAATTAGGAAGCAGAGTCGAGGACGGGGGTTTGAGCTTATGGAAGGCTGGGGTGCCCCTCAGGTTCTGCCGTCCTGGCCCTTCGCTCTGCTTCTCCCCCTCCCCCTCCCCCCCCCCCTCCGGCTGAAAGAGGAAAAGGTGGAAATGGGGTCAGCACTTTCTGACCTGCTCTGGAGGGATTGGCCCCACTGGGGTCGGGCAGGGGAGGGAGGGAACTCGCCTTTCCAAATCGAATCAAGGCAGAACGGTGACCTAAGGGGGAAACTTCGCCATTAATAGATAGATCTCTCCCAAACTTCAAACAAAGTGGGGTGGGGGAGAGGTGAGGCCGGGAAGGGGTCCGGAGAAAGCGCAAGGGGACTCCTAGCCTGCGGAGGGGAGGGGCTTGAGGAGGAAGAGAGGGGTCGAGGGCAAAGGGGAGGTGGGGGCCAAAGGAAGGGGTGTGGGGACGGGTGCAAAGGCGGGGTGGGCCGCAGATGCAACTGCAGCCCCTGGGGAGCGGAAAATCCTCCACCCGCCACTGCAGCCTGCGAGGGGTGAGGGGAAGTCGCGTGCGCCCCAACCCAGCTCCGAAGCCCCCAGTGGCATTCCTGGCAGCTAAGCTGAGTCAGGGTGCGTCGTAAGGCGCCGGGAGGCCGCGGCCGGGCTCTGCATGCCTGCTGCGATGCGGCGACCCGGGTCCCCGCGTCTGCGGGTCAGTTGAGGGATCCCTCAGTGACTTGGCCGCCGGGACCCTAGCGCAGCGCTGGGCTTGAGCCCGGGCGCAGACTGAGGGAGGGGTGGGAAGAGGCGGTGGAGACAGGGGGCCACCGGGGTGGGATGAATGTCCGAGAGGACGCGCATCAGCAGAGACCCCAGCGAGCGCCGGGCGCGGGAGAGGAGAACGTGCCCCGAGCTCTGCTCGAGGACTCGGCGAGGCCAGGGGCGCTGCGCGACGGCGAGGAAGACAAAGGGACGCGGAGTCACCGAAAGGCTGGCCCCGGGCCGGGCGGATCGGGAGAGACAGGGCCGTGGAGCGGAGCCGCAGGAGCGCGCGGGCGGAGAGGGCGAGCGGCGGGGAAGGCGGAGGCGGGGAGCCGGGCCGCCCTTTTGATCCTCCGCCGCTTCTCCTTATCAGAAGCGCTTTCGGTGACACCCGCACAAAGGCAGTTCATCATATTACAGCGCGGCCCGGCGGCTCGCTGCCATCCCGCCGCTTAATTAGAGGCGGGCGCGCTGGGCCGGCGGGGCGGGCGGGAGGCCGACGGGGAGCCGGGCGCCCGGCAGGGCCGCCCGCGCGCCTGGCGGTGTCGGACGCGGAGCCAGGGGGCGGGGACCCTCATTCAGAGCGTCGCTAAATAAACACGCCAGCCCGGGTTTCGCTGCCGGGAGAGGGAGGCTCCGCCGCCTTCCGGTGTAGCAACCGCCCCTTCTAAGTTCTCGGCTTCGAGAAGGGGCGGCGCTCAGGCCACTGTCCCCGCTCCCAGACTGCGCGTGGGTAAGGGTGAGGCGACACCCCAGCCCACTCGTGCTGCCTTGGGTCCGGCTACCCGCGTGTTCGATTCCCTTGTTGGACCGTCTACACTCCCGGTCTTCGTCTAAACCCGGGTGTCGGGGCTGGAGGGCCCCCGAGGGACCCCGCAGGAACCAAGTGCACAGTTCGCGAGGGGGTACTGTCCATCTGCCCCCACTCACTCATGTGGTAATTTTTCACTCAGCCTCTCTGGGTCTGTTTCCTCCCCTGAACAGAAAACGAGGCTAAGAGAAGGTTTTTGTCCTGGGGGGGGCTTGGGATTCTGCAGTCCCTTGGGAATCCGGTAACCGCCTAAAAAAGGAAAACAAACTCCTCCCTTCACACACATCCATGGGGCCAGAATTTTGCATACACTATAAAGAGGTCCCTGGGCTTCTTGAGGCCACACCTCAGTTCTGAACCCACAGCTGCCTGGTTCTCCAGGCCTCCAGTGTTCTCTGGGAATTTCTGATTCCCGGAGTCCAGTCCCCATGGAGATGGGTGCGGGCTGGGAGTCCGCTCTATGTCAGTGCTGCGGCCTCCCCTTTCCAAAATAGGCATCCAGTTCCACCCCCACCCCTCTCCATTTGGTGGTTGAAAGGATCCTTTCTGAGACATTTGATGAGCACACATGCTCTCTCCCCTTTTGTCCAAAAGAGAGAAGAGAAAGAAAATTTCCTTCTGGAGATGAATATATGTGAATCACTTCGTTCATTCTAAAGATTTTGTTGAGCACCTACTAGGTGCCAGACATTGTATTAAGCGCCCAGGTTTCTGTCCTCAGGAAGTTCTGAGCCAGTTGGTGGAGATGGTAAGCCCACAAATAAACATGTATTTCCGTGCATGTGTTCCTTTTGAGTTTACCTGGATCTCCCTGGGTGCCTGCTTCCTTTCCAGGCTGCCTGAGTGTGTGTCTGGGTGTGTGTGTGTGTTGGTTCAGGTCTGGGAGCAAGCACAACAGTAGGGTGTGTTTGGCGCTGGAGCTGAATTAGGTGGGCAGCCCCAAGCCAGAGGCACCGCCAGACTCTGTCTAGCAGAGCTGCTGGTCGCAGGGAGAGACCAGAAGCCCTGGCCCAGCTGGCCTCCCAAGCCTCATGCCTTTACTGCGCTCTTTGTCTGACTTTGCAAAAAGACCAGAGATCAAAAAGGCCCTGGGACAGACAGAAGAGGGGCGGGGCGGTAGGGCAAGAATTAGCTTGGAAAACTCCACCCTGAACTTTCTGGGGTGCAGTCCCTGGGATCCAGCCCCTGCAGAGCTGCTGCTGAGTGGGCAGGCTGCCGTTCTGCCCGGCCTTCTCCGTGGTCCTAAGAGGGTGACAGGTGGAGAGCCATCGCTGTGGCTTCGGGTTCGAATCAGACCTTGGTTGGAGAGAGCAACATTTGGGAGACACTGCGGGGTGTGTGTGGGTGGTGTGGCGTGTGTGCCTTTGTGGAGACTTGGGTTGGGATCAGGCCTTCTGCTTCCCTGAAAACTTTTTAAAAGTCCACACAGATTTATCTGGGCTGCGTAGACAGGGGAGTGGATTTAAGCTGGAGTTCGCCTAGTTTTGTTTCCATGGCCTCCTGGTTCCCCGCCCAGACCTTCGGAAGCACCTCTGTGGCCAGGCTCTCCTGGAACCGGGTACCCCACTCTGGCGGGTCTGCCTGGCCACTCGCTTTAGCCCTGTCCGCTTGGCATTAAGGCCCCCCTCCTGCGCCCTCATCCACCGCTTTTCCTCCTCTGCTGGGCTTCTTGAGCTCGGATTTGCCCTTCGAGGGGCCAGAATCCAGCAGAAAAAAGAAATCCCAATGGAGGTGGGCGGGGAAGGGGCGCCGCGGGAAGAAATCCTTTTCTTCTGCTTTTTGACCTCCCCCACCCCCGCGGGCCAGTCCCCGTTCCTCTATGGCTCCTGCTGCCGCAGATGCCAAAATTCAAGGTGTCTGCTGCTCCCACTTGGGCGACAGGGGAAGACTGAATCAGTGCAGAATCTCGGCATTTGGGGGGTTTGTTGGAGGTGCTTGAGTGAACCCCAGGAAAAGGAGTCTGGAACTCTCTTGCATAAATGGGCTCCCTATTGCCTTCTGTTCCGAGGACACCAAGAGGTTCAGTTGGAACCCTCAGAGAAGCACAGGACCAGGGACACTGCTGCAAAAGGCCCTTGGCGTCCCCCCCTCCCTAAAGACCCCTGTTATTCCTTTGGAGCTAGGCGGTGGGTTTGAACCCGGGGCCCAGCCTCTTGCGTGGAGTCTTGCCTCCGTTGCCCCCAGTGCCCGAGCCTCAGTTTCCCTATCCGAGTAGTGGGAGTGAGAGCCCTGGGGCCTCCCGGGCCAGCTGTCACGGACAGGCCTGCGGGTGGAGGCTGCGGAGGGAGGCCCGAGGGCGGGGCCTCCTCCCCGCCGCCCCCTCGCGCGTCCCCGCTCGCGCCTCAATGGCCACTTTAGAAATACAAACAACTTTAGAAATAAAGTAACCAAACCCGAAAGGGGCTTTGAAGGGGCGAATGCCTGGTGGCGCTTTCCTACGGTGTGGGCCAGGCCCCGGCCTAATCCCGCTTTCATTTCCACCGACGGCCGCGGGGGAAGCGCTCCCGGCCGCCCGGCCCCTCAGGAGGCTGATTAGGCCACAAAGAGCCCCCATTATTCCGAGAAGAAGACCGGGGGCGGCGGCGCGGGGGGAGCGGCCCGCCCGCGCCCGCTGTTGACTTAGGGGATGAAGTCAAGAGCCCGCACGCGGGGGCGGCGGCGACACCGCGGACGCACAAAACCCACAACAAACCCCAGCTCCACAGGGGCAGCCAGGCCCGGCTGGGGGCCTGGGCCGCGGGGGGAGGGGCCAAAGGAGCTGGGCGTGCGCCCCTGTCGCCTAGAGTCGGTGGCTTTGGAGGCAGGGGGTGGGTAAAGCCACCGAAGCAGAGTCACTGCTACGTACTGCGTGGCTAGGGCACCAGACTGCCCCTCAGGCCTTCTCTTCCTCCTTTGTGGGCCCAGGAAGTGGGTTACAGAGGTCTGGCAAAGCCACCCCAGCTGTGGCCACCTGCCGATCAGTGATCAGCCTCTCCTCTGAGATGCTGCAAAGCAAATTTCTGAAGGTGGGGGTGGGTGAAGGAGAAAGAGTATAGGGTGCTGGAGCCTGAAAGATCTGGGTAACTTTAAGTGGGGTACTCTGAGACCCTCAGTGTCCTCTTCTGCAAAATGGGCCTATGGATGGCCATCTCAAAGTAGGCTGGGAAGGGTAAAGGATATAGTGACAAAATATACAGGACAAATTGGGAGGCTGGATAAATACCACTCCCCAACCCCCTCGGCCTCCCTTTTTCCTCAGAAGTTTTTCTTTGAATGTAGAGGCATTTTCCCTAGGACCTGAGGAATCACGGGGCTTTGGGACAATGGGGTTGTAAGTGACCACCAAATATATGCCTGCGGAGGCAGGGGCAGAGGCTCCGCCATGCCCAGGTGAATGGCATCCCTCCTGTCTCAAGCCTGAGAGAAGTACGTGGCTCTGGAGGATCTTCCCAGTCTGCAGAGGGCCAAGGGAGGAAGGCGGACAGAGCCAGTCCTTGGGGCTCAACAGACACTGTCAGATGTGGTCAGAACTTCTTCCAGGTGTAAAGGAGGCAGGTGAGGCCATGACACAGCCCCCAGCCCACCGAACTGGCTCCCATTGTGTAGGCCCAGACGAGGACGAGGAGGCTTTGCAGACCTCAGACTTCCTCTGGTCACTCACAGCTATTTGTGAAGCCCCTCGCTTGGGCAGGCTGTGCTGGGAAGGAGCCCCCAGAGTTCAAGCTGTAGACTCATCGAGGGCCAGTTAAGGAGTTAGGACTTACAGGGCAGTGGGGAGCAATGGAAGGCTTTCAGTAGAGAATGTTCTGGAAGGTGTGAAGCTTGGTGCTGAGACCCAGGAGCAGAGAGAGGCACAGTGGGGCGAGGGTGGGGAGGATGAGCTCAGGCGTGCGGGCGATGGAGAGGGGGAAGGAGCCTCACCCCCGTCGCCTCTCCCTCTCGTGGGGCGCTCAGGGTTGCAGAGCCCATGACCAGCTTGGGATCCCAGCGGGTGGAGTCAGACTGGAACAGGGTTTAGAGGAAAAAGTGGATCCTGCGGGTGTGACAGGAATGAGCCCCAGGTGGGGCAGGGTCACCAGGGCCATGGATGGTGGCCCTGGGAGAGGATGTCCCCTGGCATGGGTGCAATGAGGCCTGACCCACCCCTGCAGTCCCTCTGCCTTGTGGTCCCATTTCACAGAAGGAAAAACCAAGGCACAGAGTCAGCCCCGGGTAGCAGAGAGAGGAGGCTGCTGGATCCCTTAGGTACCTTTACCTAAGGGGGCTGAAGGGCACCAGCTCCTCCTCCTGCCAGACCTTGGACAGCTGCTGTCCCCAGCACCCGCTCCCGTTCCTCATGAACCCTGGATCCTGAGTCCCAGGCCGGCACCCCCACACCCCCGTGAGCACCTGCTGGGATCTTGGACTTGATAGGCCACACCACGGACTTGACCCTGAAAGGTCTGTTCCCACCCTCAGAAGAGTAAGGAAAACGGAGCCTCAGGGCAAGCGGCCCAGATCGCGCTGAGCCGGATGCAGGTCCCTGCGTCTGTGGCCCAGGCGGGGGAGGCCCTGGGCGAGCACTGACTGCTGTGGGATTCTGGATGTGCCCCCTCTTTTCCTCGGGTTCTCGGTCCCTTTGTCTGAACAATGGCAAGGCAGGCTCAGCCTGGGCTTCCAAACTCTTGCGTGGAGATTGGGGTTCTGGGCCGAGGCTTCAGGGTGTTCCTTGCTCTGCTAGCCTGGCAGAGGAAGAAGTCAGAACCATTTAGAGGCGGGCGCTGTGCTGGAGGAGCGGGACCCTCCCACCCAGGCCACTGGGGAGGAGGACAGGGGAAGCTGTTTACACCCGCTGGAATCAGAGCCCCAGGCTGTGGTTATTGGTCTTCAGAGATAAGGTGATAGTGCTTATCTGGTGACAAATGATTCTCCTCCTCTTCTATTCCCCTGATTAGGGAACTTTCTCTCCTGGTGGGAAGTCGCTTTGCTACGACAGGCAGGACTGGTCTCCAGACCCTGCCATTGACCTGTTGAGTCTCTGCCTAGCTTGCTGTGTGACCAGGGGAGGCAGTTACCCTCTCTGTGCTTCACTGGGATGGGGAGACGCGACGGGTTGCATGGCCGGGTGCAGTGCTGTCCTGGGTTGGTGCTGGAAGGAGGATTTAATGCAGAATTTGGGAGCCGGAAAGACCCTGGAGCCACCTGGCTGCTTTTGTAAAACATAAGCTCCGGGACACTTTCTGGATTTGGGACATCTGAGTGCAGTGGCATTTGTGTAAGCGGCCCAGGTCATTTGATGACCACCTTGTTTTCCAGATGGGGAAACTGAGGCCGAGAGAGGGGAAGGAATTTATTACCTGTTGCACAGCAGTTTAAAAGCAGGGTTAGCGCAGGGACCCACCTCCAGGTGGTCAGCCCAGGCACCCTGAGTGGAACACTCCTCCAGAGGCACTGGGTCCTTCACCTCTTATTACTGTCACTTGCCCCTGTCGAGAGTCTGAGCTGCCAGGGTACCAGGCCAGACCTCCTCTGCCCTGTCCCGCTGTCCTAGGCACTCAGCTCTGCTGAGAGGTACCCCAGATTCGGAACCGGTGCCTCCCTGCACTACCCCTGCCGTGGCTCCTGGGAGCGGGTCAAGTCCTTGCTCCCGGTCTTACTTTTTCCATCCAGCCAATGGGACTCGATCAAAAGTGGCAAATGAGTTCATCCACAGAAAGGATGCCAGGACACAGGAAGTTCGTGATGATAACGAGGCAGAGGCCAGAAAGTAACCAGTGTGGGGAGGACTGTCCACAAGGGTTTGGAAGGGGAGAATTTCCCAACTCGGGTGCACACTCTTTCATCAGGCGACTCAAAAAATATAGATGCATAGATTTTCCCCCCGTGCTCTGGAAAGGTTTGTGGCAAAGTAATATGTGCTGGCGAAATTCCAAATAATATGAAAGTATATCAAATTAAAATGTAAGGCTTCATCTCTCTTCTCGGCAATGACCTTGCTGAGTTTGGGGGCACAGCTGCCCAAATGTATATGTTCGTCTCTGTGCCCCCGATCCAGATCTAGATGCATGTGTAAAGCAAAGCATCACATCGGCTTCCCCGGGGCCATAGGTGCTTTAAGGGGTGACCATGAACCCCAGGACTGAAGTCCCCGTCGGGATCTTCTTCTGCTTATGTGCACCTGTCCCTGAAGGGGGATCTTTAGTTCTGCCTGAATCTCCCAGAGCTCAGGGCCTCCCAAAAGGTCAAGCATCCTGCGTCAGAAGATTCACAGGTGTCTGTCCTCCCAGGCCCCCGCCTCCCGCCGCCTCCCCTCCCTCCAGGCCCCCTAGCGCCTCCCCTCCTCTCTGTGCACCTGCTTGGGCTTCCGGCCTCCTGGGCTTCAAAGCAGCAGGCTGGGCTTTACCTGCCTGCCTCCCAGGAAAGCGGCTTGGTTTGAAAGGGGAAATGGCATTCAGGCACTTAATTAGACCCAGGACAAGAATGGAGGCCGGCTCTCGGGTCAGGCCGGGGATTGTGGGGATTAACACCCAGGTAAACACATCAAGGCTCATGGCTTCTGGCAGGAGGCGGCAAGAGGACCCGGGGCAGCAGCAAGGCTGGGCCCTCTGGGCCAGTAGCCTGGGACTCACATTCCGGAGGGGGAAGGGGTGTGTGCTGCGGGGCTGGTCGCCTCCACCTGTAACCTCAGCTGTCACCCTCCCCGCCCCACCCACTTGGCCCAGGAAGATGCAGTTAGAACTAGCATTTTCTTCCCACAGCAACATGTATTGAGCACCTACTGTGTGCAGGTTACCAGCCCAAGGGCTGGAAGCACAGGCGTGGCAGGCTGCACAGGGCTCCCACACTGGGGAAGGCAGACGACCTGAGGAAGACACTTCCGGAAGGTGGACAGGGGTTCGGAGAACACACATGGCAAAACCATGATAGGAAGCAGGAAGCAGGAAGCAGGAAGTGACTGACGGCGGTGGTGCTAGCCATCAGGGAGGCCTGCCTGGAGGAAGAGCTATCTGACTTGAGGCTTGGAGGGTAGCAGCAGCAGCCATTTATGGAAAACGTCCACCACTTAGGACAAAAGCCAGCTGAGAGCCGAGTGTGGCCAAGCCTGGGTTACTCACTCGACAGGGATGAAGCCCTGAAGGAGGGGTTGCTGAGAAGCCCATTTATAGAGACGGAAACTGAGTCGCAGAGAATGGCCACGACCCTTTGGTCACCTCCAGGCGGAACGGTGTCGCTGGAAACCGGTGTTGACCGCCTGCCTGCCTCTTGCCACGCATCAGGAATGGGCAGGGGCTGTGTGTGTGCTCCGTGCCCTGGCCCCTGGGTGTCCCGCACCCCATTTTGCAGATGGAAGCAGAGTTCAGAGAGGCTCCCTCGGTTGCCACAGTCAGGAAGGGGTGGACCTGGGAGTCGAATCCAGGTGACTGGCTCTTGGGAGGCATCTGACTTTGGAATACCCTCTGCCAACTCACAGGGTCCTGTGTCCCTGGAGGTGGCTTCCCTGTCCCCTCCAGGGGAAAAGCTTATGTTTCAGGGACGATCATCCGGAGCCTTTGCTGATTCCTTTCCCTAACGGGGTCCCGGTCATTGGTTTGGGGCTTGCGTCTGGAATCACTGAGGAGCCCGCTGGCCTGGGAGCATGCTGGCAGGTGATGTCCCAGAGCCTGCTGGCTCTCTGTGCGAATCTCCTTGTGACTGTCCTAAGTGCACGCGGCTACTGCTGGACGGGGTTGGGGTGTGCAGAGGCGTGAGGTGTGGACTGTCACGTGGGGGTATCTGGACGTGTTGCTGCAGAACAAGGGACCTGCACTCGTGTGACTTGGTCGATTCTGATACATCAGGATGCAGGTCGGTGGTTGGTCATGGCTCAGAAAGAATCTACCCCCATTTCACAGATAGGCAACTGAGGCTTCGGGGCCTGGTGGCAGCCGGGAAGCCATCTAGCTCCTAAGTGACTGAGCCCGAAGGAAAACCAAGGCTGCCTTCAGAGTCCGGCCCCTTTCCTTGCTCCCCAGGGAAGGTTTCAGGGACAACAAAAGGTTTAAATGTCAGCGTGCGGTGCCGCCGCTGTCGTCACGGGGCCTGGCGGACGTGTGCGCGGTCACATGCGCGCCCCCTCCTCGCTCTGGCGTGTCAGCCCCCGGCCCAGCCCCGTCGCACGAGGGCCTTTCTTTCTCCGCTTTGCAAATACGCCAAAGATTAACGCCCGCAGCTGGCTGCCGCCGAACAATGGCGAGACCTAGGAAGTGGGAGCTGCCACCGAGCCCCGCGCCGGGAGGGGCGGCCCGACTCGGGACCCGCCCCTCCCCCACGCCGTCGCGCTGGCCCCGAGCAGGACCGAGTCCCCGGGAATCCACACCAGCAGCGCCGAGTGGGAGCGGGCAGGGCGCCCTCTCCCAGGGGGAAGAGGCCAATCCGTAGTCTCGGCTGGGGGACGGAGCTGGGGCCCCAATCCCAGCTGGGTACGGACCCGCCAGTGCTCCAGCTCAGTTCTCCACATCGGAGGACAAAACCCCAAGTGATCAAGCAAAAGGAAGCTCCCCAGGCAGGACCAGCCTCCTTCCCAAACCTCCACTCTGGCCTCCTCCTGTGAGTGGCAGGTGCCACTGCAGAACGGTCACCTGCTACCTGGGCTAGTGGAGAAGAAGCAGCCAAAACAGGAGTGACCTGGAAGGTCACTTGCAGGACTGTGATAATGAGAGGTGGGACTGGGGGTGTAGCTCAAGGTGGAGCAAGAGCCTGGTTACTATCTCCAGCACCAGGGGGTGGGGACAGAGAGAGAGAGAGAACTTCCATCTGGAAGGGGTCAGCTCCACACAGCAAACTTGGACTTACTGAGGATTCACCCTGGTCCCCTGATCCCTGCAACCTTGGGAATGCACAGGTTTTAGTAACCCTGTTGTGCAGATGAGGAAACCGAGGCTGGGTAAGGGAAGTCCCTTGCGCCGGATCGCAGGGCTAGAGTGAGGCAGGAGAGGCGTTGGAATCTGGGCCTCCCTGGCTTTGGGTCCAGGACATGTCAATCCCAGGTGGCTTGGGAGGGGCTGATCAAGGGGAGAACAAGTCTTGCTTGGCACATGCCTATAATGCCAGGTGACATGCACTCCTAGGCCAGAGCCACACGTCTTCTTTAATCCGGGCTTGAGGCTTCTTCATTTTAACCCTGCTGTTTGTCTGGAGCTGGTCGGGGTTTCTGCAAACTCCTTCTCAATTTTTCTCCTCATTCACTGCAAGAAAATAGAGTGTGGTGTCCGTGGAAGCCCATGGAACCACCTTCTAGCAGCCAGAAGCCGGTCTCCCTGGACTCCACTTGCCACGGTCAGTAACAAGGGCTATGGCCGGTCCCAGCCCGTGACTGCAGAGCTGAGAAATGCAGGTGGCGAGTCCCCTCCGCAGATGAAGCCACTTAATTACCACGCAATCAATATGCAAACAAGTGCCAAACTGGGTTTGAATCAAATTTCTCATTGGGGACTCAGTGGGGGAGGAGAGTCCAGCGGAGGGGGAGCCCTCGGGGGTGGGCTGGCAGGGAGCTGGCGGCAGGACCAAGAGAGGGGCTCCAGTGGGGAACCAGGCAGCGGAGGGATGCTCGGAGGTCCCTGGAGTCCCCGGTGTCTGGCGTGGGGCCCAGCTCTCATGGAGGGGAGCCGGGTCGGTGGCTCCAGGCTGCCGTCCTCGAGAAGGGCTTCCAGGCCTGTCAGAGAAGTCTGGCGGCCTCCACTAATTCATTTGACTCGGAAATCTCAACTTGACCAGGCTCCCCCTCCCCTCTTTAAAACAAACTCATTAAACTTGTCAACACTCATTAGGCCTGTAAAACATTGAACTCGGGCCACTGGGGAGACTGGAGAGGGTGTGTGTGCGCGTGCGTGCGTGTCAGGGCGTGCGCTGAACCAGGCCCTGGGAGACCCATCTCTGAGGCTTGGCGGGGCAGGACGCTCTGGATCCTTCTCCCGCTTCCCTCCCACCTGCCTCTCACCAGGGCAGCTCGCTGGGGTGAGGCACGGGCCCTGGAGGTGACTGCAGTGTGAATTTGGCTTTGGCCGCCTGGCTCTCTGAGGCCACTCGTGTCTTCTCTTTTTCTGTGGCTCGGTTTGGGTGTTATACTGAGAGGCCCATCTCGCCGGGCCTTTGGGACCCGTGCCTACGGACAGCGAGTGGAAAGCTGTTTACCTGCGATGCCTGGTGCGTTTAGGAGTGCGACCTCGGGTACCTGTTTTTTTAAGAGTCGGCTTAGTTTATCTTCGAAATTTGGATCTGGTAAGACTTGAGTTTGATGTCTCTGAGTCTCAGTTTCCCCAAGTAAAATAAAGTGTTGAGTTAAAAAAAATAGATTTGCAGTGCGAAGTGAGTTCACAGAATCATGGAAACCAGTGTGTTCTCTTACCCGTTGGAGTATTAGGAATAGCCTTTCTTTATGGTCCCTCCCATCGACCCACTCCCAAAGGTCACCTTGGCATTCAGGGAATTTGGGGCATATGTTCAGATTCCACGGCTTTGGCAAGGAGTATTTAGAGGGGAAACCTTCTTACAAACCCATGCCAAGTTAAGGGGGGTGAGGAGGGAGAGGGGCTGGACATTGAAACCCAGTGCAGCCCAAGGCGGAAGGCCCTAGGGGGGTCTTAGAAGAAGTCTCCTTTTAAAAAGGAAACACCGGGGGCTGGATGCAGTGCTGCACATCTGTAATCCCAGCTACTTGGGAGGCTGAGGCAGGAGGATTCCAAGTTGGAGGCCAACCTCAGCAGTTTAGCAAGACCTTGTCTCAAAATAAAAAAAAAAAAAGCTAAACAGAACCGAGGGTGTAGCTCAATGGTGGGGCGTCCTGGGGTTCAACCCCCAGTACTGAAAAAAGAAGGGGCAACTGGAGCCGGGCTGGGGATGTGGCTCAGGGGTGGAGCACTTGCCTAGCATGAAGGCCCTGAGTTTGATCCCTGGCCCCCAGAAAACTATAAATAGGTGGGGAAAAGCTACCTGGAGGAAAATCGTCTGCTACCCCGTAACCTGCATAAAGAGCCACCTCCCGTTTCAAAGAACAGCCTGATGTGGAAGAAATCTGTGATCCAACAGGAGAAGCTCAGGAAGGTTCCCGCCGCGGGCTCTGGGCGCCTGGCTTTCCTCCTCCGAGCCTCCCCTCTGCCAGAGCCTCCAGAGCGGTGAACAGGCTCCCTGCCTCCCGCTGGCCGCACCGAGGCCCGGGCTCCAGAAGGCCCAGGGGCGCGTAAATGGAGGCAGAATTCAGGGACCCGATGAATAGCGGTTTTGTCTGGGTTCCCTTTTAGGATTTGTGGTGCGTCCTTTTCCCTTTAAAGTGGGGTGTCCACAGCCCCTGGCTCTTTCTCTCTCTCTCCCCTTCCCCCTCTTATTGAGAATGCCCCCTTAAAAAAAAAAAAAGCCTTCTGCTTTCTCTCCTCTCTGAAAATGAGAACATCAGCTATTGAAGTGGATTGATGAACTCTCCCCAAAAGTTTATTAAGGGAGGTCAGACAAAGGGCCCAAGGCCTGCAGGCAACTGAGCAGTCAGTATATATACTGGGCCCTTTTGTCCCCCCAGGGCCGACGCATGAATACCTCTCAATGGCCCTCTTCAGAGTGACAAGATCAAGCCAGACAACGGCTTGTTAAAAGGAACTGCAGCGAGTTCTTTCTGCAGCCAGAGTGCAGCCCGCTCCGCCTGCATTAATGTACAGCTGCAGCCGCAGGAAGAATCGGCTGGAATTCTGTTGGTTTTGTGTGGGTTTTTCTTTTTTCTGAAATACACCCTTCCTCTCCTCGGCCCTCCCCGCCCGCGCCCCGCCTCCCCCCTCCTCCCCAGCAGGGCCCTGCCGCCATATGTTGCTGAGACAGCCCGCTGTGGCTTGGAGGGACCTCAGGGTGAGCCTTGTTGGAGGAGAGGATGGGGTTCCAGGCCGCTGTCCCTCCCGGTCCATCCTCATGATAACAGCCCCATCCTTGGACACTTGCTGGCACGCGCGAGGGGCCGAATAGGGACTAAGCGTGTCATCGTCCCTGCGTGTTTGACATGAACACAGGGACCTCCGGCCCTGCGTTACGGGTGAGACCCCGTTGGGCCGTGCCTCCAGGCAGGCTGGCTCCTGAGCTGTGGTCCCGTTTTCCAGCTGTGTGTCAGTGGCTGAGGCCAGAACTCCATCTTAGCCCAGGCTGCAAGGTGGCTTCGCCTGGGCTGGCCAGAGCTGGTCAGCTCAGAGTGGAGGGGCGGTGGCCTGGTGGAAGCCTGGCCCCAGGCGCGTGGTGGGAGACCTGACCGTGCCGATGGGCAGGGAGCGGTCTGGGGCGCGTCCTTCCTAAATTATCAGTGTGAAGGCAGCGGGTGCTCTGGTCAGACTTGCCCAGCGAGGGAAGAGTCCAGAATTCCCTGCACTCTGCTGGGGAGTGTGTGTGCACACACGTGTATGTGTGTGCATGTATGTACGTGTGTGTACATGTATATGTGCACACAGACTCCCAGTTCTGGTGACTCTTTCTGTTTCTTCTGTTCCCAACTGGTAATTTCTTTGAGGACAAGGACCAGTGAAGTGCACTTTTTTTTGGTACCAGGGATGCCACACCCCAGATCTTTTCATTTTTATTTGGAGAAAATCCCTAGGTTGCTTAGGGCTTCAATAGGTTGCTGAGGCTGGCTTTGAACCTGTGATCCTCCTGCCTCAGCCTCCAGAGTAACTGGGATGACAGGCGTGTGGCACCCGCTAGTTAACTGCACTTTATTCTGTTTTCGTCCACCTGGCTTCAGTGCCAGGACAATATCGTGTGCAGACTAGGCTCTCGATAAGAGTTCCTCACTTCTAGAACTTTCCTGGGACACAGGAGCAGCGAGGGGAGGGAGCACCCCAGCCTCTACCAAGGGTGGAAGTCTTCCCTCATTTCCGGTTTTTATCCCCTCGACACACCCACAGCTGTCTTAATTCGGGTACCAAGGGGGCCTGAGAGGGGAGCGTCCCAGGGACTGGGTCGGAGGACCTGCCCGTGGTGCGCCCTCACCTGCCTGGCCACCCTCCTCCTGGCAGTGCCAGGCTGGGCAGCTGTGCCCATCTTCCTGGTGTTTGCCGCTGGGGAAGGAAGAGGAGTGGAGGGGAAGGAGCCAACCGCAGCCTGAGGGGGGAGCCCTGCCTCTGGGTCCTGGCCACCTCCCTCTCGGGGTGCCCACTCCCCCCATGGTGCCTGGTTTTTTCTGGGTTGAGCACAAGATTCTCGGGTCCCAGAAAAGCCCTTGGCCCCAGGGAGGGCCGGCTGTGCTAAGCCCTGGGACTCGGACATCACCTGTCAGTGGGACGGTCTCAACCTCCCCCTCTGTGGGAAGGGAAGGTCACCTGCAAAGGGACTTTGACAAGCAGCACCAGGAGGCCTTGCTTTGCTGAGGACGCGGCTCTGGGCTTGGCGCTGAGGGAGGGGGGACACGGACATGGGACTTGTCAGTGTCCAGGGCTGGGGCTGGTGCAGCTGGGCGGCTAGAGCTTTGGTCTTCGGAAGGGCCTCTGGCCTGGGGCCAGCGTCCAGCTTGGCGGAGGGAGCTGGGCTGTGGTTTAGACCAACCTGTGCTGGAATCCTGGCTCGCCCCTTGCTGGTGGGGTGATTGCGGCCTAGTGTCCCACTGTCCAGAACAAAGCGGGCCTCCAGCGAACGTCCAGCTGCTCTCCCGCCAGGCCCCGGAGTGTTTTCTGGCTGCAGGGCCAGAAACGAGGAGAGGAGAAAACGGAAAAGCCAGATGCTGTATCTCTCCGGAGAGACCAAGGCGGGACTCAGGCCGGGCGGGAGGCGGCAGAAAGACCCCTCCAGACGAGAGCTGATGTTCCGGGTGATTCAACTCGAACTTCCCCCAGGGAAGGGCTGTGACCCCTGACCCTAGTAACCTGCACTGAGCACGTTCAAAAAGCCCCTCCTAGCCCCAGAGAGCTGACCTGAGCCAGGACCAAGGCCAACGGGCCAGCAGGGCTATAAACCAGCCCGGGGCCTCGGGCTCAGGAATCCTGAGCGAAAAACCAGAGGGATCTGGGAGGTGGGGCCCTCCTGGCCTGTGGGATGGCAGGCGCAGGGACAATGGACAGGAGACGCACGGGCCCCTGTTTGAGTGGGGTGGACAACAGGCAAGCACACACCTCCATTTGGGGTGCCAGTTACCAGGGGGCCACAGGCTTATGGAGTGTCAGGCTTGGGGTCCCCGAGATGGAATGAGTTGGTCTTCATCTTACCTCATTTTCAGTGCCTCTGTGCAGAGACCTTCTGAACTGCACTGTCCCCTGGCCACCTGTGCCACCTCTGCCACCCTAACCCTGCCCCTGATGGGCCACAGCCCTCCGACTGGATGTCGGTCCCCCCATGGTCCCCGTGGGAAAGCAGAGGCTGAGGCAAGGACGTGGCCGACCCCCTGCTCCCTACAGGCCCCTCTGGAGGCCTGACCCTGGCCAGGCTCCTGTCCCAACTCAGCCTTTTTCCTTATTCTGCAGCCAGAGGCGAGAAACGGCCTCCGTGAGCCTCGTCCTTCTCCTCTGGGGAGGGTTCCATGGGCGGCTGCCCCTGTGCACACAGGTCCCAGAACCTGGGTGTGGGGCCACCTTGCCCTGTGGCTGCACACAGCGCAGGGCTCCCGCGCTGGGCCTGGCCTTTGAAGCTGAGCGCGGCCCCTTATTACCGCAATTAATTACCCGGGGACAATGGCAGGAGGCCCTGCCCTCTGCCCTTGCCTTCAAGTGGCAGGGGGTGGGCGGGGGCACGGGAGGGGAGGCTGCCTGTTTGTTTACGGGCACAGGGGGCTTTATTGGCTTCACACTCCAGCCTGTTTGGAAATCAAAGAGCATCTCCAGGGAGGAGGCGAAGCCATGGGCTTGGATCTGGGAGGCGGCTTTATTTATTTTTTGGCCCTAAACCCGGCACGACCAGGTCTCCGCCTGCACCCGTGTTCTCAGGGCTGATCTGAGCTTCACCGGGGACAGGTGTGCATTCGGAGGCCAAGACGGTAACTCCCCCGGCAGGCTTGGGGGCAGGGACAGGGAGCTTGGGCATCCTGAAGCCTGGGACAGCGCTTCGGTGTCTTCAGTGAGCCTAGAGATGACCTCTGGCCAGGAAGCTCTCAGGGCTGCTCGTTGGTGGCCTCCTGTTAGGGCCCTTTGTGACGCACCGGAGTCGCAGGTCACTCATTCGTTCAATCCGTCCACCTACCACCCCTGCGCGTGACAGTCTGCAGGTGGGGTCAGATGGCCGGTTTCCGCACCCCGAAACATTTTATCGGTGCTTTCTGTCGGACGGATGACACGCCTGATGTGAAAAAGGAATTCGAATGCTCAGGGCACGCAGAAGGTAAAGGTCTGTCTCCCGTTACCTGCGCCCCAGAGTTTAAAGACAGCGGACAATTCCAGAGCTGGGTTTTCTAGATGTTTTTCCAGAGAGAAGCTTCTACACCCGTTTGCCGTCCTAGCCTCCTCTGGAGGCTGGGAGAGAGGCTGCTCCCTCTTTGACATCTCCCCTGGCTGCGTGCGATCCATTGCTGGCGTCACAGTGCTCCGAGGGGTGGGGACAGATGCGCCCAGCCCCACCTCCTCACCTGGCCTGTTACTCAGGGAGCTTCCGCTACCCCTATCTTACAGACAGTAAGACTGAGGGGCCGGAGAAAGAGCATGATCTCTTCACGTCTCCTGCCAGCCGCAATTTGAATTCAGAATATCTGATTCTAAATCTTCTAGAACATTCTCGGGACACTCAGGGAAATCAGCCCCATGCCACATTCAGAGAAAGGATTCTAAATAGGAACTCTAGCCCAACTTGCCACCGTACTGACATGCCCCCGGCAGGCAGGAGCAGTCTGGGACTTGAACATGGCCTTGCAGGTAAGGCCAGCAGTTATCAGCCTGGTCAAGATGGCTCCTCGGGGACACAGCACTCCTCGGCCTCCCCGCCGAGCACAGAGAAGGGAGGGAGACGTGGAAACATTAACCAGGAGGGATCCTGAGCTGCAGGTCTCCTTCCCAGTCCAGGATCTGAACCTGGGATGGGGTCTGGAGGCTGAAGCGACGTCAGCCCTGGGCGTGTCCATGCTGACCGCTCCCTCTCTCAGACGAGCAGCAGAAGCCCCAGGAAGGTGAAGGGACTCTCTCAAGGCCTCACAGCGAATGAGCGGCCGGACTTGGACAGACTGTCCTGCCGGAGACGCCCTCCCTCCCCTGAGGCCGTGGGGACTCACTCCTGGCCCCCAGCTCATGGCCACATCTGGGTTCTTCCCTCCCCACTGTTGAATGTCCTCCAAGCCTGGAGGACACAGGAGGGATGGTCAAGAGACAGCCAGCGACCCAGGAAAGAGCTGCTTCCGTGAGCCAGCCGTGCCAGGCGGCCAGCACTTGACAGGTCACTCGGCTGCTGGACGCTGCGGTCCTCACCCCCAGGAGCACCCCACAGCCCCTCCTCTGCAGTGGGGGCTCCCAGGCTCAGTCGTGCCGACCCCTCAGTAAGTGATGCAGTGCTGGACCTGCCGGGTGGGGCTTTGGCCATCTAGTCCTACCCCCATTTTGAAAAAACAAAGAAATTGAGGCCCTGGGGAGCCAAGGCCAGACCTCCATCCTGGGCCTTCTCCTAGAGGGAGCCCCAGCTCCCAGGGGAAGCACGGCAGTGTGCGGCTCTCCAGGAGCCTGCTGGCTTTGAAGGGGCTCCGTGGGGGTGCTACACGTCCGTTCCATGGACTCTCCGTGGTAGCGGAGGGTGATGGCAAGGCCTGCCAGGCTCTGGAGTCGGCTGGACCGGAGTTAGAATCCTGAGCGCTGTGTGTCCTTAGGAAAATGACAGCAGCTCTCTGAGCTTCAGCTTCCTTATGGGCCACCTGAGCTCCATTACAGGTGTGTGGCCCACCCACAGAAGGTGAGGGACAGACGAGGCAGGCCTGGCCTGGGGCTCGAGAGATGCAGGCTTGTGCAGAAAGAGTGACATTTTGCTGTCAAAGAAGGAGAGCAAGGAGGGGGGTCCCTGGTGGCTCCTTCCCAGGCTGTGCCAGTGCGGGCGTCCTGTCTCAGATCATCGTGAAGTCACCTGGAATCACCTTGGGGTCCAGGACCTAAGACCAAGGCTGGCCTCGGGTCTGTCATGACACCTCCCCACATGGTGGTCAGGCTGTGGGCTCGGAGAGGCTCCCAGCGTCTACTCCCCAGCCCCTGAGTCCAGGCGGTGCCGGCTGGTACTGTGGGAAGGGCTGGGAGGGGAAAGGGCAGTGGCCCAGGGTGACCGTGAAGTTGTCTGGCCTGTCACAGAGCCCAGGTGCTCCCCCATTTCCGGGCAAAGTCCTGGGGGCTCAGCCCTTCGCCCCGGAGGTGTGTGGCAATGGCTCACCCAAGACAGGCTTTCAAAGTCAGCTGGAAACCCAGGAGGCCACAGCTGGAGGGCCTCTCAGAGTTCCCAGAGCAAACAAGCTTTTGGCAAGTTCGAAGCAAAGGAAACAGGATTGAATTTCCCCTCCTCACCTGGGGAAAATTCCAGACTGTTGGCTGGTGGGGGCTCCAGGGGAACGCGGCTCCACTGCGGGCTGGGGGCGGGGTCCTTGGGGGTAACTGAGAAAGCCCCTCAGACATTCCATAGCTCCCCATGGCAGCTGAGGGCTTGGCTTAGGGCTACCAAGACCTTTGGTCTGACTTCATTCCCTCCTGCTGCAGATCAGTAGGTGGCCCGCCCTGGCTCAGCAGCTGAGCCGAGGAGTCAGGTTCCAGTCTTAACCCTACCACAGCTAGCTGTGCATGCTGCTTTACCTCTCTGTGCTTTTCCCCATCTGTCAAGTCGGGGGGGAATGAAGATTCCCACCTCAAAGGCCCTTGGTCAGTGTGAATTCTGGGGGAGGGAAGGGGGGTGGCTGGGGACTGAGCTTCGCCTGCACCGTCAGACCCATCAGACCCGCCCAGGAAGAAAGGATGCTTGGCGCGCACACACCCTCATAAAGGGGCCCTGTCCCGGGAAGCCAGACCCACAGCCGACCGTGGAGCAGAAGGGGCCAGTTCCCCAGGATGGATACCGAGGACGCGTCCGAGGGGTGGAGGTCAGACGTAAGAAACGTCTTCTCTCTGAAGTCAGAGTCGGGATGGGGAGGGATGGAGATTTGAGGACCTTGCAGAGAACTCTAAGAAGGCAGTGGAGGCAGGGGGATGCTGGGAATGATCTGCAGGTGAACTGCTCTTTACTCCATGCGCTCTGGCCCCTGTCCTCTGGGGCTGGGGTCCCGTGCCTGAGCCAGTCCAGGCAGCACAGGGCTCTGGAAGGCCAGCCTTGCCTTTCTTCCTTCGTCCAATGCCAGTGGACAGACGCCCCCCTCCACTGCAGCCTCCCCTCCCCCTGAGAGCCCGGATCCCCCAGCAGCCTCCCGAGCCACCGCTCTGGAGCTGCCTGGGAGCGGGAGAACTCTCAGCCAATCTCAGGAGCCCGGACAGAGCGGCTCTCGCCCTTGTGGCACAGAGATCCATGTCAGGGGACTTTTAGGAACCGCAGGGCCGAGCTGCCCCCAGACTCAGAAACCACACGGGGCAGCAGGGCACATTATTTCTCAGAGCTCCCCAGGTAACGCCAGCAAGCAGCCGGGGCCGGGAGTCAGAGCTGCAGATGCCCCAGCCACACAGGTGCCTGAGCCACACCTTCTGAGCTTCAGCCTCTTTGCTTGCAAAAAGCAGGGACTGTGGGAGTCACCTCATAGCCGCCAGGCAGATTAGAAGGGAGACCAGGGTGAGAGAGCACCTGGCACCTAGTAGGTGCTCAGTAAATGCTTGCTCAGCGTAATAGTGGCTCCCATCCTTGGAGGCCTACCAGGTACCAAGGACTCTGCATACGTTTACATAAACTTTTCTCTGGATCCCGTGATTCCCCGGCTTGGCCTATCTTCCCCCAGGAGGGCTCTGCCTTCGGGTGAGTCTGGTTGGTTTGGGCAAGCGGGTGTGTCTGGAGCCCTGGTGTAAGACCCGGTTGGTTCCTGTTTGGGCACATCTTAGGTAACCCTCAGCAAACAGTGACTCAGCGCAGACCTGGCATCCTCAGGTTTCTCCCTGACCGACGCGTTGGAGCCTCTGGGACAAGGCAAGGGCCTGGGTCAGCTTTCCTGGGGGACCTTGGGCAGGGTCTCCTTCCCTGTCTCCCTGCATGCCCCTCAGCCTCCTGGGTGCTGGGCTCAGAGATGAGGCCAGGGCACCTAGCGGAACCCAACTTGGCTTCTCTCCCCCGTGTCCAGAGAGCCCTCAGGCTGGGGTGTCGCCATTTCCGCTCAGGGTGGGGCCGGGAGGAACCCAAGGCATCTTGAGTCCCAGAGTTGATGTTCTGAGGCTGTGGTCTTGGGTGCTTGGCCAGGGTTCCCTGGCCAGTGCAGTCGGCCACCCTCCACCCCACGGTGACACACCAAGTGTCTGGACGGAGGCTTGGGCCCCAGCACCCTCTCTGATCTGCTGTGTGACCTCTAGGGAAGTCACATCCCCTCTCTGTGCTCAGTCTCCTCATCTGTAAGACAAGGAGTTGGGACTAAGTTTGTTCCCAGCTGGAACAGACTGGGATGCAGAGAGAAGGTCTCAGACCCTGAGCCCAAAGGAAGCCATCTCCCCAGAAAGGCAGGTCCCCGCTCTGCTGTATAGCGGCTCTGAGTGGTGGTGGTCTGCACTTCTTCACGGGGAAATCCTGAGCAGAGTGGGGGGCGCAGGAGTGGGTTCCTGCGCCTTCCCGCGCCCCGGCCTGGGAGACAGTCGGGGGCTAAAGGAGACAGTCAGCCGTGGCTGGGTGCCCGGCAGGCCGCGGTGGTTGTCAGAGTGGTTACCTGCGCGGTGAGCTGAGGTCCCTCACGTTTCCACCACCTCAGGAGAGTGGGGGCCAGAGATAAGGGGGCGGCAGGTGGCCTACGTTGGCCCTGCTCAGGGCGCCAGGAACAGGGTGCGCTCTCCTGAGCGCCCGGGCCGGGGACCGTCCCTCCGCACCCACGTAGCCCAGGCCTCGCCCACCTGTCCCCACCAACCTCCCCTCCATCTCTGTCCCCTTAGGTCGGAGTGCTCAGCCCTAACTCAGGGACCCTGGGACTTTGGGTCCAGCTCTGCAGCCCAAGGCGTCCTGCTGTCTGTGTGTCCATCCGTCACAGGGGAACGCGCTCTGGGTTGGCCCTGGGGCCGGGGGGCAGGTGCCAGGCAGCAGGCAGGGGCTGCAGCTGTGCAGAGGACAGACGGACAGACAGCGGGCCGCTGTGCAGCACCAAGCCACCTGGTCCTGGTCCCATCAGGCTCCACTTAGGAGGATGTGCCTGAAGTGAGCGGCCGGCAGGGCGGGGGCGCCTTCAGAAGTGGAAATGGGACCCATTTGTTTGTGATTTACTCTCTGACACTAACGGGAACCCGATGGGCCAGTAAAGCCTTGGGCTCGCCGGTGCCGGCCTCAAAGGTGCTGGAGCCCGCCCAGTTCTCTGCAGGCAAAGGACTCAAAGCGGAGCGGCTGCAGGGCCCGGCGGGGGCACCGAGGCAGGGGCTGCGCTCGCGGGGTAGAGGAAGACCAGGAGACTAGAACATTCCGCTCACGGGGCAGCAGCCAGGGGCCGGGGAGGACAGACCCCACGTTCCATTTCCCTGGAGAGAAGGCCGGGTGCTCGGGAGGCAGGCTGATTTTGCGGGGCGCAGCCCGTGCGATGAGCCCCCTCCAGACGTTGCGAGCTGTTCAAGAGGAGAGGAGAAGAGAAATCACCAAGTCAGCTCGCCTTTAGCAAAACTCCACAATGGACGCTTATTTCCAGGGCAATCTAATTAGAGGACGGGGCCGAGCCCAGGTGGGGACGGAGCCAGAGGTTGGGGCTGGGAGGCCCCATGGGCTGGGCAGGAGGAGGCCTGTGAGGTCAAGGGTGGACCTGGGGACTGTTTCCTTCGCGGGCCAGGGAGGGCTTGTGGGCCTATTATTTATTTATTTTTGTAGTAGGACCCAGGGGTGCTCTGCCACCGAGCCACATCCCCAGCCCCTTTTTATGTTTTACTTTGAAACAGGGTCTCACTAAGTTCCTGAGGCTGGCCTCCAACTTGCAATCCTCCTGCCTCAGCCTCCCAAGTCACTGAGATTACAGGCAAACGCCACCACGCCCGTCCCCTTTTCCTCATTTAAAAACAGGCCGAAGTTCCTTGCTGGCAGAGTCCACAGGAAGAAGAGAGGGAGGGTGTGGCCGAGCAGGACAGTACCAGGCACTCTGGGTAATTTCTGTTCTGCCACACTTGGGAGGTGACCACCTGGGCACCTGCCCATCCCCTCCCCTCCAGACTCTCCCTCCTCCTCTCACTTCTGCCCCCCTGAACCTGGCCACCAGGTCCCCAGCCTCCTGGAACGACAGGTCTGCCTCCTTATCCCCTGTCCTCTTACAGAAAACAGCAACTTTTTAAAATTCAGAGACATGGTACAGAAAATAATTGTCCCCAGAATCATAAGCACACACACGAGGTGGTACAGAGTAGGCAGTGTGGACTGGGGTAAGAAGAGGAGGAGGCTGGGAGCGTCAAGGCACCAGCGTAGCGTGTTCTACAGTTTCAGGCCCTGAGTTCATGCAGGGAAATGAAGTGGCCAAGGGGTCTAGATTCAAGTCCTGATGCTGCAACCTAGAGCTGTGTGGCCTGGGGTAAGTCACTGACCCTCTCTGGTCTCCTCCTTAGAACTAGGTTGATATCAGTGCCTGAGGAGACACATGGAAGGCTTGGCACCTGGCATGGTCAAGGCCACCGTCCACCCTGATCTCACTCTTCCCGCTCCTCCCCCAGCCCTCACCTGCAGTTCCTTAAATAAACGAAAGGCTCTTGCCCCCAGATACCTCGAAGCATGGTTTTTGCTCTCCGAGAACCGTGTGTCTTTGGATTCCACCAGCCCGCAGTTATTTTAATGTAACTGTAACCTATGGCTCGCCACATTTTGGGAAAATAACATCATTTATTCTATCAAGATCAGCAAACCCGGCTCAGGGCAATAATTGCTGCAGGGTGCGAGTAACAGATTTTATTTTTATTGATCAAAAAAAAATTTTTTTTATCAAAAATACATCAAACTAGAAAAGGCGTAAGCAGCAGGAGCAAATTGGATTTTAACTCCTTTAAAAAGAGTGGCTCCCCTGCAGCAGCCCATTTCCAGAGACGCCGGGCTCTGCAGGGAGAGGCTCAAAGTCCGGGGGGCGGTGAGGATCCCCATCAGGAAGACGCGCACTTGCATCTGGGGGCCTCTGACTGGATGCAGATGGGGCCTCGGTGGAGCGTCCGTGCGTGGGTTTACAGAGGCCGATCTCCAGACCTCTTGGAACTGTTCAGCTGGCTTGCTGGGGCTTTCAGCGTGTGGCCAGGTGTCTGGTGCCGCATAAATACATCTCTAATGAGATTATCGCGCACGACGATGCTGACATACTCACCAACAATCACGCTGGCTTGAAGAGCAGGCTGGGGTAGGCATCTGTTGGAACAGTGCAAGTTTTCACACAGATCTGGGCATGGGGAAAGAGGCCATCCGCTCCTTCATCCATGCCATAAATGTGTGTTGAGTGTCAGCCAGGTCTTCCTCTGGGAAGTGGGAATGAAGCAGCAAAGAAAACAAAACAAACAAACAAAAAATTTTTCTATAATCTCAGCAGCTTGGGAGGCTAAGACAGGAGGATTGCAAGTTTGAGGCCAGCCTCCACAATTTAGTGAGACCCTGTCTCAAAGAAGAAAAAAAAAAAAAAAGGATTGGGGAAGCAGTAGCACAGCACCCCCGGGACCAACCCCCAGTACCGAACCGATCGATCAATCAAGATGCTTGTCCTCATGGAGCAGAAACATCGTCCCTCCGCGTTTAGCTGGGAGGCTGGAAGACCGTTGGTGGAGGAGACTGTGTCAGGTGTGGCCCCAGCTTCAGCCTTTGAAGGTCACTCTCTTCGTGTAGGAACAGCTCTTGCCCCTTGCCAATACCAGCGACGCCTCTGGCTGCTGAGCATGGAGGACGGGCGTGGGGACCCGGAGGGGACTTAGGTAAGAGAGGTGGAGAGAAGGGGTGAGGAGAGGGGCAGGTGGGCGCCAGGCCGGGCCTCTGCTCAGGCCTCCTGGCCTCCTGGGCATCGCCAATCTGGTGACACAGCCACGGGCACCCCAGAGGAAGTCCAGCCAAGTTGTCCCTGCTGAGCCTCGTAGAGTGCGGAGCATCTGGGCTTGGTGTGCGGGGCTGGGGGCTTGGCTCTCCCTTCTTGTCTCCGTCTCTGTTCTGACAGCGGGGGAGAAGCACGGCAGGCTTCCCCTGGACTCTTGTTCCCTCTTTGCTGAGTAGCACGGGTTTGCCTGCTTTTCTTGCTAGTTTCTTCTGCATTTCCATAAAACAGTGGTCCCCAAAGGGTGGCCTAGCGATGCGCACCCGCAAGTCCCAGCAGCTGGGGAGGCCAAGGCAGGAGGATGGCAAGTTTGAGGCTGACCTTGGCAATTTAGTGAGACCTTGTCTCAAAAACTAAAAAGAGCTGGGGGTGTGACTCGGTGGCTGAGCACCCCTGGGTTCAATCCTAGCAAAAAAGGAAAAGAATTGAAGTGTGTCCCCAGCAGCACCAAGAGCAGCCTCAGCCCTTGGAGCTTGTTGGACACCAACTTCCCAGGCCCCACCGACTGAGCCAGAAACTCCCACCGGGGCCCGCAGCCTGCTGTCAGCAGGCCACGGTGACGGAGATGCCCGGAAAGCTCGGGAGCCGCGGGCTGGCGCAGGCACGTCGCTCACCTGGGTTTGGAGGAGACTCTGCTGCTTAGTGTCCAGCAAGTCTCCACACCTTTCCAAGCGCTCCGGGAGGAGCACCCGCCTGTGACACGGTGACCAAGGATTCTGTGGAAGGAGGGAACGTGGGTGGAGTTCCTGGCACATAGTAGACCCTCAATGAACGTCGGCTTCCTTTCTTCCCTCTGTTACTGCTTTACGGGACAGAAGCCAACCAGGAACAGCAGCCGGGAGTGTTGACCAGGCACATGCTGGGCACCTTTGCCAGCTTGGGGAGCAGCACAATGGCAGCATCTTAGAATTAACTACAAAATCCTCAGACGTTAGAGCCCAAGGGGGACCATTTAGTTCCACTCTGTGTTTATAGATGAAGAGACTGAGGCTCAGAGAGGCCATGTACCCAGCCCAGGTGACTGCACCACAGAGCCGTCCTCTCTCCTTGTACCCGCTTGTGACCGCCCTGCCCTGCCCCGTGGGTTCCATCGGGATTCAGGGCTGGGAAGCCCCACAGGAGCCCTTAGCTGCTTCCTGCAAGCAGCTTTTGAAGCCAGAGCTGGTGAATCGTCCCTCCGCTGTCCCTCTGTGGCGGGCTGGGGACCTGGCCCCAGCACATGTTCAACGCCAGCTCTGGAGTTTCGAGTTAACATGTCGAAGACGTGACCCCAAGTTCAAACCTTCCTTTCACTTCCTCCCACAGTGGTTTTTTGTGGGGGCAGGCACCTGGGAGGGGCAGGGACCATGGGGCCCAGGGATGGTGGTCACCCACCTCCCCGGCTGTTCCCCGCCTCCCAGCCACGGGCCTGGTCCACGCCAGAGTCTGCTGGGGACCAAGTTTTCCAGGGCGGGGCGACGCCCGACGCAGCGCGTGACAGTGATTAAGAAATAAGCCATCGTCTGGCTAAGTGGCCGCCATGGTCCAGCGCCTCGGAATCACCATTAGCTCGCGCCCCTCGGGCCGTAGAATCTCTCGTTTTCTGCTTTCCACCGGCCCCCCAGCCTCGCCGTCCTTTATTTATACATTCGTCCTCAAACAATGGCAGTGGCTCCTTCCCAGAGTGTTGCAAATCAGAAATTTGTCCACATTTTTCCACCACCTTCCACTGCGGGCCGCCTCTGCCTGGGAACGCCCAGTCAGGCCAGCTGCAGTGGGCCAGGCGGCCCAGATGGACAGGGACACGGCAGGACCGGCTGCTGGGGAGGGAGGTCAGAGGGGGCGGCGGAGGACGCGCCTTGAAAGGACTCGCTGCCCGCTGCCCGGCCAGCAGTCTGGGAGGGAGGGGCTCCTCTGGGAGGGAGAGGGACTCGGGGACGAGGGGAAGCAGGCGGGGCCCAGGCGGGATGTGAGGGCAAGGGGCGAGTCCCCCCACGGAACCCACCATCTCAGGGGGCCCGGCCGCCCCCAGGCCCATCAGCGGTCCTTTCTTCTGCAACCGGCATTCACTGAAGCCAGCCCTACTGTGCGCAGGGTACTGGGCTCTGGAGGTGAAATTACGAATACCGCGGGTCCCCCGGGCCCCCTCCCAGGTTGGTCGAGAGACCCAGGGATCCCTTCTTTTCAGGGGTGGGGAAAATGGAACTCAGAGAAGGGCTTGGGCAAGGCACATAGCAAATTGGGGGTGAAGCCAGAAACAGATTTCAGGGGACCCTGGAACCAGCTCACAGCTTCCTGGGGACCCTCTCCAGTTCTCCAGTGAGTCTTTTAAGTTTTTAAGATGCAGGTGAACGTTCAGTGGACACATAGCAGCTGTTCCTGTTTGGGGCACACGCGGCGTTTCGGCACAGGTGTGAGTGTGCCGAGGTCAGATCTGACCACGTGCGGGGACTGGACCCAGGGGCACTGGACCACTGAGCCCCAGCCCTCTCTTCTTTTTTTTTTTTTTTTTTTTATTTTGAGAAACGGTCTCTCTATGTTGCTGCGGCTGGCCTCAAACTTGCCATCCTCCTGCCTCAGCCTCCCGAGTAGCTGGGAGTTCATGGGCACACTGGTTCCGTGGGCTTTTGTCATTTCTTTGCACCAGCACATTCAGAAGGCTCTGCACAGGCTCTTTGGACATTGTCAGTCACCCGTGGTCGCCCAGGGGCACCCTCCTGTGCAGCAGAGCCCTGGGAGCTGGCCCTCCCACCCACTGTCCCCTCTCCGTCCTCCCTCGCCTGGGAGGCAGTGGGAGCTGACCCTAACTCCAGCCAGGGCCTTTGCTGGGGTGGGTACGGAGGTGACCACATTGCAGTGAGTGGGCCTCCCTGGAAAAGCTCTCCTTCCCGGGAAGAGGCAGGGCCACGTGTTAGCCGCCTTGCCCCCGTGACGAGGGACATGGCGGGCCTTTCCCACCCGCTGCTGGACTTGCCCACTCCCTGAGCGTGGTTCCCCACGGTGGGGCAGGAAGCTGGGCTGCAGCTTCGTTTCTGGGTGTGGGCGCTTGTGGGATGTCCACACCTCCGTGGCAACAGAGCTGAGGCATCAGAGTTTCCTGGGGGCCTGTTGGCAAAAGGGAGCATGAATGGGAAGGAGGCAGAAATGAGTCCTGCGGGAACGCGAGCAGCTGGAACCTGGGAGAGAGGCCGTGGCCCCGGGGGCCGCTCTGTCTGTCGTGACCACGGTTTCTTCATTTAACTGATGACTGCAGATCCTATTAGGGACTTGTTCTGGAACATTCTAGAATGTTCTTAATTTCAGGAACCACAGAAGTGCTCCCAGTTGCTCTACCCTGGAGTAACACCCAGGATAATAGGAGGAATACAGTTCCCAGCCTCCAGGAAGCCCCAGCTGTCCTGGAAAGGCACGGTCTCCATGCCAGGTGTCCCCCGATTGACGGGGGAGACGCAGTTCCCAGCTCAAGAAGTTTGAGTGAGCCTCTTGCAACCAGGTGCTGAGGAGTGTTGGGCAGACACCTCTCCTCCAAGGCTGGGGGTGGATGTCCAGGCTGAGCAGCAGCAGGAAGGTCAAGGCCGGGGCGGGACCGGCGTTCTCTGAACGGCAGTCACAGAGAGCTTCGTGGACGAGGCAGACTTCAAGGCCAGGTCGGGAGGACAGGGGAGCTGGAAGTGGCGTGGGGCATCGCCCAGGCTGCAGGCCAGTACCAGGGCCTGTCTGGCCGGTGCTGGGGGACCTGGGATGTCCACCAGCTGGGCCAGCTGCCTGGCTCCGTTGTCTCTGCCACTCACCCCTATAGAGTCTCAGTGTCCTCACCTGAAAATGGGCCAAGAGCAACCCTGGGCTTAGCTCTAGCGAGACCCAGGAAGGGACGCCGTGAGGCCAACACATCTGCCCTGTGGATGCAGGTTCTCCCGGGCCCTTGGTAGGAGCCCAGCCTTGAGGAGGAGGCCGTGGTGACCACAGGGCCCTGTCTTCCAAGCACAGCCGACCCCAGCTTTCTGCCCTGGGGTTGGAGGGCGAGAGGGGGACAGGGACAGCCCTTTCCCCGCCTCCTCTTGGCTGCAGCCTCGGGAGGAAGGAGGGGAGCTGGGAGAAGCCACAGGCGTGACTTCCCAGCTCGGCCCTGGGGCGGTGGCTTCCCCTTGCCCCCGGCCACCCCGCACCCACTTCCCGAGGGTCCACCCCCCGTGGTCCTTCAGTGCCCTCCCACCTGCAGCTTCTGTGCCGGGTTGTGTCGCTTACCTGAGACCCTCCCCCTGCTCCTCTCTGCGGGTGCCATTGGACCTGGGCCCTTCCCCTGGGGACGGGATGGTGTGGCCGGGTTGGGGCCGTGCCTGTGCCAGGGCAGGATAGGGAAGGCGACCAGGAGACGCGCCCGCCGCTCATTCGTCCTTCACCTCCGTGTTTCCTGCCAGGCAAGTGTCCTCGTTGGGCAGATCCAGCTCTTATCTTCTAGAGGTGCCGACTGGAACGTCGGTCACAATGGCAGATGCCGTTTACTGGGCACCTACTGTGTGACTCTGATCTCCAGGCAGGACGACTGTGAGGTGGAGACTAAGGTTTCCGCGGTGTGTGGAGCGGCTTCCTCGGAGCGTGGCCCGGGCGCCTCCGCACCTCCCCAGGCCCCCGTCCTGTCAGCAGGCACCGGGAGGCCCCGAGGGTGAGGGAGGACAAGGGACCTGCCCAGGGTCCTGTGGCAGGCTGGAGACTGAGCAGGATGTGCCAGCTGCCCCCGCCAGGCTTCGTTCTGAGAGGTCAGGCTGGCCTGGTCAGCCTGGCCCCTGTCACCAACCGTCGGGAGCTCGGCCTCTGCCCAGGTTTCTCTCTTCCCCTCCTCCTTGCCCCGAGCACCACCCTCACTTTGGAAATGACCAGAACGGGGCTCAGGAGTTCAAGAACATGTCCAGCTCCTGTGGCCAGTGGGAGGCAGGCCCAGATTGAAACCTGTCCCTCTAACCTTAGCTACTGTCCTTCCCGTCTCTCCCCAGTGTTGCTCAGCTGCCCTGACCACAGCCTATGCCACAGGCCCAGGTGGGCAAGGTCTTCAGGTGCCAGGGTGGTGCCCTCTACTGGGCCTGGCCCCAGCCACGGCTCCCTGCTTGCCCGGTGACTCGGGGAGCGAATGATTAAAATAACCCAGGGAAGCAGGGAGTGAAATGGGCGATTGTTTGCAAGATGATCTCAATGCCGTAGGAAGCGTGCAGGCGATTTTGAACTGAGCTCCACGTAGTAGGCTTGTTCCTGCTCCAAATAGCCTCCCTTTCCAGACTCCACAGCCGTTGCCATGGGGTGAAGAGACCAAGTTGGAAGGGCCCTCAGGACGTCTTCTGCCTCAACCAATGACTTAGGCGGGTGAACCTTAGATATGAATTCTTCTCCATTCCTGGTCAGGCCTTCCCTGACCAAGTGTCCTGTCCTTGACACCCATCTCTTCTCTCCCATCTGTGCTTAGTTCACAACTCAGTGCAGAAAAGCCAGCTCTAGATGTGTCCCGAGAAAACGTGACTCTGAGTTCTGGCTACATAACTACACAGTACCACTTTAAGCAGTACTACTTCCTTATTCCTAGGTCCCTTCCTTCCTGGCAGGAACATATAAACAGCGCCCTCTAGCGCCTGAGATCAGCACCAAGGGCCATGATCCTACAGCACCCCAGGGCCCCACATTTTGTGGTTCGAATTGTCTACCTAGGATTCGGAACTTAAATCTGCAGCCCGAAGGCCCGGGGTCTGCTTAGAGGTCCTGGGGTCCTTCAGAGGCCAGAAGGGCGGGTTTCACCCTTTGCCAGCTAAGAAGCCCCTTGAGAAAGGAGCAGGAAGTGGCCCCTGCTGGGTCCTCAGTGGATAGGCCGGGGGCAGGGCTGCCTGCGGGGCTCAGAAGTGGGTGGAGGTCCCACTCAGAACCTAGAGAAGGATCCAGCCCGTGACGGGGGTCCCGGCTTGTCCCGGCTTGAGCTTTGGCTCTCTTCTCTGGGGCCAGCGGGTTGGCCGTGTTGCCTTGACCCGGGGTTGGAGATAATGGAGTCCCCAGATGCCTGGTGGACACAGAACATTCCGGCTCTTCCATACGTGCCTGGGGAGCGGGCAGGGGAGGGGCCGTGGGGCCACTGAGGGCAGCAGCGCCGGGGGAGTTGATGGAGATTCCTTCTGCCAAAGATGGCTCTCCAGGGGCCCCTGTAGCCCTCCTGCCACTCATGAGCCCCCTGCTCCCTTCTCCCCCTGGCCTGGGACCCCCACCTGGTGCCAGAGCTGTGCAGCCTGCATGGGGCAGGGTGCCTGGCTGGGGTCCTGGGGTCCCTGTGACCAGGACAAGAGGGCGTGTGTCTGGGGGTGTCAAGTAGGGCCAGGGATGGGAGCTGAGCGGGGTCCACCTGGCCTCCCCTCCACGCCTCTGCCCTGCGTGTCCAGAATAGGGCTGGACCACTGTCACCTTTGAAGCTCCAGCACTGGGGACAGAGTAGGTGCCACATGTGAATGAGCCAGGCGTGGACAGCTTTGCTCTGCCTCGGCAACGGGAGCACAGAGGCCGGCGCCTCAGAGCGGATGGAGGAGGGCGTCCCCGGGAAGCTCGGGTCCCCAGCACGACTCTGTGTCCGAAGGACACTAACTCAGTCCGTCACTCATTCGCTCATTCATGCGGGAATTACGTAGGGGCCCCTCTGTGAAAAGCACAGGAGGTTCAGCCAGGATCACGAAGCCGGCGAGAAACCCACCCTGGAGGGGAGGCAGGGGGTGGCAGTTGGTGGCAGAGTGTTGGGGACAGACAGTTAAATACTCAGCATGTGCAGCTGTGCCACATGCTGGGGAGAGGAGCGCGGATCCCTTTGTGGTCCACGGTGTGGAGGCCACAGAACCCGCGGAGTCAGGAGCCGCACCCCGGCCTCTGAGCTCCTGGCTGGGCCGGCTGCAGGCCGCAGGAGCTGGCTGGGGCCAGAGCGGCCGAGGAAGGTGCTGAGGCAGAGGCCACAGCCCGGGCGGGCAGAGGCCTGTAGTTGCGGGACAGGGCCCGGCTACGGGTGTGGACTGAGCGCCCAGGGGAGGAAAGGGCGTTAGGGGTGTGTGGCTGTGCCCAGTGCTGAGGTGGGCGCCCAAGAGAAGGGAAGACGCGGGCCCTGGGAGGTAGCGGAGCTGGCCCCCGCCTCTGGGCCCCCTGGCCCCGGCCCTGGTTCCGCAGACAGGACCCAGCCGGCTGGTTACAGCTGAGCAGTTCTGGTGGAGGGGCCGGGAGGGCGCCTGCCGGGCCTCCAGCTGAGCTGTAAATGACTTTTCCATTTTCCGAGGCCCGCGCCCAGGCCTGCTTGGTATTCAGGGAGGCCGGCCCGCACTCGCCGGCTCTCGGCTCTGCCCGAATTACTTGATTAAAACGCATATCAACCATTATGTGATTCGTTTCTGTGCCGCACGCAGCTCGGCGCCGGGCCTATGTTAAAGTGCAATGAGGGCCAGGCTGGAGGGCGTCCGCCATGGGAGGCAGAGAGCAGGACCCCAGCCTCGCAGCCAGTGCTGGCCTCCATGACCTGGGGCGACAGGGCCAGGGAGATGGGCACCTCGCTCCTGCCTGTTTCCTCCAGCAAAAGAGAGAGGAGGGGAGCGGTGGGCAGCAACCTCCCCGGTCCTCAGGATCAGAAATGGAATTTTCCGTTACCTAGGGACCTGGTGGTAGCTGAGTCTGTCTCAGGGCTGGGAGTGCTGGGTCCTGGGTCTTCTTGCCAGCCTGGGACCCCACTGAGCACCTGTAAACGTTGCTGACCGGCCACCTGGACCCTTCGGGTGGTCTAGAGGGACGGCACTGGGACAGTGAAGCAGTGTGCGGACTGTGGTGTGCTGGGCCACGCGGGTGATAACGCACAGTGTGACGTGAGTCCTAAAGGAACTCCCGCCGTGCTCATGAGCAAGCCGGGCTGAGCCCGGGGACCTCCCAGCCGTGACCAGCACACCCACAGCTGGCCAGTGCCTTGATTGACGGGCGAGCCGGGGGAGCCAGGGCCCTGAGCGCCAGCGGGATGGGCCCAGGAAGCCTCGCCGGGTTGGCTGCCCTGAGCTGGCTGCCCAGGTGAGCCGGATGCCACGCCGCGGCCCAGGTGGCCCGCCAGGCAGAGGGAGCTGCCTGGCTTTTTCATCTCAGGAGGCCAGAGCAGGACAGAGAAGCCCGTGGCTCACAGTGTCCAGACGCCGGGTAGTGGTCTCCTGGGCTGGCAGAGCCCAGGCTTCCTGGCCCACCCGGCCGTCGGTGGCAGGTTCCCAAAGGTGGACGGGGGCTTGCAAGGAGGCAGTGGTGGGGGAGAGCCCACTGTCCACCTGCTGGCTTCGACCTGGCCTGGGCTGCACTCCGCCCTGACCCCCACTGGCTCCTGCCCACACTCAGTCTTTCCAAGCTGAACAGCCCGCCTGGCCCTTGTTCTGTCCTCAGGCTGCTCTGTGGCTTTCGTGAGTCACCGGGCTGTCCTGCTGTCCGATGCCTGTCCCGTGCCCCGGTCAGTCTGAGCCACTGAACTGGAAGATCTCCAGGATGAGGTGCTGCCTCCTGCGTCAGACTGGCAGCTCCCTGGCAGACGCTGCCCTTGCCCTCGGGGAGGCCCGAGGGGGAGGCCCGAGGTGACCGTTTCCTCCTTGCCCCACAGGGGCAGAGACGGGATCCGGGCACCTGACTGTGGCCCCGGCCGTGCCCGCCTCTGGGGCCACCTTCAGACCAGCGCCTGGCCCTGGGGACAGGGCACTGCACAGCTGCTGGAGAGGCTGGGCTGACCAGGAGGCCGCTCCCTGCCGCCGCCCCAACCTGCTGTCTGTCTAACGAATGCGCCCGCATGTCCGCTCCCCGTGCACCCCGCCCACGCTGGCCTCGGGCGACTCGCATTTGGTGCTGGAGGACTCGGCGCAGGTTCTCTCTGTGGCCAATTCCACTTAATCCTGTTGATTGATTTACCTCAGAGGCTAAAGGGGTCCTGGGGGGGCGGGAAGCTGAGGCGAGGCAGGCTCATGGCGGGCCTGGGGCTCTTTGTCCCGCCCTGCTTTGGCCGTGGTGCGCCTCCCCGCTTCCCGCCATCACCCTCCTTGTCACTGATCACAATCTGCCTGTGCCCTTTCTGTTCCAAATCACTCTCGAAGGCCCCAGTCCTCTGCACCTCCAGAGCCTCCGGAGTGGCATGCGGGGATGCGCTTTTGCCCTCATTTTTACAGCTGAGAAAACTGACGTCCAGAGACAGGAAGAGACTTGTCCAAGGTCACACAGCAAGGGAAAGACAGACCAGGATCCAGTTTTCGGGTCCCCAAGACCCGGCCTCCTGTCTAGACCAAGACTGTCACACTCCCTCCTGATCCGTCACTTCCTCCCCATCCTTCTCCAGGAATAGAACGTGGTCCTATGGGGGCTGTGTGGCCTCCTTAGAGTACTGAACCTCTCTGAGCCTTGGTTTTGCTATTTTTACAAGAGCCAATTGTTCCAGCATCACAGACCTGTCATGAGACCAGCACAGAGAAGCCTCCCCGCCTTGAGTGGGGGTCTCTTGCAGGGGGTGAAGTCACAGACAGATTGTGGTCTCATTCTCAAGATGTCTCTGCATCTCTGTGGGCGGAGGACAGTCTCGCTCTCCTTCTCAGCATCCCAAGGGTTGTTATGGCAACACCCCCATCCAAGAGGATCATTCGAGATCCTTTCCAAGGCGGAAACGTGTGGGCCTTGCTTTGCCTCCCTCAGTCGGGCTCCTGTCTGCTGCCTCCCTGGCTCCATGGATCCCCAGGTCCCTGCTGAACAAGGGATGGGGAGGCGGGGGACAGGGGACCAGAGCCAGAGGCCCGCGGTGCGCCTAGACCCCCTGGAGAACGGGGCCTGGGATGGGGCCGCAGCACTGAGCCCAGGGCGGTGGAAGGAGGCCCCTTGAACTCGGTGCCTCCGCCTGAGGCAGGTGTGGGTCGTCTGCTGACAGGGTCACAGTTTGGGGCCTGGCCTGGCAGCTGTTGTCATTTCCTTAATATTTAACCTTATACGGAAACGCCTTCCAAGCCCCGTTCAAGGAAGCCGATGCTCCCGACAAGGGAGCAGGGGTGTCCTTTCCTGTAAATGGACGGGAGCCCCAACTGGCTCTGGATCCTTCAGTTCCAACGAGAGTGTCCCGGCGGGCAGCTCTGAGCCCGAGGCCGCCCTGCCCGTTACGAAGGGGAAGCAGGTGTGGTGTCTAGGCCGGGCAGCCACCAGCCACCCGTGGCTCTGCAGCTTCAAGTCAGAATCAAATACAGGGGAAAACTGAGCTCTCCAGTGGCACGAGGCGGTTTCACGGGCCCCACGCCACGGGTGGCAGGGCCGCCCCACTGGACAGCGTGGGTGGAGAACGTTCCCAGCACCACCCAAGGCTCTGTGCAGGGTGCTGCTCTGGAGGTGGACAGACGCATCAGACCGGTGTCCTCCAGGACGGGACTGCCTCCTCCCTCAGCTGAGCCGCCTGGCTGGCCTCCTGGCTCTCAGGACAACCTCTGGGCCTGGGTTTTGCTTCTGGCAACCCTGATCCCTGTCCTGAGCTCGAGTGTCCCTCTGGGGTGCCCTGCCCCTTGCCAACACCAGCCCTCCGTCAGAGGCCCCAGCGGCCTGCTCTCCTTGTGTCCATCAGAGACGCGAGGTCGTGCCGTGAGTTTCAGGAAGGAGTCCTCGGGATTAGCTGTCTCTGCTCGAGCCCCCGGCCAGCTGTGCCCACCGAGGTCTGCTCTCAGCGACAGAGGGGGCTGGCCGCTGGCAGCAGGCTGTAAAGGGCAGGGGAGGGGCTCAGCTCTGCCCAGGTCTGCCCCTGGCGGCTAAGGGAGGACTGGCTGGCCTTGGGGGCCCTGGTGCACGGCGCGATGTCACAGCTGGGAACAGCCTGGCAGTGGTCAATAAAGTGAGGGCGACTTCCCAACTGATGAGCTAACAGGACGGAGAGAAGGGACCCCAGGGCCGAGGGCACTGCCAAGACCAGCCGGGCCTCCAGGCGTGCCCCACACCCCGCTCCCCGCGCTCCTGCAGGGACAGCGCCGTGAGGAGCTGCCCACAGTGCCCTTCAGCAGGCGAGGCCTTTGCAGCCGTCCCCTCCCTCCTCTGGACCTCTGAGGGGCTGCGTTCGCCTCTGCTTCCGTTGAGTGTGTGTGGAGGTTGGCTCCGCGTGGGTCGCCTGGACGTTGCTTGGCGGAAGGGCGTGACTTGGTGTTGGTGAGCAGGTCGGGACAGCAGTCTGAGGGTCGGTGGACCCTGGCAGTCTGGACACTTTGCTCTGCTGTCCCGTGACTCAGCCTCTCCCGCCTGTAATGTGGGCCCCTGACGCCAGGCTCCCCCACGTTGTCTCAGGCTCTGGGCTCGGGGATGGCGTCCCACCTGTCCATCCGGGCACAGAGCAGATGCTCAGTAAACACCCTGGGGAAGGAATGAATAAAAACCCAGGTGCCTCCTGGAATTCCAAAGATGGAGGAAGAAGGGACAGGGTGGTGTGGCGCCGGAAGGCAAAGAGGAAAGGAGAGAGCAGGAGTGGGCGCAGGAAGAGGGTCAGTGGCTCTCCTTGGCCTCCACCTTCCTTCCTGCTCGCTGCTTCCTTCTTTCACTGGCCCCTCCCCCATGCTCTCCACAGGCCTCCTAGTGGGGTGGGTAGAGATTCCGAGCCCTGCCCAGGGACCTCCCTCCTAGTGCCCACTTGACAGCGTCAGAAATGGGCAAGTGGCAGGGGATCACTGGGGGTGGGGAGCCAGTTCGGTCTCAGCCCCAACAGTTGAGAAGCTTGATCAAGCCCTTCCTGCAACCTCCCCAGACTAGAACTGGGGCAGAAATGGATTCCTGGCCTCACAGTCCCTTCCAGTGCCGGGGAGCAAGCTGGCTCCAGCTTCCCGGCTCTCTTTGCACAGGAAACAAAAGCCTTCGCCTACCCCCAGGCTCCAGGGTGGAAATTAGTCGGAGTTAAGAGGTGCAGGCCATGGCCTGACCAAGACCACCCCTGTGAGGTCACCTCCTCCAGGCTGGGAGGTCACTCGGAGATCTTGGCATGTCGCAGGAAGGGCCTGTCTGTGGAAGTCACACTGTGCAGACATTTCATGCTACATATGGGGAAACTGAGGCCCAGGGGATGTGAGCCTTCCCAGGGTCCCGGGCATTTCATAGCAGAGCCAGGCAGGAGTCTGAGTCCCCCAGGTCCCTGCAGTGCACGGGGGCTCCTCCTCTCTCTCCCTGGCCTTCTCTTCGTGTTTGCAATATTTCCACCAAATCCAACAACATTCTGGTTGAAATGATCATCACTTAAATTCAGATATAGCCAAAACTCCGCCGTCCCACCCCCGGGGTTGGCGTCTGCCGGCTTGGTTACCGGGTTGTGCGTGCTTTTCCAAAAGCGGCGTCCATCTCCACACGCTGGTTTGTACCTTGCTTTTTACTTAGAGTTGGGTTTTTGAGGTAATGATAATATGCAGTGAAAGCCTCCCTTTCTTGAAGAATATAGTTCTATGAATTTTGACAAGTGCATTTCGCCATGAAACGGCCCCCTGAGTCTTATGTCATGGGAATCCCTCCGTGGGAGTGGAAATAATCTAAATGCCCAACTATGGGGGATCAGCTTTAAAATAAAGGAGGAGGGATGGTTTTGCCAGAGAGTGCTGGCTGTCTCCTAGGGCGGGGGACGGAGCTCGTTTCCATAGACACTGTGGGGTCAGCTCCCCTGTGCCTGGGAGGGACCTGGTCCTCAGTGAGGGTTCAGAGCTGGGCCCGGGCTTGGCGCCCTGCTCCCAGACCCGCACCTCCGTCTCAGCCCCACTCCCTCCTCCTCCGGGCTCCAGGGAACCGGCTGGATGAGGGCTCGGATGTGGAGTCGGAACCCGACCTCCCGCTGAAGCGCAAGCAGCGGCGCAGCCGGACCACGTTCACGGCCGAGCAGCTGGAGGAGCTGGAGAAGGCCTTCGAGAGGACCCACTACCCCGACATCTACACCCGCGAGGAGCTGGCGCAGAGGACCAAGCTGACGGAGGCGCGCGTGCAGGTGAGGGCGGGCCAGCGCCGGGCCCAGAGGGTCAGGCCAGGGTGGGCCGCGGGCGAAGCAGGGGTTTGATGCCACCAGCACCTGAGGCAGAGGTGGTGGAGGCCCCAGGGAAGGGGGCTGGAGGGACAGAGAGAGAGAAGGAAAGGAAGAGGGAGCACGGGAAGGAGGAAGGAGGGCACAGGTCCTCCAAGGGGAGCCCAGGAGGGGATTTCTGAGCAGGCCTGGCTCCCGCGGGTGGGTAATGAGTTTCCTGTATGGGAAGCACCCAAGAGGCTGGGCAGGGCAGGGCAGGGAGACCCCAGACCTGGAACGTCCCCTCCTGGCCTTCCAGGGAGGGTGGGGAGGGGGCTCATCTCCCAGGCCCACAGTGGGCTCCAGTGCCGGGGCCCAGAGGCCAGGCTGGACAGGGCTAAGGCTGGTGGAGGAGGCAGAGGACAGCCCGGCGGGACCATTCCAGGGCCACGCTCTGCATGGACGGAGCGGTGGGCCTCAGAGAGCTGCCCCAAACTACTTGCTGGGGCTGCAACCAGCCAGGGGACAGCGTTCCTTGGTCACCCACGGGGTGCCAGCTGCAGTGCCCACGGCTTCTCACATGCGGCCTGGGGGAACCTAGACAGCTCGCGGGGCGGGCAGAGTCACACAGCCCCCAGCCGGAGGGACAGAAGCAGGCCCAGAGAGCTGGACCCCGCTGAGCTGGGCCTGGCTGGCGCCAAGGCCCTGGACCTTCCCATGCGCAGGAAGACAGTGACTCAGACCTGGATTTGAAAGCACTAGGGAGAGGGAGGCTCGGACGCTCTGGCGTTGAGCCCTCCAGGAACTGCGCTGCCCCCGCCCCCAGCCGACCCCCAGAGCGGGGCCTCTGGCTGCCCGCAGCTCCCCGCATGCCCTCCCCTCCCACCGGGCGACACCCGAGCCGCCGGCCCCAGCTCGGCCCTCCTCTGATCCCTGCAGCTGTTTCGGGCGCATTCCTGGGTGCCTGCTCATTCCCACGTCTGGGCTGGGGCTGCTCCCGCCACCTTGAAGCCTGTCTGCTCCTTGTGAAACTTCCTGGCTGTCAGGACAGTGCTTTTATTGGCCCAGGGGACCTAGAAGCAGGTGTCACTCAAGGCCCAAGGAGGGAGGGGGTCTGGGAACAGAGGCGTGCAGCCCGGGCGGGAGCCCAGGCAAATCCTGTGCGGGTCAACTCCCTGCTGCCCCGGCTGCCCGCAGCCCCCGCTGCACGCAGGGTCTCCCTCCACAGGCTGTGGCTCCCAGGCCAGGGCACGGTGTCCCTCCTCAGCCCCAGGGATTTCTTAGCAGGGGAAGGAAACAAAAATGTTGAGTGTTTTAAGAATGAACAAAGGCTGACCCAACACCGCAAAAAAAAAAAGAAATCAAGACCGTTTATCCTGGAGAGAGACTTGAAGCAGGGGCTGCTCTGAGCCCAGAGAGTGGTGGGACCAGGGACAGGAGGGCACCCCCTCAGTCCCGCGGGAAGGTCCACAGGAAGAGAGCTCGGGAGCCCCCGGGTCCTGCTGCTGATCCGCTGTGACACCTCCAGCAGGCCATTTCCTTTCCAGAGACTCAGTTTCCATCTGTAAATAGGGGATGGAGCTCAGACCTCGTGGAGCTGCGGGTTCTCACTTACTGACCATAGGGACGCCAGTGAGGCGGTGAGATCTCATCTCCAGAAATGCTCGAGCAAAGCACAAGGCCCAGCGGGTCAGGGAACCTTAGGAAGGGGATCCCTGGTGCCGGGAACGGGCTGCGACCTCTGCCGAGGCCCCTCAGCAAGCACTGCTTAGATTCTGAGCGACTGTTTTTGGTTCCAGGGACTGAACCCAGAGGTGCTTTACCTCTGAGCCACCTTCCCAGGCCTTTTTATTTTTTATTTTGAGACAGAGTCTTGCTGAATTGCTGAGGGTTTCCACAAGTGGCTGAGGCTGACCTCAACTTGGAGATCCTCCTGCCTCAGCCTCCTAGTCCCTGAGATTATAGGCGTGCCCCTTGCCGAGGCTTGGCTCTGTGCTTTTGAGGTGTTGGTCTCTGATCCTAAATCCGTGGTTCTGGGATTTTGCAATCCAATCACGTCTCCTCTCAGTGGCTCTGGGAAACAGGCAGGTGAGTGGACTGATTCAGGGTGGGTCGGCATCAGAAGCCTCAGGGCGGATTCCAGCTCCATCACTTCCTCTCTTCGCCTTGGTCTCTTCATCTGCAAAATGGAGGCAATAGTAGTAGGGTCAGACTTGTTCTGGGATTAAATGATTAAATGCAAAAAACAAAAAAATCTATTAAGAAATGCCTGGCATACAGAGGGGCTGTATCGTGAAGACCCCACCTGCTCTGGGCATCCAGCACTGGCTGCCCCTGCGTCTCCGTCTGTCCCTCCGGCCATCAGTGAGTGAGAACGCTCTGCCAGGTGCTGATCTAGGCTTTGGGATTCCACAGGGGAGCTGTTGGGAAAGCCCTCTGGCTCCCTCCAGCTTTGCCCTGCCAGGAGTCAGGAGCCCCCCACCCCTTGAAACCTGCTGGGCTCTGTGACCAGCAGGAAGTCCGAGCCACAGGAAGGTGGGAAGCGGGTGTCAGCCAGGGGAACACGGGCCAAGGGACCAGGATGCCTTCTCTGAGGAAATTTCCATTTTTAAGCCCCTGGAGGCCAGACCCCAACCTTGCCCACATCTTCCGTGGGGGCGAACAGATCAGTTGTCACAATCCTGAGCTTGCCCATTTCTTCTGGAAACAGAGGCCGAGGGGCTGCAGGGTCCCAGGGTCACCCCACAGTCTGTCCCATGCCCACCTGTGAAGACATCCTGACCCTCAGGGAAGAACAGGGGCAGTCGGGCACAGCGCCGTGCACGGTGGCCTGATTCAGAACCCTGCCACCGGCTCCTGTTTTTCTGAACAGAAATCCCACTTCGGGGGCCCCGGCAGGTCAGCAGCCTGCACGGGCTCTTTCCACGGCCCCAGAGTGAGTTCACGGTGTGCCTCTGACTCGCCAGGCAGACCATGCCCCCTCTGCAGCTCTGCACCACCCCAGGAACCCCGGGAGGCGGGGGCCATCCTCTGCCCATGCTGCAGACGGAAACACCGAGCTTCAGCCCAGGGACACCACTTCCCAGAGACCCAGAAGGGGCCGTGCTGGCTCGGGTCTCTCTGTCAGCTTTTTTCCTCTGGGCGACATTAAGAGACAGAGCAGGTGAAATTCAACTCTGCAAAAGAAGGTGCCTACTGTGCCCACTCCCAGGACTAGGTATTGGGAGAAGAATCCAAAGTGAAAAATTGGGGCTGGGAGTGCAGCTCAGCGGCAGAGCAGGTGCCTAGCATGCACGAGGCCCCAGGGGTCCACCTCCAGCGCCACAGGGAAAGGAACAAGAATAATCAAACCGCCAGCCCTGCCTCCAAAGGGCTCGGCCCATCAGGGACTCCGGCCTGTAAGTGGGCACCTTGTACTTGACGCTGGCCAGGGGTCCTTCTGGCTCAGCTGTCCCCGTGCGTCCCCAGCAGACAGAGCCAGGGGTTGTAAGTCACCAATACCTGCCTGCCTCACTCACCCGAGGCCCAGAGGGGCCTCACAGGCAGCCGATTATAAAAACGGAGGCGCAGATAGATAGCGGGCCTCCCCGCTTAGCTGGGGTTAGGGGCAAGCTCCAAACCAGGCGGTGGGCTCCGGGGTGCCCCCTCTCATCCCTCAGCCACCCTTGTTGGGAAGCGGGGAGCCCGGCAGGATGGAGGTGTCCCGGGGACACGGGGCAGGCCCTCTCCTCCGACGGTCCTCCTGGGTCCTGAGGGCCAGGTGGGAAGCCCGCCTCTGCCCTCACAGCACCTGCGGGGCACCTGCCTGAGCTCGCCACTCAGAAAAGCCTGTGGGTCCTGCGCCAGGCAGAGGGCAGCTGGAGGACCAGGACCCGGCCTGCTCATCACGCTCCTCCGTGTCTGGCTGGGCACAGGGCCGAGTCCCCATGAAGGTTTGGGATGTAAAGAAGGGAAAGGGAGGAAAGGAAAAGGGAGGCGGAGAAGGTCAGGGGCGGGAGGAGGAAGGTGCTCCCACTTCACTCTTTATTTGTGGAGAAGATGGGCCATGTGGGGAGCAGCCCCCCGTGATAGGCCAGGACCCTGCAGCCTGAAGGTTAGCCATCCTCCCGCCATGTCCCAGGCTCTTGCCACGGTCACCTCATCCACAGTGTCACTTACTTGAGCAAAATCAACACATTTTAAAATAGAAGCATCTTTTCCGTTAAGAGAAACCTCGTCCAACAGAGGCACGGGGAAGGCCGAGCACCACGGAAGGCTCCCGCGTGCTGGACTAGCCAGGAGGGACGAGGAGCAGGATGAGGACGCTTAGCCCCAGACCCAGACCTTCCCTTCCCCAAGGCGGAAGGCCCAGGGAAGTGGGTGGGCAATGGAGGCAGGGTCGCTTCCTGACCTGGACGCCTCTCCCACTTGGCCAGGTGGTCCAGGTGCGCCCTCCCGGATTCACCAACTTCATCCAGGGTCCCCACCCTTCCCCGGAGGCTGGAGCCAGGAGACAGTGCCCTTGCTTGCGGGGTTCAGAGCAGCCCTGCTGGCAGGTGCAGCCCAGCCCCAGGGGCCCCTGGGGATGTCCGGGTGCCCGCGAGGCTGGGGAGCCGCGGGACTTGGTTTCGCTCGGGAGGCAGCTGCTTACTCTCCAACCCGGCTGTGCCGCCTCCTCTCTGGGAAGCCTAAGTGGGTCCGAGCCCACGCTTCTCCCCGTGGAGGACTAGAAAAGACGGGCCACGCGGGGCACACAGGCACCCTCCCCGGCTGAGGCTCCCTCCCGGCAGACGTTTGGGGCTTGAGATGACCCCTTACCAGGGGAAGTGAGATCTCCTCCCCACTGGGGGGTCTCCAGCCGAGTCCTGCAGCCCAGCCCCAGCGAAGACCCGCCAGAGCCGGCTGCCCTCCTGTCCAGCCGCTCATCCTTCATTCTGTGAATGTCTGTTCAGCACCGCCCAGGGGAGGCCGGAGCCCTCCTGCGCCCACCTCAGATGCGAAGATGAGGGAGTCCTCGTAAGAGGGGCGGAGCTGAAGGCGGAGGAGCCAGCGGCAGGAGGGGCACTCAGGGGAGGGGGCAGCAGGTGCAGAGCCCGGAGGGCGGAAAAGAGCCCCCGAAGCAGCCTGTCACTCGCTCATTCTTTCTGTGTCCTAGAGGGTTGCAAACCCAGGTAAGCAGGCTCTAGAGCCAGACCCATTGAGTCGGAACCTAGATCGCTTGCACGCATGTGGCCCTGGGCAAGCTACGTGACCTCTCTGAGCCTCCGTTTCCCCTGCTGACACGGCAAGGGCGGCAGGCAGGCTGGGGGCCACCCTCGGGGCCGGAGCCACCGCAGGGCATGAGCACCGGCCTGGGAGTCACACTGGTCCGAGCCAGACCCGCCTGTCATGGCCAGCTCACTCATTTGCCCTGGTCTCAGTTTCCCCATCTTTTTAAAACGGTGACGATGCTGACTCTTCACTGGCTGTGGGGACAGAAGGGCGACCTGCTATGAAGTCATTCTGCAGACCATCCAGTGCTGCTTGACAGGGTCTTTCCTTCCCTGGAGGAAGACACCGGCTGGGCCTGGGCTGGAGGATGCTGGCTGGGGCGGGGACAGGGTCCCGCTGTGTCGGCCGGTGGTCTTCATCCTCCGCTCTCCACCCCAGGTCTGGTTCAGCAACCGCCGTGCCCGTTGGCGCAAACAGGCAGGAGCCAACCAGCTGGCAGCCTTCAACCACCTCCTGCCGGGGGGCTTCCCGCCCACGGGCATGCCCACGCTGCCCCCGTACCAGCTGCCGGACTCCACCTACCCCACCACCACCATCTCCCAAGGTGAGCATCCGGCCCGCCCCTGCCCTCCCCGGCCACCTGCCCCTCAGTCCTCACGCGGTTGCCCTTTTTGTGACCACTTGGTGCTTCCTTGCGGACAAACTGTTAAGCCAGAAAAGAGGCCGCCCTGCCCTTGAAATTCCCTGCTCCCGAGCCACGGAGCATCCAGGAGGGCTCTGGGCCCTTTTGGAAGAGAGCTTCTCAAACTCTCCTCCACCACGGATCTGGGAGCGCTACCTGCGGGCCTGAGACTGCATTTCCACAAGGGCTGCACAGAGGGACCCCGACAGACTCATGTGGCTGCCCAACAGCTGGAACAGAAATGGCCCCAGCATCAAGCCATTTAAACCCTGGTCCCTCCACCCGCTGGCCTTGTCATCTTGCATGAGTCCCCAGCCCACCGAGCCTGGTGTCTTCGTCTGAAAAACAGGAATCGCGTTCTTGCCTTGAACTGGCGTGTGGCCAAAGCTCACAATATGCCAACAGGCCAAGTCCAAGCAGAGCAGAGTCCCACAGAGGGGTGACTTTTGGCCCAGCTGACATTTATGGAACACCTGCTGGGTACCTAGCAGCAAGACCAGCATGCAGTTGCAGAGAGAATGTCTAGAAGTGAAAGGTGTCAGTTGAGACTTGGTCCCTCCCTAGTGTCCCTTCCCAAATCACCTGAGGAGGTGGCCGCCTCCCCTCAGGGAAGAAAACTCGGCTAGAGAGGCTGGAGGCCAGCGTTCCTCATAGGAAGCTCTTTCCTGCCCTCAGGGGCACAGCCTCCAGGGCAAGGTCACCTGCTCAGGACTCTGGGGTCTCTCCACAGATGGGGGCAGCACTGTGCACCGGCCCCAGCCCCTCCCACCGTCCACCATGCACCAGGGTGGCCTGGCTGCGGCTGCGGCCGCTGATACCAGCTCTGCCTATGGAGCCCGCCACAGCTTCTCCAGTTACTCCGACAGCTTCATGAACCCGGGGGCCCCCTCCAACCACATGAACCCCGTCAGCAACGGCCTGTCTCCTCAGGTAGGTGGCCTCCCTGCTCTGTCCAGTCACAGCGCCAGACAGCAGCCTGCGGGTGCTCTGGTTGACCCAGGTTGGTCACTGGTCTCCGTGAAGCCCCTGGCTCTTGGGAACCTTGAGCTTAAACGGCAGATGGCCTGTCCCCTCCACCCCCATGTTGGACGAGCTGTGTCCTTGGCGCTGGGTGGTCTTCCGCAAGCTGCACGCCTGGACGTGGAGAAAGGGCTCCCAGCGTCTTGCCGTCCAGAACCAGGAAGAGTGCTCATGGACTTGCCCTGGGCCTGCCCCCAGGCCCCGTGCCTGCAGGAGGCTGGCTGGGGCCGGGTTTTGTCCTAGCCCCAGGAGTCCTCCTGGGCTTCACCTGGGGCCACATCTACTGCCCTTCACCCGGAGTGACCTCCTGGGAGGCAGGACATCTGTGGGTGGAGAGAATTGCCCGTGAGGATGGGCACCCGGAGCTGCACTCTGATTGGGTCTCAGAACTCTGTTCACTCGTGTGTGATTGGTTGCTGAGAGGTCATAGGACCTGCGTTGGATGAAGTCAGAAAGATGGCTCTGGGCTCTGGTGGCTTTTGGTGGCTTTGAGGAACAGGACTCCTGGAGGCCAGAGGTCCCAGTGAGTCTGAGGCACCGATGGAGATCCCTGGGGGGAAGGGATGAGGCCCGCCTGGTTTTCTATCTCACCTGCTGGGTCCCCCAACCCCTGTCTGTGGGGAGCATCTGCAAACTGATCTCAACAGCTGTTGTGGGGAAAGGTTCAGGCCCTGGGGTGAGTTGAAATCCCTGCTGTGCCGCGCAGGGTGACCTCGGGCTGGTGTGCGTCTGCAAGCCCTGGTTTGTCCTCCGTTACACAGAGTCTGTTACTAACCTGCTAACCAGTTCAAGCACCTAGTACAGCCAAAAGAAGGGCCAAGTAAATATTAGTGGATTTGCTGTCCCGTTGCCTGGACAGTGTAATCGATATGAGAAACCTGTCCTCCATCTCAAAGGGAAAATTTTAAAAGTCAAAAGGGGTCCATTGCCTCCTGCAGGTCACAGCATCCAGCTTTGTGTCAATAAATCCATCCCATTGTATCGATAAAGTTTTATTGGAACACAGCCATGTTTATCGCTTTACGGCTGCTTTAATGCCGTGATGGTGGAGTTGCTGAGTTTCCAAAGAGAGCAGAGCCTGCAGAAACTAAAGTGCTTTCTGGCTACACAGAAGAATATTGCAATTCCCTGGTCTAAAATATTCCCAAGAATATTAATTTTCTGCTCTTCTGGGTTTATTCCCAATTGTCTCTATTGATGTGTGTAGCTGAGGGTTGATTGTGTTTCAGTTCCATCCCTTACTTGTGGGGAAGACCTAGAGCAGGTCCTTCCCCCTCTCTATGCCTTGATTTGCTCATCCACGAAATGGGAACGATGCTGGTACCCACCTCCTAGGGTCATTGAGGATGGAATGAGGTGACCAGCCTGGCACACCGTGAGTGCTCAGTAAACGTAAGCAGGCACATGCAGAACCCCTAGCTGTGACTCACCAAGCTTCTCGGGGGCCCACGACGAGGGGCGGTGCCATTGACTTGGCTGAACTGGTCAGCCCCGTGGCCGGTCCTGCCAGGCCTCCGGGTGATCAGGACCCTGCACATGCCCACAGCCTGCAGGCCAGAACCCTCCCCCCACCAATGAACTAACTTGACCTCTTCAAGTCTCAAGGTCATGACCTTGGCCTCATTAGTGCGGAGGACTAACTGGCCAGGCTAACCTGCCAGAGCTGGGACAGGAGGTGGACAAAACAGGATCCTAGAGTTTGCAGAGCAAAGATGCGGCAGAGAGCAGAGGTGTCTGTGGCCCAGAACGTGGTCCAGGCCTGGCCCCGGGGGCCAGAACCAGTTTGGAGGAGCATCCTTGGAAAGCTGAAGAGGGACCTGGAGATAATGGGGAGCAGCAGCCTCCATTTGCAGATGGCAGGGACACGTTGGCTGGGCCAGGGCTGAGCCAGGGCATCCAAGTCCCTGGCCACCCGACCAGGTGGGCTGAGCTCCTCCTCGGAGCAGGACTGCTGTCAGAGCAGAGGACCTGCTAGCTCACAAGGGTCCCTGGGGTTGGGGATGGGCTTGAGGGTGACGAGGGAGAGGAGGAGAAGCCAGCTCCTGGTGCTAGCACTGGACCACGGGGAAGCTTCTCGACTCAGGGCTGAAGGCTTTGGGGCAAGGGCTCGTTTTCCATCCCGTCCTGGAAACTCCCCCTCTGCCTACTGAGAGGAAGATTAACGGAAGAGGCTCGGGAGACTCGCCCATCCTGGGGCTGAGAGGCTGGGGTCATGGTGAGGAGACCCACCCAGGGTTCCCACCAAAGGTGTGAAGACAGATGGAGGGTCTGACAGGGGCAGAGGGGGCCGGGGTGAACAGCTGCGGGGGCGGGGCGGCACTCGGCAGCAGCGAGGGCAGCGGGGTGTGTGAGTGTGTGTGCGCGCGCGCGTGCACGTGCGCCGGCTGGTTCAGCCCTGAATACTTCCTGAAAGACCTGAAAGACGGGTCGCAGGTAGCGTGGGGCAGGGGGTGCGTGTCCAAGACCAAAGTTCCCGGCAGTTCAAAGCCCGACTCCGGGACTGCGCCCTCCCCTGTCTGAGCAGGCAGAGTTGACACCACCGCTCATCTCTGGGGTCTTGGGACCAGTGGGGTTGGGGGTTCTTCACCCAGCAGGGGTCTATACGGGGAGATCATTTATAGGGACAAATTGACCCAATGTCCCCCACCCCCGCCACAGGGGGTGGTTTGTGCATCTCGCCTGGGCAGGGAGAGAGTGGGCTTTCCACCTGGGCTGGGGGTCAGCACAGCCCCCACGACCCAGGGTTGTGGGTCCCGCCACTGTGACCTGGGTGGGGTCTTTGCCCTTGAAACCAGAAGGAGTTTCTGTTCTTACAAACGCCAGTGGGGGTGCATCGGGCTCTCAAGCACCTGGTCAGACCTGGGACAGGCCAGCTCTTCACCCTGGTGACTTGAGGCTACCTGTGGGGAAGACCCCTCTTCCCACCAGTTCATCTGGGTCCCTTGTCACCAGGCAGCCAGGGATGCAGGCACCACAGGGCCCCGGGACTCCCTGGGACACAGCCCAGCAGAATTCCACAGAAAAGCCGTCTTCTTATCTGAGTTCTGCGCCTGCGTCCTGGGCAAATAAGAGGACAGAGTTTACCGATTGCTGTCCTATGCCAGGCATGGTCCCCGCACCCTGCTAACCGCTCAGCCTGTGTGCTGCTGGCTCAGCTTGGAGGAGGGATGTGGCCAGAACGCCAAGGCTCAGGTTAAGGGCCAGTGGCAGAGCCGAGTGGGTGGGCAGAGCCTTCCTTGAGAATTGGGTCCCTTGGTGTCCCCAGCTGCAACCCCAGCCTTGTAGGATCAGGGGCTGAGCTTGGCCCAGGAGGTCCCCAGCTTTGTGCACTGTGTCCTTCTGAAGAGGAGTGGGGGAATGCCCAGGGGCCTCATTCCCGATGGCTTGTCCAGGCGAGGACCCGGCCCCAGCCCCAGCCCGAGGGAACTTGGGAAATGACTCCTAGAAAGCAGCTCGGGAGTTGGGAACAAAAGTCACCTCCATAAGGTGAATACACAGGACCCCGAGAGCTGCCCTTGGTGGCTTCGTGCCAGCCCTGTCTAGGATGGCAAGCAGAGGGTGCAGAACGAGGACCCCAGCCTGTCCCGTGGGATCCCAGCGTGGCGGGGAGATAGCCCGTCCTCAGAAGCTTGTGGTCAGGTGGTCGGCAGAGATGGACCTCTGTCCTTAGGCGCCCTGGCCTGAGAGCAGAGCACAGTGCCCTCTGGAGAGGTCCCTGAGACGGTGGAGGCAGGCGTCCTGAGGTCAGCGGGAGCTGAGGTCTTACTGGCCCAGCTCCCAAGCTCAGAATCAGAAGCAAACTTCTGCCATCTCCAGGGTCCTTTGGAGCTGGACGTTACAGGTGGGCTGCCCTGTGCTGGGGCCTCTCCGGGTGCTGAGTCATATGTCCCTGGGGTGCAAGGCTCTGTGAAAGGTTCTAAAAAGTGGCGGCTGGGATAGGAACAGGGTGACTCCAGGGCCCGCTATGCTATACGGCGTCTGCTCCGAAAGGCTGGTCCCGTAGTCCTACAGGGAAGTCGAAGTCCAAGGCCACAGGGGCCTTGGGGCAGTCGAGGTGGAACCCTGTCCCCAAACCCCTTCTTCCCCAGCCGTTTTGAGTGGTCGACTCTATGTCAGAGTTGGAAGTGGAAACCAAGGCCCGAGAGGGCTCAGCTTCCAGACGTTTGCTCCAGGTCACACCTTGTGTTGGCGGCCCCCAGCTCTGGAGCCCTGGTCAGGGGGTCCTGCCACCGTCAGGGAAGGAGCCTCGGCTGTGGCGCCTGGTGCTCCCTCCTGAGGCCCCAGGCGTCTCCTCCAGCCCCCTCAGGAGCTCAAGGAGCCTGTGGAAGGGAGTTACGTAGTCACCATCCCCGCTGCACTGAGCTTCGAAAAATGCCCTCTGAGTGCGCAGCCAAGCCCGGGCCCGGTGCCACCCGCCACAGACCCAGCCTCCCTGTCCCTCCCTCCTTGACGCTCACTCTCCCCCCCACCCCCGGCACATGATAATGGGGGAGATGGGGCTGGGGGCCGCTCAGTGGTGGAGATCCGCTTGGCACGGGTGAGGCCCTGGGTTTGGTCCCCAGTGCCACAAACAATTTAAAAACCACAGTGACAGTCACCTTGGGGTGGATGCTTATGGCAGACCAGGCACAGGCGGGCGAAAGGCTGAGCCCGCGTCCACGGCCACAGGTATCACGTGACCCTCATTTTACAGGTGGAGAAACTGCTTTATCCAGGGTCTTCCGTCCATCTATAAACAACCTATCTGTGGAGTCACGTGCCAGGCTCTGTGGAAGGTTCTAGAACGTGGCAGAGCTGGGCTGCAAACAGGCTGCTCCAGAGCCTGCCAGGCTTTCCTGTGTCTGCCCTGAGGCTGGTCCCATAGTCCACGTGGGGAGGCTGAGGGCCCAGGCCATGGGAGCAGTTGATGGCAGAAGCAGGTTCAGAGCCCGTGTCCCCAAACCGGTTCCTGCCGAGGGCACTAGGGAGGCGGCTCCAGGCACTGCTTCTGTGGCTCCTGACTGGGGGCTCCTGCCGGCTTCTCGGTAGCTGCCTTCCTGGCAACCTCGGGGCCACCAGGGGAGCCACCCAGCAAGGACAGACACTCCCTCAACGAACACCTGCTGGGTGGCAGAGCCCATGAAAGGACCTCACCTGCGTGAAGTCGTTCGCTCCCCACAGCAACTCTCCACATGCTCAGAGAGGTCAAGTAACTTGTGGAAGGCCACAGAGCTGCTGAGTGGAACAGAGAGGGTTTTAACTGAGATCTGCCTGACCCGCGAACGTCCCCCCCGACCCTCAGCAGGACAAGGCAGTCTCTGCTCTCGGGAACCAGGCCTGGCCCTGGGTGAGCACCGGAGACTCCCTCTGCCTCTCTCTCCTCTCACTTCCTCTTTGTTCCCCCGCCCCTTTATTGGCGACATTGCGTTTATAATAAGCATTTAAAATGAGTCTTGCTGGACCAGGGACGGGGAAGGAGGAGGGAGCAGGAGATTTGTCGGCAGGAAGATGGGGAGGGGGATCGTGGAGTGTTAAATAGCCCAGAATTTTTAAAAAACTGATGCAAATCACTAGTAGGAGAGAAAATTATGTGCAATTACGTCCTGATATTGGAAGGTTTTGCCTGGCCCAGGCAACAAGATCTCATTAGCAAGCAGAAAATAAGATTGAAATGGTGTGTGAAAGAGCCGAGAAATGAATTTGAATGCTGCGTTTGTCCACAATTACCCCCTCCTTCACACACGTTTTATTGCAATTTTTTTATTATTCTTAATCTCTCCATTCCTCAAAGCAGATTGGGGACATCCTGGCATTACCGGGGCATCGGGAGGAGGTGTGGAGGATTTCCTGCCCCCGTGAAAGGAGACCCTTCTCGCGCACATTTTCCAAGGTTGGGTTTTGGAGGGATCAGAATTCATTTCTCCGGCTTAGCAGGTTGTAGGAACACAGGGCTTTAACCCCAGCGCGCTCCTCTGCGCCCGCCCAGCCTGCCCTCTCCTCCCTTCCCGGGCGGGCGACTCCTCTGCCGCCCGCTTCCTTCCCTTGGCCTTCTCGGGCTCTCTTTCTGACTTTCTCTTTCTTGGGAGGCCTCTCCCTTGGGGACCATGTGAAGAAGAAAGCCTGGGGTGGCAGAAATTGCAAGGCCTTTGCCAACGAGAAGCCCTGAGTTGGAGTCCTGGTTTTCCCACTTACTAAGTTGCTGTGTGACCCTGGGTAGCTTGCTTAACCTCTCTGGGCTTCATTTACCTCCTCTGAAAGCAGGCACCAGACTCCCTACCTCTCAGGGGTGCTGTGAGGACTGACAAACTTGAGGAAAGTGCCTGGCACATAGTAGGTGCTCAATAAATCTGCATTCTCCACCCCCCCCCATTCCATCTGTGCCTTGGTCACTGACACCCCTCTCGCCTGTCCCCTCCCCTCTCTGCTTTACCCCTTTGGTTGGCAGGGAAATGCCTGTGTTGGGTCTCCATCTAGGACGACGCAGGGTGTTCGGTTGACCCAGTCTGGGTACAAGTGACCTCCCCTCTGCAGAAAGCACAGGAGACGCGACCTCTCGCCGCCTCAGGTCCCCAGGGAAGGATGGGGCGACTCAGAGGGAGATGTGAGCTCTGAGTGGTTTTTTCCCAGGATGAGGGGAACGCTGAGTCACCCCACCCCGCCCCTGTTTCTCAGGGTGACCGGCAGTGTTGGTGTGGGTCAGGGGTCAGCCGTGGAAAGGGCCAGGACTCTGTGGCAGGATCTTCTTGGACCTGAGGCATGGATGAGCTCACCCCTCCGCCTCCACCGAGGCGGGTCCCCCGAGCCCCGTGGCTCATCCATGCCTCAGGGGACACCCCATGAGAGAGTGGGCAGCAGCCACATCCGGTTCCCCAGGTGTCCCTCCATCAGGCTGTGGCAGATGTGGTGGTGGTGGGGGAGCCGGGCTGTGACAGGGTAAGGTGAAAGACAGCGGGGAGGGTAGACACGGAAAAGAACGTCACTTGGCCTCAGGTCCAGAGGTCCTGGCACCCCGGGGCCTCCCCAGCCCTGGAGGGACAGCCCCCGCCGGGCTCCTGCTCCCACGCCACCGCCCTTCGTCCATGGCTGCCCCCCTGGGGCCTGAGCCAGCTACTTCCCGCTGTCAGCAGCTCCCCAGCCCACTCACCTGCCCCTGTCCATCAGGCCCCATGGAAACCGCCTGTCCGGTCTCTGCCCTTCTCACCCTTTCCCTGGGTGGAGAGGCAGGGAGGGGCAGGGAGCTCTCGCCCAAACCAGGGTCTGGAACCTTCCAGGCTGCCAGGGAGGGGGAAGCCAGGCTGTGGCAGGCTGTGCTGGGACGGGGGCCTGGCTGATGGCCTACTCCCAGGGGGACACTGGAGTCTCTTATCGTCACAGGGGGAGGAGAGCTGGCCAGCAGTCTACTCCCCCTCCGGAGCAGATTCTGAGTCTGAAGCAGAGTCCAGAGCTGAAGGTACCCCTGGGGGGCCACTCCAGTGCCCACCCGGGAACACGCGTGTCCTCGAGCAGGTGTGGCGGAGCTTGGCTCTGCTCGGCCCTCTGCAGAGTAAGTCCTTCCGTCTGTCTGGGCATAAACAAGCCATGGGAGCAGCCTGCTCTGGGTGACCAGATGTTTCCAGGCCTCTCTGTCATCAAGGTCTTAGGCAGGACCCCAGGGCGGCCCTGTGCTACTCAGCACAGGATTTATTTTGGTGACACATGTAATTCCCAGGGTCTGGCACATAGTAGGCCACCAACAGCTGTTGGTCAACCCCCAGCACCGTTCAGGCCTGATGGGACCCAGCTGGGGTGGGTTCCAGGGGACCCTGGGGCTCTGGACGGTGGCTGAGCAGCCTTGGGACTCGCAGATCTCACTGCCTTGGGAACACAGCACCTGGGAAACTGGCCACCTCCGCTCTGCCAGGTGTTTCCAGGGAGACCACACCTTCCCCACAAAGAGCAATCAGAGAATTGCCCGGGACACTTCATTGTAATTACTGGTCACACAGGAAGAGCAGAGGAAGTCCGGAGGAGGGAGGACGTGGGCAGAGAAGGTGACCTGGACGAGGGCTGAAGGGGAGATGTGACTTGCTCAGGAGAAAATCAAGGAACGGGCAGGAGATGGGCACAACCTGGGCAGTGGCCAAGGGCCAGCCAAGGGCTGAGGCCTTCGTAGCTCGGGGCACTGGACATAGCACAGTAGCCACACACACCAGGCCTCCAAGCCTAGCCCCTCTCCTTTTTGGCTGAGTGATCGCAGGCAGGCCAGGGAGCTCTCCCAGCCTCAGTTTCCTCATCTGCGAAACAGAGTTAGGGAAAGAGAGCCTACGCCGGGACTCACCCCGGCTGTGCTTTGCAGACAGAAGAGCTTTCCCCGTCTGCTTCTCCCCGCCCTGAACGGAAGCTGAACTGCTGAGGTCTTGTTTTTTCTTTGACTTTTTCGGGCTGGGAGGGTCCAGCACAGGCCTAGCATGCTCTCCGGTAGGGAATTCAGTTCTGCCCTGGTTCTGCCTCTGATCTGCTGTGGGATCTTGGTAGATGGCTCCAGACTCGGGCCTGTTTCCCCATCTGTGCAAAGAAAGAGACCAACCCCGCTGGTGATCCTGCAGCTCTCCCACAGGAGCCCCGGCCCTAGCTCTCTGGGCTGCCAGGCGTCCCAGCAGGCCAGGGGTTTAGCCATGGGGACCTGCCTGGCTTGGTGGGAAAGAATGCAAATAGCGGATTTGTCCTTCTTTCTGATTAGCACTGGGGCTCAGGACGAGGCAGTCCCGGCAGATAGAGGGAAAGAAAATGAGGGAGATTAGCAATTAATACTGCGGGCAGACTTGGAGCTTCGCGGGCCCGTCTCAGGGTCCCTGGTGGGAGGGAGGCTGCCAGGATGGCTGAGCAGCTGGACCTCGGAGGCCGGGCAGGACCCCAGCTAGGAGAGGCAGAGGTGACTTTGTGGGCTCCATAGGGCCGTGTCCCTGCCCCCAAGCCTCTGCACCTGAGCTCCCCGGGACTCCTCTGCCACCCGTTCTCACCTTGAACCCAGCACCCCCCTGTTCTTTAAGACTTGGCTCTTCCTGGAAGCCTTCCCTCACCCCTTTAGTGGGCTAGCTGTGCTTCCCCAGGGGAATTTATCACACTTTATCAGTATATGAAAATTACCTGTGTTGCGAGACAAGTACTGCTAAATAAATAATAACACTGGGTAAATTTTTCCAATGCTCACCTAGCCATTACATGGATTATCTCATTTCATCATGATAACACCCCTTAGGGAGGGCCTGGGATTATTTCTGCTCTACAAATGGGTAGATGGAGGCGCGGAACAGTTTAAATAATTCATCCAGGGAAAGTTGCTAACAGAGCCAGGGCCAGGACTTGAACCCAGCCTGCCTGGCCTGGGAGACCAGCACCTGTCATTGAAATGGTCTGCTTCCTGCTGCTGGTGAGGTCTTCAGGGCCCCAAATGTGACTCTGATCTCAGCTGATCCTAGTGCCCTCCAGAGGCAGGAGAGCAGAGGCAGGACCAAGGGATTGGGGTCTGTTTGGGGGTGGGCGGGGCATCTCCAGCCACTTTCTACCTGTGTGACTAATCGGGTTCTTCTCTGATCCCGCTTCTCCCTCCATGAAGTGGGCTAAGAATAGTTCCACCCACAGGCCCCCCGGGAGCGGTAGCGCGGTCATGCCTGAGGGTCTGGGCATGCTGCTTCTGGTCTATTGGCAGATGCAGGGCTCTGAGGCGCTGGCAGGGGCCATGACCAGCCCAAGGTCACAGCGAGCAGTGCAGGACGGGGCCACAGCCCTACTGTTGCAGGACGCCCCCAACCCCCACACCTGAGCTGTTTCTTCTGGGCTCCTTCCCATCCCTTCCTAGGCTCCCACCCTGCCCCAGCCACAGCCCCAAGGCTCCCCTTTCTCCAGAGCCTCACCCCAACTGTGAGCATCTCTCCAGCATCTTCACCAGTGGGGGCAGGTGTCCAGCCACCCTGGGAATTCTGTTGAGGGTGTGGGGGAGGCGAGGGGCAGAGGAGGCTACTGGCATTGCTGGAGACCCCAGGAAGGGCAGGCCTGCTCCTGGCCCCAGTCGCTCCCCCATGGAGCCGGCAGGTTCTTGGGAGGGGGCTGGCCTGCCCCACCCAGCCTCCCGCTCCTCCAGTCCTTCCTGCCTCCCTTTCTCCTGGGCTCAGCTGATGGGAGGCTCACGGTTCTCCCTGCCCTCCTTCCCACCCTCCTCTTCCCCAGTTCCCCCTCCGCCTTGGCACCTGGCCCTTGGCACCCAGGCGCACACCTCCTGGCAGACAGGACCGTCCCATCCCCCTTCCTCTCCCCCAGGGTCCTGTGGTCCCCTCCCCGCCTTTCCAGCGCTGTCGCCCCTTCCCTCCCACACCCGCACGGTCCTCCTCTCCTACCCGGCTCACTGTCGCTCACCGTCGCTCACCTCTGTCCTCCCTCCGCAGCCTCCCCTCCCCCCGCCCTGCCCCCTCTCCGCGTCCCCGCAGTCCCTGGGACCCGCGCTCGCGGTCCGGGCGGGCAGGGACGCAGGGACAGGGGCGCGGGGACAGGGGCGCGGGGCGGATCCGCGGCCGCCCCTCCCCTCGCGCTCCGCCACCGCCGCCGCCGCCACCGCGCCTTTGATCCATGGCCCGAGGCCGCCTGACAGTGGAAAATGCGGGGAGACAAAACCACTCAGTCAAAGTGATTCCCAACAACTGTCTCCCCGAGATAAGGACGCGCTCGGGCTCGGCGGCCTGCTTAATTCCCGCGGCCCGGGCCGGATCGCGCCGCTGGCCGCGCACGGCGCACGTGGGCCAGGGGACCTGCCTGCGCCGGCGGGTCGCACAGGGCTGGGGACCCAGGCGAGGGCACAGTGCGGGAGCGAGGTTGAGGGGCGTCCTTGTCATCTCGGGCTTGTCCCCACTCCATCCAGCCATTCCAACCCCCTGGCCTAGGAACTTGCCTCCTTACTCTAGAACATTCTAACCCTCCCCTCTCCTACTCACTCCACTTTCCCTGAACCCCTAGTCTGGGCGGCCACACCCGCTGTCCCCCAGGAGAGCAGCGTGGCCTCTGAGCCTATCTTTCTGGATACTTCTCTCTCCCGCTGAACCAAGGTCCAGGCCAGCTGGGTCCCCATCGCACAGCCCAGCATGTAGTAGAGTCCAGTCGACTGCAGTGCATCTATACCCAGACCAGCCCTGGACACTGAGCACTCCAGGGGCCTACACCTGACCCCTGCCTCCAGAAACAGTTTTGTTGGGCAAGAGATGACCAGGAGCCAGAGCCCCCCGGAGAGGAGGGCCTGCCCAGCTAAGCTAGAGTCTGCCCCAGCCCCCTCCCCAGGGCGGGCCAGCCTGACAAAACTGGACAGGTGGCTCAAGGCCAGTCTTTGCTCTGGGACCCCTGTCCCGGGCAAGTGGGGATTAGACGTGGGCAGATGGGATAATGCGAGGTGAAGCCAAGGAGGAGCCCCAGCAAAATCGCTCTGCCCCGCGTGAGGCTCTTGAGACGGTAGGAGTCAGTGTGGGTGCAGAGGGCACAGGAGGCGGGACTCGGCTGAGGGGCAGAATCCACGCCCCTGTCAAAGCCTGGGCCCGCGGGTCCTTGGCAGGGCGGGGAGGCTGGATCAGTACCAGCAGTTCTCCCACCCCAGCCTCTGCTGACACGGGGTGACCAGGGATGCCTGCCCTAGGACAGGGGAATCTGCCACCCCCAGAAGCACCAGCCTAGCAGACCTCCCCCTCGTCTGCCTCCTGTGGGTGGAGCTGGAGCCGGATCAGGGTCCCCTAGGCCAGTGTGTCGGGGATCCCTGTAAACCTTGACCCCCTTTCCCTTGGAAAGCAACTCCAGGAGGGGTCTGGTCTAAACTGAGCCAAGATTCCCCTCCCAAGTGCCCTCCGAGCTGGGAGACACCCTGGAAAGTCACCTCCTGCCTCGTTTTACAAACAGAGACACAGCCCACCTTCTCGGCTGAGTCCTCTTGGGGTGTTGGGACTTTTTTGGGGGCTGGGGGAGGCGTCGGCCTGGGTTTAGGGTGACTCGTAGCGTGTGTGTCGGAGAGCAGGCAGCTAGCGCGGACAGGCCGGGAGATGAAGCAGCACCTCCAGAGACAGGAGGCGCCTTCGGTGGTCGAGGGAGGCCCGCCTGCCCTGCTCCTGCCCCTCCATCCTTCTGGGCTGTCAGGGGCCAGAGGGGAGCAGGAGAGCTCAGGGCTCAACCGCCCAGGCCTGTGGGCTGCCCCGTGCAGCTGGCCTGAGGCCCAGTGAATGCGACCCTCTCACCAGACCAGGGCCTCTGACGGGCGGCATCAGAGGATTAAGGTCCCATGAGGACCCTGGCAAGTGTCTTATCACAAAGGGGACATGTCCAGGCTGAAATTGAGACATGATGCCCAGGGGCGGAAGTTCCTGAGCCTCCTCCCCAGGGGCCTTTCCTTTCCTGGCCATGGGTAATGCTCCCCCAGAACGCTGGCATCCCCCGCAGCCCTGGGTGTCCACCTCCTCTCAGCCTCTCCAGATCTCTGGGCTAAAGCAGCTGACCCAGTGGGGCTTGGACTCCACTTCACCCCCAGGATGGCCTCCGCTCATAACAGTCGTGACACACGGCGTTCGTACAGAACTTGGTGGGGACAGGCGCTTGTGCTTCCCTGAGCGCTTTGCTCTTCACTGAGACCTCAGGGCCGGAGTCCTCATGCCTCCTGAGCAGATTCAGAGGAGAAGCCCAAGGTCACCAGCGAGGGGCAGTGTCAGAGCCCCAGATCCTGGTCTGCCCAGGGACTAGGTGCCCTCCTTCCTGGGCTGCCAGGTCAGGAGGGACTGGACTAGACCCCTACTGTTCTAGGTCTGGTCTACACGTGGCAAGACCCCGCGGATGGGGTCTCATGGGGATAGCCAGCCCTTACTACCCGGCCCCAGCTCCCAGATGCCCTGTAATCTCCCCGCAGTGACTCCAAGTGCATCACCCTGGACAGCAGAGGACAGTGACAGGAAGGCACCTGGACAAGAGCCCATAGCCCCTCAAAGACCAGGGCAAAGTGTCTGGGGAGCAAGAGAATGGCCGAGGGTTCCTCCAGTCCTGCAGTCCCCAAGCGTGCTGGCCCCTGGCTGCACCAGCCTGCACACCTGGCCCCTGGCAGGCTCTGCCGGACACTCTCATTCCTGGGTTCCTTCCAGAGGGACCTCCTGCAGGAGGCGGTGGGGGGCGAAGGGGCACGAGGATGTCCAGACAGACAGAGACCTGGCTCATGAGATGCTGGGAGAGAAGGGTCAGGGAAAAGGAGGGACGGAAAGAGCCGTGGAGAGGGAGGGGGGAGGCACACAGACAGAGGGGGCAGAGGCGGAGAGAGGCAGAGAGCGGCGCCGCGGGAGAAGGGGGCCCAGAGAGAAAGGGCAGGGCAATGGGGACTCCTGGGATGGGGACGCAGGCCTGGCTCTGCAGTCGGCAGACCCAAATTGCAATTCCAGCCCCACCGGCTCCCAGCTGTGTGGCATCAGGTTGCCCATCAACAGGGGCAGTGATAGCAGAAAGTCCCTTTGTCCCCAGTGACTGTGGCAACCCGCCCACAGCTTCTCTCCATGCTCCCTGCAGCCCCCCTCCCACCCTCAATCCAGAGGTTCGTCCATGGTGGGGACCTTCTCCCAGGCCGCCCTGGCCTCCTGGTGTGGTGGTGACTGGTCCTGGAGCCCGGGGGCCTGGGGTGGGACTCGGGGTGAGAAGTTCCCGCCCTTTGGCCAAGTGTTTCCCTTTAGTTCCAGATGCCACCCTGACAGGTGCTTCCCGTGATTAATGTCCCCAACCCTTGGCCTGGGACCAGCTCCTCCTCTCCAGGCCAGAGCTGGCTGGTGGGTGGGCAGTAGAAGGACAGAGGCTTCCAGAATCCCCTCCTGGTCCCTCCCTCTTGCTGGACCTCCCCTGGTCACCTCAGTTGACCATGGATGAGTCTCCCTCAAGCCTCTGTCTTCCTGGCTGGGTGGTGTGGTAGCAGCCCTGCGGTCACGGTCAGGAGGCTGCATCCGCCCAGCGCCCAGAGCCCCTTGGGGCAAAGCAGAGAGGCTGCTGGGGCATCTGGGAGCCCACACAGCCCTCACAGGAGCGTCACTAATGCCCATGGGGCATGGGACAACTTCAGCTCTGTGGCAGAGGAGGGAACCCCGGATTGCTGGAAGTAGAGCCAGAATCAGGGCCTTGGTTGGTTTAGAGGATTGCTATCCAAGTTGGGGACCATGATTGGAGTTATAATTGGTCTAGTTGAACTGGAAAGTATCGTTTAACTTATTTACCAGCTGTGTGGTCTTGGGCAAGTGCCTTGACCTCTCTGTGTCTCAGTTTCCTCATCTATCCTATGTGGATGACGGCAGTACCTACTGTCTAGGATTGTTGTGAGGAGGACGTGGGTTGAGCCTGCAGTGCTCAGGACATACCCTGGTGCAGATCAACGCTGAAGAAATGTCAGCTAGGCTTATGAACGGCCGAATATGGAAGAGTGCCAGCAGGGCCGTAAAATGGGGGTGCAGGGGGAGCTGGGGAGCCAGATAGTAGTTGGGGGCATGCAGCGTAGGACGGGGTGGGGGTACTCCGTTCCAGTTCCTTCTCCACCTTGCCCAGCCCCTTCCTGGATAATCGGCCCCCGAGAGAGGGAACCGCTATCTCCTGGCATCTCCCTGCCCAGGGACTGAAAGGAGACACTGTCGCTGAGCCCAGCGCTACCCCAGCCTCTTGTTTGTTTGCAACGTCAGTGCCGTGGGCGGCTTTTGCTAATTTTGTAGCTGCCTTTATCAAATGGGGATTCACAGGCGCTTTATCCTTGATAAGTGGATTAGCTGGTGAGCTAAACAAGAAGGTGCGGCGCGCGGGGCGCTCCGGAGAAGGTATTTGTTTCCTGAAGAATGGAGCCTGCGTTCCCTGCTCTGTGCGGAGGCGGAGGCGGGCAGGGCGTGGAAGTAGCTGAAAGGCCGTCCGCGCTCCCTCTCTGGGGCCTGGGGAGCCCTAACTGGCTGCAGGAGCAGGAGGGGCAGGCAGGAGCCTGGTAGGAAGAGTGTGGACCGCGGGGCCAGCTCCGGGCCTCAAGCCTCCTCCGCCCTGGCTGCCCCATCCTCCTCCTCTCCTCGCCTTTCCTCTCTCTGCCTTTCCTTCCCTTCCTCCCGGACCCCTCGGGGCCTCCTGCTAAGCACTGGGAGGACAGACAAGGTGAAGTCACACAAGAGTCCTGCTCTGGTGGACCGCATGGTCCGGTCGGACAAAACCACACCGACCAGTCCTCGGCCCCCCACGTGGCGGCAAGAGGCACATCTGATCGGAAGGTCCCCAAGTGTCTCCTTACTCTCAGTGACTTCTGAGGAACGCTTCCCTGGGCTTCTGAAACTTCCCTCCAGTCACCCCTGATGAGAGTTGAGGTGTGCCCGTGAGGCCCTGGGCTGGGGTGCCTCACAGAGCCGCGTGCGTTATCTTTAAACGGCACCTGGACTTGGCGTTCCTCGCCTCTGTGGAGCCGGACGTGCTGAGTAACAGTGTGACAGATGGGCACTGTGTCCGGTCGATGCGCTCTCTCCAGGAAGTCCCACCATGTTTACCTTGTGACTGGGCATGGTCTCTGGTGACCAACGGGATGTTGGGACTTGGGGGTGGGGAGGGAAGGTGACTGAGACATCCGTCTGGAGTCTGGGACATGGTCATGCACAGAACCAGGGAATGCAGGGGACGCACCTGGATCAAGAGTGGTGCTTTGAAGGTCAAGGCCAGGAGGCAGTCACCAGGATGCCGGGGTAGAAGTCAGGGCAGGGGTGTGGCCTCCAGGGCGTTTCTCTGCAGAGACCCAGAGATGGAAACAGATGTGCAGGGCAGAGGCGAGAGAGGGTGGGACAAGGCTGGTCCCATCGTCCCCCATGGTGGGCTCAGAACGTGCTGCAGAAGGACATGAACGTTTCATTCTTCTCTTTTATTTTCAATGTGAGTGGCCAGGTCCCGAGGTCCCTGCCCAGGGCTGCAGCAGGAATCTGGCTGGGGACCCAGGATCCAAGAGAAAGAAAGCGAGGCACAGAGCTTGGCGGTCCTCAGCTGGTCCTTAGCCGTGCCTGTCCTCGGCGCGGGCCTCCAGCTGAGTGTGATTTTGCTATTTATTTACATGTAATTATTGCTATGAGGTGCAGATATTAACGCTGTCAAGAGCAATTTGCTCTGACATTTTTCACTCGCTCAGTGCCCCCCGCCACTCTCGACGGGGCCCAGGGCTCTCCCAGCTCAGCCACCGCGCACTCGGTGGCCCGGCCGGGAACCACCCAGCCGGCAAGGAGTGGCGTCGGCGAGCTCACCCGGCTCCTCTGCAAACTCATTAAGCTTCGAAATTGAATTTGGTCGGGGAGAGGGCTGGCTGGGCCCCGCTGCACGGCCCAGGCTGGCCCGGCTTCTTGCTCTCCTTCCACAGAGAAAACTGGACAGGGGCCCAGTGTGCTGGGGCCCAGGCCAGCAGCAGAGGCTGGCAGAGCGCAGCAGGGACAGCTGTGAGGACAGTGGAGGGTCCTTGTCAGAGAGGGGCATGCACACGTACCCACGACGGCCACTGTGCGAGGGATGGGTGTGGCGGCTCATGCTCTGCACCCATTACCTGGTCACTCCACGGGAACACTCAGTGACCCTACCATTGAGGGACATCATGCAGATGGACAGCCGTACCCACTTAGGAAGGAGAGTTCCTATGGAGCCGGTCAGGTGACTTAGTCACCCTGTAGGGGACAGTACCACAGAGGCAGGAAAAGGTGCTGAGCTCATCCTGCAGAGAGTCCCTCAAAAGGGAGTGGACTTTATTATTATTTTTTAAAATATTTTTTAGATGTTGATAGGCCTCTTATTTTACTCGTTTATTTATCTGTGGTGCTGGGGATCGAACCCAGTGCCTCACTCACGCTAGGCAAGCGCTCTGCCCCTGAGCCACAACCCCAGTCCCAAGGGAAGGGTCTTCAGATTCGTACCTTCTGAGTTCAAATTCCAGCCCCGCCACTCACTGACGGGGTCAGTTGAGCAAAATGTGCAGCTTCCTGGAGCCTCAGTTTCCCTATCTCTAGAATGGATCAGGCTTCCCATGACACCAGGTTTCTGTGGATCTAAGATGATCTGCTGCCGACTCACTCTTGATCTTCTCAGAAGGTGTCAACAGGAGCTTCACAAAGGTACCCAGCCAGGTGGTCATCACAGGGCACCACGGTGCGAAGGGCATCCGGAGTTCAACATTAAAATGTCCTTCTTGGAACTGACCCTCGTCTGGCTTCGTGGGGAGGAGCGGCGGGCCAGGCGGCCTGCACGCCATAGCTGCTTAATACCTGGGGCTGTGGCCATGTCCGGGCCGCCTCTCAGCACCAGGGCCGAGGCCAAGGTGCGTCTGTCCCTGGAGTGGGCAGAGGCTGAGCTGTCACGGCCACGAGTCCTTAACACACTGTGATACGTGCCAGCTTGTCTGCACAGGTACTAACGAGGCCTCCCTGCCACCACTCAGTCCCTGCCACTGTCAATCTGCATCCCCGTCTCTGGCACTGATGGAGGGGGACCCCCAGGCCAGGGGGGCCTGAGAGCCCAGGCCTCCCATCCTCCTCCAGAGTCAAGGAGGCCCGTCCCTCCCCCTCCTCCCCTCAGCTCGGCCAATTAGGCCCCTGACACCTGGAGCTGATGACAAACTGTTTCTGTCACTTGCTCTCTGTCTTTCATTAGGGCTGCTGAGGAGGGGGAGCAGGAAAGGGAGGGGAGGAGATGGCATCTTTCATGCTTAGTAAGGCCAGATACATTAATTACAAAACGGCCATTTGCCGCGTGAAAGTGTGCTAATTAAATTTATGCAATCATTATCTTTAAATAGTCATATCTTTCCCAGGATCGGCCCCTTCTTCCCAGCCCGGCAGCTCCAGGCAGCGAGCGAGCGGCTCTCTAATCCCCGACCAGCGCCGCTTATCGCACCATCAGAGATGGTCTCCGAGTCCCCCTGCTCCCCGCCACCCCCAGCACCTCCGGGGCCTGGAGCCCGGGGACCATCCTGGCACTGATGCCGAAGGATCCGCCCAGGGTGGGTGCAGCCGAAATCCCCACCTAGGTTTTCTGGATGCATCTGGATGTTTCCAGATACCTAGAGTGCCGTCCTGTCCAGCACTGGGAATTGTGTGTGTGTGTGTGTGTGTGTGTGTGTGTGTGTGTGGGTGTGTGTGTCTTTGACTTCATGGACAACGGGTGCACCCCACCCTGCCCACCTCCAGACTGTCTTTGGATAGAAGCGTCCAAGGACCGCAGGGCGCAGGCTCTGCCCAGCCTCCGAGAGGGGAGAGCGCCACCTGCCCCACCTGGTGTTATTTCTTTGCAACCAACTGCGCAAGCGCGGTGCTGGAGATAAAGCAGATAGTTTGCTCACTCAGCAAGTGTTCCTTGGACACCTACTGTGTGCCAGGCACCAGGAATGAGACACCAGGTCTGTCCCCAAGCAGCTTCTGGCCTGAGCCAGGATATCATGGCCCCAGGACAATGTGGAGCAAGAGCCATGTGGGGGCATTGTGCCCCAGAGCGCATGCGTGTAGGGCTTCGTGGGTGCAGCAGTGCCCAGGGCCAGAGGCACCACACCCAGGCAGAGGGTTGGGTTGGGCAGCAGTGGGGTTGGAAGTTGCCTCTGGGTCAGGCCGCACCCCAGGGGGGCTACTGCTTGGCCTTCCGGCATCTCCCTCCACGTTAGGAGGTTCTCGGCAACGTCTTAGCTGGATCCCTCCCGCAGCTGCACAAGGGGCCTTCCCACCCAGCCAGCTCTCCTCCTCTCACGGCCTGCCTCGGGAGTCCTTCCTGTCGGGCAGGTCCCCCTGCAGGGGCACCCAAGAGAGACCCTGGCGGGGGGACCACCAGGTCCCTGACGCAGCCAGTGATCTGGTGCTCACCAAGGGCCCTGCCCAGCCTGCTCCTTTGGTGAGAGGGCCTTCTAAGGGACAAGCAGGACATGTGCCCTACCCTGGTGCACACACACAACAGACACACTGTGTGCTACACGTAAGCACACACGTAAGTCCTGCGTGCACACACTTGGCACTCGCCTGCTCGCACCTGCGCACACACCTGGTGCGCACATGCATACACACTGTTGGTAGTAAAGAAGACCCAGGCGAGGTGTGTGGGACGGGCGGTCAGGGGTCAAGGGCCCTGCTGCCATCCGGCCACTCCCCCGGGGTAATCCTAGGCAGGCCTCAGTTTCCTCGTCTGCAGAGTGGCGCGAAGCCTCTCTGTGCTCCCAGGGAATGCTTTGCAAACTGTAGGGCGCTGTGCTCACTCCAGAGGAGGCAGAGCAGCTGAAACACCTCCGTGGAAGCTGGCGGGGGGCTCCGGGAGGAGTGGGGGAGACAGCTTGCCTCCCGCCCTGGTCCTGGTCCCGGCTGGTGGGGCCGCTGTGAGGGCCGTGGGCGGGTGGGGGTGGGGGTGGCAGGGATGGCCGGGGAAGGGGGCGGGCGGCAGCCCTGGGGAAATCTTGTTTGGAAGCTCCAAGTCAGCACCCGCAGCCTATTACTGCTGTCCACAGGGGGCAGGGAGGGAGCAGATCCTCTTAGCAGAGAACCGCCAGGGAGAGGGCGAGGGGCTGGCCGCTGCCTGGGTGGGTGATTTCTCACTTGCACTAATCCCAGCGTGGAGCTGGGACAGGCAGGGGGCCAGTGGGAGTGCGCATGCGCGCGTGTGTGTGTACATGTGTGTGCACATGCACAAGATGTGTGTCTGCATCCGTGGGCACTGGAGGAGGGTGTGTCGGCCCGTGTGCGAGTGAGCCGTGAGCGCGGCTTTGGGAGGCTGCAGCCGGTGGGCTGACCTGCAGGTCTGATCGCCTCGCTGTGTGTTCCCACCTGGTGTCCGTGTGTCTCTGTGCTTGCCTGTGCCTCTCCTGCTCTGCCAGCACAGGTGTGCGTGGGAATGACAAGTGACAGCCCCTTCAATCACCTGGGGACCTTTAAAAAGTATCCTGGTGCCCCAAACCCCGGTGCTTCCCATGGGCAGCCAGGGTGCAGAGCCAGTGGTCGAGGGGACAGAGTGGAGCGGCCTGTCCTGCTTCCCACCCTTGACCTGTCCGAGTTGGACTCAGGGCTCAGACCCTCAGGAAGCAGGGCCAGTTGTGGGTGGGGACTCCTAGGTCCCCCTGGCCTGGGGATGGCTCTTGGCCCCTCAGGACATTTCTGTGCAATTCAGACGCGCTTGCATTCCTTTGCTGGTGAGCTGCATCCTGACGTGGGAGCAGGCTGTCCCCAGATGGCCCCTTGCCACTCAGGGAAGCTGAGGGGACCAGCCAGCAGGATAGTGACCAGGGCTGGAGCTGGATCTGAGGCCCAGAGGAAAGCCTCGCGTGCCAAGTCGGCGGGCGTTTTGCACCCAACACAAGGCAGAGACAGGAGGGAGGGACGGGCAGGAAGGCCCAGGGGGCTGTGGCAGGGTCTGCTTGCTGCGAGACTCAGCCGGACACCCCTCCCCATCCAGCCGGGACCTCCAGGTGGCCTCCGGGGTTTCAGGCGAGTGCGTGGCGGGTGTGCGCGTGCACTGAGGATAGGTGTGCAGGGGAGGACTGTTGCATCCACTCCCCAGGGCTTTGAAGGGACGTGGCTTGGTCACTGGGACCAGGGGCGTGTTGAGCTGTCCCTTGCTCCGGGTCCGACGTGGCCTGGGCTCTGTGTGGTGTTGTGCGGGAGCGCCTGTGGATCTCAGGCATGGCTAGGTGGCAGCTGGGGGTGTCTCAGCCTCGCCATCAGGACCCGGGCCTGCTGGTGCCACTTGCCTGCCGCAGTCGCACACGTGCAGCCGCGGCGTCTTGTTGGAGGGACCCTGGGCCGCCCTGTTCTGGGTGGTGGCAGAACTCTCCTGAGGGTGGACCCGCATCTCCTCCAGAAGGTGCCCCTGGGGAGCGGAGGTGGCAAAGATGGGTCCCGACGGGAAGCGTGGAGGGGAGCCAGCAGGCAGGGGAGAGCTGGGTTTCTGGGGACCAGCTGCGCGCCAGGCGCCCTCTGAGCAGCCCGTGGGCAGCCGCGGTTATCACTGCCCCACTGTAGAGATGAGAAGACCGAGGCAGGCCAGCGGGTAGAGACATGCCGGGGTCAGCACCAGCTGCGCCACCCTGGCCTGCAGACTACAGGGAGCCCCCCGCCCAGCACCAACTGACCAAGGGCCTCATGGGAACCGCCACGGCGTCCCTCTCAGGCCCCAGGGCCCCCTCTAGCAGTGGGGGGCTCCCTGACTGGCAGCCGATCTGGGCCCTTGCCCTGGTGGAGGCCGCCCCAGCCGCCGGGGCCTTGCCTCCCCAGGCTGGGGCCCCGCGCCTCCTCGGCCCTGCACCCTAGCACGGCCCCCATCCACCCACCCAGCTCCTGCCACGGAGCGGGACGGTGGCGATGGCCCTTCTAATTGCAGCCGCGCTCCAGAGCGGCGTTGGGTTATCACAGAGGGTGCAGACCTCCAGCTCAGCCTCCTCGTCCCAGGCCCTCGGGGCCGGCTCAGGAACGGAGGGAATTAATTACATTTTTCCCATCCCCTTCTTTTAAAGTAGGGGAGCGCGCCAGCTCGTCCCGGGGGAGGGGTGGTGAGCTGAGACTGTGGAAGGGGGGTGCCCACCCCCGAAACCAGCAGGCCTCTCCCCAGCGGGCGGAAGGGAGGGTGAGGCTGGCCCCTTATTGATTTAGTCTGGTCCAGGCTGGGACTGATTTGGAGCAGAGGGAGAGGAAGGGGCTGGGGGCTGGGGGGCCTCTGGCGGGCGGGGGAGGCGGAGGGGGGAAAAGGAGAGGAAGGGATGGCTGTCAGTCAGCCTGACGGACAGCCCTGAGATTTGCCTTCAGATAAAACCTTACAGATGTGGAGGTCGGTATTGATTTTGAGTTAGTAACGGTAACGTACCAAGAAGTAATACATTAGCGAAAGCAAGGTCACCGAGAAAGAGTCAAACCCACCCGGGGAGAGGCCTCGGCATTCTTGAGGGGGGTGGATTACCGCATCAGGCCGGGACTTCCTCAAGTTCAAAAGTTTGCTGGCCCCAGACCTCAGCCGGGCCCCTCACCGTGGGCAAAATGCTTCCTGCCTCAGCGGGCGCAGAAGGACTTCCAGAGGTCCCCAGGCGAGCCGGAGGCCGGGAGAGGGCCTCCCGGGCCGGTGGGGCTTGGAGCAGCTCTGCTCAGCCCCCAGTGAGAAAGAGCAGAACCGAGCATCGAGGAGGCCTGGGTGCAGATCCGCTTGGCCGCTCCTGCAGTTGATCTCAGGTGGGTCTTCTTACTTCCCCGTGCCTCAGTTTCCCCATCTGCAGAATGGGGGCAGTAATGGCCCATTTGCTTGAGGAGCCTCTGAAGTGACCACAGCGGGGCCGGGCCTCCTCAGCAGCACCCCTCCCTCCTCTTCACTTGGGTCCCGTCCCATTTGCTTGGAAGCTGCTCTGCCTGGAAACAGGGGGGTGGATGAAATGGAAGCCCTTTGATCCGCAGGCCTCCGGGGACTCTGGGAGAGACTGAGCCGATAGCTCACATCCCCCATTCACACCTACCCCAGATGTGGATTTGATTTGATGTTCCAGGGCAAATCCCATTGAGCAAATCCCATTACAGGCAAAGCTCCCTGGGCCCAAGCTGTTTCTGAGCTGCCTGTTAACGGCCAGGGTCCAAGGCCTTCTGAGCCACTGGGCACCACACAAACCCCTCCTGACAAAGGACTGCAGGACGCCTCGCAGCTCCCAGGATTTTTCTTCTCAACTTGACCTTCTTGCTATTTCTCACACCTGCTAGGTGTGTTCCCGCCCCAGGGCCTTTGCACTTGCAGATGCCCCTGCCTGGAAAGCTCATCTGCACATCTTCCCGTGGCTAGTTCTTTTGGGTCTTGTCGGATATCCCCTCATGGGCGTGGTGGGGGGGTCTTCCTGACTCCCCACGACCACCACATGCCATTCTTTGTCCTTCACAGCATTTACTAGGATCAGAAATTAGGTTCTTTATCTGCCCACTCGATTGTTTTCAGTCTCCCTCAGCAGGGCATAGAATTGGCATCGCTCATTGCTCTGTCCCCAGTGGCTGGCTTGGTGCCTGGTACATCATAGGTGCTCACTGAATACACGTGAATTCCACAGAGCTCTCCCCAGAGCGTGGCGTGTAGCTGGCACAGTGCAGGCTGGGAGGGGCGGAGGTGGTCTGAATGCATTCCATCCTGCCCTCCCGGATGCGCCACCTTCCCTAGAGCCCAGCCCAGGCAGCACCGAGACATGTTTGTTGAATGACTACAGGAAGGAAGCCGCACACGGTCTGGCGCTGCTGGGATGTGAGGCACAGGTTAGGAGGCAGGGAGGACGTGGATGGGCAGCCCCGGGTCAGATCCCAAGAAGCCTTTGTGGGAGGTTCTGGGGAGCCACCGGTCACACCTGAGTGGCGTGATCAGCTCGGTGGCAGTCAGGTCTTTGTCCTACGGGGAGAGTCACAGCCCCCAGCCTGTTCCCAGGCAGCCCATGCTCTCCAATCCCCATTCCTCCTCTCCCTGGGGTCCCTTCAACGGGAGGGAGCCAGGCCCTGTGTGGGGTGGGACGGGGACGGGGGATGAATTCATTCGTTCTCTTTCCTCCTTCATTCCTTCCTGGGGAGGGGGGACGCAGGAATTGATCCAGAGCCTCACACGTACCAAGCAAGCACACGACCACACGGCTGCATCCCCAACCCAAGACCATTCCGTGTATATTTGCTTTTATTTTCAAAAAAAGCAAAGGGGCGGAAGCCAGGGCTCAGGCAGGCCAGGCCCCTGCTCCCCCGCTGAGCTCAGCCTGCAGCCAGGATGCTGAGGTCTCCACGTGAACCTGAAAGACAGCCTGGCAGAGAATGGGTCTCCCAGCCCGGGCAGTTTCAGGGCCTGCCCGGAACCCCCTTCTCCCCTCCCGCCTCCCGCGGCAAACCCTGGGGCCAGAGGATTCCCTCCTCACTGTCCGAAAGCCACCCACGGCCCAGCGCAGACACCTCACGTGACGCCTGGTGCCCCACTGGCCACCCTGCCATGGCGAGGACCTGGGGAGCCGCGTCCCTGCAGTGGGAGGCCTCGTCTCCCCAAAACACATCTCCCAAGCGGACCTGAGGGCAAGCCTCCCCGCCTCCCTCCCGCTTGGGGACCCAGAGACACGTGCATCCTTGACATCTCAGTGGGGCCACCAGTCCATCTGCCTAGGTCCCCGCAGCTGTGGTGGAGGCCAGGCGGCCAGGCTGCAGCCCCAGCAGTGCCCTGGCTCTGGCTCTGGGAGAGGGGACGAGGGACCTGGTGGAGGCTGCTGGGCACACAGAGGAAGAACCCGGGGGCCTGTGCTCATGGAACCTGGGCCTTGAGAGTCAGTCCTGACACCTTGCCGCCCAGCTGGGGCAGGTGCACCTGGGCTGCCCGCCCGTAGACCTGCTGTGATTTCTGGGCAGCCACAGCCCTCTGCGGGTCCCAGTCTTTCCATCTGTGAGGTGGGCATCCTGGCTCTGCCCCACACTCTCTATGGGGCTCTGGGTTGGGCAGTCAGGTGGTCAGTGATGAGAGGAGGGAGGGAGGAGGCCTGCAGGGGTCGGCCCATGTCACGCCAAGGTCAGTGCAAGTTCCAGGCTGAGACCACTTCATCCTCGAGCTACCTTCACGCCAGGGACCGCCATCACCCCTCTCCCTGCGGACTGGAGATGGTCACAGCAGTTGAGGGACACCCTGAGGTTCCACAGGCAGTAAGTGGAGACATTCTGATCCTGGCTGACCCCAGAAATCCCGCCTCCGCCGCGCCCTGACCACACCTCTGCACCTGTAGGCAGGTGCCCTCTGCCTACTCCTCTGCTGCCCGCAGCCTGCGTTCCCCGGAAGCAAGGTCACAGGACGACAGAGGACAGGGTCGTGCATGTGCTTCTGCTGGTGACTAGCAGAACTGTCCCCACCTGGCACCCTCCCTCTCCAAAGGGGTGGCTTTGGCAGGAGGTCACTGGGGTCCTGGGCCCTGGGTGGGGTCCCCAGGACCTGTCTCCTCCTGTGGTCTGCCCTTGCACCTCCTTCTGCTGTCCCTCCAGGGCACTTTGCAGCAGGTGCGCCTGCCCAGAAGCCCTCCTGGACTTCCGAGCTGGTGGGACACCCTCCATGTGCTCCTCGGCCCCCGAGCTAGCTCAGTCAAGTCCCTCAGTGCTCCAGTGCCTTGGTGGTCTTTGTGTGTTGTGTCCTCAACCAGGCCTGGCCCTTCTCCGTCCACTCCCCAGCCCAGGGCAGGGGCCAGGACTGTCTCCTCCGAAATTCAGAACTCTGAGGACTGGGCCAGTTGCCATTGGTGCCTGTTTGTTGAATGAACAAGTGAACGCCCCAGTATCCCCACAGCAGGGTCTTTAAGCTGAGCTTCTGCAGACAGGCCTCACAGGTCAGCGCTGACGGGAGGTCCCAGTTGCTAAACCGGGCCGAGTAGCGGGGGGATGACGGTCCCAGACATCAGGAAGCTGCTGGAATCACCACAGGGCACCTGGGAAGCTAGTTAAGCACTGGCTGCTGGGCCACACCCGCCTGCAATCCCAGCCACCTGGGAGACCGAGGATCGCAGGTTCAAGGGCAGCCTGGGTGACTCAGTGAGCCCGTCTCTGAAGGAAATAAAAAGAGCCGAGATGCAGCTCAGAGGCAGAGCTGAGGCTCAGCCCCCGGTAACCCTGCCCCCGCGGAAAATGAAATCAAAGCTGGCCGCGTGCTTAGGCCTCGTCGGGGCGGGGAACTCAGAGCCAGAGCCCAGCGAGCCGAGCGCGGAGAAGGGTGGAGCCGGGCAGATAGCCCTGCTCTGGGGGGTCGGGATGGGGAGGCGCAGGGCTGGACCAGGAGAGGCTCCCACCGATGGGAGAGACCGCCCTCCGTTAGTCCGTCCGTTCACTCACACATCCCTCATTCCTTCAGCAGCCGGGCCTGGGGTGACCCCTGGAGCCAGGCCGTGGGGACACAGAGGTGAACCAGGGCCTGCTCTGCCCTCGGCTCTCCTAGGGGAAGGAGGACCCGTGAGCAGGACTTGGGCAGGAGAAGCTCTAGAGTCGAGCCCCTGGCCCCGAATGCAGGCAGGCCAGGCGAAGGAGGAGCCGGGAGCTGCGGGGGCCTCAGAGGGCTGCTCCAGAACAGCCGCCCGGGCCGCCAGGCCAGGCCCGCGTCCTGGTGGCCCGGCCCCACGCTGCCTCTCTCCCGCAGGTGATGAGCATCCTGAGCAACCCCAGCGCCGTGCCTCCGCAGCCGCAGGCTGACTTCTCCATCTCCCCGCTGCACGGAGGCCTGGACTCCGCCTCCTCCATCTCGGCCAGCTGCAGCCAGCGGGCCGACTCCATCAAGCCCGGAGACAGCCTGCCCACCTCCCAGTCCTACTGCCCGCCCACCTACAGCACCACTGGCTACAGCGTGGACCCCGTGGCTGGCTACCAGTACGGCCAGTACGGCCAGAGTGAGTGCCCCCCGCTTATCTCTAGAGGGCCGTGAGGTGGGGGGATGGTGCCCATTTCACAGATGAGGAAACCGAGGTCCAGAAAGGACGCAGAGTTGGTCTAAATGATTGAGCCCAGTTGTCTCCTGGCCAGGCCTCTGTCCGACTCCTGCGGAAACCTGATACGAGCCACGTGGCTTTTCTAGCAGTTGCATCTTCAAACATAAGAAGTGAAATTATCTTTACTAGCTTATTTTATTTAGCCCAGGATATCCAAAAGATGACCATTTCAAATTGTAATCCATATAAAATGACTAACCAGGTATTTCACGTTCTCTCTTCAGTGCTGTTTTTAATATCTAGGGTGTGTTTTACCCGTATGGCCCGTTTTATTTTATATTTCATGGCCCCTTTGGATTCGGACACTAAACTTCCATCACAAACACTCAGTCCAGGGCTGGGGATGTGGCTCAGGGTTAGAGCACTTATCTTGCCTGCGTGAGGTCCTGCAAAAAAGAAAAAAAGAAAGAAAGAAAGACTCTATCCATATGTAAGTTCATGAAGCTCACAACAGAGGAAGTAGATTTATACACTTAAGTTGCTTCAGATAGACTTGTAAGTTTTCCAACCATGAAATAACTAAATTGAAGATCAGTTTTTAAATTTAAATTAGATAAAACTGAATAAATATCTGAAATTTGGCTTCCTGGCTGTGCTAGGCACAGTCCAAGTGCCCGGTGGCCAGCATGTGACTGGTGGTGGCACAGTGTGAGACCCTGCTCCTCACCGTCCCAGACTGGGGCCGCTGCCTTGGATCCCTCGCATCCAACCTGACCCTCAGCCTCGATGTCCCCAAACTGCGTGGTCCCCCTGCCCACCAGCTGCCATCCTCTCAGCACCTTATCTTGAGACAGGGGCAGGAGACTCTCAGACCAAAGCTGGGAGGGCGGACCTGGCCACAGTCTCTGGCTGCCCGACGGGGCCCAGATGGGACGGGGTCAGAGGTCACCTGGCCCCCTCCTGCCCGACCTCCGGGCAAAGGCCTCACCTGCTGGTGTCAAACTAATCAGAAGGGCGCAGGGAGGGCGGGCGAGGCCCGGGCCCCAGGGCACCCTGTCCACCCCGCCTGGCCCGCTCACCAGCCCCTGCCCCGCCCACCCCTCTCCCAGGCCTTGGTCTGTGCGGCCAAACGAAGACCAGCTGCCTCGGCCTCGCCCTGCCAGCTGTGCCCGTGGGCCCTTCCCGTGTGCGACATGCTCCCTCCTCCGTGCACACGCGTTGGCGTGAATGTGGACGCGGCACACAGATGTCCCAATTGGGGTTTGCGTGCACGTGTCACGTCCGGCACTTCCACACTCACGCCGAGCAGGCTTTGCAGACAGTGAGCTGTGTCTGTGTAACGGGGTGAGGGCCCATGGGACCTGTGCCTGGGACTGCACTCGGGGCTTCGGGTGACCACATGGCGTGTACGTGGCGTGTCTGTGGGTCCGTGCACGCTGACACGTGTGCACCAAGGCACGTGCATCTAGTGCCAGAAATGCAGGTGTGTGTCCCAGGGTGTGTCCAGGTGTGTGCATCGCGTAATGAGCAGACGGTGCAGCTTACACACGTGTGTTGCTGCTTTGAGTCCGTGTGTGTTTGGCGTGTGCACAAGCGTGTGGTGTGTCTATGTGCGTAACGTGTGTGTGCGCGCGTGCTCGCGAGTAGAGGGAACTCGTGTGCACCGAGTGCTTCCAGAGGGGCCCTGGCGACCCCCTGACCCAGCTGCGTGTTCCTGCTCAGAGCGGGACACATGCTCCTGATAAAGCGCCAGCCTGCGGCAGGCGTTAGTCACACCCGGAGCCCGTGCCCTGCTCCGGGGGCGCCTGCCCGACTCGGAAATAGAATTAACCCCAAAGTCAGCGCGGGGTAGCGGGGGAGGGGATCAAAGGGGAAGGGGCCCGGGAGGCGAGAAAGAAGCCGGTCCCCTTCCCTCTCCTTTCTCTCCTCCCTGCCCACCCCGTTCTGCTGCAGTTCCCTGTTGGGTCCTCCAGGGAGGCTTGGAGCTCCTGTGGGCCACCTTCTCCAGCCCCACAACGGGAGCCCAGCACAGCCCCACCCACTGCTGCCAGTCGACGTGGGCTCTTGGCTCTTGGAGCCTCAGTCTTCCCACCTGTGAAATGGGGGCTGGGATGTGGCCCACTGTCTTCAAGTGTGCCTGGTGCTTCCTTCCCCTCGCCCTTGGCTTCCTGGGCAGACTCCCTGGGTTCCACACTGGGCTGCCCCAAGTCCACAGGCCTCCAAACACCCCTGTGGCCGTGCTCCCATGGTGTGCATTAAGAGTCACACCGCGGGGCTTCTGTGTGCAGGCTCGCCTGTCACCCCTTACACCTGCCTGGGCATCAGGCCAGCCATGGGGCACCGGGTGAGCGGCCTGTTCCTCATTCATGTGCTTCTCAAAGCAATTTGTCCTCAACTTACAAATTTAAAAGCTAGGTTCAGAGAGGCTCAGTAGCTTTCCCAAGGCCTCACAGCAGGGGAATGGTGGATTCAGTGTCTCCTGACTTCAGCCTCCCGCAGAGCCACCAGCTCGTATGAGATGCTCAGTGAATGACACATACTAGACCTTCCTGTGCACCGTTCATACAGCTTCACGCACACCCAGAGATCCTATCGCATCCCCATTGTGTCTACACACTGACTCAAGACATAGATATACAGTGGTGTGGGAGGAAGGAACAGGGACCGTTTATTGAGCATCTACTGTGGCCTGCATTCCGTCCCCTCAGCCACCCTGTGCTGTACGTGGCTATTTCCTTTGCACGGGTGAGGAAATGACACCCCAGAGAGGTAATCTGCCCGGGGTCACCAGGGGTGATCCCGGTGTGCACTGCCCTGCCTGCCCGTCTCTGGAGGGTCACTCCAGGTGTGTGTGGAACACACATGTGGCCTCACTCCCAGGCAGCTGAGTCCCCTCTGAGGCCTCCCACCTTCCCAGGGCCTCTGTCGCATCTTCCTTTCCTGCTCTGGCCATTGTCCGTCCGTCGATCTGTCTCTCCCCGTCCCTGGAGGGAGCGGGGCCAGGGCCAGAGATGGGGCACGCGGCAGATTAATCTGGCCCTGGCGTTCCCAGAGGCCAGGCCTGGACTAATGATGGGGCTGATGGAACGCAGAAGTGTGGAGAGAATTTTAATAGATCTGACAAGTCTAATAAGAATTCGTGTCTGGAAGGGTCCTCCTCTGGGGCTGCGGCTGACCAGCGCTGACGGCTGATATTTGTTTACTGGTTGGCATTGCCGCCCCTCTCCTGCCAACGCCTGATTAATCTAATTTGAGATGTTCAGAGCCCAGGCGCGGGCGCGGGGCAGGGGACGGGAGCCATGGAGAGACAGAGGGACAGGGAGGGCCATGACAGAGGCCCTAATGAGGAATGTCACAGTCCTGCCCTCGCCGGCCCCCTGCCTCCACCCCAGGGAGAGGCAGGCTCTGCAGGACGTTGGGTGCCCTTGAAGTCGGCTGGGACCAGTGAGTGTGGCTTCCTGGTCTTCCCTTGGCCACCTCCACGGGGCCTGGGCAAGTCCCTTCTGTGTGCGGGCCAAGCGCCAGCAGCCCGGAGAAGTGAGCGGAGAGAGTGGTAGAGCACACTTGGCACCCCACCGGCTCCTCCGCGTCACACGCTGTGTGGGACTGTGGACCAGCGACGTCTGTGCCTGTCTCCACCTTTATGGATGAACACGATCACACCAGATGCAAAGAGCTGTCGAGAAAATCAAACCAGGCCGGGATGCAGCTCAGCGGCGGCGCACCCGCCGGGCACCGGGAAGCCCTGGGTTCAGGCCCCAGCACCGAAAAAAATAAGCGAATGGGATCGTGTTCACCCAGCACGTGTGGAACACGGGGCGGTAGGAGCAGCGGTCTGTGGCAAGGGGACAGGCCACCCAACTTGGCCGTGTGCCCAATGTCACTGACATTGCTGGGGTAGGCGTGGGACCCGCGTGAGTCTTGGGTGGAGAGGGCCCCACACGCAGGGTGCTGGCGTGTGGCGTGTTTGGGGAGCTGGCGTTGACTGCCTGGGTTTGCAGCCTGGCTTCGTGACTTATGAGCTGTGTGACCTTGCAGGTTGGTCACACAGGACCTTGGTTCCGATGTCTGGAAGGGGCTCTTCATCCAGCAACCTCGTAGAGCTGGTGTGGGAATTCAGTGTCCAAAGAGCCTGTGGGGCCCTGAGCAGCTCCAGCAGGGCCCAAGCTTACCTATCACCTGCTGAGACTGCGTCCCTCTGACGGGGCACCCAGCTAGGGGAGACGGCAGGTCTCTGCAGGGCCAGACTTGGGAGTACCACTCCCCATCCAGAGTAGGGCAGGGGCAGGTCCAGGGCCGGCCAGGCTGGCCACAGCCACCTCTGCTCTGCCACCCGGGAGCCTGGAGGCCGGCTGCACCTGGAAGCTCCCTCAGCCCCTGGATGGGCACACCTTCCTTACCACGCACCTTGGAGCCTGGCAAGCCGAGGGGCACAGGGCCAGACACTCCAGAGGGACTCAAGGGCCCTTGTGTATCTTTTAGGAATCGGGGCCTTGGCCTGGGTCCTCTGTGACCAGTGTCTGAGGGCGTCACCTCATGTGACCCTCCCCGCAGCACCTTGAGCTGGCTGGAACTTAAAGACAGGGACACAGGCCCAGAGAGGATTTGCCTAAAGCCACAGGAGCAGGAGGTGGCCACCTCTTTTGTCCCCACTTTCCTTCTTGCCCCGACCAAGGCCACACGTACTCACCAAGTCCCAGCCCAGGATCCCATGCACTGGGCAGCAGCGGCGGGCTCACATCACGGTGGACGCGGCCCCAGCCGACCGTTCCTAGGTGTCTCCTTTAGCCTCCGTGTTGTAGCAAATAGCCCCATTTTATAGACAAGGGCACTGAGGCTCAGGTGGGTGAGGTATTATGCCCCAAAATCAGCAGGTGCAGGGTTTGAACCTGGGTCACTGGACCACAGGGCGATACAGCCTCCAGCAGCTATTGCTTCTGTCCCCCTGGCCCCCTGACCTTCCCCTCGGCCATGTCCATCACCTCCCCTCCCCCACCTGCCCTAGGCAGCAGCCCCCATCCTGGGGAAACGTAGTGTCCCAGTGTCCCCTGGTGGGCAGGTGCCAGAGCGGTGTTGGGCCGGGCCTTGGGCTCCTAGTGAGGTACTCTCTCTCACCTTTTCCTCGCCTCTGGATCCTAGAGGTCCCGGGGCATTGGACTGGCCACAGATGTAACATCTGGCTTGCGGGGCAGCATCTCTGGGCTCCTGGTGGCCACCTGCCCATCAGATCCCTTGGTCAGGCCTGATTTCTGCTCTAGCCTTAATGAGTGCAGGCCAGACGGAGTGCACTGCCGTGTAGGCTGCACACTGACACAGGTGGACACGTGGACCTGGCTCAGTGACTCTGCTGCACAAGCCCAGCCGTTGCCTGTCATCTACTTGCGAAGGTGTGCCTGACTCATGTGGCGGGTACGAGCACCAGCGTCCCTCTCGCGTGAGCCTTCACACAGCCTCATTACTGCTTTGTGGAGACTGTCACTCATGGTTCACACACACACGAGTGTGTGCCACACACACACACACACGCACACACGCACACTCTCAGACTCGTCCAGCTCCTCTGCATGACCAGAGGCTCCTGGTCTTGGCTCCCTGCACTTGGGGCCCTGGCTCCTCCTTCCGCATGGGCCCCTCAGCTCACCCACAATAGTCACCTTGGTGTTTGTGTGAGGTCTTGCTGTGCTTCATCTGGGAGCTGGGCTCAGGGTTCAGAGCAGGAAGAAGGACCTTGCCCTCGTGACCAATGGGACTCAGTGGCACTCGCTGGCCATCTGCCACAGCTGGGGTATGTTGAGGGCTTGTCATTCTTCCCTTGACACTGTGGAGACCCTCTGTACTTCTTTCCCTACGCGACCTACAAGAAAGCTATGAACGTAATAAATGTTAGGTAAATGTGTGCTGAGTGTTGGAGAGGAGGCGGGGGCAAAAGCTTCATGAAGAGATGGAAGGAGGGAGGAGGGAAAGAAGGAAGGCTAGGATGGATGGATAGATGGACAAGGGTGGATGGGCGGATGGATAGAGGGATGGATAGATGAGCAGGTGAGATATGTAGATGAATGGGTGGATGAATGGATGAATGGATAGATGGATGGATGAGTGGATGGATAAGTGGATGGGTAGATGGATATGTGAATGGGTGGATAGGTGACTGATGGATAGATGAGTGGATGGGTGGATGGGCAAAGGATGGATGGATGGATATTTGGAGAGGTAAATAGATGGGTGGATGGAAGGACGGGTGAGTGAATGGATAGATGGATGGGTAGATAGATGAATGGATGAGTGGATAAGTGGGTGGGTGACTGGATGGGTAGATGAGTGGATGGATGGATGGAGAGAGGGAAGGAGGGAGGGATGGATGGATGGATGGACTAAATGGAAGGAGAGAAGGAAAGAACCTCAATTTCTAGGAGTTTCTCTCTCTTTATTTCTAGCTGCTGTTGATTACCTGGCCAAAAACGTGAGCCTGTCCACACAGCGTCGCATGAAGCTTGGGGAGCACTCTGCTGTGTTGGGACTCCTGCCTGTGGAAACTGGTCAAGCCTACTAGGGCTCCCAGGGCGACTTGCCCCAGCCCGAGGCCCAGCCCCTCCCTTCCTGGCCCTTGAGCCTCTTGCCTCCATCCCTCCGCATCCCCCAGGGGCCACAGGAGGCCAGGAAAGGAGCCCGTTCCCTTCTCATAGGCAGCCTCTGGAGATGTGCAGCCCATTCATCAGTCACCTGTGATAGGGACCCTAAGTGACCCGTTGGCGTTCCCTCCAGAAGAGTTGTGGTCAACCTGCAGTGCTCAGATCTACTGTGACCTCCGTAGCCCAGCGTGGAGACTGAGGCTCGTTCTGAACAGGGCACCCCAGCCCCAGTGGGGGACAGTGCCTGAGATGAGACCCTGGGGCCTTTGGACCTTCTGCAGTGGGGATGCCCTAGCCAGAGGTACAGGTGAAGCTCATGGTCACTCTGTCAGCTACCAGTGCTGGGAACCCACCCGCCAAGATGGCTCTTTGGCTCAGCATCGGAATCCACAGGTCTTTTCTCCTCAGGACACTGGAACTCCAGCAGAGGGGACCCTGGGGTCTTCCCAAGGGAGTCAGCAGGGTGACAGTGTTGGCCGCACCCAGGAATTCAGAGGGCTTTGGACGCTCCCCAGGCGGCCCTGATGCATCTTGGGAACTACCGCGGAGGAGACTGGGAGGGGAGAGGCTTGACCAGGGGCTGGTCCACCTCTGCAGGCCGCGTCTGCCGGCCCAGCTACCAGGACCCATCACAGGCATCAGGAGGCAGGGGGCTCTTCAACCAAGCCCAGGTTCAACCATGCCCACCATGTGGGAGTCCGGAAGCAGTTCAGCTTCCTCCTCAGCTGGATGGGAGGGACAGAGAGGGGAAGTCACCGGGAAAGAGGTGCAAGGTGGCCCAGAAGGGACTTTCCTGACCAGCATCCTTCCGTCCGCGGGCCAGCCATGGAGGCCCAATGCTCCAGCTCTGGGCCTCACATCCACAGCCCTGGAGTCCAGATCCCCCTCAGAGACGGAGCCCACCCGCACCTGCCCTGCCATGGGAGAGGCCTCCATCTCCCCACCATGGGCCCCTGGGTGCTGCTGAAGTGCAGGACTTTGGCCAGAGCTGTGGAGGACGTTCTTGGATTGGGCAGGGGTGGCCTGCCCTCCAGAGAAGTCTCCCAAGTCCCCTTGGCGTTCTGGTGGAGGCATGTCCCCGTCCCACCCGGAATGGTATCTTTCAATGCTGGTTTGGTCCTGGCCAAGAAGCCTCTGTCTCCTGATGGGGCACAGCTGACTTGGGCACATGTAGCCAGTTTTTCGAGCCACAGGCCTGGGCAGAGGAAGATGCCGAAGGTTCCAGAGAAGAGGAAAACGCGCCTTCCTTCCTTTTGGCCCTTCAGCGGCTTCCTCAGGCTCCATTCTCCTAAGAGCCGGGCCTTCGGTTCACATGGCTGACTCTCCTCCCAGGGAGTGCCTCACCCTTCACCTGCTCATCGTCACCACCACGGGTACACTCTGCTCAGATCACCTCTATCAAGTGCTGCCGGCTACAGGACACTTGTGATAGGAGGCACAGCAAGGAATCCACAAGCACTGGACCCATTAGCTTGTCCCCACCTGGGCACGTGAGGCCACCTGTTGGCTCAATCCCAGCCTCTTGCCCTCAGCCAACAAGACATTCCTAGATGGCAGGGATGCTGCTTTGGGAGCTCACCTGAGGTCCTTCCTTCTGGGGAGCCAAACTGACGAGAAGCTAGGACAGTTGTCTGCATGAACATCACCTGGAGGACACATACTCACCTGTTTCTCTTCTTCAGAACTGATCACACCAAGCCAGTCCTGGGCCATGACCAGGATGGCTCATACCTGTGGTTTAGAGCAACCTATTAATCACTGGGGACAAATAGGCTCTTTGGTAGCAGTGGACACCCAGATGGCAGTGGCCCATCAAGTTCAACCAAGGTTTCAACTGGAGCATCCACTGGAAGAGACTTTGGGTTCTTCAAGCTCTGGACAAAAGGGAAGATCTTGTCCCTTAGAAGTGCAGTCCATGCTGTTGTAGCTGTCACAGCTGGAAGGCAACTCGAATGACCAACCCCATCTTCATCCACATTCCCTAAATGGTCAATCCTTTCCGGGAGGCCCGGCTCAGAACACGTCTGAGTCTCTTTATATCCTTTGTGACTCAGGAGTAGGGATCTCAGGCAGGTGACATCAAAACTGTCCAGCCCAACACCAGGAGTGGCATTCCAGTGCTAGGACCAATTCCAATGATCTGCCCCATGGTAAAACGAAACCAAGACCTGCTTGGGAATAAACCGAATGATTTGTCATTACATCCAACACCTCTGAAGTTCTCCCAAGCTACCGTCTTGGTAGAAAATGTTACTGGTTTTCTGAGGGACCCTTAACCCCCAACAGATGTTCCCTAAAACCCCACGTATTCATGTGTCTAGCCAACCCAGTCTGTAAAATTTGATCTTGTGTTGGCGGCTCCCAACTTCACCAAGAATATGATATTGGTTGGACAAGAGGCACGAAGCTTCAATCCCTTGGGGTGGACCACAGCCTAGAAAGACCCTTGAAATCCAGTGGCCAGGCCAGCCCAGATACAACTCCCACCCATCCCTGTAAATAGAGTCCATAGCAAAAGAAGAGATGTCTCCTCCAACCATCCCAAGTAGCTATTGGTCCTACCTATGGGGGCCCCTCTCCTGAGCTCATTGTATATTAGTTGGAAACGTGGTGATGTGCTGTTTGTTTATAGGAAGTTGACTTTTTATATATAAATATATATACTAAAAAAAAAGGAAAGAAACCCCCCACAGTGTGTGTCGTGCTAGTGCCAGGGACCATCTGTAGGGATATATCTGCATATCGTGTGTTTCAAATTATGCATTCCAGCTCTCTCGGGCTCTTTCATTTCTGTTGCTTTGTTTTTTCACTTGGTATTTCTCTCTTGCTATGAAGAAAAAAAAAAAAAGTGATGTGTAAGAACCAAGCTATGCTTTTATACTCTTATTTTTTGCTTGATTCACTTTTGCTGCTCTTTTGCCAGAGGAACCTGAAAGAGCAGAGGAAACAGAGAAATAGGGGAAGAAGAGAAGAAGAGAGAAGGATGCAGAAAGAGGAGGGGTGTCCAGAAGACAGACGAAAGGTCAGGTTTCCAATCTGACCGTGGCTGGAGACAGGATAGGTCCTGGACTTTGAGCATTCCGCCAAAAATCCAATGTTTTGGATGGAGCTGGTGAAACATTCTGAGATTTGGATCCTGGACCTTGGCCAGGAACTCCACGTTTGCCAATTCAAAACTTCCTCTGGATCCTCTCTCCGGCTGATGTTCTTATCAAGCTCCTGAATGTATCTTTCCGTATTGGATGCTTTGGGGGTACACAGGTCTTCTCTCCTCCCCTCCTACAGAAGCACCAAACCAAGACCAAATGGGCGCATTCCAGCCGCCATCTTGAATGGCTCCAAGACACCGTGTATGTAATGCTTCTCCTGTCGATTTTGACATGGCCAACCCCCTGACCTGGGAAATTGCCACATCATACGCTAGATCATTCCTCCTTCCTGTAACTGCAACACCGTTGCTCCCATGTCTGACTCACACCTGTTTTCCTCCACATGGAAGAGTGTGTGTGTGCGCGTGAGGGTGTGAGTGGGGTGTGCGCGTGTGTGTGAGGGTGTGTGTTTAAATATAATCGCACCATAATTTATTCAGCTATATGGAATAGTAGACTAGAAAGAAAAACTGGTATTTGCTTTAACTACCTGCTGCTTGTAAGCGCTGCCTCTGTAACTCAGGCGTAACTGTTATACATTAAAAAAAATTAAAAGCATTTTGAAGGTTCCGAGTACTCCATGGATTGCCATTGGGCGGCTGGGGACTGAGGGGTTTCAGGGAAGCCTTTTCATCTAATCCAGAAGGTCAAGGTGGGAACTGGGCCTCTCTTGCAGCCCACAGAGTCCCCCAGTGAAAAGCGGCTACAAGTATGCAGTTGGTGCCTAATCAATACCTGATTAGCGGAGGTAGCTGCTGGAGTGGCTCTCTGAGCTCACGCAAGCGTGCAGTGGTGGAGAAGGAGGGGAACTCCAGTTCCCTGCCCCAGATGAACTTCCTGTTGCTAAGCGTAGAACCTTCTGGAGTTCTCTCCCAGGATGTAGGATGGAGAGGCGGAGGAGCGCTAGGAAACTGACGTGTCACCTGACACAGGGATTTTTCAGGCAGGTGGCCTGCTGATGGAGGAGCCTGGAAGGGAGTGGAGGGCGGTGGGAGGGCAAGAGGGGCCAAGAGGGGCTCTAACCCGAGCCGGCGTCAACCTGGGTGGGCACTGTGGCCGTCAGCCCGGCCGTGAGCCGGGGGTGGCCTTCTGTGCCCTCTCGGTCATTGGCTGCTGGCTGCCCTGGGGATGTGGGTGGCTGAGTAGAGGGCTCACGTGTCCCGCCTCGCTGACGGAAGTGGCCCCGTGGGTCGAGGGAGTTCTGCAGAGAAGGGAGCAGCCACCAGCCTGTAGCAACATTTCAGGGACATGAGCACTGTCCCAGTAGAGGGGACCTGGGCAGGGACCAGCAGTGTCCACACCGTCCTGTTCTCCTGGCCCCGAACTGGGGTATGCACGCTTTCCAGGGTCCTGGTTTCCCTGATGGTCTTCTAAACAGGAAGAGGGCAGGTGGGCAGTTTTGGAGAGAGCTCATATATAAGGAATTGACACAAGGCCAAAGGTCCTGTTGACCTTGGTCGGTGGGCGCAGGCCTGGTTCTCCAGGGCAGGGTCGAGAGGGAGGCTGGGTTTTCCCAGACTCTGAGACCAGCCAAAGGCTACGACCCCCTCCTCCACTCAGAGTCCCTGCCAGCCCCCTAAAGTTCCCAGCAGCAACCCATGCTCCCAACTTGGACCCATCCCATGTCTGCCCTCCCTCCCTCCCCAGCCAGGCCACCGTCACTGAGCCAGGAAGATACAGGAGAGTCGAGAGCCACCAAGCTCCGCCCCAGCTCTGCGTTACTCTCGGTGCCGCGGAGACACTTTTCTCCTCTTGGACCCATTTCCAGACATCTTTAGGAAGCAGGCCAATAACCTGCAGGGCTCCTCCCGTTATGTCTCGATCGCCTGAGCCAGCGGGGCTGAGGGCCCCCGCGGCTGAGCGCCGGGAGCTGTCCACCACCGTGCCCCGGAGTGCCCACCGAGCCCTTTTCAGGAACTTGCCCGGGAACGGGGGAAAGATGAGGGATAGACATGCAGACCAGCGGCTTTGCCACAGGACGCTGCGGACGGTGTCCTCCCGGCTCCAATGTCACACCGTCCTTATGGTGGATGAGCCTCCAGGTTTTCCTGGGGGGACGTGTGCCGGTGAGGGAAGAGGCTCCTGGGAGAGCAGAGGATGGAGCCACTGAGCCGGGAGGGACACACCAGGCAGAGGCAGTCCCACCTGTTGTGGTGGAGTCAGGAGCATCTGGTCCTCCCGGAACAGAGGATCCTTTTCCTTCCTCTGGTCAGAAGCTTGCTGTCCGAGTGGGACTCGCCCCAGAGGCAGCAGGAAGTGCGGCCGAGAGCTCCCATCCTGCCCCCAGAAAGGATCAAAGTGCACTTCCTCTGGTCAAGTCCCACCTTTGATCCCTTTGGTCAGCAGGTCATGTCCCTTCAGCTGTCCCGACCTTCACATGGGAATAAAGACTGCTCCCTGTGTCACGACAGAATTCGGCGGCCACCGAGCCCACGCCTGGATGGTTCCGGGCTCGCTTCCTCTGGCCCCAGCTGTCCCCCCCTGTTGTTCCAGTCCCGTGTCTGTGGCTGGACCAGGATCCTCAGCCTGGGTTTGCAGAGTGGAGCTTCCTTCGGCTACAGCTCTGGGGGCTGGGAGTCCAAGAGCAGGGCTGCCTGTCGTCCTGCGAGGACTCCTGGGTGGTAGCAAGGCAGAGTGCTGGGGGGAGGGACAGAGCCAGCGTGCCAGGTGGGCTCCCTTCTCACGAAGACACTCAAGCCATGGTGGGGGCGTAAAGGCCCCCAGCTCACACTCCCTGTGACTTGTGAACCTGGGGGTGGAGTTTGCCACCGGTGAACTTCGGGAGACGCCCTCGCCCTACAGCCCGTGGGAGAATGGGATCGGGCCAGCGTTGTGGCCCCGGTACCCAGAGGAAAGAGGTGCATGTGCCCGAACTGGACCCCGCTCTCACCCTCCCCTGGCCAGAGCCAGTCCTGTGGCCACGCTGCACGTCTGAGGGAGCAGGGAGGTGAAGTCCCCTGTGCCTGAGAGGTGGGGTTGGGGCTCAGCCCTCAGGACTGCCCCCTCCCACCCGCCACAGAGCGTTGTTACGAGCCCACAGGAGGCCCGGATGCAGAGGGGAGGCACTTGCTGCCCTCCCGGATGGCCCTGGGCAGGGTGGGTGGGTGGGTGGGAGACCACTGAGAACTGCCCACACAGTGGGGACGCCTGCCTCATGGCCCTGTGGGGGTCCAGCCAGCTTTGGTCAAATCCTCGGGAGGTGGGACCGCAACGCTTAAGGTATCGGGAAGGAGATCAAGGGTCCAGAGGTAAAGGTGGCCAGGTCACACTGCAATGCCAAGGCACCAGGGAGGTGGAGCAGGGTCCTGTCTGAGGGTGGGTGCCCACAGGAGCCTGGCAGGCTGCCTTTGGCCATCTGGCTGGCACCTGGGAGTCTACCCAGGGTCAGAGAGTCCTGCAGGCCACCCTCCTCTGCGGTGGTGGGACACCAGCAGGCAGCCACAGCGCAGGGCCCTGCCCAGAATTCATTCCACACGCTTCCCCTGGACAGACGCTGACAGTCCTGCACCGTGTCTGGAGCCGCGGGCTCCACCACCCTGACGAGGTGGGCGTGGCGGGTCCCAGGACACATGAGGAAATGAACCCAGCGAGTGAGTCTTTGTCCCCACCTTGAAATGGGAGGAATGGAGATTGAAGTTCAGAGCCACGTGGTACCAACACAACACCCTGTGCATTCATTGTACCAGGCCCCCTCCCGGTGCAGAGGTAGGTCCGCGTGAACCAGGAGGACACGCCCTGGAAAGCAGATCACCTGCCGGCTCTGCCACGACGATGCCTTGTGACAAACCACGTGAGCACTCGGTGGCTTACGGCAGGCAGCCATCCCACACTCACGGGTTTGCAGGCTGCTGCACTTGGGCTGGTCAGGGTCGGCTGCAGGTCCGCATCTGGCCAGGGTGACCGGAAAAGCCCTGGCCCTGGTCACTGTCACCTTACACAAGACCCCGTCACGGCAGCCTGGAGCGAGGCCCCCCTGCTGGCTGAGCGGAGCGAGCTGCTACGTTGGGAGCGGACCCTGCACTTGGAGGGGAGGACACCATCTAGGAGCCAGGAGTGACCCGTGTCCAGCAGCCAGCAAGAAAGTGGGGTAGTCACTCCTCCAACCACAAGGAGCTGAACGCCACCCAGGCCAGCAAGCCCGGAAACATTCTCCCCTAGTCCAGCTTCCTGATGAGCTCCCAGCCCCTGCCCACCCCTGGACTTCAGCCTGGGGACCCCTCCACAGGGGCCGAGCCACGCTGGGCAGGACTTCTGACCTGCAGAGACTGAGGGACATGTGGGTGGTGTTCGAATCCATTGAGTTTGTCCTGCAGCAGGAGAAAACGCACACAGGTAGCTGAGCTCCAAGCTGCGGGTAAGACCATGTCTGTTCTAGGGCCCGGGAGGAGGGCAGCGCCACGGCCCCCGTTACAAACGACCAGGGTTCAAAGGGCACTGTGGGTCCCATTTGTTTCAATATGGACTTCAGGCTTCTCTTGTCAGACCTACTGACTTTCCAAGGCCAAGGCAAGTCTCATGGCCAAGCTCAAAGTCGAGAATTGGGGAAGTACATTCCACCCACCTTGAGACCCAGAAAGGGGGTGGATGCCTGATTGTATTACAGAGGAGCAAAGAACTGAGGCTGAGTATTTGGGAAATTGAGAAAAAATAATCCTCTGTCCCGTGGGAAGTTGCTTACTAATAAGCAGTTATCTCCAGGGTGGGCTTGAAGCCCATGAAGCGCCCTTCCCCAGCCCTGTCAAACTGGCTCACAGGCCTCCAAGAGAGGGAACTGGGATCAAGGAGGAGCAAGGGTGTATGAACTTGGAGATGAGGTTTGTGGGTCACCAGGAGCAGTGCTGGACGTTTGCACAGCAGCAGGAATATTCCAGGCAGAGGGCTTAGTAAGGGCTGGGGTAGAAGCATCTGGTTTCCCGAGAACCTGGTGCTGGGCCATTCACACCTGGCCCCTTGATCTCTCCCTCCTTTATGAAGCCAGTGCTTCAGCTGCCCAGTCTGTAGGGACAGGCATCCTCTGTGTCGAGGGCTTTAGGTACACAATTTGCCTACAACTTTAAGATAGCAGACTGTAAAGTCAGAGAGCTACCGGACCACCCGGTGGCAGGTGGTTTCCATCCTGAAACCACCATGGGGTGATCTTGCACAAGAGTTATAAACCTCTCTGGGGACTCAACTTGCCCATCAGCTATAAACTGGCATGATGGCACCAACCTCCAAGGTGGATGTGGGATTAAATGTGACCGTGGAATTAAGAAACTGTATCAGCTTTCTTTAGTCTTGTTTCACAAACATGCTTGATCCTTGGACCTTTCCCTGTAGGAATACTTGCTAACAGTTTAGGGAAGTTCATGGAGCTTCCTAGAAGCCCATGGAAAATAGGAAACTTGATGAGTTACACAAATATTGATGTCCATGAGAAAATAAGAAACTTGCTAACAGAAGTGTCTTGCCAAAGAGGAAACTATTTGATATGATAAATGACAGCTTAAGAATAAACTCCTATAATAAGTGTAATCAGAAAAATGAGAGATTACACTCCATTTATGTGTGCTCTATCAAAATGTGTAAATGCATTCTACTGTCATGTACAACTAATTAGGACAAATTAAAAAATTAAAAAGAAAAGAATAAATTTGTGAAGTATATAAAGACGTATAGTGAAGACTGTTTCTTACAAAGGTTTTCTGGTGGCAGGTGAGGAGGGGAGACAACAGGATATGCTCTAGACACAGTTCCTTGATAACTTCACTTGATATAAGGATCATTTGGGACTATCTAGAGAAGGAAGACAATACCTTTAAGAAAATCTCTGCCTTATAAGGTCTATATCTAGACCTTTTACGTTTAATGTAATAAGTGATGCGATTAGATTTAGGCTTGTCATTTTACATTTTTCTGTTTGTAAACTCTTTTTGTTTCTCTGTTCCCTTTATGATGACTTCTTTTGAGTTACTTTAATATATTTTAATGTTTTCTTAGCCATCGATTGGCATTTGGGCTATACCTATTTATATTATTTTTTAATGATAGGTCTAAGGATATAATAAACATACCTAACTTTTCACCATCTACTTAGAATTAATATTTTACCTAAAAGTACAAAATAAAATATAAATGCTCTATGACACTCAATGTTATAGTCACCGTTGTATTAATGCACATATACCAATTCCTCTCAGACAATTGTATACTTTTCAGTCATGTTTTAAAGAACTTAAAAAATAATCTGTTATATTTAAGAAGATATCTAACATTTCTTTTACTCTGTCTTTATTCCTAAAGTTCCAAGTTTCCCTCTGGGATCAGTTTCCTTCAGCCAGAAGAACTTGTTAAACTTTCTATGATCAGGAATTCCTATGATCAGGAATTCTTTTTTTTTTTTTTTTTTCACCCAAGAATGTCTCTTTTGCCTTGATCTCTGAAGGATATTTTTCTACAGAGAAGACTGTGGGCAGATAGCTCTTTTCTTTAGAAGTGGTGTTCCAATATCTTTGAGCTTCATGGTTTCTGATAACATATCTGCGGTCATTTGTACCGCAGTTATGTTATGGAACATGTATTTTTCCCCTCTGACAGCTTTAAAATTTTTCTTTCATTGTCAAAAGTTTGCTTTGATTATATTTGCACATTTGGGGGGGTCATCTTGAATATTTCTGTCTTTTCAATAAGTCTGGGAAATTTTCAGCTATTAGTTTTATAAAGTATTTTTCTGTCTCTTTCTTAGTCTTCCTAGTCTGGGATTTCAATGGTATCATGTCAGATATTTTCTTAGGTTCACACAGTTCTCTGAGCCTCTGTTCATTTTTTAAAAATCAATTTTCTCTGTTCTTCAGATTAGACAATTTGTCTTAATCTGTCCTCCAGTTCAATGACTCTTCTCCATTATCTCTCTCCTGCTATTAAGCTCATCAGTGAATTTTTGAAACATTTCTGATATTGTATGTTTCAGTTATAAAATTTCCATCTTGTTCTTTTCCATAACTTCTGTTTCCATACCAAGAATCTCTACCTTTTCATCCTTTCAAAGACTAAACACCTGTACCTCACAGAATATGGTTCTAATAGCCACATTAAGGTCTTGGATCATTCCAGCACCTGATTCATTACAGGGTTAGCATCTGTCAATTGTCTTTCCCTTCAGAATTGGTTAAGAATTTCCACTTTTTAGGCTATCAAGTAATTTTAGACTTTCTGAAAAGTATGTCATGAAACTCTGGATCCTGTTAAAATTCTCTGGAGAATGGGAGTTTTGTTTATTTGTTTGTTTTGTTATGATTTTCACTTAGCAGACCCAGGAGGGATCCAAAGGCAAAGTTTTCAGTTGTCCTTGGCCTATGGGTTCATGGAGAGTGGGGTCTCTTCCAGGGATGACATGGGACAGTGCACAGTGTTGTCACCAGGGGTGGTCACCTTGGCCATGACAGACTGCCTGTGGGGCTGACCTTTACTCTCTGGATCCTCTGCAGGTTTTGCAGTATTGTCTTATTAACTAGGATAGGCTTGGTTCTGCTGCAGAGGTGGATGATCCCTGTTTTAGTCAGATTTTTTGTCTGTTTGGTTTGTTTTGTTTGCTACTGCAGCCAAAAGACCTGACAAGAACAATTAGAGGAGGAAAAGTTTATTGGGGGCTCTTGGTTTCAGAGGTCTCGGTCCATAGGTGGCTGAGTCCTTTGCTCTGGGCCTGAGGCGAGGCAGAACCTCACGGTGGAAGAAGTGGGGGTGGAAAGTGGCTCAGGCTATCACTTCAGGAAGCAGAGTCACCACTCACCAGGGACAAACCACATGCCCCAAAGGCATGCTCCCAATGCCCCGCCTCCTCCACCACACCCCACCTGCCTCCAGTTACCACTCAGTGAACTCCCGTCAGGGGGTTAACTCACTGACCGGGTGAAGGTTCTCACAGCCCAGTGGTTTCTCCTCCACACCTTCTGGCATTGTCTCACCCATGAGCTTTGGGGGGCACCTCACATCCAAGCCACAACAACCCTCAAATCTCAGGCCCCCCCAACACAATTAAGGGCTTTTGTTTATTTTCCTCCACGATGTTCCCACACCAGTTGGAACGTGTGGCCTCTGAGGTCACTGTCTAGGGAAGAGAGGGAAGTGAGGCACACTTGACAAGTACAAGTGTCATTTCCTTCTCAGGTCACTAGCCAGACCTGGTCATGTGACTCCAGCTTACTATTTATTTATTTATTTATTTATTTATTTATTTATTTATGGTTCCAGGGATTGAACCCAGGGCACTCAATTTATGGTTTATTTATGGTTTATTTATGGTTTCAGGGATTGAAAGGGCTGGCACATCCCCAGCCCTTTCTATTTTTTATTTAGAGTCAAGGTCTCACCGAGTTGTTTAGGGCCTCACTACATTGCTGAGGCTGACTTAGAACTCGAGTCCTCCTGCCTCAGCCTCCCAAGTGGCTGGGATTACAGGCATGTGCCCCTGAACCTGGTTCTGCAGTTTATTACGGCAAGGGAGGCTGGGAGGTACAGGACAGGGCATGGGATACTTGTCGGGTGGAAGCCCAGTCCCCAGGTAACCTCCCTCTGAGCACAAGTCAATCTTCATCCCTTCCCAGGCACCGAGCAGGCATGGCCTTGTCCATCCACACCCCACACCCAGCCAGAATTCCTGGACAGTTTCCAAAACTCCATACCCATTCCTGGGTCTGGGAACACTGAAATAGTCCAACCTGCCCAGACTTTGGATGAGGAAGAGGGACCCACCTAGAGAGTACAGGGAGAAGAGAGGAGGAAGCTGAAGTCTTCAGTAGGACTTCACTGGCAGCTCAGCCACCAGGAATTCCAGATGATACTTTGTCACGGCTGTCACTGAGGGCCGTGCAGAGTGGCATAGCCCCAGAGTCCTTCATGGGTAATGGGAACTCTGCCTTCGTCCTGCTCTGTGGATAATTCAGGGTAGCATCTCTCCAGGGCCACCGCAGGCTTAGGGCTGTGGGCTGTCCATCTGGACTAAGGGTGGACCAAGGATAGCACTAAGGTGAGGTCTGGGGACAGGTGGAGTCCTTCAGGGAAGTAGTGAGGTTCTCGTGGTGCTGGAAAGACGCCCTCTAGGGACGTGGTCCTTACTCAGTGCACGTGCTGACGCTGCTCCCTGGATTCTCTCCCCTGATCCTCAAGACACCCTGGGAATTGAAAGCGGTCATCTTCGGTTTTCTGAGAAGAGGCGGAGTCTACCCTAGATAACGGCAGGGGTGCAAAGCCGGCCTTGGTGTCTACACTTTGAAAAACCTCATCAGATGAAGTCTCACTAGAGCAAGGACACGGCCCTCACCGGCTCCGTCCGTTAGAAACTCACCGCCAATCTCGTTCATCCGCACGGCGGCCCACCTCCCCTCCACATCCACAGGAGGAAGAGCCTGGCATGGGGTGGCGTCCATGCTGTTTTTTGGTGTGAATAAGGGAGCCGCCCCTAAGCACCCCCTGAGTCAAAGATATGTTTACGAGTCTCCAGAGGACAGCCAGCCATGGCGGGAAGGGGGCTCCACCAGTTGCCATGGCCACAGGACACTCAGTGAACTCAGGACATCCCGTGAGCCTCGGTCTCCTCCAGAACACCATGACTCAAGAAATTGCTGGGACTGAACACAGGCGCATGCTAGGCAGAGTCTGGCTGTGGCCGGGTGTTCTGCCAGGTGCATGTCCTTGGGTAACTCGCTCATGGATTTGAGCCTCAGTCTCCTCATCTGTAAAATGGGTAAAAATAGTACCTGCCCCAAGGGGCAGATAAAAGGGGGAGTCTATGCTAAATTTGGGCGCCAGGCACTTAGTAGGTGCTCACTGATAGTCGATTCCTAATGAGTTGCTGATCATCGGAAGCCTGCTATGTGGAAAAGTGCCAGATAGGACAAGCACTGTCACGTGTAAGACAGGACAGTTCTGGATCAGGCTAGCTTCAGAGGAGAGTAACAGTTCTTGGTCCCTGCCCCCTGGGGATGTTTAACCCTGGCTAGAGACAGTTCAGTGTCATATGGGCGGGTGGGCTGCTCCTGGCTCCTGGTGAGCAGCAGCCATGCATGCTGTGAACTATCCTACAAAGCCCAGGACGGTCTCTACAACATAGTTATCTGACCCCAAATCTTAGCACCAAGATTGAGAAACCCTCGGTTAGAGGGGGCCACAGAGGGCTGGTCCCATTACAGAGGCTACTTAGACTGAGCACCCAGGCATACAAGGCTGTGTCCAGAGGCACCGAATAAACAGAATATCCCCATCTTGACCACAGAAGCAGTTGATCTGGTTCTCTCTGGAAGACAGCTCCATGTGGCAGGATGCCCGCTTTCAGTTGGGCACATTTTGTCGTATACAGAGTGTCCTCTCCAAGCCTGGCGGCTGGTCTGAGGGTCGGGGGGAGGGGTCTGCTAACGAGGGTCCCTGATGCATCCCAGGTAGCACGTCGGCAGCAGCGGGGTGTGTGCCTGGCCCCAACCTGCAGGCACCCACAGAACAGGGGCACAGGGAAGGCTCAAGGGCTCCGGAACCAGAGGTGCGGCTGTGGAAATCCTGGCTCTCGGGCTGGGATGTCGCTCAGCGAGAGGGAGCTTTTGGGTTCCATCCCCAGACAGCAGAAAACAAAACAACAAATCCTGGTCTCAGTGGCTGCTGGGCGGCTTCCACAAAGGACCTAACCCCGTCAAGGCTCAGTTTGCTCATCTGTGAGTGAGCACAGCAGGGACTGTTTCAGAGGCCCCAGGAGAGAGCCCACGAGTGCCACCAGCTGCGTCCCTGGGGTGCGGGGCAGTCCAAAGTCGGGAGTCCCTCTGTTAATCCTCAGCACAGGCCGTTTCTTCTACACTGATCCATTCATGCACTTTTCCACTCACTCACTCATTCATTCACTCACTCATTCACTCACTCACTCATTGTTTCACTCACTCATTGATTCACTCACTCATTCACTCACTCACTCATTGATTCACTCACTCACTCAGTCATCCATTCACTCATTCACCCACTCACTCATTGCTTCACTCATTCACTCACTCATTGATTCACTCACTCATTCACTCACTCACTCATTGATTCACTCACTCACTCAGTCATCCATTCACTCACTCACTCACTCACTCACTCACTCATTGATTCACTCACTCACTCACTCACTCACTCATTGATTCACTCACTCACTCATTCACTCACTCAGTCATCCATCCACTCACTCACTCATTCATTCACTCATTCATTCACTCACTCAGTCATCCATCCACTCACTCACTCACTCACTCACTCATTCGTGATAGGAGATTGGAAGGTTGGACTGGGCAGTGTCCAGATGATGGAGGCCCCTGGAACCTGGCACAGAGCTTAGACTTTGATTTGTTCTTTCTAAGAACAAAGGAGCATCACCTAGGGTCTTCAGTGCTGTGAGTTACATTAGAGAAAGAGTGTCTGAGACTAGCCTGTGGGCAGGCCGGAGGCACCGCAGGGAGCCAGGGACCAGTGACAGTGGTGACCCAGATGAGTGGTGGCAGTGGCGGGTCCAGCAACGGGTGGGACAAGGAGCCGGCAGGTCTTGCTGGAGCGCTAGGAGCGGGAAGGGAGTGCATGGAAGGGGCCTGGGCTCTGGGTCTGGACCGTGGGCAGACCCGGGGCCTTCCCTGAGCTCATAGGACCAGGGAAGGAGCCAGTGGGAAGCAGGGAGCTGGGAATGGAGACCCAACCGGTCTGTCCCGGGTGTCAGAGCTGAGAAGGCCGAGGAGCTGCCCCAGGGGGGGACGCTGGTGGCTGGTGAGCCTGCCGCCTGCAGCCCTGGAGGGGCTGGTGGTTCCTGGTTGGTGTGATCGTGCAGAGAGCGAGTGACATAGAGGAGAGGCAAAGAGAGCCGGGGACGGCCCTTCAGAGTTCAGACGCTGACGGGGCTCAGCAAGCAGTCTGCAGCCACAGCTAGGACCGGCGGGGAGCAGGAGAAAGGCTCAGGAGCAGGCAGGGACGAGGCGGTGACCTGGCACGTGGTCCGTCCCTCAGCAAAGCCTGGAGGTCTGCGCAGGACACCCTGCCATCGGCAAGTGCAGCTGGTGACGCACACTCGCTGGAAGGTTGACGAGGGAGCGTCGCTCGGCCCTGCCTGCGCTGTGCCCGGCTCCCCTGCCCTGTTAGCCGCGTGCCCTAGAGTCCCGCCAGGTGCTCCTGGTGGCACTGCTGGGAGGCCTCTTCCTGGGCCCCGCTGGCTCTCAGGGCCCGGGACCCTCCCTGGGCCCTGCCTGCCCCAGGTGGGAAATCGGGAGCAGTTCCGGAAGCTCTGGGTACCTGCAGTTCCTCCCTGTGTTGCGCGGGGCTGCGGAGGGGCGGGGCAGACTCAGGATCAGACTTAGGACTCCCCTCTGCCCACCCCAGAGCCCTCGGTCTTCCGAGATGGGATGGCATTTCCGGGAGCAGGAGTGAGCTGAAGGGACATCAAGACCAGGCCACCGGATGCCCTGGGCATTGCCTCCTGCCTTCAAGCCCGTGGAGAGCACAGGTTCTCAGACCTGGCTGCTGAGTGCTACAGGCAGGGCGAACAGCAGCGTCCAGGCCCTGCCCCGGCCCCAGCCGCCTAAGTCAGGACCACTGGGAACAGAGCCCAGTATCAACATCGTTATTGCTGTTATTATTATTGGTCCCCATTTGGTTCCGACACCCACCAGTATTGACAGCCAGTGGGGAAACTGGGGCCCTGGGACTCTGACCCTAACCCTCTTCTAACCCTGAGCCCCTCCAGACAGACAGAAGCCTGGTGCACCCTCCCCATCTGTCGTAGATCTCCGGAGAGGGAGCGCGGTGGGCATGGAGAGCCTGGGATTGGCATTAACTCATCTGGGTTCCTTCTTAGCCATGTGACCTGGGGCAAGTTGTCCCAGCCTGAATCCTGGGAAAGGTAAGTCCTTAAGTAGCAGTTGTACAACTCTCCCGTCGCCAGGAACTGTTGGGCACAGCAGCCCTTGAATCACGCCCCCTCCCCACAGTCAAGGGAGGGGGACAGCACTGGTACCATCCTGTGGTTGGGGACACCGGGGCTCAGAGGGGAAGTCACGCTGCAAACATGCTCAGCTAGGGTCGGGCTGCAGCCCCTTCCTTTTCTACTGACAAAGGGGCCAGGGGTTAGGGTCTGGGACAGCTGCTTCTGGGTGGCAGGCCCTATCTCAGGAGAGGTTTGGAAATTGTTGGTCAAGTGAGCAAGACAAAGGTGGGGAGGAGAAGCCACTATGCGGGCCCTACAGTGACCACAGACTCCACTCGGGACGGAGAGGAAGAGGTTCACCACTCGGGCAGGAACTTGCTAGCTGTCCGTCCCTGGCGTAGGGTACACATGGCCATGTCTCTGCTTATCTTTTCTTTTTACTTGGATACTGGGGATTGAACCCAGGGGCACTCAACCACTGAGCCACACCCCAGCCCTATTTTGTATTTTATTTAGAGACAGGGTCTCCCTGAGATGCTTACCACCTTACTTTTGCTGAGGCTGACTTTGAACTCACGATCCTCCTGCCTCAGCCTCCTGAGCCACTGGGATTACAGGCGTGCGCCACCGCGCCTAACGGTCATGCCTCTGGTTGGAGGGGACCCATTTTACCAATGGAATGCTGAGGTCCAGAGTCAGTGAGGTGACAAGAGTCTCTACCTCCTGGTCCAGAGCCCCTTCTGACATACCAGAGTTTTAAAAAAAAAAAAAAAAAAATCATGGAGTTTTTTAGAAAACTCCAGGTAACATTTCTTTGGAGAAAACAAAATCCAATTCTGGTTTTTGCCCCAAAGTAAAAGTCCGCACCCTTGATGAATAGGCACCAGGCGTAGGCGGGGCATATGGCATCTACCACATCAGCACCAGGTGGCTGACTTTCTTCCTGACAGCCAGACTTCCCTGAGGCCCCGTGCTGGATGGCGAGTTAAGGGCTCTGCTTGTGTTATCTCAGAGGTGGGCCAGCTTTCCCATAAAGGCCCAGGTGGCAAAATTTGCGACCCGGAGGGCTACCTAGACCGTTACAGCTACTCAACTCCACCACTGCTGCGGGGGAGTGGCCACGTGGGGACCCAGGAGCGGGTCATCAGCCAGTAGAAATTTCTCCATGAGTCCATAAATTTCAGTCCATGACTTTCATATAACTTTACCTCACAAGATATCCTTCTTTACTTTTTTCAACTGTTAAAAAAATGCAAAAACCACTCTCAGCTCCTGAGCCTGGCATTTGCAGAAACAACCCTACAATGCAGATTTTGTTGTCTCCCCAATTGAAAGATGAGGAAACCGTCCCAGAAAAGCTCAGGCATTCCCGTGGGGTCTCGGAGTCATTGTGGTCACAAACTAGGGGCCGGTGTGGGCCGCCGAGCTCTGGAGGCGGGTTCTTCACTCCAGGGGCGCAGAAGCTTCGCTTGGAGAAGTCGAGCCTCTGACTTTAGATCTGGGGGAAGCTGAGGCCCAGAGAAGGATCAAGGCCACAACCTCCGGGGGTGGGGACACACAGGGAGACAGGCTCAGAGCCCTGCCCTGCCCCCGGCAGCCCGGGGCTCATCCTCCGACCTGCTCCTCTATCCCCGCTAACGGTCATCTCTCAGCAGATCTGGACATGCTGACAGGAGTGTGGCCTTGTCCGAGGTGGGTGCAGGGGCCCGGGAGTGGGAGGGGGCAGAGGGGCCGCAGCGTCCCCACACACGCACACACGACGGCTTCCATTCCCTGAGATGTCCACCTGCTTTTAGGAATATAAGTGGATTTGTAACAAGCATTGCAACTGCATATAAGGCATTCAGACATGGAGACAATTTTACTAGATAATAGACTATCATGCAGGATACAATTTAAATTAAAAAATGCAATTTTCACCTTGAAATGAACAAATGATTACAATTTCTATACAAATTAAGGCATTCAGCTTCTCTTTCAGTAGTGGCACCAGCCCATGAAATATGACATAATTACCATGAAATACATTTTCAAATATTTTGATTTTTGTCCGCCGCTTTTTAAAAAACATAGGCCGCCTCCTAGGTCTCTGAGTGTGTGTTGGCATTTCCCACCTTCTGGGAAAAACACATTAAAAAGAAAAGCCAAAGTCCCCAAGACGAGCTGGCCCCCCTCGCTGCCCTCCCCGTCTCCTCACCCCTCTGAGTTCCCTGGCCTCCCCCTCCCCCTCCCTTGGCTCAGAGATAAAATTGAAAAAAGGCAGACGGAGGAGAGGGGACGCAGGCGACCCGCTCCAAAGCCTGAGATTTATCTAAGTTGCTACGCTTATCTGCAGAATCACATCTGCTGGTATCTCCAACCAACCCGCCTCCCACTCCCCCTGGAAATGGCTCCCCCCGGCCCCCGGCGCTCCCCCTACCCGGCATTCCCCCCCCATCTTCACTCTGATTTTTTAATTATTTCCCATTCTGTTGTCTCTTGGTGGCTGGAGATGAGAGGATGAGCAGCCACCGCCTGGGCCTTGATCCAGCCTCGTGGAACTTTGGGGTTCAGAAGGAGTGGATGAGCGGTGGCTGTCGGGGGTCATAGCTCCCTGGGTGGACTTCTCTGTCCATACCAAGCTGGGTGACATTGGCAAAGGTCATTCCTACTGCCCTCCTCCTCCTCCTGTGTCTATCAGCCCGCCATCTTGAATCCCATCCCCCGGTCTGAGCTTGGAGAGGCCTCTGGGTCAATAGACCTGCATCCAAACAACCTAAAAGTAGACCCAGGACTTCTCCCTTGGTTCTGGTCTTGGTTCTGAGCCACCTGTTCCATCCTATTGTCTGCTAGGACCTCCCAGTTCCCCGGAGATTGTCCTCAGGACTGGACTTCAATCTATAGTTTGTTCTCTGTCCCTCTCTGGGCTATCCATGTCCTCTTGACCCTCCTCAGGGGTCATTCTGGCCCTTCCTGTGGGTCTAGAGTGACCTGGTCGGAATTTGCCCCCACTCAGCTTAGCCTTCCCCCCTCTTGGGGACGTCAAAGGAGCGGGAAGAAGACGCGGGTGGTGTCGCCCCCCTTACGATGCTTCCCGCCAGCCACCTTGCTTCTCTGGGCAATTTTTCTTTCATCTCCAAAAGTTCCAACTGCTTCCATCTGGTCCCATCTTGCAACTGCCTTGCAGGGAGAACCCCACTCAAGGGACTCACTCAACATCCTACGGGGGAAACAGCCAGGAGTTCCAGACCAAGGCAGGGAACCCCCAAGGAGGTTGCACACCGCGGCCATGTCTTCCTGCGGCTTGCTTGGAAGGTGCGTCAAGGGGATTTGTAAACTTGGACCCCACCCTCTTCCTCTGACCCCGTCCACCCCTGCAGCTCACCCTAGGGAACCAGGGCCAGGTGGAAACTGGGTTATTCTCCTGCTCAGAAAATAAAGCAGATCAGATTACATTTTTATGTCTCTATGTTTTATTCCACAGTGAAGCCCACCACTGTGTCATCAGCAAGCACCAATAAAAAACTAAAAGACAAAATTTGTGAGAATAAGCCATATATCAGTACACTTTTGAAATGTTATTAAAATATCGTCTGCTATTTAAAAAAAAAGAAGAAGAAAAGAAAGCAAGAGAGCATGCCCTGGTAGAAAGGGAGCAGGTTTTAGGATGAGATGCTCAGCATTCCAGAAGCAGATCTTCCAGGCTGACCAAGTCACTCTGTCCCTGGGCCTCAGCCTTCCGTCCATGAGAGGGAGGGTTTGTCCTGCGGGGAGGCCTGAGGACTGGCTTTGCCTGAGCGTGGCAGACCTTCAGCACTGAGTGTCCCTGTCTTGCTCTGGCTCCCAGCTTGCTAAGGGATTCTGAGGTCTTAAAAAAAAAAAATCCTTCCAGGTAGTTCATCAGGCAAAACCCAAACTCACAGAAGTCCATCACTTACAAACTCATGGACATTTGGGTGAGTCAGGTGTCTCCACCTACAATGGACCCGGGGCACTGGAGGATGCATCTGAGCATCAGGGAGGGCATGGTGGGAGCTGAAGGGAAGCAGGCAGGAGAGAGAAGATGGCCATAAAAATGTCCGTCAGAGAGAGGCGGTCGTGCCCACAAGCGCACGTGCACGGGCTCTCGCCCGAACTTTCTGAATCTAATTCTGACAATGGCAGAGCTAGGGGAGGCAGATGAAGCAGAGTTACAGCGCCTGGTGGCCGCTGAACAGCAGAAGGCGCAGTTCACTGCACAGGTGCATCATTTCATGGAGCTGTGTTGGGATAAATGTGTGGCGAAGCCAGGGAATCGCCTGGACTCTCAAACTGAAAATTGTCTCTCTAGCTGTGTGGACCGCTTCGTTGACACTGCTCTTGCCATCACCAGTCGGTTTGCCCAGGTTGTACAGAAAGGAGGGCAGTAGGCCATCCCCTGGGAAGATGACAGAAGCAGCAAAGGACTTGTTATTAAGCAGATTGAAGTGCAGGTCGGGAAGAGTGGCCAACCCATTGTCAAGTCAGTATCAGGCTGTTACCAAGTTTGTTGGTGCTAAAAAGTAGTAACAGATCAAATATTCAAAAAGTGAAATTTTATTTATTTGGAATTCAGAAATTCCAGGTTGTTATCATACCAGTTATTCAATAAACACGAATCCTCCAAAAAAAAAAAATGTCCACCAGACATCCACTCTCTCAGCCACTGTGCCAAGGGCCTCTATCCCATTAATCCTCACAACAATATTATGACATTAATATTAACCTAATTTAACCAGTGGGAAAACTGAGTCACAGAAAGGTTATGTTATTTGCCCAAGTTGACACAGCCAGGAGGTGACAGAGCTGGGATTTGAACCCATGCTTCCTGGCTCTAAAAAAGACACTGTACTCAAGTGTTCTAGGTAGACCAGATGGCCAGGTTTTCCCAATTATTTATTTTCTTAGTAAAATGACATAATTGAATAGGATACAGCCTAGGAACAGAGTCCTGTCCATAGCCAGTGGGTTGGGTGTGACATGTTCGCAATTATCTCCAACCCAAGGCAGAGTTCACAGATGCCTGCACAGGAAGCCAAGTACCAAGCCCTGTGCTCAGAACACACCCCAGGAGCAGGTGAAGCGGCGGCGGTGGGGAGAGGGCCGCAGACACCCAGGTGCTCAGGCTCCACAAAGCCCGCACATGGCCTGGCATTGGATCTCCACATCCTCCTCACCTGCTAGACTAAGGGACCAATCTGAAGTCACTGGCCTTCACCTCCAAGAAAGAAGAAAGGAAGCCCAAGAGTCGGTCCCCAGGGCCACAGCCCACCCCAAACCCACACCTATTTAACTGGCTACACTTTTACATTTTTGCAGTGCTGGGGATTGAACCCAGGGCCTCGTGCGTGCTAGGCAAGCGTCTACCACTGAGCTGCACCCCCAGTCAAAATGGTGGAAAATTTTAAAGCTTATAATCATATGTAAACTTTGCATTCTGATCCCAGATGCATGCAGTATTATAAAACTGTGCCAATTGGGTTCTGAATTTCCCGCCTAAAAATCCTGTCCAAAAGCAGGGCTGCCAACCCTCAGAAAAGTCCTATGTAGTTTTCCTGTAACTTTTTGTGTCTACAGACTCGGTGAAAGTTCAGGTCCTCTTCCATAGCCGGTTCCAAGCCAAAGGTCTTCAAGGTTAATGTCTCATATTTTCCCAGAGATTCGTGTTAACAACCTGGCTTTGGGCCGCTGTCACCTGTAATGAGGACATTATTCTAACGCTCTGCCCTGCCTCCTTCCAGTGCCCAGGCTGTCCAGTCCCAGGCTGACCGCGGAAGCCCCCCAGTCCTCAGTCCACCTGTTCCCAGTGTCTGGTTCTAAGTCACTGACACGGGCTCAGACCAGCTGTCCCTTTTCTCTTGGAGAGCATGTATGCTGGGCAATTCCCTCTGTCCTGCCTGCACCCCCATGAGACTTGATTGGAGGTAGGGCAATTGGTGGTCCTGGAAACAGAGGGAAATGGCAGCCAGGGACGTCATCTGAGATCCTGTTACGCAGTGTAACTGGGGTTTAGCGACCATCGCCGGAGCTGGGCGCTTCCCGAGTCCTCCGCATGCTTTGCACAGGTGAACCCTCAAGCCATCCCTACGGGCTAGTGCTTCATTCCCATTGTACGAAGGAGAAGACCAAGGCTCAGGGAGGGCCAGTGAGTGCCCCCAATCCCCCAACCATCCCCCATGGCTGCTTGACCCCAGTTCCATTCTCCCTGGAACCCATGAGTGCAGACGGGAGGGCGGGGAAGGGAGGCTGGCCTCCCAAGTGAGACGCAGCAATGATCAGACGTCGACTGAGTGACGCGTTGAGCGAGGGAGCAGAGACCACCAGCCAGTGCTCAGAGGGTGAAGGTCACCCCGTCTTGAGCTAACGGGTGCTTGGAAGGACTGAGATCTTCCGGAGATCACTTGCTGCAAGTGCCGGGGGACGCCGGTGGTGGGAGGGAGCGGCTGGGCCCGGGTCTGCAGCTGGGGGCCGGCTTCCTCCCCCACCACCCGCCTGCACCCTGGCCTGGCATCCCAAGGCCTCGGAGGGACATTGGCACCAGCTTATGATGGCCTTGGATTCGGGGACCTCGGAGATGCTTTAGGGAAAACAAATGTGAACGTTGGGCCTCGCGGGTGAAAACCCATCTGTTTCAAAGGCAGGATTTGCTAAACCACGTCTTAAAAGAAAGCTGAGTCCAGGCGACGGGGCGGGCGGGCTGGAGGTCACAGCCCTCCCGCCTGTCACTGGCCAAGGGTCCCACTCCTGGAAATCCAAGTCTCTGGGAAAATCCTGCAATGGGCAAAGCTCTCTCCCTGGGGACACCCCGAGTAGCATGGAGCAGCCCCGAGTCCGGCAACAGGAGGAGGACTCCAGAGACAGGGTGCTCTCCGCAGGAGGCCACTCCGCAGCCATTAAACAGGTCGGCGGGAGCCTAGCGTCCTGGGGACGGGACGGATGGCCCAGGACAGAAACCCTGGCTCCGTGACCTGACCTCAAACATGCTGGAGCACGCAGAACGGGGAGAAGCTCCCTGGAAGTCGCCCCGGAGCAGGAATCGGGCCTTTCCTTTCTCATCCCCAAACCGTGGCTCTATCGCCTTGACAACTCGAAGCTCACTGAACGGGAGAAGGCAGACGAGCAAGGTTGTCAAGGGAGCCGGGAGGGAAGGCGGGCGCTGGACCATCGCCCTGGCCGAGGACATCGCCCCACGGAAGCTGCTTCTGCTGGAGGAAGAGATTTAACAAAATCCCCCAAACTTCAAGCCCAAACGTGGCCACTGAGAACCCAGGAAAGTTCCCGAGGGCAAGCGCTGCCCATCCGTCCCTGGGATGCTCCAGGAAGACACCCAGGCTGTTTGGTGGCCCTGCGCCCCTCTGTCCCACAGGACAATGGGGCACATATTTCAAGGCCCCCATTCACAAGCCCTGGTACTGCCATTGCTAAGTAGAAGGTTCTGGTTTCAACAGGGACCAGAGTGGCCTGCGGCGATCCTCACGCGCTGGCCCAGGACAGGGCAAGAGGTCTTCCTGATTCTGGTCACAGCAGCCACCAAGTATTGACAGCCTCCTGTGCGTCAGGCACAGAGCGAGCCCTTGACATTCGTGACCTATTCCACCCGGGCCACCGCTCAGAAGACGGTGTTCGGAGAGGTGCCACGGAGGTCCTTCCGGCAAGTGGTGGGACCACCGTGAAGCGGGTCTCTGTGACCTTCCCGCCTCCTGGCACGGCTCCCCAGGCGGGAGGTGGGAGCCAAGCAGACCCTGCTCGCCCAAGCGCCTTGCTCCCGCGCTGTGGCTTAGGCGGGAGCGCACACACCATCCGCTGTTCACCCAGAATGAGCTCCAAGATCAACAGGTGGCTGAAGAAAATAAAAGGATAAAGCCTGAAACCGTACACCGCGTTCGTGTGTGAAAGGAAAAAAGAGAATAAACCCGTGTTTGCACAGGCGTTTACAGCCATCTCTGGAAGGCGCAGGAGAAGCTGGTTTCGTGGGCCACCTCTAGGGAGGGGACAGGGACATGCCTTTGCCTTTGTCCTTTTGAATTCCTGAATCGTGTGAATGCATCCTCTTATTTGATGTATTTACATCAAATTTACGAATTTTAAAACTTTAAGAGAAGCAGAACACGTGGCCCTCGGGGATGCAGCCAAGAGGAAGCCGCCGGCCACCAGCACGTCAGGACAGGCTCCCGCCTGGCTCCGGAGCGGCGCTCGGGTTCACAGCGGCGGACTCTGTGCGCCAGGGCAGCTTCTGTGCACCACCAGACGGCACTTTACAGGGCCCCTGCGGGTGAGGTCACGATGTTCTGGGGCAGGGCTGTCTGGAGGAAAGAGGTCAAGAGCATTTGACTGACAAAGACTGTGAGGGAGGATTTTATTCTTTTGACAGGCAGAACGTGCCCCTTCGACATAGCAGAGCCAAGTGGGGTCCTGGGAGCAAGAGTGGACCACACATTCGCCTCCCTGACCTTGGAGCTCATGTTGTGTTCCATGGAGACAGGTGGTAAGCAACGGAAAAGTAAATATTAAGAATAGCGATTGCAGCTTGTGCTGCACCCAGGGAAAGGAGCAGAGGAGGGGAACAGGCTGCACTAAACGCCCTGAGGAGGCTGTATCTGCCATCCACCTCAATAATGCAGAGGAGGCAGCCCCCCGGAGGTCAGGAAAAGCATCCCAGACAGGCAACAGCAAGTGCAAAGGCCCTGAGGTGGAGTCCCTCAGAGCCAGAGATGGTGAGCCTCAAGGCAAGGACTCACTGCAGTGGGTGACTTGGCAAGTCATTCAACCTCTCCCACTTTAAATTCCTCCCTAGAAGCAGAATGAGAGTAGCTACCAAATTCCAAGTTTGACTGGGGGTCAAGTGCTGTGCTGAGCCCTAAGGAGCCTGTTATCCTCCTCCATTAACCTCATCAGAGATTCTCAAAGCACCCCACCAAGAGCCCTGCATCACTTGAGAAGTTGTGAGAAATGCAAATCACCAGTCAGGTGGGGTATCCCACACCAGTGACTCAGGAGGCTGAGGCAGGAGGATCTCAAGTTTGAATGAGGCCAGCCTCAGTAACTTAGCAAGACCCTGTCTCAAACTGAAAATATAAGAAGGGCTGGGGATGCAGCTCAGTCAGGGGCAGAGCACCCCTGCGTTCAGTCCCCAGTGCCAAAGAAAGAAAAAGAAAGGCAAAACATCCAGGCCCACCCTAGACGGAATGTGCCCCTCCAGGGAAGGGTCCTGCAGGCTGCTTTAACCAGACACCCACCCTGCCCAGGCTGCAGAGACCCACAGACCTGCATCCTCGCCACCTCCTCCTCTCCCCAGGCTCTTCTCCTGCACTGCTTCCTGAAATCACCTTTGACAAGCCTCTGAGGCCACAGGGAGCTCCCCCGCGCCTCCCAATGTCACCAGCATTAAGGGTCTGGAGTCCCCAGCCTTTGCCACACGCCTTCCGGGTCCTGCAGGCAGAGACCCTACCCCTGGAGCCTCAGGTAAGAACCTTCAACTCTCGGAGCCTCGGTTTCTGATGTTTAAAACACAGAGAGCATTCGGGAAAGGTGTCAACGTGCGTGAAGTTTGGAACACCTGCCAAGCAGCAGGCAGGAAACTCAGAAATGACGGTGCCTGGGTCCCATCCCCCACCCGCCTGCGCCTGCTTCCCTCCCTGCGCCTGGGCACCAGGCAGGCACCTGCCGACAACCACCTCCACCATTCCGCCCCTGCGGTGACTTCTCTCTGGAATGCTCTTCCTCTTCCCCAGCCCCCTCCACCTTGTGCCCCACTCCCTCCCTGCCAGCCTTCAACCCTGGGTGCTGGAAAGGCCTGGTTGATATTTGCCTTCCCTCCTGGGACATGCGTTCCATTGAAAGCAGAGCTGGGTCATATTTGTCTCCATATCCCCTGGACTTAATTTTTTTTGTTGGCATCAGATATTGAACCCAGGGGCACTCGACCACTGAGCCACGTCCCCAACCCAACCCTATTTTGTATTTTATTTAGAGGCAGGGTCTCACTGAGCTCCTTCGGGCCTAAGTTGCTGAGGCTGGCCTTGAACTCTTGATCCTCCTGCCTCAGCCTCCCGAGCCGTTGGGATGACAGGCGTGTGCCACCGCACCCGGCTCCAGCTCTGGCTCTGGTCCTTTCATAAACGTTTGTTAAGTGAAAACTAGGAATGAGTTGAATTATTTTTATTTTATTTTTTAATGAATTAGAGTTACAGGGATTGGCAAATACAGGTCTTTGAGACAAAAAGTGACATTCAGACTACGTCCACGTCAGTCTCGTGTACTGACTGTCCCCGAGCTGTGTTTCTGCAAGCACAGGTGTTTGTGGCGTGCGAGGGAGGGTGTGGGCAGCAGGACCCCACCGAGCAGCGCAAGCGACCGGGAAGACGCGCTCTGGCGGTGTGTGAAGGGCTCTCCTGGTCTCCAGTTCCCCACTGTCTTCGGGGGGCCGGGGGGTCCCTGCACTGGCTGGTGCTCTGTCCTCCCTGTCTAGCCCGGGACCTCCACCCTGGTTGGCTGAGTGTGGGCCACAACTCCATGGCAGGTAAGCTCTGGTGGGGGTTCCCGTGGGAGGGGCTGTCAGGACAAGAGCCACAGCCCCCCAGGGACAGCAGGGGAAGAGGAAGGTTAGCAGGCATGGGCAGAAGGAGAGAGAGGGGTGGCGAGTCTTCTGAACTTCATTCAACAGATTTATTGAGCATTTACTCTGTTCCGGGAGCTTGGAAGGGACTCCGAGACCCTCTGCTCTGGGTGGGGACACAGAGGCCCAGGCGGGGGAAGGCCCTTGCCTAGAGGCAGCTCGGGACTAGAACTGGGGTCTTAGCCCTCCGTCCAAGCTCAGAGTCCACACAGGGAGCAGAGGAGGGGTCACAACCAGAAGGCCCACCCTCACCTGGGGAGGGGAAGGTGCTTTCTGGAGGACAGGGGTTCCCGGGCTGGGTGTGTCTGTTTATCCTGCCACTGACCCTGGACCTGTTTCTGTCCTCTATCCCAGCAGTCCCTGCAGCTGTGCCTGCCCCCTCTGGCCCCCCAACTGTCACGGATTAGTCCAGGGACCCTGGGGACAGGGGAGGGAACATCTGGATCCTGTTAAGACCTAGCTGGGGGTGTGGGGGTGGGGATGCTAAGCCAGCAGACCAAGGGACCTAAATAAGTTTCAGAACCTCAGCAGGGTCCTGGCGTTGTGGGTGAGGGGCCAGGGGCCACAGATCCGGGCGGGGCAGGAAGGTGGGATCAGACAGACCAGAGGACCCTTCCTGAGCCGCTGGGGCCAGGCAGTCGCAGGATTATGGAATTAGTTCAGGAGGCCACGCCGGGCAGGGGCTGGCAAAGGTGGCCTCAGGCAGTGGCCCAGCCAAGCGGTCTCCACCTCCCTGGGGACACTGGGCACTGGGGGTTTAGCAGGAATATGGTTCGGTTTAGGGCCAGCCCTGCAGAACAGGACAAATCACATTCAGCTTGAAATTCCAGGCTGGTCACGGCTGCCCAGGTGAAGGCTGCGGACCGGATCGGCAGGGTGGCCTGAGGGGCTGAGCAGGGCGTGGTGGGCTCCCCGCCGCGGAGGGGCCCAGGGGCCTCACTGCTGCTCAGGCTGCTACCCAGCATGCCCTGCTCCGTGGGGGGGACTGGGAGGACCAGAAGGAAGCCGGCGGTGACCACCACTTTCAAACCCGGCCCAGGCCCTGCCTGGGCTCGGAGAGGCAGCCCGAGAGGGAAGGCGAGGAGCAGCTTCCTGCAAGAGCCGATGCTAAAGCTGGAGGAGGAGACCGGGCCAGGCCAGCTCGGCAGGACCCACACCAAGGGGGCGGGCGGCCGTGGGCCTGGTGGGTGCCAGGGCAGCGTGGGTGCCAGGGCAGCGTGGGCTTGCACCAGCTGCTGTCAGAATTCAGACGGGGCAGGGAGGTCCGGGTGTTCGTAAAGGCTCTGAACACCAGGCTCAGCGGGTCAGACTTCCTCTCACGAGTAATAGGGAGCCATGGAAGGTTCCTAAGGATGGCAGGGACGTGACTAGGGAAACATTATCGGAACAACCAGGGGAGCCCTCAGAATGGGTTAAAGAGAAAAGAGTGGACCCAGCAGGGCAGGCAAGCAAGGACCACGGTGTCCTGAACAGGAGACAGGACAGATACATCCATCACCAAGAGAAGGAAGTGAAATTACGATGATTATCAAAATTATAGAGCAGCGTTTTCTGGAAACTTCCAAGTGTTGGGCCTTATTCTGGGAGCATGCTCGGACGTGGCGTCATTACCACTTAATAAACAAAGAAACGGAGGGGACACCGGCTGGAAGGTCCCTGGCTGGGATCGAGGCACTTTTACCCCCGAGGCTGCCTCCCCCAGTGCAGAAGTCACAGCTGGCGAGGTCCAGGCCGAGGGCACTGGCACCTGGAGGGGCAGGGCTGGCCCCAAGGCACTGACCCAGACACCCCGTCCTTCCTGAGCCTTCCTGGACCAGGCCGCCCTCAGGGCACCGGACTCGGAGACACTCCGCGGAAGGCACGGGCATGGGACGAGCTTCCCGCAAAGTCCGCGTGAGACACGTCTCCTGCTGTGGGACAGGAGGACTGACGAGGACACTCTCCCCTTCCTGTCCTTTCTGTTCTAGGGACTGAGCCCAGAGGTGCTCCAGCACTGAGCTACATCCCAGCTCTTTAAAAAATACACACATCTTTATTTCGAGGCAGGACCGCAGACTGGCCTCAAACATATGATCCTCCTTCCTCAGCCTCTCTAGGGGCTGGGATTTTAAGAGTGTTCCCTGCACCCAGCTTCCCTCTGTTCCTTAATCTAGCAAGGTCTTCTAGCCAGGGTGGAATTTCAGGGACAAAAAGCAGATGCGGTGGTCGGGCGGAGGGTGCCACAGAAAGACAGTGCTAGATTACCATCAGGATCAGGTGCCCTGGGGTCACGCCTACCCAGGTTCCAGTCCAGGCTCTTCCTGGTACCAGTTGTATGCCACTTTGGGCAATTCACCTCTCTGAGCCTGTTTCCTTGTCTATAAAATAGAAATAATGAGAATAATGATGTCTTCTCAGGATTTTTGTTAGTATTACATGAAGTCTTAAAGGTAAAGCACTTAGCTCCAGGACTGGGACCTGGTAGGTAATATAAACCATCCTCAGGACAGAACCTGGGGACTGTCCCCAGTGACTGTGCAACACCGTGGGGGACGCCAATCAGTTCTGAGATGGTGGGGTGTTCTGCATTCCAGGGCGGGTGGAGGCGGTCAGGTATATGCCTGCCACCTGGGCCCAATGGGGCTGCAGGTATACTAGCATTCACATCTGGATCCCAGGCCAGTGCTTCTTGGGGGTCCAGGTAAAGATAGGAGTGGCAGTGTTGGCAGAGGTGGGGACAAGGGGGATGGCGTAGGTGAGGGCAGCAGTGGTGATGAGGTTAGGTGGTAGGGGCGCACCCCCTGAATCCTGCCACCTCTGCCCATACTTTTGTGTATAAAGGAAACAGTGCCACCGTGGCCCCGTTCAACACTCACAGGTGGGCACACTGGTCTCCCCTCACCCCATGAGGGGTGCTGAATCAGCCCCATTTTACTGCTGGGGGGGCCGAGGCCCAGAGAGGCTGAGTGGCTGGCCCACAACCCACAGCAACAAGCAGAAGCAGGCTCCAGCCCAGGTCTGTGTGACCACAGGGCCCTCCCAAGCCCCCAAGCCGCCCCAGCCCCTGGCTCACCCGAGGGTCCCGGCCACACTGCACGGACTTGGGGTAGAATTGCAGAGTGTCTTGCAGCATCCAGGGGGGTTCCAGAAAGAGGGGTTGGCTGGCGTCATGGGGAGGGTCTCGTGATACCCATCAGAAAAGCAGACCCGTCTGGGTCTAAGCACCTGCGGGCCAAAGTCAGACTCCTGTGCTTGGCTGCTGAGTGTCCCTGGGCTGGTGGCCTGTTTCTCTGTGGCTCTAGTCCCTCGCCCAGGGAAGGGGGCTCCAGGATCAGGCCGGGCTCTCAGGGGGTTCTGGGCCGTTGTAAATGTTGTTTAATGTTTGTGAATGTTTGCGTCTGATGGAGCCTGGCCAACAGCAGGCACCGAACAGGGCGTCCCAGGCCAGGCCCCCTGGCAGTCTGGCCTTCGGTGCTCAGGACCGGGTGGTGCTGGGAGGCAGAACCATCCCCTGGCTGGGGAAGGCCCGTCTGAGTCCAGGGACGCAGGCCGCCAGCAGGGGCCTTGCCCTCTCTAGGCTTAGGGTCCGTCACCCTCCACCCACAGGGAGCCCTGCTCCTCACGCTGCTCCCCACCCACGTCCAGGAGGCCCCCCGGCCCGAGAGCCCTGGGAGCCCCCGTGTGAGGCCACCGCTAACTCAGAGGCCGGAGAGGTGGACTCAGCCTGCAGTTCTGAGTCTGTGTCAGAGCTGTCGGCAGCCCAGCCTTGGGAGGACCATGGCCACCGGGCCTGATTAGGTGCTCTGTAAACGTTTCTGAGCGCCTGCTGTATACCAGACACTGTCCTTGGCGTTGGAGACCCAGCTGAAGGCTGAGTCCCCACTGGTACAGCCCCAGCATCCTGATGGGGCCATGATCGCCAACAAATCTGATTGTGTGACAGTCGGTCATGTGGGAGGGACAGACCTGGTGGAGGCAAGTCAAGTGGGCCATGGGGAGAGAGGAGGAGGGAATTTTGGGGGGAAAAAAGATGGTAGACATCTTTGCAAACGATTTTTAAAAAGCCCACCCTTTGGGTCTCCCCCTAGGCACCGGGGGAGGGAAGATGGAGCCCGGGAGATGTGAGGTGAACTCAGGAGAGTTCTGCTCGGGGAACATTCTGCAGAGCCTCTTCCCGGAAGCTTCCTGTACGCCGCCTGCCCGCGGGGCCTGGTCAAGCCTCTGGCAAAGGCCCACCTGCCAAGCCCTCTTCCTCAGCTGTGCGACGGGTCCCAAGCCCCGCCCGGCAGAGCGATTGGCACCTACGACTGTCACACAGCCCCGCCCTGTTCACTCAGCAGCATTGCTGAGCGCCTGCTGGATACACGGCGAGGCAGAAGCTGGAGACCCTCTCCTGGCCCAACTCTGCCACCTGCTTCACCCCCTGGGTGCCGGTGGTGCCCGGCCTCAGCAGCTGGGAGTCCCCAGGCGGGAAAGAGCAGCGGCTCCTTTAAGGCAGGTCCCAGCTGGGCGGCCTGGATATTGGAGAGGGACGAGACGAGGTGGCGGAGGAGGCGCGCGGCCAGCTGCGCCCGAGCGTCTCCTTATGTATTCATGAGCTGTGAGGAAAGGAAATAAAAGGATTCATTATCGCCAAAGTGTTACTAATGACACGTACCTGGAGCCGGGCACCTCTGGAAATCCAATGCGACACACTCGGGAGAGAGCGCAGTCCCGGCCCCGCGCGGCCCAGGGAGAGGGTCCCCTCCCGGCCCCGGCTCATTGCCATTCACTCGGGCGACATTTACAATTCTTCTGCCATTATGTCCGACCAGGGCCTCTGAGCCTCTGTCATGACCCGCACATTAGCTGAAAATTGGAAATTCCACAGCGTGGCTGTGGCAGGGCCCAGCCGCGGAGGGCGGGGACGCGGCCGGTGCGGACCCCCGGGCCGGGGCGGGGACAGGAGAAGGCCCCGCGCTGTGGCCATCCCCAAGGTGGTGGCCTGCCAGGCCAAGCCCAGCCCCAGGCCCAGGCCAGGCCCCAGCCCTCCCGGACCCTGGCCTGGGCCTCCCTGCCTCCAGATCCTCAGGAAAATCCTCCCCTTTGTTCCCTTCAAAGGGTGGGTGGCACTAGGAACAACCGCCCCCCAGAGACTCCAGCCCCATCTGGGCACCGGGTGGGAGGGAGCCAGGAGCGTCAGGTGAGCTTCGTCCCCGACCCTGGTCCCCCTCGACAGAGCGGAGACCCGGCTCGCAGGGCCGCTGGGGTCTGCCCCAGGTGGCAGAGGACAGGTGGGGCGGCTCCTCCTGCCCCAGGGTGACTCGGCCCTGGCACCGCCTGGCACCACCTGGCAAGTCCGAGCCCAGGCTGGCTCCTCCCAGCGCCTCTGCTCACTGACCCCAGACCCCGGGGCCCAGCTGTCCCACGTGGGCGCCTGTTTGGGGGGTCTTCGCGCTGCCCCCAGGTGGGTGTTCCCTGCCCCCTCTGAGCGTAGAGCCCCATGACTGTACAGTGAGCCCAAGGGCTGCATCTGTCCCTGGACTGGGGACTCGGAAGACGGGAGGCCTTCAGGAGGAGCGACCAATAGGATACAGTGCTTCAAATGGACAGTGGCCGGCTTTCCAACAGAGTGTCACCCGAGGAAAAAACAAACAGGCAGACTGACCCTGAGTCTGCTCGCGCCCTGTGTCGTTAGGGGTATTGGTTCTAGTAGCTTAGACCGCGCCCCTGCTGAGACACCCCCCTGCCAGCCTGAGGTGGACACGGCCCTCGTCCCTTACGCCCCCCGCAAGCAGACCTCAATATGACAAATCCTGAACAAAGAATGGCCCAACAAATAAATGACTGTCCGGCCCAGGCGGACTCTCGGGCACGTTGACACGGACCCATCGGCTCGCTGACCCTGAACTGGTCTGGCTCCACTCCCTCGGACACTCACACTGGACACGGTGGCGGGTCCAGCAGGTGAGGGGCGCAGGCCAGGCTGGGCCTCTTGCTGATCCCACCTTCCGCCTCCATCGGAAACGCAGTGGGCGCTGGGTCTGGCCTGGGGCGACCCTGCCACTTCCTTCACCCAATTCTGCTGGGAGGGCGTCAGGTGCTGCTCCAGAAGCTGAGGAACAGGACAGGCGGATCCCACACGGGCAGCGTCCAGTCTAGTCAGGGAGGCAGGAGACGCCAAGATGAGTAAGTCCAGGGCCTGGCGACCCCACACAGGAGGTTCAGGAGGGGCCGCGCCAGACCCCAGTGCTGGACACCAAGCAGCGGCCCCCGAGGGAGGGTTGGCTGGACGGGGCGGAGGGGCCCCCTGGGATGGAAGTGCTCCCCCTGACTGGGGTGGCAGCGCGGGCAGGTGGGCTTGTCAGCACCCCCCAAAGAGCACCTGCCAGGCCCGTGCCTCTGCGTGTCACCAAGGAAACCTCGGCAGAGTCTGAGCAAAACCCACGTGTGTGCGAAAGAGCTCGCGTGAGATTCGCTAAATGCCAAGGAGGAAAGAGAGGGGAAGCGCCTGGGGGGTCAGGATCTGAGCTGGGGCGTCCAGGCAGGGAGAAGAAGACAGAGGCAGGGCAGGAGAACAGGAGGGGCAGGCGGACAGGAGGGGCAGGAGGACAGAAGGGGCAGGAGGACAGGAGGGGGTGGACAGGAGAGGCAGAAGGCCAGGAGGGGCAGGAGGCCAGGAGGGGCAGGTGGACAGGAGGGGCAGGAGGACAGAAGGGGCAGGAGGACAGGAGGTGGGGTGGACAGGAGGGGCAGGAGGACAGGAGAGGCAGAAGGCCAGGAGGGGCAGGAGGCCAGGAGGGGCAGGTGGACAGGAGGGGCAGGAGGACAGGAGGGGGGTGGACAGGAGGGGCAGAAGGCCAGGAGGGGCAGGAGGACAGGAGGGGCAGGAGGACAGGAGGGGCAGGAGGACAGAAGGGGCAGGAGGACAGGAGGTGGGGTGGACAGGAGGGCAGGCGGACAGGAGAGGCAGAAGGCCAGGAGGGGCAGGAGGCCAGGAGGGGCAGGTGGACAGGAGGGGGGTGGACAGGAGGGGCAGAAGGCCAGGAGGGGCAGGAGGCCAGGAGGGGCAGGAGGACAGGAGGGGGGTGGACAGGAGGGGCAGAAGGCCAGGAGGGGGGTTGGACAGGAGGGTCAGGAGGACAGGAGGGGCAGGTGGACAGGAGGAGCAGGAGGACAGGAGGGGCAGGAGGACAGGAGGGTCAGGAGGACAGGAGAGTCAGGAGGACAGGAGGGTCAGGAGGACAGGAGGGGCAGGTGGACAGGAGGGGCAGGCGGACAGGAGAGGCAGAAGGCCAGGAGGGGCAGGTGGACAGGAGGGGCAGGAGGACAGGAGGGGGGTTGGACAGGAGGGTCAGGAGGACAGGAGGGGCAGGTGGACAGGAGGGGCAGGAGGACAGGAGGGGCAGGAGGACAGGAGGGTCAGGAGGACAGGAGGGGCAGGTGGACAGGAGGGGCAGGAGGACAGGAGGGGCAGGAGGACAGGAGGGGCAGGTGGACAGGAGGAGCAGGAGGACAGGAGGGGCAGGAGGACAGGAGGGTCAGGAGGACAGGAGGGGCAGGTGGACAGGAGGAGCAGGAGGACAGGAGGGTCAGGAGGACAGGAGGGGCAGGTGGACAGGAGGGGCAGGAGGACAGGAGGGTCAGGAGGACAGGAGGGTCAGGAGGACAGGAGGGGCAGGTGGACAGGAGGAGCAGGAGGACAGGAGGGGCAGGAGGACAGGAGGGTCAGGAGGACAGGAGGGGCAGGTGGACAGGAGGAGCAGGAGGACAGGAGGGGCAGGAGGACAGGAGGGTCAGGAGGACAGGAGGGGCAGGTGGACAGGAGGAGCAGGAGGACAGGAGGGGCAGGAGGACAGGAGGGGCAGGAGGACAGGAGGGCAGGAGGACAGGAGGGGCAGGTGGACAGGAGGGGGGGGCGGGAGAGGAGCCACGTGAAGAACCAGCGTGTGAGTGCAGGAAAACCAGGTCTTCCCAGAAAGGCTGGTTCCAGGGAACAGACACGGGCTTGCCTGGCGCTCACTTCCGAGTCTGGGGGCCTGGGGGGCAGCGGCAGCCTCCCGCGCAGCGCCTGGCTGGGACCTGGTCTGAGGAGACGTACCGTCCAGGTTCCGGAGTCCTGAGGCAGGCAGCCCAAGGGGCCGCTGTGCCCGTGGAGACAGGCCAGCCCCCCAGCCACCACATCCCTGCCAAGTCCCCACTGTCCCCTCCCCCGGCTGCCCGGACCCCCAGGAGGGGCCTGAGCGGTGGACGTGCCCTCTGACCCCTGCTCACAGCACACGGCCACTCCAGACGGGCCGCAGGGCTCCACGCACAGGGCCAGGCGCAGAATCTTGCTCTTGTGTTTTAGGCACGTCTTCGGGTTGCAGGACACGACGCCGCCTGCCTATTTATTTTACGCGGCGCCGAGGCTCCAACCCGGCCTCTCGCACGTGCTAGACGATCCCTCCACCACCGAGCCCCGGCCCAGCCCCACAGCAAGGTGGCCACGGCACAGAGCGTCCCCGTGATGGGGGGCAGGCAAAAATGCCTCCAACCGACCGGAGAGCTGACCTTAAAATCAATCCTGAATGAGAGTACAAGCGGCCCCCGGCCAAACGACGTCACCAAGACCGTGAGGCGGCAGCGCCCGGCCCGGGCATCCTGGCTTCTACGTGGCACAGGGTCCCACTGGAACATTTTCCTAGAAGTTTTTCTACAAATACATATGAAACAGACAAACCCACGAAAAAATAGCCTCAAGAGAATCGAACAGTCACTCCGTGCAAAGAAAAGGTACAAATGTGGCCGATCCCCAGGGGAGACCCTCGGCAGCACTGACCGTTCAGAAAGTGGGCCTGTGAGCGCGTCCCAGAGGGGAGGAGGCCAGCCCTGCGTGCGCCAGGGGCCTGGCACTCTGGCTGTCGGGGTGCACACGGGGCTGGAGACCCACAGTGCCCGGAGCTGAGCCGGGCCGCCCAGGCCCGGCAGCCCCTTAGCTACACGTCCAACGTGAGTCCCAGCCACCAGAAGGCCCCAGCCGCCAGGGACTCCACCCGGAATCCATCCACATGTCCCTCGACAGCAGAGGGACAGCAGTGGCAGCAGGATCCAGTGCCACCAAGCGGGAGAACAGCAGCCTGCAGAGAGGCCCACAGACTCAGAGGGCAACGTGCTGAGAGTCCATTGACTCCGGAAGTGGGGCAGTGGTGACCCCGCAGGGACCCCAGGGGCTCCAGGACCTGGCGACGTCGTTTCCGGACCCGGGTACTGGCTGCGCACGGGTGTCCACGGCTGGAAAGCTTCCCGCTGCGCGCTCGTCCCCGTGCTCGGGTCTGGGCCTAACTCACACTTCCGTGAGAAGTTCTTAGATATTTTAGAAAATGAAAGCCGGCTGCTTAGCGCACCAGCCCGAGGCCCCGTGATCGTCGGCCGCTGTCCGGGGTCCTTGTTCCTGAGCTTTCCATGACGATCGCTTCCTCGTGGCGAGGAGTGTTTTCTAAGAACAGCTTTCCCCTCTTTTCTGTGAAGCGTGGGAGCGGGGGAAGAGCGTGGGGTGGTCAGAAAGATCTTGGGACGCTTGTGACCCAGGAGGGGCAAATGCGTTCCCATCGCGTTACCCGTGCTTTGGGAATCCGACGAACCTCAGGGTCAAGCCCCTGGCACGGAGCGTGAAAGAAGCGAGGCTGGGTAGCTCCTCTAGACCTGGCTGCGCGCCTCCGGTGACGGGAACGCACGCCTGTGAAGCAGGCCAGGCCCTCCCTCGGCCCTCCAGCGAGCGGGCAGAATCCACCTCCTCCCACACCCCTGCTCCCGTTTCTCCATCCCTCTTCCAGCATCGACCTCCCTGGGGGCATGAGTCCCACCCCAGCCCCGGCCCCCACACCGCCCAAAGCCAGGGGCTGCTCTCCGCGAGGTCAGGGCTGGTTCGCTACCCGCCTCAGCCGGCTCCTCTTGGCTCCCATTTCCAGGGAGACCCTGGGCAGATCATAAAGAATGGGGCTCCCGGCTCACTGTGGGGCGGAGCCTGGTGGCAGGCAAAGACGTGCCTGCGGTGCTGGGTGGCCTGGGAGCTGGGGGGCACTGACACCCCCAGGTGGCATAGGAAGGGGTAGAGGAGACACCCCGCCAGGCCCGGGCTTGCTGGGGTGGCGGCAATCTCGCGTCCTAGGCCTGGGTGTTTGGGATCTCAACTAATCTTCGTGGCTGTGCTGCCACCGAGGAGGCTGAAGGGCTGCGTCTCTGGGCTCGGGACACGTGATCCTGACAAGCTGAAGGTGGGCTCCAGACCCTTGGCCATCTCAGGTAAGGGCAGCGTCCCCTCCATGAAGATGGGGTGTGGAGCGGGAAGAGGACACCCAGGAAGGCTTCCTGGAGGAGGTGGCCCCAGAGCCTGAATTCACCAACAGGCCGGATCACATACAAGTCGGACCGTGGCACTGCCCTGCCGCAGCCTGCCGAGCCAATCCTGTCTACACGACCCGGAGCCAGCCTGCCGGAGCCGGGCTGCAGGAATCCCAGGGCCGTCCCCAGTGACAGCCTGGGGAGCTAAAATCGCTTCTCTAACAACCGACCACAAATGACCAGGAATTGGTTAATAACGGGGGTTCTCTGATTTTCGTCCCTGTCTCCAACTTTGAACCAGCCAGAGAAGGAAACAGGGCCTCTGACCAAGGCCCTAGTACGCCGGGCCCCCATCAGCCGCTGCGGGCCCCACACCAGCACCTCCGCTCAGGGCACACCCAGGACTCTCCCGGCCGCCTGCCTTCGAGTCCGCCAAGACCCAAGTGGCCAGTGACAGTGGCTCAGTCCCTGCTACGGCAAGTTCAGAACAAAGCATGCTGCCTTCCCCACTTGGTGGGTCTCCTTGGGTCTCGGCAGGTGACATCTACCAGGTGGCCCCAGAGGGAGAGAGAAAGGTGGAAGAACACTGTTGGCACAGGCACAGAGGAGAACAGGAGCCGAGGCCACGGTGGGGCACGCACCAAGAAAACTCCTACTCAGCCGACAACGCCCGCTTGGTGAGGTCCCTCCACACAGAACCATGAATACTTTCGGGGTCCGCACAGCCCTGTGGACCTGCTCCACACGCCCACCCTGCAGCCCTGGAGACGCTCCCAACCCCAGGTGAGGGGCAAGCAGCCCTGTTGCCCGGATGGGACCCAAGGCCAATGAGCGGCTCCTGGGCACCAGCCGCCATGAGCGCCTGAAGCCTGCGCGGCCCTGCCCGCCCGCTGCCGGAGCCTCCCTGGCACGTGGGCCGTCTTTCCACTCGAGCCACCCGCTCCGCCATGATAACAGCGCAGACTGGCAGAGCGCTCTGATTTAATCAGGGCCGGACACAGCATCCCCTGCTGCCACCACTTGTACTGCCCGGGGCCCCGGATGCTCAGATTAATGCGCAGACGCCACAGACGCTGTTCTGCCGTGTTCCTCAGCTTCCCAGCCGGGCGCCAGCTTTGCCCAGACCCTGGGCTCAGGCCCCACGTCGGCTCCCAGAGGCTCCAGTCCTACCCCCTCGCCTCACCTAGACCAGTCCCCGCTTAGGGGTGGGGCGTGAGTGGGACACCCCAGGCCAGAGGAGGGGCCGAGGGGACCCAGTTCAGATGTTGGAATTCGCCCTGGGCCGAGCCTGGAGGGAGACAGACGTTAGCCTGTGGCAGAAACAGCGGCCCTCTGGCTGGGCCACGGACCCAGGGGACACGCAGGGGACACAGCAACTTCACCGCCACCCCATCTTCAATCCAACCAGCCATGTCTGACTCTACCTGGTGTCCGGCCCAGGGTGCTGCAGGAACCCCTCTGCCTTTAAGGCCGAGCCCCCTGGGCCTCGTGTTCCCACCTGAAGGACGGGCACCCATCCGCGCACGGACCCTGCCCAGGACAAGCGTGAGGATCCCAGAGAGCCGTCACTGTGACCGTGAAGGGCCAGCGGTGCCGAGCAGAGACCCGGCAGGACGCTGGGGCTGGGCTCGAGCCCCGTGCAGCCCCCCAGGCTGAGGCCTTAGGCACCTGCCCCCCAGCCTGTCCTCTCCGTGCAAAAAGAGGCAGAGAATAAAGAACCAGGCCCAGTCATGCAAGGCACCATTCCAGGCTCTTCAGAAGGGGGCTCCTCTGAGCCCCACAGTGCCACACGTCACCAGGAAAGAGACTGAGATCCAGTGACAGGCCCCAGGTCGCAGGGCGGTGGGCGCTGAGCCCGACGCGAAGGCATGTCGCCCGGCTCAGGAGACCACTGACGAGCCCTGGCTCCCGCCTCCCACCTGGCCCAGAGCGCCTGGCTCAGCCAGGCCCCGCCAAGCCGCTGGGTCTCAGCGGCCAGGGCTCGGCCCGTTGGGTGACGTCTTGGCGAGCGTCTTCATGTTCCTTGGTCGGTTTTCCGGATCAGGCAAGCGCCGTCCCAGGCTGTGGCCGCACCTCCTCCTCCGCACAGCGGGGCTGCACCCCCACCTCTCCGGGCCGCTGGGGCAGGGCAGGAGGGCGGGGCTCACCGTGGTCGCACACCTACCTGTCCTTGACCTCTGGCTCTCAGCTGACCTTGCTGGGCCAGCTGGCTACCCGGCCTTGCATGCCCGCAGGGCGGCTTTCTTCATTCGTCCTGGGGAATTGAATGCTCCTCTCCCCTGAGTCTCTGCATCCTGGTTGGCTGGACGGGCAGCCCGAGTGCTAGCGGTCCATCAATTAGCCAGGGCTTGGGACCCTGGGACCTGCGCCTGCCCGCAGCTGCCAGGCAGGCTTCCTGCGGGGCTTTCCTCCCCTCTGTCACATGGCCCCTCTTCCACATCCCTCCTGGCTCTCCTGGTTTCCACTTATACCACAGCTAAGCATGAATGAGTCCCCGCTCCCCAGAAAGTAGCAAGGGGGACCCAGAGGAAAAGTGGCTACCCAAGACCACCCGGCAAGCGTGGCTTTAGACCCAAGTCTTCTGACTCCTGCTTTCAGGTCCAACTTTTGCATGTACTGCCCCTCTTCCTGGAGTGCTCTCCCCATAGAGCTTTGTGTGGCTCCCTCTGTCTCCTTCCCAAATCACATCCTCTCCATCACAGTCCCACCCCCTCCCCAGGAGCTTCCCTGCCACCTCTCCAAGCGCACGGCCCGCTGATGAGGTACTCTTGTGACCCTCGGACCACCCGACTCAGCTTCTCAGCTGCCAGCCCCGTGAAGGCAGGGCTGTGACAGTCCAACAGGGCCCTTGGCCAGAGCTGGCCATCGGCACCTGGCATGTAGCCGCCTCAAGGAATCTTCACAGAGTGAATGAATGTGCGTCCATGAAGACCCACGCCTGGGCAGCGGGCCTCTCCTGTGGCCGTGGCAGCAGGATGCTGGGGACAAACAGGGCTGGCCGCACCCTTCCCCCAGCCCAGCTGGGGCTGCAGCCGCCTCTGATTAGGCTCTGATTAGCAGAGGCTCTCAGCCATCAGCTTCCATTAGTCGCGTCTGATTTTAGCTGGGAAGCCTGGCTGGTGGCCAAGAAGGTGTCTCCAGAGAGGCCAGAGGAGGAGGCGCTCGGGAGAGGCTCAGGACCCTCAGAGCTCCGGCGCAGAGGCTGGGTGGGAGGGCAGGGAGGCAGGAGCTAGGGGCCCAGTGGGGCCCCAGGGTGCCCAGCCGACCTCCCGCTCCTGCACCCTAACGGAGACTCTGCTGTCACCGCTCTGAGACCTTGGGAGAGTCACTTGCCCTCTCAGGGGCTCAACTCCCATGATGGGAAATGGGCAGGATGGACGTCTCAGGGGCTCCCCCAGCTCCGGGAGCCGAGCTTCCATCTGGCTGGTTCCCGCGTTCCCTGGATGCTCGGGGATCCTGCTCCCCCGACGCCTTTCCCACCCACTCTGGCCCACGGCTGATTTTCTAGTACAAATCACCCCGTGTCCCTCTTGGTCACCGGCCCAACCATGCACCCCCTACCCTGCCTGTGCCGCCTGTGACACTGTCACCTCCTACACTGGCCCTGTCCCCTCCACGTGTGGTGTCCTCCCTCCTCTTGCTCCCTGGGTGCCTCTGTGATGGTCCCCAGTACCCCCAGACCCAGACAGACAGAGCTCCCTCCTCCAGGCCTTCGCAGCTCCACTGTGCTCCGAGTGACTGTGAGCACACCGTGGTCATTACTTTAGTCCCCTCCGTCCCCAGGGACTGGCATAGGACCTGGCAAAGAACGATAACGATAATGGCATTAATGGTGGTGATGATAACAAGGGCGATAGCAGGCGCTGATTTGTTGAGCATCTACTGTGTGCCAAGGACTATGCTGTGTTCTCTATGCCAATATTTCAGGCAACCCTCTCTCAAGAACCCTGTAAAGCAAGGTTCCTGAGTCACCCCCATTGTACAAAGAAGTCAAACGGGGTTCGGAGAAGCTAAGTAACACCCCCAAGTTCCCACCGCAAGTGACAGCAGAGCCAGCATGTGACTTCCCAAGACCCAGACCCGGGGTCTGAGCTCATTTCGAGAGCGCGTCCCTGAGCTTCAGAGTCGACAGAGGTGAGGGAAGAGTTGGGAAGGAGGTGGCATGAGGCAGGGCAATTTGGTGGTGTGACGCTGACTGGAGAGCCCGCCCGTCTGTGGCAGGAGTTCGACCTGTCGGATCTGTTCTCAGGTGTGACGTGGCACCTGGGACGTGGCCTGCGCCGGGGACGTCTCCCACAGCATCACGCGCGGCATGGTGCAGCGCATGTGACAGGGCGTCTGCGCTGACCCCAAGGCTGGTCTCGCGTTGGGGGAAGTCAGGACGCAGGATGGCAGAGAGGGACAGAGAAGACGCCCAGCAGCCCCGGCTCCTCGGCCACGCAGAGTGAGGGCTCGGGAGACATTGCCGCGTCTGCCCCAGCTGCCGAAAGGCTTTAGGGACCCCACGGAGCCCAGCCGCGGCTGCTGGCAGTCATCCCGGAGGGATGCGCATCGGCGTCACACAGGTGCCTGGACGCGGGTGCTCACGGCGGCCTTATTGGTAAGGGCGGGAAGTCGGACATGACCCCGGTGTCCTCTGAAGGCGATGTGGCGCACCGCCAGGGGTCCAGCCACAGGTGGGACCCCACCCAGGGATCAGGGCAGCTTAGAGGAGGAGAAGTCTATCTGGGGCCCCCGGGGGCAGAGCTTCGGTCACACGGTCGGCCACTTCCAAGTGCTGGGCCCAAGGTGAGGCATGGTCATGGAACGGGCGTGGCCGAGGCCAAGTGCTCAGCTCCTGGCAGCCAGAGAGCAGGGACGCGAGCAGTCCTCAGGGGCACGCCCCCCTGGTGACCTACTTCCTGCGACCACGCCCGACCTGCCTACAGCCGCCACCCAGGACAGCAGTCCCTCCACTTACTAAGCCACCAGATGGAGTAAGCCAGCGATCGGCCGCAGCTCCCACGACCTGATCGCCTCGGAACAGTCCCGCGATGGCCCGTGAGCCTTTAGGGGCACATTTCGCATCCAAACCGCACCCCAGGCTACGCATGCTACAAAATGACAGGGGCCAGCTCACTCTGGCCCAGGACCATTGCCTGGGCTCCACACCAAGCCCCAGTCAGGGAGGATGTGACTTCTGGGAGAAACCCAGGGACCCTCTCCCTACTTTTTTGCATCTTGCTGTGAATCTGTACAAAATAAAATAGTTTCCAAAGCAGGCCTCGAACGTCTCCGCAGACAACCCTCATGGTGGAGTGGCCACACCAGCAGGCGGGACGGGTCTTCCCAGGTAATGACAGAGCCCCTCGTCCTGACCGGGGCTCCCTGGAAGGCCTGTGCCCAGTGCCACCTTCGGTCACTCCCAGGATTCTCCCACGACTAATATCCCCAACTTCCCAGGACAAAGGGGTCTCAGGCAACTGGAGCACCTGTGTTGGGGGACAGAACATGGATTCGAGCCCCAAATGCCTGCCTTTCGAATCCCCCGCCTCTGTTTTAGCTGTGTTTACCATCCGGGTGGAGAGCACTCTTCTGGAAGCTTCTCTGTAGAGTCTCTAATCAGCGTGCCTCGCTGGAATGATCAAAGAGAAAACAAGCAAACACTACAGAGTGCTCCCGGGGTCCCATTGAAGCTCAAGGCTTCAATGTCCCAGTCTCCACCGCACCTACTCCTGGCTGGCGTGAGGGGACCTGCCTCCTGGGCTCTCTGCCCTGCGTCCTGCCCCTGGCCCTCCCTGTGGACAGTGGGGGGAGAAGTCGAAGCCCCAGGCTGCTCCCACTTGGGAGCAAGACGCCGACCCGAGAGCCTCAGTTTCCTCATCTGCAAAATGGGCATTAGGAACACTTCCTGCTTCTCGGGTGGCTACGAAGGGGTGGCAACATCCCCCCATGCCTGCAGCCTGCTCCGGGCCAGAGCCTCGGCCGTTTGCAAAGTGGAACCCAGTTCTAGGAGAAGAGCCGGCTCCACAAGGCTGCTCCTCTCACGGCTGCCCCGGCCTCCGCGGAGCCAGCCACAGCCTGGGTCACGCGGACGGGCGGGCGGCAGTGCCTGGGCAACCTGGCACATCCCTGGAACGGGGCCTCCCTGGGAGGGAACGTCAGCCCCAGAGGACCAAAGAGAACATGCCACAGCCCACAGGCTCTGAGGACCCCGAAAGACCCTGCTCTGCCCGCTGGTTTCCACACTGAGAATCGATTTTCAAGGGTGCTTCCCAGCAGCCTCTGGCCTGTCTCTCCTGCGTCCTTACTCGTCCCGCCCTGGCCGCAGGCCACCTCCTCCAGCGCTCTGCCTCCCCTGATGCGCTTGCCTCAGGACTGAGTGGGGCAGCTGGGGCAGGAGCTGGCTCCCATCACTGCCCCCCACGGGGTCTGGATGCCAGGACCCCGGCCTCCCTGCCGGATGAAGCCCCTGGCAGGGCTGGAGAGGGGAGAGCCACGCTGGGCCAGGAGGCTGTTCCCAGGCTGGGGCTGAGGAGTGGGGCCCTGGCCAAGTGGCCGGCGTGGGGGTGACTTCCTGCCCCCAGGAGGGATAGGACGCTGCCAGCTTCCCATGCCCAGCCCACAGCAGATGTTCCAGGGAGAATTCCAGGGACGTGCCCTGATTAGGGCAGGGAGTGGGAAGAGGGGCGGGGAGGTGGAGATCTGCCCAAGGAAGCAAGGCAGGAGCGCTGGAGAGGTCACAAGGGACAGTGGAAAGGACATGGGACAGAGATCACCCAGGCTGTCTCTGTGGCTGGCTCGCTGTGTGGCCCTGGGACAATCATGTCTCTCTCTGGGCCTCGTCTCTGCCACCAACAGCCCAAGACGGCTGGACAAGTTGTTCACCTCACATATTCACTGAGCACCTACTGCATTTGGGGCCCTGGGTCACCCGGAGCCAGGGAGCCAGGTTTCTCCCTGACCCCTGGAGTTGGTATCTGTGCGGATGCAGAGGGCCCACAGCTCCCACGGGGAATGAGACCAGGGAAGGGCCAGTGCCTGGGCCTCCCGGGGCAGCAGGAGGCCCCAGGGAACCAAAAACCTAGGTGTGCAGGCACCTGCCTGGTGTCCCAGACTGAGGAAGAGCAGGTGGATGGGGATCCTGGCAGGTGCTAAGGATCCAAAGGCTGGGGGCTGATGGGGACCCTGGCATGTGCTAGTGAGCCAAAGGCTGGGGTCTGATGGGGACCCTGGCATGCGCTGAGGATCCAAAGGCTGGGGGCTGATGGGGACCCTGGCATGTGCTGGTGATCCAAAGGCTGGGGGCTGATGGGGACCCTGGCATGTGCTGGTGATCCAAAGGCTGGGGGCTGATGGGGACCCTGGCATGTGCTGGTGATTCAAAGGCAGGGGGCTGACGGGGACCCTGGCATGTGCTGGTGATCCAAAGGCTGGGGGCTGATGGGGACCCTGGCATGTGCTGGTGATTCAAAGGCTGGGGGCTGACGGGGACCCTGGCATGTGCTGGTGATCCAAAGGCTGGGGGCTGATGGGGACCCTGGCATGTGCTGGTGATTCAAAGGCTGGGGGCTGACGGGGACCCTGGCATGTGCTGGTGATCCAAAGGCTGGGGGCTGATGGGGATGCTGGCATGTGCTGGTGATCCAAAGGCTGGGGGCTGATGGGGTCACTGGCAGGTGCTGAGGATCCAAAGGCTGGGGACTGATGGGGATGCTGGCAGGTGCTGGTGATCCAAAGGCTGGCGGCTGATGGGGACCCTGGCATGTGCTGGTGATCCAAAGGCTGGGGGCTGATGGGGTCGCTGGCAGGTGCCGAGGATCCAAAGGCTGGGGGCTGATGGGGTCGCTGGCATGTGCTGGTGATCCAAAGGCTGGGGGCTGACGGGGACCCTGGCATGTGCTGGTGATCCAAAGGCTGGGGGCTGATGGTGTCGCTGGCAGGTGCCGAGGATCCAAAGGCTGGGGGCTGATGGGGACCCTGGCATGTGCTGGTGATCCAAAGGCTGGGGGCTGATGGGGACCCTGGCATGCGCTGAGGATCCAAAGACTGGGGTCTGATGGGGTCGCTGGCAGGTGCCGAGGATCCAAAGGCTGGGGGCTGACGGGGACCCTGGCATGTGATGGTGATCCAAAGGCTGGGGGCTGATGGGGACCCTGGCATGTGATGGTGATCCAAAGGCTGGGGGCTGATGGCGTCGCTGGCAGGTGCCGAGGATCCAAAGGCTGGGGGCTGATGGGGTCGCTGGCAGGGGCCGAGGCACGGCAGAGGCCAGCCCTGGGTGCCGTGGCAAGGATTTTGGTCCTATGTTCAGAGAAACCCGAAGCCTCTGCGTGTGAAGACGGATGAGAGCTAAGCCCTGAGAAGTTCCTTCCTGGAAAGAGTAGTCAACAGAGGGGCCGCTCTGCCTGCCTGAGCGGGGCCCTCAGTCCCTTCTCCCTCCCAGAGACCCTTCCTTGGAACCCCGAGGCCTCGAGGAGTCCAGTTTGGGAACCAACAGGCCAGATGACCTCTAAGGACCCGTCTAGGTTCCAGGAGGATTCTAGAACATTCCTGAGAGCACTCTGGCCCACACTAGCACCTCAGGCTTTGGACAGCCCGCCCCAGCCCTCCCGAGGAGGCAGCTCAGGGGGCCTCGGCCCATCGGCCTCTCCCCCACCAGCAGCCCCTGGAAGCGTGGGCGTAGGGAAGGGCAGTCAGAGGCTGTTCCTCTCACAGGCTGTTCCCATGCTCCTTCCCCGGTGACGTCCTATCTCCTAGGTCCCAGTCACCTCTTTAGAAAAGCTGCCCAGGCCTCCCCCAGAGGCGAGTCTCCCTCCGGGGCCCAGAGCCTGAGGGCCCTGCTCTGCACCGTGGGTCATCTCACCAGCCTGGGGCTCCCTGCGCGAGGCTGGCGCCCGTGCCTTCCCTCGCCCTCTCCGCCTGTCCCCTCCCTGGACGGGGGGCGCGCTGGGAGCACGGAGCCAGCTCCCTGCTCTCGAGGAGCCCGAGTCGAACCCCAGTTGCCTTCGCCTCTGGGCCTCAGAGGCCTCTTGGGGCCTGGCCCCAGGGTCCCCAGGGACTCCTTACTGGATCTGTGCGTTAAGACAGGGCCGGGGAAGAGGCCCCGCAGGAAGGCCCGCGGTCTGGCCGTCCCAGGGCCGGCCACCCCCAGCTGAGGCCCCCACGCCCCGGGCCCCACTTTAACTGGCTGGCCGGCCGGCACCGAATGGGGTTTTGCCAAAGAGAAGCAGGGAAGGCAAGGGGCTCGGCGTCTGCACAGGCGGGCAGCTTCAGGACAGACTCCCGGGGGACGTCCAGTGACTGAGGGGCCGCTGACCGGGGCACAGCTTCAGTACTGCTGGCTGGACCCAGGGGACAATGACGTCCCGATCCAGCACCACGGCCAGAGCAAGGATCACTTAGCACCAAGGCCTGCCAGCAAACCCAGCAAGAATGGGTGTGCTGCCACCCCGCCCCCGTGATCACGCCACCCCCGTCACCGTCACCACCACCATCACCGCCACTGTCACCAGCAACCTCAACGCCAACACCAATGTCCCCAAGGCCGGCACTGCCAGCCCTCCCTAGCACGGCCACCAACAGCAAGACAGTTCGTTACTGAGACCAACACGACCACAGGACTCCAGCCTCCCTCGGGTCCCCAATAGTCACCACCCCATGACACCATGAGCATCACCAAGGCCAGCCCTGTCCCCAGCTCCGCACTCCTGACTCAACCCGGGCTCAGCCGACCCACCGCCCGCAGCGCCTGCCACCACGACCTCCGCTGGACGTGAGGAAAGATCTGGGAGGGCCACCGCGATGTCCATCCCAGAGCGCTGGCGCCTGACCCCCAGGCCAGGCTCTTGCCCTGTGTCTGGTCTGTCTCTGTCGCCTGGACACCCTCCCCAGCGTGTCCTACCCTCCCTGGTGCTTCCAGTACCTGGTGACTGTCCCCCGCCTCAGGGTCTTTCCTTCCTCCCCTGTAAAATGGGGACAACAAATACTGTATTCCTGAGGGGCAGGCAACCAGAGATAGATGGTGCCCAGGACGCAGAGGGCACAGGGTCGGGAGCAGGAGATAGATGGTGCCCAGGACGCAGAGGGCACAGGGTCGGGAGCAGGAGATAGATGGTGCCCAGGACACAGAGGGCACAGGGTTGGGAGCAGCTATCGCTGGCACCCGGGCTGGCAGGGAAAAGGGTGCACTCGTGCCAAACCGGGCGCAAGGTGCTCACTCCTGGGACGCTGGTAACAGGGGTGTGAGGACAGGGGCAGGTGCGCACGGCAGTGGCGGGGGCCCCGTGACACCGGCATGTCCAGCGGGGAGCGCCGGAGGAAATGAAGGACCAGGGGATAACTGAGCTAGGAAGGGACCAGATGGAGCCAGGCTATGTGGCGGGCTCCGGGTCGTGGGTCTGCCTTCCCTCCAGTGGTGACAGTTGGTGGCACCTGTGCTGATCTTCACCACAGCCTTGCACAGGTAACACTGGCCACCCTGGGCTCCCATGTGGGCTCTCACTGTGCCCCAGGCCCTGCCGGTCTACCGGCTGCTCGCTGGCTGGCCTCTGGCCACACCTAGGCCTACCCCAGCGGCCACGCAGGTGCTCCGGGCGGCTGTTCCAGGCTCCCAGAGCTCTGGGGCTCCACGTGTCCCCCCAGCTCTCCCTGTCCCAGGGGAGCCCCCAGCCGGGCCAGGTGGTGTCTGGGCATCCCACGAGCAGCTGCCCAGGCAGCAGGGCCTCGTCCCTTCTGCCCGGTGGGAGGGTCTGCCCCCTCCCGAGCTCTCGTTCCCAGCAGACGCCTTGGCAGGACCCCTGATCCCTTCTCCTTCCCTGGGACGGATGGCTTCCAGCTGCCTGCCACCCGGCCTGGGAACATTCCTCTGAGGCTGCAGGTCCGGGGATCTCTGAAACCTGAGTGGCCCCTCCATCGCCCCGCCCAGGGACGCTCTCCAGCCACCACTTCCCTTGAGCACCAAAGCCTCAGTCAGAGAGGTCACCCAACTGAACCTGAGGGACTTGGGACAGAAGGCCTTCTCAGTCGGTGACGACTGTGTACCAGACTGTCCGGCCTCCTAACAGATGGGGAGCTGGGACTTGCCACACCCTGGTCATTTTATCAACAGGGAAACTGAGGCTGGGAACGTCCCATGGCTGATGGATGACAGGGCAGTGCGGTGACTCAGGGGACTGAGGCCTACCCTCCTGTCTGCCCTGCCCCCTCCACACCAGGAGGGGAAACTGAGTCCCAGAGAGAGAAAGCACCCTCACCAGGACGCTCCTGGGGGCACGGGGACCGTGGTGAGCCCAGGACCCACTTCCGGCCGCCCCGCTGACCTCACCCGCTGCTCTGGGCCTCAGTCCCTCCTCCACCCGAGAGCTCCAGCTCTTCTCAGGATGCAGATCCACTGTCCCCACCCTGCCCTGCAGGCACCCCACATCCCTCTCAGCCCAGTCCGAGATCAGGGCCTCTGTGCCGCAGCCCCCTCCTCCTCCTCCAGCAGAAGGGGCCGGCCTCCTGCCCTTGCTGAGCTCCCGGCCTCCACGATGCCCACCTGCCCTGCCCTCCAGGGCCAGGGCTACTGCGTGCCGACTCGTCTGCGCTTCAGAATGGACGGCCTCCCTGGGGCTCCTCTGGGCCTGCCACCTCTTCTGGGGACGGACCACCTGTGTGGTGGACAGAGAGACCCCACTCTTAGCGCAGCCTGTGGCCCTGGGCCAGGTCGGCTGTGTCGGGTCCCCCACCCCATCACACCCCCGGGGGACGGGGCCCTCGGTGCTCAGGAGAGTGACGGCAGCAGGTGCCGCCCTGCCGCGGGCCTTTCCCACGTGCACCGCCAGCTGGGAAGATGGATGGGCCCCGCCCAGGGCTGGGAACAGGAGCTCATGTCACCCGGCTTCCCATCGCTGCCTGGAATGGGCCATAAAATTGTCCAGGGCCAGACGCTGGATCCGGGCCACCTTCCCAGGTCATGGGAGGCCCGTTGTCCTGTTTTGCTGTTACTGTTCCTTTTTAAAGAAGAACAGAGGGAGAAAGAGAGGGAGGAGGGAAGGTCCTCTGCCGCACTGTCCCCAGCCGGCTCGCGGCCGCTCCCCAGCGTGGCGGGCCTCTCCTCCTGCCTGCTCTGCCTCGGGCGGGCCCGGCCGACTTGGGCTGGCCGTGGGTTTCTGGCCTTTGGTGCTAACCTGCCAAAGGGGGCGGCAGGGTGGACGCCTCCCAGCTCTGCTCTCCACAGGCCCGAGTCCAGGAGCACATGTCCAGGGCCGAGGCAGGAGCTCGGGCGTTCCTGAAATCCCCACCCAGAGTCTGGAGGGGCAGGAAGAGGGCGGCCGAGAGGACAGGGCGCTCCCCGGGGACACCGCCTCCCTGGGACTCGCTCTCCTGCTGGGGCGTGGTCAGAACATCTGGGCAGCCGGTCAGAGAGACCCAGGTGCCCACTACCTGCCAGGCACCACCTTGCGGGCGTGGACTGGAGACCCCAAAGGAGGTGCTGCGTCTCCCTTCGCAGACAGGTGACCCGCAGATCCACAGCCTGCCCCAAGGTGGCCAATCAGCAGCTCAGACCTGGGACCAGAACCCAGAAGCCCCGGGCCATGTGCTCTGCTGCCCAGTCCTGGGCCCCCCCCCGGATTCTCTGACCCCCCAGGAGAAGAACAAAACAACACCTCAGGCTCAAAGCCAGGCACCCTGGCACGGAAGGAGGGCCCCACCGACCCAGGCAGGGCTGCCGGGGCTCAGCACCATGGCCAGGGCGATGCCGGGCCCCAACGTGAGCCCAGGGCAGTCACAGGCCTGGCCGCCTGCCCAGCGCCCTCACTGTGTGCACCCTTCCCCGCCGTCCTGCTGGAGCACGTCCCTGGGCCCCTGGGCCCCGCCTGAGCTGGGTGCGGCTCTCACACTGGCAGACAGGCTGCTGTCTCTCCGTCATCTAGCAATCGTTTCCTGAGGACCTACTGTGTGCCAGACACTGAGTCGGCCCTGGACACGACACAAGGAGGCACCATCCTCCCTTCCGGGGGAGAGACAGGGCCAGATAACATCTCTGGGGACAGCGCCAAGGGTCAGGAGGAGCAGCCGCTACGGCTGAGAGGAAAGGCAAGGAGGCTGGGGTGGGCGGCAGGGTGGCCTCTAAGGCGGGGACATGTCTCCTGAGACCCGCAGTGTCACAGAGGCCAGCAGGGCATCCGGTTTCCTGGGAAGTAGGGAAAACTGAGACCAACTCCTTCTACTTACCGAAGGGGAAACTGAGGCACGGCCACGCAGAAGCTAGGCCTCCTCCCTCGGGACTTGGGTTCTTTTCCTCCCCAGGACCCAGAAGGGGTCGGCGGGGGGTCGGAGCCCCCGAGGCAGGGAGACGGCAGAGCCTCTGGAGCCCCTGCCCCCCAGCCCGGGATTCCCGGCCGGCCCACCCACCCCACTGACTGGGCTTCGGAAAACTGATTTTCAAGCCGCCATCCATCAGCCCAGAACGTCCAGCTGTTGGCGTGACACCCGCGTCCCCACAGCCTCGTCACCTGAGGAAACTGCTCCTGGAGCTCCTCAGCCACCCTGAGATGACCTGCGTGGCCAGGAGCTGGAATCTGGGGACCCCAGAAAGCACGTCCCCTCCATCAGCCTACACGCCACCCCATCAGCCTACAAGGGCCTTCGCCCCCCTGGCAAGAGGCCCTCTCAGCCCCACAGGCTCAGGTCTGCCTGAAGACCCCTCAGGGACAGGGAGCTCAGCCCCTGCCCTGGGGACAACTCAGGCCCTGGGGGCTCTGGAGCCTGGTGGCAGTCACTACTGTGGTCACCACTGTGCTTGACCTCAAGAACTAGGCAAGCTGGTACCTTCTCATTCAGACAACGTCCAAATCGGGGCCAAGTTTACCCAGCCGGCTGGTGGGTGGTTCTACCCAAGGACAGGTTCGCCCCAAAGCTGGGGGTCAGCCTGCAGCCCCGGCCTCCTCCCTGGTGGTCAACAAGTCCTTTTGCCCTGGAACTTCTTCCACCAGCCTCGGTTCTCTGACCATCACTTGGCAATCTCCCTCAGAAACCTCTGGAAGGCCAACTGGGGCAGCGGCTTCACACCAACCCTGAGTCTCTCTATTCCTCAGCCTCCAGTGGGCGAGGCAGGGTGTCTACCAGTTCACCTTGGCCCTGAAACAATCTAAAAAACCAGAGTCATCCACGGACAGAGTCCCAAGGACATAAGGGAGGGGTGTTCTAGCCCTGGGGTCCAGGGCAGAAACAAGCTGCAGCCCAATCCTGCGGCAACTTGCTGTGTGATCTTGAGTAGCAGAAAATCCTCTCTGGGCCTCCGGTTCCAAAAAGGAAATAGCAAATCTGAAGAGAAGTGAGAGTCTCTTATACAGATTGACTTCTGCCAGGGCAGGGAAGGACCTGGGTGAGATCTGAGGCCGAGAATCAAGTTTCACCAAGGAAGTCAATAGAACAGTCATGGTGAGATAAGCAGAGAGCCTCTCAGAGAGGGAAAGCAACCTGTCTGAGGTCACCCAGCCACCAAAGGGCAGACCTGGAACCAGAACACAGGCTTCCAGGGGGCCAGGCCATCCTCTGAGGGCCCCCTGGGAGCAGTCAGGACCCCAGAAGGCAAGGCTGCAAGTCCCTCTTCCACCCCCAGGGACCCAGTCTGGCAGGGCTGGTGGAGGAGAGGAACAGTGCCCACAGCTGGTGGAGAGGGATCGCAAAGGGTTAAGGCCGGCCCAGGGCCGCCTTGATCCCGAGCAGGCAGGACCCCGGTGGAGCGGGGGCTTGGGTTTCATGCCAGTCCCAGCCTGGCCCGGCTGTAAAATACGATCGTGTCTCCCTGCTGATTGATGGTCTAGGAACCTCGGGAGATGGGCTGGGGCCGGATCAGGTTCGCAAGGGCTCAGGCGCTGACATTCTATCTGGGGCCTTCTGGAACCCTCCACGGGCCCGTCTCCACGGGCCCTGCAAGCCCTGGCAGAGGCTGGGCGGTGGGGAGGCCAGACAGCCTCCACAGCCAAGCACAGGCAGAGGCCGCCCTGGGACCCACCCAGAGTCCTCTCTGGAAATCTCAGGGACTGGCCTGGCCACAGCTCGTCCGTTGCCTCATTCAATCATTCATTCACGTCCCGGGTGCTCACTGTGTGCAGGGGAAGCCGACCAGACCCAGCCCCTGTCCTCAGTTTTCCAGGAAAGAATGTTCTAGATTTGACTCCCATCCCTGGTGGGCAGGATGGAGGACAAGGGCAAAGGACCAGGCTGACCCACCACTTAAGAGTCGTGACCTTGCACCCGTCCCCAACCCTTCCCGGCCTCGCCCACTTCTAGAATGGCAGGTGCAGGCGCAGCCACGGCGGGCGCGCTGGTGCAGAGCCAGCGAGGAAGGAAGCCAGGACCCTCCGCACGGGCCGGCACTGGAAAACGGCGGAACCGACGTTGCCCGTCCCCACCTTGGACTCGGAGGGAGCCCCTGGGCTGTGTGGGTGAGGGCGGGGTGGCCGGCGCCAGCCGTGGGTCCCTTCTGCGTGACACCCATCCGGCCCCGTGGGAGGGCGTCCCGTGGAGGCCGGCCGCCAACTTCCCCTCCCTCCTGCTGAGCCTCTCCACGTCCTACCCCGGCCCTCCGCGTTGCCCTCGGGTGGAGCGTGAGTCCTGGGGACAGGGACGGGGAGACGTCCTCCCTCTGGGGACAGGGACGGGGTGTGAAGGGAAGGCAGGGAGGGGCGGGGAGGGGAGGCGGGAGGGACGGCCACCCCGGCCTCGCTCCAGCTGCCATGCTGCAGTGACCCCAGGAGGAGCCGTCGTCACAGGCCACTCGGGTGTCCCCGTCCAGCCCCCGACACAGACCCCCGTGGAGACTCCGGGCCAGCGCCCGGAAGACAAGACGCGGCCTTCGGGACACGCCTGACCCTCGGGAGGCGCTGTCCAGACCCGCGGCGGGGCCGCAGGCTGGGAGAGAGCCCTGGCGCCCCAGCCCGCCTGCCCGCCTGCCCGGCGCTCCCAGGACCCTCCCGGCTGCACTGGCCACCCCGTGTCCTGCCTGGTGGCGGCCACACCCCAGCAGCGGCCTCCCGGGCCTCTCTCAGGCCTCCGTGTTGGTCCACACAACCACCTCTGAGCTGACCGTGCCGGCTGCCTGACCCGTCACCTCAGGGCCCGTGACCCTGGGAGCTGCGGCCCGTCCAAGGCTGCCCTGTCTGCCAGACGGGGAGCCCGGGGAAGCCGCGGGACGTCCCTCCCCGCCCCCTGCGGGCACTCAGCGGCTGCTGACGGTACTGTGCTCGGCTCTCCCAAGGCCCACTCTGGTCCCCGAGCACATTCCCCACAAGGGGACCAGGGGAGAGGAGCCCCCGCCCAGCAGCTGGCCCTCGGCCTGACCCTGGCCTCCCCTCAGCACCCCGAAGGCCCGGGCCCCAGGGTCCTTAATCCACCCCAGAGTGACACAAAGCAAGTGCTACACCCCAGGGCCCGCCCGCTGCGAGAGGCTGCGGATCACACGGGCCAGGAGAAACCCAAGCTCGGCACGCGGCCCCCAGGCCCAGCGGAATGTCAACAGCAGATTAGACCTCGCCCCGTTCCCAGGGTCTGGGAAGAGCGAGGGGGCCTCCCCCAAGCACCCCCCCTGGCCTTCTGCTTGGAGCGAGATCAGCCCCCAGCCCCCCAGAGCCTGGAAAGTCAGGATTGCTGATAGAGCCAAACGCTCATGGCACCGGGGCTCAGAGAGGGCCAGGAGCTTGCCCGGGGTCACACAGCAGTCTTGTCCAGCGACGAGGCCACATCCCAGCTTCCCCGTGCTGTGGCCTCGCTGCTGCCTACACGGTCTCCTCATCTTTCAACCTCAGTCTCTCCAGCGATTTTCCCTGACTGTGACCTTGACCAGATCAATAGACCTTTCCTTCCCAATTCCCTCGCCAGCCAACAAGGCTCACTTCTCCCCCCCCAGCGGAGCCGGCCCCGTGGACGGTCCCCCGTGGGAGTGAGGTGCCTAGGGGAGGAGCAGGGGAGTTGGCGGAGCTCAGCTGCCGTTGTCACTTCCCGGGGATCAGGAAGCCCTCATCCCTCCAGCTCAGCGTCCGCGTCTGTTAAATGGGACCAAGAGCATCTCTCACGCGGGTGTGAAGGGCCCACGGAAAACAGTCTGAGACTGAGGCCGCCACCCGTGCCTCGAGGCCTGGCGGGACACTCGTGGCAGGACCGTGGTGACTGCCTGAGGCCCAGGAGGCGCCGCGAGGGGTGAGCCCGGGCGGTGCGCACTGGCCAGCCCAGCCCGGGGACGGGAGGCGGGGGCCGCCGGGCGCGGGGACGGCCTCCGCCCGCTCCGCACTCAGTCACCAGCTCCGTGTGACCTTGAGCAGCTGGCTGCCCCTTCCTGGGCCCTTGGTTTCCCTTTCTCAAAGCAAAGGGTCTGGCGAGAAGCCCCCGGCCCTCCAGCTGTGACCCGCCGCCGTCCCTGCGCCTCCCTTGCGGCTCTCAGAAGAGCAGCTCTGGGAGGCCCAGCTGGCCACACCTGGGGACGCGGGACTATCCAGACCTCGCCAGGGCCTCCGACAGAGCCTCCCCTCCGCCCCCGGCCCGGCCCCCAGGGCTGACTGGCCCGCGGCCCCCGCCCCGCGGGCGGCAGAGGGGGTGCGCCCCCCAGGGCCGCGCAGCTGTCTCCCCGCGTCCAGGGTTACCGGCTCCCAGGGCCGAGGAAGCGGCTGGCATTCCTGTGGGCCTACGTCAGGGGCTTCTCAGGCCCGGCCCGGCTCCCCGGCCAAGGCTGCGCGGGGCCCGGAGCCAGCCAGGCCTGGCTCACGTCCTGGCCCCGCGAGCGTCCCACCCCGCTCTTCACCTGCAGAGGGAGGGAGGTGTCTCTTCCAAGAGCCCAGGACACAAGGTCCAAGATGGTGCAGGGCACGTAGTAATGGCCACCCTGCCACCAGCAACCCCTGCCTCGCAAGAATCCTCGGGCCCATTTTACAGATGAGGAAACGGAGGCCCAGAGAGGTTCAGTGGTCTCCCTAAGGTCACACAGCTACCATGTGGCAGAGCTGGGATTCCAGTCCACAGACTTAATTACACCAACACATGGCTAGATAAGTGTCAGTTCCTTTTGTCCCTCTTTCCCTGCCCTGGCCTCCGCCCGCCCTCGTGGTCAACCCAGTGAGGAGAGCCTGGAGTGGGTGTGGTCCACACCACAGCTTCCACCTCTGCTCCTTGAGCCTCTGCTCTGCCTCCCCTAGCTGTGTGGTGTTGACCAAGGCGCCACCCTCTCTGTTCAAAGATTCACATCTCGTACACTAACGTTAGAGTGGGCGGCACAGGTGGAGAGGCTGGCATTGGTTGTGCTTTGCTGGGTCCTTGTGCGTGCAGAGAGCTAAGCTCCCAGGGTCGCGGGCAGTGGTGGCCAGCAGGGAGGCTGGCGGCCCAAGATGCGTCTATAGACTCTCAACACAGAAGCCGGAAGCGGGGTGCATGCCTGTAATCCCAGCTACTCAGGAGGCTGAAGCAGGAGGATCACATGTAGGAGGCCAGCCTCAGCAACTTAATGGGGACTCTGTCTCAAAATAAATAAAAAGCCCTGGGGACGTAGCTCAGCAGTCAAAAGCTCAGACCTTTGTTTGAATGGCGGTGCCCAGTGGTCTTCCAAAGATCCACTCAATTCATTGAGCACGTATTGAGCATCTCACTAGAGACAGGCCTCCTCAGGGGAGGAAGAAGGACAGGTGTCAAATCAATCATCATGGAGGGACAGAGTATCAAGAGACAGGCTGATGGTAGAAACGAGAACAAGTGGAACTGGCCCTCTAACCTGGTCTGGGAAGGGCATAAGGACTTCCCGGAGGGAGCGACAGCGTGGCTGAGACTTGAACACCAAGTGGCAGGGGGCTGCTGCAAGTTCTGAGAGTAGGTACCGCGTGTGCAAAGGTCCTGGGGTAGAAAAGGTGTGTCCTTTGAGAGGAACTGGAGGGAACTTCATGTGGCTGGTGCAGGGGGACACGGGGATGTGCAGGTGACAAAACCAGTCAGTCCTATGAGCCTCACAGGGCATGACGGTGGGAATCAGGGCCATTTCCCTGGGATTTGGAAATAGCGCTCCAGTCCTCGGAGCAAGGGCACCATCGACCCAGCGTGAGGCCCAGAGGAAGCAGCCCCAGGGCCGACGGGGGCTGATGGAATGTCGTGGAGGGTGCTGAGAGATCATGCGGGGCTGGGCCTGCCTGGCACAGGAGCAGACTCTGAAATGCCAGGCCTGTGATCTGAAGGCACAGCCCCCAGGTGCAGGCGGGGACAGGGACAAAATGGCCCCAGTGGCCCACAGGGCTGGGCAAGGGTCGACCTGCGGGGTCGCGGCCCAGGGGCTGCCGGCTCAGCCCTGGACACAGCTCGGCCAGGCGGGTGGAGGGGGGGCCCAGACGCCACCTCTCCACAGAGCGGGACAGCTCCTGCCCCAGAGGAGGCCGTGCCAGCTGGGGGACGCCTGTCCAGGTACACAAGCCGCGGGCCGCACCCCATCTCGGGGATCCTAGGGGAGACGCCCGGCGCAGGGTTAGGTGACCTGCATGGGGCGAGGTGGCTGAGGCCTGACCTCCATGGCAACAGCCGCCCACGCCAGAGCGCTGACCATGGGCCACGCGCGGCGCCCCAGGGGCTCCTCACCTCCCGGGGCCGGGCACAGCTGCCCCGCACACCTCCCTGCCGAGAGCCGGGAGCCAAGGACATGCTCCAGCTGTGGGCGAAGGAGCCCGGGGAAGAGACAGGAGGTCCCCAGGGCACCCAGGTGCAGGCCGCAGGCTTCCTGGGCCCTAGGCCCGGCTCAGAGTGGCTGCTTCTCACCAGCACCGGAGGCGGGACCAGGTCCTCACACGTGCCGCACGCACGCCGCACCCGGCCCTTTCGATTCCTGATCTCCGACACAGGCTCTTGCTGAGTTGCCAGGCTGGCCTTGAACCTGTGACCCTCGTGCCTCAGCTGGGACCACGGGCGTGTCCCCGTACCAGTCCCAGGGTGGCTTTCTTGTGGAGTCCCTGCCGCACACGGAGGCCCACAGAACATCCTCCACGTTGCATCTGGAGAGCCCTGAGTCTCAACTCTGCTCAGGGCCTCCCCAGGACTTCCTGTTGCCCTGGGATCAGATCCGTACAGCCCTGTCCACCAGCTCCTGCCTCCGCCCCTCGCCTCTGCCTGGAGGGTGTGTCCCCCAGACCCTCTGCTGCAGGCCCTCCTGGCCCCCAGCCTCTGCCACCAGCCACCCCTCAGAGATGCCCTCCCTGGGTGCTGGTGCAAAGCAGCCCCTGCACCCAGAGCACCCGCCTCCCCCTCCACTCCAGGGCGCCCCTCAGTCTGGAGGACCCTGTTGGTGCCGGTTTTCCTCTTTGCTTCTCTCGTGCACGGGCTTTAGGCTGGATCAGGGAGAGCTTCCGCTCCCAGTGGACCCCAGCATCACCAAATAAGTGCTAGTTAGCATCCACTGAATGAATGGAGTGGGCGCACCCAGCAAGGTTTCCTGCTGGAGGCCAAGTCTCAGGACGCCTGGGCTGAGCCCTCGTCTGCAGACAGAGAAACTGAGGCTCCGGGAAGCTGACCTCTCGGGCAAGAGCAGAGGCCGATGCTGGGAGGCAGCTCCCACGCCCTCCAGGGACTTTCCACCAGGAGTCAGGAGCTTCTCGGCCTCAGGCCACCCTTGCCCCTTACACCTGCCTGCCCTTGTGCTGGGCCTGGGGTGGGACACTGACCAGCACCGCCCCTCTGGCCTCCTAAGGAGTAGGCAATCTAGGGACGGGGCCCAGGGCTGGACGTCCACTAAAGACCCTGCTCCGCCAGCCCCCACTGACCTGCCACAGGCAAGTTTCTCTGCTGCAGGTCCTCGGCTCCCTCACTGCTGTGACAGGGACACAGGGACGTTAGGTGAGCGGCAGAGAGAATGTGCCTGCCAAGCCCAGGTGACAGCAACGGGGCTGCCCCTCCCAGGCCTCCCCGGGGCTGGGGTCTCCAACCCAGGTCTTCAGCCCATCCACCCAGCCCAGAGCTGCCAGCAGCAAAGACGCAGGCACGCATGTGCACAGAGATGTGGGTGGGCAGCAGGGCACGCGGGGCAGAGGGGTCTGCCCAGGGGACCGGCACAGGTGTGCACCCAGACCACCTCTCCAGCGTGCACGTGCCGACATGCGGACCGAGGCCCGAGCCCCAGGCATCACGCACTCGCGGGAAATGCCCGAGCCCGCCTTCAGCCTGCTCTCTCTCCCCAGCCTCGGAGGTGGCCGTCAGCGCACGCACTGTGCCCGAGAGCCCAGCTGGGCATTTGAATGACACCTTGGAAAGGCAGACCGGCCAGCTTGCACCTGCGTGACTCCGAGGCCGCGCGTGCGCATGCGTGTGTGCATGTGTACGCGTGTGTGTGCGTGTGCGTGTGCGAGGCCCACGCAGCACACGGGCGCCCAGAGCACTTCCAGGCTCTGGGGCTGGAGCCCAGGAGGCCCGGGAATGGGACCAACAGCACCACCTGCTGTCCACTTCTGGAACTGCCCTTTCAGAAAGTGCTCGCAGGGCCTCAGCCAGGCCTTTCCAGAAGGTCCTGGGCCGAAACCATGACCCTGAGAGTCAGCGGGGGTCATGGGGACACCCCAGTCCCATGGCCTCAGGTGATCTGATCACAGAGCACCTCGTGAAATTTGTACCCAAGTTAGGAGCCTCTCATCTTTCACAGCTGGGGAAACTGAGGCCAGAGTCCGGGGTGCAGAGACCCATCGGTCGCCCGAGGAGGGTCCTGGAATCTCCCACGGCACGTGCTCCTCTCAAGTCTTAGTTCACGTCGCTCCCCGAGGCCGACCTCTGCTCCCACAGGCGGCCCCCGGGCTGGGAGCCGGGGCGGGGAGCTGCAGGGCCAGGCCCATCCTGAGCCCCACGGAGCACAGCCTGCCCTGTGGGGTTGTGGTTTACCTGTAGTGTCCACCTGTGGACAGGGCCATGTGGAGGGAGCTCAGGGGTGCGGGTCGCGAGGAGGACCAGGGCCAGCAGGTGGCACCCGGCTGAGGGCCCACGCGCTGGACTCCACCCGTGCAGGAGGGAGCAGCCCAGAGAGGCCCTGGTCCAAGGCACCCGCTGCACAGATGAGGAAACTGAGGCCCAGAGAGGAGGCGAGACGGGCCCAGGAGCCAGCGGCCCGACGAGGAGTCGGCCAGGGCCTCTGGCTCCAGCCCAGCGCTCTGGCCTCCCGTGGTGGCTCCTCCAAGAACTGCCCTGGGGGGAGGCGCCTCACCATGCCCCGCCAGAAGTGGCCGCATTGGTCCCCGAAGGCCTGGGCGGGGAGGGAGCTGGAAAGGGGGCCCCAGGGCTCGCCAGCTGGCTCTCCACCGCTGAGGACCAGCAGGATGGCCCCGGTGCACGACCCGGAAGAAGACCTCCACGCAGGCACCCCGATCTCAGACCTCCAGCCACCAGGACTGCCAGAGGTGAGTCCTGCTGTCCTGGAGCTGCCCGGCCGGGGGTACTGTGTCATAGCACCCAAGCGCCGTCCCTCTCATGATTCACTAGCAGCCTGGGGACGGGCCCTGCATTCTTGTCCCATTTATAGCAGAGGAAAGCAAGGCCCAGGGAGGGACAGCAACTCCCCCAAGTCCCCAGGCCCCTCAGTGGCCTGGAACACTGGCTCCGAGTCCAAGCCCCTCTCCACGGCCTCCCACGGAGTCCCGCATGTGTCCTTGAACTTGTTGGTCTCAACTACGACATGGTTCCAAACACACACAGAAGTACACGCAGCAAAGATTTACTGAGCACCTACTATACCAAGCTCTATCCCAGGTGCCGAGGGTACAGCAGAAAATAAGGCGGGCAAAACTGCTCAACAGGAGAGACAGATGAACCAGATGTCAGCAAAATACATATCTTGCCAGATTGTGATACAAACTGTGGAGTAAAGCTTCAGGGAAGAGGGGCAGGGAGATGGTGATACGTAGAGGAGGCTCAGGAAGGGGTCACTGAGAGGGAAACAACTGAGCAGAGACCTGAAGCCGAGGGAACCAGCCATGTGGGTGCAGCTTAAGGCAGAGGAAATAGCCCATGCAAAGGCCCTGGGGCAGGACCCTGGCTACTGTATTTGAGAGAGAGCGAGGAGACCAGAGAGGCTGGAGCAGAGGAGAGAGGAGGAGGAGGCAAGGCCGAGGAGGCAGCGGGGCACTGGGCAGGGCTTTGCGGGCTGCTGTAAGGACGCCGGCTTCCACTCGGATGGAGTGTGGAGCTACTGTGAGCAGAGAAGCCACCAAGCCCGGCTTGAGCATTAGTGGGCACTGTGGGCTCCGTGTGCTGGAGGAACCGGGAACCGTAAGGAGGGACCACTCGGCAGCTGCCAGCACCCCGGATGGTGCCACCACCACTATCACAACCCACAACACAACCCACACCATCGCCACAACCCACACCAACCGCACCACACAAGCACCTCAGTAGCATCTTCTCCAAGGCCAGTGGACGTCGCCCCGCCTTTGCCCTCACTGCCGTCGGCAGCTCCTCGCATCATGGCTGAGGGTCAACCTCCCAGCCTCAGCATCAGGCTCAATTCACATGACTGGCTTTGGAAGGAGACGTGGGGCGAGTGACAGGTGCCACCCCGGCAGACGCTCTAAGGGTCCTCACGCTTTCTGGTGGCTCTTCTGCCTCTGCTGTGAGGGGAGCGTGTTCAGAAAGGCCCTGCTCCTCAGCCTGGCTCTCAGAAATGAGGCGCAGAAGAGAGCTGCAGGCGGCTCAGAGCCCACCGACCACAAGGGAAAGCACTCCACCATTGTTTCTGTAAAGGACTGAGACTCGGGGTGCTCATCACGACGGCACGAGCTATCAGACACTGACTAATACAACAACTGGAGACTCGGGATGCTCGTCGCGATGGCGTGACCTATCAGATACTGACTAATACAACAGTTAGCATTTATGTAGCTTTTACTGTGGACCAGGCACAATTATAAGCATGGTACATGTGTTACTTCATTTAATCAACTCGAGAACCCTGATAAGATACCGTAGCCCCTGTTACTCAGGGTAGATATATTCCAGGACCCCCGGTGGATGCGTGAAACCACAGATAGAACCGAATCATGTCTCCACCGGTTCTTCCCATTTCTTCTTACTATAGATCATAGCAACTTAAGCCTACCATTTTTTCTTTCCTTCTGAAGTCAAGAACTTTATGGCCTCTCTTTGACATATCAGACATATCAGAGTGACAGGATCACTCTTCTTGCACCTTGGGACCACCAAGTACAGTAAGGGTTACACAAGAACTCACGGTTGCTCTGATAATCAAGATGACTACTAAGTGACAGGTGGGTAGCATACACAGGGTGGATACTCTGGACAAAGGCATGACTCGCGTCCCTGGCGGGATGCAGTAGGACAGTGTGAGGTTCCACCACGATGCTCAGAACAACATGGAATGTAAAACTTACGAATTGTTGTGGCTGGGCTGGGGCTCAGAGGTAGAGCGCTTGCCTAGCATGTGCGAGGCCCTGGGTTCCATCCTCAGCACCACATATAAGTAAATAAAATAAAGGTCCTTCAACAAATTAAAAAAAAAGTTTTAAAAAGATCATGAATTATTTATTTCTGGAATTTTCCATGTAACATTTTCAGGACATGGTTAATCTCAAGTAACTGAGACCTGGAAAAGCAAAACTGAGGCGGAGGGGCCTTCCTGTAATTCTTTGGGATGAGGTTAGTAAAGTCCAACGGGTTAAGAATCTCCTCCAAAGCAAGCTGTCCTGGCAGAGCTGGGACCGGAACCAAATCCAGAGAAGGAGGGCTGCTCCCCACCTCCCCGTATTCCAGATGGAGACGCCGAGGCCCCCAGAGGCAAAGCCACTCGCCCAAGGCCACACAGCACCCGGCCCTTCAGGTCACGTGACCTGCAACAGGCCACCCCGAAAGTCAGGACAGAGGGTGCGCATTCAGGTCTCAGGAGCTCCGCGGCCTCGTTTGCCCAGGCGGACCTGGGTAATGTCCCCAACCACAGCTGGTATCAGGGAGCCACCCCCTGAGAGCCCCCTGCTTCTCAACGTTCAAGCTTAAGTTTCGGGAGCCCCGGCCCCTCCTCGGCTCCCGGGCAGAAGGCAGGGCTGCCTCCGCGCTTCTGAGCGCTTGACACGTGTTAGTACCGCCCGCTCCCGTGCACGGGGTCTGGTTCGCATTAGCACCCCAGGCCCAGGACGCAGGGCTTGGGCTCCATCCAGAGTGTCAGGCTGCGCGGGGCTGTGCTAACTACTCATCGACAGGAACATCAGACGGCTTGATCTGCCAATTAGGCTCCCAGGAGCTGCTAACCGAAAGCAGATGGCCCCATCAGACGGTCCCGGGAATGTGCTTCCCTCCCGCCGCCCACCCTGGACACCTCCAGGTGGCCTCCTGAGGCGGGCTGAGGCCTCTCCCCACCGGAGGATACTGCTGCCTCTGGTGAGGAAGTGGGTCTGGATGGGAATCTGCCCGAGTCCCCCAACTCTCTGCGGCACCTGCCAGGTTCCCCGCTCTGGTGGGTCAGCCCTGGGAGGCCTGTACGAATCAGGTCGGCGCCAGCCACTCGGTTGGGTCCCAGGCCTTCAAGGAGGCAGCGGGGTGGTGTGAATGACCTCAGACGTCCTCTCTGACCCTTCAGTGGCCCAAACCCACCACCCAACAGCCAGCCCAAGTAGCCACCACCCAAACCCCCTTTCCATCCCCTCCCCCATCTCATCCCCAGAGCCAGTGGGTCACCAAGGGACATTTATATGGCCCTGGCCCCCATCCTTGCTTATTTGGGCCTGGTGACAACTCTCAAGGGGTCTCCGGGGCTCTTGGTCAGACCCTTGAGACGTCCCCCGACTCCCATCTCCTCTCAAAGCCCAAAGTCCTTGCACGTGGGCACTAACTGGTGCCAGCTTCCTGTGGGCGCCTCACAGCTGTCCTGCAGGGGGACACATCCCCTCCTGCTCCCTTTCTCCACCTCCCTCCACCCCTCCCCCACCCCCTCCCTACCTCCCCCTCCTTCCATCCCCCTCCCCCCCACCCCCACACTCAGGATCCTGCTCTGCACCTGCAGGATCTCCTGCCCCTGGGTCTTCGCTCAGGCCGCCAAAGCCCCACACTTGGCCAACAGCTAGCCCTTCCCTCAGGTGGAGACCTGACCCCACCGCCTGAGAGCGCCTCCCGGCCTCCCCAGGTGAGGTCCTCGGTGGTGCCCCAGAGCGCCTAGCGCCCCTCCTCACGGCACCGGCCCGAGGGGCCCGCAGGGTCTGCTGGGTGTGCTGAGTCCTGCGCTGCTGGGCAGCAGGGGCTGTGCTCCCGGGTGGCGCTGCCCGGGATGCTGCACGGGCCTGGGCCTTGCTAGTGCTCAGAATCTGTTGGCTAAGTGGATGGACAAGGGAGAGGAGGAAGGAGGAGTGCGGCCCCCAGCACCCTCTCCTTGTGCTCGGACTCGGATCTGAGCCACTCGCCCTGACCACCACCGTGCAGACTTCCCAGGCGGCCGCTGGGGCTGCTGGCCCTGACCCAGGCCGCACTCGGACAGCAGCTCATGCATGTCCCCCTGAGCTGGGGCTTTTCTGGGCACCCGAGACACGGCAGTGGACCAGATGCACAAGGCTCCCCATACCCCGGGGTCTTCGGTCCGCTGGAGAAGAGACAAGACCAAGCAGGGAGATTGTGGCACATTGGCGACAGTCTCCAGCTGCACAGGAGGAACATAAAGGAGAGCGTGTGAGCATGTGCTGGGCGGCCTGGGAAGGGCATTCCAGGAAGCGGGAACAGCCAGGGCCAAGGCCCTGAGGCAGAAACGCAGATTGGTTTAGGGAATGAGCGGGTAGGCCTGGCTTCAGAGGAATGCAGGACTGAGCGTCCACAACGAGGTCACAGGGTGGTAGGGAGACCGTGGATCTGATACACACTGAGAACTGTCCTTCCCCGGGGCCTGGGATGACAGCCTTGCTAGTTCCTACGAGAAGAATCTTCGGCCTGGTGTGATGGTGCACACCTATGATCCCAGTGACTCAGGAGATGGGAGGCAGGAGGATTGTAAATTAGAGGCCAGCCTCATCCATTTAGTGAGACCCTGTCTCAAAATAAAACGATCAAAAATGGCCAGGATGTAGCTGAGTCATAGAGCACCCCTGGGTTCAATCCTCAGTACTACCAAAGGAATAGTATTCAGCCATAAAGAAGAAAATTATGGCATTTGCGGGTAAATGAATGGAGTTGGAAAATATCATGCTAAGTGAAATAAGCCAATCCCAAACAACCAAAGGCTGAATGACTTTTCTGATAAGTGGATGATGATACATAATGGGGGGCAGGGGAAGGCAAGAATGGAAGAAGGAGGGATTGTGTAGAGGAAAATGAGGGGTGGGGCGGGGGTGGGGGAAGGAAAAATAATAGAATGACACAAACATCATTACCCTATGTACATGTATGATTATGAAAATGGTGTGACTCTACTTGGTGTACAACCAGAGAAATGAAGTTGTACCCCATCTGTATACAATGAATCAAAAGAAAATTTAGGAGAAACTTTGTTCCCAAGCAAGTCCTGGGCCTCCCTCTGATTGGAGCAGCCACGGTCACGTGCCCACCACGGAGCCAGCCCCTGCTGGGGTCGCCTCCCTCCCAGCTCCAGGATTTAGGGAGAAGATTCCACCTCTGAGACAGGATCTGTTGGGAGGTTCCAGCCCACATCCACTTGGGTCACAGGGAACCGGGTCACTGCAGGGACCTGGAGCTAACAGATGGAAAGTGCCCTGCAGCCAGCAGGCGAAACAGCCATCACGAGACAGAGGAATGGGCTTCAACGTGGCCACAAAGGGTAAGACATTGTTCTTAAGTGGAAACGCCAGGGACTAAGTTTGGGTTCAGTTTAAGAAGAAATTTCTGGGAACTGGAGTTGTCCTCAGTCCCAGCCTCCTGCCCCTAGAGAAGAACGAGAAAGGACTGAGGCCCGACCCTGGGTGATATGGAAGGCGGAGTGTCCCCGAAGGTCGGGGGGTTCCAGGACTCTGTCCTCCAATGGTGGTCCACAAGGAAGGATATAGAAATGAGGTCATTATCTATTTTTTTCAAAAAATAAAATTAACCAAAGCATCAGAAGCGTGCAAGAAAAGAGAATTAAGAGATTAAAGCTCCCTGAGCCGCTGACAATCTGGTCCCAAGGGCAAGGGGGACGGGACACAGCCACCTCCAGGACTAGAACATACAATGCTGCTCCCCAAAATCTCTGGGCTCCCTTGGGAAGGAAGTGGGTGTTCCAGAAAGACCCCAACAGGCCCTCCTTGGGGTCTGCGATGGTTGATCGTGGTTGTCAACTTGTCTGGGCTGAGACACCTAGGAAGTGGGCAAAGGGCACTTCCGGTGGGTCGGGGGCATGTCCACAGATGATTGGCGTGTGGGTTAACCAACCAGGTGGGGAAGACCCACCCTGAAGGTGGGCAGAACCATCCAATAGGCTGGGGACCTGGTCAGGTGAAAAAGGAAAAGGCGGGAGGCCTGGGTCTTCTCCGGGGGTTCACTTTTGGTGGCTACTGTCACCGGTGGACATCAGGCTCCAGATTCCTCAGCCTTGGATTGCAGATGCCCACCGGACCCTCCAGGGCATCCTGGCTGGACCGCATTGCTGCCCACTCTTGCTCTGGGACCACGCAGCCTCTCATCGTGCGAGCCAATCCAGCACGTCCCCTCTTACGGTTACACATCCGTCCCCTGGCTCTGTCCCCCGGAGGACCCTGGCTACGCAGGTTCTCCTAACAGTCCCCAGCCCCGGGCTCCAGACAATGCTGAGGGCGGTGGGAAGACCAGGCCGCACCCAGAGCCAGGGAGGGCTGAATGGCGCCTCAGGGGATCCAGCCGCGAGGGGCCAACCACGTGTCCAGGATGCCCAGGTGCCCAGGGCTGGCCCCAGCCGTCCTTCGGCGCGGAGTGGTCCCATCCAGCAGCGCCTGCTTCTCGGGAGCTGCCCCGGCTTCCTCCCACCCCCTGCTTCCCACACCTGCCCCTTGTCCACCACCCCAGCTTCCAACTTCTCTGTCCTTGAAGGCTCTTTCCAAATGCATCTCCCCCAGTCTTCCCTGGTCACTGCACCACCAACCACGTCCCTAAAATCTGAATTCCCTCCCACAATGCATCCCTTACCTGGGAGACTGTCTTCCCACCATGCATTGGGGTTCCCCGAAGCAGCTCTCCGGCAGGGCCGTCCGCTTCGTACAGGGTAACGGTTGTGACTGTGGACCCTGGCAGGGCTCAGACAAGTCATGTGCCCCTGGGGGAGCTCCATGACCTCTTTGAGACCCTTTGTTCCGTCTATAAACTAGGGCTCCTGGCTAATGGAGCTCTGTGCAGACTAGCTGTATGAGGTAGTAAAGTTCTTAGCCAGGAAGCTGGCACTAAATGTCCCCTCTTGTCCTCATTGTGGCCAACGTGAGGTCGTGGTTGAAGTACAACTATAGCCAGCCCCTGTATCTGTGGGTTTCTCAATCAGTTCAACCAGGCAAGACTTAATTGCTTCTGGACTGAGCATGTGCAAACCGGGCTTCGATTCCTAAGTAATGCACGTGACAGCTATTCACATAGCATTTGCCTTGTCCTAGGTCCGACAGGGAGTGCAGAGGCGAGTTAAAGTTTATGCAGGGTGTGTGTAGGTTATGCAGATACCACGGCCCCGTACCAGAGGGCCTGAGCATCCTCAGGTTGGGTATCCGTGGGCAGCCCTGGAACCAAACCCCAGTGAAGGACCTGCTTCATATTTCTGAATGCCTCTCAGGCCCCAGCAGCCCAGGCTGTGAGAGGTACTGATGCCAGGGGCAGGTCTGAGGGAACGGGCGGGGAGTGGCAGGAGAGGGTGCTGCAGCTGATTTGCCGGTTCCAGAAAGAGGCTCGGGGAAGGAAGACAGGCACCACCCTGTCATATGAAGAAGTGACTTTCAAAAAGGAAGGCCATCCCCCACATACCAGTGACTCTAGCCAGACCCCACCGCCCACTGCCTTGAAGTGTGAAAGGGAGACTGAGGCCCAGGCAGAGGCAGCCTGCCCTTCGCTGTCAATCAGCTGAAGCAGAAGCTGGGGTCGCTGCTGGATAAACCGCGTCACTCCCAGCAGTTCCGCAAGGCCCACAGCCCCACGGGTGACTCCTGCAGGGAGCCGGTCCCTCTCCTGAGCCAGGAACCTCCGAGCCGGCTCTCCCACCTGCAAGCGTAGCGCCGGGCCAGTCGCTCAGCCTCTCTGGACAGCCTCTCTGCACTAGCGCTCTGGTTCTCTGGTGAGCTGCGAGAGGCCAGGCCTGACCCCTGGGCCCGGGGAAGCCAGGGCCCCTCAGCTGCTGGAGCCCACCAGGAGGGCGGTCCGGTTGGGCAGCTTCATGCTCAGTGGCACAGCTTCTCCAGGATGCAGCAGTGTAAATGTGGCCCTGTCATAGCACGCTGGCCCTGTGGACACCCGAGGCCTGAGGTCCCCAGGTGGCACCACAGCTGGGGGGACCAGGTCGGGGAGGCTGATCTCCTACAGAGGCCCGCACTGCAGGCCGGGCAAGGAGCCCCTGGAGCCTGGCCATTAGAAAGCCAAACGCACGCGCATGCTGACCCCGGTGGTGTCAGGGACGGACCCATTTGCAGAAGCTGGAATTTATTGAGCACCTACAACGTTATCTCTGACTCTCAATGTCCCTCTGAAGTAACTCTTGTTCCCATTTTGGAGGTGAGGAAATGAAGGCTTGGGGACAGGAAACAACGACCCCGGTCACAGAGTTCAGGTGGGCAGTGCTGGGATAGAAACCGAGACCTCTCAGATTCCACCCGACCCTTCTCAGGGACCCTCCAAATATGGGAAGGAAGACCGTACGTTTTGCCCAAGAGAAGTTTATTCACACGCACGTATGAAGCGCCCTCTGCGCCCAGCCGCCGCTTAGAACATGGAGGCCCCGCTCTGGGCTCCGTGGAAAAGGCACTGACCCGAGGCAGCACCAACCCCAGCCCCAGCTGCTGGTTTCCCTCCACCTCCAACGTGACTCAGGACAATGAGCCGCAACCTGCAGGTGCCCAGCATGACCACCAGGTGGCGGCAGTGAGCTGCTAAGTCAGACTGTCCTTGGACACCATAGGTCACCTTGGGTCATCAGAAGTGCGTGGCAGCCCCCACCAAGTGGAAGAGCTCAAGGGAAAGGAAGGAAGCGTGGATATTTTGGGCATCCATCACCGAGTGGGTTAAAGGCCAGGCCGCAGACCTCAGAGGAATGCCAAGTGGGAGCCCAGGGCAAGGTGGGTCCCCAGGCATGACCACCCAGTTCTCGTGAGTCCATGAGCGAGACCTTGGCCCCCATCTTGCACTCCCAGGCCTCCACCCCAGAGGCCCGCGGGCAGGGCTAGTCCCTTCTCATGGTGTAGCCCTGGATCATGCTGCTGAAGTAGGCTGGCGTGTTGCGCTCGGGGTAGAAGAGGATCATGTAGCACTTGGGGCCAAAGTACCCCAGGCTGATGGCCAGGAAGTTGAGCACCGTGACCAGGACGTCCATGATGGTGACCAGCACCCCGTCGTGCACCGACATGAAGGTGCAGAGGGAGACGGAGGAGGTGAAGGAGAAGGTCATGCTGAGGGTGATGAACCTGGCCTCGTTGTAGTTGGTGGGCAGTTCCTTGCCCAGGTAGGCAAAGCTGAAGCCCACCACAGAGAGTAGCAGGTCCATGCTGGTGTTGAACAGCAGCCCGTTGCGGTAGTTGGGGTGGCAGGAGGCGATCATGACGTTGGGATCGTCCGGGTCAGAACGGACGGTGGGGCTGGTGGTCGTGGCCAGCATGTTCCCCACCACGATGGCCGCCTTGATGGCCGTCATGACCACCACGAAGACGTAGGGCCCGTGGTAGCGCACCCAGAAGCCGTAGGCCCGCGGGAGGCGGCTGGCCATCTTGAAGATGCACACGATCTGGAAGGAGCGCACGGCAATGCAGGAGATGCAGACGGTGAAGCAGAGGGTGAAGAAGGCCTGGCGGAAGAGGCAGGTGAAGACCGTGGGCGGCCCCACGTACACGGGCACCATGGCGAAGGCCAGCAGCAGCGGTACCAGCATCAGGAAGCTCATGGGGCCTCCGGCCGAGCGGACCATGGGCGTCGGGAGGTGCTGCCAGAATATGACCAGGATGGCCAGCGTGCTAGAGAAGCCCAGGGCGGCCAGCAAGGCCACGAAGATGGTGGGGGCCTCCTGCCACTCGAGGAAGGCCAGCCGCCGCTGGAAGCAGGAGGTGTCTTTCCTGCGAGACCACATGGTGCTCGGGCAGGGCTGGCACACAAACTCATCTGCAAGACCACAGCAGCCCCGTCAGCCGCAGCCGCCCCCGCGCCCCACCTGGGCCCAGGATAGAGGGACTCGGGCAGCGCGGGCCACCTTCACCAAGGCTCACGCTGGCTCTCCAAGTGCCCCCAGCAACGCCCTTTCACAGATGAGGAAATTGAGGCTCAACCAGGTTAACTAGTTCTCCCAAAGCCACAGAGTCCGTAAGTGAAAGAGGCAGGACTTGAACCCAGGGCCCTTGACTCAGAGTCTACCAACTGTAATCCCTCCTGCCCAAGACCTGCCTCTGGTGGGAGCGATGCTCAACTACCTCAAGGAACCGCTGGGTCGACTGTTCCTAGCGCTAACTCTGTGGTAGGCACCCGAGAGGGAAGGCCACAGAGAGACGGGCGAAAGCCAGCCCCGGGGTAGGGAGGCCAGGGAAGTCCTTCCCCGGTGCCCGAGCTCCGTAGGCACATGCAAGCGCTTCTACCAGGAGGCGAGACCACCGCTTCATCTGCTATCAAGAAGTCATGAGATAAAGACGCTGAGCCCAGCTGAACTGTGACCCCGTGGACATAGGTGAAACCCCCGCAGCTGCGTCTCCCGGGAGAGGCGGTCCCCCTGCCATCGAGTCCTCCGACCCACGCCCACTGAGCAACGGCGCTGTGCTCTAACCACGCTGGTGTCTGCGCGCAGGAGACCCGAGGGTGGGCTGGGAGCCCCTCCTGCTGCCAGGACCCTCCTTCCGTTGGGACGGCCACTATTCACCCACTCGTGCGTCACTGTGTGGACACTCTCTGGCCAGGCCCTGGGCTGTGTGTGATCTTTGGGGGGAGTGTGGCCTGCCTCTGGCCCTGAGCCCGCCTGTCGTAGCTTCTGCACACCGGGTACGGGGGACCACGAGAGGACGTGGATGTGGGCACTAACCTCTCCGGGGCAGGACGGGGTGCGGGCCGGCGAGTGGAGCAGAGGTCTGGTGGAGGGGTGGGTGGGCAGGGTGCGGGCAGGGCTGCAGACACCTGCGGGCTGGCCGAGGGGCTGTACCTGAGGTCTGGTTGCGGAAGGTGCCCGGGGAGCAGTCGATGCACTCGAAGCAGCAGGGGTGGATACCCACGGCCTTCTTCCTTTGACCCAGCTCACAGTCCTTGGAACACATGGACGTGGGCACCTGGAGAGAGCAGGAAGAGACCCTGAGCCCCCTTCCCGACACTTGGGCCTCCGTCCTCTCCCCAAGAAGCCAGATGCTCAGGGGAGGGAAGCCTGGCCCTCCCTAGCAGAGGGACAGAGGCTGGAAATGCCATTAGAATTGTACCCTCGTAGGATCCTCTTGGTTTTACTTGCCCAAGACCTAGTCCACCTTCCTCTGGTGGAAGCATCCAACTGTTGAGACAGACCTTTCAAAGTGCTGAAAGGACAGGAGGCAACCTAGGGCTGCTGGCAGCCATCTTGTCACAAAGGGAACAAAGTACCCAAGGAAGGATCTGAGAGATGGAGAGAGTGAGACTCTGGATCCATCCTTGCCTGAAGCCCCACCATTTTCCTCAAGAGTTTTCAATTCTAAGAGTAATAAATTAACTCTTTGCTACCATGATTTTCTGTCACTTGCAACCAAGACTATCAATTAGCACATCTCTTCTGGAGGGGCAGGGGTTTCCACAGAGGGGCAGTGACCACACTCGTTGATTTCTCTGTGAAGATTTCTAGAACCTAGAAGATTCCAGCACAAGGCCTCCGAGCATCACGCATCGAGTGGATGAACCGCACGGAGAGGAAACAGAAAGAGCAGCGGGGCAGAGGAGGAGGGCGTGACCAGGAAGTGGCGGCGGGCGGCGCTTGGCATGTGTGGCAGAGCTGAGAGGTTAGGGGAGCCCATTCTGAACTCGTCTCTGACACACTGACCACGTAGGGTCCTCGGGGGTGCAAGCGGCCTGCTGGGTCTGGGCTGCATGAAGGTCGTTCTGAGACAAATGAGGAAAGCGTCACCGAGGACACACAGGAAGAGTCCAGGGCCCTGACCAGGGGCGTTGCTGTTGGACCACCGGACCCCACAGCCCCTCTCCTCTCGACTCTGAAGTCCAGGTTCTCCGAGGTCTGTCTTCACGTTCCTCCCTGCGGTCCCTCTTGTGCGTGGCCATCAGATGACATTTCCAGACTTCTCACCCTCCCTGACGCGTCCATCAAAAGAAGCCATCAGATCCCCAGCAGGCTTCCATGGGCCTCTCCGCCTTGCACGTGACCACACACGTGAGGGTATGTGTCACCAACACACGCGCACACACACAGACGCACACACATGCACACGTGCACACACACGCACACATGCACACATACATGTGCACATGCACGCGCAAGCGCACACGTGCACACACACATGCACACACGTGCACACACACGCGCACACACGCACACCTCACGCAGACCTGCAGCCAGCCAGCATTGCCACTTACCCTCCCCCACTTCTGAACTGGACAACCTCCTCATGGCCTAAATAACCAAATCAGTCGCAGCTGAGGCCCTGGACTCTCATCCTGCTATTCGTTCCCTCAGGAACTCACTGGACCATAGGGATGCAGGGCCCTGGGAATGCAGCAGTGACCTAAAGGGGACAAAGCTCCTGATCTAACGGAATGAGTATTTTTTTAAGGGAAGAGAGAAAAAACCTGTGAATATGAAACGTGACGGACAGAGGGTTACGAATACCACAAAGAAAGCAAAACAGTGCCCAGGAGGGGGGAGGCTGGGGAGCAGGCTGAGCGTCAAGTGGGCAGCTGAGGAAGGCCTCGCTGGGTGGGCGATCCTGGGCAGAGACCTAAGGGCGAGGGGCCCGTCAGGGGCACAGGCTTGCGGGAAGACTGAGACCGGATCTCAGGATTCATGGATGCGTCCCCTCCCCTAGACCCCCACCACATCCATCAGGCTCCTACACCTCAACAGAGGATCAATGCAAAGAACTGCAAGGCCCGGACTCTAAGAAAGCGTCTCCAGGGAAGCCCAAAGGCATTAGAGGAGACTCAAAAGAGGACAGGGGAGGAAATTTTAGCTTAAAAAATGTTTATCCCACAGTGCATAAAAGAGTAAAGAAGCCTAAAATCTCATCCTGAAAATATTTACCTCAGTTCCTTTTACCCAATACAACAACGACAAAAAAAAAAAAAAAAAAAAAAAAAAAAATAGTCTGAAGAGACAATACAGTCATTAAAACCAGACTCAGATATGACCAATATTTTGGAATTATCAGATAAGGAATTTTAAATAACTGATTAATTGGCTAAGAGCTCTACTTGAACAAGTGGGCAAAATAAGAAATGATGACTAATTTTTAGTAGAAAAATGGAAATTCTAGGTACAAATAGAAAGGTAATGCTAGATATAAAAAGACCCAAATAAAATAACAGAAGTGGAAAGTGCCACTGTAGGCTCATCAGTGGGTGGATACAACTGAGGGAAGACTGGGTGGGGTCGAGGATCTGTCAACAGGAATTTCCCAAACTGAAAAACAAAAAGTATCGGGGGTGGGGACCAGAGTGTCCAAGAACGAGGAACAACTGCGTCCCCAGAAGGAAAAGAGATAAAGTGACAGAAGAAAGAATTAAAGTAATAAGGACTGAGAATTTTCCAGAATCAATGACAGAGACCAAAGCACAGAGGCAGGAAGCTCAGGGAACACCAAGCAGAATAAACGCCAAGGAAATGACACCTGAGCACATTAAACCGCAATAATGGACAAAAATCTCAAAGGAAGCCAGAGGGGAGAAATACCAACCAAAAATGGTTACTAGAAGAAAAGAAGGGATATTTTATAATAGTAAATACTCATTCCATCCAGGAAAAACAGCAATTATAACATAAACATATATGCCCTCAACAAAAGAGCCCCCCAAAAAAATAAAGCAAAAAAAAATCAGAATTGAAAGAATAGGTAATTTAGCATATACTATTCTGTCGCCACCCGCGGCAACAATCCCGTGGATATTTGTTACCTCCTGCAGCAAAAATTGCGTGGGTATTTACCAGAGGTGGACTAGAAACTGAGCTACTTCTATTATCTTTCTCTTTAGTACGCTGCTTTCTTGCTTGTTCGCTAGTTTATAGAGGAAGAGAGGCTTATTTGCTTTTAGAGGAAGTTTTAGAGGAAGACAGGCTTTCTTTAGAGCTTAGAGGAAGAGAGACTTTGCTTAGAGGAAAAGAGACTTGCTACACTTTCAGAGAGGCTACTATTATCGAGGAGCTATTTCTTAAAGGTCTGCTGCTTCTTCTTAGAGGTGTGTCCTGCATCCTGCGATCTTCATTCTGCAAGCTGCAACCTGCATTCTGCAATCTGCCATCATCAACCCGCAACCTAGAGGTGTCTGCTTAGTCCTCTGCCCAGCGATCTATCAGAGGTGCTGCTTATCCTTTCCTTATCCGAGGTGCTTCCTATAGGTGCGTGTCTTATATACCTAAGGCAGCCAATCAGCTTAGGATTAGCACAATTGAAACACGCCCTTCGATACCAATCAAGAAAGAATGAGGAATATCTGTTGACCACTAGCGCAGAGGAGCCATTAACTAATCAGGCAAAAGTAGATCACACTGTGTTAACACTAACTATGCGTCACCTCTTGGCTCAACGCCAGCCACCATCTTAGGGTTACCCAAACATGTCTTCTGCACTATTCAATAGGTGGAAACTTCACTATTATACTTTCAGTAGGTTACAGAACTAAAAAGAAGATCAATGATGAAATAGAAGACTCGAACAGCACCATCAACCAACAAGACCCAAAGAACACCTACACCACGCGACCCAACAGCAACGGAATACATAATCTTCTCAAGTGCACATGAGACTTTTTTGTGTGAGTCAGCTGCCTGTCACTGTGAGAAAATGCCTGAGAAAATCAACTTAAAGGAGGAAATATTTATTTTGGCTCAAGATTTCAGAGGTTTCAGTCTATGGTCGGCCAACTCCACTGTTTCTGAGCCTGGGGGTTGAGAGAATAGGACATCATGGCAGTAGGGTGTGGTGAAGCCAACCAGCTCACCTCAGGGTGGCCAGGAAGCAGAGAGAGAGGAAAAGTCCAGGGACAAAATATACCCTTCAGAGAACCCCAGTGACCCACCTTTTCCAACTAGGCTCCACCTCCTAAAGATTCCACCCCCTCCCAATAGAGTCACCAGCTGGGGACCAATCCTCCAATACGTGAGTCTCCAGGGACATCCCAGACCCAAACTATGACCGTTCTCCAGGACAGACTGCGTAGCAGGTCAAAAACAACTTTTAATAAATGTAAAAGGACTGAAATCATGCCAGGTATGTTCTCCAGCCACACTGTAATGAAATCAGAAGTCAACAACAGAAGGGAATTTGGGAAATTCAAAATATAGGGACCTTAAATAACCCACTCCTAATCAACAATGGATCAAAGTATTCACAAGGGAAATCAGAAGAACTTTGAGGTTAATGAAAATAAAAACACAATAGACCTTCTCAAAGAGACAAATACTGTCGGATTCCACTTCCACAAGTTACTGAAGTAGTCAAACTGGCAGAGACAGAAAGTGGGATGCTGGTTCCCAGGGAGTGAGGGCAGGAGGGACGGGGGTCGTTCACTGGAAACCCAAAAATAAGTCTGAGTTTTGCAAAATGAAAGATTTTAGAGATCTGTGGCACAGACTCGTCACTATACCATACAGTTAAAAATGGCTCAGATGATGGATCTGATGTGTTTTTCCACAATGAATGATTTTAAAAACTTAAAACAGATTCAGACTTACCGGGTGCCATGAAAATAATATTTGGAGTAGTTATAAAAGTCTACATTAAAAAAGAAAGATGTGCTGGGGAGACAGCTCAGTCAGTAGAGTGCTTGCCTTGCAAGCACAAGGTCCTGGGTTTGATCCCCAGCACCACAAAAAAAAAAGAAAGAAAGATGTCAAATTGCTACCATTCCTGAGCCTGTCACACAGTTAAATTGACTCTTCTGCTCTCCATTGCGGAGGAGCTTGGTCACCTCGACCTTGCAGGTCACCGGGTCCACTGTACCAGTGGCTTCATGCCAACGGCATCTGTGAGCAGGAAGTAGCCAGTACTCTCTGCTTATGTCCCAGTAAGAGCCGCCGATGCCAGAGGGCAGAAGGTAACCCCGAGGCTGGGCACACTGGTGGCACTTTTAGGGGCCCAGAGGCCTGGGGAAGGCCAGGCATCCTTTCCAAGGTGGACGACTCGTCACATACCTTGTCCCCCCGGCCATGATGGTAGGGCACTTGGTGAGCCGGTTTAGATTTGGGGAACAGCATAAATTGTTCTTGGACATGAACCTGAAAAATGTTACAACCTACTTACCAGGTGGCTCAGAAGGCTCCTGGTTTCAAAGCTGAAAGTCACACGTCCAGAGAAAGAGGCTCAGAAAGCCCTGGCTTCTGTGCCAGCTGTCCTGCCCCTCAGGGAGGAGAGCAAGCACAGGGGACGACCTGAGCGAGGACGAGTGTGGACAGGTCCCCCAGGAGCGCTGTGGGGAGGCCCGCCACGCCTTCTCGCTCTGAACGCCAACCCCCACGTCCTGCTGGGCCATCTCGGATACTGAGCACCTGACCCCAAGACGCCAGGGGACCATCAGGCTGCAGTCGGGGCGAGGCGGGAACAGCAGCAACGGAAATGGCACGCTCGAGCCCCGTGGGCACAGGAAACTCTCGTCGGTGGTCAGGACTCCCAGCCCGACCCAGGCACCCTCTCCCCAGGGTCAGCCCGGCGGCCACCTAGCCTTCCCCCAGCAGAGGCCCAGGTCGAGCCCTCAGAGGGCCGTGCACTGCGGAGACACTCGCCCGCCACGGGCCAAGGACTTCCTAAGGATCCCCACACACGTGGGGGTGGGGCGGCATGCCAAGGCTCAGCAGGTGCCACTGCGGGGGGACACCGCCTTGGGGGTGAGGTGCCCGCTGAGTGAATGGCTGGCCTCCAGAGCTGCAGCACCAGGAGCTGGAACACGCGGGGCGTGGGGAGGAGCCGGGCTCACACCCGCCACCCCTCTCAGGGGCCCGAGGTGGAATGGGCACATCACCTCCGAGCAGCCTGGGCTGTCCAAGCCGAGACCCCGGTCCCCACAGGGATGCCCACCACAAGCACAGCAGGGCTCTGCGGTCACTGCCTGGCCATCCTGGAAAGGAGGAGCTGTGTGGCTTGGGCTGGGGAGGAGCCGGGGATGACGGCTAGTGTGCAGCCTCAGCGGGGCAGCCGCGGGGACGAGGCGCCTGAGGGCCCCTACGCCTTGGGGACAGAGGTCTCCATCAGCCCACCGGGCAAGGGACCTAGAAGCTGCTGGGCACTCACGCACACTGACCCAGAAACACAGGGTTGATTCCCACCGAACCCTGGCGGGGGACAGCAGATGGGTGCTGCCCGACTCCCCGCTGGGAAGGACCTGGTAGGACCGAGCTGACGTGCTCACGCAGGGTCCAGCTGGACGGCCTCGCTCGGGCCGACGTTCCCTCCTCCCCGGTGGACCCTCTGCCCCCTCTGTACCCCGCGGAGAACATTCTGGACTCATCGCTTGCACGGAAACCCTTTCCTCAAGCTCTGCTTTCTGGGGAGACCCCAGGCTGAACTGTGTCCCCCCTGAAGTCCTCACCCCAGGACCTCAGTGGGTGACCTGATCAGAAACAGGGTCCCTGCAGATACAATTAGTTAAGAAGAGGGCGTAAGGAAAGGGGCCATTCCTGAAGCCGTTATGACTGGTGCCCTTCTACAGAGGGACACTTGGACTCCGGAGAACAGAAGGTCTGGCGAAGAGGAGATGGAGGTGGAGTATGCCTGAGAGCGCCGGAGAGCGCCGGAGAGCGCAGGCGCCTCCAGGAGCCAGGAGAGAGGCCTGCAGCAGTCATGGCCTGTGTAGCAACCAGCCCCGCCACACCTTGAGCTCAGACTTCCAGCCCCAGGACTGCCTGCTTCTGCCCCATGCGTGTGACACTCTCGCTGCAGCCCCAGACCCCAGACCAACAAAGGCCTCACCAGCTCCACTCCATGACCACCCCCTGGAGAAGCTGAGGAACCAGCAACCCCAGCCACCATGTCGGGGTGGGGGATGGGACGTTGTCACAGGAGAGTGATGAAGGATCGTGGAGATGCTTCCAGGTCCTAGACCCCCTCCCCAGCTCCACCAGGCTGGTCTCTATCCCACCCACTCCTGCAGAATTCTGATGGTCTATTTTCCAAAGAGGGTGAAACAGAAGATGGGCAGACGTCAGACACAGCTGAGGGCGTGGCCACCTGTATAAAACAGGAGACTCCAACGACAGGCTAAGCCAGAGTCCTACATACGAAGAAGCGTCACTGTGGACAAGCTGTGTGGGGTTAGGCAAGTCACACGACCTCTCTGTGCCTTCAGTGTCTGAACTCCTAAATGGGAAGCCTCCAGCCCCTGGGGCTGATGGGAGAACTGAAGCCCTTCGCACAGGGCCTGGCAACACACACTCAGTAAAGTCTACTTTCTGTCCCCAGGAGCCAGAAAGCCCTGAATACCCAGGCCTCCATCAACAGGGAAGGACGGACCCCCGGCCTGCTCCTTAGGAAAAGCGCCCAGGCCGCCCACCGCCGGGGTCCGGGACTGACCGTGTTGTTGTGGGTGTGCCAGGAGATGTTCCGGATGTCCCTCAGCTGCCCCTGGGCGGGGTCGTAGGAGGCGATGCTGCGGAAGGGATTCCGCCTGACGTCCCACTGCCACTCCACGATGTCCAAGCGCATGGGCATGTCCCCCTGCTGGTCGAAGAAGATCCGGTTGCCCAGGAGGGTGAAGTTCACCTTCCAGATCTTCTCCAGGAGCTGGCGGGTCAGAGGAAGGGATGGAAGTGGACGCGTCTGACTGGGCCAGACCCGGGCCAGCGCCCCGCCCGCCACCTGGAGTCTCCAGGAAGAAGCAGCGTGGGAGGCTCTGCCGCCCGAGAAGCCCCCGGGTCCAGCCCTCAGCTCGGCCACTGGCCTGAGGCCTTGCGCCTGTCACTTAACCTCTGGGAACACAGTCTCCTCTTCTTCAGAGGGAGCATCAGGGTCCTCTGTCTGCCGGGCTCCGAGTTACCTCTGCTGGGGGCGTAGAGCAGGGCCCGAGAAACACCTCGGGCTCACCTCCTCCCAGGGACCCGGGGTTCCTCGGGCCTGCAAGTCACATGGTCATCCGTAAGGGCCCAGCCCACGCTCTCTCGCTCGAAAGGCCAGCTGGGGATGGCCCCACACCCTGGCCCTGTCTCCCCACTGTGACTCTGAGGGCCAGCTCTCTTTCCAGGCTCTGCCCACCCCAGAGACTGGTACTGACCAGAGCGTGCTCTGCACGGGACATCCTCTGGCCTGAATTCCAGTCCTACTCCTTGTCTTCAGTTTTCTGTGTGACTTTGTGCAAGTCACTGAACCTCTCTGGGCTGACCCCAAAAGAGTGTCCAGTTGAGAGAGCCCGCCAATCTGTCTCCCAGGTTTTCCCCCCATAAATGGGATGATCCGTTGGGCTACACTGGGGACGCAGGGCTCCCTTCATCTGGGGGACTGGCAGTGACAGATGCCTAAGAGACCGGGGCCCTGGCCTCCTCCCTTGCCTGCTCAGGGGGTGAGGTCCTGACTCTGGACCTGGTAAAGAACAGAGGTGTCTAGTAGCGAAGCACAGCATATGCACCTCTGCTCCCCCGACCCTCAGTAAAACTTTCCACAGCCTCAAAGACGTCCCGGTGGCGTGTTTGTGGGCGAATCCAGAAACACGGAGATTTAAATTCCAGATCGGAATCAAGGCCGCAGAACAGGACAGGGAAAAGATCCGCACACCAGATGCAGGCCTCAGAGAGCTCGTGGGAAACACGGGCCCTCAGCCCTGGAGACCCTGCGGGGACCCTGACACTCGCCCTGCCCCTGGGACTTCATTCCGGCAACTTCTGCCCTGATCTCCAAGGACAGACCGGCTCTTGGATGGCCACTCGTTTCAAAAGGAATTCTGCTTGGGCACCGCGAAGGACCCTGGTTCCACGTATCGGGGCCTGGCCGTGCCCGCGGCCTCACCCGCCAGGGGTAGACCACCTCCTTGACGCAGCTGGTCTGGGTGCAGTGCAGGAGGCTGTGCAGGGCGTGGGCCACGGCGTAGACGGCCGAGTACACGCTGTAGACCACGCGCTCTCCGGAGCTGGTGAGGATGGCGCTGAAGGACTCGGTGGTGTTGAGGCAGGCGTCGCACTGCTGGTTGCAGGTGGCCCGCGGGCTGGTCCCGCTGGGGGGCGGCGGCCCGTCCTGAGAGCGGCGCACACGGAACTCGCTGAAGCCCAGCATGGGCACCCTCTGGATGGTGATGCCCAGGAAGGTGCCCGTGCGGCGCAGCTCGGTGAGGTTGTGCAGCACGGGGTCGATGGCCCAGGACTCGGAGGCGATCCACACGGTGCCGGTGAGGTTCCAGCGCAGCACCTCCTCGAAGAAGGCGTGCAGCACCAGCTCGGGCGAGAAGACCACCACCACGCGCGCCGTGCTCTGCCGCAGCTTGAGCAGGATGTCCCCCAGGCGCGCCTGCTGCGCGGGCGTCAGCGTCCGGTCGGGCTCCGGCATGGGCAGGGCCTCTTGGAAGGCGATGCAGATGTTGCTGCCGTCCGCTAGCCGGTCGCCCAGCCGCTGGCTGTTGTCACGGCCGTAGTCGTCGTTGCTCACCAGCACCACGATCCAGTTCCAGCCGAAGTGCAGCATCAGCTGCACCATGGCCTCGATGTGGTGGCTGGCGCTGGGCACCGTGCGCAGCGTGGCCGGGTAGCGCAACTTGTTGCGCAGCTGGTCGGAGATGGCGCTGTAGGAGATCTGCCGGAGGGAGGGGCCGCTGCTTAGCAGGCGCCCCAGGGAAGGGGCCCACCTGCTGTCACCACCTCGGTGACACTTGGGGAACCCGTGTCATGAGCCATGCCAGGGCTGGGCGTTCCCACCATCACTGTCAGGGTCATCCTGCAGTCACATGTGAGCACCTACTGTGTGCCACGCTGGCTAGGTGCTTTACATCAGCAGCAGCATTATATCACTGCAGTAGCACTTATGGAGCACCTACTGTGTGCCACGCCCTGGCTAGGTGACATTGAGCACCTACTGTGTGCCGCGCTGGCTAGGTGCTTTACATCAGCAGCAGCATGATTATCACAGCAGTAGCACTTATTGAGCACCTACTGTGTGCCACGCCCTGGCTAGGTGACATTGAGCACCTACTGTGTGCCGCGCTGGTTAGGTGCTTTACATCAGCAGCAGCATGATTATCACTGCAGAAGCACTTATGAAGCACCTACTGTGTGCCACACCCTGGCTAGGTGACATTGAGCACCTACTGTGTGCCACGCTGGCTAGGTGCTTTACATCAGCAGCAGCATGATTATCACTGCAGAAGCACTTATGAAGCACCTACTGTGTGCCACGCCCTAGCTAGGTGACATTCACTGTCATCATCAGTCAGCAGCACTTAGTGGGAGCCATACCCAGCTGAGGCCATCTGCATGTTGTCCTTCCAGTCACCCTGTAACATTTCCTGAATACCTACTGTGTGTCCTGAGCACCCGCCATCATGGGCTCGTCGGCAGGCCCTGTTTCTTCCCTGGCCTCCACCTCGCCACCCTCCTGGAGTCCCCAGCTCACCGTCTGCCCCCCGGAGCTGCTGGCTCTTTTCCACCCACTCTCCTTCCCTGAGTCACCCCATGCAGCCTCCTGGTGGCAGGCACCGTTTCCACGCCAACGCTCCCGCTGCACACCCGTTCTGGCCACGCCGGGACAGAGGGGACACCAGGCTGGCTTTGCAACCGCCTGCTGACCTCTCACACCTGACACACCCCGGACTCCACGCCCACCACCTGGAAACCTGCCAGGTCGCGACCTCCGGCCTCCCTCAACCGGCAAACCTCACCATCGGCAAACCTCAGAACGTCCATCCAGGACCTGCCACCTCCCCCTCGGGCCCTGTCGGCCATCATCATCCCTGGCCTGGACTCACGGGGTCCTCCCACCTTCCCCCATGCCACCCACTCTTAGCCAAGTCGACCCTGTGCACCATGACATCACACCGCTCCTCTGTTCAGAACCCACCCCACCCCCCCAGTGTCACTCGGGAAAAGCCAGACTCCTGTGGTGGCCCCCAGAGGCTCCACCCTGTGCCCAGCCCTTCCTCCCTGACTTCTGCTCTCCCAGCCCTGGTCCTGGTCTCCCAGTTCTATGAACACAGCGGCTGCCTCGGGGCCTTTGCACCTGCTACTGCCTCCTCCTGGAATGTGCTTCTCCCACACATGCACGGAGCTCCTTCTCCCCCTCACCCTGTTGAAAACTGCGACTCCCCTCCACCCGTCTCCATCTGTCCCCACCTTCCCATCCCCGATGGCTCAGCTTGGCCCTGATCCACGGCGCTCCTCGCCTTCGGACTTTCCGTAGCAGCGATTGTTTTCATCTGCTGTCGTCCCCCCACTAGAAGACAAACCCCAAGAGGGCAGTGACATTTGCTTCCTTGGTTCCCAGCTGTAACCCCAGCACCTTCAACAGCACCTGGCGCACAGTAGGTGTTCAAGAGAGTTGTTCCCTGAGTGACAAAATGACTTCAGTCCTGGACTAGATGTTTCAGATAAAAATATGAGCACTTACTGAGCACCTACTGAGTGTCCAGACCCTGAGCGAGGTGCTTTACATACTAAAAACAGCAGCAGTGGTTCCAGCTGTAACAGCCTACTGTGTGCCAAGTCTTACGCCAGCAGCTCTCCAGTGAGTCGGCACCGCATGCCAGTTCTGGACGGGGCACTTCCAATCTTGACAATAGCTTCAGCTGTGGTTACGCTGACCGGGCGGATCTGTGCTGGGCGCGTTTACAGGACCCGGAGTGCTCTGAGTGTTCATTCCTGAGCTCTACATAACAACCGTCGCACTACTGACCACCTACTATGTGCTGGAAAGTCTTACGGGTCAAACGCTCCAGTCACAGACAGACCTGGAAGGGAACACTCACCCTCTCGCTTGACAGGTGGGGACATGGGCTCAGAAGGGCTCAGTGGTTTGCCACGGGCCTCGCAGCAGCTGAGACTCGGCAGAGATGTGCCCCAGGCCCGTCTGCCTCCAAAGCCTGGGCGGCCTCCCCGAGGCTGGGGTTGAGGCCCCACCCCTGCTCGTGTTCCCACCACCATGGGGAAGGGGCTTCTGAGCCCCTGGGCCACCCCATCCTGTCCCCGGCCGCAGCCCCTCCTCCCAGGGTTTGGCAGCCTCACCTGTGGAAGGAGGAAGAGGGAGAGGAAGTTGGCCACCGTCATGGTCGCCTCGGAGTTGTCGGGGCCAATGACAGCCACCACGCGGGGCACATAGTGGCTGTAGTCCTCGAGGATGGGCAGGAAGTAGTCGTCCTGCGCCAGGAAGTAGAGCACGGGCTGGACATTGTTGGAGAGGTAGCAGATGTCCACCATCTCGTAGCCCAGCAGCACGCCGGGCAGCAGGCTGCTCTGGTTGTTGATCTCCTCCACCGCAAAGCGCATGGCCTGCATGAGGTTGTAGCCCAGCACCTTCAGATCGAACCTGCAGCCACGGTCAGGGAGGTGGGCGCGGGCAGGGGCCAGCCGCCCTGCCTCCCGCATACCTCCAGGTCACTCATCCCTGTGACCACCACACTGATCCCTGTCGCCACCGTCACTAACGCCCCATCACCCACGGACACCTCCATCACCCCCAGGGTCACCAGCATTGCCCCCTGTAACTGCCACTAAAGTCACCACCACCGCTGTCACCACGTCTTTGTGATCATTACCACCATCACTATCAGCACCACAAAGACCAGCACCATCACCAAAATCAACCGCCATCACCATCACCACCATCACCATCACCACCAACACCACCACCACCACCACCATCACCACCATCACCATCACCACCATCACCACCACCATCACCACCATCACCAACACCATCACCACCATCACCACCATCACCATCACCACCATCACCACCACCATCACCACCATCACCAACACCATCACCACCATCACCACCACCATCACCACCATCACCACCACCATCACCACCATCACCATCACCACCACCACCATCACCACCACCACCATCACCACCACCACCATCACCACCACCACCATCACCACCATCACCACCACCACCATCACCACCATCACCACCATCACCACCATCACCACCACCACCATCACCACCACCATCACCACCATCACCACCACCACCATCACCACCACCACCATCACCACCACCACCATCACCACCACCACCATCACCACCATCACCACCACCATCACCACCATCACCACCACCACCACCACCACCATCACCACCACCACCATCACCACCACCACCATCACCACCACCACCATCACCACCACCACCATCACCACCATCACCACCACCACCATCACCACCATCACCATCACCACCATCACCAAAATCAACCGCCATCACCATCACCACCATCACCACCATCACCACCATCACCATCACCATCTGTATGATTAGCCACCACCCCCATCACCCTCGTCACCAACACTGACGTCACCGCTCGGCAGCACCAGTCTCCCAGCCACTTTCACCACCAGCCTCGCCGTCACTAGGCTGCCCTCACGTCTCAGCATCAGACGTGCCAGCCGCTCACTTGGCGTCACCACCGGCACCGAGGCTGTCGACATGCTCAGCCAGCTGGTCCTGGCGTGGAGTCGGGCGTGCGCCTAGGCCGGCCTCGCCATCTCCCTCCCCGTCTCCTAGAATGCCCCTTCTGTGCCAGGGTCGCTGCCATCCAGGCCGGCTCCAGCGCCCGCCTCCCGCCGCAGGAAGATGTTCACCTGATCTCCAGGTGGACACCGTCCCAAGGGGCTCGCGGAGGAGGCCGGAGAGACCCCTGCAGCCCCTGCCACCCCCAGAAAACACAGACCTCCGGTCCAGTCCCAGAATCTAGGAAGCCGCCCTCTGCCGTCAAGGGCACGTCCCGTCTAACTACCGGTGTGGCCTCGTGGGCAGTCCCATCGCCAAAGCAGGGAGCAGAGGTTTTGGTGTCCCCAGGACTCCTCTAAGCCCCAACGTCCCGTCTCCCCACAGAGACGAGGCGGGGTCCTGGCGTCACGCAGCACGGTCGTCAGAGATTGAGTTACACGCGCTGCGTGGCCGGGGCTCCCGCGGGCTGGCCGGGGCGAGGGGTGGAAGTGGCCCTGAGGCCTTGTCCTGGCCCTGCCCCCGAGGACCGCGGGCCCAGCCCCGCTCCCCACCCGGCCTCACGCTGAGACTCACTCCTCGCACTTGGGCACCTGCAGGACATCGAGGTGGGCAGGGCCCTTCATGTTGGCATGGAGGGTGAAGAGTCCGCCCAGCAGGTAGTCCCCAGCCAGGTAGAAGTCGGAGTTCTGGGCCGCCGGCCCCGCCAGCGCCTGCAGCAAGAGCAGCAAGGAGCGCAGCGTCCTCACCCGGGGCCCCATGGCTGCGAGTGAGGTCCAGCGGCCCTGCCTCCCGGAGCCGGAGGCTGACACCAGGGCATTTGCACAGACATTTACATAGCGACAGTCCCGCCGGACGGTGGGGCACCAGGGCGGGTGGGGCAGGGAAGGAGACAGAAGCAGGGGGCCCTGCGCTGCGGGCTCCCCTCTGGGAGAGGAGCCCCTTGGCTGGCCACACCCTCACCTCCGCCACTTGGCTGGGAACAGCTTTCCTCCCCCCTCGGTGGACACTTCAGAGGTCGAGAACGCGGGCTCTCCCAGGAGACAGTGGCCAACGACCCCAGAGCCTCCAAGCCTGGGCCTGACCTGTGGTACCCGGCCCCGGCGTGTCCGGTACCAGTGGCCTCTGTCGGCAGGAGCCAGGACCAGGGGTGCCCGCCGCCCCCTTTCCTCCAGGGCTCCCCACAGCCAGACTGTCCCCAAGCCCACCTCACGGGTGAGGGGGCCCAGCACGGAGGAGCTCGGAGCGCAGCCGCGCGGGGACTCAGGCCACAGTCTGACCCAGGCAGGTGGCCTACCCGCCACACCACGTGACATCACAGGGCTGCTGTTTGGGGGGCCTCGCTCCTGACACCGCCGCGGTCAGCCCAGCACCCCACCAGCTCTGTGACGAGCCCCGGAGGCCCCCCGACTCCGCGCCCGGGCAGGGGTGCTGTCAGACAGGAAGTTGGAATTCTGTAGCGTCGGGGTGCCGCCCCGGAAGTGGATGAGGAGACCACCAGAGAGAGCCGGTCCACGCCCTGACGCGGGGCCTCCACGCAGCCTTGGCCCAGCAAACCGACTGGCCGGAGCTGTCCCTGGCTTTCGCCTTAGGTGGGGTCCCCAGTGCCAACAGGAGGGGGCTCCAAAATACGAAGAGGTGACGGAGACCCCAGGGTTCTTCCCTACCCACCCGGGGTCAAGCCCTCTCCTCCTTTGACGCTGCCCCACCCCTGTTCAAGGACCCACTGGGCAGTAAGGTCCTTCTCACCTGCATGTCACCAGCACCTGTACCAGCCTTGTCTTGCGACAGATTCCTGCTGGGAACCTGAGGCAGCATGATTCTGACTGACCTTTATCTGACCTCAGCTCTGCTGTGTGACCACAGGCAGGTTGGTTAACCTCTCTGAGGCTGTTTCCTCCCCACTCACTAACAACTTGTCTCATGGGACTGTGGTGTGGGAATTAAATCACAGCACGTGCAAACAGCAGGGCCCAGCGCAAGCCCTGGAGAAAGGCAAGAGTGCCAAAGTGCTAGGTTGACCCTTTTATAACAGCCACGAGGGACATCCCTGGCTCCTTCCCCAGGTGAAAATGTCCCCATGTGTCCCCAGAGTGTCTCAAAGTTGCCCTGAAGGAGCTCGACGTCTTCAGCAGCTCCAGAATTGGGGGTTCCCCTCCCTCGCAATGTCCCCAAGGTCAGTCCGTGGGCATTTGAAACAAGTGGGACGTGGCAGCCACGCTGGGATCCCAGCAACTCGGGAGGCTGAGGCAGGAGGACCACAACCTCCCCGCCAGCCTGGCCAACTCAGTGAGACCTCGTCTCAGAAAGTAAAGGGACTGGGGATGCAGCGGTGGGCTCACGCCCCAGCACCGAAAAGCAGAGAACCCGGCAGGCGAGGCCTGGACTTGGATTCGCTGGTGGCCGCAGGCCTGTCCTCGCCCGAGCCCATCGGCCTGCCCCCCCGAGGTTTCCGTCCACAGGAGCCATCACTGCACCCCCTGCGGGGTGGGCAGGGCTGCTCTCCCCACACCGGGACCCCTGGAGACCCAGGTGTGGGGAAAGGCCAGCCCCCGGCACAGGCACAGGGCACCACGACGGCCGTGTCATTTGTGAAGAGGGGACAGAGGGATGTTGAGCTGGGAAGCCACTGGTGCAGCAGGCTGGGCACAGCACGAGGGTCAGGGCCAGCGAGGCACACGGCTGCAGCTGGACACAGACCTCAGGGCCCCTGCAGGACAGCCCAGGTGGCTTCCGTGTCCGCACTGGGTGGCTGCAGACAGGCACTCCACCCATCACACAGACGGGGAAACCGAGGTCCGGGGCAGCCGCCCAGAGTCCAGAAAGGCAGGTGGACTTCCCCTCGGCGCTCGCCAGGCCAATCAGAGTGCGTCGGGTCAGCCCTGCTGCCGCTGAGCTGGGCGGGAGGAAGACGGCCCGGCCAGCTGGGAGCTCCTGGGGAGGCAGACCTGTGCCCTGGGGCTCTGGAGTCCAGGACCATCTTGCCCACGGGGCGTTCCCACCATGACGTGTCCCGAGGGCTCTCCACCTGCCAGGCCCTATGCTAGTCTACCTTTCAAGGTGTGACCGTTAACTTCCCATCCTGCAGAAAAGGAGACTGAGGTTCAGAGAGGGGCAGTCTCTCAGTCAAAGCTACTCAGCAGTTACATGAACGGAAGCTGCCAAGGCTGCAGTGGGAGACCACAGGACCCCTGGGGCCTGTGGGGTTCCAATAAAGAGGAATAACGGGGTTCTGCTGTGCGGGCCGTCAGCATGGACAGATGCTTTCTGAAGACCAAACTCCAGGAGGAACACTGGACAGGTGCCCCACACCTGGCCTCTGGTCCTAGGGGGACCGAGTGGATGCCGTCCAGTGTCCTCGAGATGACGCATCCGTGACTGTCCAGTGCCGCACACATGGCACGCACCCCAGGGGACCAATGCTTCTGCCAGCCTCACGGCCTGGTCCAGGGCCTGGTGCCCGGGCTGGCTCTGTGGCCACTGGCTGCCACGTGACGGTCAGCCATGACAGGCTTATGCAAAGTCCGTGGGGACAGGGAAGGGGTGGGTCAGGCCATGGAGATGGCAGCCCAGAGGTGCCCATCTGCCTTGGCATCTGCTCCCCAGTGCTCACAGGAAGGACCTGGGCACAGCAGCTGGAGTGAGCTGCCCTGAACGTCCCTGGTGGCTGGATGGGACGGGCCCAGGGTGACCCCGCCCGGCCCCCCACCGTCTCCGCTTTGCCACTTATTTCTCCCCCGCCCTCAACGCACCCTCCTGGGCTGCAGGGAACCCAGCTTCTCCCGGGCCGAAGGCAGGGCAGGGTGGGCAAGCGGGCCTCCCAGAGAAGGGCAGGGCGACAAGCTGCCCTCAAGCCAGCCAGGGGAGGCCCACTGGGGAGGCCAAAGCAGCAGCCTCCCCACCTGCCTCTCGGAGAGAGGAGGCTCAGGCTGGCCTCAGGGGTCACCTAGGACCTGCCCTGCTGGGCGACTCTGCTGCAGCAGGCTCGGCCCCTGCGGCCCAGAGAGCCGCTGCACCCCGTCACCAAACTCACCTGGGTCTCCCTGTGTCCCTGAGCCTCCGTCTCTCATCTGTCAAATGGGCCTGAAATCTCCTCACCTCCCTCCCAGGCTGGCGTGCTCCAAGGAAACCAGCGGGAAGACCTCCCCACAAGGAGGTTCTCGGCTAGACCTGAACCCCCTTCGGCCGGTGTGTCCCCAGGATGCAGACGCGTGGCAGAGGTGGAATCCCACGTGTTCCTCTACCCAGCGCTCTCTGCCAGGCCGTGGAACCGGGACTCTATTTTCAAACATTTCATTTCATCCTCAGCTTCCTGAGGATGCCACGCCCGGAGCAGGGGCGTCAAGACATAGAGAAGAGGGTGAAGGAGGGGTCCCATCCCAAGCTCATCCGGCTCTGGGGCCGGTTAGGCCCAAGTGCCTGGCCGATGGGGATGTGGGACAAGCCAAGCTGGCCCTTTGCTCCTGGGGTACCAGTTAACCTATCCGGGCCTCAGTTTCCTCGTCTATAAAATGGAAGCACCAGGGGGCTGCGCAGAGGCCAGACGTGGTATCTGAAGCATCGAGCACTAGGCCTCCCGGCAGAGCCCGATGGCCGAGAAAGGGCGGTGGGCGAGTTCACGAAGACTCTGGGGGCTGCCGGGGGTGGGCCTGCGCCCTGCGCTTCCTCGGCCCCCTGCCCAGCTGAAGCTCTGGGTCAGCCTGGTGGCTGGGAACCGGCGCAGGTGGCCGCTCATTTCCTCAGGGTGCACGCACCACTGGAAGCCCGTGCGACAGCGGTGGCGGGGACGTCCGGCCCCAGTCAAATGGTTCCGCTCCAACCCAGCTGCGGCTGGGCCCCTGGCCACAGTAGGGAAATGAAGGGGCTCCTCGGTGACCGCGGACACGGGGACTTGCTGTGATGACCATGGACAGGGCCCGAGTTCCCCAGGCAGGGAGCAGCCACTGGGCCCTCGAAGGCCACCGGTCCCCTGCTCAGGGTGGGGGAGGGCCACGGGAACACAGTGGGTGGCGGCTTTGTCCCCTTGCCCCAGTTAAAAAGGACACGAAGGTGGGGGGAGGGCGGGACAAAAGGACAGCAGCAGGGGATTCACATGGGGGCCCTGGGGGAGCAGCTGGCCAGGGAGCAGAGGCCGGCCCGTCCTGCCCCTGGGCTAGTTCTTCCACCTCTGACCTCCATCACCCCTGCAACAGAAGCCAGAGCCACCGACCTGGTAAGGTGACCGCCAAGGCCCCATGAACCGGGGGTGCAGCTCGGGGGCAGAGCGCTGGCCTAGCATCCGCGGGATCCGGGCCGCGTCCCCAGCACCACAGAGCAGGGAGGCCACATGAGCCAAAGCAGTTCAAGCCCTGGCCAGCTCTGCACCGCGCCCCCGAGCAAGTCACACGCGGCCTTGATTAGGAGATGCCAGCCTTCCCCTCCACGAGCTCCATCAGGGAGCTCCAGGTCCTTTGTCCCTGGCCCAGCCTCTCGTGCGTGGCCTTCCTGTCTGGACGGAAGTTCCATCTTGCACAAATCAGTGGTGGCCACCAGGGTGTCAGGAGGTATCCCGCCAAGGAGCCTTATGCCCACCTGCCTCCTGAGCTCTGAGACTCTCCACGCCGACAGTCCTGATGGGCGGGCTGCGGACAGGAGGTGTGGGCTAGGAAAGGCCCTCCTCTGTCCCCTGCAGGTGGACATAGGCCAGGACACGTCCCTCCAGAAGTCAGGGGCCTGCCTGGCATGGACCGGACCAGGCTCCAGCTAGCTGGCCACAGTTGCTCCCCTCCAGGCCTTCGGTTGAGCTGAGGTCTCCCCAGGGTGGTCAGCACCAGGCATGGACACAGGGTGTGGGAGACAATGAGTTCAGGCGCTGCACAGAGCTGGGCTGATGCTCAGTGATGCCAGATCCTTGGGTCACAAAATAAAGAATGAATAGGGTTGGGGACACAGCTCAGTGGTGGAGCAGCCCTGGGTTTAGTCCCCTGCACAGGGGACGTACAAGAGGAGACAGACTTTCAGGAATTGGCTCATGTGACTGCAGATGATTCAAGTTCAAATTCTGCATAGTGGGCAGACAGGTTGGAGACCCAGGCGGCGGTTCACGTCCAAGGGTGCAATGCTGGCAGAAGTCCTTCCTGCTCATTCTTTTTTTTAGAACCAGGGATTGAACCCAGGGCTGCTTTACCACTGAGCCACACCCCAGTCCTTTTTTATACTTTATTTAGAGACGGTCTCGCTGAGAGGCTAAGCGCCTCACTAATCTGCCGAGGCTGGGTTTGAACTCACTGTCCTCCCGCCTCAGCCTCCCAAGCCGCTAGGGTTACAGGCGTGTGCCACGGCACCCAGCATCGCTCATTCTTGTTCTATTAAGGCTTCAGTTGACCATATGAGGTCCACTCACATTATGAAGGGTGATCTCTTTCCTTTTTAAAGTCCATCAATTTAGATGTTGTTCTTATGTAAAAAACACCATCACAGAAATATCCAGAATGTTTAGTCAAACATCTGGGTGCTGTGTCCCAACCAAGCAGACATAGAATTGACCAATCAGTGTGTGAGAGTGGTTTTTACGACAACCCTGGGTAAATGGGGAACAGTCTCTACCTCTAAACACCTACCTGAATCAACCCGCCAATTCCCTTGGTGAACTGTGTGCGCGCGTAAGGGGTTTTACAGATGAAGAGACAGACGATCAGAGAGGTCGCAAACCTTTTGGAGAGCACCTGTCTGGTGGGCAGGGTGCCAGGATCTGAACCCAGGCCCTCCAGCTCCGGAGCTCCTGCCACCTCCAGCAGGCACTCCCAAACATCCAGGCCCGCCCTTCCTCCCCTCACTTGAGGGCACCGGGCGCCACCTGATCACACGCTGGCAGCGCCATCAGGCTTAGAGGGGAAGTCAGCGGCGCTCGCCATCCCCCACAGACACCGTGGCTCTGATCAGGTGACAGGCATTTTATTGGGTGGCACCCCACCCTGCCGCCACCTCACAGGGTAGAACCAGGAACGCCTCCTGCCTGCCCAGCCCGACCCCGGCCCGCATGGGACAGACAGATCCTGAGGGTAAAAGGGTAAACAGCCCTCGCCCAGCCCGACGGCAGGGGTGCCCACCCAGCCCTGGGCCACGGTGTCAATCAGGGCGCTTGGGAATAGCCACACCAGCTCCGGGGGTCACGTGCAGGTGCCCTGGAGGACCCAGCACACCCTGGGCCTGGAAGTCGCTCCTCCTGAGCACCCAGAACCCCGTCTGGGGAGTCACCCGGCCACGGACTGGTGCACCCAGGACGGCTGCTCGGGGGAGCCCACAGGCAGCATGCCTGGCCCAGGTCAGGGCCGGGGTCTGGGAGTCGAGGGGCAGCATGTCTGCCCAGGCAGGGGACTCCTGGCCCGAGACAGGCTCTGAAAGTGGATGTGTCTGTGGGCGGGACTGGAGAGATAAAGGACAGTCCAAGAACGAAGGCAACCCAGGTGTTCAAAGTCACAGCCAACACAGGGCTGTCACCTCCCGCACGGCACGGTGGCAGGTGGCCAGGAGTGACGGCTTGGAGGAAGGCACGGGCATGTAAGGCATTTGGCTGGGCACAGGGGCCCGGTTCAGGTGGTCTGGACACAGAGCGAGGAAGGTGAGCAAGGGTGCAAGGCCAGCTGGTGCCACCGGGCCACCCTCACCTGGGACAGTTGCCTCCTTTCCCACGGGGTCCCAACAGCTGTCCCTCTGTTCCCCAGGCCCGCGTCACCTGCCCCGTGTAGGGAGAGGGAGGCGACACAGAACCTGCCGGCGCCAGGGTCGTTCCTGCCAGACAGGACTTCAGGGTGGCCGACGGAGAGGGGACAGTGTCCTGTTCCTCCCCACACGATCTCAAATCCAAGCCCCGGGCACCCGACACCAAGGGGCAGGGGATGGCCAGCGGCCAGGAGGGTGTCCAGCTTGGCTTGAGGGGAGCTGTCCACGGGGAGCCGGTGGAGGGGCTGGGCGGGTCAGTGCAGTGGGCCAGTGGTCTGGAGGGACAGAGGTGATGGGCGGCTCGGGGGTCACTGCATATACGAGTAGCGCCAGTCCCCCAGGGGCTGGTGGGTCTCCTTGATGACCTGGGGTGACGTCCAGCGCAGGATGTAGTGGGGACCCCCCGGCTTGTCGTTGGTTCCTGTGGAGAAGACAGTTCTGGTTTTCTCAGAAAAGACAGAAAGGCAGGAGGCGCAGGGGCGGGAAAGGCGACAATAAACAGGCACCGGCACGGGCAGCAAGGGATGGGCGAGGGACTGGGGTGACCCTGCCTGAGGCCCCGGGGCTGAAAGGGCGTCTACAGCAGCCGAGGCCTGCGGGTCACGTTGGGCCAGGTGCACAGGGCGGCGCCCCCCACAGGGGTCTGTCCCCCAGCAAGGGAGGCGGGGGAGCACTGGGGGAGGGCCCTGGACACCGGGTTTGACCGGACAGTAAGAAATCGACGTCTGACCCTCACGCCCAGTCCCCTTCCTGGCCGACTCCCACAGCCCTGGGAACTTCCTGACGGCAGGTCAGAGGAACGTGGTTTGCTGTTCACAAGCTGCTTCCATTCAGGTCTGAATTCACACCCGTGAGGGTCTCCTGGGCATTGGGGGCAGCTGCCCCAGGACCATCGCGTGTGGGAGGCTGGAACCTTCAGCCCCTGGGGCGCTGGGAGGAGGAGACGGAGGCTGACTTCACCACTGGGCTGTCGGCCATGCCTACCTCATGGAGCCTCCACAGACCCCCAGAGGAGAGGGTTCTGAGCACAAACACCTGCCAAGAGGGCGGAGGACCCCAAACCACAGGCAAAAGGACCTGGACTCAGGAACCTTCCGGCCTTTGCTCTGTGTACCTCATCCAGCTGTTCACCTGTGTCCTGCAAAGGACACCTTGTGCCTAATCCCAGCGCGTGGAGGTTGAGGCAAGAGGATTGTAAGTCTGAGGTCAGCCTCAACAATTCAGCAAGACTCTAAGAAACTGAGTGAGACTCTGCCTTACAAGAAAAAATGAAAAGGACAGGGATCTGGTTCAGTGGTACAGCACCTCCGGGATCAATCCCTAGTACCAAAAATAAGTAAGTAAATAAAATAAAATAGACTTGGTCAGGTCTGGGGACGCAGCTGAGCAGCAGAGTGCTTACAAGCACGTGTGGGGTGCTGGGCTCAATTCCAAGCACTGCAAAAACCCTTGACAACATTCTTTGTAACCTCCGTACTGGAGTCCAGGGAGGACCTAAGAACGCCAGAAGCTTCTTCAGAGACACAATAACAGAACTCGTCCCAAACCTGGAGAACTCCAGGCATGGAAGGTCAGAGGTCATCAGGCTGACCTCAATCAAGAGCTGATAACTCAGTTCTCAAAGGTGTGAGTTAAAGAGAAGCTTCTTGAGGCAGCAAGAGAAGAGAAACGATTCATAAGGGGTCCCCGTTCCCTGGACCCCCTCTCAGCAGAACCTGTCAGGCCTGGAGAGCGGCATGGGCTTCTCATGGCACCGGAGAGAGAAGTGCTGCATGAGAACTCTGCACCCAGCACAGCCGGAAGCAAAGGAGGGATGAAGACATTCACTCCCAAACAGAAGCCGAGAGGGTCTCTCCTCAGACCTGTCCGACACAAAACGCCAACGGGAGCTCTTCAAACTGAAAGAGAGATGTTAAGCCAGGTGTGGTGGCGCGTACCTGCAGTCCCAGAAAAATGGAGGCTGAGGCCAGAGGACAGAAAGTTCAAGGCCAGTCTCAGCAACAGCAAGGCCCTGTCCTATATTTTTTATAAAAAATAAAGATGGCTGGGGATGTGGCTCAGTGGGGTTAAGCTAAGCGCCTTGGGTTTGAACCCCAGTACCAAAAAAAAAAAAAAAAAAAAAAAAATGTTACTAAGAAAACATCAGAAGGTGTAAAACTGGTAAGAGCATGCAAATATATTTGGAAAGCTCCAATGCTGTAGACGTGATGCAGAAACCATTATCTCTAATAACAAGACCAAAAACTGACCAATTCGAAATAATGATTACATTAATATGTTGAGAGACAGAAAATCCAAAAATATGTACAATAGAACAACAAAAATTCAAATATGGGGAGGAACGAAGGGCAGGTGCAGAATTTTTTAGTGGTGGTGGCTGGTGGGTCGGTTGATTGGCTAGTTGGTAGGCTGGCGGGTTGGTTGACTGGCGGGTCGGTAGGCTGGCAGGTTGGTTGGTTGTTACTGTTGCTTTTGTGTTTTCTGCGGTGCTGGGGATGAAACCCGGGGCGTCGCCCATGCTAGGCAACCGCTCCACCCCCGTGCTACATCCCCAGCCCAGGGTTTTAATTCGTATCCTGATGATTATGTTAAGTTACTATCCTCTCCGAACAGCTGTTGTATCAAAAGACGTTTTTGTCAGCCTCACAGTATTTCAAAGCAAAAATGTATGATAGACAAACCAAAAATAAACAGCAAGATCAAAACACTCTCCTGGAGTGACTCGCTTCACCACAAAGGAAGACCGTGCAAGAACGAGAAGGAAGGGACGACAATAACACCAGAGAGCAAGCTGACAAACGGCAGCGGTGCGACCTCACCTCGTGATCCTCACCGTGAATGCAGGAGGATTAATTCTCCAATTCAAAGGCAACGAGTGACTGAATGGATTTTTAAAAAATGAAAAATACCCACGTGTTGCTCATAAGAAACTCACTTTGCCCCTAAGAACACACACAGACCGGAGGAGAAGGGTGGAGTGAGGTATCCCCTGCAAACAGAATCCAAAAGAAGCAGGAATAGCCAAACTTGGATAAAATAGGCTTTAAAGGCCATTACGTGATGATAACCGTCAGCAAGAAGAAATTCTAAATAAATATGCAACCAATATTACAGCACCCAAACACAGAAAGCAAATATTAACAGACCTAATGAAAGAGACACATTCCAATACAGTAACAGCAGAGCACACTGACACCTCACTTTCAGCAACAGATAGATCAACCAGACAGAAAATAGACAAAGAGACAGAATCAAATGGCATCCTAGACCAAACGGACCCAAACGGCAACCACAGAACATTCCATCCAACAGCTGCAGAGTACACATCCCTCTCATCAGTACATGGAGCATTCTCTAGAACAGATCACACGATAAGCCACAAAATAAGTTTCATCATCCCCCACAAAAAAATTTATTTTTGTGGTGCTATGGATCAATATCAGGTCTCACACATGCCAAGCATAAACGTTAACATTGATCCACACCCCAACCCATAAGAAATCATTAAAAATTGAAATCATATCAGGTATCTCTGTTCCAACTATAATGCAATAAAACTGGAAATCAAAACAGAAAAACTCTACAAATAATAGAAATCAAATACCTTACTCTTAACAACCAATGGATTGAGGAAGAAATCAAGAAGAAAATTTAAAAATCTCTCGGAACAAATGAAAATGGAGACCAAACACCAAAACTATGGGATGCGGCCAAAGCTGTACTAAGAGGAAAGTTCATAGCAATCAACACTGACATTTAGAAAAGTAGAAAGAGCCAAATCAACAATCTACCACTGCATATCCAGGAACTTGGAAAACAGGAACCAAATCCGGAATCAATAGCAGGAAAGAAATAGTAAAGATTAGAGGAGAAATAATGAAATAGAGATTTGAAAAAAAAAAAAAAAAAAAAAAAAAAAAACTACATAAGATCAACAAAACAAAGATGGTTTTAAGAAAGAAAGGGAGGAAGGGAGGAAGGAGAAGGGTGGGAGGGAGGGGGGAAGGAGGGAAATAGACAAACCCTTGGCTAGACCAGGAAAAGAGAGATTCAGACAAGCTCAGACAGGAAAAGGGAGACATTATAACCGACCCCACAGATGCTTTGTAATGATGCCGCATCACTAAAGAGTGTATGGACAACTTTACGTCAAAAAAAATTGATAACCCAGGAGAAACAAATCCTGGACGTAAACATGGCTTTGCAGGAGTGCGTGTTTTGTTCTGTGAGGTCCTGCAGATGGAGTCAGAGCCTCACAGGAGCCAGGCAGGTGCTCTGCCACCAAGCCACACCTCCAGCCCCGACCAGGATGGCATCATGAAGAGACAGGAAGTCTGAACAGACCAATAACAAGCAGTACGACTGAATCGGAGATAAAAGTCTCCCACCAGAGAAAACCCAGGACCAGACACTCACTGCACATTGTACCCAACATTCAAGTAAGAACTAACACCAATTCTTTTAAAATTACTCCCAGAAATTGAAGAGAAGGGAATTCTCCAAACACATTCTGAGACTGACATCACTCTTGAGATCAAACCAGCACAGGACATGAGAGGAAAACCACAAGTCAACATTCTGATGAAACAGACGCAAAATCCTCAGTGAAATCCCAGCGCACGGAACCCAACAGTACAGTTAAAAGATCATTCGCCACGATCAAGTGAGATTCACCCCAGGGACGCAAGAACGGTTCAACACACGCACATTTACAAACGGGCCACGTCCCATCAGCAGAAAGACGGACAGAACCCACACAATCATCTCAGAAGATGCAGAAAAAACACCTGATGAAGTTCGACGTCTCTCCATGCTCCACATAATAAAGATGGTACATAATAAGTCGACCACCTTCAACTACGTGGGGGCGTGGAAGGCGTTCTCTCGGGTCTGCCCACATCCACCACCTTTACTCAGCATTGCTCTAGATCTAGCCAGAGCGCTCAGGCAAGAGGGGGAAATAAGGGGCACCTGAAGCAGCAAAGAGAAGTCAAACTGCCCCCGTCTGCAGATGGGACACACGGAGAAAAGCCCAAAGACCCCACCTAAGCACTATTAGAACTAATGGATGATAAAAGTGCAGGATATGAAATCGACAATAAAAGCGTAGTAGCATTGCCAAGCACCAAGAGCGAACCATCTGAGATAGAAGCCAAGGAAGCACTAAGAGCTACAAGCAATTCAAACACCTAGGAATGAATTAACCAAAGACACGAGAGGTCTCCAAAATGAGAACTATAAAATGTTAGCAGAAGAAAATTGAAGAGGGCACCAAAAGAAGGGAAGCACATCCCATGTTCATGGATGGGAGGATCAGTACTGCTCAACGGTCTGTGCTCCCGGACGCAATCTGCAGCTGCCATGCAAGAAGTTCTTCATGACGCCTTTTTTTTTGGTACAGGGATTGAACCCAGGCGCACTTGACCGCTGAGCCACATCCCCAGTTCTTTTTGTATTTTATTTAGAGACAGGGTCTCAGTGAGTTGCTTAGGGCCTCGCTAAGTAGCTGAGGCTGGCTTTGAACTCCTGATCCTCCTGCCTCAGCCTCCTGAACCACTGGGATAACAGGTGTGCGCCACCGCACCCAGCTCACAGCACTTTTTTAAAAAAAAAGAATCATCCTAAACTTTGCATGGAATCACAAAAAGCTCTGAAGAGTCAATGTGATCTTAAGCAAAATAATAACAACACAGGAGGCGTCACACTTCCTGACTTCAAAATATTCTATAAAGCTGCAGGAACCCAAACAGCCTGGTACTGGCATAAAAAGAGACACACAGACCGACGGGTCAGGACAGAGAGCCCGACATCCACCCGCATCCACGGTCAACGGAGCTTTGACAAAGGCGCTAAGGACTCGCACTGGGAAAAGGACAGTGTTTTCAACACACGGTGCTGGGAGAACTGGGTAGCCACGTTGGGAGAATCAAACTAGACCCCATGCACTCCAAGTGCCTGAAGGCTCCACTGAAGGGCCCCCAGCCAGGAAATGCTGGGGGAAGGGAGGAGCCGCAGGACAGTGGCATGGACCTGGATTTTTCTTTTTTAAACAAGATCCTGGAAGCACAGCAAAGAAAAGCAAAAATAGACAAGTGGGATCACACAAGCTTCCGCATGGCACCAGGAGCCAGCACGATGGGAGGAGCAAGCTGGGGGAACCGCGGGCACGCGTGGGCCAGGGTCAGCGGGCGGAGCACCAGGCACTGAGACTCAACCGCCAAACAACCTGATTTAAAGTGGGCAACTGACCAAATGGACATCGCTCAAAAGGAGGCGGACAAAGGGCCAGCGGGTTCTGAAAAACACCGGGCAACAGGAATCACAAGGAAACGCAAACCCAGAGCGTGACAAGGTGCAGCCTCCCCAGGAAGAAGGGCCCTTCTCAAAAGCACAATGCTAAGGAGCGCCGGCCACGAGGTGGAGAGGGACCCCCGACACCGCTGGCAGGATGCGAGTCAGTTCAGCTCTTGAGTAAACAGTGCGAGGTTCTCCAAAAACCTAAACCAGAAGGACCACTGACCAGCAGGCGGGCCTCATTTCTTCTCAGGAGACAAAATCGGCCTACTGAAGAGACCCTGGCAACCGACGTGTGCGGGGCAGAGGAATCCAGGCGTCCACCAACCATGGACCATGGGGTACTACACAGCCGTAAAGAGGGAAGCTACAGCTGGGCACCTGTGATCCCAGCGGCTTGGGAGGCTGAGGCAGGAGGGTGGCAAGTTCAAAGCCAGCCTCGGTAACTTAGCAAGACCCTGAGCAACTCAGTGAGATCCTCCCTCAAAATAAAAAATAGGGCTGGAGATGTGGCTCAGTGGCTAAGTGCCCCTGGGTTCAATCGCTGGTACCAAATATAAATAAATAAAGTCATAGAGAAATACCGACTGAGGACCTGTGTTTTGCAACAACAGGGACGTCACTGGAAATCTCTGGGTTAAGTGAAATCTGCCAGGCACAGAAAGACGTGTAGCAGTGACCTCAATCATGAGAGCAGAAGGCTGGGTCCCGGGCTGGGAGAGGGAGGGTTGGGGGCCGACCAACGTGCGGGTGACAGCCACACAGGCCGAGGCTCTGGGCTGACGGCAGACAGCAATCACAGGCCGTCTGCTTCACACAGCTGGGACTCTGCATGTGTCACAATAAATAAAAACGCTTGAGGAGGGAGACACGCTTAACCCCGCGTGAACGCTGTACGATGCGTCGTGTACTGGGACACCACTCGGCACCCCGATAGAGTTCCAAGGCTCATGTCTTCAAGTGTCAGTTAGAACACAAATGGAGGGCTCGCTGGGGCTCAGTGGCAGAGCGCTTGCCTAGCACGGGTGAGGAACTGGGTTCAGTCTCAGCACCGCATATAAATAAATGAATAAAATAAAGGTCAATCAACATCCAAAAAATGTTTAAAAAAATAAATAAATATAAAAGAAAAATAGTTCAAAATATTAAAAATATATGTCCTCTGAAGTAAATCAGTAACAATAAGTGGACTTTCCCTGGGTCCTGTGAACGGTTCTAGCAAGTCATATAGAACCTGAGGAGGTGGCCCTGGGAATCTGTCCTGCAGACAGTGGGACAGATGCACGGGTGACCGGGGACCTGCCGCCAGGGACTGCTCTCTGAAGTGGGAGCGTCCAGCCTGGCCTGCAACCTGCAGGGTCCGTGCTGACCCTGGGCCTCAGCTTAGGTAGACGGCAGGACGGCCAGGTGTGCCTGCTGAGAGCCCCACCTGGGTCCAGCCCTGGCCCTGCGGGGGGGCAGCGACCTTGGCCCTCAGTTCCCCACTGCTAAGTAGAGGACACTGGACCTTATGGATCTGGAGCCTGTGGGTCGGAGACGAAGGGGCTGCAGCCGAATCCTCGGCCTCTGAGCGGGAAGAACAGGAGGGCCTTGCTCCCGGTCCCAGGGAGGCGCTCGGCACCGGTGCCCCCCTGCCTCCGGCACCTCAGACGGGCGCTCAGCTCCCCACTCACCAGAGGCTCGGGCCCCGCCGAAGGGCTGCTGGCCCACCACGGAGCCCGTGGACTTGTCGTTGATGTAGAAGTTGCCGGCCGCGTTCCTCAGCATCTTTGTGGCCTCCTGGATGACGTCCCTGAGAGACAGGGCAGTGGAGGAGGGCCCGCCACGTGCCCTGCTGGCCCTAGGCCAACCCCAACATCCCTGCCCAGCCCACCCTGGCTTCCAGGTAAGTGCCAGGACACACCTGGACAAGGGACACCGCCGGCTGCCAGCGGGGGGCCCTTGGGCAAGTGTCTGAGTCCCTGAGCCTCTGGGAAGGGGGTCAGCACCCTCCCTGCAGGGCCACTGTGAGGCCTGAAAGAGGGACAGAGGGTCAGCAGACCTGAGGAAGGGGCCTGTCCGGTCCCATTTCCCTGTCGCTCGGGAGCCAGGGCCTCTCGGACCTCAGCCTTCCTCTCCACTCTCAGAGGCAGACAGAGGGTGGCCTGGCATCAACTCCACCGGGCAGGGACACATGGAGCCTCAGGGCAAATCAGGGACCGCAGTGAGCCAGCCCAGCTCCTCTCTGCTGGGCACCACGGGGCAATCACGTGGCTCAGACCCCTGCCTGCCAAAAGCTCCCCTGGCCAGGCAGATTCAGACTCGGCAGTCCTGGGGGGCGGGATCTGGATTTGTGACAAAGAGCCTGGCGCTGTGCCCGGCACCTGCCTGCCTGTTGGGGCTGAGGGCAGGGAGGCCGAGAAAGCAGGCAGCATGGTACCAGGCACCAGCCCGGTGGGGACAGGGCGGGCCACTCACTTATCCTGGGCAAACACTGCCCCCGTGAGGCCATAGCTGGTGGTGCTGTCCACCAGCTGCAGGGTCTCCCGGTACTTGTCCTCGGGATAGACGTACACTGTCAGCACGGGCCCGAAGATCTCCTGGAGAGAGGGGCCAGGTCAGACCTCTGGCTCCTAGCCCTACCTCCCACTCCCCGGTCCCCGGTCTGAGGCCACGCCTCGGCCTCCACAAGAAGGCCAGGTTCTGCTTCCTCCGGGATGGCAGCAAGGACAGCCTCCTGCCATGTCTGCCACACCCCCACCTGGGAGCACAGTCCAGGCCCTCAGAAACGGGGAGCCTCTGGGAAGGGCAGTGCTGGACATGCCTCTCACAGTCCCCTCTGCCCCCAAGAGGCAGGGGAAGAGCCCCCCTGCAGCCACCAGCCCTGCGCTGCTATCCTGGGCAAATGTCTTAACCTCCGGGACCCTCTGTCCCATCCATCAAATGGGAACGGCAGCCCCCACCATGTCTCGGTCACTGCCCAGTCGTGGTCAGCCCAGCAAGAGTTCAGACGCATGGTGGTGGCTGGGTGGCTGTGGTTGGTGTGGGCAGTGGGGGAGTGAGGACACGGGCAAGGGTCAGCAGCGGCAAGGACAGAGCCCCGGCGTCTGAAGTCAGGAGGCCTGAACTTGAAACCTGGCTCTGTCCCCTCCAGCCACCAGACATTCCCTTTGAGTGCCTCGCTGTCCTCCTCTGTGAAATGGGACAACATCTCAAAGAGGAAAGGCTGCGCGTGCCCTGTGCAGGCTGCGCGTGGGAGACGCCCCCTAGGCCCAGGCTGCCCCCGCTGGTCACCTCCTTCATGATAGGCTCCTGGGGGTCCTTGCTCTCCACGATACAGGGCTCCACGAAGTAGCCCACGGAGTCGTCGCACTTGCCGCCGGCCAGGACGGTCAGGCTGGGTGAGGAGCGCGCGTGCTCCAGCCACTTCTTGATGCGGCCGAAGGACTGGGTGGAGGAGGGGCGGGTCAGGCAGGCCGGGGGTCATCCCAGCAGCAGCCCCCGACTTGCTCCCAAAGGAAACGAGTTGTGGGTGCCCTCGTGGAGGCTCCGAGGGCAGGCGCTGCGCAGGGGTGCCGTGTGCAGGAGGCGGCGCCTGCAGGCCCTCGCCCCACTCTGAAGCACAGGCGGGCAGGATCTGTGCTCGGGACGTCCTGTGGACCCACACGTGGCTGCAGAGACCATCTGCAAGGACTTCGTGTGCACACTTGCACCTGGGTGTGCCCACGCACACGGCAGGGCCTGATACATGTGTGCACAGAAGTGTGCATGCGCAGATGCTCGATTTTGAGGGGCTTGCGGAGCCCGGCTCCAGGGCGCGTGGAGACAGCTGTCTCTGCGTACAGATGACTATGCCCTTTCTGCGGTCCGGGAGGTGGCTGTGTGGCTACCAAGCCGCGCTGCTCAGAGCAGAAGCTGGGTCACCCCATCCCCTCCCCTCCCAGTCCAGGACGCAGCCCCCAGGCACAGCCTGCTTCCTGCCCGTACCTTGGCATCAATCACTGCAGAGAAGAAGGTTCCAAAGTCCTCTGCAGGCTGGAGGCAAAGGAGGGAGGCCCAGGAGAGATGAGGCCCTGCAGGCCTGGGAGCCAGCGAGCCCGCTCCCCGCGGCCCCCCTCGGCCGCGCCGCCAATCCCATCAGCACCCACTGGGGCGCCACTCACGTTGCCCACTTTGATCCTGCTGTGCTCCTCCAGCAGCCGCTCTTTGATCTGCGGCCACAGGGAGCTGGGCACGTAGAGGCGCGAGCAGGCCGAGCACTTCTGGCCCCCATACTCGAAGGCCGAGCGCAGGGTCCCGCTCACCACGCTGTCCACGTCGGCCGAGCGGTGCACGAAGTGGAAGTTCTTCCCACCACACTCTGCAGGAGTCGGGTGGGGAAATGATGGGGGGCTCCCCTGCAGCCTGGCCACCGCCCACCGCCCACGCCTGTCCACAGGCCTGAGACCAGCACGGGAGGAGGCAGGGCTGACCGACGACACCCCAGGAATCACAAGACAGGCCGGTCTCCTGCCTGCCGATGAGGAAACGGAGGCCCGGAGGGTGAAGGGCATCAAGGTCAACAGCTCTGACTCGCCCTCACACAGCCAGGAACCAGGACTACCCACACAGAGGCAGAGAAGAGACCAAGATCAAAGACCCCGAGTCAGGCCACCCCAGACGCGGGCACGGCTTTCCTGCAGCGTGCCTGCCCCTGCCCAGCGGCCAGTTAGGGAGAGGGGAGGCCCCGCTGCAGGCTGGGACAGGGCGAACAGAGGTCTCCATCGGAGAGGAGGCAGGAAGGAGAAAGCAGAGGAGCTGTCCTCCACCGGGCAGCTCAAGGCCAGTCTCAGAGGCTGGACTGGGATGGCTGGGGGAACAGGGGGCTGGGGGTTGGAAACGGTAATAGCTGCCCTGGAGGGGCTGGTCATGCCCACCTCACCCCTGGGGCACACAGGCTGCACCGCCAGCCCCAGCTCTGTCGGCGTGCCCTGCGGCCAGGGCGCCCCTCCCACCATGGGGCCCATGGAATGGGGTTCTGAGGCCCAGGGAGCTGGGGAGACACTCACAGCTGACCTTGCCCTTGAAGGGCAACCCGTGCCTCAGAGAATTAACAGCTGAGAGTCCGGCAGGAGAGGACTCCGATTTGCCTTGTGGACCCAGCAGGTACCAAACCTCCTTGACCCCATATCTATTTCTCTGAGGGGACATCATCAGTGTGTCACCCAGAGCCAGGCCTGCAGCTGGCCTGCAGCTGGCTGCTCCCTCCTCCCCCCGAGTCCAGCGCACTGGCCTCGGGCGTTTCTTCAGATCGCCACCCAGCTGGCCTCTGCGTCTATTCTTGCCCCTGCTCAGACCTGTGCCGTCCACCATGGCAGCCACCCGCCACACACAGCAACAGACATTTAATATACGACTACAGAAAACAAGCCATTCGGTCACACGAGCCACGTCTCAGGAGCTACTGGCCCTGTGCTCATGGCTGCGGTCCTGGAGAAGGTAGGAAAGGACCCATCATCCCAGAAAGTGCCGCTGGACAGCGCTGGGGCCGAGGAGAGTTCCCCACCCGTCCCTGGTGACCGCTCCTTCTCCCTCCCCGGGGGGTCCCTGGAGCCCTGCAGGGAAGGAGCAGGAGGGGTCCTTACCTCCAGCCAGGCGTGGGAAGGTTCGGTACCGGTCCAGGTTCTGGGCCACCTGTTTCCACAGGTGTTTGAAGGTGCTGGAACCAGAGGACAGGGCTGGTATCAGGGCAGCAATTCAGGCATCTGCGGGGGTGAGGGTCCTGGGGGTGGGGAGCGGGTCCTGGGGGTGGGGAGCAGGTCCTGGCAGATGAAGGGGACCGAAAACCCGGGGAAGAGGTGGGCAGGGTCCCAGGGGTGGTTGGGACCTGCAGCCTAGCAGAAGGTGGGCAGAGTCCCAGGGGTGGTGGGGACCGGCGGCCTAGCAGGAGGTGGGCAGGGTCCCAGGGGTGGTGGGGACCTGCGGTCTAGCAGGAGGTGGGCAGGGGTCCCGGGGTGGCAGGGGCCAAGTGAGTGCTGGAAAGGAGGGCTGGGCAGCAGGATGGTGCAGAGAGGGTCCAAGCTTTGGAACCAGAGGCCTGGGTTCCAGGCTGACTCATACGCACAGCTGTGCACTCGTGGGCTCATTACTTAACCCCTCTGAGCCTCAAAACTCTGCACCCTGCCTAGGACCTGGAGAACAAGCCCATGTGGCAGAACAGTTTTGGGGTTAATTCCAACATCAAGTCAAGAGCTCCAGACACCGTGGGTGCCTGTGGGGACCACACACTGCTGTGACTGCAAGCGGCATCCTGGCCCGTGCCCAGGCCCAAGAGGCCAAACTGAGGGGTGTCCCAAGGGAGGAAGCGCAGGCTCCTGGCCCCAGCTGCCACCCGGAGGTCCTCGCCTCCTCCCCAGGCTGCACTGTGACCAACCTCAGCACCACAAAACAATAAAAATGCTAATCACCCAGGAACCAGCGACACAGCAGCTAATACTAATTTATGACTTTCCCACCTTTGAGCCGCTACTCGGCAGAGCGTGGCAAATGGGGGCCAGGCCCGCTCCGCCCGCTAACAGGCAGGGACCCAAGGGGCCTGCGGGGGCAGAGCGGGCCTTTCGGAAAAGGGCCCTTCTCAGCAATTCTCTCTGCCCCAACACCCAGCGACCGGGGGCGTGGAAGTGGGTGGCAGAGCCCGAGCCAGGCAGAGGTGAGCGGCCACGGCAGGTGTCCCAGGGATCCCGGAGGACCCCAAGCTATCCACAAGGACATCCGGTTGCCCCCAGACACCTTGGCCCAGATGACCCGAGGGCTCCTCAAAGTCAGAGTGACCAACACGTGATCCGCCCTCCTCCGAGCCTGAGCCCCGGGGACCACCTGGGCGAACTCCCCCACCCCTGCTGCAGCCTCGCCGCGGGCAGGCAGCGGCCACGGTCGCCGGCACGTTCTCACCTGATCTGCCCACAGCCCTGCGCGCTGCCACCTCTACCCAGCTGGGGGCCATCGTCCCTCCCTGAGAGCCCCCGTCCTATCCAGGCCGATGCTTCAGGCCAGACACCTCCCTGCGGAGCACCAGAGCCGCCACCTTGGATAGAGGTTGTGAAGGCAGGGCCCAGGGAGGCCCGGCAGGCAAGCCGCGGAGGCCAGGCCAGGGACTGGAGACCCAGGGCCTGGGGGAACTGGGAGGGCCCAGAGCACTGTCCACCTCCAGCCAGTGGTGCCAGAGGGACCAGGTTCGAGAGAGTCCACGTCTGGACTCTGACACAAAGCCACCTGACTGGGAGGTCGGCCATCCCCACTGGGAGTCGCGGAAGCGGAGCCGCCGGCCTGGGCCGATGGAGGGCCAGTGTTCGCAGCCTCGGCCCGGAAGTGGACCCTGCTCAAGCCACCGCCGAAGCTCATGGACCTCTGTGGCTCTTGTCACCATCAGGATAGTCTGGACACCCCTCCAGACCCATGAGGGGCTCTGGGTCGCTGGAGCCCCAAGAGGTGGGGTGGCGAGCCGGGACCCTGAGCAGGACCCGGTTCTGTTCACGCACTCTCGGCCTCGGCGTGAGCACACAGCCCCACCTGGCAGGGAAGACGCCGGCCCGGTCGGCGAGTGAGTGGACGGTGGAGGAGGTGCCCACCTTCTGGGAGCTGTGGGTCAGCAGGTGGCCCCAGAACAGCCGCCAGCCACGCGGGAACAGACTCGTCCAGGGTGCTCCTGCCTGCAGCTCCGCCCGGCCAGCGCCTCCACTCAGATGCCCCCTGCCTTACCCCCTCCGATTCCAGCTCCCCAGGGCCCTTTCCAGTGACAGGGGACATGGAAATCAAGATGGCCGGACACCGTAGGCTGCGCTTCCACCCCCATGGCTCTTCCCGTGTTCCACCCTTGCAAACCCTAGGCAAGGCAGGGACCCCTCCTGCCGAACAGGTAGAGAAACAGAGGCCCAGAAAGGTGCAGTGGCCCACCTGGGGCCACACAGTGAGGAAGCCTGTGACCTCTGGGTTCACAGCCCCAGCCCCTGGGCAGACAACAAGGGACAAGGCCACCACACCCTAACCCAGCCCCAGGGACTTACGGCACGCTGCCTGTGAAGTTGATGCCACAGAGATGCTCTGAGCTGGTCACAGTGTCCCCAAACATGGGCCCATCAGCTGGCACGAACTGGATGACATTGGGGGGCAGGCCAGCCTCCCGGAGGACGCGGTAGACAGCATAGCTGGCCAGCATGGCCGTGTCGCTGGGCTTCCACAGGACCACATTGCCCTGCCGGGAGGCGTGACAATAACTCACAAGGCCAGGGGCCACCAGCCTGGACCCCCACCACCCACCCACAGCACGGCCGTCCCTCGCCTGGAACCACAGGCCCCTGTGCTGGCCAGAAGTCCCACGCCCGACCCCCTCCTCCAGGTCTGCAACTGTGCCCCGGAAGCCCTCGCCAAGGAGGCCCACCCGGCCCACTGGCCCGCATTCCCTAGAAGCCAGCTCTGGTCCTCTGGCGCCCGGGCAGGTCTGCTCTCGGTGTTTCTGAGCTCTGCCCGGGTGCGGCCGGGCAATGCCCCCAGGCTCCCGCTGCAGAGTCCTGGTCGGGGCACGTAGGCACCTGGTGTGTGCCCTGTGTGTGCAGATGCAGGACGCCCCTGTGCACGCAGGAGTCAGCAGCCAGGCACCCTGAGACAGCACTGGCCTCCTCCTGCCCGGGCTGCCGGGGCTGGCCTGTCTCCCTGTCACACCGGGAGCCCACGGGGGACATCTGCCCTCCTCCAGCTCCGTCACGTGGCAGGAGGCGCGATGGGAACAGGTCATCTAGGCAAGAGTCAAGCGGCAGCTCGTGGCGAGCACTCGCCAGCCCGTGCCACTGCCAGAGGCCACCTGTCCCCACGCCAGGCCAGACCACCTCCCACCCCAGCCTCATAAATCTGTCACGCAGGCTCCTGCTGTTCCCACTTTGCAGCTGAGGAAATGGTGCCTCGGAAAAGTCCGGGCAGCCCAGGGTCCCCCGGAAGAGGGACAGAGCTGGGACTCAAGCCAGCTGGCCACCCCAAAGCCCCGACCCCGCTGCTGCCTCCTGCCATGCTGCTCCCCACAGCCAGAGCCTCCGAGGCTCAGGTGGCCCATCTGCTGGGACGAGGGCCGACCAGTGCTGCTGTCCTGCTGCCCTCACCATCAAGGCCGGTGCCCCCGCCAGGTTGCCTCCGATGGCGGTGAAGTTGAAGGGCGAGACGGCCGCCACGAAGCCCTGGGGAAGAAGGGGCCGTGAGCGCGGGCGCGAGCCCCCCAGCCCCACCGGCCGCCGCGTGGGTACCTCCAGCCCCCGGTACACCACGCTGTTGGTGCTGGGCGGCACGCTGATGGGCTGCTCCCCCTCCAGCTCCACCGCGAACTTGGCGTTGAACCGGAAGAAGTCGATGAGCTCGGCCGCGGCGTCGATCTCCGCCTGGATCACCGTCTTGCCCTGCAAGGCGCGGGCGGGCTCAGTGCAATGGACGTCCCTCCCGCTGGCCCTTTTCCCATGCGGACACAGCCAAGCCCTAGCAGGAAGCCCTCGGTGGGCTGACCAGGCGTGTCTCGGGGGACAGGGAGGGAAAGGCCCTGCTTCTCAAGCACCTGAACCGCCTCCCCAGGGGCCAGCACCTCTGGACTGGATGGGGACCAGTGGCACTGGCTGACCCCTGCTGGGGCCAGGCACACGCCTCTGATCCAGTGGTGTGTACAGATCTTGGTCATGATCTGCAGACCAAGCCAGGACCAGAACCTTCCAGAAAGAGGCCCACACCAGCCTGAGCGGAGGGAGGGCTTAGCTGGAGACCAGGCAGGGGCTCATGTGCAGGACGGGGACGGCTCTGTCCCAGGTGAGCACCGCCTCGCTGGTTAGACCCACGGCTGGGACTCCCTTCAACAGCCACTCTTCCCGATGGCAAAGGGGAGCCCTGGGGAAGGTTTCTGGGCAGCAAGAATGGGCTTTTCCAGATGGGACCCTGCCTGCCACCCAGGGTCACTGGCCTTCACAGCCTGTCAGGGACAAGAAGCGAAGGAAGCTGGGCTAAGATGTGCAGGGTTCTTCTGAGAAGCTCCCGAGTCTTAAGCCAAATGAAGGGGAAGCCAGTGTGACCACTCAGGCGTGTGTCTGCCCACCCATGTGTCCTCCCCAACCCTCCAGAGCGCCCGCTCAGCAGCGCGTGGAGTGCCATCCCGCCTCTGTGCAGCAGAGGGCGCGCTCCACCCGGGACCGCTGACAGGCAGCCTGGGCTCTGGCTCCCATGAAGGGCCTTCAGGAACACAGTGGGCTGCACCCAAAGGCTGGGTTCCTGGGGACGGAGCTGACCTTTCTCCTGGGCTCCTTTCCCAGCACGCCGCACTGCCAGCAGCTCCCTCGGCATAGCCTCAGAACCACTGACCAGGAGCTTTCTGAGACTCCTCAAAGTCACCATGCAAGCCCGGGAGACTGAGACAGCAAGACAGGGTCACTACAGGGCACGCAGGCAGGGACTCGGCACACCCAGCGCACCATGAGCCTTCATCGACAAGGGAAGAGCAAGCTCCGGGAGGAGGGAGCAGAACTAACCCCTCCACGTGCAAGTAGATATAAAAACAAGAATGACCCCTGCTGCCCTGGACAGCTGAGGAAGCCCCAGGAGGAGGGACCAGAGTTCACGCCAGGCAGGGGACATGAGGCAGGGGCAGAGCATGCCCGTGTGTCCTTCCAGGAAGTCCTGCCAAGTCCCAAGGGGCTACACCACTACATCCCCGCAGGATGGCCTATGGGGAAAGGCGGAGCAGATGGGAGCTACCAGGTGGGGCAGAAGGGCCTAGGCACGCCGTAAGGTCTGGGGACTTGCTTCTCGGCCCTGCGATAGGGACAGCGTGGTTGCTCGTAAGCCAGGAGTGACCTGAGGTGTAGAGGGGCACCAGGGTCTGGCTGCCCTGGGAGACAGGGAGGCCGCCTGGGGTGGTGGGGGAGGAGAGGGCCCAGGACCGGCAGGATGCCCAGGCTTGGCATGATCCGCCCTGTCTGATACTCTACAGTCTCCCATCCGGCCACTAGCCTTGTCCCTGAGGACATCTGCCGGTCTCCACAGGGCCGGGCACCCACAAGCCGACCAGCCGTTATCCACTGGCTCCCAGCCCGAGCCCCAGGGCCCAGCCCCTCACCTGCCCCACCATGGTCTTGGCAAGGATCTCGGCCCTGCGCGGCCCACTCAGCATATCTGCTGCCCTGAGGAAGATCTGGGCCCGGTCTGCCACAGGCTTCAAGTCCCATTCTTTCCTGGCGGCCAGGGCGGCCTCGATGGCTTTGTTGAGCAGGGCCTGAAGAGAAGGAATGGTTGGGGACCCCCTCCTGCAGAAGCACGGGCCCCAGGGGAGGGAAAAGCGAAGAGCAAGCTACTGTCCACCAAGGGAGGACGCTGGCTCCCCTGGCCTCTCGTCCCCACAGCTGCATACGGCCTATCCTGTGGCTGGCTGGGCTGCTCCAAGCTCAGAGCCTGCCTGCCGTCAGCCTGAGGACTGAAGGACCTGCTGGGCTGGCCAGGGGCCAGGTCTAAGTCCCTCGGAGCCGCCTCTCCCGGTCTAGCGAGGCCTCAGCTTGTTCTTGGGACCCGTGGGCCTTGGAGCTCCCGTCCAGAGGCCCTCGCTGGGCAGGCGCCCAGACCAGCCCCCTCACGCCACAAGACACCCGCTCAGGCCCCTCCTACAGCCACCCCATCCCTCCCCACTGGCTCCCCTGATGCCAGTTCCCTGCCTGGCCTTCCATCTGTCTCAACTGCCCTGACTCAGGCTTCCAGAATCTACCCTCCAAACCAAGGTCTGCCCCGCAGAGGGCATGTCTGGGGACGTCCCAGCCCCGGGCCGGGCAGCTCCCGTCTGGCTCAGGTTCACCGCTGCATTCCTGGCCCTGTCAGCCACCACCCAGGACCTCACTCAGTACCTGCCGCCCCCCACCCGCCTCCAGGGTGAGAGACAAGCAGTGACTGAGTCCAGTCCCAGGAGGCGGCAGGGCCAGAGCAGCCACCCCAGCCCAGGGTGGCCAGGACTCACCTTGTCCGCATAACAGAACTTGGCTACCTTGTGTCTGTGGTCAAAGGGCTGAAAAAAGAGGGAAAAAGAGTCGCTGTCCAGGAGGAGGCTCCAGGCCAGGGGCAGGGCTTGTCCAGGAAGGCCCTGGACATACTTGCTCTCTCCCTGGCCCTGGGCCCTCAGTGGCCCAGCCACACTGTCCCTCCTCAGCACCTGCCACAGGGTGATAAGGCCAGGACCACAGGCCCATGGTCTCAGGGGAAGCATGGACCTTGTGGTCAGACAGACATGCTCTGGGACCTCAGCTCCGCCAGCCTGGGAGCCCACCTCCCTCCCAGGTCTCTCCACCAGGAAATGGACGCCATGCTCCCACTCAGCACGGAGCAAGACCCCAAGGCCCACTGAATACCCTCTAGTCCAGCCAGCAATCCCCCATTCCTTCTGGACAGAGCCAGAACATGCTACCCCGTGCAGCTAAGGGCCGACCCTCACTCCTGCAGGCCAGGCGCCTGAGGATGTCCTGAGGCAATGCCAACTTCTGACCCCAGCAGCAGGGCTCAGGGCCGGCTTTCCCCCTCAGCGTCCACATCCAGCAGCGGAAGATGCCACGTGCCCCCTCCCGCTCCTTGCCCATGACAGGACCCAGGTGTGGGCTGGCTCGGTGCCCTCTGCTTTGGCAAGTTTTATGGGTCCATGTCACTCAACAGCTGGGAGGGGACAGGGGCCTCTCCAAAGCAGAGACCATAGGCTCTGTGCTCACGAGCCGTCAGAGGAGAAGGACTCAGGGCAGCCGAGACCTCCCCACCCACTGGACCTACCGACAGCTGGTACTGCACATCCGACGTCCACACCTCCTCGTCTCCCACCACGCAGGGGATGGCTTCCGTCTGGCCCTTCAGGTCCCTCAGAGCCTGGGTGAGATAAGGGCACGCGTGGGCATGGGCTGTCTCTCCTCCCGCCACAGCCCTGGTGAGGAGTCTGTGGTGGAGCTGCCCAGGCGGGGACACAGTGAGGGCAGCCGTTTGGGGTACCCTGAGAGCACGTGCTCCCTCGGGGACAGCAGGACTCTGCCCCAGGGGGGTCACCCTGCAGAAAGGCGAAGCCAGGGTCGCCAGGTCTGCCCATTGCAAAGACAAAAAACTATACCTGAAATTTATATGAAATCTCATGATTTTTAAATTTTGACCACTGACTAGAAAATGTCTTGAGGGTAAAACTTCTGGGCATGACCTCTGACCTAGGAGGCCGGGAAAGGGCCCCTGGTTGTCACCTGCTGCTCTAACTTCAACCACCTCCAGCCCCAGCCCTCGCCAGACCCCAGGCTGCCTCCTGGGGCTCGGGGCAGGATGGGTGGGTGAGGCCGCAGGCACGGCATCCTGGGGGCTGCCACTCCATGCCCTGCACCCTCGGGCACCCCACCCTGGTACCTTCTGCAGGGCGTCTCGCTCAGGGCTGCCCTGCGTGAACGCCAAGACGGGCTCGTTGGCCACCTTCAGGGACGGGCTGTGCTTCCATCGCAGCCTGCGCACAAGGGCAGCGAGAAGCAGGCAGGTCAGCAGCAGCCGCCACGGCCAGGCCCTCCCACGGCGCCCAGGGCCTGAAGTGCAAAGCTAGGGCAGGACCCGGGGAAAAACTGGCCTTGGCGTCCGAGACCCACCAGCCCCGACCGGCCCTGTATGCCCTCGGGCGTGGGACTTCCTCCTGAGCCTGCTCCCCAGCAGAACTCCCTCCCGGACTCAAGGGTCGTCTTGAGTTTGAATGCGCGGCGGCTCCACCAGGCTGAGAATCCTGCACAGCACAGGGGACTCTCCCTTTATCCCCAGTGCCACCCTCACCCCACAGACCGAGGGTTCCTTTCCCCAAGCTGAAGAGCAGCACGTCCCAGAGCTGGGCCTCCCCAGACGGGAAGAGCCCAGTTCCCTTGGCCCAGAGCTGAGCGTGCGGTGGGCAAGAATGTCCAGATGTAGCTGGCCACCTGGCAGGTGGCCCGAGCCGGCTTCACAGCCACGGGAGAGCTGGCTTAGGGTTTGTGTCTGATCCCAGAGGACTGGGTTTCAAGAACTCCTGGCTGAAGCCCCCACACCTTGATGACCAGTGACCTCCACCCCCACCACAACTGGGGCGCCAGGTGGGTAGCAGGACCCGGTCTGCTGGTCCAGGGCTGGGCCGGCTCTGCCACTGCCCGGTTGCGGGACTTCCCTCCGGCCTGCAGTCCTCCTCTGTGAACACGACGGGCCTCGCCAGCACCCCCTACAGGAACAGGGTCATGGAGTCCTCAGAGGAAAATGAGCAGTGCCCTGGAAGAGTCCAGACAACCCAGGCACGACTCCCCCACCAGGAGCCACCAGCCCCGGGACTGAGCCCGGCCGTCGGTGGCTGCGGAGAGAACACAAGTCGCGTGGGGAAGCCCAGGGCACCTCAGGAGGAAGGGGACACCCAGTACCAGACCTGGGCTCTGGTGGGGCCATCTGGAGGAGGGTCGAGGGCCAGGACTGGCTCTGGGTGGGCTGCTGGGGTGATTCTGTGATCGGGCACAGAGTGGCAGTTCCTTTAGAGCAAGAGAGGGGTTCCGGCACAGTGTGGGTGGCACGTGGCCTCGTTTCTGTCTGTCTTAGAACTTCTGAGGTAGGTTCTGAGCCACATCCCACCACGGCCTTGGGGTGCCGCCGGCAGGGGGGTGTTCTGTGGGCGTGGTAAGGCCCAGCAGGAGGACAGAGTGGCCTGGCTGGGGAGTCGGGGCCACTTGCTTTTTCGTTCTCCCTGGAAAGGACTCTGGGGCCTCGAAGGCCCAGGCTGGGGGGCCCAGAGGAAGAACCACATGGGCAGGCTTGGCGTGTTCCAGACTCCAAAGGTCCAACAGTGACCAAGACGGGCCTTGGCCGCTGACCTCAGTGGGGGGTACAGTCAGGAAATGAACACCTCCATTTCACAAGGCAACCCTGGCACCAGGGACAGGGCAGGCGGAACTGCAGCAGCCCAGGTGGCCGGGGGGCAGTCCACGCTCCTCGAGGAGGCAGGTAAAGTGCTGGACAGCACATTCCAGGCAGAAGGAGGGCAGGCGAGACCCAGGAGGGCCACTGAGCACCGGGCCTTGCCTCGCCCGACCCCTGCCCCTGAGCAGCCAGAGACACCCTTCCCCCAGCCAAAGGAAGAACACCAGGAGCAGGAGAGCCCTGGGCTCCCAGCCAGCTTGGCCTCCCACTCACCGTGTGACCCTGAGCAAGTCGCTCGCCCCTGTTTAAAATGGTGCTAAGAGCTACCAATGCAAAGCATAGAAATCCACACTGCCAGCTGGTGCACTGGCCACACCTGTAATCCCAAGTGGGAGGGGAGGTTGAGGCAGGAGGATCGTGAGTTCAAAGCCAGCCTCAGCAATGGCGAGCCACTAAGCAACTTAGCAAGACCCCGTCTCTAAATAAAATATAGAAAAGGGCTGGGGGTGTGGTTCAGTGGTTGAGCCCCCGAGTTCAGTCCCTGGTGGAAGGAATCAATCAATCCACACTGTTCCCTTCCTCCTACTGTCCTGGCAGAGTGGAAAGGCAGCAGGAAGCCCCAAAGGCCCCTCAGGAAAGGGTGGTGTCTAGCCCCTGGGCATTCTGGAAGGTTCTGGCTGAGATCTGGGCCGAGCCCTGTAGCCTCCGCCCCTCCCCCAGGCCTCTGGGAGCGCACCTGGCACCAGGTATCACTGGCTCCTCCCGAGGCCCAGGCCGGGCGGCACTAAGTAGCTGAATGAGTTCCAGCCCTTTCTGGCTCCGGCTCCCCAGTGGGAAAAGCAGAGGCTCTGCAAGCGACAGATGACAGATCTGGGACCCACACCGGCACCGCTCCGAGGCTCCAGCACAGCCTCGCAGCTCCAGAGGCTGCTGCCTGCCTGGAGATCGGGGCTGGTTCTAGGTCCCTGCAGGGTCCTCCCCCGGACGCTTGCCTTCACTCAGCCTCGGCTCTGGCCAGGCCGTCAAAGGTGCGGTGGCTCCCAGGTGTTCCCAAGGATCCACTCCCAGGGCAGGCCCAGGTGCCCTACCATGGGGGGAGTAAGTTAGCCCCAGAGTCCACCACAGCCTGAGACCCCACAGGCCACCAGCTGCCCTGCCCTGCCCCGTCCCAGGGAGTCCCAGGAACAGAAACCCGCAGGCCTCTCTCGGGCGACCGCAGGACCACGGGCTTTCTCTGTGCCTAGAAAATCTCTGGGCCCTGGCTCAGCGTCCCATCCCGAGCGTGACCTGGGAAACCGAGACCAGGCCAGAGTGCAGCCTGAGACTCTGCAGCCAGAAAAAACCCAGGGGCTGCGGGAGACGCTTTTCCCTTTGGCTCATGGGCCGCTCCCGACCTGGACGAAGGTGGAGACGAATCACTGCCAGGACGTGGTCCTCCCGGAGGCTCTACGGGGGCCTCCTGGGCAGGAGCCATCCCTCGGCCCTTCACCCAGCCGCCAGAGCAGTGCGAGCACTGGGGCAGGCTCCCTGTCACTCGAGGGCCACCGCCACCGAGCCCCAGGGGAGCCCGGCTTCAGGACACAGACCTGGGCTTTTTCAGAGCAGTTTACACTCGGGCGGCTGCGGGAGGGGCGCAGGGCAGGGTCTGCCCGACTCAGTCTCCCCAACAACCAGGGGCGCCTGCTTATGCTCACCAAGGGCCCCCGGGCCAGGGCGCCTTCACGTCCTCTGCAGGCGGCCGGATGTAACCTGAGAAACCCAGGGAGGGAGGAGGAGCAGGTGGGACCCTCGCCACCCCTCGGCACCCACCCAGCCAGGGCGCCATCGGTTCCCACGCAGGCTAAGGCAGTGCCCACTCCAGACCAGGAAAGCCACGCGGGCCTACCTCTCAACGATGGGGCCCCTGTCATCGCGCAAACCTCCCAGAGTATGCCCAGCGCACTTGGCCTTGGCGTCTGGCAGTGAAGGGACACGGCGAGCACGAGCCTGAGAGCTCGCTCAGAGTAACAAAGGCGCAGTCGCGGGAGCAGCCGTCCAGCTTGGGTCCCCGTCCACCTTGGGTCCCCGTCCAGCTCGGTCCCTGTCCACCTCAGTCCCCGTCCACCTCGGTCCCCATCCAGCTCAGGTCCCCATCCAGCTCGGGCCCCAGCGCCCTGCAGAACTACCCGCCGGCAGCACAGGCTCCCCCAGCCGCACCCGCACGGGACGCGCCCCCCAGGTCATGGGACACGCATTCTCTAGCTCCATACATCTCGTGTGGCCACCACAGCACATGGGGTCTCGGATCAATCAAAGGGCATCGTGTGCTGACGTTTTAAGTGACAGTTTGACGGAGGGAGGGAGGCGGGCCCTGGTGCTCGCTCTGCTCACAGCCACTGGGGTTTCTCACTTCTGAAAACCAGCTCCCTTGAAGGCCTCGGCTGGGCCCCACCCGCCGGCCGCTGTGCAGGCCAGTCACCCTGCTCTCCTCGGCCTCCTTGCTTGGGATGCCTCTGGCCACATGGCCGCACAGCCCCAGTGGGCGCCTATGGGACCATCTCGTGGTCCTGCCAGGTCACAGGTTCATGCAGCGGCCACGTCCATCCCGTCCACCACTGGACACTCCGAGCCCCACAAGCTGCCCGGCCACAGCGAGCACCTGGGAGAACCGGGGACAGCACGGGACTTGAGCACTGGGCCCCCAGGACTCCAGGACTGTGCTCTTCCGCTCACACCTGGGGTGAACGCAGGTCCCCGGGGCCCCTGCGGGCGGGGTGTCCGACGCCAGAGGACAGCAGTGGGAAGGAAGCTGGCGCTCACCCCTCTGGCCCAGCGTTATCTGGGGCTGATAAGGCAGCTCCTCCTTATCGCTGCCATTAGGGGCAGGGCAGCAGCAGGCCCCGCGCTCCAGGGGAGGAGTCGCCTCCCGAACCACCTACAAACGCAGGAGGGGGTCCCGCCGAGACCTGTATTTAAAGGGTGAGTAAAATGAGGTTCAGGAGTACAGCCCTCGTTCACGGCTCCCGGCTCACGGTCACGGTCACGGCTGGCCGATGACAGAGCCAGCTCTCCCTCCCAGGAGACGGTCTATGGCCAGAGTGCCGGGAACGTCTCGGAGGACCAGGGCCAGTCCCCCAGCCATACAGTATGGCTGGAGAATCTCCGATGGCGAAAGAGGCCACCCGAGATGGGCAGTGACTTGCCCAAGGCCACCCGGCTGTCCACTGGCACTGCCGCTCAGCCAATAGTCTCTCCACTGTGCACATCACCCCTGCCAGGAAAGAAGAGGGCTGAGAGCTCAAGAGGCCCCAGGAAGGGCAGGTGTCTTCCCCCAAGCCTGGGGGTATCAGGAGCTTCGCATCCACAGTAGGTAAGAGAATAAAGGGGGCTGAGGACTCCTGAGTCGCACGCCCTTGCCCTGAGCCACCCTCGGTACTCCTGATAGGGCTGGTCAGTCACTCAGGGCAACTGGTGGGAGGGCATGATAATCAGAGCAGCATTTGCTGAATTTTCTGGGTGCCAGGCACCCTTCGAGTGCTTTCCATGTGAATTCATCCGATCCCAAGGGACCCTGTGAGGTGGCTGCTACCATTATCTTCATTTTGCACATGGTAACATGAGGAAGCACAGCAAGGTCAAGTAACCTGCCCAGGGCCACACAGCTTCCAAGAGGTGGGGTCAGGATCCAAGTCATGCTCTGCGCTCTGGGCCATTCTGATAGCCACTGTCCAACACCTACTGGTGCCAGCTGCCAAGCGGGGACTTGAACAACTTGAGAAGCAGTGTGGCAGCTGCAGCTTCTCTTCACTCTTCCACTCAAATATTTACAGAACGCACACTAGGCATCGGGCTCACACAGCACTAATCGTGCAATCGCATGCTCCGTGGCCGTTCATGGGATTGTCCCCATTTCACACAGAAGGGCCAGAGGAGAGCTGCCTTACTGAGGCCACATAGCACCACACAAGTTCAGGTGGCGAGGGGAGGGCACTGCAGGCCAGGGGCACTGAGTGCGCTGGCCACTGCCTGGGGGGTCCGAGAGCAGAGAGCCCTCAGGGAATGCACCAGCCCAGGGCAGCCTCTGCCCATGCAAGAGGCAGCAAGCTGGGCACGCACTGGGTGGTTCTGAAATTACGAAAATCAAACAGGTAGATGCGCTGGGAGGAGTCCCAAGCCCCCAGGACAACTGCAGGGCCCCGGGGCAGTGGCCAGGTGCAGCCACAAGCCCTCAGCAGACAGCAGGCGCCACCTCTGGGTCTGGCACTAGGGCAAGCAAGGGGCAGAAGTTAGCACCTGCTGTAAGCCGACTCTGTCTGGCTAGCTCTTTTATTATTGACACCGAGGAGAAAAGGCAGAAGTCAGCATCCAGGGAGAAAGGCAGCAGGATAGGAAGGCCTGGCGTTACCCAGCTGGAGGCCTTGGACAAGAGTTCCTTCGTTCCCATTGGCCTCAGTTGCTCCAGCTGTGAAATGGGGCGTTACCGCTACATTATAAGCTGCCAGGAGCTGAGTAACATCACCCTCATGAAAGGCACGTGGTAGCCACTGTCACCAGCCTCCATCTCCATCCTCAAAGGCCACATGTTCCTATGATTATCTCAAAACTAGCTGCAATAAATATCGATTGACAAAAGAGCTCCTGATAAACTAATTCACCCAATGTTTGCCCAGGGCTTAGCAGGAGCCAGACCCAGCTCTGGAGTCCCAGGGACATATGGTGAGGGGTGACACGTCTATGCAAAGGAAAAAAAAAAAAAAAAGCTATAAAACGTATAGGCAGGGGATATAACTTGGTGGCGGAGCACTGGCCTAGCATGCATGAGGCTGAGTCCAAGCCCCAGCACTCAAAAAAAAGATACAGATTGAAAACTCCCTTATCTAAAATGCTTGGGACCAGAAATTTCAGATCTTTTCAGATTTTTTTAATATTTGCATATACTTATGAGATATCTTGGGACTGGGATAAACACAAAATTCATTTATGTCTCATATATACCTTATATACATGGCCTGAGGGTAACTTTATGCAATATTTTTAGTGCACCTGCAGTTTGACTGTGGTCTCTCATGAGGTCAGCTGTGGAATTTCCCTCTTATGGGGTCACATCGGAGCTCAGAAGGTCAGATTTGGGGGCATTTCTGATTTTCAGATTGGGGATGATCAATCTGTCCTTGCAGATCAGTCATTCTTACGGTTTTTCCTACACGCATGCATGGAAAGTTATAAGGACAGTCCTGAAGATGGTAACGGCAGCTACTTCTGTGTGGAGCTTACAGATGACTGCTGCACTCTCTTCTGCACCATCTGTACTTTTTATAATGGACACATATTGAACATAAGAAGAAAACACACGGACAAGTGTTTAAAAAAAATAAAGCTGAGATTTCTGGCGTTCAAGGCAGTGGAGGAAACACTACTGGTTCCTGAAACAAATAAGGATTTTCTTAGCACTAGAGTTTAACCCCTAGGATGCTGGGCTATCACTAAAAATGTCCTAAAATTGTTTCTCCATCAAGGCAGACATGGTGCACACAGGTATCTCCCATGTGTTTGTCAAATAAATGACAAATAATCAAACACCACATCTGTTCGGCAACTCAGGGCAATTCTGCCCCCCAGGTGACAACTAGCAACATCTGGAGACATTTTTTATTGTCATGACTAGGGCTGCTCCTGGCATCCAGTGCTCAGAGGCCAGGGGTGCTGCTAAACATCCTCAGGGCACAGAGCAGCCCCTCAGTGAAGAATTATCTGGATCCAGTGTTAATGGTGCAGAGGTTGAGAAATCCTCTCGGGCATCTGGCCAGGACAGCTGCACGTCAGAAGAGGTAGCCTGAGCCTGGGCAACTGGTTGCAAAATACTCTCCCCTCTCAACTCCAGGGACCTCATAATTAGGAGCATGAACGTGGAGTAAGACCAACTGTGACTCTGGTCCTGCATCTGCCCAACTGGCACATCTGTAAGATGGGGATAGCACAGTGCTGGGTCTTCGGGACTTGACTACTTGGCAAATATTAGTTTATGGACTATTCTTTTAGAATAGGGATTGGTTTCTACCAGTATTAGAGAGTTTTTTCTGTCTACACCTCTCTCCCCCATTAAGCTGAAAACCCCTGGCAGACCCACTCACCATAAATCCCCCATTATCTCTCGCCTCCAGTGTGCTGAGCATCTGAATAGGAGAGCTACTCGGTAAGCACATGAATCTGTGGCATGGCCCTACCTACCTGGGCCTTCCATTTGGGTTCTCAGAGTGCACAGAGGCCTGCAGATGGAACCATGCCCAGGGTCTGGCAAGTGCGGTCCATCTTGGTTCGGAAATGAAGCCTCTTTGTCCCATGCCCTCTTCCCGTGTCCTTCCCTATCCCCACCCCACAAGGACATACAGAGGAGTTGAAACTAACCTATGCCATGGGGGCAGGGAGAGGGACATTGATTAGCTCAGAAAGGGCTGAGCTTAGCCAGGAGTGCAGCGGGGTAGGCAAACAAAACCCAGGCGGGAGGCAAGGGGATGCCTCCAGTTCTAGGGGAGGCAGAGGGGACACAGTTCAGATGGAAGTCCCATCAGAGTGCTGTGAGCCCCTGGGGCAGTGGGGGTCTTAGCTTCCTCCTGCCACCACTCAGGGTAGGAGGGGCTCTTGGAACATTTGTCACTGAGCACCTAGGGTCCAGGAACCCAACTCCACCAGTCCAGGTTTCCAAATCTGGATTTAAAGGGCTATTCCACCCTGAAACTGCTCCTCTCTTTCTTCATTATCTGGAATAATAATACCTATGCCTCCCGGGAGTGAGAAGTTTAAATAAAGGTGATAAGATGATCAGGACAATAATAACCAACCACTGCCTACATGTCGTGCACTGTTTAATGCACTTTACACGTATCAAACCATTTCATCCTCACAGCGAGACGCATGCCAAATGCCTAGCACTGCATAGATGTTATTCCACCTACAGAGGAGAGGAGTCCGTCTTTTCTGTCTAACAGTCAACTTGAAAAAGTAGGAAGAAGAGAGAGGGAGAGGGTGAAATCCTGGTAGGAGAGGACTCAGGGAATGCCAGAGGGGGTCCAGACTGAGATTAGGGTAGGGAAGTGAGAGGCGTGGTGTGCTAAAAATAGAGGTGATCCTCGCGGGAAGCCAGAGAATTTCGAAAGTTTAGCACGAGGAGGAAGGCGAGTGAAGACGGAGGCCACTCTCTTGAGCATGTGACGCCAGCCCCGAGCACCCCGACCGGCTGCAGGCGTCGGGAAGGGAATCCCTTGACTAGAGGAAGGTGACCACGGAGAGCGACGGGGAGGGGACAGAGGGATCCCGTGGGAAGAAGGACTGGGTGCGGGAGAGGGCGAGCTCCGGCAGAAGGCGGCCCTGGGTACCCCGCTGGGCTGGGACCCAGCAGCCTGGAGGGTCCCGCAGGGAGGACGTCCGGCGCAGGGGCGCCGCCCAGCGACCGTGGGGACCCCGGGCGGCAGGCGCCATGCCGGGCCAGCCGGGGCGGGTGCTCACTCACCCGGCCGCCCTCCAGGGGCGGGCCAGCAGGGCGCGGCGGAGTGCGGACAGGGGTGACAGCATCTCAGCTCGCGGCGGACTGGTCGCGGGACTGGAAGCCCAGGCGGCCTGACTGCGCGGCCCCGCCCGGATCGCACCACCTTGGCGGGAGGGGCCCCGCCGGCCCCGGCCGTCCTCCGTCCGAGCTCGGGGTTCCGACCAGATGGCTCTGCCTTCTGCTAGTAAAATCTATCTGTGCTGACATGATTGAGGCCATTATGTGACGAGGGACAGAGAATCTAAAAAAGAAGTCCCAAACATCTAGGTTTTCTCCTCCTCTTTTTATGGTACGGCCCAGGGGAGAGGGCGTGAGCCGCAGCGACCAATCAGAACAACAAGTAGAAGCCCTCGGGCCAATCAGCAGAGAGGGCCCTTCGCAGCCTTCTTAGCTGGGCTGCAGGAGCCAATGAGAGAGCGGGGTTGGGGCACGTGCCGAGGCAGGGCCGAGGGACCCGCTGCGCCCCGCCCTCAGCCCGGTCCCACAGGTGCCCGGGGATCTGCGCGCCTCTCCCTATACCCTTGGAGGGCGGAAGGTTGGAAACCTGCGGCTTGCGGGGCTCGAAGACCCCGTAGGGCCACACCGCACGCAGCTCCCCTCCGCTACCCGTGGCTGCAGGCCCTGGGTTGCACCTCCTGCCTCCAGCTTCCTGGCGCGGGGCCCAGCCGCCGCCTCCTGGCGCGAAGCCAGCAGCTGCCCAGAGAGTCTGCTTCCTTGCAGTTAGCGATCGATAGGAGATAAAAACCTAGCGGGTCTGTGCTTAGCCTCTGGCAGCAAAACCAGTGGTTCCAGCGCCCCACCCCCACCCCATGAAAATTTCAGTTTTCTCCGTTTGAGGTTGTTTGATGAACACTCGAACACACTTAAAACTCGGATTCTGAAGTCTTCTTCTCTGACCCACTGTGTTTATAGAGAGTGGACCCGACTCTATCCCTAAAACGCTGTCTCACCCTCTGTTCCACCCTGTTTATATTTCCTCCAGCATTGAGAATGGAGCATCTGCTTAGGAGTCTGCTCCGATGCCAATTCTGATCCCTTGATATGACACTGGGAAAATTACACAGCTTCTCTGGGTCTCAAGTTTCTTCTCACGTAAAATGGAGGTAATAACACGCACCTCAGAATGCCCCCATCCCTCCTTTTCCACCGGATTACACCATGTCAGACACATCGGGAAATTTAAATATTCAAAGAGCCCGGAACAGGAAGGGAAACTACCTGCCATGTCTTAGAGATGGCAAAAAAGCCATTTGGAATTGGTGGTGGCTTTTTCTCTTCATCCTTGGAGAAGATCCTCATCAGGTGGAATCAGTCCATGTTGGAACAGTGTCACCCTGAATGTGGCCATTAACAAGAAGACACTAGAACACTAGGTAGTATTCAATCCAGAGCTCCAGCCAGGAGGCCTCTGGTGGGCGCCTTGGGAAGGTCTGAGAAGGGGGAGCTTTATGGTCAACAGGGCCTCGGCTGCACACTCTGCCCTTTAATCTGGGATCCCTGTGGTCCTCTGTTCCCTTTCTGTAAAACTACCATAATTCCTCCCTCAGCTTCTTCCAAAGAGCTTATTGTGAGGTGGCAATTAGCAGGTAATGTGAAGTTTCCCCATTTTATCTGGGGTGGGGTGGCTAATAAGTTTCCTCTAGTGTTTTTGTGGCCCTTGTCTTCCAGCCCCCCTGGATTGCCACTTGGATCCTCCATTTTTTAAAAAGAAATGCAACATCAAATCTAAGACATTTCACTTTATTTAAAAGAAGCCAATATACAGGATATAAAGGGCATGATATTTACAACAGTACAGTAAACAGGTTGGTTTTCCGGTAGGATCAGTAGTCTTTCAGTGAGTACAAACCCCCCTCCCCCTCAATGTCAGACCCAGCTGGCAGACAAACAGCAACAGTGGGGTAGAGCGGCTAAAAACCAGGTAGAGGCTAAAATGTCCACAAAGGGGTCTTGGTAGGGGACTTCGCTTCATTTCTTTGAGAGCATGGGAAGGTGGGAGACGGTGAGAGTGTGCCCATTTTGTGCCGGGAAGTCTTCTCAAGAAAACTCCCTCCCAGAGAGAACTTGACTTTCCCCATACCCACCAGCTGACTCAGACGCTCCACTTTAGGAGAGTGGCCATCCAAGTTCAGTGTCCCAGGAGGAGGACCGGGTGTAAGGACACCCTGTCTGGGCTGCGCTCTGGGCATCTTATGGAATCTCCAGTCCCACCCCAGCTGCCCCACATCCTGGGACCCACTTAGGCCCAGGTCCAAAGGAGGCCTGTGCTTCCCCAAACAACAGCACATCACCACCCACACCCTGCTGCTTCTCAGCCCTCTCCCAACACGGTCGGGCTGGAAATGGGTCTTGGCAGATCTGAGCTAGGGAACCTAATCAAAGCTGACCTGAAGCAGAGCTGTCCCCTACCAAATGCCCCTTTCCAACCACCGCCCCCAATTCTGAATTCCCTGCAGCCCACCTGCCTCTGAGAGTACCCCTCAAGACGTCCAAAGAATTGAGAGATCAGAGAAGGAAACAGGGAGGAGCCGGGCTCCTGGGTGGGATGAGGTCGGAAGGCTAATCAGGGAGGGGGTACTGATTATATAAATCCAGCAGCAACATGCAGAATATCTTGTCCACGGAAAAAGGCTGGGCTACCACAACTGCCTACCCTAGATTAAAAAACCTTTCCTTTCATAAAAATAGATAAGAGTCTCTTGCTTTATAAATAGATTACATTTAGCTTAAGTTACACCTTATATTACCCCCTGCCCCGCCCCCTCTCTCCCACCCCAAGCCAAAGTCCTTGACTCTCCAGGGGTCATCTGAGCCCCACCTCAGGGCTGAGTTCAGGACGGACTGGTCCTTCAGAGCCTCGAGACATATTGCCATGAGAAAGCAAAATGTGTTTGCTGGCCAATAATTTTTTTCACTGTGCAGAGTCTCAGAGAAGTGTGTGTGTGTGTGTGTGTGTGTGTGTGTGTGTGTGTGTTTCACAACCAACCAGGGAGTCAAAAGGATGCTACCTTCCCAGCTGCTCCCCGATCCTTTTAGTTATAAAACCCCCAAACCTAGGAGAAGGGGAGGGAGAGAGGGCAGCTCGGGAGAGCCCAACTGAGAATAATTCTAAAATACCAGTGTCAATATGACACCAGGCTTAGAAATAGAAATCCAAAAAAATAAGTATTTACAGCTTTACAAAGGACGGACCAGCTGGTCCCAATTGGGCCACGAGCGCCCCAGTGAGCGGGGGTCTTTCTTGGCAAGCCGTGGGCTCGTGGTGAGGAGTCAGGCAGGGCCCACTGGCAACCAGCTTAGAAAAGAATTGAGTGGAGTGGACAGCAACCTGGCCGAGACCCAGGGCGCCGCCCAGGAGGCAGGCGGCCCCAGCCGGCTCTCCTCCCCACACCCCTGCCCCAGAGCCCCCCAGGAAAGCAGGCGTTGGCCGCCAGCAGGAACTCTCAGGCCAGGGTCCCTCTCTGGCCCCTGCCATTCTCACACTCCCTAGATGAATTCAGAGCACCCTAAAGACAATGGCCCGTGTGGACGAGGGGGAAAGGAAGAATAGTACCCCAGGACACCACCGCCACAGTGACCTCTGTCCCCCAACGCTCGTCCTGCTGCCTTACTATCCTAGCTAAAGATATGTCTGTCACCCTCCCACCACCTTGAAGGATAACCCAGGGCTGGCTCCCACTCAGCCCGCCCATCCCCCATCCCACAGCCCTGGACGCCTCCCTCAGCCCCGGGCTGGGGAGGCCACGGGGGCAGCCATCTTTCTGCCCTTGTGGACACGGGAAATCTCTTCAGCAGCTGAGGTCTAAGCCCAACTGGCTCCAATAACCTTTGGTTAAAATAAAAATAAAAACAACAACAACAATAACAACAATAACAATCAGATACGTTTGAACCCTGTAACCTGCAGAACAAGGGTCACTGAGGAGGGGGGAGGGCTGGCTCTCTTCCTAAACCTTGGTCCCTCCGAGTACCTGCCCAAGGAACGGGCTGGCTAAGGAGAGCTGACGAGGACAGAGCCTCGCAGCCAGGCCGCACAGGGGCCCAGCAGGGCGCCCCCCCAAATAAAACAGGAAAGCTCACGAGAAAGACCCCAGACTCCGACGAACCACACCCCAGGCACGACATTCCCCTCTACACATACGGAGGAATATCACGTACACGGTTTTAAGACGGCAGAACGTGGGGAAAATGGGAGCAGGAAGGCCCTGGACGGCCAGCGGCACCGGCCAGTGGCACCCTGCGGGGGGTCGGGGACCCACCGACCCTCTCCAGCCCAGAGGGCCTCCACAGGGCACTTTTGTCTCGTTGACCTCCAGGGGGAGCTCCGGGGCCAACAAAAACCAAAACTGGGCAATGGCCCACTGTGGTGGACACAGAGCGGGGAGCAAAGCCTGCTGGGTGGATTCCCAGCTGAGATTTGGTGGGGGGACTCAACAAAGGGCCCTTCAGCTCAGGCCCACTCAGACCTTGGGGAGATACTGGCTCAGATAAACTCCCCAACTGGTGGGTAACGTGAATTACAGAAAAAAAGCTTGCGAGTGTCCGTGTCCCTGAGCAGAACAAGGACGGCCCCCACTGGAGTTCTCCTCAGCCACCACCAGACACTCACCCACCAGCAGGCCCTGCCACCTCCCTCTGCTTCCCTTCCCAATGCCTCTTTCCTGCCAGTGGCCAAATACCAGGTGACCACAGGGCAGTGGAGAACCAAGAGGGTGGCAGGCGGGCACCAACAGGGGCTCCGCCATGGACGGAATGGGTACCAGGCCTGGCCCTTCAGACTTTCTCACAGAGAAATTACAGAACTATAAATCCTATTGTTGGCTGGAGAGGGAGAGGAGAACATCAAGTCATCAGGACAATAAAAGCGCCCTTAAGCCCAACCTAACCCCACAGAGGTCCCCAAGAAAGCCAGTGGTCAGGTAGGGTGGCCTTGCAGGAACGCAGGCCTCACTCCCAACCTGGACCCACCCCCTCCCAGCCAGCGCTCACCCTCCGAGGCTGTGGGGGAGATGGCCCCAACCTCAGCCTCCCTCCCAGCTCTGGAGGAGAACCAGGCTTCGGGAGAGGACCTGCCATCCAGGAAGATATAAGGCAAGCTGCTTTTTGTTTTGTTTTTTGCATAGTAGGTTAAACACAGTGAGGCTCCACCCCCCGCCCCCACAGTGCCTTGTCCCTCTACTTTGCCACTAGATCCAAAACAGAAAATAAAAACTCATCTTCCCTGGCTTCCTCCCACCTTTCTCTCTTTCAGTGAGTGAGAGCTTAGAGGGTCCCCCCAGGGCCCGGAGGCAGAAGCTCCTTCCTAGGGAAGGCCAGGCTCCAGGTGTTAGCAACAGAGAAAGGGAGGGCAAAGCTCATGGCCAATCAGAGGAGCAGGTGGGAGGGTAGAAAACCACGTGATCCGGCCCCAGGCCCCGCCCTCACCTTAGAGTTCTGTATAAAAACACCTGCTAGGAATAATTCTGTGGAGCTCAAAGTGGCTCAGCTTAAGGGAGAAGGCACAGTTCACGCTGCATCCTGCGGACAGAAGTCTGCGTTTGTGATGTGGAGAACGAGAGAAATTGACAGCACCATTCCTTGGGTGGGGGGTGGATGGAGAGGGGCACTGGTCGGGGGGTGTGGAAGGAAGCAGCGGTCCCTCGGGGCCTCCAGAGAAGGGAGGGCAGAGGAAGTCTGTGGGTGAGGACTGGAGCCCGCTCGGACGAGCCTTGCTGGCCCCACGGAGGGAAGGGGCCGGGGGCCCATCACCGAGACCACCAGGCGCCTGGGCTCCATCATCAGCTGACCATGGGCTCCACGTCCCCCTCCCGCTCCAACTCGTCTTGGATTTCATCTGTACTTCCTGAGTCGCTGCTGGCCACGGAGCTAGGGGACGGTGAATTCCTAGAAAACATGGGGGGTCGGGGACAGTCAGCAGCGTGGGGCGTCCCAGCGTCTGAGGGGTCCCAGGGGCAGGGAAGCTGAGCTGCCACTCCTATTCTGTCTGCCCTAATCCCTGCCCTTGCTCTGATTTCTTTAGGAACCTCCAAGTTCATGGATTGAACTTGGCTCTCCACACCTTGAGTCCCCTGCCCCAGCCTCTACTTGCTCTGTGCTTGGCTTCACCAGGCAGAAAGCTAGTGGGAGCAGGGGCCATGGATCAACTTGGTTCTTACCCTCCAATCATCCAATCCAGGTCCAGGCACATAGCAGGTGCTCAGTAAACCCCAAGTAACCCAGAGTGGAAAGGGAGGCCACCCCGATGGAGGTTAACAGCACTGTACTGCAATTCTGCCTCCATCACACTTGGCCGGGGGAACAGGGGCAAGCTGTCCACCTGCCCATGGTATCAGTGTGTTCTGGGGGATTCCCTGAGCTAAAGGCAGGATGGGCTAAGCCAAGGCCCTCACTCACTGCTTCCCACAGAGCTGCCTCTCACTCTTGTAGGGTGGCAGCCTTCTTAAGAGAAAGGATGGCAAGCAGCACGTATGTGTGCTTTACGCCAAGCGTATCTGCGCATTGTTCTGCTATCAGCACGTTTGACCCCCAACAAAGCTGTATCCTGAAGGCCAGGGCTCCTTCTTTGTGTGCAATGCCTGATACATGTCAGTCTCCTGGGGACAGACCCATCTAGCCCTGTGTTAGAAGATGGGAAAGGAAGAAGGGAATTCACTTCCTACAGACAAATGGGAGGCCGTGCAGCAACAGTGGGGGAGTGGCCGGGCCACCTCCACCTGGGCTCCTGGTGTGCTGAGGCCCTGGCAGTTCACCTCTGGATCCCCAAGGCCTCGCACACAGTAGGCCTCTGGTGAGTACCCACTGAATCCACGGGGACAGGGTTGTTGTGGGAGTTCCACGAGATGAGCTATGTAAGCACCCAGCACATAGTAGGTGGGCTGATATTCACAGATGCACAGGTGGCTGCACAGGTGGGTGGACAGACAGACAGGTTGGCAAGGTGAAACTTGGGCAGGTTGTAGGTGCAGCCCGGGAAGCCCCCCGAGGACTCTGTCACCCACCCCGGGGAGGCCCGGTGGGTACCTGTCGGCAGAGCCTTTGATGAGCCGGCGGCAGGTCTCCATCTGCACGTCCAGGCCCCGCTTCATGCTGCACATCTCCATGTACTCGTGCAGGTGCCGGTTCATGTCACTCTTGGCTGTGGCCAGCTCCAGCTGGGAGGAGCCCCAGGACACAAGCGAGGACAAGGTCAGCTTCATGGCAGGACCCTGGGAGACCTCCCTCCTCTCCTCCTCTCTGGTGGCAACAAGGAGGCCACCAGGGCACCAGGCCTTCAGGACCTTGCCTCCTGGACACTGGCCCCCTCACCCTCTGCTGTCTGCACAAGGGTCCATGTCCTTTGAAGCCCTTCTGGTCAAAGGGGGATGGCTGCTTAGCAACCCCAGATGCAGCCCATCCTGAGTAGCCCCACCCAGTTCTGGCACCTCCTCCATGCTCAGCCCTCTGGGCTCCTTCGTAAGAACAATCCCGAAGTCTCCTCCCTGGTCCTGGCCCTTCTCCCTACCAAACGGTACTTCCTCCAGGGAAGGCACCGGATTCTCCTTATCCATAACAGCATTAACTCTGTCTAATGGAAGAGGTCACATGCACAGCGTCTGGGGCCAGAGAGAACGGGGCCGTGTGCTGCTTCCTGGCCGTGAGGGTGGGCAAGTCACTTGGTTTCCTTTAACTTCATCTCCTCCTCTGTATCACAGGTACACCGTTCCTACGACACGGGCCGGCCCAAGGACACTAGCGGCGTGTACCTGTAGAGGGCTCACCCCACGCCTACTGACACTCCAGTGCCAGCTCTGGTTATTCTGGAATCAGCATCTCTAATGAATAACTAAAAACACAAAAGACTCTCTGGGGCAGGCCGGGCTCACCACCCCATCTCATAGACAGAAAACCAAGGCCCAGGGAGGACGTGACCCCAGTGCCAGGCGGGGGGCCCGGGCCTCACCTCGATCTGGCCTATCGTCTCCTGATACTCCTTGTCTCTCGTCTTGAAGAAGGATTCGGTCTCGTGGATCAAGTTGCCCAGATTTTCCTCTTGCTGGGGAAACAGAACGGAAGGGACAATCAGGCCGAGTGGTGGCAACTGCCCGGGAAGAACAGGGATGAGGGACCGCGGAAAGGCACCCCCGCCCCGGCCTCAGGCCCGCGCACCTCGCCCTGAAGGTCGATGCTGGGGTTGCAGTTGGTGAAATCTTCCCAGAGCAGCAGCGTGTCTTCGTTCTCCTCCCATGTCAGACTGTCACAGTCGTCATCGAAGTCAAAGGTCTCCCGCCTATGGGGTGACATCAGAGGGCATGACTGGACAGAAGCCAGGCTCCAGGGGCCCACACCAGGGACAGAGAGGCACGCCTCCTCCAGTGGGTAGACCCTACCGGGCTGACCTCAACGAAGAACGAGTGCTGGAGACAGAGGGCATTTGTCATGTCCAGAGAGTTTGACTCTTTTAAAATGCAGAATGTATTTATGCTCTATTTGTACAATTTATAATATGTGCGCATATATATATATGCATATTTTTTAAGTATGACAAGCTTTAATTAATGGAGACCAGAGACATCTTTCTCTCCAGTCGTATATTGCGGGGGTTTTGTTTTTGGGGATTTTTTTTTTTTTTTGACAGAGCCTGGATTGCCCCTGAGCATGCATTATTAAAAATATTTTTATGACAACATATTTTCATTATGAAATATAAAGATGAACAAACACACTATTAAAATGCAACTGATTCACCCACAAAACAATCCTATGAGGTGAGCATGATTTTACAGGTGAGGGAGTGAGACTCAGGGATGCCAGGTGGCCTTCCAGACTCATACATGCTGCAAACTGGATTTGAATGAAAACCTGAGTGGTTTTAGAGCCTTCCTACTGGCTACAGCTGGAAGGAGGGGGACCAAGCATGGAGATTTGCCCAGGACTAAGGGATCCCCAAGTTGCCCTGGTACCCAACAGGAGGGAGGGGACATTAGCGATCATTCCATCCAACACACCCACTGTTGGGAGGGCGGAGTCTAGGACCCGAACGCCGTGGCACGGAGGGTGGGATCCTGTTTCCAGACTTCCACCCTGGGCTCCCCCACTGCCTGCGCTGCCCAGTCGGCTCCTGCCCGGATCCCTTAGGGCACCGCTCCAACCATCCTACGTGGAAGGGGTTGGGGACCACTGGGCAGCTGCCCAGAATTTCTGGTAAAAAGCTGCCTCTAGGGCCTCTTGCGCTCCCTACCCAACAGCTGTTCCTGCAGGAGCCTGTAGGTGGCTCCATGAGTCCAGGGACAAGAGCTGGGGCTGGGGAGTCCAGGCGGAGAGGGAGGCGCCACCAGGAGCCACCGGGGGAGACCCATCGCGGTTCACATGCCCCACTCCTGACTTCACTTCCTTCCCAGTGCCTGGGATCTGAAGGCGAACCGGCCACGGGCTGGCAGGCCAGAGAGGACAGGAAGATGCACTGGGATTGCAAGAGCTTCCCCACCCCCACCCCCGGTGGCAATGAGAAGGAGGGCTGTCCCCAGCACAGAGGCAGCAAATCCCTCCTCTTCTCCTTGGTCTGAAGCCCAAGCAACTGATTTGGATCAAAACAAAACAGACTGACATGGGTGCGTCCTTCAAAGACTTCACTAGAACTGGCCCGGAGCAGCCTCTGGCTTGGGTCTGGGCCCACAGCTAGCGATCACATTCCCTCAGAGGGAGAGCAGAGCCTGCCTACTGGGTCCTCGCCACCTCGCCTGGGACTGCAGGATGGAGGGCGAGCAAAACGATCGGAGGATTTTTTTTCTTTTTGAACTAAGGCAACTTTGCAGCCAGATAAACGTGAGATTCCGAGCTCTGTGCAGACCTGCAGGCACGGCTGCGGAGGTCTTGCCTGACTCGGATCTGAGCACGTTTTTATCCACAGAAGCCCTCTCCGATGGGTGCCCTTCACAGTTCACCCATCCTGGTCAGCTTAACGATGATTTCTTCAGAGAAGCCCTTTGGCTCAAGCACTTGGGGTCTGCCTGGGGTCTCGGGCATTCCGCACTGTCCTGGGTTCAGGAACGCCACAGCAGCATTCAGAAAACCTGGACCCAACCAGTGGTTCTTTTCAAAAAGGCCTTGTGCCAGCAGAAGATGAGCACGCGGGAGCCGTGCTGAAGGGTGAATCAGGCTAGGGGCCTCCTTGTCGCTCCCAAAGAGCACACCTCCAAAACGCAGCCCCGACACGGTTCTGCCAGACCCCAGTTCCACCTCCTTCCCCTGCTGCCTCATCTGCACAGAGTCAGCCTGGCTTAGTGACAAAGGGACCAGGAGAGGGGCAGCGAGGCAGAGATGGAAGAGGGACAGCTCCCCCAGCATGGAGACAGCTGCTTCAGAGGACAAAGCACTAGGCCAAGAGCCGGGCCTGGCTCTGTCCTGATCCACACCTCGGCCTCCCCTCTCTGAGCCCATTTCCTCCTCTGTATGATAAAGGGGCTGGTGGCACGCTCCATGGACTACATGATGCCAAGCCAGCCTCGCAGCTGGGTGTCCCAGGGACAAGCTGAGTTCTTGGGGTTCCAACCGCAAGGCACTCCAGAGAGAGAGTGGGCCAGTGGGCCAGGGGGAAAGGCCCAGCCCTGCCTGCCCTTTGATTCAGCCCATGCCCACAGCTGACCTGCTGCCCCTCCACTTCCCACTTTAGGGTACCATGTGGATTAAAGATGCATCTGGGTCAAGAACACAGCACTGAGTAGGCCAAGGCCACGATGCCATGCTGGACGCAGCTCAGCCATACACAGCGAGGTGCCAGCAGCCAGCTCTCTGCAGGGGTGGGGTGGAGAGCCCTGATGGCAAGCATCTGCCAATTTCCTGCAATGGCAATTTTTAAGCTACTAATGTGACATCACTGTACCCGCACACAGGTAGCACTTGTGCACAGTCAGCTTCCCAGAGCTGGTACCAGCTGGCTCTGGCCACCACTGACCATGCCCGGTCGACTCTGCCATGACCGGGCAGCCCTTGGTGGTGAGACAGGTCTGAATCCTGGGCACCAGCGGAGCAGCCTGGCCGAGTCGCCTCCCCGCGCAGAGTCCCAGTTCCCCTGACTGCAGGAGGAGCAACGGCCCTGCCTCCCAGGCCCCGTGTCCAGAGCCAGCTCGGTGCTGCAGGAGAGCACCCTCAGCCTGGAGGACGCTCCAAGAACGCCGAGGTCCTTCCTGAGCCCGTCAGCCCAGCAAGGCAGAGTGGCGGGGTGCCTGAGGCCTGGTGAGGAATAGCCCACGAGGTGACCACTGTCCCTCGAGTGCCTCCTGCACCCATGACTTCTACACGTGAGCCAGGAGGGGACAGCCGGCCCCTTCATCCCACAGGCAAGAACGGCCCCTCCCCAGCCACAGCGATCCCCTCCTCCGACCCCTCTTTGGGGGTGAGCATTCTAGAAGAAAGAGAGAGGTGGAGGTAACAAACAGAACCGCAGCACACAGCGCGCACACCGCGTCCAAACTTGGAGTCCTACCCGCCTGTCAACTGCGACCTGTCTCCCAACAAAGGCTGGAAGCAGGAACCTTCCCGAACTAGCGCTGTCGAAAACGAGCCCGAATTCTTCCAGAATACCACGCTGGTCAAACCAGACACACCCGTGGGCCCTCAGCCCAGGCTCCAGGGCACTCGGTGCCCCCACCCGCGCGTGCCGCCGGCCGAGGGGCGCAGACACTCACAGCTGGTTGAACATGCGCTTCATCTCATCCGTGATGTTCACGGAGCCGACCTCCTCATCTGAGAACCGGTTCACCTCCCTATCCTGCTCAGAGAGGTCGTCGTCGGAAGTCACCTTACGCTCCTTCTTCTTGGGGACCACCTGGACCGGAAAGGAAGAGATCAAGGTAACGGGGGGCTGGGATGGAGGGTGGGGTGGGCTGGAAAGGAAACCGGCATCTCAGGGAGCGATGGAGCGTGGCCGGGGCCAGCACTGCAGGGAAGATGTGCAGGTCCTCTAAGAAGCAGGCGGCGTTAGCAGGAAGCGTGAGGGGCGACATGCGGGGCAGAGGCCCGGCGGCCTGGACCCGGCCCCACCCCGGGAGGCCTGGTGGTTGGGCCGTCTCAGCTTGCCCTTCGCCAGAAAGGCAGCGGCATGATCTGAGGCAGAGGCGGGCCAGACCGGGGAACAGGGTGCCTGGGTATCTCAGAGCCAGCCACGCAGACCCCCAGACAGAGGCCAAGACAGCTGGGTGCCCCCAGAGCTCTCCTCACAAGCTCAGGCAGCGGACGGACGGCGACCTGAGGCCCACCAAGCTTCCACTCCAAGCAGACAAAACAGGAGCAAATGAGCACCACGTAGACCCCCCTGCTCCCAGCACAGGGCCAGCAAGAAGGCACGGAGGTCACAAAAGGGGCCCAGGAGGCCAGACCTCGCCCAGCCGTGTCCAGAGTCACACACATAAAGCAACCGTACGCCACAGTGCCCTGGGCTCAAGCAGAAGCCAGATCACGACCCAAAACTCAGGAAGCAGCCTTGAGGACAACATGTGCCCTCCGTCAGCTGCAGCAGCCCCCGAGCCCTCTGGGGCAGAGCCACCAGAGCTAACTGACCGCCGTCTCTCGGGGCTTGCCCACATTTTCAGTTAGATCTGGGGGGTTGAGACTCTTCAGGGGAAAGAAAACCAGTCACAGGCCACAGCTCCTCTCCTGGAGCCTGAGGCCCACCTGCCAGGGCTCAGCTCAGCTCCGCCAGGTCTCCCCATCAGGGACACCACCATGGGGACCATGCCCAGTCCTGGCACCCAGAAGAGGAGGTGGGAGGGAGGCAGTGGACACAGTGTGGGTCAGAGGACTTGTCCTGGAGGTCAGGACCCGAGTCCTGGCCCACTCTGCCACTCCCTTCCTTGGGCACAGCACGGAACGTCCTGGGCCTCATTCTCCTGGGCTGTGGGATGAGCGGTCAGGGAGTCGGGGGGCCTACAAGTCCACGGTCCCTAGATCTACGTCTTCCTGGGGAGGCCGGGGGGCGGGTCAGCGCTACCTCTCAGGGAGGGGAGTACGCGGGATGTCAAGGGAGGGAGGGGCTGGCCAGGCAGTGGTGGCGGCCAGGGCTGCTCTGGGAGGTGGGGTGGCGTGGTGAGCGGGGAGGCCCTAGTCACCTGGAAGATCTTGGACACGTCTTCCGAGTTCCGCTGCTGTGCGACATCGCACAGCCTGGCCGTGATATCGATTCGGCGGCAGATGTCCATGTCCACCTTCATGGCCTTTTCTTGGATCTTTGTGTCCAGGTCTGTCATGGGCTGCAGGGAGGACAGCAGGGGTTACGTGAGCGAGGGGCGGAGCAAGCATGGGGGGCCGGGCAGAGAGGTGGGGAGGCCCCCAGGTGTCGGGGGAGGCCCGGGAGTCCAGGGGGCCTGGAGCCTGTCCTGCGGGTAGAGGGTGGGGTCAGCGCTGCTGGGGCAGGGGAGTGTGCGGGGCCTCGTGTGACGATGCGAGTGTGCTGGTGTCCCCAGGGCCGCCAGGCGCCCTCTGGGAAGGATGCAGTGTTGGTGTTCGTTAAAGCAAAGGAAGAAGACAGACACCCCGCTGCTGAGAGACGCCGCTGCTTCCGCACTGCGCCTGTCCCCACGCGGCGTGCCCACCGAGCCGCTGGCTCTCTCCTCATCCCTCCCACGCTGGCAGTGGGGACTTGCCTAGGACAGCAGGGGTCCCCCTGGACCCAATGAGGGGAAGCCAGGTGGCCTCCACCGGCGCCCAAGACTTCTCCCCGCCACACGCAGCCGCACAGCCCTGAGTGCGGGCCCGCAGGCCGAGGCGCCCACTCGCAGCCCTTCCTTGCGGCGGGCTCACCCTACATCTGCCACTGCTCCCAGTAGCAAGGAACCCAGGCCCCGGGGTAAGGAGGCTTCGCTGCCACAGGCACTCAGAGGGGCCCCGATGGTCCAGAGGACGCACACTGGCCTTTCCTGAGCCCCGCAGGCTGGCTCGCCCAGACCACACTGTCGCCCCTGCCCAGACACAGAGGCCCGCCGCACACGCACGCCATCCAGAGCCCGGGGAGGGCGGGTGGGTTAAGCAGCAGATTAATGCATCTCTACTCAGACCGGAAGCGCCGAGGAGGGGCGGAGGGCGCAGGGCCTCCTGATGCATCCTCACCCTCAGGACAGACGCAGCCAGCCAGGACTCTAACTAGAAGCCGAGCTCAGAGCCTCGGAGTGAAGGAAGCGTTGGCATGATGGGTGTGGGGAGAGGTGACGGCGCTGGGGCCACAGTGGCACTTACGTCACTCATGAGCCCCTTGAACACCACCAGCTCGGCCTTGAGCCGCTCGATCTTCTCGTTCATCTCCTCCTGGATGGCCTCAGCCTCCTGCGCCGCCTGCGGACCGAGAGGGGCAGGCTTTAGGGGGCAGCTCTGGGCGCTCCAGGACCTGCCACCTGGTGCCTGCCTGCCTGCCTGCCAGGGAAGGGGTGCTGAGGACCGGGTCCCCTGGGCCCTACTGACCCCTCCAAACACTTGCCAAAGCATCGCGACAGCATGGGAGAGACCGTGGCAGCTCGCGGGCACCAAAGGCCAGCCATGTGGAACTGCCCAGGCCTAACCATCTCTGTTCCCGAAAAGGCCACGTCACACAGGTCAACCGAGCGTGTGGCACAGCAGTGACCAGCGGCGGAGGGGAGAGCCGCAGGTGACCTTGACTCTGTTCTTTGTGCTTCTCTCATTTTCCGGGTGCATGTTAGGTTTATGAGAAGGAATGCTTCGCCGTAAAGGAAAGAGGGATGCCTATCCTTCTGCACACTGGCAGTCACTTCAGTCTGCCTGTTTCTTAGGAAGTGCATTGAACATCAAAAAGCAACTTTCTTAATTATTAATTCATTTATTTATTTTGGCTCTGGGGGTAGAACCCCGGGCCCTGCCAGGCACGCGCTCTGCCGCTGAGCTCTGTCCCTGGCCCAGCATCACAGTATCTTGAAAGAACCCTTCATGACTTCTAACTTCTCCTGTTCCCATTTGACTGAGGGGACAACAGAGCCGAGAGGTGAAGCGGGGTGCTCAGGGTCCCCCACAGGGGGTAAGCAGCAGAGCCGCCAGCCAGAGCGGCAAGGGCAACGTCCTCAGCGTTCGCTGTGGAGCCTGCTCAGGCCAGAGACCCGCCTGGTGACCGGACCACTGGCTCTCTCCAGTCCCAGGCTCAGGGCGACCACAAACCGAGGGACAGGGGAACTTGGAGCCACCTAGCCCAACCCAGGTGGGGAGACGGAGGGGCACCACTGGCTTGGACCATCCAGCAGGACCCAGGCTCCTGACCCTGGGCGGAGTTTATCTGTCACCTGTGCTGAGCCATTTCTAGCTCTCAAGCAGAGGAGGTGCAAGGGACCCCCTGGCTCCCGTGGGGAGAGACTAAGGCAGCAGAAGTGACCACAGAGCAGGGCCTGTGCTGGGAGCCATCTTCCAGCTTTGCCCTCAGAAGCCTGGGCCACTTGGCTGTCCTGCCTGCCCTCCTGGTGGGGACCTCCCAGGGCTCTTACCTCCTGCAGCGTGTCCACCATGGTCTGAAGGTTCATGCGTTTGGCCAGCTCCTCCTCCCATCTGCAAAAGCCAAGAGAAAGGAGGGGGTCAGAGGGGAACCAACCCCAGGCTTGTCCCTAGGCTGGGCAGGGGCGGTGCACGGCGATCCCACCGGCTCCTGGAGCTCCCAGCCAAGGGTGGTGGTGCAGGAAGAGGGCTGGGTCGAGCTGACCACAGTAGCAGCACAGGGGTCACCGTCGAGACGGGAGGACGGCCCAGAGGGTCGCCACCCCGCAGCTGTAAAGCATGCAGATGCTGCTGCTCCCGCGGTTCAAAGCTGGGCCTCAGTGCCGGCTGCGGCTGCTCCGCCCGCAGCACGTCTCTGCCCTGGCAAGAAGCAAGCTCACTGCACCGCACACGGCAGTCTCGGGCCTTTTTGTCTCGTGCCCACGCAAACCAACACAGAATCTCCCACGTGGGGGTGGCCATCCCACTTACGGATGTGAAAACCAAGCTCGAAGAGGCTGAACGTCCTGCTCAAAGCCACAGCTAGTCAGTGGGTGCAGCCAGGATTCAAACCCAGATGGTTTCATTACAAAACAAAACCCAACAAATACAGCTCCCGTTTATCCAGCATTTATTCTATGCCAGGCACTGTTCTAAGGGCACCTGCAAACCATTTCATTCCTGCACACACTGGTTCAAAGACCAGGAAAGGACAGGGGTGCAGACACATGGATCCCGCGTACCCCGGCATTAACAGCAGGCTGGGTGGAGTGGTTCCCTGGGGCCACATGCTGATTCAACACCAGCTCCCTTTCTGCAGACTCCTTTGTAGCAGCACCTTTTACACAAAGCAACACAACCCTGTGGCACATGGGAGGCCATGTGCCTAAGGTAGGGCCAGCGGAGGGGGAGCCCTGGCTCCGCAGGGAAGGCTCCAGGCTGGCTGCTCAGCGTCCCCCCATGGGGCTCCCCAGAGACCAGGAGCCTCAGAGGCTGAAGGGCAGACCTGGGTCTCCCACCAGCGCCTCCTCCCTCCCTGGAGGGGGGTAGCTTCCTTCCCTCCCCCACCCGGCCACACAGAGGTGCTTCTGTCTTTCCTCACCCCGTGCGGCCCTCCCCACAAGGCCGAGCGCACGGAGGTCTAGCAGCCTTTTAGGATGCTGTCGGGCCAGCTAAAAATAGGCCAGGGAGAGGGATGGATGAAGGCGGTTACGTCACCGGCTTTTGGAAACAAGAGAAAACGGATGCTGTTTGCACACAGAGGAAAGTTCCTCTCTGACTCCCGGGGGACGCACTCTCTCCTGTTCGCTTTGGTCTTGACCAGCCAACTGTAGTGGCCGGCCTACGCCTGTGTGGCCCAGGGTCTGGGCTGAAGCGGCCGGGCGGGGCGGGGCTCCTGCCAGCAAAGGAGGACACAGGACGCTCAGGAGGGTCAGAGCCTACCCTGGAGTGGGTCTCACTGGACACCCCTTGTCATGCACAGCAGGAAGCCGAGGCCTGCGGTGTACAGGGAACTGCCCGAGGCCACCTCTCACCGAGGACAGGCCCCATGTGGGCGATGGGGATGCCAAGTGGGGTCACCCTTACCACACCCAGCAGCACGGGGCACCTGGGGCTCCCTCAGGGCAGCTGAAGCCCAGAACACTGGTCCCAGCTGAATCATCTCTCCTGGCCACTCTGCTCCACGGGGGGAAGAGGACTCAGATCCGCAGCTGCTGAGCAGAGCCGGTGCCACGGAGCCCAAGCATGGCCCTGGCGGCAGCCTGGCTTCCAGGGCCAGCCTCGCCTGGTCCTGACAGCACCAGGGGCAACGAGGGGCGAAGAACGCCACCCCCTGCCCCAGATGGGGCTGTGGGGACGAGATGGCACCTCACCTTGCCTGTGAGCGACCACCTGGTATGGCCGGCAGGGTAGGGGCCAACAGGCCCACCGCACAGCTGGGGAAAACGAGGCACAGAGAGGGCAAGTGACTCGCCCCGACTCAACCCGGGCGAGAACTGAGCCGTGCCTGGGGATCTCCAGATGGTAGCAGCAACCGTTTGCTGGCAGACGAGGCCTGAGTCTCGCCCAGGCCCACAGAGGCGGCTCAGCACCTTTTACACACATCATCTGCTTGGCTGCAAATTATTAACCCTCTGTGGTAGAGGATTTTTGTCCAGATGCATTTTGCAGATGAGGGCTGGGATTCAGAGAGGCGAAGTCATTGCCTAAGGCCACACAGCTAGCATACCCCTGGGACTCGAGCCCAGCCCAAGCTCTGAAGCAGACAGTTGCACATAATGTGCACAGGAATCACCTGACAATCTTGTCACCAAGCAGACCCTAACTGGACCCCGATCCAGGGGGAGCGGACGGCTCCTGGTGAGGCTGGTCGGCAGGTGGCATGCGATGGCCAGGCTCCAACAACCCTCCAACTCGACGCCTCCACCTCAGCCCCGGGCCCCCATCCTGAGCCCAGCAGCCACCCCCCATAGTATTTCCCAAGCTGCCCCCAACAGTGTGCCTGCCAGAAGGTGCCATGGGCCTCTCTGCAAGCCGGGCTGGGTGGGCAGCTGGCTTGCTTCTCTCAGACCGTCGGGGACAGGTTCTGCTGGTGGATGGCAGCTGGCCGCCCGCGGCCCGTCGCCCTGGAGGACGTCCCTCCCAGCAGCAGTGCAGGAAGACCTGGCTCCGCCGGTCGCAGTGTTGACAGTGCAGAAAGCGTCTGCCCTTCAGCGACTCGGCGGGCTGGGGTGAAGGGCCAGACGCGCTGAGTGTCTGACAGCGCCCCAGACACCCGCGTGCACAGCAATCCCGCCCCGAGCCAGGGAGCACCCAGCTTCACCCCAAGCTGGCTGGCTCTGAGATCTCAGTACCTGCTCCCCAGACATCCCCTGTCCCGGGTCTGTCCAGAGCGAGGCCTCAGCAGAGGGCGGCAGGGAGGCACGGGCCAATGCGCCACCAAGAAGGGGCGACCCTGCTGCCGGTCGGCAGAAGCCTTCTCCTCCTGCTCCCCACCCCAGTCCACAGCTGGGCAAAGGACTGGCCCAAAGTCACCGCTGCTTGCCGGATTTGAACCCAGGTCTGCCCAATCCAACTTCTGGGCCATCTTAGGCAGGAAGGGCTGTGGGGACTTCTGTGATTGTGAGCTGCAGGCAGACGGGGTCACTTCAGACACGGCCTTTGGGGCACGAGGCTGGGCATCTTCACGAATCTCCCTCTGCAGTCCGCCCTTCCCGGCTCCCCCTCTCTCGGCATGTCAGAGACGGGAAGGGAGAAGGGGGCCTCCCCTGACAACTGTGGGGTGTCCTCGGGTAAGGCGTCTGTCCACATATCCATACGTAAAATACCACTTAATCCCCAAAGGACTGTCCCCTTGTCACGAGAGGCTCAGCACTTAGCTCACCTCTCCTCCCCTCCCCCTGCCTCCTAAAATCCCACCCCTGCCCCCTGGCTTGTCTCCAACGTCATCTCCTCCCCAAGCCGGGATCTACTTCCACTGTTTTCCGTCCCGGACTCCCAGGGCTGAGGAGTGGGGCCCCAGAGGGGTCACTGTGTCCCAGGGTTGACAACTCTCACCCAAAGGAGCCAGCCCCATGGTGCCAGGGACAGGGCACGCCTGCAGTGAGGCCACCTCCACCTGGCTGGAGCCCACCCCAGGACGCCTGGGCATCCAGAGCCCTGGCTGATGAGGTCGGGGGAAGAGGCACAGGAGGAGCCAGGTCCACAGCAGGGGTCTGGTCCTCCCATGGAGCTGGAGAACCAGGGTAGTGGCCGCTCCGTGCCCCCTGCTGTCGCCCTGCGCCTGCGACCCCCTGGGTCTTGGTAAGGAGCTGGGTGTTTGCTGATCTGCTGGCGGGGTGCTCGCCCCTCCCCTCTGGAGCATCCTTCCCAGCCGGGGGCTCCCGGGAGCCATGTGCCCAGCCCAGCCAGGCACTGGCTCCGGAGCCTGTCCCAGGAGAGACGGCCGGCGGAGGGGCGGCCAGGGCAGGAAGCAGGCCAGGCGAAGAAATCCCTCTCTCACTGCTCAGAGCCCTCCAGGGCCAGGGAGGACAGGCAGGGACGTCAGGACAATAGCACCGGGAGAGGAAATGAGTCCACAAAGCACCGCAGCTGAGCTCTAGGGCCTCGGCCACCGTCTTAGCGGAACAGGCACACACGTGGGAGGCTGGTGGCCAGGAGGGGGAGGTGGCAGGCCGGCCCCAGCCAGATGTGGTCTCCCTGCATTCCTGGGGAGCCGCCGCTGGGACCACGTGACTGACAAGAAATCTCAGCTGGCCACTGGGGGGAGGGGGCAGCTTCGCGGTCAGCCCCCGCCCTGCCCCGCCCTGCAGAGGGGCCAGCTCCCCCTCCCCCATCAGCTCAAAATGACACCAACTCAGGAACAAGCCCACAAACCCAGGCTGAGGCCAAGGGAGAGGGGCTGGCTGACTCACAGGCTTCTCACTTCCTGTGCCGGCAGAGAAAGGGGCTCTCACTGTGGCGAGGGAGGAAAGTGGGTGCAGCCCTGGCAAATAGTTCAGATGACAGGGACGGCCTGGGGCTCCTGAGCAGCAAGAGGCCGTCCAATTCCTACTCCACCACTTTCCAACTGTGTGATCCTGGGCAAGTGGATCACCCTCTCTGGGCCTCAGTTTCCCTCCAGTCAGGTAGAGGCGTACCACCTCCTTTTGGGGGTGGCTGTGAGAGCCACTGGAGGAAGAAGAGGGTGAGCGCACCCAGCAGGCCGAGCGGCTCCGCGCTCAGTGTGGGTTGCTGCCCTGTCTGGCCCCAGCAGTCAGCGGGAGCTCAGCCACGGGAACCTTCCTGGGAGGGTGAGCGGCTGGCACACCCAGGCCACGTCACTCAGTGGTGGGACGTGCTCAGGTGAGGCTGGCTTGAAACCAGCAGCGGAAAGCTTCCTTCTGGGCCAAGCGCGGGCCTGGCCTCGGGTGGGGACTGGGAGCAGCCTTCTTCCTGGGGTCCAGGGCCCGGCCATCTCTGCTCCACCCTAGCCGCGGGGAGCCCACCTCACCTCGGCCTGTCCAGGGCAGTGCGGCATGTTGGACTGGGCCCCTTGGCTGTGCTCACACTCGGACACACAGGGAGGCCAGGGCCACTCGTGAGGTCCAAGGCCAGGTCCCAGGTGCCTTCTAGGCTGGAGAAGGGTCACCGGGAGAGACAGACCAGGGCACCTGCTGGCCACCAAGACCAGGCCGGCTCTACCAGGGCGAGGACCTGGAGCCCCGCCCACTCCCGCAGCACCCCGGGAAGGAACTCCGGACCAAACCTCCCTGGTGCACACCACACCCCTGCTGGCCGCAGCCGGGCGGTCCACTGGAGGCAGACAGGGATAAGCAGAAAGGGCGGCGGAAGAGGGCAGCCGGGAGTGCAGCGGGCTCCGCACAGACAGCCTCCTCCAGGCAGCCAGGCGTCTCTGGGCCTCCAGACCCCTCCTCCCACCTGGTATCTTGTGAGCATTTTCCCTCTCTTGAGAAAGACAGCCGGCCCGGGAGCAGGGAGAGCCCCTGATTCTCCCCAAGGCCCCTGCCGGCCCTGCCCCTCCACGGAGCCCCTGAGCCCCAGGAAGGGACGCCTCACAGACGTGCCCATCAGAGCCACCCAGCGGTACTCCGCTGCTCTCGGAAGGAAACACAAATTAAATGCCAACTGACTGTCTCCGCGGAGGAGGTATTCATTTAATGTGAACACTTAACCAGGGCAGATTCCATTACAGGCGGGCAGTAATGGCTCGGGCAGGCCAGAGCACCAGCTGCGCACGTGATGGGGCCCGGTCTGCCGAGCCACCGCATCAAGTGTGACCCCACCAGCCTGCTGCCTCTCAGCCTGAACCACCAGCCTCGCCAGGGACTCCAGCGGGCGAGGTCGGAGGAGGGCTCTGATGCCCATAGGGACACAGGGGCACGGGCGGGCATCAGGCATGGCTACATCACTGCGTGACCTGAGCCTCAGCCTGCCTGTCGGTAACAGGATCTGAGAACCTCTCTGCACTTGAGATTTACAGACCCTGGATATGGCTCCTCGCAGGAGCCTGGAAGAGGTGACTTCCCGCACTGTCCTGGGTAATGCCAGCCTCTGGCTACCCACCCTCACCAGGAGACACCCCCTGAGCACCTTCTCCCTGGCTGACAAGCAGGGGGAGGGGGGCAGTCTGCACTGGTTCATCCGAACGTCACTCATTCATTCAACAAACAGTTCCCGAGACCCTTGCCCTGAGCTGCACAGGCCTTCCAGAATCGGAGGTCACAGTCACCTCTGAAGCCACCAGCAAGGCCTCTCGAGTCGCTTTCCCTTGAGTGACACCATGAGGTTGAACTGGGTGTGTCTTCAGGACCCACCCGGTTAAGCCAGACCAGCTTCTGTGGTCCGGGGACAAACACCCCACACTGGCCACAGAGCCGACTGATGCACCACAAAGTCTCAAAACCAGCTGGGACATCAGCCGTTCTTGAGTTCGAAACCGTGTAAGGAGAGGAGAGCGGGGCCCCGGGATCAAGTCCCAGCAATGTCGCAGCTCTGGGACCTCCAGCAAGTTACCCACTCTCTCGGGGCCCCAGGAACACCACCCCCACCCCACGGGCATAAGGTCAAAAGGCCTGGCATACCAAGACAGGCAGTGTCCCTGTCCTCTTCCTCGTGAGTGCCCAGTAACTGTCACTGGGACTGGGAGGGTGCTCCAGACTCTGGGAGTGACAGGACCAGGCCTAGGGGTGTCACTATCCTGCCATGATCGCGTCGTTGAAGGTGATGACGATGAGCTAGATGCTGATGTCACCTGGCTGGGTGGCCAGCACACGGGGAGCGGGGTGGCCAAGGGAAAGAAGCCAGGTGCTAACGCCACCAAATCCTTTGCTAGGCACCCCAACAAACGCCTGCTTCTGCCCTCGCGCCCCCAGGTGTGCCTCAAGAACTGATGGGCACTTCTCGGCATGAGGGACACCATGGCAGCAGGCGAGGCTGAGGCAGCGGAGCCCAGCTTGTCCCGTGGTGCCACCTGACAGGCACAGACATTTAAGGGCATCCTCCTGAGCCAGCTGCTGGCTTTGCAGGCAAAAGGGGGCCAGAGAAGCCCCGGTCACCTGCCCCAACGCCACCCTGGGGTTTAGGTTGCTGGATGAGCCACTGTACTAACTACCCAGTGTCCACATTTGCCCAGGCTCCCTGCACCATGAGACCTGGTATCAGTCACTGAAAACGCCTGGGGGAATCAGCAGCTCTGTGGATGCTCGTCCAGGGCAGCAGCCTCCCCCAGTGTCTGCCCAGAAACCGACCCAAGGGGACGCTGCGCCCACACGCCAGGCCATGCTCACGCCAGGGACACCCCACGGCCAGGAGACGTCTGTGGCCCACCTTGCAGGTCATCGCGAGGTTCTGCAGTACATCTCCAGCCTCTTGGGGGGGTACGCCTCGCCACCTCCCCCAGGGAGCCCTCCGTGACTTCCCCAGGTGAGTCGCTGTGCCCACCCAGCGTGACCAGCGCTGGGCCCACGCCCTCCTCACGGCAACTAGGGCGCACGAAGGTCTCCTTCCAGGCCTCTTATCAGACCTGCTCTCCCAGTGGCAGGAGGACCACGTGTACTGTGAAATGCACATTATGGGCTGGTGGCTTTCCTCCCGCCACCCACAGCCCTCACACAGGTCTGAGCCAGGGGCTAGTTGCTCCCACTCTACAGATGAGAACCTCGAGGCTCCACAAAACGACCTTGAGGTCAAAGCTGGTCCATCTGACTCCCTCGCCTGGGAGGTAAGACTGTGTCTCCCCGGTCTGTGAACCCTCTCCCTACCCACGCCCCCAGCACACTGCTCAGAAAGTGCCCCAGGTCAGGACGCCAGGGGCAGTGCACAGTGCACACGGGGGCACAGTCACTGACTTGGAAAAGAGCCGCTGGCCCAGAGGGTGTGCTGTGCCCAGGAACTTGCCTCTCAGGGCTCTGGAGGTAAGCTGGAGAAGGGCCTTAGCTGTCACCACCTCCGCGGGCCAAGGCGACCAGCTGGGTGAGCACAGGGCGAGCGAGTCGCTCCCTCTGGAGTTAAGCAGAGCCGGGTGTGAGTCCCAACACTCTGGGACAAAAGAGTTCTCACTCCCTGGGTCTCCCCACGTGGTCATCACGGCCCTTGGGCTCCACTTTGCAGAGGAGATGAGGAGCAGGTTCTGGATGAGCGGAGACTCTTGTCCCCACCCTCCCGCACCCGGTCTGTGAAATGGTCTCTTTCACTGTGGTTCTGCTCGCTGTGGGAACTGTGGGGGAGGGGCCCCTCGGCTCTGGCTGCGAAGGTCCTGCACCTGCGCCCTCCAACTAGGGTGCTGGGAGAGGCAGTGGGGCCCCGCATGCCTCCGAGGCGGGCACGAGACTCTTGTGCTCCACACTCCCCAACATTTTGGTGGTTTCGTGTTTGTTTTTGTACTGCGGGTTGAACTCAGGGGTGCGCTACCTCCGAGCCACATCCCCAGCCCTTTTTATTTTTTATTTAGAGACAGGGTCTCACTGAGTTGCTTAGAGCCTCGCTAAGTTGCTGAGGCTGGCTTTGAACTTGCGATCCTCCTGGCTCAGCCTCCAAGCTGCGGGACTACAGGCGTGCGCCTCCCACCCGGCCAGGTTCCCCATCTTTAAGTAGGAGTAACAGGTGCGCCTGTCTCATGTGGCTGCGATAGTAAAGGAGTCAGTGCACGTTACACTCTAAGGACAGGGCCCAGCTCCCAGGAAATGCTCAACAGATGGCCGCTGCGCTTAGCAAATCCGGTGTGAAAGTGGGTGGCCCAGGTGGGGTGGACATGCCGGGCTTGGGCTCCAGGGGCCGGGCCAGCGTCCTACCCTCAATGCCTGGAGACACACAGGGCTGGGAAGACCCAGAGAAGACGCCTCGTCTCCCTTGGGTCCAGCTCACACGCTGAGGAAGCCTCTGGAACGGAGCCTGGACATGTGGAGCCACTGGGCCCAGCAGCCGGGAGCATCAGCTGCTGCTAGACTTTTCCCAAGTGCCACCTGGGAGCCAAGTGCAGGGACACAGAAAGGGACTAAGTGTCCTCCCACTGGGAGTGGGGAGGAGAGTTCTGGGCTCTGTCCAGGCAGGATCTCTGGCTCCCCGCCTCACCTCGGTCCCTCCGCTCCAGCTAGCGGGGGAGCTGCGGCCCTGGCTGCTGTGCACACTGGCACAGGCAGGAGGGGCGCCCGGTGGTCAGGAGGCCCGCGAGGGGGCCTGGCCCCAGCTGCCCTTGCCCATGAGTGCCCGAGGGCTGGAGGGAGGAACCCGGGGACGGGGAGCATGGGGAGACTGGTCACGTTACCCCTTGTGCTTCTTTGTTCCTAACTGGGGTAAAATACATACAACATCTCGCCACTGTAATCACGTGGGGAGGGTCCTGGAGCCTGAACCAGGGACACTTCACCTCTGAGCCACATCCCCAGACCTTCCAGTATTTTATTTTTTGAGACAGGCCTCACTAAGTTGTGAGGCTGGCCTTGAATGTGCAATCCTCTCGCCCCAGCCTCTAGAGTCGCTGGCCTTACAGGAGGACACCACCACACCAGCTCACTGCACCGCTTCGACCTTAAGGCACAGGTCAGTGACATTAAGCACATTCACACTGTCACACGGCCATCGCCACCATCCGCTCCAGAAACTCCTTCATCTTTCCAAACGGGATCTCCACACCACTCAACACCCCTCCCGGACCCTCTGCCCACGCCCCGGCCCCGGAGCCCCCTTCCACTCTCTGGTAGTTCATGTAGGTGTGTCCTCCCCTAGTGCCCCATGCAGGTAGGGTCACCCGGCACTCGTCTTTGGTGACTGGCTGCTTTCACTCAGCACCATGTCCTCAAAGGTGTCGAACGTCAGTGTCAGCATGTCCTCGCTCCCAGGGTTTGGATCTCAGTGTGTCCCACCCCAGAGGTGGGACGTTTGACAGGTGGGGCCTCGTGGGAGTTGGGGAGGGCCTTGGGGGCGCTGCCCTCGGGAGGGACTGAGGCGGTTCTCCTGGGACCCCAGGCTGGTTTGCTCAGAAGGGTGGTCACACAAGACTGAGGCTGGTCCCTCCTCGTTCTCTGCTTTCCTATCTCACCATGCGGTCACTCCCTCTCACACACGCCTGCTGTCCGCCATGATGGGACGTGGCTGAAGGAGCCCTCACCAGATCCAGAGCCATGCTGTTTGGATTTTCAGTCTCCAAAATCGTGAGCAAAATAAACATTTTTAAATAAGTTACCCAGCCTCAGGTATTTTGTGTTAGCAACAGAAAACAAATACACACTCCTTCCAGATCTTTTTAATTTTGAATGATGTCATGTATCCTTAGTCAAAAAGTCAAAACCACTTCATTTTTAAGAAGACGAAAACACCCGCTCATTCCCTTGTTCTAGGTTGCAGGAGTTTTTACAATAGTTACAAAAGAGATGGGAGCAGCGAAGACCAGGTAAGCCCAACAGAACGATCCAGGCCCACTGAGTCCTCCCTGGGTGACCCCTGACATCAACGGGCACCTGCTTCCCAACGTTTCCTTGTGAGATTTTCAGAAAGTACAAGTGGGATGGGACCAAGTTGTTTCCCATCCCACCAGGCTCCACTTGGCAATCAACGGCTCCCTTCCCAAAGGGGGTGTCGGGGGACCCCACTGTCACTCCCAAGTCCTAGCAACCTAAACAACGCTGCAGAGGACATCTTGGCGCGTCACACTAACTGGTCCAGAGCAGGTCGCTGCGTCAAGGGGGCAGCCCGAGGAAGGGCTTTGCGCCCCCTCAAGCCCTGGGCACGGCAAGGCTGGGTGCAGGTGGGTACAGCATCTGGAACGGCGCTGCCCCTGGAGGCAGGGAGGCAGGACCACACGTCCTCCCCCAGCCTCTGCAGCCCCCCTCTGAGTCAAAACGCAGCCTCTCTGTGAACACTGCCCTTCCTTGGGGTGGAAGATCAGGCTCCTCCAAGCTGTGGGCCCAACACCTCTCCTCTGAAAGGACAGAGGTCCCACCTGATGCCCGAGAAGCCTTGGGACAAGTGGCCACGTGCTGCGGTGGGCAAGGCGAGACTGCGTCCCCTGCGGCACGTCCAGCCGGGCGCGGCAGCCAGCGCCGCCTCCCGAGGCCTTTGTGCGTCTGGTTCTCTGCCCAGGACTTTCTCCCCCATCTGTCTCCCTGAGCCGACGGCTCCTTCGGGACCCTGCCGTCTGCCCCTCCTCCAGGGAGCCCTCCCTGACTCCTCTTCTGTTCTGGGCTGGCACCCAGAAGGCACCGAATGAGAGCTCAGGAGATAAAGGGGCCCGCCGGGTATCACTTCCCAGGACAGCCGGGGCACCCTGACTCAGTGCGCCTAGGAACGGGCCCCGTCACCACCCAGCAACCTCGGTTTCCCAGACCAGCTCTGTGGCTCTCCTCCCCACATCAAAGCCCGGCCTATCTCCCCAGGACAGAGGATGCCCGTTCCTGCCACCCCCAGAGACCCTCCGCCTCACCCCTCCCAGTGTCCTCCAGCCCTGCCCTCCAGGACTCCAGCTCTTGCCCACATACAAAGCCAGTGGGGGCTGCCTGGGCACCAAGTGGTTGGACACAGGAGCCAAGAAGCAGGAGGCCCCAGGGGTCTGTGCCCAGAAGGGCCAGGGGCCCCACCCAGGGATGTGTTTACAGCTTTGAGATAAACAGAGACGCCCGAGGCTATTTTGGAAACCTAATATGCACTTTGGATCTCTCTACTGTTTATTCCAAGTGACGGGGCGGCTCGCAGGTAAGCGCAGGGCACGGTGGCCCGGCTCGGGGCAGTCTCCATGACATGTCACTCACCAGCAGCCCGGGGCCAACAGCCTGGGATTCCAAAGCTCCCTTATCACCTGCAGCCTGGACAAATGAGGGCTTGATGGCCAAGGACAGTCTGCCAGGCAAGAGTCTTCCCCCATCCTGCACTGAAAACGAGGCTCTGTAGTCTGGAGCCAAGTCACCAACCGAGGGCTCAGTCCCCTTATCAGTACAGTGGAGAACAACCCGGCCACGTGATAAGGTGACATGCGCACACAGGCCCCACGTGAGGTGACAAAAGAGCAAAGAGGCTGGGCTGGGTGCCTACCCGTGATCCCAGAGACTCAGGAGGCTGAGGCAGGAGGATGGCAAGCTCAAGGCCAGACTGGCCACTTAGTGAGACCCTGTCTCAATAAAAAAAATAAAAAGGGAATGTAGCTCAGTGGTAGAGCATCCCCGGTTCGATCCCCGAGTACTGCAAAAACGAAGAGAGAAGAAAAAGTGGAGAAGACAGAGCCCAGCATCAGAAGCCCAGCCTTTCATAAATGAGGGCTGAGGCTCAGAGGGGTGCAGGGCCGCACCCAAGGTCACACAGCCAGGCAGGGGTTCGGAACTCGGCAAGGCCGGGAGAACGTTCCTGAGCCATGGGGTGGGGGGACGGAAAGAAGGACAAGGACCCACCAAGTAGGCATGGGTTTGTGCAAGTGTGGATGGGTCCGGTGGGGACCGCCCACGTGGGCACTGACATGACCGTGTGACTGTCGGGAAGGGGCAGGCTCCAGGTCAGCTGGGACAGTACCCGGCCTGCCATGGCTCGTGCCAGGAGGGGCACCAGGGGCGCTGGAACCCCACCCCACACACGGGGCCTCCCTCCACCTGCCACAGGACCCACGGGGGCCCCCTCTCAGCAGAGAGAGAAGTCGGTCCCCTGGAGACAGGAGGGGACAAAAGAGCAGACTGTGCTCCTGTCATGGAAAGCCCTCACGGCAGCTTTGAAGTCTCCTTTCCTCGACCCACTTCTGCTAACAGGGAAACTGAGGCTCACAGAGCTGAGGCGACTCGCTCAGGATCGTGTAAGTTGTCAGTTGACAGCGTGAATGGTCGGCGCGTCGGGCACCGTGAACTCAGTTAATCCCACCACAGCCTTGGGAACAGCACTAGTATGGTGCCCATTTCAAAGACAAGGAAACTGAGGCCTGGGGAAGCGAAGAGCCCTGCTTGACGTCACAGAGGCTGGAGCAACAGGGCCAGGGCCTGGGTCTGCCCGGCTCTGGGTCCCACGCTCTTGTCCATCTGACCGCTCTGGTTCTCTTGCCCTACGCGGTGGCAGCGCTGGGCGAGAGCCAGGGCTGCACTCGTTTCTCTGTGGCTGGTGGCCTCACGCTGGAAGGGAGAAGGTGGAGGGGAGTGTGGCTCTGCCTCCCCGGGGTCAGGAAGGACCCCAAGCTACATAACCCCAAAACTTCAAGAGTGACGTTCTAAGGCCCTGCCCTGGCTGCCAGGCTGGGCACAGCTGGGCCGGGTCCCTGCGGACTCCACAGGGTAGGGTGCTGGGCCTCCAGATGGACACAGAGTCGACCAACGGGAGTCCCCACGGGCTGCCTGGATGTTGCCAGGAGCCCGCCCAGGGCCAGGCAGAGGGTCAGCTCCAGCTCTGCCAAGGTCCTGGCACCACACAGCTCCTCTCCACCAAACCCACCTTCCCAAGAGTTGGTCCTCCTGCCACACGATCCCTGGTCTGCCCTCAGCAAAAAATCAGAAGACAGAGTCCAGGACCGAGGGCCAGGGAGGAGCCACCTGGGGGGAAGCAAGGTCCCTAGCCCCTGTCCCCCATCTCCAGGCACTCTGACATCAGACGGACCTGGGTCGGCGCCCAACTTGGCTGCTTCCCAGCTGGTGATCTGGTAAAGTGACGTTGCCTCTCTGAGCCTCGGTTTTTACATCTGTAAAATGGAGCTGACCACAGTCTCTCCCCATTGGGTTACGAGGATGTGACAAGACTGCAAACACCACGTGCCTAATACGAGTTTGCCCCTCTCCGAGCAGGCCCCACGTCCAGCTGCCAGAGGGTGTTCCAGCCTCCGGCCCGGCTGAGGTGTGCCTTTCCTCCCCCACCGTCCTGGGTCTCCACCGCCTGGCACACAGCAGACCCTCCACTGTCTCTCCTGGACGGGCGAGTCTGTGAGCTGGAGCCACAGGGCACGCAGGGATCCGGTGTGGGTCCCGCTCGGCCTGCACTGACTTGCTGTGTGACGCCCAGCCTGTCTCTGCACCTCTCTGGACCTGTCTGCACAAGCTGACTCTCCTACCTTGGGGAGACCCTGTGCACCAGCCACTCCAGGCTATCAGGAGAGTGGCCAGAGGACACTGCCCAGGGCCGGGCCTCGCAGGAACAGCAGCTTCCAGGCACACCCGACAGGCCAACAAAGGCAGCAGGCAGGTCTCCTCCTGGTGACTTTGCCTTGGGACAGATGGGACACAGTGTGGTGTCTGACAGGCCAGATGGCCAGGCTGGCCCGAGGGGCCAGGACACCAGCTGAGAGTCCAGCCCTGGCGGACGAAACTACTTAACCCCTTCCCGCCCCAGCCGCAGAAGGGGTGTCCCCGCTAATGCACATGCAGGCCTCCTGACTGCACCTCAGAGGCCAGGGGCCGCCCTGGGGCCTGGGAGGCTATGTGGAACAGGGACAGCGAGGCACAGGGGAGGCGCCACAGCTCAGCTCTGAGCTCAGCCCGAGGCACCAGGAATCTGCCAGCCTGGGGCGGGCGGGCGGGGCTGCTGGCTCCCTGGCCCCGGCTACTTCACTAGCAGGACACCTGCCTGGGCACGACCACCGGCCATCCACCGGCTGTCCTCCCCGACGGGAGGCCCAGCCCCACACAAACAGCAGGACACCACAGCCCCAGGAAGAAGCCCACTCTGCCACGCTGGCTGAATGGACCAAGGCAGGGGAGTCCACCTCTCGGCCTCAGTGTCCCCGTGCAGAAAGGCGGGACCTGGGCCACGTCCTGTTCAGAGGGCTCCATGACTCCGGGAGAAGGAACATGCCTCCCCAGGAACTGGTGGACCCAGAGGGAGCAGCCCTCCTCCCGAGAGTGCCCAGCTCCAGTCTGAGTCAAGACGGGCCTCTCAGGAGGATGAAGAAGAGGGGGGCACAACCGTCCCCTCCAGGACCAGGCCGAGCGCGGCATGAAGTCCAGCCACTTCCCTCTCAGAGGAGAACCAAGCAAAGAGAAATGCAGCATTCAGGATAATGGCTAGAGACCAGGAAGCACTTCCCAATAGAAAAGGCTGAAAAAGGATGAGGGAAGGCATGTCTAGGGAGTCTCTTCCTTGGCAGTAAGATTTTTAACTGGGATTTGCAAGGGTTCCCACCTCAAGGTGAGAATCAGATGGCCTCTGGAGACCCTCCGGGGACTGCAAGCCAGCGTGCAGCAAGGAGCAGTCAGCACGCAGGGGCTCAGATGCTCAAGGGCAACTGGCTCCAATAGGGGCCTGTGCGCGGATCCAGCCGGCGTCTTGGATGTGTCTCAGAGCAGAGGTTGTGGAGGATTCCAGAAAAGCTGGAGAACATATCAAAATTTCTGGGACTGGGGTGGGGGCTGGGTAAGAGGGCCACCAGCCAGGGGCCAGAACCATCAGCACAGCAGAGAAAAGAGCGAAGGGCTGGAGTCCACACACCTGATGAGTCCTGGTGCGCCACCTTGAGCACGTCGCTACCCCTCTCTGAATAAGGGAGAGAGGGCGACTAAATCCCCAAGCACTCTTCAGCCCTAAGCGCCCAGGAACCCGCGGGCTCCCAGTTCACTGAGGACCATCTCTAGAGCCCGAGCATAGGGTCTGGGCAGGGGACCCAAAAAATGATGGACGGATGGATGGATGTCAAGTGGGAAGAGCAGAGGCCCGGTGTCCTGAGTGACTCCTTGCGCCCGCCCAGGGATCACTTCCCAGTGGCCACTGACTCCAGCGTCCGGTCCCTTCTCCGCCCTCACATACGTGTGCCGTCCGCACAGCGCACATGCTGATAAGCAGGACTCGACTCCGAATCCTCAGAGGAGAGAGGAAAGCTCCAGCTCCCCAAGGCCACGGGCTCGTCTGCTGCAGCCTCACCACGGGCGCGCGGGCGCACGGACACCCGAGACGCCCTCCCGAAGACGGATGTGAACGGAGACTCTGCTGGGGACCCCGGTGCGGATCCCTGAAGTCAGAGACCGGGTGCCGGTGCCAGCTCTGCCACTCCCCAGCTACAGCAGGTAACCAGCCCTTTTGCCTCTGAGACTCGGTTTTCCTACCTGTACAAGGGGCACAAGCACCGCCACCTTTCAGGAGTGTCCCTGTGGCTCTGAGCGCCACCATGGAGAGGAGCGGGCAGGGTGTGACGGCACCGTGAGGTCTGCCTCCTCCCTGGAGGAGCTGAGGCCACGCAGGGCCTCCCAGGGCTGCTCTGCTGGTCCCCGATCAATCCCTTCTACCTGGTTTCCCACTAGGGGTGACGTGCCTGCACTTGAACCTGGCAGAAGCTACAAAGTGGCCTTTGTCTCCCAGCCGAAACCCTAAACCACTGCCCTGACGTCAACCCGGGAGAACAATGGCAAGCCGGCCTTCAGTGTCACCCTCCTGCCAAGGTCTGAGTGAGCGTCAGCCACAATCCCTGGAAGAGGCCGTGCGTGGGATCCAGAAGGACGCAGGCTGCAGGGTCCATATCCGACACCCATATCTGCACCCAAGAAGGGGGCCAGGAACATGAGTCCATTTCTCAGCCTGGCAGAGTGAGCCTGGGAAGTCCTTCCAGTGAGCAGTCTGCCAGAGTCGGGCCCCAAACCCAGTCTGCGCCTGGTCCACTCGAGACTTCAGACCAACCAGGCCTCCTGGGGCTGCTTCCAGACAGAAGAGGCTGTGGCATCCCAGGGAGGCAGACATGCCCCATTATGCCCACCTGGAAGCCACGGGCTCCAGGCGACTCCCTGGGCCGGACACAGCCTTGGATGCCCTCCTGGTCACCCTGCGCTGACAGTCTGACGGGAAGGAGAGGGGCTGTGACCTCCTGCTTGCTGGCCAGGCTGGGGAAAGGAAGCGCCCGGAACGGGGGCTGGAAGGGGGAGGGAGCAGCGGTTCTCACTGTGTCACGGCCTGGGGGCTGGGGACAGGCCAGGGCAGAAGGGACAAAGCAGCCTGGGTGCCAGCACCACCCTGAGCACCCAGCACACGCCACCTCACTGGATCCCTGTGACAACCTGGCGAGCCAAGGTCAACATCCCCACTTCACAGCTGGGAGTGCCGAGGCCGGCCATGGTGTGGCCCAGGCAGCCGGGGCAGCCCTGCGTCCCAGCTGTCAGCAAACACCAAGGGAGAGCGCGTCAGAAACTTCGTGGTGACTCCCGTGGCTTCATCGTGCCGTAAGGCCGGGAAGGACGGAGCTACCAGCTGGAGGTCCCTGGCACTGGACACCAGGGTGCTGCCTGCGGCTTCCCGCCTCAGTTCCCAGGGCTTCGGGCTGGTGTGGACGTTCAAGGCGGACAAAGCCCACTGTCCCGCAAACCAGAGACGCATCCGACCCAAAGTGCTATGGGCAGGCCAGGCTGCCAGGGCCAGGGCTCTGGGAACATGGTGTCCATGGGCCCGGAGCTCCAGCGTGCCAGGCCGGGCTCTCAAACCCCAGCCGTGCTCAGGGGACGGGATGGCCGCGCTGGTCTCACCCGCAGGGTTTATACCAGAGGGGACGGAGGCACCGAGAAATGGAGCAGCCAGGCCCACAGCTGCCGGGTGGGGACAGCAGGTCAGTGGACACCGGGACCCCACGCCAGGCTGAGGCTGGTGAGTGTCCTGTGCTACAAGGAGACAAAACCCTGGGCAACCCGGATCTGCAGCTCCAAGGACCCGGATGTCTGCCGGAGGGCGGGCAGGGCTCCGGCCACTCCTCACTTCCAGGCTCCGGTTACGTCCTTGGTGGGGTCTCCTCAGCCCGTGCTCCGGCTGCAGGGGATGGAGGCTGAGCCCCAGGGCGGGAAGTCTGGCCCAGCCCCCCCTGCTGTGTGACCCGAGGAAGCGTCTATTCTCATTGCGGGTGTCGTGGTGCGGAGGGGCGGCCAGAAAACCGGAAGGCAAACGCCCAGGTCTGTGAAAAAGACAGAAGGTCCGTCTGCCCATTTGGGATGGTGGGGATGGTTGTGCCTGGAGGCAGGGGAATGGATGAAATGACCTTGGGGAGTACTCAGACCCTCTGATAAGAGGAAGTCACAGGGCCGAGAAGACACAGGTACCCTGGCAGGTCAGGGAAGTAGGGTGAGCACCTGCGTGTGACCCGAGGCCCTGGGCCCAAGGGCACCGATGGCCGGCACTGACCTCAAGGCCTCCCGGCCTCCCCTCGATGCTGAGCCCAGCCTACAGTATAGAGGTGGCCTGAGGTGGGGGCCCAACCTGGAGGGTTCAGAATCCTCAGGGTAGAGACAGAGGCTCTGACACGTGCTCACACGCACACGCGTGCGCACACACCGACGTGATGTGAGCATGAGTACACACACACACACACACACATACACATGCGCACACACAACACACGTACGCACGTGCACACCCATGCACCCCAGCAGCAAAGGCCGCACAGCAGGGCCAGGCGTCTGGTCGAGGCACAGGATGGCCCCACAGAGCCCTGTCCTGCCTCAGACGGGGTGAGAGTCAGCCGGGAGACAGAAACCAGCAGAAGGAAGAAAGAAAAGAGGGACAGGAGAGGATGAGAGCGGAGCAGGGGGCCAGAGCCCCGCAGGCCGAGAGGATGGAGGACGCAGAGCGGAAGAGGACAGTGCTGGTGGGTCCCCGCCCGCCCCCACGGCCTCCCTCCAGCCTCCACCTGGAGCACCTTCCTCCTCCTCTACTCCCACTGGACACCTTTGAGTCACAACCCAAGGGACGGCTCCTCCAGAAAGCCTTCCTGGACTGGCCCCACTCTGGCCCAGCCCTGTCTGGAACCCTGTTTGGGGCACCCAGGACCTCGCCAGTGTCCCACTCAGAGCTCTGGGACCTTCTGGTGCTGACTGAAACATGTTTTGTCCGAAACTTCTTCCCCACCCCATCCCCAAGAGGCCTTCCGCCCATGACCAGGGTGGGCCAGGGGCAGAGAGGCGCCCAATGGGTCCTGGGAAGATGTACTGACCTGGCCCAGAGTGGAGTCTGTCTGCCGGGGAATTTCACAAGGTCCGCTAAGACCAGCAGCTCTTCCCTTCCCCCAAGAGGGTCAACAGGAGGCAGCGAGCCAAGAACTGTCTTAAATAATCCGAGTAATAAAAATGGCCAATTAAGAGGGCGGAAGGCACTGTCTGCACTGCAGGGGCCTCAGCCCAAAGTCAGGGTGCACAGGCAGACTGCTGAGCAAGCATCTCGGAGAGCTGAGGTGCAGACCCTGCCCCACACAGCAGGGGCTTTCGCCAGGGCCAAAGCCCAACAGCCGGTGAGAGCTGACTGCACGTCCCCATTTCACAGACAAGAAAACAGAGGCTCAGAGGGGGTGTGCAATGAGTGTGCCCCTCCGGGCACAGCATGCGATAAACGTTGGAGCTGGAGTCTGACTCCTTGGGTTAAAATCTCAGCTGGCCTCTTTTGAGCGCCGATGAGCCCAGTTCCCTCAACTGCCTCGATGGCTCAGTATCAGCACCTCTAAAATGGGCCAGACGGTACCCCATTCACAGGGCTGGCTCAGCATGAGGGTCCATGAAGTCAACGTGTGTAAACTGCTCCGACCGGGGCCTGGCCACGGGAAACACTGGAAACACTGTTTAACACACTAAGGCTAACCCACGCTTACGGGGCTCCCGGCTCGCAGAGGCACTAGTGCAGCAGGTACCTGACACGTGACATGCCCACGCGTGACCTATTTCCCTTCGTCCCCAGACTCTGCGCTCCAGAGGACGGGGCTGTGCCCACTTCCCCTGGTGCCCAGCATGGGGCCTGGTGCGATGGGTGACCAGCCCGTCTTCTCAAATACCACACCCAGAGGTCTCATCCTCCCCAAAAAGAGGGAGCAAAAGACGGTAACAGGTTCCCTGCGCCCTGGGAAGTTCATGGCGCTGCTCAAAAGCAAAAGTCAGGAGTCCCCAGCCCAGGGTGGAGGCCTGCTTCCACCCGCCCCCAGAATGCCCAGTGCTTTCTCCTGCTTGTTATCGGTTAAGAACCTCGGGTCACTCTGGTCTAGGGACACCTTGGGGCTGGAGCAGACAAGCCCCAGCACTAACTAAGGAGCACTAACTTAGAGCCCAAGACTCCCAGCCGGCCCCGGCCCTGCTGGGGACCAGGGCCAAGCTGCTGCTCCCTGAGGCATCCCACGCTGTAGCCAGGGCTTATGGGAGGCCCTGTGGGAAGCCAGGTGTGTGTCCCGTTCCCAGGCATTCCCCACCGGCCACACCTGCCCAGCCGAGCCTGCCTCACGGCCCCGTAGGGATCCTCACCGGCTACATGGCTCAGGAGCCTCAGCCGCCTGCCTCTGCAGTGACTCCCTTGCTTCTCAAAAAATGATGGCTGACAAGTGACAGCAGGAAGTCTCCCCAGCGCAGCCACCGCCTCCCGTTCCACCACCCGCCGTGGCAATATTGTGACAGGCTCAAGAGACCCTGCTTCTGGGCCTGCTGCCCGCCCGCTTCGGGGTCCATCTACACTAGCCGTCAGGTGGCACGGGACAAGACTGCCATCTGGGAAGAGCACTGAGCTGGGGGTCTGGAGGTCCAGACAGGACTGACTCGCTGGGCGACGCAGGACAGTCTCCACCCCAATTCCGTCCTCTTGAGACGGCTCTGCTGATCATTGTTATCACACACAGAAGTTTCACAGAGCCCCGCACCAGCAGGTTCTCAATAAATGGCAGCTGCTAAGTCATACTGATTTCCTTTTAAATCCTTTTCCAAGTTGTTTTCATACCACGTTCCTGCAACTGATTTCAACACCAACCCAGGAAGCAGAACTCATATCACCTCGCCCCATTTTACAGAGGGACAAACTTGGGCATGAGAGATTGACGGCTCATCCAAGATCAGCAAAGTCACAGGGAGGACAGCCTTCCCCGGGCACCAGGCAAGCCCACCTGCTGTGCCGCTCCCAGGGGAGCAAGGCAAAGCTCTGGCCACGCCACGGGCCAGGGTGGACAGGATCTGGACACCACAGGATTCTAGCAGCCCTGTGCCACCATCTGGGGGCTCAGCCGGGCCGCAACCCTTGAAAGAACCAGAAGCTCCTGCCAGGCCCCTTACTGGGTGACGGCAACCTTCCCTTGTACCAGGGACTAGAATGAGAAACCACATCCTGCCAGGAAGCCAGGAACCCTGTGCCCAGCGTGCGCGGGAGGCAGCCCACCTGTGAGGCAGACAGAGCCAGAGCTTCACCAGCCCCATCTGGCCAGGGCCCCCAGCACCCATGGGCTGGCAATGCCCAGAAGCCTGCACAACCCACAAAGGCTGCAGGCAGAGGACATGTGGCCCACCACACCCCAACGTCCAGCCAGGTGCTTAGTTAGCCTCTGCCCCCCGAGGGCCGCACAGCTCCCTCTGTGTCCTGGGAAATCTTCCCACGTGCCTCTCTTCTGGAACTTTACCATGACACACAAAGCATGTTGCGGCTCTGTGGGCCCTGGAGACCTCCCACGACCTCAGACCACAGGACTTAGCATCCCCATTTTACAGATGAGGAAACCAAGATCCAGAGAGGCGAAGCTCACTCAGCCTTTCACTCCTGTGCTGGGCCCAAGCATCAGGCACCAGGCAGTGGGCGCTCGTTCAGATCCACAGAGCTGATGGGCTGGGACCCACTCCCCTGTCTGCTGACCCTTCCCTCAGCCCAGCAGATCCCTGGATGCCGAGTCTATGTCATCTCCTATGCCCCAGTTCCCTGCAGACTCCGAGTCCTCCCTCACACACAAATATTTACTCAGCATGGACTCTGGCTGGCCCTGGCTGGGCTCTGCAAGGAAGAAAGCCCAGAAGCCCAGAAGCCAGCGGACACAGCCTGGCTGTGAGGGTTCAGGCTGCGGGGGCTGCAGCGCAGGGAGAGGTGGGCACTTGGGGACCCGAGAGAAGACTCCAGGGAAGAGCCGCACACTCCTCAGGGACGTGGGGCTGCCTGGCCTGTCCCAGGCCTTCCACCATCTGTGACACGGACAACGAACGCAGTCCCAGCCTGCCAGAGCCAAGTGCGCGGCCTCGGTGTCCCTGTCACCCGGCTCCGGTCCATCCTCCTGCAGGTCGATGCGTCTGCTGGCAGCAAGGGCATGCTCAGACTGCCTACCCTTCCGTGTCCTTCAAACCCACACGTGCAGACATCCGCACGGAGCCCAGAGCCTGCGGGGAGGGTGCGTGTGCACGCGTGTGCATGTGAGCGCGTGCACGTGAGGCCCGGGCCTGCGCACGTGCTGGGGCCGGGCGCCTGGGGGGCCGCGAAGCCCCGCCCGCATTCCTCCCAGAAGGAATCTCCAGTGTCAGCTGTCTCCCTTCCGCGGCTCTTCTGGGACCTCGGTCCCACCCCTCCCCTCCAGCTCGAGGCTCTGAGAATCCTTCCCAAATTTGTCCCCAGAGAGTGCCCGCCCGGCCAGGAGACTGGGGCGCACGGTTCTCCAGTGACCAGGGCCTAGGAGGAGGGGGCTGCGCGTGAGGAGGAAGTGGCGGAGGCCAGAGGCTTCCGGAGGCACAAATCAACTGCTCGGAGCAGCCGGGCCTCCTGAGGCAGGACAAAGAGGCAGCCCTTCCCTCCGCCCTCAGCCCCACGGCGGGCGCCTTCCCTGGGACAGAATGCAGTGCCTGTCCTGAGAGGCTCCGCTGCGCAGTCCGGTGCCCAGAAGTTCTCGTAAATTAAGAGAAAAGACGTTGCCAAGGGGAGAGGGTGGGCTAGGGAGGAGGACAGGACGGAGCCCGCCAGGCCCCAGCCCTCACACAGGAGCTCACCTGGTCCTGCCCAACCCTGGGGGCAACAACCTGGGTCCCTCGGAACAGAGGAGGGAGCACTGGCTCAGCAGCTCAGAGAGGCCAAGCAACTTGCACATAGTCACACAGACGGTGGCAAAGCGGGGATTCCAATGGTTTTGCACCACCCCAAGGCGCCTCACTGGGAAATCAGAAATGATGAATCTGTAACACTGGGAGTTCAGAGATAATGAAAAGTGTCAATGCAAGTGGCACAGAATGAAGTTTTCTAGAGCCCTGGGCATTCAGGGACCAGCACCCACCTGCTGGGGGGCCTCCCTGGGCACGACTGGAAAAGGCAGGGGACACTCCAGCTGCCCCACCCGCCACCCATTTGGGAGACCTCCATTCTGGCTGACAGCCCAGCCCCTTCCGGCTCACAGTCAGAAATAGCTGTGACAAAAGTCCCTCCCACCCCAGAAAGGGGCTTAGAAATGCTTAGAACAGACACCGAGAAAGTGGAGAGAGAGAGTTTTCTAAGCCCCGACTGCAGGCAGAGGAGGCGAGCTTCGCGTCGGACGCAGCTCGGAAGCCGCCCGCTGGGCTCTGGGGGTCCTGCGGGGCCTTCGTTCCCCCCTCTAACATGGAGCCCACCGCTAGGCCAGCGCCGCTTTCAACCCGCAGCCGCCTCAGACCATGGTCTGGGAGTCAGATGGAAACGGAGCTGCTGAGGTCGCCGTGGGTCCATTCCAGCTACCAGCTCCCACTGTCCCGGAATGGCCCAGCCACCCCGCTGCGGCCCCACCGGCCCAGATGATCGCAATGGTACCCTCTTAACTCCCAACTGACCCTCCGATTCGCCCAAGGCCCCAAGGGAAAACCAATCTAGCCAGGGACACACACCCTCCCCACCTACCTGCTCAGGGGAACGAGATCAGCCACTCCAAATCACACCGGCCCGAGGTCCAGGAGGGCTGCAGGGGCACAGACCCCTGAAAAAGTCCCTGTGCCCAACGGGCAATCAGGCCAGCACTGGGCAATTCCCCACCACCAGGTTCCAGGAGGAGCCTCAAAGAGTTAACCTCAAAGAGTTCCTCCTTCCAGAGCCAATGAAGAGAGAGGAGAGCATTTAAACAGTTCGCCTGGAAGTGGGCGAGGCAGCACTGCCTTTGCCCCAAGTCTGGACCCTAGCCACCCAGGGCAGAAGCAAGAGGGACAGCAATGCCCAGAACAAAGAAAGAAAACAGCAAGCATCTGTCAGAAAGATCAGGCAGAAAGATCAGCCATAACCTATATTTTGAGTCACAGACCTAAACTAGAGTGAGCTGAAGGGATTACCCAAAGGAACCCTGTCACGTAAAGGTGGAGAACCTGAGGCCCAGAGACCCAAGGTCACACAGCACACAGTAGCAGAACTGAACCTGCAGTTCAGCTCTCCCGAATGCCAACTAAGAAAACTCTCCACCTGTTTAAAGTTCAGATAAATTCAGCAGGAATCTCCCAGGGAAAAGCCCCCAGCTTGCAAACTCAGAACAGGATATTTTGGTGACACTGGGTGGTGACAGAGGAGAGTGTTTGTTTTGGTTTCCAAATCAACGCTTGACAACCTTGTGCTCTATACAGTCTCAGTGACCACATTTCCCACGTGGTAAATGGCTGGTTGGGCCGAGGCGAAACCAAAGAAGTAGCAAGCAGGACCTGGGCGGGGCATCCGGGCCAAAGCTCTGGTTTGGGTGGATGTTTCCAAAACATGGTCGGGGACCACTGCAGGTACATGAGAGGGTATCAGATGGCGACTCTCATGAAAATCCAGTGAATGTGCAGGTGAGTGCAGAAGCAGCGTGCTCCAGCCATACGGCAGAAGCCCTCAGCAGCAAGACACATCCTACGGAGGCAGGCTACATGAGGATGAACCTCAGAAACGTTAAGCAAAAAAGCCAGACACCAAAGACCAGAGTGCATGAAGCCGCTGATGTGACACGTCCAGAAAAGGCAAGTCTATACACACAGAGAGCAGGTCCCTCATCGTCTTCTACATGGGCATGAAGGCTGTTTGGGGGATCGAGAACTCTAAATCTGGACTGGGCAGATGGTTGCACAATTCTGGAAATTTTCTTAAGTCATTGATTTACTTCAAATGGGTGGCTTTTATGATATGCAAATTAGACCTCAATAGAGCTGTTAAACAACTTCACATAATTAACAGGACAGGTGTCAGGTGTCCTACATGGATAGGGCCACAAATCATGGAGGTGGAAACCCAAAAGCCTCCAGCTTGAAGAACACTGAGCTGCACACCCCAGGTGCACACCCCACTCTTTGGGGAAGCCAGTCAGGGCCCCCGAGGCTGTTGAGTTCCTCCAGGTGATGACAGACTATCCTGGGACATTTCCTTTCCTAGACAGGATCTTTCCAGTGGTCGCCAGTCAGGGATCTATGTAGACATCCTGGGAGGATCAAAAGACTTAGTGGCCAACACTCCAGGTAAACCCTGGTCTCATCTCCCAGACCATGTCTTCTCTTGTGGGTGGCGGGTCAGAGGTAGGTTAGGAGCTCAAACTCAGATCATCAAGGCTGGGAAATATTTTGAAATTGTGTAGCCCAGTGGTTTTTAAACTTTTTTTTTTTAAGTTGATCGAAAATCCACCCTCCCCCCAAAGGAAAATTCTTATGAAAAACCCCAATATAGCAACAAATAAAACCAGAATGTTACATATATAAATTTCTAATGTCAGCTCAAGTACCTAACAGTCACCTATTCTAAATTCAATCAATGCAACTGATGAGGCTATTCTGCTGCATTAACATCGAGGCCGGGGATTAGGGACGACAGTTCCACATCCAGCTGAATTCCATCCCAGTTTGGGCTACAGAGCACGACAGAGATCCTGAGGCACACAGGTGAGAGACTGTGATGGGGACTGGTTTCCGGCAGTTTGCATGGGAATCAGACAGAGATGGGGAAAGAGGTGCCTTGGGGTCAACTGTTAACAAGTTAGCACTGTGCAATCAGGTGAATCAACACCAGGAACTTAGAAGAGAGAACACTTGTGACTGTAGTAACATTGTAACGCTTCTTAAAAATAATTTTTATGAAGCATTCAAGGAACCCCTAAAGCATGACTGAGGAAATCCAAGCTTGCCGGGAGCACCGTTCCAGCCCCAGCGCCTCACTTTACGAGGGACCGTGCGGCCCAGGCAAGGGAGTTGCTCACTTTGGAGAAATCCAATGTGAGGCCTGAATTGACTTCGGAAAAGATGGGTCTTTCCAGTGCACAAAATTATGGAGGTAGGTAGGGAAGGTATGCGTGCACCCCAAAAGGCTGAGAGAAGGACACCTGCACCCCACCTGCCCCAGGAGCGCCAGCTCATTCCAGGCCAACGCCAAAGTCTGACATCACACCCCACACCCTGGGTGCAACTTGAACAGCTCATTGCTCAATGCCAACCCATCTCCCTCTAAGACCGGGCACAGTCTTTCCATCTCCTTAGTAGCCAGGTCCGAAGAGCACACACACCATTAAACAAACACAAGGCAAGCCTATGGAATGGCAATGACGACACAGCCAAAGCCGCCGACAGGAGGGCCCATCCCTCCGAGTTTCACCATCGAAAGCTTCTCACCCTGACCCGCCCAGTCAGGGCGATCACCAGGAGCAGAGGGGTGGCCTCCTCATAAAAGCATCAGGCCATCCTCAGGTCCTCCAGAGAGAAAGGTACCCCAGAAGGGAAGCGCTGACAGCCCCAGGCATTGCTGCTCCTGTTGGCTTGAAAAGTGGCTACCATCATTAATGACAGTCACCTGGTTACTTTTCTTTTTGAGGTATTGGGGATTGAACCTAGGGCCTCGCACATGCCAGGCAAGCACTCTACTACTGAGCTACACCCCCGGCTCTTTATTTTGAGGGTCTTACTAAGTTGCCCAGACCTGCCTTGAACTTGCAGTCCTCCTGCCTCAGCGGCCTGAGTAGCTGGGATACAGGAATGCGCCACCACACCAGCCACTGGATTACTTCATACCTTGCGAAAAACAGCAGCATGCTACTCTCCCTCCAGCACTGCCGGTGTATTTCACTGTTCCCATTTCTCTGGTGAGCACACAGGCTTGCCAATGGCTTAACAATCTCTCTGACAGGTGATGGAGTGGGCATTAGAATCAGCGGCTAGCCTGCTCCGTGGGAGAAGGAAGGAGACCTTGTTCAGCTCCCTCAGCAGACTTTAAGGAAAGAACGAAAAGTCCTTCTGAATTCCAAGCCACTGCTCCAAGTGCGGAGTTGCCCAGGCCTGAGCAGCAGCCCAGGGCCAAAGGCCCCTCCCCCATGCAGGCCTGAGATACTGCAGATGGACCCCACTCATCAGAAGGCTAAGCAGAACTTATTGTCAATCAGGACACAGGCGGGAAGCAATGTCAGTATTCCAGCCAGGGAATCTGGACTGAACAGAACACACAAGCCAGTCCCGCAGTGTGTCCCTCACCTCTAGCCAGAGTCTGTGGTCTGGGTTCATCATTGTCCAGTCTTCCAAACCAAGGTTATCCCCTGGTGGGTACCTTTAGGGCTGAGGTCACTGGGGCTCAATAAACTATGAGACTTGGGAAGCATGGAGAAGACATTTTTAAAAGCTAATGGCCAGCCTGCTGTAGTTCGGGTTCTCCAGACCAGGGAGCGGGACCTTATAGAACAGGACAAGACAAGGGGTAGGGACAGATCCGCCCAATTTCACACACATGATCTCGTTACATTCATAATGAAAACATAAAGGCAGTGAGCTAGGTAAGAGAGTCTTCTTTTCGCCCATTGAAGGAGGGAAGCCTACCTCCCAGAGCCTTGGGAAAATACCTAGGTTGGGAGATAAACTAGCCAGGAGCAAAGTCATCGGATCAAATCCTGACTTCACCGTGTATTAGCCCAGCCGTCCGGGTCAAGGCACTTGGCACCTCTGCACCTCAGTTTCCTCATCTGCAAAATGGGGATTACACTACCTCACAGTCTGCATTGCCGAGAGGACAAAAAGGAAATCACATACAACACCGCTGACTATTACGTCCCTTAGGAAACAACGTGCCTGGACCAGTGACTGCGCGGACGTATCCCCAACCGTAGTCAGCGCCGCCCCCATTCTTGGATCCAGATAACAGTCTTCCCAGCGCTTGTAGAGCGCTCTGCAAACACAGCTTAGAGCCCACCTGCCAGGACCAGCTGCCCGCCCTGCCCTCCTGCGCGCACATTCCGCGGCTGCCTGGACCTGGACGCCCCCTCCCAGGGAGAGGCGGGGGAGGGGCAGCCCCACTCACCTCCGCTTGTACTCGTCGCGCTCGCGCTTCACCTTGGCCAGCACATTGTAGAGCGCTCGGATCTCCGGCGTGATGGTGTCAATCTGCACGCCCACGCCGTCGGGGTGCACCCAGGACACGCCGGGGCCCTGCACGGTCTCCACGCCGCCGCCGCCCGTGCGCCGCACCTGCGTGTAGCTCCAAATGGTCCCGGGCAGCCGGCCGTAGTGCTGCGGGTGCGAGCCGCCGCCGGGGGGCAGGCAGCCCAGGGCCACGGCGTTGGCGTTGGCGCCGGCCACCGGGCCGCCGCCGTGTCCGCCGCCAGGCACTGGTGGCCGCAGCAGCTCAGGCCCGGTCTGCACCGCCTGCTCGCGGGAGAAGGTCTTGTAGCGCAGCCGCCGCTCGCGCTCGCTCTGCTGCTGCTCCAGCTGCTTCTCCAGCAGCCGGTTGCGCCGCTCCAGCTCGTGCACCTTGGCCAGGAAGCAGCGGAAGCGCACGTTGAGCCCCTTCAGGAGGTGGATGTTGGAGCCCAGGTCGTCTCGCAGCGCTGCCGTCACCGGCGACGGCCCTGGCCCGGCCCCGCCGCCGCCGCCGCCGCCGCCGGGGCAGCCGCCGCCGCCGCCCGGCGGGCAGCCGAAGGCCAAGGCCATCTCCCCGAACAGCAGCGAGTTCACCATGCGCCGGCTGCGCGGCTCAGGGCCCCGGACCCGCGGCTCCAGGTGAGGCTCCAGCTCCGGGCAGGGCTCCCGGCGCGGCCGGGCCAGGGCGGGCGCGGGCTCCAGCGCGGCCGGCCGGGCGGATCCAGATGCGCGCCAGATGCGGCCTCCGCAGTGACGGCCGGCTAGACTGCCCCCGGATGTGGGCGCCGAGGCGAAGGATGGGACGCGGCCGCTCCTCGGGCCGCGGTGCAGGCCGCGGTGACTGTGCGAGGCTAGTAAGGGTCGCGGGTCCCACCACCCGGGCTGTCAGAGTCGCTGTGAGGGGGCCGCGGCAGGCGCACGCAGAGGACTCTCCGCCGGCACTACCCGCTCTGCGGCGGCCCCTCCCACTGCAGACACTGGCCCCGCCCCCGGCCTGGCCCCGCCCATCCCTCCTCCCTCTGCGGCGTTCCCCTGGCAGAAGCTCCGCCCCCGAGGCCCGCAGGGCCGGGCCACGCCCACAGGCCTGAGGCTCCTCCCACTCCAGGCCCCGCCGCTTTCTTGGCGCAGTAGACCGCTGCCGCAGCTCTGGCTCCGCCCTGCTCCCCGGCTGGACCACGCCTTTCCCTGCGTCCGGTCCTGACACCCGGCACCGCTCGGGTTCTCTGCCCTCGAACGCCGACCGCAGACCTGCACCAGGGACCGGGTTAGCTGGAACCACCGCAGAGCCAGCCCCGCCTCTTAAAGGGGCCAGCAGCCTCGGCAGCGCTCGCTTCCCCCTTTAGGGACTCCCCTCCCCCACCTCGTCCGCCGGGGAGGCCCCATTTCTCTGTCCTCTCCCACCCCAAATTTCCCTACCCCACGTTCCACGGATGCGGGTGACAGCCTCCTGGAAGGGCTGAGGGACCACAGCATCTGAAGTCATCTCTGCACCCACCCCGACTCCAGCAGGGGACGGCCTAGATCGCCCTTCCCGGCTTAAGGCAGCGCTTCCGCCCGCACGTCCCCCATGGGAAGGATCCCGGCTGCTAGGCTCCTGGGCTGCTCACGGCGGACCTCGTAGTCCCGAGATCTGCCTGGACACTGTGAGCCCGCTAGTACCCGAGCTAGTACTCACAAATGCTACAGGGAGCCAGGGGGACCGGGATAAATAAAGCAAAGACCCTTCGGAATTACACCCGGAAGCTGCGCCTGGGCCTCCTGACCGCCTCTGAGCTGTTGACCACCTCCCCACCACCGCTCAGATGCAACTGAGCCCAGAGCTAGGGGTCTATTCCATCCAGCCGCCCTAGCTGCAGCGTCGGGGCAGAACCAGTGAGGGCGACACATGCATTCATTCATTCATTTCTTCAGGGGTTTTCACACCAACCACCCCTCCATGAAGGCCAAGTTCTTCAGACTCCTGATGTCTCCTAGATGAATTTGCAAACCTTAGTATATGTCAGGTGTCATACTTGGTTACTGTGCCCATTTTATAGACAAGGTCACTGAGACCTGAGAAACCCCAAAGAGCCCAAGACACATACTCTAACCACGCCACCTCACTGCCGGCCTTTTGTTAATTTCTGCATTTGATCCTCACCATGAGCTTCAGAGGAAGGCAGGAAACCATCTTTGAATACCTAAGGCTTGCATTGTATGCATGATAACCAGATAGGTGTCACATTCCAGACTCTCCTGGCAATATTTTTTGCATTGGCATTTAATTTTTTGTCTTGTTATTAACTTATGTTTGTCTGGTCTCTTTATGTGTAAGCTTGAGGGCAGTTACCCTGTCTTAAACAGACAATGCCTCGTTGTTCTTAGTGACAAAAGAGACACAAGCTTGCTCCTGGGGACATTGTGGTGTGCTATTAGTCACTGGGTTTTTTATTTGGAGCAAACCCTTCACATATTCCCTTCCCTTGACCCCAGCTCCTTGCGCCCTGCTGAAATGGATCTGCTTTTGAGCTCCAAAACTCACCAGTCTGGAAAACTCTTTCTGCTTAACTTGATCCAATCTGGTCACTGTTCTTTCCTCTTGGTTCCCTCAACTCTTGGTGATTTTCTTGTTTATCTAACCCAAAGATTCAAAAGCCCTTTGCCAGGAAGCAGGGGTTCTTGGACCCCCACGGATACTGAGAATAGAATTCTGAGCAGCCCATGACATTGGAATGGACAATCTTTATGTTCACTAATCTCTAAATGAGACTTAGCATTTCCTTTGGTTATGAGTAGGCAGCAAGTAGAAGCACTTGGGATTTTGTCACTAATAAAAATCACTGATTTTTTTTTCACAATCATACCACAGTTACCCTGAGATACTGTATAAGCTACCTAGCTCTGAAAATCATATTAAACCCACCACTAAATCTTATTATTTAATGTATTAATAAAGAAGAACATTTACAGTCACAAATTTGCTTTTTTGATATTTTGATGTCTGTATTTTAGTTACATTGTTTTAATTGCATACTATAAAAATGCACCCTAAGTGTTTTTAAAAACTACTCTGAGTAGAATCCACAGGTTTCACCGGATGCCCGAGGGGCCCAAGGAACAGAAAGGGTTAAAAAAAACACACACCCGGGCTGGAGATATAGCTCAGTTGGTAGAGCGCTTGCTCCGCATGCACAAGGCCCTGGGTTCAATCCCCAGCACCGCACACGAACCCACACACACACACACACACACACACACACACACACACGCACACCTAAGGAGTGGCTTCACAGAACCTCTTCCAGGAAGGATCTGTCCTGCCAACAATTACCCTAGAACTGGGGTGTGAAATCCTCTTGGAGGGGGCAGCCCTGACTTGATCATTTATGGGCACCTGCTTGGGCACTGACCCTGCACTGAAAGCTGAGGCAGCAGCTTTGGGAGTGCCAGGTGCAGAGGAGGGAAGCTGAGCTTGGGGGAGAGGCTGAGGAGAGGCCAGGAGACCTGCAGGACTCGCAGGAGTGATTCCTGAGCTTGAAGCTTGAAGCTGAGCCATAGGAACAGGCAAGCACAAACGCCATGGCTGGGAAGTCATCTCAGGGCCACAGAGGAGAAGCGAGGTGCTGTGTGTCTTGCTGTGGGGGCAGGTATACCTAGCAAAGGGCCTTCCAGGGGTGGGCCTTCCAGGGACACCGTGTCAGTTTCCCTGGGACCAAAGGTGTCTCCCTTGACGTCAGACTTCTATTACCCAAACCCAGAGGGTCCAGAGCAAACTGGAATGAGTTGGTTCCCTTACTTCCAGCAGATATGTATCTGGAGACTTCTGAGACTAGAAGTTCTGGCTTTCAATGTCAGCAATAAATGGTAACTATTATCATTCCAGCCTTCACTTTTTTTTTTTTTTTTCTTAAGCAAACAGGGAAAGTTCATAGCTGTGTAAAGAAGAAGGGGATAAAAGCACGCCCCAATCCCATGTCCAGTCGCCCTCTCTGGTGCCAGAGTTCAGTCCTGCTGCCAGGGAGAATGCATGGCTCCCTCTCCCTGAGTCCCCCCTCCCAACCCCCAGGCTGCAGTTTCTAGAACATTCCCATCAGGTTTCTTCATGAGAAATGAAAGACGGCAATAAAACATGATAGTACAGAGGAAAGGGAGTGGCTGCCAGCCCTCACGATGCTGCAGGTGAAAAGTAATCCTTTAAGCAGCACAAGCAAATTCTTAAGATGTCCCAACTCTCCTCCCCAGAAAAACAATAATGATAACAGCAGCCAAAAAAAAAAAAAAATCTTCTTGGCAAAATAGGCAACTCGTGCTCACTCCGGCCTCAGCCGCAGGTCGTGGGCCTCGGCCTCGCTGGCAGCCCCGGGCTTACAAGTGACTTAAGCTGCCTGTTGGTTCAACAGTTTTTCTAGATGAGTTGGCCTTCCCTCAGAAAGGGTGTGGATGTCACCAAGATGCCAGAGTGTCCCCCTGGCTGCCCTGACAGGGCTGATCTTGGTCAGCTGCCTTCAGAGAGACCTCTCTGCTTCCAGCACCTTCTCCCGGACTTCCCAAGGCCCACCTGGGTGATGGAGCCAGAGTTAGGCTCCATCAATTACCAACCGGTGATCCTGAGCAAGCTACTCAAACTCTGTGCCTCAGTTTCCCCTTCTGTAAAATGGGATGGTCACGGTTCACAGGGTGGCTGCGGCCTGAACAAGTCCATGCCTGTGAAGCGCTAGCTATCATGAGCCAAATGCCACCAACCTGGAGTGTCCCCCAGGTCGGAGGCAGGGCTTTGAGTGCCACGTGACAAGCCCATCAGAGGTTTGCAGCTCGCACACCCTAAGGAAGGCCCGGCGGACTCATCCAGGGGCCTTGCTCTCAGGCCACGTTCTGGATTCCCATAGAACGGGTATCTGCTAAGCATCTCTTTCGCCCCAACCTTCTCGCTAGAACCCCATTTGTTCAAGAACAGGTGGGGAAACGGCTCACAGGGAGAGCAGGGCTCCTTCAAGGACGTAGTCCTCGGCCCAACCAAGCTTGGAACCTCTACAACAGAGCTTTTGAAACCTCCAAAGAGCGGCAAGAGGTGCAGGGCACGCAAGGGACAGGGACGTGGTCAGAGAGGCAGCACCACGCTGAGGAGCGTCACCCTGCACTCTCGCCCCCGGCCTCTCCAGGCTGGCTCCTCCAGGCCGCGGCCGTGCTGGCTGGCTGGCTGTCACTGAGCCCAGCACCGCTGTGTTGTTTTGCTGTGACTCTGGATGGAGGCACAGCCGCGTTCAGTGCTCAGCTCAGGGAACTCTGAGGCCCTCAGCAGGTCCCTTCCCACCCAGGAGGCTGCCCCTGCTCCTTCCAGTTGCTAGCTTCCAAAGGCGTGCGGGCTGCTCTCACCCTAGATTCCTTTCTAGCCTGTTCTGGAACTCCAAGCAGCACGTCCTTGGCTTCTTCCACTCAACCCTGCGTGGCTGAGACCCTGGGCAGCTGTGTGCAGGAGTCACCACTCGGTCTGTGCCGTGGCGTGTCTCCTGGTGGGGATCCAGGCAGGACGGGTGTATCCCATTCCACCGCAGGGGGACACTCGGGTGGTTGCACAGTCGGGACGGAGGGACAGAGCGCCGCAAACCTTCTTGTCTGTTTTTGGTGGACGTAAGCACCATGCCCCAGAGGATGCTGGGTCAGCAGGTGCAAGCGCGTTCGGCGTGAGCAGACACCGTCCAGCCGTTTTCCAAGCCAGCCGTCGGGCTGTGCACCGCGCTGGCAGCTCCAGTGCCCTGGCTGAGTTAGCTCTGACCGTCCCTTGATGTCAGCCCGGCTGGTGAGCACGAGGGTGGCACTTGCTCCTGTTCTTCCCCAGGACGACCTCCGTCTCTCCGTGGTGTACGGCCAGGACCCCCAGTCCCCCCTCTCTCCGAGGGAGGCTTCTGGGGAGGAGAGGACACCTCCATTTGACCCCCAGCTCTCTTGGGAACAAGAAGCCAGCCCTCCCAACCCCCGGCTGCTCCTCCTCTTCCAGACTCTTCCCAGCAGTCGGCATCCCACCCGGAGGACACAGGTCCCTCTCTTGATGCGCTCTCTGAAGCCCAGTGTTTAACGAGATGCTGCTTTACTGGGGGGAGATACTGGGCCTCTCAGGGCCTCGGTTTCCCCATCTATAAAATGGGGATGATCCCTCTGCCTCGTGGGGTTGTGGAGAATCAGTAGAGTGCTGTATATTGAGTCCTTGGAAGGACACCTGGCAGAGGGTAAGTACTAGATCAAGGTGGCTCTCTGAGGTCGCTCAAAAGCCCGCAGCCCTCTCTCAGGGGAGATGGCCTCTCCTGCCTCATTTTTATCATCATCTGCAGTTTAATAAAGGGCCAGGTGGCATCTCTGCCCAAAGCCATGGATCCTTGACCTCAGGAACCAACGTGCTGGGCAGCCCCCCTCTGCTGCATGGCGGCGCCTTCGTGCTCAGCCTGGCCCGGCAGCATCCATCCCAACAGCCACGGTGCGGGGCACCCCGCGGGCATCAGCTCGCCCTCTCCTCTTCCGTCGGAGGGCCGCCACTCTCACTTTACAGATGGAGACTCTGAGGCTGGAGGGGAGAAGCCGGGGCACCAAGAACCTGGAGTCAGAGGTGCCCACTCCTGCCCCTGGCAGGAGGAGGAGGCTGCGGCCCAGCCAGGGACCGGGTGGGTGGATGTCGCCAGGGTGTCCCGGGAGTTTCAGAAACCAGTGGGCGGGAGGGTGGCATCCTCCCGTGCAGGGACCCCTCCCGTCTCCCGAACAGGTTGGTTGGCTCTCCTTAGAAGGTAAGCTGCCGACACCCCCCAACCTCCCCTGCAGCTTCCGGCCTGCAGGTGGCTTTCTGGTGTCCGGGAAAGCCCTCAGAAGAAAGCAGGGCAGGTCCTCTGGGCTTCACGTCCAATTTCTGCTGAAACAAAGGTCCTAGCAACAGGGACACCTCCCGGGAGGGGACTGCAAGAGAAGGGTGAGTCAAAGGCCCTCTCCCTGGAGGACGGCCCCTTCCAGGCCCGGGAAGGGAAGGAATGCGTCTGAGCTCATCCAGTCCCGCTGACAGAAATGGCTCCCTAATTGTCCTTAACGCGACTGGGAAGTTACTCACCCGTCAGAGTGGCCCTGTCAGCCCGGCGACTTCCCCAGTGGCTATTTCATAACCCTGGAGGACTCGAAGGCCTCCTTGGTCCACACCTGCCCTGCACCTGTCAGCCCAACTCAAACAGATTAGGGAACCATTAAGTGGCCAGCAGCAGGCAATGGACCAAAGGAATCTTGGCACATCCAGGAGAAAATCCTCAGGGCCGCCACAAGGACGAGACTCATCTTTATTTATTGGCACAGAAAGAGAAACTTCTTGTGACTAAAGTAAAAAGTAGAAGATGAGAATGGAAGACTGAGTAGCTGGGTGGGAGAGCTTGATCGGGCCCTGGCTCGCATCCCCAGCGCCACACACACACACACACACACACACACACACACACACAATACAGAATGACCCATTTTAGAAAGTCTGTTTGTTTTGCTGGGTGCGATGGCACACACCTGTAATCCCAGCAACTAGGGAGGCCGAGGCAGGAGGATCCCAAGTTCAAGGTAGTGTCAGCAACTTAGCAAGGCCCTAGGCAGCTTAGCGAGACCCTGTCTCAAATTAAAATATTAAAGGGCTGGGGATGTAGCCGTGGTAAACCACCCTCGCCTTCAATCCCTGGTACCAAAAGATAAAAGTCAAAAGTGTGTGTTTGTTTTATAAATGTGAGGTTATCTATGTGTATATACATAGGAAAAATCCAGGACATCCCCGGGGCCAGCGGATGATTTTTACTTTTTGAAATCCCCTTATGTGTTCTCTGAATTAATGACATAACCACAGCTGGAAAGCTCCCAGCCAGGAACAGAGCAGGCACCCAACCAGCATGGACTCATTTAGTCCTCAAGTCAGGACGACAGAGATCAGTGGACTCCTTACCCCCATGGATAATGAGCACTTGATACTTTTTCGAGGAGAAAAACGAAACAGCTCTTTCTATTTCAAGACGAAAACACGTGTATTGGCTACAAATGCGTAAAAGGCAGTGGATGGAGTGGGAGGTCTAGAGATGAGATCATGACCCTTGACCTCAAGAAGCTTCCAGGCCTGGGCACATAAACATCTAGACACCTGCCTGCCTGCTGGGTGGACTGAGAGGCAGGGGCCGTGTCGGGAGAACACAGACGAGTGTGGCTTCAGGGCTGTGAGCAGCTTCTCCCTTTCCAGGCTCAGGACAGCCCTTGAGAGGAGCATGAATCCGCCATTGTGCTCAGGAGGGAGGCCCGGCACACACCTCCGCAATCACCCCAGGGCCACCACGCCGTCACGGTGGACAGGGGACTGGAACTTCTTTCTCTGGAGCCTGAGCTGTCTCTCCCTACCCCAGCCACTCCCACCAACTGTGGGGACTGTTGGGGACAAAGCAACTTTGTCCTCAAAGATCAGGTGACCTTGCTTCCTAAGCAGAATTTCAACCGCAGGTGAGGCACCCCAAGGCAGCCCTCGCATTGAGCCTGCGATCCCTCCTGAAAATCGGGAGTAATAGTCTCTACGTCACAGGTCGGCCTGAGGGCTGAAACAGGAGTCCGGGGTGCTGTAGGCAGACACGGCAGCGGACGTGTGCGTGAAGCGCCTTGAAGCCACACCGGCCCACAGTGTCAGGTGATGTAAAAGCCGCAATGAGTCCTGGGGTGGGCTACCTGGAGTTTGCATCCCTTCTCTGTTCCTTACCAGCTGAGTGACCCTGGACAAGTTACTTGGCTTCTCTGTGCTTCCACTTCTTCCTCTGTAAAAAGAGGGTGAGGATAAAAGTCTGATCTGGTACATTCGCTCGGGCCCAGTGGGTAAGGGTTCCGCTGAGCGCCGGGCACACGTGGTTTGGCACTACGAAGACTGTCGACGTCCTGGGAGCCTGCCCTTGCCCCTGGGGCTGGTAAAGGCCCCCGTTTCGGGAAACATCCCTGGAGGAGACATGACAGCCTCTTGGAGAGAGGGAGCCGCGGCTTCGCAGGTGTGAGTGACGGGGGGGACTCGGCAGAGTGACGTGAGAGGACGGGTGGCCTCGGACAGCATCTAACCGCAGCAGCTCAAGATCAGGCCAAACGTGGGAATTTCTCCAAGCGCCTTTGCACGGTCGCTGTGGCTGACCTGTCCCGCCGGGCCAGGCCCCGCTGCGTCTCACCCTTCTGTGGGGACACGCTCACGTCACCGTTCTACAGACGAGGACACTGAGGCCCGGGCAGCTCGGCTTGCCACAGTGACTGGAAGGCACCCCTTCACCCCCTGGCACCCCAGTCGAGGTGCCATCGGGCTGGAACCATCCATGGGAACTTCTGGCCTCTGCAAAAACCACTGGACTGGCCTGAGGACAAGAGCGAGTCTGGCCGGGAACAGCTCCTCGGCTGGGCCTCCGCCTCTGGAGGCCCACCTCCTCATGTCAGGGAGGCTTAATGCCTCCCCACCCACAGGCGGCATGGGGACATGTGCTAGGGAGCCAGGCAGGGTGCAGCCCGTGCTCCGTGACCTGGACGCTGGCCACCTGCCCAGGGTCCAGTCACCTCCCTGAGCTCAGCCATGCCCTGGGTCATCCAAGAGTGCGGCTCCTCGCTGGAGGGCCCGGGGTACAGAAGCAGCCCCGCAGGAGGGACCCACTCCCCGCCTAGACCCCCAGCGGGAAACCACGAGGTTGCCACTGTCCCCAGGGGCCCTTTCAGGTCCCCAGATCCAGCGGTTCTGCCAAATAGCTCCCTTCCTTCTTAGAAGGGAAGAGAAAGACACAGCCCCGCTGGGAGACCGGGTGGAGAGAAGACAGCTTCGTGGCCCCGGCTCTGAGTTCTCGGCCTCAAGGTACCTAAGTTCCCCAAGCCTCAGCTCTTCGTGGTGATGCCCGTCCTCAGAATCATGGCGAGTGACTTGGGAGGTGCTGCTTCCCACCCGCTGGGACAGCTTCCTTGAGAAAAAATGGCAAATCACAGGAGTCGGGAGGACGGGGAGAAACAGGACCCCCAAGTGCCACTGGCAGGAAGGTCAAACAGCGCAGCTGCCGTGGAAGAGTTGGGCAGTTCCTCAAAAAGCTGAACCGAATCCCCGGCGGTTCACCCCCAGGCATTTACCTGAGAACTGGAAAAGGAACTTGAGCAGATATGTGCACACCTGTGTTCACAGTCATCAAGAGGCGGAAGCAGCTCAGGTGTTCATCGGAAGGCAAATGGATGCAGCATACTACGCAGCCATGGAAAAGGTCTGCCTTTCTGACATGGGCTGCAGCCCGGAAGGACCCAGAGGACGGGATGCTCAGAGAAACGGCCCAACACGAGGACAAACAGGTGTGCATCCACCTCCTCAAGGTGCCTCCTCAAGGTCACGAGGACAGAAAGTAGGACAGTGCTAACCACAGCTGTGAGGCTGCGGAATGGCACTGTTCACGGAGTTGAGTCTCAGGCTGGGATGATGAGAAAGTTCTGGAGATAGTGGTGAAGGCTGCTCAATACTGTGGATGTGCTTAATGCCCCTGGAGTGTTCACTTGAAAAATAGTTGAACCAGGCACCGTGACACACGCCTATCATCCCAGCGGCTCAGGAGGCTGAGGCCCGAGGATCAGGAGTTCAAAGCCAGCCTCAGCAACTTAGCAAGGCCCTGAGCGACTCAGTCAGACCCTGTCTCTAAATAAAAATACAAAATAGGGCCGGGGATGTGGCTCAGTGGTTAAGCACCCCTGGGTTCAATCCCTGGTACAAAAAAAGAAGTTGAATTGGTGAGTTTTACGTTCATCATTTCACCACAATAGCAAAGTTTATAGTGTGTCGTCTGAGAAAAGAATCATGGGAAGTGTTGACTGGACAAGGTGCCCGACCTCAGAGCACGTTCTCTGACAAAGGACGCATTGTCCCCAGGCAGTGTCTTTGCCAAGAGGGAAACAAGACTCGCTGAAGTCCCTGACCCGGAGGCCTGCTCTACCGAGTCCTGGGCAGGCTCCGGGCACTGACGGCCTGCACGACTGTGTCACCTGCTGTCTACTGGACCCGCTGTCCAGAGGGAGGGACCGGGCAGGCCCACCAGTGATGTCCAGGAAAGGTCAAAAGTGCTGAGTGACAAGGTCCAGAGTGCTCCCAGAGGCCGGGGGTGTTGAGAGGTGGGAGTGGGCACACTGGGCTGGGAGGGGCGGCAGGCGCGGCACGGACCATCTGTCCCATAAACCAAAGTCCTGGGGACTCTGAAAGTAAGGGCAAGGACTGCGGGACCGTCGGAAACCTGGGAGGCTTCCCGGAGGAGGTGGCCTTGAACTGGGTCTAGACGGAGGTGGAGATAGGCCGCTCAGGGATCCGGTTTGCCAGCTGCTCCGCGCAGGCTGCGGGCAGCAAAGCTTCTTTCATGTAGCTTCTACCCAGCACTTAGCTCATGCCGCGTAACTACGTCCCTGTGATGTGGCTGTGACTATGCTAGGGTTATAGACAGGGAAACTGAGGCTCAAAAGTATGACTGACGTGTCCAGGGCGGTGGCCTGGTGGTTGAAACCCAGGCCCATCTGACCCCACACCTGCTCCCTGAAGACCCCAGGCAAACCCACTCCCCACAGGAGCCACCCCACGTCAAGACATAAATACAGTCCAGCTTCCCACCTCAACTTGCTGTGTTATCTCAGAAAATGTGCTCACACTCTCTGATCCTTGGTTCTCTGTAATGTGGGAGAACATAGGAGACCGGACTTGGCAGGATTTCTATGGAGATTAAATGAGAAACTTCATCTCAAGTGCTAAGTGCAGTTCCTGCATGTTATATACACCTGCCAGTTATTATCGTCACTGTCATTACTATTGTGACGACTATGGTTTCTACTAGTAAGACGAAGAGCACATGTTAAGCAGCTATCACAACTCAAGTGCCTGCAGGGGCTGAGCAGACAGCACATCTATGAACTGAGTGGTGTAGAACACCAGGGAGTGGTGGGGTCTGCGGCAAATTGGAGTGGGCGTGTACCTGCTTAAAGACCTCTGTGGTTTAATGAAAAATAAATGTTTAGTCTTTGTCCCCTTTTCCTGGCTCTTGGTAGAGAGCATCTAAAGCCCTTGGAATCTACTCTCTTTTGTGCACTAATGAGATAACTTATGGGGGTCTTAGATACCTTCAGAAAGGGGATGATGGTCAGAAATAGCAATCACAACTACAGTTGGACCTCTGAGCCCTGTCCCCCGGCCTCTGGGGGGAGGGACAGGAGAGGGAGGTCAATCACCAATGGCCAATGACTTAATCAATCACCAGCACATAATGGATCCTCCATGACACCCCTAAACACGCTGTTTAGAGGGCTGCCGGGCTGGTGAAGGGCGGGGGTGCCCCCAGCTCTGTGCCCCACCCCCGCACCTGGCCCACCTGCTCTCCATGAGTTCTGACCTTCCTGATGAACCCACGCACACAGGTGAGGTGTCTCCCTGGGGTCTCCGCTTCATTCTAGTGGATTATTAAGCCCAAGGAGGCGGACATGGGAAACCCCGATTTATGGCCCTTCCTTCAGGAACAGGGGAACCTCGTGGCTGTGGACTGGTCTGGCTAAGGGGCGCCTTCGGGGCACTTTCTCAAAGATGGAGACCTGCACAGCGTGGCAGCCGCTGGGCAGGGGAGAGCTGGCAGGCCCAGAGCAGGACTCAGGTGCTGGGTCCCAGCAGCTCCTCCTGTGTAAACTGCTCGGTTGCTCCCGCTTTTCCGATGGGGCCGCTGGGGCCTGAAACGCCAGAAAGCAGCCTCTCGCTGGGGGCCTGACTCTGGCTCACCCAGCCCCCGGGCAAGCCAGGGCAGGCGGGTCACACACGAGCTGTCCCTTTGCTCTTTACCAAGGTCCAAGCGGCCCAGGACATCCTTGAGTCACCTCTGATGCGATTTTAATTGTTATTCTAGTGATGCTTTTAAGAGATGCTCCAAAGTGATGTCTCATCGGCCGACTCCTCGTTATGATGCGCGTCTCATTAACAACAGGACCAGGAACCGCCGTGACTGTCATGACCGTCAACTCGTCAATGGGCAGTCTCTGGACACCGGGCGAGCTGACTCACGCGCAGGTGGACAGACAGCGGTTTTCAAAGCAAATGGTGGCTCTAGGTTAGAGCCCAGGACCGCGCTGAGACCACCAGCGAGCTCCTGCGATGCAGCGACACGCTGCTGAGCACCCTGGAGCGGGGATCACGGGGGAAGAGTCTTGCTCTTCTTTTCCTCTGTCCTTGACACGTTTCTGTCACTTGTCAAGGGACTCAGACCCCTCCCTGGACCCGTCTAGAATCCAATAACGCAGCTCACCTCCCGGGTACGTTGAACAACACAAGTACTCGGGGTCCGTTCCCAGTAAGAGGCAAATCTAAGGGAAGTACGAAATAACAGCCAACTGCGACCACAGGACAAGTCTGGCCCGCTGCCTGGTTTTGTGCTATTCGTGAATTCAGAATGATTTTTGCATTTCTAAATGACTGAGAAAAAAAATCAAAAAAAGAATCATGTTTGGTGATACAGGATAAAATAGGAAATTTACATCTTAGAATATGTAAATAAAGTTTACTCGGGACACATCGTTGTGTTTTCTGTGGGCGTGCATTTTGTCCTATGATGGCAGAGTGGAGTAGGCACAGCAGAGACGGATGGCTGCAAAGCCTGAATATTTATTATTTAACTTTCCGATAGAAAAACTCGGCTGATGTGCCTCAGGAGGCTGAGGCAGGAGGATCGCAAATTCAAGGCCAGCCTCAGCAACTTAGTGAGACCCTGTCTCTAAATTTAAAAAACAAACAGGCTGGGGATGTGGCTCAGTGGTCGAGGTGCCCCTGGGTTCAATCCCTGGTACCAAAAATAAATAAATAAAAATAAAAACTTGGCTGATCCTGTAGGAGGTGTTGACTGATGTAGGAACGATATTGATGATGGTACCAGAGTGAACGAATCCCTCGTTGAAACACTGGGAGATTGTTTTCATTCGTTTCCACCCAGTTTACAGAGGAGGGGGAGATGGAGGCTCAGAGAGGTTTAATGATTTCCCCGAGGTCACACAGCTTGTCGTGGGCAAGCCAGGATTCGAACCCAGGTCAGATTCCGAAGGGGCAGGGTTCCCCGGGACTGAACAACCTGCTCTCGGCTCATCTTTCTTCCCACAGCTCTGCACCACTGCGAGTGTCTGCAGATCCCAGCTGGCCCCATTTCCCAGGGCATGTTCGGAGGGTGGGTGGGACTGGATATGTGGGCCTTTGGAAACCAGGGGCTGGGAGACCCCTTACTTATCTCTCTATCATTAGAGGTCTATGACTTCCAGAGAATTCCCAGGGGAAGGTGTCTGCAGTAGCCTGTACCCTGCCCACCATGAGGGCCCAGGTCCCAGCCAGGGCCATCCTGCCAGGGGCGGGGAGTTACCACTTGCCCCCTGGCCTCCCTGCCTGCTGCCTCCATCCTGCGTGGCCTCCCTCCCAGCCCTCCACGCAGCCTGCTTTCTCCTGACCTCAGGACTTGGCTCTGCTTCCTGGCTGCTCGGTCCCTGTCCCTTCTCTGCAGTCCAGTGCCTCTGCGACCCGCCTCTGGGTGACGCCCCTGTTGGCCTGAGTTGGCTCTCCTGCCAAAGTCAGGGGTCACTCCCTCAGGGACATGTCTGAGCAGCTGCCTGGTACCCAACACCCAGGCACTCAGAGTCCTCGCAGACCCCGGCTCAGCCTGGAGGAGGCAGAAGCCTAAGGGACGGAGGGCAGTGGGGTATCATGGGAGCTGTGACCCATGAGCAAGTCCGGGGGCTATGGAGTAGGTGCAGGAGAAGTGAGGCCAACTTGGAAGGCGGACTCCTTGGGGACAGCAAGGCCACGGCAGAGAGGGCAGAGCATGTGCAGGAACTGCTCGTGGCTCTGGGTCGCTGGGGTGTGGAGGGCAGAACTGGATCCAAGAGAGCCGGGGTCTGCGAGGACTCTGAGTGCCACACAGAGGAGTTTGGAACAGAGGAAGTAAGAGGATTTTAAGCAGGAGAGGGCTGGGCAAATCTTTGGTTTGGAAAAGTGTCAGCCCCTCTTACCTGAGCCTCCAGGCCTCCCCTGGGCCTCTGCGCTGCCAGGCACTTCCAGTACCTTCCCAAGCTGTTCCCGTTCCCTCCCTCCAGGGGCTGTCACACCTTCCCTCTCACAGATTGGGACCCCCTCCCTCCTCCTCCTCAGTCAATGACCTTCCTCCCTATTTACTGAAGAAGCAGAAACAACCAGAAGAGACATCGCACACCCTCCCTTTCCTCGTCCCGACCTGTGTGACTGTGCTGTGCAGTCCCCCGTTGCTGTGCGTGAACGCTGGGCCCCCCTGGGTGCTGGACCCTTTCTGCTAGGAAAGGGACCTCTCCATCAGCTGGCCTCTGCCTGCTGGCCAGTGTTACCAGCATACAACTCTCTCCCTTAACTGAAGGTCTTGCTTTTTTCCCTGACTCTACTTTTTCCTCCTGCTACTGGCTCATTTTTCTGATTATTTTCATAGTAAAATTTCGCAAAAATAGTTGTGAATTTTTCTGCAGTCACATTCAATTTCAAGAATGAAATCAATTAATCAAATGAAACATGGAACGAGACACTATAAAATGACCAGGAAGATTTTTAGATGAACTAAAGAGAATGTCTGCAGATGAAAACAATACACACATTGAAATTTAAAAATCAATGACTAGATTAAAAAGCAGATTATAGAAGGCTGAAAAGATAATCGGGAAAAAGCATGAGAGATCTGGAGAAGCAACACAGAACCTGACACAGAGAGATGAAGTTAAAGGCTGAAAACAATTGCAGACCTAGAGGACAGCGTGGGAAGCGTCCCATGCACTCAGCAGCTCTGTAAGGAAATAAAGGAGGAAATGGGCGTGGCGGGCTGAAAATGTCCCCTCTAAAGAGACTCATGGCTTAATTCCTGGAACCTGTGAATGTTACCTTATATGGCAGAGGGCTCAGCAGCCTGTGCAGATGCAATTAAGTCATGGCTCACAGGACGGGAGATTAGCCTGGATTACCTGGGTGGCTCTAAATGCAATCATATGAATTCTGCATATTAAAAGGGAGGCCGAGGAAGATTTGATGATATGCAGAGGAGAAGTCTGTGTGAAGATGGCAGAGAGAAATGCAGACAAGCCTGCCTTTGAAGACTGGGCTGCTTCTGCTGGTCAAGGAATGTTGACAACCAACCAAAGCTCAGAGTCAAGGGTTGGATTCTCCCCTAGAATCTCCAGAGAAAGGGTAGCCCTCCTGATACTGTGGTTTCAGCCCAGTGATGCTGACATAGGACTTCTGGCACCCAGAATGATGGAAGAATAAATTCCTATTGCTTCAAGCCACCAAGTTTATTACAGCACACGAAACCAATACAATGGGAGAGAAGCAATAATCAATGAGATGATGACTAATAATTTTTCAGAATTGATGAAAGACAGGAATGATCAGATTCAAGAAGCCCAGCAAATCACAAGCAAGATGAACATTTAAATCCACATCTCTAGATACATATACCCTGCAGGACAACATGGCCAGAGATTAAATAGAGAGAAACCAGAGATCACCAGCAAAGAAACAAGGAGTAGTTGGCAGCTGACTTTTCAAGAGGGACAACTAGAGTCTGATGATAGTGGAACAATATTTTCCAAGGACAAAGGGAAAATAACCACCTAGAATTGTGTACCCAGCAAAACTATCTTTAAAGAACAAGGACAGAAGTCTCCAGCCAAGATCAAATGGCTGACCACCAGCAAACTTTCACCCAAGGAACTTATGAAATACACCTGAGGAAGAAGGAAATGACCCCCAGTGGAAGGGTTACGCAGCAAGACAAAAAAATGAGAGGGACAAATGAATACTAACTACATAAAATATAATGTCTTCACACATTAGCATATTATTCAATGCCGTTCCCAAATAAAATCCCCAATAGGTCTTCATGACACATGACCGTCTGTTCTATGTAAGGAAAAGCAAAGAGTCAACAGATTCCCAAAGAAGAATAAGCAGGAGTTAGGTGTGGTCTGCCAAGCACCTATGCACACAACAGAAAGTGTAATCAAAACTCGTTTCAAAGCATCAGCAATTGAGAGAGTGTGGTCATGGCTCACAGGCCAGAGGACCAGCCTAGAGTCCAGGAGAGATTCAAGCATAAGTGGAAATAAAACCTGCAGAAGATACAGTTTTGCAAAAGAATATAGAAGATGAATTACTCAATAAACAGAGCCAGGGCAGTGCTTAGTGCTTATCCATATGGAAAAAAACTGAAATCTGAGAGATGTACGTATATAATCAATTCCAGGTGTATTAAAGACCTAAGTGTGCAAGGCTAAATAGTTAGGAGAAAATACAGGAAACCACTTCTCTGACCTCAGGAAAGGGAGGAATTTCTTTAAAAAGAAACAAAAAGCGCAGACCATAAAGGAAAATATCCATCAACTCCACCGGGCTAAAAATAAGAACTTCTATTCACAAAAAACACAACATCTAGAAAACGAAAAGACAAGCCACAGATCAGACGACCACACTTGGAATGCACGTCCTGTGGAATATCTGCAGGGCTCCAGAGAAGCAGAAAGAGGGAAGAAGCGCACTGAGCAGGGCTGAGAGCCGCCGAGCGTTGCCCAGACCAGGAAACGGGCTCTGCCTGTAAACATGGGGGAAATGCCCAGCTCATTAGGAATCAGGGCAGCACCAGGGCAGAGCTTCCCGGAGTGTCCGTTTACACCCACCAGGCCGGCAGGACGCCTGACAGCAGCCAGGGTTGTCAGGGCAGTGGAACAAAAGGGCTCTGATCACTTCCTGGGGGAGGCGAAGTCCCCACAGCCACTCTGGAAGGCGGCACCAGCCGGTCCCACTCAGATGCACTGTCAGCCCACAGGCATTTCTATCCCCGGGAGACCCTGCACCGAGAGATGTCGTAAATATGGATGGTGGCAACCTCATGTCCATCCAGAGGACGGGTCCATCGCCTGTGGTTTGTCCACACCACACAGGATGCGGTGGCGGAGAAGAAGGGATCACATCTCCACTCGGCAACCAGGCAAAGCCCACCCTGCCCATCCGGGCACCGTTCTGATCCCTCCGAGCTCCAAAGCATGCTCGACTAGACTCAGGACTGCCTCCTTCTCTGAGGGAGAAGAGATCCCAAGTCCAGGGTAGTTCCTGCCTCTGGGTGGGCGAAGAGAAAAGCGTGAGGAGGGTCGTTGGCGGGGGAGGCTGGGGCACGTGGCGGTGGGCATGTGGGTCAGGTTATTATTTGCATCGCACAGATGCCTTTAATGTGGATGTTCTCATTCTAAAGAGGGAACAGCTACTCCTGTCCACATACCTGTAGGCTGGAAACCACAGGACCGTGTGGACCACAGATGCCAAAAAGAGACTGGAGAGAGACCTACTCTGAGGCTGTCACCTCTCTGGGGTCTATGGGCATTATATGGACTCATGGGTGTAAAGGGCTTCAAACAGTGTCCTCCCCGGAGCAGCATGTGCTCTTATTGGGCGTTGATAGTGGATTTAGGGGAAAGGAATGCATTTGCAAGACGCTTACAGCTTGGGCTGGCAGAGAGTGGGGACAAGAGAGTCCAGCATGTTGTTGCTCCACCGTACTTAATAGCACTCTTAGCATTTGCAGAAAATCAAGCAGGGACTCTCAGGAAGATGGGTTAGAGGTAGCAGGAGTGGTACTGGTTTCTGATCCAAGCATGAGTTGTGTGGACGATTATTTTTATCAAAATGTGTGTGCACTGAACTGGGGAAATGAGAGAGAGGTTAGATAGAGCGTTATAAGTGAGGCAGCATCCAGGGTCTCTGGAGGAGCTGCCCCCAGTGTGCCCTGGCCACCACGTGCACACTCCACAGCCCCTGAGCGGGGCAACTCCAGCCCCAGACAACTCCAGAGAGTGTGCTGGCCACACAGGCACCTTCCATCATGTGACTTCCCCCAGCCTCTTAAAAACGCCTGGCGTCTTGGTGTGGGAGACAGACACTTCCTCTCAAGGTGACAGCGCCTGTCGCTGATCCGCACTCGGACTGTGCCTCCATGGACCTGATTCTGACCTGAGCTGTATGCGGACAGTCCTTGGAGAGCCGCCCAGGGGCCTTGGCATTCACAACCGAGGTCAAGGTTCACCAGAAGTCAGGGTTGACCTTGCTGCAGATTCCAGGACTCGTCCTGTTGTCACTGGAACCTCAGATCCAGTTCTGGAAGGGACTTCGCAAGGTCCCTGGGCAGCTCTGTGTCTGAAGACCAATGTGGCAGACTTTCACCTCTTCCTTCTCTCCAGGTGTCCCACGAGGGAGGTGCCACCGATTCCCTTGCGAACAGTTTCTCCTTATGGATGAGAAGTTCCTCTGGAAAAATTTGAGGGAAAAGGGGTTTATGGGAACATCCTGCCCTATGGGTCTGCAGCGAGCTTCCCACCTGTGCAAGGCCAGGATGCCGCACTTTCAAGGAGCCTCAGCCCCGCGTAGGGTTCTCATAAAAGCCTTGTGAATCAGCCACGGGACGACTGTACAAAGACGCACAGACACGGCCGTGTAATGAGAAAACTCACACAGAGCTGTGCGTCGGCCTCAGGAGATTTGAATACATAATGGCAAATTCAGGCTGCATAACACCGTGCGTAAGGACACCCGGCTTGGGAGGATGAATGGCCTGGAGGTGGTCACAACAGAATGAAGAAAAGCAGGTCACAGGAGAGTACAGTCAACAGAGTCATGGTTTTATTTTTGAAGCACAGAAAATTTGGAAATACACGCAGAAGACCTTAATAATGGTTATCGTTGGGGTTTAGTATTATGGGTGTTTTTTTTTTTTTTTTCTCCTTCATTTTGTATAACTGCATTTTCAAAAGATTTACAATGGAAAAAGTGTGTATATATACTGAATATATATATATTATATATATATATATAATGAATATATATAGTAAGTGAATAGTTTTAACTTTCTCCGTGGTGTATGGTGCTGGGGACCCAGCCCAGGGCCTCACACATGCTAAACAAACCATCCCTGGGCCACGCCCCAGCCCTTTATCTTTTTAATTACACATGTAATACACAAAGACAGACTCACAGTGAAATAGTCAATCGAAGCCCAAACCCAGGAGGCCACCCTCATTCTTAACCACCGCCTCCACCATCCACCTAGCACCTGTCCCCTCCCATGGGTGACCACGGTGGCGAGTTCACAGCTGTCCCCTGCAACCCTTCCTCCTGCGTGGGTCTAGGTCTCAGTTAGGAGCAGGCAGCAGTCTGCAGGTTTCCTATTTTTTCACATAGTGGGTATCATGAGGTATGCCCTGTACTGATGGGTAACTTGCTTGTTCTCTTACCCATGGGAAATCTTTCCATGGTGTGTAGTGAGATCTACCTCAGTCACTTTAACTGCTTCTGGGACCCTCAGCATGGAGGGTCCGTTTGTCCAACCCATCCCCAAAGGATGGATACTTAGGTTGTTCGTTTACAGTGTCTGATGCAGGGAAAATCCTGGCCCATGCCTGTATACCTGCAGTGCATACTCATTGCTCCACAGGAGTCTCTGAGAAGTGGAGTCTATGGACGTGCATAATTCAACTTTAAGTAGATCAACCCAAGTCCTCTCCAAAAATGAGATTTGCCTCTTGGTTTTCCCACTAACAGTATTTAAGACATGTTTCTCTTAATTCCCCACCAACACATGACATCATCAAACTTTTACATTTGTGTGTGTGTGAGAGTGTGTGTGTGTGTGTGTGTGAGAGAGAGTGTGTGTGTGTGTTCAATAATAAGGAAGAAAATGGGCTTTTTAAAGCCTTCCTGGGCTGGGGAGATAGCTCAGTCGATAGAGTGCTCGCCTTGCAAGCACAAGGCCCTGGGTTCGATCCCCAGCACCGAAGGAAAAAAAAAAGCCTTCCTGCCCAACCCCCTCCCCCCCCCACTGCCCGATGACCGACTGGATCCGTAACACCTCCAAAGGGCCCGGCAGACAGCTGCATGCGCCCATCTCAGATGACCAGGACAGGGTTAGGCCTCACGCCCTGAGGACTGAGCCTCGTGAGGGCCGGCAAGCACCTTCCCCCTTGAGCACCAGGGGTTCCACCTCCAAAATAAATGCCAGCACCACCTGCCTGCTGCCTCTGTCACCACCGTTCAACCGCCACAGGATCCTGCAATTGTCCACAACAGTCCCCACGTCCCCTCTTGTCCCTTCCATCCTTCAGACCATTCTCCACTCAACAGCCAGAGAAATCTTTCCTAAAACACATCCCTCAGATCACATCCCTCTCGTACCCAAAGCCCCCTGGAGCTTCCTGCTGAAGGGGGACGCTCATCCCTTGGGTGACCACAGACCCCAGTACCAGGGACACCGCCAGCTCCATCTGCCTGGTTCAGCCCCTAGGACTCCATCCAAGCACCCAGGTCCCTTCCTATTGCATACAGATCCGCAGCTCCTTCTGCCTCTGGTCCTGGTCTGCAGTACTGCCTCTGTCAGGGTCCCCGGTTCCATCTTCCCTGCTTGTCCCTACCCAGCGCTCAGGGCTCGGCTTAAATGCCAAGCACACTGAAAAGTGCCCTCCTCTCCTTGTCCCACCTTTCCATCCTTTGCCTTCACAGCACTTGCCAGAACCAAAACTTAGGAGCTGACTCTACGTATTGTTTTGAGATTATCTTCCCACCGGGGCAGGAGACAACGATGACAGGGATTTGTCCTGGTCCTTCTCTATATCTCCAGCACCAAACACCATGCCTGGCACACTGTAGGCACTTAGTGGGTACTGATGAGAGAGTGAGGGGGTGGGACGTCTCCAGGAAGAGGGAGGGGAGACAGCCCGGGAACCAGGAGAAAAGAGAGGGACAAGGGGTGCGGCCAGGGAGCGAGGGAGTCCTTCAACCTGTAGAGACAGCTCAGGGGAACCTCAGCCAGGAGTCCCGGGAGGCCGTGGTGACCTAGAGCTTGCTAAGATAAGCATCCAAAGTCACCTTGGCTACTTTCTATTCTCTCTGTGACCCCCAATCTCGGGAAAATCCTGTGCTGCTCACGAGAGTGATCCCAGGAGGAGTCAACGTAAAACAGGCTGCTGGAGAAGGGACAGACAGCTGCAGGAGACAGCGGCAACCCAGAGAAATCCAAGCACCCAAGAGCCCCTGGTGATATGTGCCAGGCGGAGACAGGGGTCCCCTTGGTGGTGATGGGCCAAAGGCAAGGTGATGCCACGAGGTTGGAGGAAATGGGTGACTCCATTTTTCGGCCAGATTTGCCATCTTCAGAGATGAGTGTTAGGGGAAAAAACCCAGAGAACTTGCAAAGACCAAGCGCTCCTCTGAGGAGGAGGGCAGGGGGTGCGTGCTGGAGCCTGGGCTTTGGACTTAGATACATTTTGGGTCCTGACAACTTCACTTCCTCATATGCAAAGTGGCCTGTCAACCATCGGCCCCCCCACCCGCCACCGGATGTTAAAAGATAACAGGAGATGAATCTGGAAAGCCCCGGGCACTAGTTGGCATGCTTTTAGCCTCCTCACAGTCGGTGGAGAAGAGGAAGACAGGCCGTACAAACAGTGGGGACCTGTGTGTCTGCACAAGGTGGTGCAGGGCCGGCTTCCTGGGGTGCGGCCCTGGGCTGAACACTCTCCGTTGCCGCCATCTTGAAATTCGTCACATGTGAACAAGGGAGTCCATGTTTTCTGTCTGCCTGGGGCTCTGCAAATTAAATTATATAGCTGGTCATGTGTGCATGTGTGTGTGTGTGTGTGTGTGTGTGTGTGTGAGAGAGAGAGAGAGAGGAGGCTGCTGTTGCAAAGGGATGCTGAGGAGCGCCCAGCCAGTCCCCACCCCACGGTCCTGAGCCAACCCCACACACCAACAAGCTGAGACTTCACCCAACAATAGCCCCTCTCAGCTCCAGACATCAACAGCAAAAACAACCCCTCCTAGCCTTTAGGCTGTTACCCAAACACCCTCACACCCACAGGCCGAGGCCTGACACTGGCAGCGCTAGGCGTGGGCTCCCCACAGATTTTCCCAAGGTCCCATCCAGCTCTTGGGAGGCTCAGCTGCCCAGGAGGCTGTGTGCGGGGGTTTCCATACACTGGGCACGTGATCCGCGGGCTCCATAGCACTCTGTGCAGGGCCCCACGCCACCCAGTGCACACCCCAGGTGATGTGTAGGCCTGGGCCAGAGGTGAGCCCCTTGAGGACAGGAGCTGGGCTGCCTGCTCCTCCAGGTCCCAAAGGCAAGGTGCTATGTCAAGAACACAGTAGGTGCTCCATAAATGCTTGTTGCAGTCTTTTATGCCATCCCTCCACAGATTTGTAACCCATGGTAAAGGTTGTTCATAGGCAAGATTGACATTAAATAAAGAATGCTAAGAAGTGCACAGTCTGAGGAAGAATTTAAGCCCAGCAAGATTTGGAACCGGCGCCCTACCTGGATGGACCAATCAGAGCAGAGCACGGGCGCCTTTCACCACTACGATTGGTTCGGGCATGACACGTGACCACCAGGCCGACGCAATGGGACTCCATTTGGTTGAAGGTTTGGACCTGAATGGGGCTTTCCCCTGGGGTTAAGGGAGTTGGAGGGAGCCCTGCACCTGCAGGTGGCCATCTGGTCCCTGGGCCAGAGCTGCTGCCTGACAAGGAGCCAGCATGGGGGCAGGAGGACCAAGAGTGAGAGTCCAGGTCTAACACCTGAGCCAAGATCTCTCACTAGACTTTCCTCTTACCTGTGTGTGTTGGGGAATCCATTTTCCTGAAGCCAGTTTTTTGGGTGTTTTATTGTTTTGTTTTGTTTTGTTTTTTAACTTTATTGCAATGTCTATTGGATTCCTGCAGCGAGTTGGCCAGACTATCCCCTCTTGGGGAAGGTAAAAAACAAAAACCCCCAAATTATCTCCCTCACTTTCTCCAGCCCTTGCCCACAACTGCACAGCAATATCTGAACACATTTGGTGACAAGAACTTGCAAAAGTGGTCCAGGAATTACATTCTGAATCGTCCCAACACCAGACCCATAGTTGGCTTGTGAATCCGTTATTTTTAGGTAAACGACATGAATTTTGACTACATCAAGGACAACAGAATAGGCTTCTCACAAGTAACAAAAGGGCACCAAAGTTACAGGCTGGAATCTGCAAGGAAATAAGGAGGTCTGTCGCAGGTGGCTAGAGCCAAAGCCAGGCTGAGCAGTGAGCTGCTGGGGGTCTGTCTGCACCCTCTGCTTCTGTGGCCATTGAAGCCTCCCAGTGGCCTACTCTGGGGTCTTAACGGTCAGCAGAGATTACGAGAAACCAGGAATGGCCCAGAGGTAATTCTTGATCCTAGAGAATGCCCCGGGCTGTTTGCTTTCAGTCCCTGAAGCCCGTGTGACCTGGAATTGTGTCCCCTGAATCCTGAATCATACTTGTTACCCCCTCAGCCTCTGCTCAAGTGACCATGTTTGAAAACCCTGCTCCTCCCTCTTATGCCGGTGCCACCAGCCCCCGCCCCGGTCCTCCGCCCGACACCACCCTGCCGGGCCCGCCTCTTCCCACGCAGCCACCCTGCCCTCCCGGCCCCCTCCCTGGGATCAGCTGCAGTGATGCGGAGCTGTCCCTGGGGTCCCGCTTGGGCTTTTTCACAGGCAGCTCCCTTCCCCACCCCCACTGCGCCCCCACTTCATGGGCTTCACAGACTCCTCAACTTTCAAGCCTCAACTGCACTGGCCAAGGCCTCCGAGGACCTCGGTGTTGCCAGCTTCAGCCGCCAGGCCGGTGCCCACGTCTTATGCGTCTCCTGACAACACTACACCGTCCACCGTCCTGACTTCTTGAGGTCGTTCTCCCTCGGCCTCCCTGGTGCCTCACCTTGCTGGCTCCTCCTTCTCGGTTTCTTCTTTTATTTATTCTTTCATGTGCCCCTTCAACAAATATTTTCCAAGAGCCTACTGTGTGCTAGGCCTTGTCCTACACAGGGAGTCAACAGAACAGAATGGCCGCCCTTGTGGAGTTACCTTTGGGGGCAGGTCTTTATTGATGCTTCCCTGCTACTTGGCCTCCAAAAGTTGGCCTTTACTGCCCCTCGAATCCTGTTTGATGGCTCTAAATTCCATCCACATGTTGCTGAGCCCCGAATGTCTAGCCCTGGCCCTGGCTCAGCACCCTCAATTCCACATGCACAGACCCAAGTGCCTGCTTGAGGTGACCTTCGGCTATCTACAGCCATCTAAACCCGACCTGCTGGAAACAGAAATCCCAGCTGCCCCGCTCCAGCCTAAACCTGTTCCTCCACCTGTCATTTTCCATCTCAGACGATGGCACCACCATCCACCCAGTAGCTCAGACCAAAAGCCTAGAGTCATCCTGATTCCTATCTGTTCTTCTCACCCCACTTCCAATCCATCAGCAAGTTCTGTCAACTCTGTCTCCAAAGTGTGTCCTGGAACTATACCCATCTTCTCGGTTCTCCCCGCCCCTGCCCCGCTAGTCCAGGTCACCCGCCTGCCTCCCTGGGCCACTGGAATGACCTCCGACATGGCTTGGCCACTTACACCCATGCCCATCACCCCGGCTACTCCTCATGCCACGACCAGAGCGATCTCTTAAAAATGCAAATCGCATGTCACCGTCTCGTTACCCTCCAGGAAGCGGCGTGGGAGAAGATATGTGCAACATTTATAAAAGACAATGGGTTAGCGACTCCGATGTCTGAGCGACTCCCACAAATCAATTAGAAAGAGATGCGCTTGTGGGAAAGGGGCAGGGGATGTGAGGAGACAGCTCACAAGAGAAGAAATCCCAAGAGCCAATAAATACAAAATTACATGTTTGACCTCCCTAGTAATCAGGGAAACGCAAATTAAACCGAGTTACCATTTTATGCCCAAAACATTGTCAAATTTTTAAAAGGCTGACAAGATCAACGGTTGGCAAGGATTTAAAGAAACAGGAAATTTCAGAGGCTGCCAGTGGGAACATAAATGAGTGTAACGACTTCGGGGAACCAAGTGGCAGCTTCTCACAATGTTGAAACTGTGCCTACCCTGTGCCCTCTAACCCCAGAGCCATCTGTAATGTGAGAGAACAGGATGCATTTGCCTGTAATTTGTCCAGTACCTGGGTCCAAAAAATGCTGGCAACCCAGGACATGGGGGAGTGTCCATCACGTCCCCTCCTGACCACGGGGCTGTTGGGCGCTGCGGCCGTCCAGCATCTCCAGGGGTGTCCTCTTGCATATCGATAGCAGGGCAAAGATCAGAATCAAAACGCGAAACGTGGTTTCTATTAAAGGCAAGTCACTCTCACCCCATCATAGAATAGCAAATCGTTAAGTCGTTAAGTCAGACCACCGTGAGTAGAAAACTTTCTGTGTGGCAGTTCAAAGGACATGACAGGCCTCCGTGACACACGCCTGTGATCCCAGTGGCTCAGGAAGCTGAGGCAGGAGGACGGCAAGTTCAAAGCCAGCCTCAGCAACTTAGTGAGGCCCTAAGCAACTCAGGGAGACCCTGTCTCTCAATAAAATGTATAAATAGGGCTGTGGCTTTGGTTGTGGCTCGGTGGTTAAACGCCCCTGAGTTCAATCCCCCGTACCAAAAAAAAAGAAAAGGAAATGAACTAATTTATACCTACGTCTGTCAAACATTTCACACGGGAAGGAGACTGGAGAAAGATGAGGCACACGCTGCCTTCATGGTGCAAACTTAATATTCTAAACTTAAAAAGAAAAACAGTCTTTCATGACTATCTGGGTCAAATCACAACTTCTTGCCCTTGGCCACACGGCCGGTGTGATCTGGCCCTTGCCCGTGTCTCTACCTCTGTCCGCAGACCACTCACTAAGCTCCAGTCTTGCTGGCCACCCGCCTTTCCACTAGCCACAAAGCCTCTGCTTGGCACTTCAGCTTAGTCTGCCCCAGGCACCCCCCAAGGCCTCCAGATGTTCTTTTTTGGTTTATTGCTTTATCTTCTCCCACCAGGTTGTATGGTCCAGGAAGGAGGAAGGTTGCCTGTCTCGTTCAGCCATCTGTCTCCCAAGGGATGGCATTAGTAGGTGTTCAATAAGTGCTTGTTGAGTGAATAGGTGCGACTTCCTCCAGGAAGCATTCCATGAACTCCTCGGAAACAGGCCCGGGCTCTGCATTCCTCCAGCCTCCTGGCTCGGCCTTCTCAGCAACTTCTCAGCAACAGTTCCCACTGTGACTCAGGGACATTTAATCTGGGGTTCTCGAATGGACGTCAGGGGAGTTCATCAACACCTTAAGGTTCTCTGCAAAATGTCCCACGCCTGTGCCCGTTACATTTTCTGGGCAAGGCTGCCCGTCTTCATCAAAGGGGTCTGTGACACAAACAAAATAGTTTTTGATGCTGTTCTCTTTCAGGTGGGCTGCAGTTGACCAGATCCTCCAGATCATGGGTGGCCTGGGGACTGGAAGGTGCCAAGTGCGCCACTGTTCCCGCCAACGCTAGTGCTGGCCTGGTGTGTGGCGGGTGGGTCTCGGCGACGGGGAAGAGTGGAGTAATGAGGCGCCGGCGCCCGAGGACCAGGCCCGCACTGGCACTTGGACCTCTCAGGAGCCTGCGACATCAGAAATTGGAACAGACAGGAGACAGGGAGCTGACCTCTGAGCAAGGACTCCTGGGACTGGCAGGTCCTTGGACAGGGCTCTCCTCTTGCTCATCCTAAGCCCAGTTCTGAGGACCCGCTAGAGTTTTCAGCCCCAGTCCAGTGACAGCTGTGGCTGCAGGGACAAGCTGCCACCCTCCTCCTCTCCCTCTCCCATCTTGTCCTGGAAGGAAGGCTGCAGGCGCGGCCCCCTCCTGCCTCTGGAGGCCTTGGTAGCAAGGGTGTTGCAGTTAAGATCGGTGCCATCACCAAGCGGGGCAGCCCCATGGAAACCCCACAACAAGACACCAAAACAGAAACCGAGCCCTCTGGGGGCAAGGAGGGGTGCCTTCTCCACCAGCACCTTAGGAATCTAGAAATTCCGGTGGGGCCAACTGGGCCACGGGTGCAGGACACCAGGCCTCATTCCATATAAAGACATCCCAAGTTCCATGACGAATCCCCGTTTACCACGTGGCCGGCCTTTGTCCAAGGCCACAGAACCCTGTCACACACTCCAGAGGGGAGGGGATCTTCACCCAGAGAGCCCCAGTCCCAACCCTCCTGCTCGCTCTCCAAGTACACACACTTACGTGTTCATAAGTCATAGATACATTATGCTGCTGTGGACATCATACAATCTACATTAAGATGCAAGGCAGAAATTTTGAAAGGGGAAGGTTTTTACATATATATGCATATAAAAGAGAAGCTCTTCTTGCCCCACCCCCTCCAGCACCCCCTCCCAGACTTCAGGAACGAAGCCCAGGCAGGCTGGGCCCTCAGTATCACCAGGAATATTTTATAGTGTTGGCTTCCATTTATTGAAACCTGCCATGTGCCAGGCCTTGTGCCAAATGATCTGCCTTGTTGTTGTTGTTGTTGTTGTTGTTGTTGTGTCTAGCTTTGCTTTTGCTTTTTGAGATAGGGTCTCACTCTGTTGCCACTTGGTCTCCTGCTCCTGGGCTCAAGCAATCCTCTGGCCTCAGTCTCCCACATAGCTACAGGTGCACACCTCTGCACCCAGCTGATGATCTATATTTTTAAAAAATTTAATCCTCATAGTACCTGTGTCCCATTGGACAAAGCAGGAAACCAAGGCAGGAAAGGCCACATGACTTGCTCAAGGCCCATGTGCCAACCAGAGGCAGAACTAAGATTCAAACCCAGGTCACCTGCTACCTGTGACCTTATCCTCCACCCTAGAGCCCCTTCGTCTGGAGCCTGTCCTCGGTCACACCAGGCCACCCTGGACTGCTGTCAGTCATCACAGAAACCTTCACAAGGGATCAACATTGCTTTCCGCCTTTGACAGGAGCACAGAGACTCAGAGACTAAATAAACTGCCAAGGCCACAGAGAGGGGGGACGTAATAGCAGAGACTGGGGCCCACTGACTCCAACATGCTCCTAACCCAAGTCTGGAACTGTTTTTCCTGAGTCCAGGTGAATCCTTCGCTAGGTTGGATTTCGAAGACAAAAACCAGCACCTAAAACAATGACTGGCAAATATTCTGAGCTTGGTTGGATATATGGATGGATGGATGGATGGATGGATGGATGGATGGATGGATGGATGGATGGATGAACTAACAGGTGCAGAAACGAATGGACATATGAATTTCTCTGATCACATCTTTCCTCTCAGAATCCCACCAGGAGAGACAGATCCTGGTGTCCACTAAACCTTCTCCAAAAGAGGAGGTCTGGGGGGTGGTACCAGGGCTTACCTCACGTGCACCTAGAGGATCAGTTCCATCAGCTGCACGGTAAGAGCCAGCCCTGCATCTGCACACCCTCTTTACCTTCTTGTGGGCTTCTCTCCAGTGCCATGCCAAGGTCATTACTACTTGCCCATAGAAAAGATTGAAGAGCCTGTAGCACAGAGAGGGGTAGTGAGTTGTCCAAGGTCACACAGGAAATAGCTGGCAGAGTGGCGGGTCTTACCTGCTATCTCACTTCTCCTCCAGCCTATCCCTGTGAATTGGCACCTGACCTTAAGCAGTCAGTTTCTTGATGGGATTGCTAGGGGCTTGCCCCAAATCCACAGGCCACCAGGTCAGAAACAAGCATTCCAGATCTTATCCTAAGGGATCCCAGTTAGCCCCACCAGGCCCAGAGAACTTCAGGGAGCTACCTGGCATACCCCAAATGGTTCGGCCCAGGAACCAGGCAGAAGCAAGAGCATCAACCAAGATGGGAAAAGCAGGAACAACCCCAGAGAGGTTGGCCTCAGGAAGCTGGGGGCAGAATCAGCAATGGTCCTGCCCTGCCTTCCTGCCCACCTTCCTGGCGGGGCTCAGTATCACTGGGAAAGCCAGACACCAGGTAATGGGCCAGGAGAGCAGAACCTCTCTAGAATGAGCACCAGGCCGGGGTACCGGGCCCCCCTGCTAGCCTGGCCCGCCTGCCAGGTCTCACCAGACTACTAAGCACAAAGGCCCTCTCAGAGAGGCAGACGGGTCAGCCCCCCAGGCCAGGGCGGACAGGCTGGCATTCCCTGGCTCTCTGTTTCTCCCTGGCTCCTATAAGTGAATCACTGGGGGAACAGCCCAGGAACAATGCAGGAGGAGCCGGTCTGGGCTCTTCTGGAACAGACAGAAAGCTGGGTCTGTTTCCTTGCTGCTGATGGAGACTGAGGCGGGGCCAGAAATCCACACAGCAGGGCCACAGAATCACACTGGCCATGGTCATCAGAACCACAGAAGGTCAGTGTCCCAGCACTGTGGGACCTGTCAATCGCTGAGCCAATCACAGAAAGCCAGTGTCCCAGAAGCATCAATTATTACAATCTTAGTATCACCTGTCCAAGGAAACACAGACTTCCAGGACCACCAATCATCAGAATCCTCGTGACAGGAGGAAAGAGCCTTGGGTACCATCTTATCTGAGGCTTCATTTTGCAGTTGGGGAAACTAAGTCAGCTGATCAAGGTCACAAAGGTCGGGCCAGTGCGCAGGCCTCACCACCCCCCAGCCTCACTCCACTTCTAAAGGAGAGCAGTGGCCTGAGCTGGGTCCTTGTCCAGGGACCTGCCCCTCTGAAGGGTCATCTGACACCAGCAGGGAACCATGGTCAAGTCCCTCCATTGTGTCGAGATCCGAAGACTTGTGAGCTCCGGTGTCAGGACACTGTGCTTGGCAAGCCTGGGCAGGCCTGGGTTCCCCTGCCTGATATGGGAGGACGCTTGTGATTTCCCCTGGAGTCTGACCATGGTGACCGCGCAGGGGAGAGCTGGTCCTCCTGGGCTTCCACCCGGGGTACCGTCACCTTATCGGGGTCACTTCAGGTCACTGCCAGGACACACAAGGAAACCCAGCCTCATTTCCCCAGGGCCTATCACATGCCGGGCTTGGAGAAGTAACTAAGAAGGGAGAGACCCTGTGCCCACCTCCAAGTCCCATAGGCATGTGATTATTTCAAGTGATGGTCTTATAACAAAAGGGACAGAAATGAAGGAAGTCTAGCATTTAAACGGAACCATAAAGAGTATTTCTTGTATCAGTTCCTGATTTCTGCCCTTTCCTGTGTTGGAGTAACAAGGGCTGAACTTACCTTCCCACTATAACCTCCCAGAAAAATGAACAAAAGGTTGGAACAATTGTTTCCAAACGTTGCAAAAGAGGGGTGACCAGATGGAATCCCTTCAAGAAAAGAAACAATGTGGGGGCCCTGTAATGGCCTGGTTTTCTGTCTGGACACACATTCCAGATCAGAGTTAAAGGACAGACATCCCAAGTGAAACCTTGTCATTTTGCTGAATTGAGGATTTGGAGGTTGGAGTTCAGGGATGCAGCAAAAGTTCTAGAAAGGAGGAAGCTGTGTAAAATAACCGTTGCTGGGAACCTGCTTGGGATTTTCTTGGGCTATTGCTATGTGCTGGTCACTTGTGCACAGGACAGAACACTGGAGGACTGGGCAAAGAACAACTGGAAAGTTGCAAGCTCAACGATACTGAGTTGCAACTGTTCAGAGGGGTAAGAACTCACTCAAAACTATTCAGTGGAGACTCAATGGAGATTCGATAAAGGTTGTGCCTTAGCAGTAAACAGAGCTATTCCCAGAGGAATTCCCAGAGGGCTAGTCCAGATTAGCCATAGCAGAGCTTAAAACCAGATTTGGATGAACCAAGCTGGGATGCAAGTAACCTGCATGCCCATTAGAACAAAACCAGACATTCCTTAAAGGAAAACAACAAAGTAGAGAAAATCGACACTATAATATCCATGTCTAGCACCCAGCCAGAAATCCCTACATACGCCATAAAGCAGGGAATTGTGACCCGTCGCAAGACAAATCAGTCAACAAAAGCAGACCTAGAAATAAGAGAGATGATGGAACTAGCTTACAAAGATGCTTAAACAGATATTATAATCATGTCGAAGGATTTAAAGGAAAAGATCATCATAATGAAGAGAGGAATTTGATATGACATCAAATGCTTTAACATATGTATAACTAGAATTCAGGAAGGAGGGAGGGAGCGAGAGAAATGGGGAGAAGGAGAGAGAGAGACAGACAGAAACAGAGAGAGAAACAGAAAATGTATTTGAATAGGTTAGAATGGCTAGAATGTTCTAAATGTGATAAAAACTATAAACTACAAAACCAGAGATCCAAGAATTCAACAAACTTCAAGAGGATAAACATGAAAACCCCACATCAAGGCCTATAATGCTTAAATTGCTAAAAACACTGACAACAACAAATTTAAAACAAATAGAAAAAAAGGCACGGTCACCTACAGATAACAATGATAAGAATCTAGAGACTTCTCATCAGAAACTATGCAGACCAGAAGACAATGGAACCTCTCTAGCGTGTGTGGAAATCTACCCAGCAACAATAGCCTAAGCCATAGAAGAGAAATAAAAACCTCTCCAGACAAACAAAAGCTGAGAGAATTTGTCACCAAGAGACCTGCCCTGCCAGAAACAGGAAGAAGTTCTTGAAGTGAAAGAAAAATGATACTGGGTGGTACGCAAAGGACCAGCAAGTACAGGAGTGGTAAATATGTGAGTTGCATAAAAGTTTGACCTTTGTTTTTCAACTTTTAAAAATGATAACTATTTAAAACAAAACTAATGACAGTGTATGGTGACATCTGCAAGGAATCTAAAAACAAAATGTATCACTATGGGCACAACGGGGAATGGAAGCACACTGCTAGTGCTTTAAAGGTTTGGTAAAGTCCAGTAGTGAAGCCACCCTCTCCTGGACTTTTCTTTACTGGGAGGCTGATTCAATCTCATGTCTTTTATTGATCTGTTCATTTTCTGTGTCTTCATGGTAGGTCGTGAGTGTCCAGAAATTTCTCCATTTCTTCTAGATTTCCCGGTTTGTCAGGGTGGAGTTGTTGGTGATAGGAAGTTTCTCATGCTATCTGTGCTGGTGGGTCTCTGCGATGTGAACTAAGCTAAGTTGGAACTCCTTTCCTCATATTTAGAATTGGTTCAGATCAGAAGAGATGTTTTGCTCAGCCTTTGGAAGGTAAGTAAAACAGTAGCTCTTGGATTTTTAATTTTTTACAAAATTTTCGCAGAGAACTGGTGCAGGAACACCAGGTGCTGTGGCAGCTTGCACACACAGTCGCCTCACTGCTGGGTCACCTTGCTGTTGCCAGCCAGCAGCTGGGTCCCTGGCTCCTCTAACTCCTGCTGGATTGTCCTTTGGTTGCTCTGACCTGGGACCAGGTGTGTTTAGCTTCATGATGCAAGTCCCCAGACTCTCCTGTAAGTCACTCCCATCACTGAAGGTAGATGGGGAGGCGGTGAGGAATGACCCCTGAGTTCTAGATTGTTCTTGCTCTCCCCACTCCTATGCCAACCTTAAATACATCTCTCCTTCCCAGCTGCTTCCCTGCACCATCAGTACCAGCACCAGACACAAGAAAAGAGCCTTTACTGTTTCACCAACTCCACAGAATTATGTAAGGTCAGGCTCCTATAATAAATCCCTCATTTTTTATCCCACTCTGTGGTTCTGTTTCTCTGACTGAACCTTGACTAAAAAACATGCGAAGTGGCATAAAACTATGTGAGTACTAAGTGATAATTTAAAGATGTACGTTATTAACCCTAAAGCAATCACTAAAAAAATTTTAAGAGTTAGAATAAAATGGAATAATTCTTCACTAATGAATCCAAAAGAAGTCAGTCAAAGGGAAGTTAAGGAACAAAGAGGTTATGGGACAAATAGAAAGCAAATAGCAAGATGGAAGATTTAAACCTACCCACATCAATCATTCCATTAAAGGTAAGTTGTCTAAACAGTTCCATTTACAGGTTGAGATTATCAGATTGGATTTAAAGACCACAAGACCTAATCGTATGCTGTCTACAAGAAACCCACTTTAAATGTAAAGATACAGATGGGTTAAATGGGGAAAAAAATATGTACTAGGGAAACATCCATCTCAAAAAAGTTGGAATGGCTATATTAATATCAAAGTGGACATAGAACAAGGCTTATTATCAGAGGTTAAGAAGGACACTTATCAATGAGAAAGGGATCAACTAATCAAGAGGACATAGGACTCTTAAGTGTCTACGTGCCTCATAAGCAGAGCTTCAAAATACTTGAAGCAAAACGTGGCACACCTACAAGGGGAAAGCAGCAAACCCGTTCACTCCCAACGCCGAGTGAACAGGTGAGCAGAAAGTCAGGGAGGAGGCAGAAGACTTAAACACTGTCCATCGACTTGAACTTGCTGACGTTTACAGAACACCCTGCTCAAGGGCACACAGACATTCACCAAGGCACACAAAGGTGAGGCCATAAAACATGTCTTCATACAGTGAAGAGGATTGAAATAGCCACACTGATTCTGGAGAAAAATAAGGGACTCACAAGTTCCCAGAGGTAAAGGATGGAAAGGAACTTTCGATGTAATGCACATGCGTCATGTTCGATGGTGATGTGCTGCTGCGGGGCCTGCAGACCTGACTCCTTGCAAACCAGGCCATGAGTCAGGAAGGACTCTGGGGCCACAGAGCGGGTCACTGAAGGTCTATAGAACTCTTCAAAGGAGGCAGTGGCGATAAAGGTTTGAGTCATCTGGTTTACAGCCAGTTCCCTGAGCTCCTGAGATGAATCCACTGCTACACCTCCTCCTCCATGCGCCCAACACCTAGCCAACCATGTTCCCAGTACTCCCACCTCGACCCACCACCTCAAAACTGTTGATCTTCTAAAAAGATCCATCACATATTTCTTGTCAGAGAGCATTTAATACAGATAAGCAAATTCAAAATAAATGAATTAATAAGAAGTAAAAAAAAAAATAAAAACCTTCATTGACTATTGGCTCAATACCACCCAGTGGTAACCACACCTAACATTTTGGACAAACAGCTGGGGATTGAACCCAGGGACACTCGATTACTGAGCCACATCCCCAGTCATTTTTATTTTTTATTTAGAGACAGGGTCTCGCTAAGCTGCTTAAGGCCTCTCTAAGTGGCTGAGGCCGGCCTTGAACTCATGATCCTCCTGAGCGGCCGGGATCACAGGCGAGAGCCACAGTGCTGGCTGCTTTTCAGCCCTTTCCTGAACATTCATTTAGCTCTTTTACAAACCAGGATTGTACACGTACTAGCGTGACCCAGTTCAACCAGGGCTGTCCTGGGGTTTGCACGGAAGACCTCAAACCCCAGGAAGCTACGGGTCCTGGCAAACGGAGAGAGTTGGTCCCCTGCAACTCCCTGCCTCTTAGACGAGCTCCTTCAGAGGTTGACAACGGCAACTCGTGTCCTCGTTTTAATGACTGCAGGGAGGCCAGTGTGTGTAGAGGTCCCAGGGGCCTTGGAAGCACCCCGAGGTTTGCAGCGGAGAGCTCCAGTGTCACGGGCAGCAGAGTCCAATACGAGAAGAGCGGCTGACTCGGGAGAGAAAGAGCCGAGCCTCTAGTTCCACCCTCTCCGGCCTCACGTCCCAGCCGCCCTGCTCTGTGCCCCTGCGCGGGATCTATCTGTACGACAGAACGTGTATTTCATTCAGTTATAAATAAGTCTCCGTGTAACGGAGGTTTTCTGCTGATTTCAAGCACAATCCTACAAGTTGGACACACCATCGCTGATGGCGTCTCACCTCCTTGACAGGCCTGGGGGATCCAGCCCGGTCCAGACTCTGCTCCCCAACCCAGCGTAGTCCACCACCTGCCCCCACCCAGCAAGCCATGCCAACCCGTGCCATTTCTGGAGCAGCCGGTTCCCACTTCGAGCCTCTGCACAAGCAGCCAGAGGTCCCTATCGTCCCCCTCCCCGCTCCTAGCCAGTGAGACCCAGACCAAGTGCCACCTCTGCCAGGAAGTCTTCCCAATACAGGGCCCCTCCCAAGTCCAGGCTGGGTGCCCTTCTCTGGGTTTCCATAGCGTCCTGGGTTTACCTGCACCCAACACTGACCACGTGACTTTACAGTCGCCTGTTTAGCCCTCTGTGACCTCCTCAAAGTCAGGGACTGCCCTTCAGGTCTGAATCCCTGGTCCCCGCCCAGCCCAGCCGTCTCTTGGTGAATGGCAACAGAATAAACAAACAATAGCTCGCACGTGTACACAGCCCTTGGAACTCGCCAGGCCCTCTCGAGAGCACTTCACAGACATTAACCCATTTAACACGAAAGACAACCCTACGAGCCAGGTGCTTTGGTTGTCTGCACTTTACCGAGGAGGAAACGGGCACAGAGAACTCAAGGTACTCGCCAGGGTCACACAGCAACTAAGTGAAAGAATGGGGACTTAAACTCAGGCCGAGTGGCCTCAGCATCAGTTGCCATGCCTCTCGGTGAAAGAATGAATAAATAAATGAATGTACAGATGTCACAAGGAACGAAGACACAGATGAAGCACAGATAAGGCAAAGAGCACGGAAGTGAAGGTCCAGTAGCCTGCTTCACAGACTGCTCCATCTTCAAGACGCCCTGGTCACTGTTCATCTGAGGACATTCTTCAGTTTTAGTCAGTGCCTGGGAAGGTGCCAGAAGTCTAGTTTCTCCTCCCTCTGCACCCCTTTACTAGCACCCACCCAGCAATCCTTCCATACCTGTTCACGGGGCACCAGTACTGTAGAATCACTGAGTGTCAGAACTGGGAGGTGCGCTTAAGGTTGTGCAGTCTAACCTTCCATTTCGTAGATGAGAAAATTGAAGCCCAGAAAGGCAAAGTAACTTGCCCAAGGTCACACAGCAGATCAGCGGCAGAGTCAGAATGAACCCAGTCTCCTGGTTTCCAATCTCCCTTTGCTAACTTGTGTCTGATCACTGTGTGCGCCTTGCCTATCAAAGGGCATTTTGGGTAGAAATGCAACAGATGGTTTTAATAATTTCTCAATCACAGACGCTACCCTAAATCTGCTTCTGTGTTGGTTTGAAAAGTTCCTGGGAATAGGGAGCCGAGAAATTCAAGGTCAAAGCCCTGCAATTTCCTCCAGGCAGAAAAATAAGCAACCAAGCCCATCACTGAGGACGGGGCCTGTGCTGGGTGCTTCCTCCCATCACCCCACGGGCTCCTGGGCCTGATGCTAACGAGCCGCGTTGCAGAGGTGAGCACACGCAGGCTCTCAGAGGTGGGTGATTGACTCATCCCAATGTCTCTGAGACTGTCCCGGCTTTGAGACCAGAGTCTGGCATCCCAGGAACCCCCTCCATCCCAGGCAAACCACTGGGATGGGCACTGGAAGGATTTGCTCCCAAGAGCCACCCAAGACCCCTGCCCACCCCTGCTCCGTCTCCACGCCCTGCCGCCTGCTCTGGATAAACAGATAAACTTGAGAGGGAGGAGCAGACCCACAACCCAGGGGCAGGTGGCTGGGAACTGAGGAGGGACCCAGGGGCAGCTCCGGAGCCAGGTCAGCCGGGGCCACTGCAGCTGAGCCGTCTGGGAGGTTGAAGGCCACCAGTGTCCCATTAAGGAGGACAAACAGGGCTTTATTCCCTTCTTCTCTCTCTCCCAGGAGACTATTTACAGCAACGGCCCTGTTATCAGCCAGGTCTCTGGTTTCTTGCCAGGCAGTGACAAGGAGCTTCAGGTCTGTGACTCTGACCAAACCAGTCTCCCTGGGACCCTTGCCCAGAAGCCTGACGAGGCAGGGCAGGGTGTTGACCTCGAAGGCCACTGCCCAGACCAGAGGCCAGGCTGGTCTCCCTCTGCTGGGGAGGGCTCTGGAGTAGCCAGTCACCTCTGGGAGCAGACATACTGCCCTGGCCTCGGCTAACCTTGCCCTGCCCAGAGCCCTGGAGTGAAGGGTCATCACTGCACATTCAGGAAAGGACACTAAGACCCTGAGAGGGGACGCCCCTGGTGAGGTCAACAGCATAGGGCACACAGGGTGTCAAAGGCAGAGCCGTGACCCCAACTCTCCCTACCCCCAAGCCTGGCACTCTCCTCTGCCTGAGGTTGTAGCTTGAGGACACAGAGGTGGACATCTGTGTGGCTCCTGCTTCCCACACCACACCTGCCTGGACGCCTCTCACGCCCTCCTGCACCCAGCCTGCACCTCCTGGTCCTGGGACGCCCAGAGGGCCGCCGTCAGCCAGCTTCCCCAAGCCCAGGCTGGGGCGAGGGCCAGAATACTGGGGTGGCCTGCTCACACCACAGTTCTCGCGGTGGTGTCTCCCCTGCGCTAGGACAGGGACCGCCCGCCCGTCCCAGCACTGCAGATCTGTTGACTGAAGAAGTAGATCATTCTTCAGATATCTCCAGCTCCCATCTCAGCCACACGGCGCCCGGCAGGGACCACCGTTCCACACCCGCCCCTTGCCCCTGCCTGCCACTCACGATTCTCGGTGGGATCCCTGACCCACAGTTTACTGTCACCAAGATCCTTTGGAAATGCAGAAACTGAGGCCCCACTGAGGACCCGGCACCTAGGGATGCAAACCTGGCACTTAGCGGGAGCTTAGTGACTGTGCGATGCCAGGTCGAGCTATCCTGTCCTGCTGCGCGTCCCAGACTGCGGCTGCTGATGTGCTGAGTTCAGGTGGGGAGAGCGCCGTCCAGACTGGGCAGGCAGGAAAGGACCAGGGGTGCCCTTGCCCAGGAGGATATTCCACCTGGGCAGGAAGAGGGGGCGTCACACCTAGGCGCTGGGTGCCCAGGACACACAAAGCCCTTGAACTACTTTATCCCATTTAATCTTCTCAACGGCTTATGCAGTAGAGGGTCCCGCCATCTCACGTTACAGCTGAAAACAGGGGCTCAAGCCAGGTGCGGGACAGCCCCTGTGGTCCAGCTCCTGGGGAATCCTCTGGGCAGCATAGCAAGATGGCTGTGCTTGAAAGAAGGAGAGGGGGAGGGGAGGGGGGAGGGGGGAGGGGGAGGGGGGGTGGCTGGCCCAAGCCCACAGCTAGGAAAGAACAGAGAAGGGACGGAACTGGCCCTCTCCACCTGGTGCCTGCAGTGTTCCCGGCCCTGTCAAGTGGACCTCAGTCGAGTGGACCTCGGTCGAGGATGGACGGGCAGCCTTGCAGAGCAGTGATCCCGGCTCCCAGGGCCGCTGAGCTGCTCTGCTGACACCTGCCACCTCAACCACCCGAGAGCCGAGGCCTTGGGCCACACTTCCTCTCCCTTGGTGACCTTCAGCCAATCATCACCAGTCCAACGAACGCAAACACACCCATGGCTCTGATGGGTGATGTCACCCCCCAGCCATTTCCCTCGCTGGCTGGAATTCCCGAGGTGCCCCAGGCCCCTTCCTGCCTTCCGAAGTCTCCCTGGCGGACCATGGGAACAGCCGGGCAAAGGCACCGCCCCGCTGAAGATGCAGGAGAGCGGGCCACAGCCTCGCTTCCGCGCTGTCCCTATCCCTCCCGGCCGAGACCTCTGCGCATTTCCTCACCTCTGAGCCTCTGCTTCCTCACCTCTGAAATGGGTGGGTAATGATCTGACCTCCAGGGGCGGTGTGGGCAGCAATTAGTGGCACCTGGTCTCTGCAGTTCTCACTGCCGGCAAACTGAATGCAGCACAAGATTGGGGGGATGGCAGGCACAAGGGGGCAGCCAGCAGGTGTCGGTCAATTCATAGAGGGGCTCATGGGTCACTTGGAAGCAGAGGGAGCACAGGAGTTGGACACAGGTGAGGGTGTCCCGTGAGGAGGTAGCCCTGAGGGCAGGCAGTCTGCCCACAGAGGAGCCTCTACCCCACGTGTTTTGGGTTCCAGGAATTAAACACAGGAACAGTTCACTGAGGAGACACATCCCTGTCCTCTTCTCTACCTTGTTTAGAGACGGGATCTTGCTAAGTTGCCGAGGCTGGCCGTGAACTCGCCATCCTCCTGCCTCAGCCTCCCTAGCCGCTGGGACAACAGGCGTGTGCCACCGCACCCAGCCCTCTACCCGACTTCACGGCCAGGGTGAGAGGGCAGTTTCAGAAAACAGCTTCTTGGCTTTACTGCACATTCCTGCAAAGGACACTGGCCACCGTGGCCAGGCCCCTCGGTGACTTCACGGGAAATGACACAGAAGGGAAGAGGTGGCCCAAGAGAAGGCTGGGGCTGGTGGTGGAGGGAGCTGGGTTGCGAGCTCAGGCGGACAGACACTCGAGAGCTTCCCCGGTAGGGCCTGGCGGCCAGGCCCATGGACACTCGGGTGGTTGCGGTCCAAGCGACCCTGTGCTGCCCTGGGCTGGAGGTGGCTGGAGAGACGCCCGAGAGGGGCAGGAAGGCCCCGCCTGCAGAGCCCAGCGTCCAACCCGGGCTCCCCCGGCTGCCCTGTCCAGACCTGGACCGGGGACAGAAGGCAAGCCCAGGGGACCCCAGCAAGTCCTTATAAAGTGAAAACTCCCGGCGAGTGGCCCGCGGCCACTCGCTCACTGCAAAGCTATTTCTTTCCACCTCTTCAGCAAAGCTTCCACGGCGGACGCGAAGTCACGGCTGCTGAAGGCTCTGCCTTCCCATCATTTCCTCGGAATTCTTTGCTTCTGTTTAACCGACCAAACCTCCACAGGAGCTGGCGGCCAGAGCGGCCAAGGTCACTGGCGCGGGCTCCGCCCCCTCGCTGCAGGGCCTTGACCCTGCGTATGCCATCACTGGCCTCCAACTCTGGGTCTGCAAACATCAGTCCCTGCTTCCCAGAAGCTTCTAAGGGGACAGGCAGCCCTGCACCCTCACCCCGGGCAGCCCTGTGTGGAGCCGTGTGAGCGCAGCGCGTGCTGGCTGGTGGTAATGATGGCCAGGGAACGCACACGCTCACACACGCGTGTGCACATGCAGACAGATAGGATCTCGCAGGCACACATGCATGTGCATGCACACATGCTCAAGACACACTCAACACACACCACACGCAGAGTCCTGACCGTTGCTCCTGGAAGGTGCACATTCTAGGGCGGATTCAGACCCTAGTCCAGGGACCCCTCACTGCAGAGGGAAATAGAGCCGGGATAGGTGCCTGTGACGGGCCAGTCCTGGGGGCAGGAGTGGGACAGGACAGGGATCCCAAGGAGCAGAGGCCAGCGGGGAGATGGAAGCGCTGGCCAAACCCAGGCAGGGAGGAGCGGTAGGCGACCCCCTGCAGAACTGTGCCCCCGGCCAGGTGGAGGTCCATACCCAGAGCTCGGCACAGGCACAGGGGTGAGGGGAGCAGTCACAGAGTGCAGGGGGGCAGCGCTGAGCTAGCAGCCCAGGGCAGTTTCCAGCCTTGAGGTTCCAGTTCCCCAGGTGTCCAAGTGGCTTTGTAGGGGGCACTATGAGGGGTCAATGTGTTAAACTTAACGTGGGGCCAGATGAGACAGGACTGTACCCAGTCACGGTGTGGACAAAAGGCAGTGAGTCCCACAAAACTGACAACGGAACGTTCTACCCATTCGTTTATTTTCCCTGTGATCTGAAAAACGCCAGCCAGCGGACAGAGCAGCAGTTGCCTGCAGGAGGCCGGTCGGGTGCAGCCAAATCAGTACCTGCCTTCCCAGACTCCGCATCCAGAGGGCCACCAGGTGGCAGCTGGTGGGGGACAGAGGACAGGAGCAGGGGACGGGAGCAGAGGGCACTCTGGGCGGTTGCTGGAGAACAGATAACACGGTGATGGTTCCCGTCCGTCATCCCAGGAGCGGAGGAGAAGTAGGTCCAGGATCCGGGCCATGTTGGACATAAAGAACATGCAAAGAGGGCTGGGGAGATAGCTCGGTTGGTAGAGTGCTCGACTCGGAAGCACAAGGCCCTGAGTTCGATCCCCAGCACCGCAAAAAAAAAAAAAAGAACATGCAAAGAGTGGCCTCCTACAGCAAGCCCTTGACCACTAGTCCCCTGTCGTCCCGAGCCAGTGGTGACAGAAGTCAGAGGCCTCTAACTTACCTCGTATGCCCAGCCTGGCACTTGGCCACTTTTTTACGGAACTACGTACAGAAAGATAAAAAAGGGAAAGGAGGGGGTGGGTGCTGGCGTGGACCCCCCGCCGGGCGGCACGCAGCCTCTCCGCTAGGCCAGCTCTCGGGAGCACTGGCCACGTTCAGCCCTGCCTTAATGGCACAGAGGCCCAGGGCGAGGGTGGTCTGGATAACGCGGGTCTCTACAAGACTGGGGCTGCAAGGGCGGAAGTGGGAATGTTTCCCTCAATCCAGTTCTTGCAACAAGCCAGGCGTCCAGAATCTCCCTTCTGGCCCAGGGGCATGGAGGACGAAGGGAGGGAGGGGCGAGAAGAGGAGAAGGGACGTCGCAAAGCACCTCCCGGTACCGCTCTGCGCCCGGCCCCGTGAGGCCAGCTCACCCAGGGCCGCCAGGGAGGCCTCGGAGATGCTGGGTCACAATCAGCACGACCATCGCAGGCTTCGCGTCCAAGGGCTCCGATGTGAGGCCCCCGGCAGCAGGAAGAGGTTCTAGCCCCCCATCCGCACTGGACCCTCGGGGACCAACAGGCAGGCCGCCGGCCCCCCAGAGACAGGGGCCTGACTTCCAACCCCAGCGTGATGCCTTCTCACTCGGGAAGTTCCCTCTGCGCTCGAGCCTCAGTCTTCTGGACTGTGAAGTGGGCCACCACCGGTGTGCGGAGCTGTGTGGCGGGTATTGACGAGCTGCAGCCCAGCTCTGGGGGAGTCACTCGGGCGGGGGATCGGGCAGGGGGTCTCAGTGGGACCAGCATGAGTCCTTCAAAGTTGGGGCAGTAGGGCTGGGTTGAAGGCGTGGGGCGGGGTGCGCTGAGTGCCCACCTCTGGTGCTCTGTACGCAGGCAGGCCTGCTGGCCTCTGGTGACGTGGCAAAGGTGGCTACTTCCTATTCTCTTTGAACGTGATTGACGTTTAAAAGAGGGCCCACCCTCGGCCACCCCGTGCTCCGTAACCACCTGCCTCTGTCGACTGAAGCTCCAGACAAGCCTGGGGTTAAAGAAAGCTTACCAGGAAATGACGGCCTCACACTTCCCTGAAAGCCCGTGAAGAAATCCACGTGCCACGAGGCAGCGGAAGCTGAGCCAGGGCGAGATAGGGTCATGGAAACTGCAGATTCCCGGCCAGGGCGAGGAGAGGCGTGTCCACACAATGCCACAAAAAAGCAAACGCCAAGACTGGTGCTGGGACCCCATGGTGCTCAGAATCACTGAAACCTACTGAAGGCCACAGATGTCAACATCGGGAACCTTCCCCCCAGAAGCCTCTCTGTTCTTAGATGGAAAGACATCGGACACAGCTATCACGCCGCGGAGACTTAAAGTTCACACTTTTTAGCCAGTGTGGTGGCGGCAACCTGCTAATCCAGTGGTCAGGAGGCTGAGGCAGGAGGATTGTAAATTCAAGCCAGCCTCAGCGAAGGCGAGGCCCTAAGCAATTCAGTGAGACCCTGTCTCTAAATAAAATACAAAATAGGGCTGGGGATGTGACTCAGGGGTGGAGTGCCCCTTGGGTTCAATCCCCAGCAACAACAACAACAACAACAAAAATTTAACATCTTTTTGACCAATCCTCCCCTCGTTATAGGCTTCTTTCCCTAAAAACATCATCTAACCACTTTTGACAATAGCTTCACTACAAAGATCTTCAACAGAGAGCTACGCATGTTAAGAAATTAAATCCCACAGTAGAACAGAGCGAATTCATCATAGGTGCATTTATTTTTGGCTTGTGAGGCTTTCCAGTCAAGACTTGGTAAAATTTTGGTGATAAAGATCTTCAGCAAGGGCCAATATGTGTTTTACACTAATGACCTTGAATCTGTAGCTTCCAACACTATCTATGCACGGAGCTGACTTCATTCCCGCCCTGCATTTTATTCCGTTGCCTCCCCAGTCTCTGCCCTGACTGGAAGCTCTCAAAGGAACAAAGCAGTTGAACTTTTCACCACATGAAGAAAGCACATTAGTCCATTTTTTTGTTGTTGTTACTATCAACCAAATAACCAGAAGCTGGGTACTTATGAAGGTGAAACAAGGTTAGCTCACTGTTTAGAAAGCTGAACTCCAAGGTCTGGCAGTCCCACTAATTTGACTTCTGGTCACCAAAATCATCATGGCAGAGAACAGGCGTGAGAGGGGCAGACCACATGGCTAAACAGGGAAGGACAGTACGGGGTGGGGGGCTTGTGCCTTTTATAAACAAGCGTCTGGCAAGAACTAACTCAGGGGCTCCTTAGGAACTACCGTGACCCCCATGATGGCCTAGGACTTCCTGCGCGCCTACACAACCACACTAAGGACCAAGCTGCCCGCACATGAACCCCTAAAGGACAAACCAAGTTCAAATGATAACAGAAAGGACGGGAGATGAGCGGGTTACTGGAGAGTCTAAGTTGTTCGTTTAACCATAATAAGAACGGCTCCGTTCATGGGTTAGAGCTGCGCTCTGAGCCGACTCTTCACAGGCTGCCGCTGGACCCTTGCGCTATGATGCTGAGCCACGCAGGGGTAGCGAGGGGCCCTATTGCCAAGGTGATCCCTGTGACGGACAGCTGGGAGTCACCCTTCAAACCGAGTCCAAGGCCGGGTGGGGGCAGCGGTCTCTGCTTTCCCAAGCTCCCCTGAGGAGGGGCGGGCTGCCACCAGGCATCCTAAAGGGAGCTCCATCCTCCCGCGTCCACCTGAGGCCACCAGAAGAAGCCTGCAGTGCCACAAGGTCACATCAGCTGGCCTGCTCAGTGGAGAGGAAACGCCTGAGGAAGCAAGAGGGGAAGGTATTCTGAGAAGGATGGAAGGTGGGCAAAGCTAAATGAAGGGCAGCCCGACCGGCTGGAGCAGAGCCGCAGGTAAAGGGACCAACACCATGGGACTGACCGTGCATCCGAAGTCCCGCTCCCGGAAGTGCAGCGTTAAGACAGGTGTAGGAGGCTGGGTCCAGAGAGCCCCATCCGAGCCTCGCCTGGGCTGGAGACCAGGGCTGTCTCTCTGTCCAAGCCACTGGGACCCTCGGGGCTCCGTTCTTACCTCCGTCCCATCCCTGTGAGTCCCACTGACGGGACTTCAAAGAACCAGGCTCTCGGTCCCCTGACTCACTGGAGGACGGTCTCTCAGTGAAAGAAAGCAGCTGTCCCTGGAAGGGAGAGTGGCAATGACAAGTCACGGCTGCGGCATGACCCGGGAGCAACACGACTCCCTGGTGACTTTACAGGTGGCCTTATCCGTCACTCCAGACTGACCGGTGGTGGCCCCGTCAGTTCCTTCTCGGTCCAAGCTAATTTTCACTTTGTCAGCTCGAAGGAGTCAAATGGGTTAACGTTCACAAAGTGCTCAGCACTGCGCCTGGCAACCAGAGTATGATTTTGTGTGAAATATAAACTAAATAAAAGATGGCGTACTGCCATGTTTAAGATGGAGGTGAATGTCCATTAGCTCAGCTCAGAAGGGCTCTGGCTAGATAGATAAAGGGGAGAAAGGTTTCCTTTTTTCTTTTCCCTCGAGCAAGCAAGGCTATGGAACTAGAAGCATCCCAGGCTTCTGATTGCAGGCATCCAAAGGCCAGGTTGAGAAAGACCCTGGGTTCCCACTCAGGCGTGCCCAGGCGAGGGAGGAGCCTTTGCCGAGTGCTTCTTTTACCTGGGGCTTATCTACTCCATAGGTCAAGGACTGTTATCCCATCGCTATGAAGGGCAGTTGAGGTAGTTGCCTAAATTCGCTGACTAGCAGCAGAGCCAGGATTCCAGGCTGGCCACAGCTGAGTCCACAGCCATCCACGCATCGTTTTTCTTTAGGAACCCGGAATAGAGAAAATACAACAAAATGGCCTTTAAAATTTTTGTCAAGTCAATGTCCTCACCACAATTAAAACTCAGTGTGGGTTGGGGGTGTGGCACAGTGGTAGAGCACTTGCCTAGGGTTCTTGAGGCCCTGGGTCTGTTTCCCGGCACTGAAACAACAACAAGCCTCAATAACAAATTCCCCCTCCAAAAAAAATATGTAAAAAGATAATGGTATAATAGTCATCATCATCATTCTTTATGCTTTCAAAAATGGGAAATAATCTAAATGCCAAACAGTAGAACATGATTAAATTATAATATATCCAGATGGTGGAATATTATGCAACCATTACAAATGACATTTAAGTATATGGTGAACATAAAAGATATTCATGATATATCATTCATATATTCATACTATTTTGTGAAAAAAAAGTGTTAAAAACAGTGTATGTCATCTCAGAGTCAATGCACTCCCTATCAAAATCCCAACATCTTTTGCAGAATAGGAAAATTCATCCTGAAATTCATATTCATAAAACAACAGTCTTAGAAATCCGAAGGACAATATCAAGCCTTCTAACATATGTATGATTGTAGCCCTGGAAGGAGAGAAAAGAGGGGCAGGAAGAAAAGTGTTGGAAGCACAGTAGCCAAATATTCCCAAATTTAGTGAAAAACATTGACTAACAGGTCCAAGAAGCTCAACAAGAAAGGTAACACAAAGGGAATCATACTTAGATATATCACAGTAAAACTGCTAAAAGACAAAGGAAAAGTTTCAAAAGCAAAGAACAATGATACGATAAGCAGCCGAGTCCTCTCTAGAACCAGTGGAGGTGAGAAGACACTGGAGAGACCTATTCACAGTGCAGGAAGAAAGATCTCGTCAGTAAAAATTTGTCTATTCAGTAAACCTGACCTTCAAAACAAAGGTGAAGCAAAGACATTTGCAGATACATAAAAACTAAGAAAATCTATTATATGCAGAACTACATTACAATAAAAACTAAGTGAAAACTTCAGTGAGAAATGAAACCTGAAGGTAATCCAGATCCATAGGTTGGAATCCATAAAAGTGTGGGGGTTTTTTGTTTAGTCTTCTTAATTTTTTATAAAGAAGTGATGGCCATTTAAAGCTAACATGATAACACTGTACCATTGGGTTATATGTCACACATATGATCACAATAGTGCAAAGGAGGGGTATAATTGAACTACACTGGTGAAAGTCCTTGATAAGTTGAAATAATTGTGACAAAATTAAGATATATTGCATGGTCCATAGAAGTCACTAAAACCCCACGAAAATATTAAAAAAGAAAATTTAGATGATACATTTAAGAAAATTTGCTTAACACAAAGGAAGGCAGCATAACAGTGACCAAATTATATTGCTCTATTGTGTACATGTTTGATATGCAGCAACAAATCCCATTACAGGCAATATAATGCACCAATAAAAAAATGTGGGTAGAGGAAAAAGAAATCAGAAGAGGTGAGAGAGAGGAACAACAAAAAGCAGACAAGCAGAAAGCAAACAGCAAAATTTCAGATGCATTCCACCCATGTCAATAATTACACTAAATGTGAACCAATTAACCCTCCCATCAAAGGCATGGATGCTTTAGACTGGATTGAAAGCAAGTTCCTCTGTCTACAAGGAAGTAAAAGGATGGGAAAGAATGTACCATGCAAATACAAGCATGAGAGAGGGAGACTGGTCACATCGATAACAAAGCAAAATTGACTTTAAGGCCATTTCATAATGGAACATTTTATAAAACAAAAGAATCAACACAGCACAAAGATAGAGCAGCTATAAGTGTATATTCTTAAGATGGTAACAGCCCAAAGTAAATGAAGATTTAAAAATTCTTCTCTTAGTAATTGATAGAAAAAGTGTCAGAAAATCAAGGATACAGGCTATTTTAACAATACTTGATATAATTGATAATTATAAAACTCTACCTGACAAAGAGTAGAATATAATTCTTTCAAAGGGTACATGGTACCTTCACAGGATATTTCTTGTCCTGGGCCAAAAATAGATCTCAAAACACTTGAAAAAATTGAAAACATGCAGCATATATTCCTTAAACACAAAATAATTAAGTTGGAAATTAATAGCAAAAAGTAATACAGAAATCCCCCCAAACATGTGGAAATTAAATAATATACTTCTAAATAAATAATGGCCAAAAGAAAAAAATCATGAAAGAATTCAGAAAAATATTTTGACCTAACAACTCATATTGAAATTTTCAGGATTTAGTTACAGTAGTGCCCAGTGGGAAGTTCGTATCTTTTAATGCTAGTACTATTAAAAAAAAAAAAAAAAAAAGGAATAAAAGTAATCAAAGTGTCCACTTAGGGGGGAAAATTAGGCCAGAAGTAAGTACAAGAAAGGAAGTAAGAAGAGCAGAAACTAATAAAATAGAAAACAAATAATTAAGAACATCAATGAAATTTAAACTCATTCTTTGTAAAGACAAAATAAAATTAATAAAGCTTTAGCTAGATCGATTTTTTTTACAAAAGAAAGAAGTCACAAGTCACCAGTAAGAGGAATGAAATGGGGCATCACTACAGATCCTACAGACAGGAAAAGGATCAACAGGACGACTTCCACTTCCAGCCAAAAGGAAATAACAGGGACACGATTTACTCTCCTCCTTGAAACAGACATAACATAGTAAGCATCCATTTCCAGACATCAGATAACAGGCAACAAGCTTCCACGATCCCTGAGGGACACAAAGCCAACAAAGTGATCCCTGCAATTAGTCCAGCTCTCTGCCTTGAATGAGTTGCTAGATGCAGCCCAGGAGGGGGAGCCCAGATGGACCCAGCAATTCCCTGAGTTGAGGAAACTGTCACAAGTCCAGGGAAACTGCCAGGGTTCAATCTGGAATGTCCCCAAAGGCCTCATGTTGACAGCTTGGTGCCCAGCTTGGCACTATCAGAAGGTGAGAGAACCTTTAAGAGGTGGGGCCTAGTGGGAGGAAGTTAGGTCATTGGGGCATGTCCTCTTTTCACCTTCCTGTCATGCAGCGAGTGGCTTTGCTTTACTGTCTTGCTTCCATCTTGATATACTGCCCCACCACCAAGGGCCAAAGGGAAGCAGGTCCATCAGACCATGAACTGGAATCTCCAAAACTTTGAGCCAAAATATACCTTATCTCTTTATAAATTGATTGTTTCAGGTATTTGTTACAGTACAGGAAAGCTGACTAACACTGAGATTAAGTTGGCAAGAGTTGCAGGGCAGTGTACAGAAGAGAGAGATGAGCAGAGAAAGCACCCCAGAATTCTGCTTAGAGTCCCTGGAAAACGTGCATCAGAATATTGACTGGTTCAGGAGTGTGGGAAAACCAGCTCAGACCATGGATAGAGCCATCCTAATGGATGCGAGGGAACAGTCACCAGAGATCATACAGGCTAGAAATAGTACCTTTCTATCCCCAAACTGGAAAAACTCATAATTTGTAGGTCACTGGGTAGTATTCAGGCAGGTCTTGGTAATCATTCTGCTCTCCTTCCATTTTACAAACCCTAAAACAAGACCCAAAGAATTGGACTTTTTTCCAAGTAGCTTAACTGTTTGGGGTGGGGGAGCTCCAGAATGTTTATCGGAGGCTATGGTTTGAATATGGTGTGTGTCCCCCAAAGATTCACACGTCAGAAGCCCAAGAACATCCCTCACGTGGAGGTGCCGAGAGGTGGTGGAAACTTGAGACGTGAGGTGCAGGGGAAGGCGATGGGGTCCTTAAGAGCGATTCACGCTTTCCTCCCTCTTGGGAGGACCCCCAAGATCAGGTTGTCATACAAGAGCAAACCGGACCCTCCCCTGTTTCTTGCTTCCCTGCTCACTCACGCACACGGCCCCTCTGCACGTGGCAGGTTCCCTTCCCACTTCCCTGTCACGTTGTGACACATCCAGGTGGGCCTCTCTAGGACGCCAGCACCATGATGTTCAGCCCTTTGAGTAAACAGGATGGTGAGCCAACTAAACCCTTTTCATGATAAAGTTCCCAACCTCAGGCATTGTGTTCCAGCAACACAAAATGGAGTAAGCTACAGGAAAACAAAATATTTAGCATCCAACAAAGCAGAATTTACAAGTAAAAAAAATCACAAGGCATGCAAAATACAGGAACATACCATTCATTCCTAATGAGGAGAAGACACAGTGAATTAAATGGACCCGGAATTGACACAGATGCTAGACTCAGCAGATAATGGCTAGCGCTGGGGCTGTAGCTCAGTGGTAGAGTGCTGGCCCCTCATGTGTGAGGCCCTGGCTTTGACCTCCAGCACCGAAAACATAACAAAACAAAACATGTAACTGAATCCCACGTGTTTAAAATCCAGAGGAAAGATTCAAATGACTAGGTTAGGGTGGGAAGGAAAAAGACCCAAATCAAGATTTTAGAGATGAAAACTGTACAAAGGGACACGAGGAAACTGTTGAGGACTGACGTGTCATCACCTGTGACGATGGGTTCACAGGCGCGTGCGGGCGTGCGTGTGGCTTGCTCACGCTGGAGAAAACTATAAAACTGGACCCTTTAAACATATGTATTTTGTTGTGTTGATTATATCTCAATAAAACCATTACAAGATAAAGATGAAAAAGAGAAGGAAAAGGACAACCAGAAGCACGACAAACACCTTTATGCCAAGAAACTTGCAAATGTGGAAGAAGTGGACAAATATCTCAAACGATGAAGAATTCTCAGACCGACTCAATAAGACCCAGAAGATGTAAATACAATCACATCAAGCAAATCAACTGAATTGGGCATTTTAAACTTTTCCATAAAGAAAAAGCCCGGCCCCGATGGCTTCACGGGTGAATCCTGCCCGATAAGGAAGGAGGAAAGCCCACGGGTCCCACAGAAACTCAAAAAGACGACAGGAAGAAGCGTTTCCCAGTCCATCTCAGGAGCCTGGCATTATCCTAACGCCAAAGCCAAAGAAATCACAAGGAAGAAAGCCACAGATCAGCGTTCCTCACGAACGTGCAGACAGAGCCCTTGACGCATGCTAGCAAGTCAAACCCAGCCATACGCACAGGGCGAGACCTGGTGGCCCAGCACCATCAAGGCGGAGTGACGTCCAGCCCCTGGCTCACCCGCTACTCCACACTATCAGGCAGAGGGGAAGCCACACTGTCCCTCAGGAGAAAAATCATCAGCCAACGTTCAACGCGGCTTTCTGAGAAAAACTCTCAGCAAACCAGGAATCGGAGGAAACGTCCTCAACCTGGTGAAGGACTCCGTGACCCAAGAACTGGACAGACACTGCTCCTGAGACCCGAGAGGAGTCAGGGCCGGCACCTCCATCCCTGCGGCAGGACCAGAAAGCAGACCAGGTGGCCACATCCACGCTGGCCAGAGCCTGGGGGTGGGGCCTGTCCCCTTGTCGTGGCCACCGGAGGGGCAGCTCAGCTGGCTTTCTAGAAGGCACTTTGCGTGACCCTCTGGCATTTCTAGTCCTATATACAAGTTGGGCGTCCCTTACCTGAACGGCCAGCACCAGCCGAGTTTGGAGGTCCAGCTTCTAACCTCTTATGATACGTGCTCAGACGCAATGAAGTACCCCCGGGAGGGGACCCAGGCTGGCCTCGGGCTTCATCCGCCTCGCACGCGGCTCACACGATCTGAAGGAATGTCATGCACCACTGTGGGGAGCCTGTGCCTTGACTGTGACCTGTGACGTGAGGGCAGGCGGGACACTGGCCACTCGTGGTGTCTTGTCGGTGCCCCGATACTTCAAAGACTGGAGCTTCATGGACTCGGGACCTGGGGGTCGCATCCGCCTCAGTGAGAGGAAACATAAGCAGGTGAAGTTTGTACACAAGCAAGCACAGCGGCGCCATCTAAAATATAAAGAAATGGGACAAAGCGCCAGCGCAGCAGGCCAGGGACGGCCCTCCAACGTGTCACCTCCGTGAGAGAAGCGCCACTCCGCAGCCCGCACGCTGTCCAGCTCATGTATGAGCAGAAGCGCCGTGAGAAACACCAGACCCATGGTTTCCACAGACTGGCCTTGGGGGACACCGGCTCGCTCACCTGACTGCACCCCGCGCACCCCTAACGGAGCTGGCGCAAGACAGGCCACCTTCCCGTGTGTGAGTGACACCTCGGGAGAACCGCAAAGAGGGCGGGGGACACGGGCCCCAGGGAGCAGGGGACCGTGGGACAAGGCCGGATGCGCTGACCTACATTCACGTCTGGTCTGCCATCAGGGGCTGCAAACTGCCAGCCTCCTAGGCGCCACTGGCCGGGAAGATGAGCTACCATGGAGACCAGCCGCCCGCCGCGGGGCAGAAGGGCACGTGACCCACCGTCACCAAGCAGGGTGCGGGATCCGCGGCTCCCAAGCTCTGTGGGCGCACCGACAGGGGAGCCAGCGGCCCCGTCCGGGAGCGGGAGGCCTCCCGGGAAACCAGGTGCCAGAGGGGGCCGGCCTCCCGGGATGGAGAACACGGGGACGCGGGGCCACGGGCTTGGCTTTCTGGCACAGCCTTTCTCCCTGTCCTTCCTGCCCACCGAAGGGCCAGGTGGCTGTCGTCTCTCTTTTAATTAAAGTGGATCTAATTCAGTCTTGCCTCGGGAGTTTCCTGATACCTTCTAGAATAATTAGAATCTCCCTGGGATGTTGCAAACATTGGGTTGGGCCTCTCGGATCTAGACTCTGAAGGTGGCCATGGTGACCGCCTCCGGGATGCCGATTTGAGCTCCGCGGAATGGGGGGCAGGACGGCAGCGGGAAGGCCGGGGCTCCTGCCCCATGCAAAGGCCCGGCCAGGGCAGTGTGCAGACCGTCCAGAAGCCCCGCTGACCAGAGTCCGGTTAGCAGCCACCTGAGGGAGCCTGGGAGGTGTGGGTGTTGACTACTGATTCCAAGGGCGGGGCAGAGCCCCGATGTTATGTCACCCAGCCCAGCGCGGGCCCTAATCGGCTCAAGGGCGTTACTTCAGCCCCGCTCCATCAGCAACCCCTGGAGGGCAAGCCTGTCTGGTCAAAGTTTCCTCACAGGCCTGAGAAAGAGGCGACAAATGTTTATTGCAAGCCTACTGTTTACTTTATGGGCAATGGGTATGCACTCAGGCAACACACACACATATATATATATGGATACTAATTTCATGGTCCCCATTTTAGGATAAGGAAACAGGTCCAGAGAGATGAAGTGACTTGCCCAAGATCACACAGCAGCAGAACTAGGATTCAAACCATGATCCGTTTTGCCAAAACCCCAGCTCAGAAATCCCTAGGAGGAACTGGCCTGCTCGTTCAGCTCATTTCCTAAGTCCCAGCACCCAGGAGGGACCCAGCAGGTAGGCAGCCTGGCTTCCTGCCTCAGTTGTCCTGGGTGCTAGGAAAGTCAGATTATCTCAGGGATGACTAATGCCTGAGAGATGTACTGAAAGTTAGATCCAGTGACTAACAGGAAGGAAGGGGTGTCCCTCGGCCTCCCCACCCCAGCCCCACACGTGGTTTCCCAATTCCCTGCGCTGATCTGGACGAGTCGGAGGAGGGAGCTTGGGTCTGTGGATGGCAACAGCCTGGCTGCCCTCGGCAACCCGCCTTGCCCATCCCTCCTGACCCCGGCAGGCTGCCCATGCGTCCACCATCACCACTCAGGCCCCTGGAGGTTCCCCAGTCCCAGGGTTTTGGCCCAGTCCTGACCTGGCACAGGATTCCTTGCCCTCCAGAGTCACCCCAAACCTTCTGCCCCAAATACCTGTCTGAGCCCCAGCTCACTGAGCCTCGGGATGTGCTGGTCCCACCCTGCTTCCCACAGATTGACACTGGACTCCAAGTCTTCAGACAGGCCTCTTCTTGGTCACCAAATCAGCTCTGCTAACCCTGGTTTGGGGGACTCGGCCTGCTGTACACTGGGGTCCAGCCTGGGGTGCCTGGCGTGTTGAATCACCTGTCTGAAGGCCTTTCCTGGCTCCCAGGGGATTGCAGGGTCCTTGGAGGACCCTCCAGCCACTTCCAGGCAAAGCCAGAGTCCTGTCCGGCAACCCCTCCTCCCTGAGTGGGTCCCTGACAGCACAGGGGACAAGGGGTCATGGTGACTTGTTCCTGGTGTGGTTCCCATTGAATGTGAGTCTCTGGCACACAGAGGTGTTCAGGAGAAGTTTGGAAGTGGAAGGAAGGGAGAGAGGGGGTGGAGGGAGGTCTAGCACAGTGCCCGACCTGGACATGCGTTCTGACACAGAGACGTGATCCGGCTGCCTCTGCTTGCTGAGGGGGGTTGACGACCTTCCAAAAGGGATACATGTGCTGTTTCCTTATTATGGCAGCAATACCTGCCAGTGCTGATTTTTTTCTAGACCAAGGGTTGGCAAACGTTTCCCTGTCAAGGGCCTAAATACTTCAGGTTTTGTGGATCACGCGCCTGCTACAGCACATTCTTCTGTTGGTGGTGGTTTTTACAACCCTTTAAAAACATGAAAGCCATTCTTAGGTCATGGGCCAAAGGCAAACAGGCCTCGGCCTGCAGTTGTCCCTCAGGTCACATACGCTGGCCCTCGGTGACAATCCGAAAAGACACAACCGAGGGTCAAGGCACAGGCAGCTCCCTCCTCCAGCAGCCGGGGCTTCCTCCCGAGCCCCTCTCTGGACGCGTGTCCTGTGTGTGTTTTGCCAGCCCAGGACTGACCCTCCCCGGCTGTCTCCAGGCAACGGCGGAACGTGGACCCAGCTCCCAGCTACTGAGTATGGATCTAGGACAGCGTCTTCCCTGACGGGCAGCGCTGAGTCGCGGGAGCCCGATGTCCTCAGCACCTCTCCCGAGGGTGGAAGAGTGACGCTCGTCCTGGCTGTTTGTTCAGAGGCCAGGAGGTAGGGACGATGGAGCCCACTGACCGGGGCAACCCCAGGCCTGGCCTCTTCGCTGCTTCTGACGCTGGGCTCCGTCCTGCAGTGCATGGGGCTCAGATCCCGTGTGCAAACAGATGGCACCCATGGTTGAGGGTGCTGGGTGCAGGCTCACCCGCCGGGTCCGAGCCCCTGCTTCACAGCAGGAACATGTGGGCGTCAGCTGGTCTCTGGCTGTCCCACCATGCAGGCTGCGACGGGCTTCCCTGTGAGCCCACAGCAGGGCAGCTGGGACGCACAGTGGGGGGACCGCCACGGGATGTAAGGGGGACACGTCAGGTGAGCTGACCTATTAGGGGCCATCGTGGAGAAGTGGCCCTGAGGGCATGAGAGTCGAAGAAGGGACTGTCCTCTGCCCAGGAGCCCCAAGTTCACTGAACAAGGCCTCTCCTCTCAGTCCTCTGCCCTAAAAACTGAACCTGGACATGTCACTCTCCTCTTCAAATGTTTCTGTGCCCCACAGTCTGGGTTTGAGCGCCAGGTGCACCTTGCAGCCTCCACCACCCACCCCTGCTCCCCTAAGCCTGCCTCTGGGCCTTTGTACATGCTGTTCCTGCTGATTGACATGTTCCCTCTCCTGCTGGCTCCTAGTGCATCCAAACATCACCCTCCCTGACCCAGGCAGTGGGGTGCTCCCTCCGGGGTGCAGCACACAGGTCAGGACAAAGTCCGGGGTTTGGAAACGTTTGTGTATCCACTCGCCCTGGCCCCATCCAGCTGGGTCATCCTCACCTTCAAATGCCGGTACCCACTCTGTAGCCCGGCCCAGAGTCATTCTCTGGCCCACAGGGGTTGGGTTAAGGCAGGGGACAGCTGGGCCTGAGCCCCCTCCACCCACTGACCACCCGCCCGGGCCCCAGCCCACGTGCCCGTCTGGGTGGAGCTGGGGTGCCAGTGGGAACCTGGCAGGCCAGGCAAGAAGGCGCTCGTCTGAGAACCAAGCCAGAGGTGACCTCACGCTGACTCAGCCTCCCAAACACGCGGGCAGGGCGGGTGGGCGGGGCGCTAGAACAGGTGAGGTGGCCCTGGCCAGATGGAGGGCGAGTGGGAGGGAGCGGCCTCCTCTCACTTGCCTGCTGAGCACATCACTCATAAAAAGCGACCGAAAAGCAATAGGAGGGACGAGCCCCAAGCCCGCAGCTGGCACTTTTTCTGGGAGGTAATTAACGCTCATTCGGAAAGAATGATGACAGTGTCCGGGAGGAGCCAGGACCCAGCCCAGGTGTGCGCCAGGCGAGGGCCAGGACCCAGCCCAGGTGTGCGCCAGGCGAGGGCTAGGACCCAGCCCGCCCCCAGGCCCAGCGCCCAGGACAGCGCAGCCCGCCCCCCACCGCCCACTCTGGCCACGTGGGCGCAGCAAGGGCCCTGAGCCTCCAGGGGCGCCTGGGCTTCCCCCCAACAGCCCGGGAGGCTGCCTCTTCCCCAGTCTGCGGAGGGCTGGGCTGCCGGGCGTCTGTGGAGTGCACGGCCCTCCGGTCACAGCAGGGCCACGGCTGGCCACTACAGACCCCGGCTTCAGAGGGAGAGCTGGGAAGAGGACGCACAACACCGCCCAGGGGCATCCTCGGGACAGAGGGGCGGGATCGGCTGCCATTCCCAGCCGTGACTGCGCTGCAGGGCCCAGTGGGGACAGGAGGGAGCGGGGACCACAGCAACACAGCTGTGGCCATCAGGCAGTGGCCGGGAGGTGGTCAGGATCCATGCCCTCCCAGGGACCTTGAATGGCAGGTCAAGGCCTGGCAGTCCAGCTGCTGAGAGTCCGTGCTGCCTCCTGGCAGCGCGTCCTCTGGGGACAGGAGGATCCTCCAGGCAAGCGCAGCTGCTCCAGGAGGAAGCCGGGCACAAAACCACCACGTCCCCACGCCAGGCCAAACGGAGGCCTCTGAGCAGGGCTGGTGCCACGGCTGGATGGTGTCACCCCCAAAAGGCCCACTGAAGTCCTGGCCCCCAAACCTCTGAGCATGATCTCGTGTGGAAAGGGAGTCCTCGCGGGGTGATCAGGTTAAAACGAGGGCAGGGGAGCAGGACAGGACAGGGACTTCCTAAAACAGGAAAACGTGGACGGACAGGAGCCATGGAGGCAGACAACGAAGAGACCAGGGAGAAGAGGCTTGGACCGTGAAGGGCGGGGATGCCACCGCCAGACCAGGGAGAGCCCAGGGACCTGCCTGGAGCCCTGAAGGACCCACCCGCCACACCTTGCGCTCAGGCCTCTGCCCTCCAGAACTGCCGGACGAGGATTCTGTGGCTCTTTGTTGCAGGAGAGCAGCTTTGGCCAGTCCCAGAGAGGCCGTGCTGCTGGCTGCGGGGTCTCTGGGCAGCCTGCGTGGTCCTGGGGGCTCCCAGGGTCTGCTCGCTTTACTGCTCTGCATTGGCCATCCCGATTCTCCCTGACTTTTCAAGGACAGGCCTCATGCTGCGCAGGGCCCGCTAATGGCGGGCTGCTCCTGTGTTCACGCCTCCCTGGCAAGCCCCGGCCACAGGCCCAGACAGCTCCCCAGCCACCAGGGCCCGCTCAGCTCTCGACTGTGACCCCGGAGGGAGCCGCCCCAGCTTGCGTGGGGTCCCGGGGCTCTGACTCGGCCTCCTGCCACCTGGGTTCCTCGAGGACCTCCTCAGGATGATAGAGACTCCTGGGTGGCCTCGCTGATCCCAGATCTTGCCAGGTTGAGGCTGAGCATTAGAGGTTGCAAAGCAGGTGACTGTCAGGAGAGAGGCGGGCCAGGCACCCAGCACCCCTCTGCCAATCAGCCACGCCTCCTGGGGGCGCAGACGCTCTGTGGGGTGGAGGAATCAGGGTCAATGTACTTATTCTTTAAAAAATAACTCAATCCCCTGGCAAGACCGCCTTGCTGGGGGGCTCGTGGCCATCCCTCACGCCAGGGGGCCATAGCTGGCTCCTCTCCCTTGACCTGGGGGCGAGGGGCAGAAAAGGGAGAGGGGCTGTTCCTCTGGGCAGCTGCCACTCCAAAGGCAAGATGGCAGATGATCACGTTAACTCCCGGCAACAAAGCCAGGGCCAGAGAGGGAGATAAAATGGAGCCAGGATAATGGAGGTTCACAGGTAATCCCCACATCTGGCCTCGGTGTCTCTGCAGCAGCAACCCCTCACCCTGTGGGCAGGCGGGAGCACCCCTGCACCCCAGCTGTTGAGCAGGAAGGGAAGCGGGATGCCACGCTGGGGGTGGCAGCCCAGCCACCAGACCACCCCCTGGGCAGAGCTGGCCATATCTCTGGCACACAGTGGCCACCACACCCAACTCCCATCCCTCCACTCAGTCAACTCCCCCGTGCGTCCAGGTCACTACTGCCCACCCAGCCCGCCTGCCCTGTGGCTCTGTCCCTGGGTTCCGTCAGTCATCTTTCTTCCCAACCAGAGGACCTGTCCCTTGGAGCCAGAGTCCTCGTGACTGAACGCTTGGCCTCTGCCTGCCCAGAGGAGGAAGCAGCACATCCTTCTGGGTGGGGACTCTGAGGAGACCAGAGAAGAAAGTGGAAGACCAGCCGGGAGGGCCAGGCAAGCGAGGGCCACGGTGGTGGCCGCAGAGCTGATGAGCGCGGTCAGGTGCTAGCCGAGGAAGGAATGGATGATAAAGCAGACAACAGAAGGGTCATGGAAAATAACACTCCTACAAGACAGGTCCCAGGAAAAATGGAGGGACGTGCGGCTCCAGAGGAGGAAGGGAAATTGCCAAACATTGACCTCTCCCGGGGCTTCTTTCCTGATAACAATGGGCCCTGGCGGAAGGGGGCAGTGCAGAAAGCTGGGTCCCAAACCGTGACCTTCCCGCAGGGCGAATGAGTCCTAAATGACAATGGGCAAGACTGGAGTCCTCATCCCTCGGGTCTGGTTTCAGCCTGTACAGCTAGCCCGAGGTCAGAACCGCAGCGCACGGATTCCAGGGATGACATCATCCTCACTGTGCCCTCTGAAACCAGAGTCCCCTCTGTAACTGACGGCCATTTCCCCATCCAGAAAATGGGCCCCCAAGGCGCCCAAGCCTGCAAACCAATAAAGTCCTCTCTGAATCCTGTGGGGCCCGCGTCCCGTCCTCCTGCGCTTACAACGATCTCGGGCCAGTGCAGACGCAAGTCCAAACCCATTTTCGGGGGTGGGGAGGGATCTACAAGGTGGAGGGAGGGGGTGATTTTTGCCCCCTTCCGTGTCCCTGATCTCAGCAACCTGGAATGCGCACAGCCCCCTGGGGCAGCAGTCAGATCGTGACACTGATTGAGTAACCTCTGGTGGTTAGGGACATATTCCTGGCATGGACTCCGTGCTGGCAACCAGGAGAGGAAGCGACAGCCGCGCCCGCAGCCCCAGCCCTCCAGAACCGCTCAGACTGATCAGGAAAGGAGGCAGCTGCAGGCGGGACCTGGAAGAATTTCCAGCGAGTCTCAAGAAATCAAGGTTCGCTCCATTGTCAAGGCCAAGCCTGGGAGCCTGGGAAACAGCAGGGACATGGAGGCCTGTCGCCCCCACTCCCAGGACAATCACGGTTTCATGTGAGTGCCCTTCCTTCCAGCTCACTCCAGGAGTGACTTTTGGCAGTAGAAAGAGAAGAGGCCAAGGACCTCCAAGGAAGGAGGCTGCCCTGCCCCCCAGTCCCTGGCCCCATCCAACAGTCAGTCAGCAAACCTTTGGGGACCCAGGAGAAAGTAAGACAGAGTGCGACCACGAGGGCGTCCTCGTGTTGAAGAGGAGACTGACCACCCAAAGAACTGGGCGTGCTACAGGCACATGGGGCTGCCCACGCCCTAAGGACCCCAGAGGGGCCCAGCCCCCCTGTTCCCATCCCCCAAAGCCATCACAGAGCTTCCTGAGGACTCCACAGCCAGGTCTCCCCCAGCAGCCCTGGAAATGCTGGAGAGAGGGATTCCACAGAAAGTCCCCCAGGGGGGCCAAATGGCCACGTTCGTGCCCTGAGAGGGCGACCCTGGCCCTCTTCATTAGGCCGGTCACTTACTGAAGCTGGCAATACAGAAACACTCTGTAAACTGGACACTCTGGGTGATGTCGTCAGAAGCTTGCAGAGGTGGCTGCCCTAGACTGGAGGTCTCAGGAAGGCAAGGGCCGGGCCTACCCCAGGGGCGCCAGGTGAGCAGCCCCTGAGTCGGGGCGGGCCTCCTCCATCGCCCTGCAGGCTCCTGTTTGAACTACGCAGGCCCAGAAGACTCTGCACCCGGGCTTCCTGCTGAACTCAGCCACTCAGGCGGATGCCAACGGGCTGCTAGCCTTCACGGCCCAGCTGACCCACCTGGGCCCCCTCTGCCCCACCAGGAAGACCCTCGCTGTGCTCTGCCGTCTGAGTTCATATTTTAGAACCATTTATCACATCCCTTACTTTATATATTACCTACTGCATGCGGTCACTTTGACCTACTTCATACCAGAATGTAAATGGCTTTACAAGGCTTTTTCAACCACGCTTTAAATTGACTAATAAAAATCATACGTATGGATGGGGCGCAGCATGATGCTCGATTTACGTTCGCAGTGTGGAATGGCTAACTCAAGCTAATTACCCTCCACATTACCTCATCTTCACCGTGTGTGTGTGTGGTAAGATTTCAAATTTATCCTCTTAGCAATTTTCCAGAACACAATACATTGCTATTTACTACAGTCACTGCCTTGTTTGGAAACAAGATGTCATTTGCAGTTACAAAAACACTCAGTGCTCCTGTTCCCAACTTGTTGGCACAGGGATCGGATGGCCGGGGCTGAGGACCCGAGGACAGGGTCCAGGCAGATCTACTGTTTATTTCCCCAGGTGGATCTGCTACATGACCACGCTTCGGGAATGTTCCACACCGCCTCCTTCCCATGCAGGAATCACCATCCTCTATTCATTCACCATCCCTAAAGCACCTACCAGGTGCCTGAAACCAGGCTCAGAATCTGTTGGTTTTCTAGCCTTTGCTTGAATACTGCCAGCGATGGGGAACTCACTGCCCCATTGGGCACATCTTTTCCCAGGAGTTGGTTCCTGGGTGGTACGTAGGAGCGAGGGGGATGGAGAAGGGAAACAGGCGGATTTGGCTGGGTCCTACTGTGTGCCAGCAATGGCGTGGGAAACATCATGTGCTGTTTCTCTGGCACTTGACACCCCTCCCCCCACCGTGTTGCCAAAGAGGAAACTCAGGTTCAGAGAAGAGTGGGGGCCCACGGAGCCGCTCGGCCTGAGGACGGGGAGTGGAGCCACACTCCAGGGTTGCTGGGGTGGGTCTGTGGTAGGTGAGAGCCCAGGCCTGGGGCCACATCCAGGCAATGGTCTTCAGGGCTATTTGCAGGTCCAGAAAGACCTTCCCTTCTCCATGAACTTAACTCCAGCCTCCACGACAAGCCTTCCCTCAAGTTCCCTCCTCCTCCCCGCTCTCTCCCTCCCCCTCCCCCCATGTCAGTCCAGTGAGTACATTGATCCCCAGTCCCCAGTCACCTCTAACCAGAGACACTTACACGTGAAAGGAACCAAGTGGGCCCAGCTGAAGCCGACCTGTGGGGAGACCCAGGTCCCACTTGCGGAGGTCGTCACCCCTGTCACTCCCCAGCCGGAGCTCAGAGGTGACAATCCAGCCAGCTCCTGATGGGCATGGCCGTGGGCCACAGAGGCGGCTCCCCTCCTGTGCTCTGCCCCCACCAGGAGCTGCCACCCGCTCCCGGCCCTGCTCGGGACGCGAGCTCAGCAGAACGAGCGGCAGGAAAGCCTGCCCCCTGCCCGGTTTCTGCCTGGCGGCGCTCCGAGCCACAGGTCCCTAGCGGGCTGTGAATCAGGTGGGGGACCACGGCAGCATTTATAATGAAATCCTGTAGAGCAGAAAAGACTAGAGCAGAGTGGCGTGGCAGAGGCGCGGACACAGCAGCGGCCCCATGGGAAATGTCTCCCACTGGAGCTGGGCGCACAGGGCCCGGCCACTGTCCCCTTGATGTTCAGGAGTGGCTCCATTACTCACTGGGAAGAACGGCACCGGAGGTGAGGCCTCCAGGGATCCCCGACGTGGTCATCCTGCCCATCGCTGCCCCAAGACGCGTGATGAGAGGGTCTAGCGGCCACCACCACGCAGGGAGGGAGCAGAGGCTCCCTCTGCCAAGAGCGCAGTCCTTCCAGAAGTTTCCGTGTTTGAACATCACCTCCGCTCCTCAACGGTGCTGGAGAAAACCCTCAGGAGCCTGTGAGGGCGAAGGAGGCCCGCGTGGCAGGACAGCTGTGGACTGTGAAGGAGGACCCCAGGAGCGTGGCCTGGAATGAGCGCCACAGGTTGACGGGCCTCGAGAGCAGGGGGCTGCTCCTCCAGAACAGCTGGGAGCCCTCCCTCAGGGGCTGGCGAGCTGGGCTCGTGGCCTCTCAGAAAGCTCTGGGCCATTCTCCAGCATCGTGGCCTGGACAGAGGAGCAGGGACGTGGCGCAGGGGAGCAGGCCACCAGCAAGGGACAGAGCAGGGCCACAGGTCCTGCAACCACTTCTGCAGCCCAGTTCCCTCTGGTCACTGCAGGGGTGGCATTCCAGGGGTCCTGGGGAGCCCAGCTGGGCCAGCAAGACCCCTTAAGGCCTGTCACCCCAGGCTCATTTTCCCCAATGGCCTAGATGGCCTGTCCCACAGAGTGCCACAGGAGCCACACGTGTCCTGGAGCCACGTAAACGTGGGAGTAAACAGGTGTGATTAATTTTAATGATACGCTATTTAACCCACACTCCGAAATAGCCTCGGTGCCACAGGTCTGTGACGTGGTGTTAGAGCGCTCCCGTCCTCTCCCCCTCCCTCCCCTCCCTCCCTCCTCTCCCTCCCTTCCCCTCCTCAGTGAAGGAGCCCCGAATGGTGAGTGGCCTCCTGCTGGAGGAGTCCCAGGGCCTCCCAGGAGACTCTTGCCTCCCGTTGACTGGCCCTGGCTGGTCCAGTTACAGAAAACCGTTCAGGTGGCACAGGCAGGATTTCCTTCGAATGGCAATAAAATGCGTCATTGATTCTGGAATCCAACACACCTGCTTACTAAGCTGTGCGCTCTGGGCCGCTCACTCGTCCTCTCTGAGCGCCAGTTTTCCCATCTGGAAACCGGGAGTGACAATGACAGTGCAGTCCCTGCTCCGTTCGCACAGGTTGTTCTGAGGCTTTTCGTACATTAACTCTTCATTCAAGAGTCTGTCACTGGGCTGGGTTGTGGCTCAGCGGTGGAACGTTTGCCTCGCGTGTGTGAGGCACTGGGCTCGATCCTCAGCACTGCATATAAGTAAATGAATAAAATGAAGGTCCATCAACAACTAAAAAAAATTTTTTTTTTAAAAAGAGCCTATCATTCAGTGTCTCAATTTATAGACAGCAGAGCTGAGGCACAGAGAGGTTAAGTAAATTGCCCAAGGTCACACAGCCAGTATGTGGCAGAGATGGGATTCATACCCAGGACTCTGGCTCCTGAGTCCTTGTTGTGAACTCCAGAGTCACACTGCTGACTTGAGATGACCGTGAAGATTAAGAGGAGGGCTTGACACAGCCTCCGGCCCACAGCAGGCATGTAATAAACTGCCCTCAACAGAGGCAAGAGCATGTGGCAGGAGCCCCTAGGCACAGCTGGGCCAGGACTGACCATGAGGCAGCCCCTCCTGTGTTTCCCTGGTGGCGCTCTGGCCACAGGCTGAGAGGGGAATTTGAGGAGGTGAGACCCTTTGAGCCCAGTGCGGGGGCCGCTGAAGGGGACTCAAGGCCTGGCTGGCTCTGGCGACGGCATGAGCTTCGAGGGGTGGCCCTGAGCAAGGCCGCACCAGGAGCCGGAGCGGCACCGTCCGTGTCCCACCGAGTAGGGCGGGGCATGAACAGGACCAGGAGGGGGCTCAGAGGTCAAAGGGCCAGGGGCCTGGAGGTGGCCGGCCACGCCCCCTGGCCCGGCCACGCCCCCTGGCCCCACGGCAGGGACGCGCCCCCAGGGCTGCGCGGTCGCCGTGAGCTGAAATGGGGTTCAGACGGGCAAGGCTGGACTCAGGGTCACGGGAGGCCACCTTCCCTCCCCTCCGGCTGCCGGCCACTCGAGGCTGCCAGGCCCCGAACCCACAGTGGCTCTGGAGCCGTGAGTCGCCAGGTCACCTGCAGGCAGGAGAGCAAAGCATCTGTCGGGCGGTCCCAGACGCTCTGATAGGGCCTGTCCTGGTCACGTGTCCGGCCGGAGCAATGGTGACCTCTGATTGGCCGAGTTTGGGTCACAGGCTCCACCTGGTTCCCACCCTCTGCGGGTGAGGAGGTTGCAAGAGGAGGTTGGATCCCTGGGAGGCTGTGGGCGAGTTCAGGTCTCCTGGGTCCTGGTTCCATACCCGCCACCATCTGGCTGCGGGACCCGGGTGACCCGTCCTGGTCTCAGGCGCGTGCACAAGAGCAAATGTGTCTAAACTGTTTTGGTTAAACGACCCTTTTGGGGGAAGCTTGCAGGGAACTCCCAGATACAAACCAGGCCTGAGTGGAGGAGGCTGAGGCCCTGAGCCCCTCCCCGCTGCCAGGGCCCTGGGAGCCCCCACTGTCCCCATCTCTGGCAGGGACGGGTCACCTGAATCAATAGGCCTGAGCGGTTCCTGGCACAGGATCCCGGCTGGTGGAAGCAACCAGGTGATGTCCAGGGACCCCTCCGCTGGCCATGGCCTTGTCCTGAGGAAGTACGGAGGGGGAGAGATGGCTGCAGCCTTCACCACCCGGCGACTGGGCAGGACCCAGGGGGAGACTGCGGCCACCACAGAGCTGCAGCGGCCCCGAGGGCTGGCCCGCCCTGTCCTCACTGCCTGGTTCTCCAGTGCTGGCTTGTTTCAAGGTCCGAACAGAGTGGCCCGCGCTGCCCAGGCTGGCCTTCGACAGTGTTCAGCATTCCTGCCCCTCGTCCCCTCTGCGTCACCGTGGCCAGGGGAGGGACTTTCTCTCAGTCCCTGCTGTGCATTAAAGGCCCCGCCTAGATCGAAGCCCTCCAACCTTGGCTGCCATCTGAGGCGGGCACTACTGTGCCCTGTCATCTGACGGGGACACTGAGGCTCAGAGAGGTGAGAGCAGGATCCAGAGCCACTCGGCCGAAGCGGCGGAGCTCAGACCTGCCCCTGGCCACACGGAGCCCTGGAGGCCATCTGAGGAGGTGCTGACTTTGCAGGAGAGTCCACACTTGGTCACCATCACCAGATCCTTGAAGGGCGGAATGGCAGAGAAGCATCCCCGGGAGTTCAGAGGGCAGAGCAGCGTCTACACGGGGTGCTGCCAGTGACAGGTTTCCACTGGATCTAAAATGACCAGTGACCCTGAGTTGGCGACACAGGGGAGGGCAGCCTGGGGGTGATCTGAGGATTCCCTCACCGGACACGGGCAGGCAGAGGTTGGCTGCCCCTTGGCACTGTGGGCTGGGATCCTGCTCCTCGGGGGTCAAACCAACAGCCCGGGAGCCGGGCCCCTCTAAGGTGCTGGGTTTCAAATGCGTGTTTACCCACAGGCCCCAGTCTGCAGCCCCATCCCCTCCAGCCACTGCCCACATTGCTGGCTGGCGGCCTTTCCAGAACGTTCCTCTCCTCCCACCACGTCGCCACTGCTGAAGTCTTTCGGTGCCTCAGCATCTGTACCCCCTGCTACGCCTGGCTGAGAAGCCACCCACAACTTAGTGGCGTGGATACAACAACCACTTAATTGTGCCCAGCCCAGGGTCAGGATTTGAGAGATGAGGTCGGCTCACTTCTGCTTGGTGGTGTCTGGGCCTCCGCTGGGAAGACTTGAGGCTGGGGTGACTCTAGGGGCGGCGGCAGTCCCAGGGCTGTGGGTGGGAACACTAACGCGGGCTCTCCTTCCCTCTCACAGCGGCTAGTTGGGCTTCCTCACAGCATGGCGGCCAGGTTCCCAGCGTGACCACCCCAGGCAGCAAGGGGGAGGACGTCTTTACCACAGGGCTAGAAGGCCACAGAGCTCCCGCGTACACACGAAGCATCCGTTATACCTGTGGTGTCACCCAGGCTCAGGCAGAGGACGCAGGTCCCTCACTGGATGGGAGGCGTACCCAGGCCACCCCCTGGGGGAGGGGAAGCATGACAGGAGCTGGGGCCCCTCCCGTCCACTGCCACGTCCGTCACTCTGGGCATGTCCTTATTGGTCTCCAACAGGTTCAGAGTCCCACAAGGGCAGGGGCAGCGTCTATCCCAAACATCAGTCTGTCCCTAGCACCTGGCCAAGTCCTAGTCCCTGGGGGGGTCTCACCAGCAGCCGCCTCCCCCAGCAAGTCTCCCCAGATGGCCCCAGACGACATCAGGCATCTCCGTGCGCTGGCCCCACCAGCTGACCGGTGTTCGGGGAGCCCGAGGGGAAGAAGCTCCTCCCGCTCCCAAGCCAGCGCTTGCACTGCAGTGAAGGAGGTGACAAATCGCCAGGCTGCTGGGAGGGCAGCCATGGAGGGAGGCGGCTCTGCCCGCAGCGCGTTAACCTGACCTCAGTCGCTCTGCCGGACCCCCTGGAAGGGAGCCAGACACAGAGCCTACGGGGCCGGATAGGTGTCCCCAAAGCTGAAGGTCCCAAAGAGGTGACAGCAACTGCCTCACCTGGAGACGCTGCCCCAGACCCATGGGATCTGCCTCCAAGTGCCCAGGAACGCGCCTTCCTGACCCGCTCGCTGCCGGGGCAATTCTGAAGCCCAGGCCCAAGTGGGGTGGAGGCTTCCTGGGGAGCTGAGGGACGCAGGTCAAGTTACTGCACCTCTCTGAGCTCAGGAGCTCGACTTCAGGGCCCCTCGCAATGGGCTCACTCACAGAAGGTATTTTGTATCTTTAAGGGCCCCCTCCCCGACTTCTAGAAACTTCAGACCAGCTCCCCAGAGAACCACAAGGAGTTCGCAGTCACTGGGAGAACAAACAGCTGTGCCAGCTGCTGGCTCAGAGCCTGGCAGCTGGATGCAGAGCAGGCTCCAGGAGTGGGTCCAGCTCTCTCTGGCCTCTGTTTGCCCATCCATAAAGTGGACATGCAGCCGTGGCCTCTCCAAGGTGCTGCGCGAGCTCACACAGCTGAGGCAGGGGGAGCCCCCACTCGGCCACTCGGGAAAGCGCTCTGCACCGGCCGCGCCGGCCCCCCGCCCAGAGTCCAGAGCTCCTGTCAACAGATACCAAAGCACTGGACAGCCTGTTCCCTGGGAATGCAGGGGGAGATAAGGCCGATTTTACTAAGCCAGATTAAGAGGCAGGGGACTGGACTTGATGAACCAGAGTCTCTGATTCTGGGACAGGAGCGATGGGAATGGACTTGCCCTTGGTTTCAGAGAAGACACTGCTTTGAGGAAGGTGGGGCACGCCCAGATCGGAGGACTCTGGGAGATTAGGGGACAGGGACAGCGTCATTAGCCCAACCCTCTCCTTTGCTGCCCGTGCCAACTCGTGAATGAAAACGAAACGAGAGGCCAGAACCCAGAAGATGCAGAGTGACCAGAGTCAGTGATGCACATGACATGTCCCTGGAGGGCTTCCTGGAGGAGGTTCCTTCTGAACATTGAGGGAAACCACAGAGGTCAGCAGAAACAGAAGGCAAGGCCAGCAGACGCAGGGAGCTGAGAGTCACCTGCATAATCAGGAGACATTAGATGAGCACATACTACGTCCAGACTTACCTAAGTGCTGCTCAGGCGCTCTCGCTCTTTGGAACACTTTTCTTGATGTTCATTTTATGTCTTTATATTAAGAATGATTTTAAGGGGCTGTGGTCGTGGCTCAGTGGTAGAGCACTTGCTTAATGTGTGAGGCACTGGGTTTGATCCTCAGCACCACATAAAAATAAATAAAGGTATTGTGTTCATCTACAACTAAAAACACTTTAAAAATAATAATGTTAAGTTCTGAAGAAACTGCAAACCTGTATAAAATTTGCATGTGTAATAATGCTGAATATTTTCCCTCCGGAACCATTGAAAAGTTGCTGACCTGGTATCCCACCATCCCGTTTTCTAGTGTTTATTTTCTACAAAGAAGAACATTTCATGACACAGTAAAACCTCAGGTCAGAAGTTGGCGTTCAGAGTTCACTAGTTGATAGTTTCGGCTCCATAGACCTCACGCCAGCTTTGCCAACCATCTCCCAAATGCCCTGTGTACCCGGCGGCCCCCTTCAGTGTCCCGAGGTGTGAGCCTCTCAGATCTCCTTAGCCTGGCCGGCCGCCCAGCGCTCCCTCCACGGCCTTGAAGCTTTGGAAAACTCCAGGTCAGCTCTCTTGTAGAATTTGGGTTCGGCTGCTGTTTCCTCCTGGCCAGACTCAGGCTACGTGCTTGTGGCAGGGCTGTCCCTGGTGGCGCTACTGGGTGCTTTGCATTTGTGACATGAGTGGTGATGTTAAATCTGGTCACTTCATTAAGATGGCGGTGGCAGGTATCTCCACTGAGAAGTTATTCTTTCTCCCTTTGTAATTAAATAGTTTGTAAAGAAATACTTAGAGGCCGTGTAACCATCCAGGCCTCACCGAATCTCACGCACTGACTTCTGGAGCAGGACTTGTAGTCTCTTATCCCACAGGTTACAGTCCACGACGGTCATTGTTTCTTAGAATGCTCAAATTGTCCCAGATTTGGCCCGCGGTGGCCCCTTCAAGTGGCTGCAGGGCATTTTGACATATCTCCATCTTCCTTTGTCATTTCATGACTTTCTGGCACTAAGAGGTTTTTCCGGGCCCCCTTGTCTCTTCCCTGCCCTGGAACCAACGCTGGAGTCCCTGGTGTGAATTCGGGTCCTCTTTAATTGGCCACCACCCGCCACCCACAGAGAGGCCCTCAGCCGCCCTTCCCCCGGGCTCTGGCACTCCCCGCCAGGCGCCCTCGGTGGGTCACCCCTTCCACGCGGGGCCTCTGAGCCCTCTCTGGCCGCTTCGCTGTGGACACCCATGCTCCTCAACAGAGCTAGCAGGTGCTCAGGCCAAGCTCTACGCCAGGTCCGTGTGATCCAGACCACAGGCTCTTCATCGCTTTGTTCGCCGCAAAATCCTGCCGCTCCTCTGGACTGCTCGTGATTCTCCCAGCTGGGGCGTCTAAGGACGGAGCTTCGCCACAGACGGGCTCCCCAGGGGGAAAGAGCAGGCCACCTCCAGCCTTCCCTGGGGCTGCAGACCTGGCCCTCTCTCCCACTGGCTTGCAGCCTCAGTCGGGACCTCGGACCTCCCCAGGGTGAAGCTGGGGGTTGGGGTGCCTTCCTGCCTGTGGCAGATGATAAAAACACCTCACTTTTTCAACAGCACTTTACAGTTCGCAAAGCTCTCAGGAAACTCGAGTCTTCCCGACAGTGAGGATCCAGTCTATTTTATAGTCAGTGGCTTGGAGGCTCAGGTGGTGGCCGGCAAGAGACTTGACCCAAAGAACTGAGACCGCCAGTGTCAGAGGTGGGAACCCCATTTAGGCCTGGCTGCCCAGGTCCAGGCCTCTGCACCCCACCATCGGCTTCCGTCTTTGGGGGTGGCTTAGCTCAGAAGGGCTCACCACACCCCTGTCCCCTCCTGAAGACCCTCGGCGTGTGCTCTGGATCCCACATGGTGGGACCGGGTGGCTCCATCCCTGCCCTCTGGAGCTCACGATCTGGGGCAGACGTCATGGGGAGCTGGGCACCCACACCCTCTCTTCCTGGAGGCCCAGCGCCTGTCCCTTCCCACTGGGACCAGTCGCTACAGGCCGAGCCAGCGTGTCTTATGAGGTCATCTGCCTCACTGTCCCTGGTGAACCCATCGGCACCCAGGACAGCATCTCCCCTCGAACTGGTGTCCCCGCTGCTTGGAGTCCTGCAGGAGGAAACCAGTCCCTGAAGGACGGAACTCCACAGTCAGCGGGAGCTGATGGCAGGTCCGCCCGGGGCTCGGGGCGGCTCCCCCAGCCCAGAATTTGTTCTCCTGCTCAGGCCCCGTCACAGGCGGGGCAGCCAGCCTGGCAGGCGCGGTTACGAGCCCTGCACGTGTACAGGGACCAGCCACCGGTGCTGCCTCGTGGGAGCCTCAGGGAAGCCAGGTCCCTGCAGCTGGGCCACACCACGGGCCCTGGGAGAGGTGCCCGCTTGAGTCAGCCTGAGCTGAGCTCAGCACGAACTCACCGCCCTGCCCAGCGCGCCACTCCCTGCAGTGGGAACAGCCTTGGTCCCCCGAATTCCACAGGCTGGGAGCCGAGTGCGGCGCAGCCCAGGGCGTGCAATGCCACCCTCGGAAAGAGAGCCGCTGCCACCAGGAAGGACCGTGGGGCACTTCCAAGGCCTCCACCCACCCCAGGAAACCTCAGGGGCCTCTAACCCTTCCAGGGTGGAGGACAAGGTCATGGTCAGCAAAGGGGCCGTCAGGGGTAGGACCTTGACCTGAGTGTCCCCTGTGGCCCTGGTAAAGACGGACTTCACAGACAGGGAGCATCTGCTGGGGGCTGGGATGACAAGGCACCAGAAGAGAAGGGGTCTGTGGGAAAGTGCCTGGGGTGTCCGCAGCTCTGCCCGCCTCACAGGGCTGTCGTGAACCCCCGTGTCAGGGCCTCGGCTTCCCATCTGGAGAACGAGATCCCGATTCCAGAGGGGTTTCTGAACTGCTCTCTGGGAGCCTGAGGTTTCGCACAGGGTCTTGGCCCACGGGGGGAGGGCAAGGCCGAGTCCCAGAGCTGGCTCTTGGGTGCCTCTCGCTGCTGCATGGGGGTGGGAATCGGGAAGGGCTAGGAAACAGCGAGTGTGAAGACCCGGAGAAGCCTGGAGCCCCGGCTCCCCCGTCTCTATCAGCAGGCCTGCTGTGCAGACCACTGTGCACAGGAAGGGACGGGGAGGAGGGCGGACAGCACCTCAGGGCCCCTCGGCCGCTCATCCCTGCAGGGCCAAGAGGGTGGTAGCTGTGAGGCCGCTGGGAGAAATACCCCCAGGAGCAGGGTGCGGGGGCGCATAACCCCAGCCACTGGAGAGGCCGAGGCAGGAGGACCACAAGTTCAAGGCCAGCCCGGCAACCTAGCGAGGCCCTGAACCAAAATAAAAAATAAAAAGGGCTGGGAAGGTAGCTCAGTGGTAGAGCACCCCTGGGTTCAGTCCCAGCACCACAAAAAGAAAAAGAGGAGGAGGGAAAAAAAAAGGAGGAGAAAGATAAAAAGAAATACTCCAAGGTCCCTAGTCCAGCGAAGGGGTACAGGGACAACAGGGTGTTTCTGCCCGGGGATCTCGGGGTACCTGGGATCTGACTCTTACAATTACGGCCCCAAAAGTTCAAACTAGAACTCCCATGTGCTCCAGCAATGGCACCTCCGAATGCACACCAAAGGGAACAGTCGGCACGGCAGAGACCCTGTCCCCGGCAGCAGAGGCAGGCGACCCACCTGGTGTCCGTCAACAGGGGGGTAAAACGTGGCCATATACACGCTCCTTGGCCTTCAGAAACGAAAAAGTCCCGTCCTCAGGGCATTACGCTAAAAGAGCCGAACAAGGCCCAGAGGGATGGAGGGCCCACCCTGCCACCTACACGTGGAAGCTAAAACCACGGAACGCTGCAGTCACCCGCCCACCCAGCCTCACACCTGCTTGAGGGGAGGGTGGCAGGGCGCCGGACAGCCTCTCCGTGGTCCCCAGGATCTCGGGCCACACGCTCTGCCCTCTGGCCCTGCTTCTCTGCCCCGGGTGAATCTGGAGGCTCCCTGCCACAGCTCAGTCCCCCAACAACTCCAAAGCATCTGGCCTCACACTCGCCCTGGCTGTCCTGCCTGGAGAGTCCATCCCCGACCAGTGGTGCCACCGTTTGCCTGCGTCCTGTCCCATCCTGTTAGTCGTGGGGACTTGGCCCTGGAAGCCCCCCTGCTACTCCTCCTCCCTGGCTCAGTCACGTCACCTTCGTCATGGCCTCATGACTCCTCCTGTCCACCCCTGACGAGGGCTGGCTCTGTCCCTTCAAGAAGACACCGTGAGAGGCAGGCCTAGCATCTGGCACAGGAAAGGTGCCCAGGAGCCATCAGGCCAGCAAGGGAATCAGGGAGCAGGAAGCCAATTGGCAGTCCTCTCCAGAGCCGTGGTCACTCTCTGTCCCTCGTGGTGGGCAGACAACACTCTGGCATCACCTGCACCCCACCAAGCTGCCAGTCCCCACACACAGAAAGCACAGGTGGCGGAGCCCGCTCAGCGACACTTGGAGTCATTGCTTGAGGGGAAAGTTGGGTGGTGATCTTCTAGAACACAAAAGAATAAGAAGACACCAGACAAACTCAAAACCGCTGGCTGCCCCGCCCTGCCAGGCCCCTCTGCCAGGCCTCGGTCTGCCCATCTGTACCATGAGAGAATAAAGCCACACAAGGCCAGGGAAGCGCAGGCAGAGGGGGCGCAGAGATGGAAGATTCCAGAAGGAGGGGCTGGGTCCAGGGTTCAGAGCAGGAGTGGGAGAAGGAGCAGGTGGAGGCGGGGGCGGGGGGAGGGTGTGGGGTGCGCAGGTGAGCTCAGTGGAGCGGAAACCAGGCCTTGAAGGAGCCTCGTGGAGGGGTGAAGGGGCCATGGCCCCTGCTGGCTGCACAGGAGGGACCCACCCCCTGTCGTGGCAGCAGCTGTCCCCAAGCAGCAGTAGCTCCGGCAGCTCCCAGGAAGACCCCCAGGAACCTGGGCACCGCTCTCGCCCCTCCCAGCTCAGCCAGGTGACTCGCATGTCCCCTCATGAGCAGATCACTGTGGACTGGGGTTCGGGACAGTTGGACAGCAGGTTCTGTCCCCATCACAACGGGGACTTATTCTGGGGGATTGAGGACAGGGCCTCCTGCTCTCCTGTCCTAACAAGATCCAAACAGGCTCCTCTGGAAGAGGGCTGACCCCAGGGTGGTCATGTTTCTGTGTCACAGACATTTGTCAAAGACCGGCTCCATGGGCGGCCCAGAGCTGACCAGCTGACCAGAGGCGGAACGGGCTGGCCATGCCCCCTTACACCACACAGTCCCCTGGGCAATGGGCTCTGGGCTGAAGGGCAGCCGCTACTGTTGTCTCAGGTGCAGGGACATGTCCACCCTGGCAGCCCCTCCAGGACAGGGCCTCATGTGCACAGCTGAGCCGGGCAGAATGGGTGACTCAATGGGTGACGCTAGGGCCAGGGACCTTTGGTCCAGAGCACAGCAGGGTGCAGGTGGACAGCAGAGGCTTCTGGGCTCCATCCAAGTTCTGAGACGAGTCCTTCAAAACAGAAGTTAAGACTTTGGGCTCCGACTTGTATTCCTGATTTGTATTCCTGCTCTGCCTTCCTGCCATGTGACTTCGGGGAACAAACCTTCCCGAGCCTCGGTATACCCCTCTGTCAAATGGGAACGACATGGACAACGCCTCTGAGGAGTTACTACAAGGACCAAAGGCGTCCAGCAGAGGAGCGTCCACGATGGTCGCGCAGTCTCGTCGTCGTGGTTGTGGTCTCCGCCGCCATCAGAAAGGCAGGGAAGAGCTCCAGGAAGGCTCCCCTGAAGGTCCCACTCAGAGCAGGGGTCGGGACCCGGGTCCATTCGACTTGTCAGGGGCATGGCGGTGCCTCGTGCGTCTCTGAGCCCAGGAATGGCGACCTGCAGGTGCTCAGAGTGTTGACTTAACCCAAGCGCCAACAGTGCTCAGCACTCATGTCCACTGCACCACCAACAGTTCTCACGTCCACCGCCAAGTCATGTGGAGGGCAGGTCTGCCCCACTGTCCCGCGGCCCTGGAGGTTCTGGGGGCCGGGGGCTCTTGGAGATGGAGGAAGGGGAAGCACTGGGTTCCGGGAGCAGAGGCCTCCTGAGTCAGAGGTGGACAGCAGGGCTAGGGCCCTGGTCCTGTCCCGTGCTGCCACGCCCCTCCTCCCGTGCCCCTCCCCAGCGTCACCCTGCAGTGCAGCCCTGCAGCCCCCCAACGCCTTCCCAAGAATTCCCAGGGCAGTGGCCACACCAGAGGCCAGACGGGCCCAGGGCTTCCAAACTCCCTCCACGCGCCCCGGCCCTGGTTCTGCTTGCTCCCGCTGCCGCCCTGCTGCCTGCACACCACCCTGCCACCGCACGTGGCTCCTCCCTCCCTCCAAACCCCAGCGTCCTTTGCCGCACTCAGTCCTCCAGCCCTGCTCTTAGGTTTTCCTCTCGCCAGCTCAGGGCGCCTGGCCTGAGTCTGGCAAGTCCTGGGCTGCAGGACAGGGACAGGCTGAGGGGCTCCCTGCAGGTCCACCTTGAGCAGCACTCACGCTGACAGTCACATGGTACCAGGGATGCACAGGACTCGCATGTCCAGGCATCGAGCTCAGTGCTGCGCAGCCACAATCTCACCTAGCTCTCCTCTAGGTATTATCAGTCCTCCTTTATGGATGAAGAAACAGTGGTCCAGAGAGGCAAAGCATTTTGCCCAAGGTGCACAGCATGGTAAATAGCGGAGGTGGTAAGACTTCCTTGGCACCTAGGCTTTCCTGTGAACTACCATCTCTGCTTCCAAGGTCACCACCTGGGGTAAGCCAGTGTCTGTCTATGGTGGATAGTGTCCTTGTTTTTGGCCTGACTACCCAACTCCTGAGCCTCTGTCCCGCTCTGAGGCCCTCTGACCTTAGTCTGGTGGAGGCCATGCCCTCCTCTAAAGGCCTTCCCAGTTAGGGGCAGTGGCAGTGGCAGTGGCCGTGGCCATGGGCAGTCGTGCCCAGTGTCTGGAGTGTGATGGCCTGTGTTGACAGTTCTGTTGGCAAGAATGGAAGGAGGGGCTGGGGCTGGGGCTGGGGCAGAGCACTCGCCTAGCACACAGGAGGCACTGGGTTTGATCCTCAGCACCACATAAAATAGGTGAGTAAAGGCACTGTGTCCATCTGCCACTAGAAAAATTAAAAAGGAGGAGCAGGAGGAGCAGGAGGGGGAGGGAGGGATGCCAGGAGACCCAAGGGATGAGCAGGGCAGACACCCACTCCTGCTGCTGCCACCAATGGCATCCCCCTCCCCCTTGCTGAGCAAGCCCTGGGAGGCAGGTACCGCCCGCCCCACCCAGCTGGGGGCCAGATCACAGTCGTCCTTGTCTCCTAACAAGGACAAGCGTGCAGATAGGCGAGGGCCTATGCTTGGCCCCTGAGAGGTGATGGGGGCCTGTGGGGCTTCAGAGTCTCGGGAAGTGGCTACAGCACTCTGTCCCCTTCCCGTGTGCTCTGCTGGGGGCGGGAGCCACGTGGGACTTCCGGGGGAGTGACCTGGAGGCAGAGCACAGACTTAAGGCCCTGACCACCCACCGAGCCACTGGCTCAGCAGCTCCTGGTCCACCCAGCACCCTGCCGGTCAGCTCCTTCTGCTGCGCCATCATTATTAGTTATTAATCCTCCCGGCGGCTCTGTGAGGTGGGTGCGGCCATCTCCAGCTCCCAGGGGAGGAGGCAGGTTCGGGTAGATTCGCTTGCCCAGGGCCCCAGTCAGGCAGAGGCGGAACTTACATTTGAACCCTGGTCCATGTGACCCCCGAGGCCAGTGTCCTTCTCCCACCCTGCACTGTCAAAGAAGGGGACAGATGGCCTGTGGAAAGGCTGCTGGAGGGCCGGCAGGGTCCCAGGCCTGCACCCCGTCGTGATCCACCGCGGCTGCCTTGGCCAGGCTGACCCAGACCCGGTGAACTTCCTCTGTGGAGTCAACAAGGACTTGAGGCTCTGAGGGCCAGAGAGGGGTCCAGCCCTGGTGAGCCCCCCTGGAACGCGTCAGCCTCCCAGACAGCAAAACGCTCCTCAGGTCTGCCCCACAGTCCTGGCCAGTCAAGGGCCTCTATTTTCAAGATAGTGTCTGACTGGGACAAGGACCAACAAGTGGCAAGAAATGTGGACAGTGGCCTCAGCCATGGATGGAAATCCCTGCTCTGTCCATTTTTGATAGGGCGGCCTCAGTTTCCTCATCTCTAAAATGGGGGTGATGGTTGAGCACCTTAAGCTCTCTCCATGGAACAAGGCCCACATCGGCTGCTGTTGTGACCTGGTTGAGCAGCACCTAGCTCAGCTGTAGGACCAGACCGCCGGCCCCACAGGGTCAGACACCCATGAACTCGGGCAACTCCGTGCCTTCTGGGTCTGTTTCCGTCTTTAAAAGTCAGACTGTACCAGCTCACCCAGGGCCCTTCCACCCTCCAGGAATTCATAAAGTGGAAAACGTCATGCACAGGTGGGCCCTCCCTGCCCACAGCGTCCCAGCTGTGCGACCCTGCACTGGGTGCTGGGGCAGCACAATGCGCCGTCGAGAGAACCCGCCCATCTGGCTGCTGCCGCCTCACCTCCCCTGGCAGAGAGAAAACACAAGTCCCTCCTGCAGGTGTCGGCAGCGGGCGGCAGGGCTGTGTTCCCGCAGCACAGACACTGCCCCCGCCCCCGCCCCCGGGGCTCCTTTGGGCTCTGAGACGCCTGCCAGCCATTCTCACCACCACACAGCCCCGCCCCCTGGGGACCAGCCAGTGGCAGGGAGGGGGACAGGGTGGCTCCCAGCCTGGGCCCATGAAAAGCTCCTCAGAGGCCTCTTCCCACATCAGGGAGATGATTCCTAGAAGCCCCGACTTTGGCGGCTGCACAGAGCTGGGCCCAGACTGCTCGCGGTCACAAGATCCTGGGAGGTAGAGCCACTGTCCCAGGCGTGAGGCAGCTTGTCTGAAGTCACGCAGGCAGGACCAGAACCCAGAACCCCGGGCCTTTCCATCTGCAGAAGAGGCCCTTTAGCTGGACGTGAACCAACACATCAGCCCCTGAGGCCAGGCCAACACATGGCAGGTGGCGGGCCCTGCCTGGACGTCCCCTCTCGCAGCTCTGACCCTGCAGAAGTCCGGCCACTGGGCTGGGATTTGTTGTCACTGTTTTGCTTTTTCAGATGGAACCCAAGCCACTTTGCAAAGCCCTTCCTGGGACTGCCATTCATAAGCCTAGTGACATTTTCACAGCCTCCCTGGGACACATCCAGTTTACAAATGAAGAAACCGAGGCCCCGGCGCTGGAGGGTTGGGTTCAAGGCCACACAGCCAGTCCCGACCCAAGGGAGACTCCAAACTCTGACCCCAACTACTCTGCCTCCTGTTCCTGGCCACCAGGGCCACAGGCAGAGCCAAGCAGCTGGGCAGGGTACGGCAAGGTCGGGTTCTAGAAAGAGGCCATGGGAAGGGTCGGGGGACCTGGAGCTGGCCCATGGGTCTCAGCACGGTCCACGAAGGGCCGACGAGGGTGCCGGGACTGTGTCCCCTGCTTGCTGTCCTGGGACAAGCCTCGGCACCAGTCCCTGATGCCCCCAAACACAACGCTCCAGGCCTGTCACCTGAAGTTCCCCAGACACGCTAACTCGCCTGCGCTTCCAGGTAGTGTCTACTGCTCCTTCGGCCCCTCCGGGGATCTGTGCCTGGGTCTGGTCTCCCCCACTGGAGGGGCTCCTTCAGGGAGCCATTGGCGTGTCCGGCGAGGACAGTAAGGTTGACCAGATTCGGCACAGGACGCCCAGTAACACTCTGAGGAATGATGGGCCACTCTTTAGTACTAGTCTATCCCAAATATTGCATGGGACATGCTCATACTAAAAAGTTGTCCTGTGCAATATTTGAGAGACACTTACCTTAAAGTCATTGGTCTGAAGTTCAAACTTATCTCGGCCCTGGCTCTGCTCTGGCAGCCTGGTCTGAGGACAGACTGCAGAGGAGGCACCCCAACTTGAGCCCTGGTCTCACTTTAACAGAACCAGCAGGTGACCCCAGTGAGTTGTGGGCACAGGGAAGTGGCCATGAGCTACTGACTACAGTCCTGCACAAGCAGGTACAGGGGCCCCTGAGGCAGAAGCTGGAGGGAGCGGCTGTGTGAAGGGCAGTGGGCCTGGAGCACCTCTGAGTCAGTCCCTTGAGAGGTGGCAGGAGCCCTTCGCCCACCAGAAGCAGGAGGTGCGTGGCTGCGGCCACGTCAAGACGCGCTCTGAAGAGAATCGGCCTACCAGCCGCCCCTGCAGAGCCGGGAGAAGCAACAGAGCAGCATTGTCCGACTATCTGCAGTCACGCCCCACAGGGCTGTGACCCTGTCCCCATGGACAAGCAGATCCCTGCCACGCGAAGGGGCCAGGGCCAAGAGAGGCTGTGATTGGGGTGGGGCCCCCTGCGCTCCCAGCCTAAGCCCAGCACTTGGGCCCCACCAAACAAAAGCCACCTTCTAATTGCCCTGTTTGCCCTGGCATTAGGGCCAACTGGGTCCCACAGATTGGGCCCATAGCTGGTTCCCAGGGCCTTGCAGCTCATCTGCCCAGCCCTGGGCACAGCTCCCAGCGGGAGGGCAGTTAGCCTTCAGCTGTGGCCGCCCCTCCTGCCTGCTGGGCACCTGGCCAGGTCCTGGCTCCCCAAGCTGCTGGGTGCTGGGATGATCTAACTGAATCTATGTCTAGGCCAGATAGGAAGCAATACCAGATGAATGAGCAGGGCTCAGGCTGGCTGGACAGACAGGGATTGCATCCCATTTACAAGCTGTGCAGCCTTGGGCAAGTGAACTCGCCTCTCTGAGTCTCAGGTTTCTAATCTGCAAAACAGAAGGAAAAGTAGTAACTGAGGCATTGTGCTCTGGCCAGAGAAGGTACTCAATGAGTATTATGGGGTCTCCAAATTTGTACTCCTTCTTTTTTTCCTTCCTTTCTTCCTTCGTTCCTCCCTTCTTTCCTTCCTTCCCTCCCTCCCTACCTCCCTTCCTTTCCTTCCGTACCAGAGATTGAACCCAGGGGCATTTAACTACTGAGCCACATGCCCAGCCCTTCTCACTTTGAGACTGGGTATTGCTAAGTTGCCGAGGCTGGCCTCAAACTTGGGATCCTCCTGCCTCAGTCTCCTGAGTCTCTGGGATTGTAGGTGTGCACCACCACACCCAGCTCTTCCAAATTTCTAAAACCATTAGCCTGACGGGGGGTCCAGGATGGGGGACAGCAGGGGAAGATGGAGTGACAAGGTCCTCAGGCAAAGGAGGTGGAGGGATCTGAGGGGCAGTGTTCAGAGGGCAACAAGTACAGGCCCCTCCCTCACTCCTGCCCAGAACGCCGATGCCAGCTCGGTGCTGGACTGTCCCACTGATCACCCCGTACTCATCGCCTGGGTGGATTCTGGTCTGGGTGGCCCCTGGACCCAGCCCCAGTGAAGTGCAGGTTTTCTGTACCCCGCCACGTGCCACCCTGAGATGCTGGCCAACCGTGTTTCATGCCAACATAAGCTGCTCACTTCCTGCTCCCTTTGCCCATCCCAGGAGGTTGCTGCAGGGGACAGCGCCCCCTCCCTCGGGAGGAAGCCCAGCTGTCCCAGCAGCCGAAGTTCATCCCGCGCCTGGGCCGGAGCTCTGGCCCGGGTCTGAGCCCCGGGTGGACAGGGGTGCGCGGGGCGCTCTGCTCACTTTCCAGCCCGTCTTCTCACGCTCTTTCCTGTGGGTGGCAGCCTGGAGCGCCTCCTGAGCCCTACGTGGGACCACTGAAGGTCTGGATGTGGGAGAGCATGGATTGAGTCGTGGCCTTGGGAAGTCCTTCCTTCTCTGTGCCCACTGTCCCCGGCCCTAGAGAAAAGGGATGGAGCAAAAGGGACACAGGGTGAGATGTGGAGGCTGCACTGCACCGACAGGGCCGAGCAGCAGGAGACAGCTCTGCATTTGCGTGCCCAGCCCCTTCTCCAGGCCCGTCAGGGGCCAGCTCCAAGATCGGCAACAAACGAGGACAGGTAGGAAAGGGAGGAGTCCCCCCCGGGGCAGGAAACTTGGTGCAGCAGAGACAGAAATAAGAGCAAACAGATCCATTGCCAAGGCAACTGAGCTGCAGGCTGAGGAGGCCTGTGCGTGCCTGTCAGGTGGGACATCTGCCTGCCACCTGGGTGTGATGCCAGTGCTGCTAAGGGCCCATCACCTGCGCACTGATGCTGCACATGCTGATGACCACAGCTGAGGCCAGCGTCGCCAGGCTGGGCAAGGTTCGAGGCCCTTCTCCCACACTCGGCATCCAAGCCACAGCAGAGCGGGACCCTGGGAAGCACTCGTTCTCACCATGCATCAGGCCACCAGATGGAGGCCGCGTGCTACCCGCAGCCGCTTTAGCCAGGAAACGCACCCGTGCCACACGACCTCTGGCTGCAGGATAGGAGGGGCCACCCTGGCTCACACTCTGGCAGCCTCTGACTCTCCCCCAGGTCCTGCTCCAGCAGGAAGTGCAGCCAGTTCTCCTGACCCGGGATGGAGCCAAGAGCCCTGATCCAACTCAGCTCTCCCCGGCAGTGGTGGCTGTGCCTCTGTCACCTGCTGTGGAGGCCAGGTCTGGAGGGGCTGCAGCCAAACCCAGCTCCCCTGGGCTCCAAGCAGAGGTCCCCATCCCTAGCTCGTTCCCACACTGTTCTGCTCCTCCTTCTGCAAATGAGCTAAGGCCAAGAGGCAGAGGCTGTCCTGGCCTTGCCCCAGGATAACCCTCAGCTGCCAGCTCCAGGGAGCTCAGCCTGGGGACTTACCACGTCCCTGTCTGTTGCTCCTCAGCTCTGCTTTCAGCCCCAGCTAAAGAGGTTTGCTGTGGCCTGGGATACCAGAACCAGTTCCAGGTAAATAAATGGCCCTGCCCCTGGTGGGATCTTAGGAGAACGGGATCCGGCCCAGTGGGACTGTGACAAGGATACTCCCTGTCTGTGGGCCCAGACCGCCTAGGTGACCATCTCCTTCACTGGAAGCAGAGCTCTACAAGGACAGGGCGTGACGCACTGATAGCACGTGGTACAGTGGGCACGCTGGCCCTGGGATGCCGGGTCCTTGGAGCCCCAGAGCCCACCAGCCCTGACTCCCTAGCAGGTGAGGTACCTCCTCCCGGGTCTTCCCCTCATCTGGAGACTAGAAAACTGCCGCCTAACGCAGGGTTCAAGGATGAAACGGAGAGCGCCTAGCACAGCCTCGGCTTCCCGACAAACAGGCGGCGGGGGCATGGGGGCAGGCCTCGAGCAAGAGGGGGACACCCAGCTCCCTGCAACCTCTAACGTGGAAAGCACGACACCAAGATGGCAAGGAGCACCGCAGGCTGGAGCAGTTTGAGAAGGAAGGGCGACGACCACAGGCTTCGCGCTTCAGCGGCAGCTGCCACCAGGCGGGAACCAACAACTCCACAGTGGGGTGAGGAAGACGGCACCTAGCAGCTCCGTGACCAGGGACTGGATGAGGGCAGGAGAAGGGCTTGCTGGTGCTGTGCCCAGTGCCATGGGACATGGCCAGGGAGGCGCTGCTCTCTCCCTAGGCCAGCTTCCACTCCTGCTCAGGCACCAAGGCGCAGCCCTGGAACCTGAGACTCGCGTGACTACTGTGTCAGCAGCTTGCCTGGCATGGTGGCGGGGCCACTGGGAAGCTGTAACAGTGAAAGCGAGATGTGTCTGGGCTGGGGCCAAAATTCTAAGGCCTTCGCAAGAAATAACAAACCATGGACAGAAAACAAAGGCAGACACTTGTAATGAGCTTTGGTGACTCCAGGTCTGCAGGCCAAGGAGACACAGGTCTTGGTTAAGCTTTTGAAGGATCTGGGTCAACACTAAACATCTCAAGGTGTGACAACACATACAGCTTGGCCTACAATAGAGATCCAACACAAACCTGGCATCTAGTGGTGGGTCCGACTCCTTGTCCACATTGCCCCTCGTCCCGGCCCTGCAGGAAGCTGCTCTGATTTGCTCCCCACCAGGGCGTTGTGAACAGCAATTCCATACAGCCCCCATGCCTGGGGTGCCTCCTGGGAGACCACTGGAAGGAAAAGTGAGAGCGCACGTGGAGGGCAGGGCCCGCGGCACTCCCAGCGAGACCCAAGAAGCCACAGCCAGATCTCCACCCACACCAAACACTCCAGCACCTTGTGCAAGACGTGGAGCTCTGGAAAGGAGAGGCAAGGTCTAAAGAACTGAAAACGAGCTCCCTGGTAACAAGAGGAGTCACTACGTACCCACCGTGCAGGCAGGCCACCTCGAGCAACTGCACTGCCATGCAAACCTGCTGGCACTGTTCCCATTCAACAGCAGAAGGGACTGCAGAGGCCGGAACTGGGGTCTAAGCCGAAGGAGTGCCTGACCTTGCTCCCACGCTGCTGTTCCCCTCCCCGAAAGCCAAGTCAGTCCCTCAGACTGTGTCCCCTGTGTCCTCAGAACATAAAGTGTACCCGTGCTTGTGGGCACACACACTCTGGTCTGCCAGGGCCTCCAGCTGGGTCGTCATAAATCTCCTTTGTCTCTAGCTCAGCCTAAGCTCGACATCTCGCCTGCTCATCGCTGCCCAGTCAGGGGCTCTGGGGAAGGGACTTGCAGTCCAACTGTGAAGTGTGCCAAAGGGGCCCTGCAGCACCCTGGTCCCAGATGGTCTGATCCGAGCCAGATGAACTGGACATCCAGATGGGAGGCTGATAGCATGCACCGCATCGGCAGAGTGGCCAGAAAAACAAAGGAAGGTGGGCGTTAGCAAGCTCTTCCTCCCCGCCTTTTGCTAAAATCTGGGAAAGGCTCTTAGGAAGCCCCACGAATGTCAGGGAGGAGGCCTCCAGTCAGGATGCAGCTTCAGAGACACAAACCTGCCAGCCCTGGCTGCTGACCTTGGGCACGTGAGGTTAGTTCACTGGTGCTTCCTTATAATGACACTGGGGAAAATGGAAACAGCAGCTACTCTCATCATTCTGAGCCCAAGTCTGCCCTGGCCTCTCTTCCCGTGACAACCCTTACGTCACCAAGGACTCCCAAAAGCAGCCAGCATGCTCCAAGGTCTGTTAGAGAAAGACCAGGGGCTGCTCCACTGAGCCCTCCCCTTCAGGCTGGGCACTAGAACACTACCAGGGTCCTTGAATCTGGATTCCAGCTCTTAAGGCCAAAAAATTAAGATGGAGGCCATGGGTTTTGTTTGGGATAAAATAAAAACACAGTCATTAAATGCAGTGCCCCAACTTACTGGCTGGAAATAGATGGACTCCCCGTGGAGTTGACAAGAGGCCCAGAGAAATGACTATGGTCCATCAGTGTTCTGGTGCCGACGCCCAGAGGGCCGTGCGCTCAAGGACCAGCGCAGCGTCTCCAGGATGGGAGCAAGCAGCAGTTGACACCTCAAGTCATTCGTTTATTTCTCAAGATGTGCACACTCAAGTAGTGAGTTGGCCAGGACAACTCATGGCTCCTAGGTATGTACAGGTCCTTCAACGGCTTGGGTTACAGACAACTTCATAGCTAGCGCACCACACACACGAGATAAAACAGGAAGCCTAAACCCCAGGCCACTCCAGGAAAAATGAGGGGGGGAGGGTAATAATGCAGCATCCTGTGGGGGAATCAATCAATGCACGAGGAGGGACAACAGAGGAGTGGAAGGCAAAGCTAGTTCAATCTCCGTCAACTGCAGCTTCCGTGGGGATGTTCAGGGCATCGAGTTCAACAGGTCCTTTAAGAAGCTCTCTGGATCAGTGATTTCTGACAGAAGACCTGGAAAACACAGAGCAGAGGGTGGGTAGGAGCAGCATGCACAGCACCCAGCCCCAGCAGAGTTAACAAGGTCAAGAGAGACTGAGGTGAGCAGGGCTGCCTGAGGCCACACAGACGCACAAGCAGGCCCTGGGCTGACAAAAACCTTCCGCTAAGGCCACTGCTAGGAATAGTCAAATGCAGAGGCCCCAGGCTCTTGGAAAAGCTGCTCAGTTGGCAGTGGGCTTGGAAGAAAGAGGAATTCACACTGTACATCATTCTAGACCTTCATCCAGTCTCATTCCCAGAGAATGAAAAGATGAATGTTAATAGAGGTATTCTCTCAAGAGTGAGATCTGGGGGGATTTTTTTTTCCCTGCATTTTTACTATTTTACACAATCCTCACAATGAGCATCAGAAACAGTGAAGCAGAGAACCAAGCTAACGAATCAGAGCGAGGCATGCTGTTACCTCTGCTTTGGCCTGGGGCAGCTCCCTCTGACAGAAGGCCGGAGGCAAGGGCACCGGGATGAGGGGGCCCTGAACTTTACTCCTAGGTGGGCTTCCCGGGCGGAGACCCAAGTCACCTCCCCCTGCTGTTACTTGGTGCTTGGGCACAAAATCCAAACATAATTGTAATGTGTTTGCAATTAGGATGACAGATTTGTTATACAAAGAATTCGCACCCAGGAGAGAATAGTGAACCTCAGTTTCGCTAGCTGTGGGATAAAGAAGTGTCGGCCAGTGTCCCCTGACCTGTCTAAAGTGCTGCCCTATTCATACACTGAAGAGGTGCTTTTTGCTATTTGATTTACCATCTGTTAAGAATCAGAGTGAAAGTCTCCCGTATCTCGCTGGGGTACCTGTGACATGAGAGGCAGGAGGAAGACGATTCACCCTGTTTCTCATGTTAATGCTCTAAACTGTTACAAAAAGTCAAAATTGAAAAGGGGCTCTACTGTTTCCTGGCTATGTTCACTTGGCCACTCACTTTATCTTGAAAAACTCAGTCACTGTGTCTATAAAAGTGGGGATAAGCAGAGTGGATGGCTCACACAGGGCAGCTGAGAGAACTGAACTCAGACTCCACAGCCCAGGAGGTGGCGAGTGCTCAGTGCACAACAGAGCTCCTGCTGGCTTATCCATGGTTTGGTGTTCACACATCCTTTCTGGGGACTTTTGGAGGGAGCTGGTTCACACCTGTGGATCTCGTAAAACAAGCCTTGAGACTGACCGGCTGCATCGAGGAACTCTGCGAAGGTCTCCACTGGCATGAACTCGTCCTGGAAGGCCTTCAGGGCCCTGTCGGCGGCTTCGTAGATGGGCATGTCACTGTGACGGATGTACTCAGCCAGAGAGCAGGACCAGCCGCCCTCCGTGTTACTGGTAGGCACCTTCTACAAGAACCAACAGACAGGGCTGGGGATGTAGCTCAGTTGGTAGAGTACTTGCCTAGCATGCACAAGGCCCTGGCTTCAACCCCAGCACTCCCAAGTCCTTGAGCTGCAGCTGGTCAGACCATCTCAAACCCACAGAGAGTCCTCCCCATGCACAGAGCTTCCTGAGGGTGTGTTCTACCTCCAGGACCATCAGACTCTGAGTCACACCTCACAGAGTCCTCACAATGCACGCTGCCACCTGAACCTAGGAGCACCGCCACAGCTGCCCACTCCTGCCCACACACTGCACAGCTGCACGCCAAAGCTAAGGGAACCCTCACCATGCGCTGATTGGACTGCTTCACTCAGACGATGACAGGAGCCACCCTAAACACTGATTTTTTGAAGACATAGCTCCCCAGAGAGGTGCATGAGGAGCTGGCAGCAAGCTTGAGGGGCATGAGGAGTGACCCAGCTACAAATGGACACTGGATGCACGGGTTTGGCCTAAGCCCTCCTCACAGCAGGGGCTAGATGCTTCTAAGGAGCAAAGTGCCTCCAAGTCAGTGAGGGGCAGCCTGTGGATGCTGAGGCAAGGTCAGAGCCAGGAGCAGAGATAGCCCACGCCCCTGCAGAAACCAGCTGGGCCCCCTGGCTTCCTTACCTTGAACATGTTGTAAATAAGATCGACGAGGGCCCAAAAGAGGAGGGAAGAACGATAAACAGAATAGTCCTTGACTGCCTTATCTGTCAGCCTGGAAGAGAAAATCAAACCCCGTGCCATGAAGTTCCTAGAAGGATACTCGCAAGGGCAGAGCAAAGCATTTGGGGCCAAGGGCCCCAAATGACCTCTGCCTCACATGGCTTGGGCTATGTGCCTTGTCTTCTTGGAAAATGCAGCTGTGGGCACGGACTTCTGAAGCCCTGGGCCAGAGGGTCACTCGTTACAAAGACATTCCATGAAATGCATCTAACTCTCCAGCACATCTTCCAAAGCACAGTGAAACAAACGGGAGGGAGACCTAAGTTCAACATGGCAACCAAAGGCTCCTGACTTACGGTTGTAAAGGGGTCCCACGTTTAGCCTTATACTAGCTTTTGGACAGGATGGTGCCTAATATATGAAGAAGGAAACAAGGTTCCATTTCAATTTTTCAATCTTTTTTTTGGTACCAGAGACTGAACTCCCAAGGGCACTTAGCCACTGAGCCACATCCCTAGCCCTTTTTATTCTGATACAGGATCTCACCAAGTTGCTTAGGGCCTCACTAAGTTGCCGAGGCTGGTTTTGAACTCGAAATCCTCCTGCCTCAGACTCCCCAGCCAGTGGGATTACGGGGCTGCATCACCACATCGGGTTATTTCAATCTTTACATTCCCACCAGGAGAAATTTTATAAACAACAGACCCAAACCAGCCAAATGCTGTCATTTGTCAAACACATGCTCTGTTAAAAAACAGCAAGCTGGTAGAAAATCAGTGTTGAGCAACAGTAATGTCTAGGATGGAGCATGCCATCACCCCAACACCTCCTAAATCCTGGGGTAATTCCAGAGCTAGCTGTTCACCACACCCCTTTATTCCTAACCTGTATTGTTGCTAAAGATTCAGTTCAGGATTAAAGACTAGTCAGTACCTTGGACCACCAGGGGCTGCCCCTGACAAGGCCATGGCCTTCACAACAGACAGCCTTGGCTTGAGGAATGATTACACCAGGTGGAGTCTAATGAAAAACAAAGACTGGACTCCCCTCAACATAGGGAGTGAAGTTTCAGAGTCAGGATTTGGTTTCTACCACCCAAGCTCTAGGAGAGGTCCCATTTGCAAATAGCCACCACATCTGCAGTAAGTAAGTAAAAGTCAGATAACCCTTGCCTTGGAGTTTTCTATACCCTGGAACACATCCTATGACTAAAGGGACAGGTACTGAACGTTCAGTACTAAAATACATGCATATGAGTATCGGTAAGAATCCTAACAGGAAGTGCAGGCCATATAGCCTGTCTCATATAGTGCCTGCCTCTCATGCTGGAGGCCCGGGTTCGAGTCCCCAGCACTCTGGGATTGTGGAAATAACAATCAAACAAGAATCCTAACAGGATATGCACAGATGTTATTTACTAGAAGCTAAAACCATGGGCCTCAAATAAAGGGAGCGCCTAGCATGAGGCAGGCCATTCACACCTGCATTCAGCAGATGCTCAAGTCACAAAAGTAAAGTAAATAAAACGAGATGAATGTTAAAATATGCTGCTTGGAGCTCCCCTCTGCCCAGGATCTCTCAAAGTGCCCCCTTTCTCCCCTGTCTACAGCCCAGGGATGCTGCAGCCTGAAGTAAAAATTACTGTCAGGTGGGCCCCTGGATGAGGGCAACTGTGCACTTCTCTGCACCCCTAAGTCCTGGCAGATAAGACAGTAGAGAAGACTGTGATGAAGGTCTGAGCAATTCCCAAGCTTAAATACCTGCGAATTCCCAGCAGAGGAGGAGCCGTTTTTTTCTGAATGTAAAATATGAAAGTCATCAGTCTGTCCTGAGCTACTTTTGTGTGTATCTGCTACTGCCCCTACCTCAAAATGTACCAGACTGAGGACAAAGTGACAGTGCCCAATCCCAGGAAGATACTCTGACACATACTGAAGCTCAAGGTCATGGAACCAAGGACCACTTCCTTCCTGAAGTGCACCTCCTCTCTGGGAGTGGATCTGGAAGAAGAAAGGCTCACGGAACACAGGACAGATGGGATAAATGCCTGTCAGCCGCAGCCTCCCCTTGGGGGGTGTCCCTGTACTGGGAAAGCCCTCAGCACCTCTGCCAGTCTGTTTCATAGGTGGCAGGCTTGCAACCTCAGACCCTGGCCAGGCTTGGCTCTTCTCTGTGGTTGTCCTGCCTGGTAAGCAGAAATTCTTGGGTAACCCTGCCCAATTTAATTATTTAAGGCTAATTAGTAAAGGTGACTAAACTGCTACAGAGAAAATGGCAACACATGAATGTAGCTCACACTGCATTTCCTAATTAAGTTTTGACCTAACTGGCTTTTCTTTAACTGCCTGGGACAATAGTGAATTCCAGTCTCCTAGCTGAAGGCAGAATAACTCTAGTAGGCTCAGATTTCACACCTGCCATGGAGAACCTGCGCCCAATAAACAGTCACTCTGTCTGCCATGAATGCAGGCTCAGTCTGGCTTATCAACAATGTTATATTCACAAGGGCTAACTTTAGATTTCAAGTAGCTAGTTAACTATTAATGCTCAGGCTCTTAGGAAACACTGGCAAGTGACATGTATGGAATGGGGACAGCAGTTATATAAAAAAGCTAACAAGATTCACTGCCCGCCTCCACCCAAACAGGCTGGTATCGGCCAGATTCAACAGGACAGCTCCAGTCTGGTTCTTCTGGGGCAGGAAATGCCTATAATCAGAAAATGCTTGCTATCTCAGAGCTGACAGAGGTAAAGAAACCAGGTATGACATTTCGAGCCCCTGCTATTTCACTTGGTTTGTCATTATCATGAGCCTGAAAGTCCCTGTCTATTTCCCCGCTGGTCTATATGTGTGGAAATGATCCTCAGATCCTAAACTAAAGGATCCAGAGGACGAGAGCAGAATCAAAGGGACATCTTCCAGAAATAAAGCAGGGGCACATTTCACTCAAGTGGTAACAGCAAGCCACTGGACTACCTGACATCGGCCTGAGTGGGGCCAGGGCTCCCTCCACACACGGCCACCACCGTGGTCATCTTGAAGAGCTGGGGTGGTTGCTCTTGTTTGCTCTTGTTTTTCTCCCAAGATACCTCCCATCTGACCCAAACGGCAGCACAAGGTCATGGAAGCAAGGACCACTTCCTTCCTGAAGGGCCCCTCCTCTCTGGGAGTGTGCCCAGGATTGGGAGAGTGGGACTGGAAGAAGACAGGCTTACAGAACACGGGACGGGAACAGCAACCAAGAAGTGAGAAGGACGAGCTTTTAATTATGAAAAAAGAAACCCCTGGGCTGGGGCTGGGGCTCAGTGGCAGAGCGCTCGCCTAGCATGTGTGAGGCACTGGGTTGGATTCTCAGCACTGCACATAAATAAATACAAATAAAGGTCTGTCAACATCTTTAAAAAAATTAAAAAATAAAAAAATAAATTCCCTATCATGGTCATGCTGAAACTTCTTAGTTTATGGCAAAACAAACATAACAAAAAACCTAGTTACCTGGCTTAGACCCTGCTGGTCCTATGATTCTCATTAGCTGTATCACCCGGTGCCTAGCTGCATTCCTCCCTGAATTTTCTACAGAACGTAAATCTGGCTTCACTTTTCCAGAGGATGAATACAAAACCCAGAGAGGCCCAAGCAACTGCCAGCCAGCAGCCTAGACTCTCAGTGTCAATGTCAACTGCTGAGTCAGATGAGCACACCTTCGCCTAGCACACGTGGATCGGTCATCTTTGAAACACATCAGGGGCTGGGGGAGATAGCTCAGCTGGTAGAGTGCTTGCCTTGCAAGCCCAAGGCCCTGAGTTCGATCCCCAGTACCACCAAAAAAAAAAAAGAAACACATCAGACACAATCCAGACAGCAGCTTCCTAAAGCAGGTACTGACCTGGTGGCCCCCCCTGGAGCCACCGCCCGGGCCTGTGAGGTCACCAGCAGCCTCCGCAGGATCTCGACGCGCGTGGCCCTCCACTGCTCAGGGGGCAGGACGTGCAGGGCCAGGACTGTGAAGTAGTGGGGCCCATCCACCTCAAAGGCACTCTCCACCCACTTCTCCTTGGGCTGCTCCAGGAAACCTTGGAGGTTCTTCTCTTCTCGGGATGTTGCTCGGGTTCTGGAAGAAAAGGGGCGTGGTGTCACACAGTGGGGAATGGATCAGGGTGCCAGTTTCCTTCAGAGCTGGTTGAACATGGGCATGGCTGAGCCCCTTCCGCCATCAATCCAAGTCGTCTGTGCTCTCAGGCCCTTGTCTGTGGCAGCTTCTCTGCACCCCCGCCCCCGACCCTGCTCAACCCAGCACTGCCTGCTGTTGAGCACCCTACCAAATGGCATGTTCACTAACACTCCAGCGCAGACTTACCTGACCACTCTGGAAACCCAGAAAGTGAGGAGACTTGCCTAATGTCACTAAGCCAGTGAGTGGCAGCAGCAAGCGTGGAAGGATCCAGACTCCCTGACTCGACTCACAGCCTGAACGCTCCCTTTCTCCACATAGCCACTGCATCTGGCTGCTTTCCCAGGCTCTCTACTTGGTTTGTTTTTCAAGACAGTGTTCTCCCTCGTTCATAAGAGCAGACTCTCCCGGCAAGCACGGCTGGTCACTCGAACTCCTGCCTGAACTACACGAGGGTGATCATCACAGCACCATGCTCAGTGCTTGATGTGATTATTCACTTAATCTTCACAAGAGCCTGTGAGGCAGGTACTACCACTGACCCGATTTTACAAAGAAGAAAACTGCAGAGCAGAGGAGTTCAGTACCGACCCAAAGTCACCAACTGGGCTAAGACCCCTCCCCATGATGAAGTTCTGACATGCGGCTACGCTGTCTTATCCAGCTGCTGCTAGACTGTTGGGGAAGAATGGGAAGTAAACAAATTCCATGTCAGCAGCCACCAGAATCCCAGTTCCCAGGTCTGCAGATGGCACCGTCATTATAGCTGAGCTATGGAGGCAAAGCGGGGAGCGGGGTAGGGATAGGGCAAGGATACCCTGCTTTCTGCTGCTCCCTACAGAATGAGCCTGGCTGGAAAGGATGGAAAGGATCTGACAGGCTCTTCCAGCCCCTCAGGAACCTGAGACTTGCTGGACACCTTAGGATCTGCTCAAGCTCTGCTCTGGCTTATGGGAGTCATGGTGTGACAAACTCACCTTTGTGCATGTCCACCAGCGGCACTAAGTGCTCTGTAACCAAGCTAATGAGGGAAGACAGAATGTGGTGGAAGAACAGAAGCCTCTGGGTCAGCCTCTGCCTGCCCAAGGTAACTGCCAAGAGGCAACTCCCCTTTAACTCAGAGACCTGAGCAGGAGTTCTAAATGTCTGGCATGTAGGAACATGGTGATACCATAGGTAACCAGCTCCATCCCAGCAGGCTAAATCACAGAAAGTGTTTTCCTCACTGGGTCTGCTTCTCTCCCTGGGGAATGGAGCAGTTCACTCCACCCCATGGCTGCCAAGACATGTCTCTACAAAAACCTGCTGTCAGGGCCTCAAGAACACTGGTAATGAGTACTGCCAGGCCCGCGGCATGGTCTGGACAGTGGGCATGTCTGTGCCGTCAGGGAGGCCAGGTGTCTTCTGATGCCCAAGGAGTCTGGTGATGATGTAACGCACTCCAGAGGAGCCCTGCCCTTCCTCTGTAACAGTGAAGACTTCGTTCCTGAGGTCAGCCTTTTATCTCAAGGACAGGAAAGGAGTAAGAAAGCAACACTGTTGATGACAGGCCAGAAAGGACAAAAGCCGACTGTACTGCTGCCTCCACAGCACGGCAGTGCCTCAGGTGGACTGTGCAGCTTTCCACAGGCGGCCAATTTTCTGCCCACCAGAGCTGTGGGGTTCTGCCAGGAACATGTCCTGCAAGTATAAAGCCATTCACACCCAAGAGCTAAGGTACAATAAAGCTCTTAATTTGCTTCTAAAACCTGGAGTGGAAAGGAAGAATCTTTTCCACCTCCTGAGTGTTCTTTAAAATGACACTTCTGGGTGTCACCTAACTATGCCATCCTGTGCACACAGATAGAAACACGTTTTCTTCCTCGCCGCCTTCCTTCTCAGCTGACTTCCCAGATAATCTTCAACAGGCCCTTCCCCTCTCATTTGCCAGAAGCATTACTTGCTGGAGAAAAAACAGGAACAATAAACCCAGCTTCCAGGCATGAAGCGGGGCTTTAGTTCCCTTGCTTCGCCTCAGTGGGAAGCCTCCACCTGCAACAGCTAGTGGGTCCTGATGAATGCTGTGCTCCAGTCATGGCCCCCCATTCAAGAGGACGGAATGGCTTTGCCCATTTCAGTACCTTCCAGGCCAAAGACCAGTGCAAGGATGCAGCCCATTGCTGTCCATGGTGGGACACAGGAGAGCTCTGGAAAGTCACCCACTCTACTTTACTCTGGGCAACCCCAAAAAGTTACAGATGCACTTCACTACCTCAGTAAAGACTGCCTAAGGTCAGACATTGACTCTGGAACTAAGAAGAGAAGGGATGGGAAAGCCAGGGGAATTTGTTGGGCAGAGGATGTGGGGTAGGTCAGCCAATGTGCTACAGGATACTGACGTGTTCAAGACGTAAAGCACAGTGTGAATGATGTATGGGATCAGGTGGATGTTACTCTCTCGGCCACCCCCGCCGGTGTCTGCGCTGAACGACTGTTCCATGGCAAAGCGCAGGAAGAGCAGCTTGATGTCATGGATGTTGAGCTGATACGTGGGCTCCCGCTGGCCCGTACACTCCTGGAGGTAAGTGTTATGCCTGGATAGAAGCAGCACAAACATGGAAGCAGAAGTGAGTTCCTGGTGATAGCCAGGCTGGAAGGCAGAACCCCCTCTGGCACCTGGCCTGATGTCTGCAGGGGTTAACAGAACCCAAGGGAGAGCAGAGACAAGGCAGGGCCAGCAGGACATTCTCATTTCTTCTGTGACTGAGTGTGATGCTCCCTAAGTATGGACAGACGTCATAGCACATATCACGGACACATATTTTAGAGGAAGAAACGTGGAATTTATTCCATTATGACATGATGATCTACCCATAGGAACTCTCTTCAACCTTCAAATCTGTTTTTATTTTTGTTTGTTTGTTTGTTTGTTTTAGATAAGTCAGTGTCTATTCCTGTCCTTCTGGGCCTTGTCTCTTATTAGGTGGGTGACCTTGAGTAGACTACTCAACCCCTCTGTACTGCTAGAAGCAACACATGGAAAAACCTTTAAACATGTTGCCTGCTGTTACTTTAATCATTATTACTCCAGAAACCTGGCTTATAGTGAACACCTTCTCATCACTCAGCTTTAAAACAGGACTTGGGAAAGCACCACCATGCCACAAGGCCCTGTCAAAACACAAGGTCTCAGAGAAGCTTTAGCTATGCCACTTTGGATTTGTGGGAGCAGGGAGGCCTTAAAAGGAGCCCAGTATCCCCATGCAACTAAGCTGCTTTCCTTATTAGTAGTATTCTTTTCTTTCTTTCTTTTGAGGTACTAGGGATTGAACCTAAGGGCACTCTATCACTGAGCTACGTTCCCAGACAGGGTCTCACTAAATTACCTCGGCAGGCCTTGAACTTGTGATCCTCTTCCCAAGTAGCTGGGATTACAGGCATGCATCACCTGCCTGGTTACTGTCATTAGTTAGACAGCAGAGCCATACACCATTATAAGTGAACTCTGGGACATTCTTGGTCTGACCAAGTCAGGGGTCCAAGTCTTACGTCATCAAATCAATAGAAGATTGACCAACCAAAATTTTAAACAGTGCCTCAGAAACTGAGGGTGCTTCTTTCTCTCCCCCTGTGGGTGGGCCTCAGCAGGTCAGGACTTCGGTAAATTTCCATTCCCCGTTCCCACCTGCTTTGCACAGCTCCTCAGTCAGCAAGCAAAAAGGGTCATGTATGCCCAAGGAAGCAGGTAGGAAAAGGACTGGACTGATAGCGTATCTTTCCCATCTCCTGTAAATCCTTCCTTTTTTTGTGGTACTGGGGATTGAATCCAGGGGCACTTCGTCCCCAGCCGTTTTTAAATTTTGAGACAGGGTCTCGCTAAGCTGTTGAAGCTGACCTCAAACTTGCAATCCTCTTGCCTCAGCCTCCCATTGCTGGTATTATAGGCGTGCACCACTGTGCCCAGCAAATCCCATACTTTTTACCATGGGAAATGCTCAATACTCACCTTGCCAAGCAAGTGGCAAAAGCTGATTCAGGGACATGGGGTCCCCAGACCGGGAGGAGCCCGTTGCATTTAGTATTGGCATTCTGCAGAGCGGCACTTTCCCACTCTTCCCGGCCTCGCGCCAACCTGGGTGGGGAGTAGAGCAGGGACAGATGACTACTGGAATTAAGCTGGCACCAGACACCTGGGCGAACGGGTGGAGGAAGGCTTGTTGTTTAACAGTATGTACGTCAGGCCACGCTCTGACCCGAGGGGGAGAATTAGCCACTTATAATCTCTGGACTTAAGGACCAGTTCTACAGACCTGAGTCTTATGTCACATCAAGAGAGAAGGGGAGTAACCAATCAAAATTTTAAACAGTACCCCAGAAATAGGGTGCTTCTTCTCTCACCCTGTGGTGTGGGCCTCAGCAGGTCAGACTTCTGTAAACCATGGTAACTGCTGGCTTCACTATCTCAGGTAAATAAACTACTTTTACCAGCCTTGGGTCAAAGCCAAACACATGTCTCTACTATGTCAAGAATGGCTTCTGGCCCATATGGTTTCAGGTAGAAAAGATTACTCCCCAGAGACTAAAGAGTAGGTTTAGAACCTCGGGGCTGGCAGTCCTACTCCCTGCAACTCCAGGGCCTTAGGCAAGTGGGCCACTCCTCTGAAATAATGTAGGTGCAGAGCGGAAGCGCACATGAGTGAGAGGGGAATTTCTGGGAAGGCCTGCTGAAGGAGCCACTCTGCAAAAGCCAGTGCCTACCTGACAGCAGCCAGGTGACAGTCGTAGTGCACAATGTTGAAGTGGGACACGGTGCTATAGCCCTGCTGTTTCCGGGGCTTGTTCTCCATTTCCTCCAAGGCTACCCGCTTTGTGAAGGTGTAAATGCCCAGGACCTTCGTGGGCTGCAAAGACAACAGATGATAGAAGGGGAGAGAAACGCCACCTTGGGTTAGGAAGGAGGTAGGGCAGAATGAGGAGAACTGAGTGTCCTCCTTCCTAGGCAATGCCCTGGGATTCAGGCTGCTTTACCCAGGAAGTGCTCAGAAGAGCGGGTGCTTTGGTTTAAAATGGTTTGTTCCCACCAAAAATCAAGCTGAGGCTTAATTCCTCAGAGCAGTGTTGAGGGGAGGTGGGACCTTAAAGAAGCAGTTAAGTCGGGGGGCTCCGCCCTCACGGGGACCAACAGTTCCCTTTCTGCAGGTATTGTGAGAGGGCCTACTGCCTCTCTCGGCTCCCCCAACATGTCTCTCTTCCACACCACACACTTGCACTTTGCCGGAGAGCTTACCAGAAACCACAATTTCAGTACTATGCTCTTGGACTTCCAGAACCATAAGCTAAATAAACCTTTGTTCTTTACAGATTAATCTTGGACATTCTGTTATGTACAGCAGAGGAAACAGACCAGGAGACTGGCACCTCAGCTGTGGGTTAGGCACCCAGCTGGGCACAGTCCAGGGAAAGGGGTATGAGAGTCTGCCCAAGAGGGGCTGGGCAGAGAGAGGCAGAGAAGCAAGCCCAAGCTGTCCTCCTCTCCAGGCCTCATCTAACTGGAAAATTCTTGATAAGCCACTTGCTTTATGAGAGCTGAGAGGCTGCAGCACAGCAGGACCAACAAAGGCACTGCCCTTCCACAGCCTGGGTGCCCAGAGAGCAGGAGGTTCACACTGAGGAGGAAGAGGCCACCTACGAGGCCTTCAGGGGAACAAGCAGGGCACTTGCTGCTCTGTTCCTTTCAGGTTAATCTAGCTTGGATGTGCCTAGAAAGTGGGGGTTCTCAACTTCTCCCCCATCACCCTGAATAGAAGCAGCACAGTGTGCAGTGAAAATCCCAGGTCTGGAGCAAGAGCAGCCCCAGCGGGAATTCTGGCTCCACCGCGTGTCCTTTGCTTTCTTAACTAAAAATTGGGGCTTTTTACATGTTTAAAGACACAATTACTCAGTCTACACAGAGCTCTGAGCCTGAGGCCTCACATACAGAAGGAACCCAGTGGGTGCCACTTTCACTGAGGATGATGATGTTCATCAGTGTGCCTTCTCGCCTTTAAAAGAGGATAGCACACAACCTTAACCCAGTCTAAGAACAGGGTCTACAGGAGAGGGCTGCCTCCTGAAAAAGAGGCCAGACCATGCCATCAGAGCCCACGCCCCTGAGGCCAACTCCTGTCCAGCAGTGGTACCTGGAACTTATATCCCTCTCTGCAGATGCAGCACGTGAGGCCCGGCTCCTCGATCAGCTCTTCCATCTGCTTCAGGAGTGCCGTCTTGGTCACCACCTGGCCTTTTTCGTTTGTCTATAAGGGAACCCAGGTGGCATGTCAGAAAGGGATTCTCACGTGCCCTTCCACCCTGACTTGGGGATGCTCAAACACTGTGACATCAACAGAAAAGTCCTTCAGACCCATATTCTTCTGCTATTCTCTACTCCCTGCAGGAACCCCTGAGGCAGGAGAAAACTTCAAATGGGAACTTCCAAATGGTACTTCCACTTGTCACCAAAAAAGCCCCCTTTCTTTGTTCCAGCAATTCCAGGTCTCAGCTGGGAGGGGCTGCTGCATTCTGGTTTGCTCACCATTACTGTGTGAGTGTTGAAACTGCTGACACTCAAGTTTGCTGGTTGGAACAAGGCACTTCTAGGATTACTGCTTCCTCTAAGGCGGGACAGTGAAGCACAGAGCCCTTTGTATCAAACAGATCCTGGTCAAAACCCTGTCAACCAATTAGTTTCATGCCTCAACCTACTGACTTCTCAATTTCTTCATCTGGAAAAATGGATATAACGCTATCAACTCATAGAACCACTTGAGGACTTAAATCTTACAAGTAAGGTGTTCCAGCCCTGGGCCTGGCCTATAGCAAACCCTCAATATCCAGTGGTTATTATCCACATTTTTACTACTTTTGTGAACTTGCTAAGTCAACCCTGAGCCCATCTATAAGCAGAGTGGCAGTCACACCCCTGAGGTACCAGTACACTTAGTTCCTGCCTCCTCCTGGCCAACCTTCACCTGCACCACCCTCAGCCCAGGACTGGAGGAGGTGGCTTTACCGTCATGCCCAGGGTGCCCAGAGCCTTCTGCCTCATGGCCATGGCCATGCGCTTCTTCTCAGCCCGGGTCTCCCTGCGGGCCGCGTCAATCTTCTTGTTTACATCAGGGTGTTCCCGCAGTGCCTCCAGCAGGTTCTCTGCCAGAGTCCCGATGCCCTCGTCACTGGACACCTGCTCCAGTTTATGCAGGTTTGTGATGGAGTCGGTTCCAATCAGAACCTGCCAATAAGAGACCAGAGATACATGTATCCAACTACGGAGACAAGCCTTCTTCCCAAGAGCATAAAGCTTTGGAAAATCACCCGTGTGCACAATCTGTCACCTGCTCAACTACAGTCAGACCCCCTGACTCCAAACTTCAAGCGACACCAACACGTGGAGGGAGGAGGCTCTGCCACTCCTTTCACTTGTTACTCCGACCTTTAGCTTCAAGATTCCCAATTATAAAATGGGGTTAGCCATGGCTGAAGTAAAAACTAAGAATCAGGTAACACACATAAAGAAGCCCGTACAATGAGTGTGAACAGGGCCAGCAGGGTCCCTTATCCTGGTAAGAGAAGCAGCAGCACCTGCGCGCTGTGCCCACCAGGCAGAGCGAGTCCTGCCATGTATGACACACTACCCTTGAGTTCTTCATCCAGGAGCCCCGCAGGTCCACTGAACCTGGGGCAGTTTCCTCAGCCCAGGGATACGAGAGGCACAGCTAGTATACGTGGGGGTAGAGATAATAAAAAAGAAACAAAAATAGATGTCACCCCCCATGCCCGAGAAGGTTGGAAGTCACTGCACTGTGGCACCTTGCCATCAAAAGGCATGGAGAGTATCAGCACACCTCAGGCAGACAGCACCTGGAAAAGGCCCCAGGTGAGCTCACCGGGCATTACCACCACTCCGTCCCTAGTGAACTGATGACAATGACTACATATCTGACAATAAGTTGAAAACAACAAAGCTAATTTGCAATGTGAAAACTCAGTGCTCAACTCCAATCATTTACTAGCTCGTAAATCTATTCTCATTGCAGCTACGCTTCAAATTGCATCTCAGCAAAATTACAAGTTATCTTATGTCTCATGCTTCTAAATGCTGAGCCCATGATTTAAATCCTATTGAACTTTCCCCACAGGCACCCCAAACTGAACGCCCCGGCCTGTGTGTCTACTGTGTATGCATGTGGATGTACACGTGTGTATGAAGCAGTTTTTTAGGTGATGGGGAAATAAAGACCCTCTCCTGAGTTCACATTCCAGCAAGGAGAAAAGAACACACATCCACAGCATATGCCAATGAATCCTCCCCACACACTCTCCCGTGTCCACTGTCTCCTTCAACCATACTGCCATTCACCTCAACCCTTGATCCAGAGACTGAGCCGTGTTCCTGGTTCATTCAGCTTCTTCACCTTGTGCAATCTCTAACTCTCATCATTCTACCTCCCAGATCTCTGTTGAGTCTACTCATGAACTAGTTCAAGCTCCATTTCACGCTCCTTAACTAGGATAACAGCCTACTTCCCGTCTCACCTCCCTTCACTCCCTTCTCTGTAACATTAGGGCCAGGGACCACCCGCAAGAGAACAAGCACACTCCTCTCCTTGGAGAATGTGCTCTGAACCCAGCGTCAGCTCTGGCCACACTTCCTCTCCCCAGAAAACTGCTTTGGTTTCTTGCGATGCTTCAAACTTTCTTTTGCCTCAGAGCCTTCGCAGGTGTCACTCTCTCTTCCAAGAAATTCTCTTTCCTTTGTTCCCTTCCACACTACATCTATCTCACTGCATGGTCACTATTATGTTTCTGGTTCCATCTTCCACCAGACACAGTGAACATCTCGTTCGGCAACTTAGCTCAGCCGAGTACTAGACGTGACAGGTGGCTCAGTAAATCCGTTGAAAGAAAATTGTGAATGTCAAGTATTTAACTAGACAAAGGCTTGCTCTAAAGAAAATAGTTCGATTTAGCAATCAGAGCAAGTTCAGGAACCAGCTGGTTTGAGACTACGGGGGCTCAATCGCAGCTCTGTTCCTTGACTTATTCCTATGCAAAATAGAGCTGCTACAAGGTTACGGAAAACAATGTACGGGAAGACCTGTACTACAAAAAAAATCACCTCTACGAAAACTGCTAATTATGACAATCTGTACTGAGTTGACCAAGAGTTTGGAACAAAACAGAGATCTGAGTGGAACAACTGGAAGAATCTTTAATCAAGTTACCACATTTTTGGAGCGAGTTATCAAAACAGAGCATCAAAAAAGATGTGGGAACTGCATTCAATACAGAACATTATAGACATAAAAAAAATACAACCCTAAAGATGCTCAAAACTCAACATTAAAAAAAATAAAATGAACCACCTAAGAAATGAGCAAAAGACATTAAGTCATTTCACTGAAGAGACACAAATGAATCAGACAGAAAGGTGCCTATGTGCAACAGCATAGCACCAGGGAAATGCAAGCCAGCACACAGCAAGAGGTCACTGCACATCCACAGGAGGCGAAAAATTAGAATTACCATCTCCAAGTGCTGGCAATGACGCAGAGAACCCAGGCTACTCCTATGCTGCTGTGGGAATCTTCAGTTTCTTGTAAAACATGCAACTCCTATTCAACTGAGCAATTGTACTCTTGGGCATTTTTCCCAGAAATCAAAAACTTAAATTTACACAAAAATCTGCTCCTGAATGTTCACAGCAGCTTCATAAATAATGGTCTGATACTGGAAACAACTAGTTGTCCTTTACTGACTGGATGACTAACCTGATTGGGCTATGTCTCCATCATAGGACACAGTGGAGCAATAAAAAGGAACACACATACTGATACAGGCAACGGCCTGGGTCAGTCTCCAGAAAATCATGCTTAGTGAAAAAAGCCAATCTGAAAAGGTTACGTGCAGTATGATTCCTCACATGCAACAACCTTGAAATGGAAATCATAGAAATGAAAAATAGATCAACTCCAGTGTTTCAAGGCAGGGGCACCGGGGGAAGTGGATGCAGATATAAAAGGGCAAGAAGAAGGACCCTTCTGGTGATGACCTATCTTGCTTCTTGACCATCAGTGTTAAACACTGGCTGTGACATGTGCTGCAGTTTTGCAAGATGCCTTCTTAAAAAAGACTGGGTAAAGGGCATGTCTGATTTCTCTGTATTATCTAACAACTACATATGAATGTGTGGTTATATAAAATGAAGCCAGCCCTGGTCACCTGCTGTCAGGGGCCAGTTAGGGTTTGTGAGGGGTTAACAGACACCTCAGCCCAGTGGGGAGAAATCAGGAATGGGCTACAGAGTAGAATGCATGGACTTCCCTTAGCACAGTTTCCAGTTGCCCGAGGCAGAGCAGAAAATGCTGGCAATGGTATTGTGAATGTCCCAGAAATTGTGGTCAGAAATCTCAACTGTTTTATAGTCTGGTCAGTCATGATCCTCACAGTTCAAATGCTCTACAGCTGATTCATGAGACAAGGAAGTCTTGCTTATCACTGAGTGAATGTGGAAATCACAAAAATAACTACTTCCCTCTGCACACAGAGAGAAATAGATGACCTCTAAAAGTCCCTTCTACTCTAGGAATTTCATATATTTGGGTGAGTCACACTGGTCTTTATTTGCTCAGTTGGTGGTAGATATGAGAGAGAAAATGGCTCCTTCCCACTTCATGTCTTGTCTACAGAATAAGTTCCACATGCATGCTGGCCACTCACCTGGGTGGCAGGGTGCTGGATAGCCAGCCCTCGAAGAAGCCTCAAGATAAATGGCAAGGCTGGGCGAGACAAAAACTTTTTCCAAATGTCAGCATCCAAACTGCAAAACAGAAGACGACTAAGAGTATTAGCAGGCCCGAGAAGCAAAGCACTTGGAAGTTAAGTTGTTCGTTCTGGCTTGTTGACACTCCAGGGACTACATGTTCATTTGCTTAGTTTTTTGGTACCAGGGGTTGAGCCTAGGGGAACTTAACCACCGAGCTGCATCCAAAGTCCTTTTTATTTTTTGAGACAAGATCTCTTAAGTTGCTGAGGCTGGCTTTGAACTTGTGATCCTCCTGCCTCAGCCTCCTCAGTCACTCAGATTACAGGCCTGTACTACCACACCTGGCTTTCCCAATGCTGATTTAAACCAGACCCTCCAAGAATGTCACAAAGAATCATTAAGAACCACCCAGCTCAGTTGAGAAACTAGAGAGAAGTGACGAGTCTGAAGAGAAAACAAACAAGCTACCATCCTTTCCTTAAGGAGTCTGTAGTTGTTGCGTGGTCACCCTGATAGTTTCCGAAGGGAGGGAGGCCCCCAAGGAGAGCAACAGGCACAAAGCTTTGCACCAAGATGGTGACAGAGCAGACCAAGCACAGGGAGGGAAGCCCAATCCCTGGGGGAGAGCTTCTCACTTCTTGGCACTAGGGATGTGCTTCTTCATGTAGTCTAGTGCGTTCTGGGTGATTCCCTTCTGGAGGATCAGATCCTTCAGCTGATGCCCATTGCTGTTGTTCTTGATGCCAGCTGCGATTTTGCAGAAGCAGTCCAGAAAGACTTTATCATCGCCACTGTACTCTTCATCATACCTAGGAGCAGAAAGCAGAGTCTGAAGGTGTGAAGGCAGAACAAAAACCCACCATGTCATTCATCAACCACCTCTATGGTTGAGTCCAAATTCCACAGTGACATAAGAACCCTTGGACCTGACTTGTGCCACTCTCCCTCTTACCTGCTTTGTGCCCAAACTCATAATACTGAGTTTCGCATTTTCAAGCTTTGCGCACAGGGCTCCACCTTGTCATGCCCCCTTCCACCTCACAAACCACTTTACCTTCTCTACTTTAACACAATATATTTTAATTGTTGCCTGCCCCCCCACTAGACTGAATCCCTTAAAAGCCAGAACAAGGACACAACAATCCAACAGAAATTCAGTGTTCCTTCTTGGGTCTCACAGAACAAGTTCAGGGTTTTGTGGGGACTCTCACGTACTTATCAAAGTTGCAGTACGGTTTGAACCGCTCTACCAGGATCTGCATTTTCTCTACCTCTCCAAAGGAGAGATATGGGATGATACGAAGCAGGCCCTGGAGAACACTAGGATTGGAGCGAACGAAGGTGCTGTTGATCTGGTCCAAGAGCATCACGAGTTGATCCTTGTCACCTGTGAGGAGGAGGTTGCCCTGTAAAAGAGAAAAGGATGAAGTCAGGACTGTGTAGTCAACAGTTGATCCCTAAAGGTCATCCACTCCCATCAGACAAAGAAGAACCGGTTTTCAACACTTTCAGGACAACAATGAACAGGACGAGTTTCACTTGATAAATTAGTTTCTAAGTTTCTGGGATGCTCTTTCAACAGTCTCAGGTCAAAATAAACCAGTATAATCTCCCCTCCTCCCAGAGAAGGCAGATGGCTGAACATTCATCTGGGCTCATTTCTGGCCAAATCACTAGCACCAGCCCAAATCCACCAGTAATTAACTACAGGACATTGAACAGCTCATTTCATTTCTCTGGGTGTAAGGTTTCCTCAATTGAGAAATGAAGGGTGGACTAAGGTCCCTGTCTATCAGCTAAGACATGCCCAGATCCCATCAAGGGGCACTTTTTTAGTAAAAGAACATCCTTAGCAGTTTTGTTTCTTCTGAATATAAAGGTTTCAGCTCTAATACAATAATGTCACCATAGCTGAACCCTGCCATTCCCATGACTTGAGAGGGCTCAGTCATTCTGTGTTCAATTTGGCTAAGACACAGGCATGCTTGCTGCTGGAATGACACGGGGCTGACTCCCAGTGTCTGTTGGGGAGAGACTGGGCCCTATACTCACCTTGTCTTCACTTAAGGGTTCGGCATTGGACTCATCTAGAATGATCTCCATGATGCTAAGCACCTGCTCAGCCACAGCCGCACCCCCACTATCCTTGCTTTCCTGCTCAGCTACCAGGGCCTGTAGAAGAAGGAGACCCAGACACTCTCAGGATACAACCATTTGCTGACAACATCTGATGCCCTCCATGGCCTTAATTCCCAGAGACAGTCTGAGCATATAGCATGTGCCTATTCTGAGAAGGAGACAAGTATGTGGGTTTTTGAGGACAATGAAAACGTTCAGGTCTCTTTCTTGGATGCCCAGAGGAGAGGAGTACTACTTTTCTACTACTTTTCTGTGGCATACAGTCTGTTTCAGGGACTGCCTTCCTTGCATCTCTCATGTGAATTCAGAAAAGGAATGAGGAAGGTCTGGGGTGCCACAGCAAGAGCACAGGCAAAAGTCAGCAGGAGGAGAGGGGCACCTGAAGAACTCATGCTTCTCTACCAGTCAGTAAGTCCATTTCACCTAGCCACAACTGAAGATTCCCCCGACCCTCAACCCAGATCTGCTAATGCTCCCTCTTCATCATCTGAAGCCTCAACTCCTTACCAAGTTTAGAGTTCCCAGCATGACATTCAAAGTGTTCATTTCCAGCTTGACCAACTGCTGCCGGTTGACTTTCACCTTCACACAGTAACTGAACAACTTCAGCAGCACCTGACAAGAGAAGCCAGTCAAAACCCATGATAATGTCCACAAGATGTGGGGCCAGCAAGAATGAAGGTCCCAGAGGGTTTATGCGTAATGAGTAGGTACTCCTGAAATGCAGGGGGTGGCAGGGCAGTGAACATTGAGGGAACATGGTAAGGTGGTGGGGCTCTTAACAGGCTGGCACTTAAAAGAGCAATGTTCTCCAGAGACCACACCCCAAAGCTGAGCTTATTTCTGTCATCCCTAAATGATGGTGGTGACACTAGTTCCTAATGGGACAGGTGCTATTTTTCTATCTTGGGAAAATTTCAACACTAAGACCCTAAACCAATGATAAACACACTGATGCCAGAGTTCCTAGAGACTGTGGGAGCTCAGCACCAGGCAGGTCATTTAAAAGAGACACGGTAATATTGAGCCTCGTGTACAGAGGGATAAAAATAGTAGTGAAATATCTGCGATACCTCTGGAATCCTGTAATTCTGACTAACAAAATAACTAGAAAAACCTCCAAACAAAATCATACAGTGTGAGAAAATAGTTATATTAGAAGATCCATTTTAAAAGCAATAAAAAATAATGATCAATGATGATTGACACAGTGCAGTTAACTGGATGAAAACAATGAGATCTTGGTCCCATAGATGACTGAAGAAGTACTAGAGGCTTCCATGACACTGGGTGCTTGGGAAGTAAGCCAGGAAAGAGGAATGGGGGTCGCAGACTCAGAGGGTGCAGGGAACTACCAGGTCCTGCACTGATCCATGGCACCATGCTGCCCTCTAGGGTTAAGTGGCACCAACAGCCACAGATTTGCCCTGCACAGAGGCCTCTCCTTCCAGCCTTGCTGCCCTGACTTACTGTTAGAAGGTGGCGCCCCTGCTTGAAATCTTTGATTCCTGCCAGTCTGTTAAGCATGCATTCCAGGCCCCCACACTGGGCCATCACACCAGCCATCTTATACACTTCTTCTTCATCTTCTTCTTCATCTGGAAGAGAAGAAAAGCCACGGAGGCGGGTGAAGACAGAGAAAACAGAATCCCCAGAATGAAACTGCCTTCTTCCAGGTCGAGAGCTGAAGGCCCTTTTCCCTATCTCCAATGAAGAGTAGCCACTAAAAAGAGTCACTACTGGATACTAAACCACACAACATCATTTCCAATAGGAGCTTTTCTTAAGGTTCCAGTCAATTAAAATCACTTACTCAAACAGGAACATACAAGTAATCACTATCACCAACGGTGGGGAAGTGGGGGACCAGGGCAAAAATAAAACTGATTTCAAATTTGTCGCTAACTGCATTTTCCCCCTAAAAGCTTGATTGTTCTCAACCTTCAGATGTGTTGAAATCAGGCCTTGATGTGCATTTTTCCTCAATGGAGACGTAACTCCACACCTCTCACGCAGAGTATAAGAGAGTATTTGCTGAGAATACCCAAATTCCTGAACATGACAATGTGGTCTGAAACCCCAAGTTCAATGTGCAGCACTGTGGGTGAAAGGGACGGTACCTGTGGTAGAGTCCAAGGACTCAATGAACTCCTCCGTGGCATCACCCAGCAGCCCCCGCATTCGATAAACAATTCTCATGGGCTCTCCCTGAGCAGAGAAAGTTAGAGAAAGGTACTTGTAAATAAGCCGAGAAAAATGCAAAGGACCTGGCAACCTGTCATGCTTAATGCCCTGGCAATGTGAAGCACCTCTGCTTTTCAGTTTTCTGGGAACCAGGTCTCCCAGACTCCAAATGCACTATAATTCCCTTAGGAGAAAGGAAGCAGCCCAGTGTCTACGGCAGGGTAAGCACTGTGTAAAGACTTTACATTACTATCTCATTCACCACAACTATTTATTGAGGGTTAAGTAGGTCCTATGCTAATTAAGCACTTTACATTATCCTTTTGTACCAGACTCAACAGCTTGTTCAGTTATCCAGCTGTATGCACCAGTCTAATTCTAAGCCTATGCCTTGCTCAGGAAAAACGCCAACTCCTGGGACTACTACCCAGAGAACCATGACAAGCAAGTTCATTTACACCAAAGAGCTTCAGTGCAGGTCTCAGGCACCAAGGGAGAAATGAGAACCAATCGGTCTCTACTTGGGAGTGTGTGAAATCTCCATATTACCACACAAGGAGAGGGTTCGACCAGACTGCTCCACACCTACACCCACAGCCTAACTAGAATGGTGAGGAATGAGCCCCTGTGCGAGTCCACATGGTGCCAGGCACTGAGCTAGGCACCCCAGCACAGGTGCACTTGGTTTGGAGGTGAGAAGCAGGAGCTTGCTTCTCAAGAAGTGGTGAATGGGTACCACCCCAATGGCATCCACCTGCTTCCAAGGCCACGCACAGCTTTAGAACAAGAGTCCGTCAGAAAGGTCAGTTCCATAAGGGCCTCCATCTAGGGAAGCCCAGAGGGGATTCCTCAGAGAGAACCACCACAGACAACAGAGACACCAGAAAGTAGTTAAAGAGATGGGCTGTTTATCAGGCAAATGGAGGGTAAAGGAGGGACAGGAAGTTGAAGGCCCAGATAAAAACTACCATGAATTCTGGAATAGTCCAGAACCCCTCAGTAAAGTAAGCACACCAACATGAAGAATGAATGATTCTCAACCTAAATATGACTTCATGGTTCAAAAGGGGAGAAGCTTACATGCATTCTTTGGTGTACTATCACCACCTACAAGAGTGCCCACAGATGCTTAATCTTCATTTATATAGATATATAAATGGGTATATATGCATTAGGGATTAAGCCTGTATTGTTCCACTTGGATGCTAATAAGTTACTGGCAAGATATAATGACTGGGGCAGTCTTCTGCCTGTCCCTCTTTCAATAGTGCTACATTTACCCAAATGGCAACAGACTAACAGGAAACAGGACCAAGATTCCTGGCATAGTGGGAAAACAGAAAGGAGAGAGGCAAAAATGCATGTCAAGTCAAAGGCCAAAAGGTACAGTGTATTACCAATTTATTTCCCTACAGAAATATTTGGGACTAAGTATTTTAAAAATCTGCTGTGCCAGGGATGGCAGTGCATGCCTGTAATCTCAGCTACTTGAAAGGAAGGCTAAGACAAGAGTATGGCAAGTTCTAGGCCAGACTGGGTAACTCAGTGACATCCTGTCTCAAAATAAAAAGGGCTGGAATGTGGTTCAGTGGTAGAGCACTTGCCTAGCATTCTCCAGGTCCTAGCTTCAATCCCTAGTACCACAAAATAAACAAACAAATAAATAAAACAAAAAAGTTTGCTATGCTTCACTAGTACACTACTTTGCTATAATTAAGTTAAGTATTTTGATGTTTACTAAAGACCCCCAGCAGAGACAAAAGAAAAAGGATGGGAACATAGAAAAATGGAGAAGGAAGGACATAGGAAGAGAAGAAAGAAGACCAGAGAGAAAGAAACATGGAAAGAAGGAAAGGGGAAGTGAAATGTCTAAGACTTTCCTAAGAGGACAAAAAGCATCAAGGTGACCAAAAGCACCACAGCACTGTATTTGCTTTGCTTCCCCTATTTGAGTCTCAGTCCCCCCAAGGAGTAAAACAGGAACAACACTTCCTGACCCAGCTACTGGAAAACCCTTTTGATGAGGGAGTGGGCCTGTGACAGCTGAACAACTCTGAGGAGGTCTACGAAGTTCAAGACAGCTGGCATCTCCGTCACAGCACGGCCTCAGAAAACGCCACCTGGTCTCAGATCTTTGGGACTCGAGATCTTGGACAGGGAGAAAATGCTCGTGCTTTCTTCATTATCAAATGCTCTTTGATCTTCATTAGTCAGATGCCTCCAAAAGCAGACTAGATGACTAGTTCATTCTCCATAATCACAGAGGAAACAAAGCCCCTAAGTGTCCTCTAAGCTGGGTAAGTGTTGACACATGATGGCCCCTCCTGGTACAAGTCTGTTAGGTCAGAGAAGGACACCCACACCTCCGAGCAAGAAAACACGCACATACCTCATTTGTGGTACACCAGACCTTTTTGTAAACCTCAGCCACAGGAAGGTCCAAACTAATGATCTTATTGTTCACTAGAAGCTGAAGAGAAAAGATGAGGATGTTATTCCAAATAACTGTAAGGCAATTAAGTCCCAACATCAAAAACATCTTACAGCAGTGGTTCGTAATTCAGAATTTCTGGGTGTTGTGGACCTCTCCCATCAAACTCCTGCTCCAAAACCTGCACATACGTGTACAACAGCCAGCATTTTGTGCAGTTTCAGGGACAAACTAACCCAATCATGGACTCCAGCTTAGAAACCCCTGCTGAAGACCTTCTATCTTGAGCTGACTTTAGTAACAAAAAAAAAAAGCAATGTTTCATTTTATTCAACATGTTCTTCACAATGTGCATTTAAATGCCAAACCCCAGAGGCTGTCTGCCAGAAGGTATCAGACACAATGCCTTACACAGGTGCTAAAATGCCAGGATTCTGGGAGCGCCAGAAACTTGGAATCTCTCAGATATCTCTGCCAGAAGCAACAATGATAATGGAAACATATCTCCACTACAAACAAAAGCCATTAACCACGTGCTTATTCCACACCAGGCCCTGGGCAGAACATTCATGGGTAATTAACTGTAAAACCCAGCAGGGCAAAAGGTGGGAATCATTAAGCCCACTTTACAGATGAGGAGGCTGAAGCCGGCTACCTTCCCAAGGCTAATCAGCTATGTAGGACATCAGCTGTATTTGATCCCGGCCCACCCTCCGAGTCACCGCAGACTGTCCTCCTCCACTACCTCCATTCCACTGTCATCCTCCAGGAGAGCCACCAGGTCACAGTCCTGGCAAATCTTGTTCTTTATATCCCTCATAAGTGGCCCAATGCCTGGCTCATTGCTGCTATATGGGTTCCCAGGCATCCTGCCCTGTAAGAAGTCTTCTTGTTGGGGATCCTTCTCAAGGGTCACGAAGAACTCAGTGACTTCATTCTCCTCCTAAAGGAGAGAGAGAAGGACGTATCAGAAGGGACAGCAGAAGCAGAGATTTATACCATGCTACACTATTCTACGGACACCCCAAGAGAACATGCCAAATGCATCCAGCCCTTACACATGAAAACTATAAAGCACAGGAAGTTCACAGGTCATTCTAAATGGCCAAATACAATCCAAATGGCCTTAAATATCAAATATCTTCTCCGACACTCAGGGTGGACTAGGAGAGGAAGCCTAACACAATAAGCAGATAAGGAGTGACGTGCTCGTCTTGTGCAAGTGTCACTGAAGACCTGAAGTGAGAAGAGAGCCTCTCTATATGACATACACTCTGTATGCCCAGCCCCAGTGCCCTCTCATTGCTGTCTGAGGAGACTGAGGTTTTCCATCCTTCCTTCCTCAATAGCAAGAAGGGGTCTTTGGTTCGCACTGTGCTTCCACATAGCTCAGGCTGGGGAGAAAAGACACATGTACTTTATGTGCACAAAATGAGGGGCTGTAGGGAAGGAAGGAAAGAAGGGGAAATGCCTTTATGCTCTTGTTCAAAACTGCTTTTTCCAATAGCATGCTGGATTGATAAGCAATGAGATTTTTTGGCAATTAAAAAATATAGACTAATCTTAACCTAGAATCTAAGAAGTAAAACCAAGGAAGACCACTGGATTGAACATGAGGTTGCTTCTGTTCTGTGTCAGTGGATCTTCCTACAATGCTGACTAAAGGTTCACATGTGGCAACATTCCCTAAGGACTCTCATGAATTCCCAAGAGGCTTCAGAACCATGGCTTGTGCTGACAGCTGAGGGCCACAGGGAGCACCATGCTGCTCACAGGATAAATGATGCTGCAGAGCCTCTCGAAGATGAAGACAGGAGTCCGGTAGTCATCCAGGTTGTAGCGCTTGGCTGTCTCAATGCACACAGCCATGAAGGCCTTCGTTTCTGATTCTGTACCTGCCAAAATCAACGCGGCCAAGTTAATTAGGAAAGAGCTTCACCAACAAGAATGGAGACAAGGCTTTCAAAAAAGTACCATCACTGACATCTTTCTGCCTAGTTATGTCTTTACGTGTTCTACATGGCAATATCAACAGTTCATTGGAAACCTGATGCTGACTGGTTCTATAATCAGACACATTTGATTAGACATCCTTAACACCCAGATCAACACACTGCACCCTGCTTAGCTCTGTATGTGTGCTGCTTTCTCTTGAGGGTATGACCTCCTTATGGAGAGGAACTGACTACGTATGCCTTACTCAACTTAGCATCCCCTTGCCAAAAACACATCTCAGGACCAAATCAATTAATAATCCTAACTGTATACCAGTCAAATCAAAGGGTGGATACAGTTTTAAGCTTCTTTCTAAAAGATTAAATAGACTGACCTCTAAAAGCCAAAGAGAACGTTAAGTCACCTAATGGGGAAGAAATATGGTCTTTAAAAGGGTGGCACCACAAGGTCGCCAGCCAGTTCAGCATGGCATGATGAAAGTGGCATCAAAAGGACTTCATTTTACAGTACAGCAAGCAAGGTTCCCAGAACTACTCCCCACTTCCCGCTGCTTAAAAGCAATTTTAAAATGTTGAATGAGTACATATCTGTGAACTGCTGCACTAACAAGAAGAACCAAAAGCCAAAATCTTTGAGAAATCAGGAACCCAAGGAGATGAGCAAAATGCCAAGGTGGTTTTGGCCTTGAGCTTTGGTTTCCACAATCTACCCCAATCTGAAAGCTGGGTATGGAGCCCTGGACCTGCCAATGCAAGGACTACAGCAGGAAATCCTTCACCACCACCTCCCACACAAACCCATCATCCTACTCTTGGCATAAGGGTCAACTAGAAATACCGTTCTTGTTCTTCCATCCAAATAACAAAAATAAATTTTCTTTCCTTAAAATATGGCATTTTAAAAAATTAATTTTTAAATTGTTCTAATTAGTTGTACATGACAGTAGAATGCATTTATACATTTTGATAGATCATACATAAATGGAATGTAATTTCTCATTTTTCTGATTGTACATATTATAGGATCACATTGGTCTGCCAGTCATATACGTACACGGGTAATAATGTCTGTTTCACTCTACTTAAAATATGGTACTATTTGAGTAGGGGTGCAAATCTCCTCTGAGAACTACAACAAACTATTGCTTGAAGGGGTCTGTGGTTCAAACTTGCTGCTACCCAAGACTGAAAACCCTGAAACTGAGGGCTTCTTTGAGGTAGCTCTGGAATGGTAGTGCCCTGGGATGCCTCACAGAAGCAATTATAAAACCCTCTCTAGAGAAATACATCTGGGAATGAGTCCTAAAGAGGTTCCACAATAAATCTGAGAAATACAAGGTCACAGTTAAAAAAAAAAAAAAAAATCACAAAATACGATAAGACTTAAGACATTATACAAGAACCTGAATAACAAACAGCAGCACTAGAGCCATGAAAATTTCAAATTTTAGAATTATCAGAAACAAATGTGTTTAACATGCTTAAAGGTTATTTATTAAAAGAGATGTGAGACATGAATAAAAAATAAAAGACTATAAAATCTAGAACTAAAAGAAACTACTGATAGATTAAACAAATTACACATAGCAAAAAAAAAAAAAAAAAAAAAAAAAACAAAACCTGAAGAAATTATCCAAAGCACAGCACAAACACACCATGAGATGAACGCCATGGAAGACAGGTGGAGGAACGAGGATGACTGGGTGGGAATGCAGTGCCAAGGAAGATGGAGAACAGAGTTGAGCAAAGAGACAAGGGCTGAGACTTTTCTAGGCTGATTAAAAACACCAGTCGGAGAACTCCTGGCCCCTTCCTGCTCTAGAGCGTGACATATCAAGTCCAAGTTGACAGTCAAGTTCTAAGAACCAGTGCTTTTAAGAGACGGGTTTCTCTCCGTGAATGTGGGGAGATGTTTGCCAACCCTTCTCTAGCTCTGTGGCACTTGGGGACATCAGAATCATGTACTTTGCCAGCATAGGAGGGGTGTGTGAGCCTGGGCTCCAGTCCCTGGGAAGTGCTACCTGTGGTCATGTCCTCCAGCATCTCCAGCAGCATATCCTGTGTCTCATCAATCAGCTTGGTCCTCTGCACCACCAGCTTTCGCAGGCACAGATATCCATTCAGCACGGTACCCACCAAGCGACTTTTAAAGTGCCTTTTGATGGATTCCACCTCAACAAAGGAGGAGAGAAGGCCTGTGGGGAGAGGAAAATAATGCTGCAAGAGCTCTGGATGAGAATATAAGCAAGGAAGACCTGTGTCACCCAAAGATCATGAGCAACTCAAAGCCCAGGGCAAATCTATCCTTGTGGATGACACACAGCACATGTTCAATGAATCAAATTGGTAAATAGTGAACAGGAGCTCAAAAGTGCAAAGTCATCAATGAGGGGAAAAATGCAGAGCTTAAATCTGTACCATAGTCAGCACAAGAGGGAAGAGAGTTGACTCAACACCCAGAAACTAAGTGTCAGTCCTTAAAACATACCCAGGTTGCCCTAATGGAAGGGCCAGGTGGCTCTACCTGTGAGACTTTTGAGGGCATAGCCCTGCTGCAGGTCAGTGCTCAGGGTGGCCTCCTCCAGCGCCAGCAGGCGGGCTATTTCCTAAACAGGATGACAAGCACAGTGTGACAGCACTGTCAATGATCCCAGTACCGCCATCCAAGGAGCCTGCAACACCAACCAAAGGCACTCAGGAGTGGCGTCTCCTCCTTCTAACCCTTGGGGCTCCTTTCCAAGAAGTCACAGACAGCTACAGTGCTGTTAGAGGACTGCTTAAACCTGGAATCAGCCTAAAGGCCCAACAGACTGCTGCAGTCGTATGACAGAAAAGGCTGTCTTGAAAATATCTTCAACCAGTATTTTTCCTCAGCAAAAAAGAACTTTGCAAAGTTTCTATTGAAATATGATAGAATGAGAATTAGAGAAAGAGGGCAGAATACCTTGGTGATGAGGTTGCCCACATAGGGCAGGACTCCCCGAGCCGCCAGGTAGACTTTCCAGTGAGCTGAAGTGATAAGCTTTTGGTAGAGAGCTAAGTACTCGGCAGCACACTCTCCAGCTATGCTCAGCTCGTCCAGGTAACTGGCATCAAGAGACAGGACATGGCTAGAGAAGTGCTCTCTAAGGGACCCAACACTCCCTCTTACACATCTTCTGCTTTGCCTCTCTTCCTCCTCCTTCTAAAGGTGCAAGGGGACAGCTGAGAATCAAGGAAAGCCTTCAGGGCACCACAAGGAATGAATGCCATGGACTCTGAGCATTCATATTTTGGTGTTGGTGCCACAAAGATTACATAAAATAACGCATGATAAGCATTTGTGTGCTCACAAATCTTAATAAATACTACTACTGCCAACATCACTACTGCTACCACCACTAAAATGCAGCTTCTTACCCTGTGTTGTTTCTGCAATAGGCAAGGAGAGGGTTATACATGTGTGCTCCCAAGCCCTCATCTGTGGATTCCCTTGGGAACAAGGGAACCGTTCTAGATGAAATCTAACCACCCTCTGCATCCCATCCTGAAACGGTACCTGGTGAGGAGGTCGAGAACCTGCTGCTTGCGGCTGGGGATGGTGGCTAGAGCTTCCACAATGGTACAAGCTGCCTGCCGAGCAGCCTGTGTCGCTGGAGTGAAGAGGACCTACAGGACATGGGAAAGGACCAGCTCAGGGACACCCTATCTAAACAGGCCCCAGCAGGGCAATCAATTGCCACCCATCCAGAAGTCCTCTGGGAACCTCTCTAGGAAAGGGCTAAAGGTTCAAATCACTGGCTAACACAGGACCCACTGCTGCAGACTAAGAAAGAGGCAGCTAAAAAGCCCCCTTCTTCATGGAGATTTCTCCACCAAGGGATCTGGAGACCATACCTAGGATAACTAAAAGAGAAAAAGCTAAGCCGGCATTTTTCTTGGCAAAAACTTTGATTGTTTTGGGCATACTTTTAATTGAATTTAAAACAAAGTATTTTGTTTATTCATCAATGAGAAACATATAATGGAAAAAAAAACAATGATTTCAAGCCTTTAAAACGTTAGCTAGGAAGAAGGGGGAAGGAAGGAAAATAGACACAGAAAGATGAAGAAAAGGAGCACAGGTGCTGGGGTTTAGCTCCTTTAAGCAGAGAGGGAGGCAGACAGCACAATGAGGTTGATGAGAAAGGCAGAGGAAAGTTCTGTTTTGGCCAGTCCACCATGCTGGTGGTTACAACCAAGAAGCTCTACTATTTAAAAGGAAACAAGAACAACAAAGAGAAAGAAGAGAAAGCAGAACAGACACTGGGTGAGGAGAGAGACACACACTGCTGAGATCAGGGCGTGGTGGGCAAGGGACCAGGAGGCAGCCACTCACCTGCCGAAGCCAGTTGTTATGCCCTAGTTTGAGATCCAAGGGGGTGGTCCTCTTCCCACGGCGGCTAAGGAACTGCTTCCACCTCCACACGTATTTCTCGGTCAAATAGAGATGGCGGAGCTCTGACTTGCTGGGGGATTTCCCATTGCCATCTATCCCTGCAAGGCCAAGGATTGCAGACAGAGGTGAGTACAAGGAAGTGACTGAAAAGGGGGGCCATCAGGACCAAGGCAGGAGGGAGAGGCTCTGATATCTTGGACAGACATACCTCTGATGGGAAGACACTTCTTCCAGGCTTCGTAGGATGCTTTGGGATCTCTCTTGAGCCACAGCTGGGCCTGGGCATGGATCTCATTGCAGTATGGCTTCACCGTGGTGAGGGCCTCCACAGGGACGTCCTGGAGGAAGCGAGTAGAGCGAGGAGAGAAAGTTCAAGAGCACGCCTGACTCCCAGTCCAGTGAAACTGCACTGACTCCCAAGGAGTGATGTGCAATGGCAGGAAGATCAGGAGGAACAACATGTGTATCTTTTGGGCCAAAATATGTATTCCTGTTAAGCCACCTTGATCCAATTTATCGGCAGCATCTCTACACTGAGCTTAAGATCCCTGAGTTCTACAGAGCAGGAGGAGGTGTAGCTGGCCTCCTATGGACAGTCCTATAGCCACATATGTTAACCTCATCCCAAGGCTGATCTGTAGTTTCCAGAAGCACAGATCTTCCAGGGTTCACTGCACACTCTACAGAATGTGGAGAGCCATCACTAACCAGAAAACAGCTCTGTCTGCACAGATGCCCTGAAACTCGTAGGAATGCCCAGGGGTCTGTGAGCCAAATCTTCAGAACTACTCTTCTCTCCAGGTTAAACCTGAGCAAAAGGCAAACATCAACACTGGGCTTCAGTACATAGGAGGTAAGTAACTCTGTGAAAATCTCCTTTTGCCTCACATGGTGGAAAAAAATGGCAGTTTTATGGGGTTTGGGCAAAGTTCCTCTTTCCATTCAAGGACTGATTTTATTAGCTAGGAATCAGCTCTGGGGAAATAATTCTTCATCAAAGAAAAGAAATGAGGGTGCTCCAGCCTTGTCTTTGCTCAAGACAGGCAGGTTAGACCAGGACAAGGGAAACACAAGAAACTGTGATGCCTAGCCACAACCCCTGGTACACAGCAACCACAAAGCAATCTTCTGCCATGAAAACAGCCCACCATCACCAACACTCTGACTTGCTGAAGGCCTGGCCCATCTAATGGACCTAAGAACCAACCCAGGGCTGGTTGGAGGCACATAGCCTCAGGCATGCCCAAGAGAAATAATTAAGGCCTACATATTCTATAAGCTGAATAAGCAAGTCAATCTGTGGCTAAGCTATAGTTATTTTAGGACAAAAACTTAGCTTTATTCATTTAATAATTTACTGAGCAGCTATTATACGCTAGATACCACATTAGGTAGTAGAAATACAAAATTATAGTAAGACAGGCCTTAGATTCAAGGAACTCACTAAATCATTATTTTACATAATACTTCAAGGTACAGACTGCTTTACATTTTACAGATGAGAAACTGAGGAACATAAGTAACTTATCCAAGGGTCATATGCTAGTAGAAAGAAGAGGAGGGATTGGAACTAAGCCAATTTCAGGGTCTGGGATGCCCCCACTACACCATGGTACAGGTGCAAACACACAAGACAGGAAAGAACACAATGTCAAGCTGCAAGTCATCTGATGTGACTTCAGAAAGGCATAGTCCTTCCAAGGACTGTGTCCTATGTGTATGTACTTTCATGCTTATTTTACTCTAAACATCCCCCCCCCCCCCCCCCCCCCGCCAAATCCCAACCCATCTCTGCTGAACTGAGGCAAAGGCAGTTTGGTTCAAAGTAAGGCAGAGGCCTCAGGGAGGCAGGGCACAGTGCCAAGAGCCCCCTAGCCCAGTACCTTGTTCTTCTTGCTGGTTGGAGCAGGTGGTTTAATCAGCTTCTGCAAGATTCGCAGGCACATGAGGGTAATGTTCTCAACAACCACAGGAGTCTTAATGTTCACAGCCATGAGGAAAAGGCTGAGTGCTAAGGATGGTCAGGAAAGGCAGAGTCACAACCACAAGATACATGCCACCTGCCCCAGCAGAGGCTGCCCAAATGCCCTCTTTCCTTCACTTCTCCTCCTCTGCAGCCAGGACTGTGCCTTGTCGGTCCCTTTCCATTCCTGGAAAAGCCTTGACCTAGATGTTCCCCAAACTCACCACAGCGTAACCGGAGCTCCCAGCAGCTGTCCTCCTTTGAGATGGAATCTGTTAGCAGCAGCATCTCATACTGAAGGCTACTTGCCTAGAAAGCCAGCAGGAAGAGACACGTGTCAAAAAGGCTCTAAAGGGCAGTCCAAGCTCCAGTCCAAGAAGCCTAGCTAAAATGTCTGGTTGTGGACAGCTCCACTGGAGGAAACCAGTACTGGAGACCCCTGTGCTACAGACTGTCCCCAGGAAGTCATCCTGGGACATGAGCTCTCCAAGAGTGCCCCTCCTTCCCTCCTTGGTCTCCATCAGTGGGGCTTGGGGGCAGAAGCCGGAGCAAAAGGGATGCAAGGCAGGAGTCAGAGAGGGCAGCTGGCCTGCTCACCAGATCCGGATTGGCCCAGTGGCCCTTCAGTGCTGTGGAGACTTTGCCAATGATCAGGTCATTCATTTGCTGGGTGGCTTCTGGGTTGTCTCTGGGAAGGAAAAGCAATGGAGTTCATTATTCACAATAGGTTATGCCCTTCCTATCCAACTGAAGAGGTCCAGAGAAAATGAATGGCTAGGGCTCTCCTCCACCTTTCCTGGGAACAGGTGCTGGCTGAGGGAAGAATAGCACTGATGTCTGGGGTCCACAAACCAGGCTGCAGGGCCCCAGGAGCTTTCTAGCGTGTCGATATCCAAAATCGGGGGGGTCTGCCCTCCATGTAGGACACACCTTTCCTCATCTTCTTCAATTGCCTTCATGTCATTTCCCACACAGCACCCAGATTTCCTAGCTATGGCCCTTTGTAATATCTGTTTCTACCAACAAGAAAAAAATAAACCACACCACGCCACTCTCTTGCTTCCAAACACACTCTGCATAAAGCCCTAAGTCCACCAATGCCTCCAAAACCGTGGGGCCTGCTCCTCTGCAACTCCGACCGCTCCTTCCCTCTGAACTGCACCCTTCTCTCCATGGCGGCGCAGGCTTCCCTGTCATGACGGCACTCCCCACATAAGCCTGCGCTTCAGCCTCTGCACCAGCTGCTTCCTCTGTGCACAGCCCACTGTGGGGTGCTGACAGGGCTCACCGTCTTCCTCACCCAACTCAGAGAAGTCTCCAACCACCTTACTCAGAACAGCAAGCCCTCCTACACCTGGGGTCACACTCCCTGCTTTATTGTTCTTCACAACCTTTACTTTCTGACATCATATTGTATCACTGTTTGTTTATTACAGTTCTCCTCATTTAGGAGTAGGCCACATGAGAGTAGGGACTTTATTTACCATTCTATTCCCAGAATCTGGCATTTAACGGATTCTCAATAATACCTGTTAACGAGTGAATAAATAACGTAGCAGGTAACATTTACCGAGCACCCAACATGTTCTCGAACTCATGTCACACAGTGATGATCCACACACAGCTATGCATACAGTATTGGGTCCCTACTAAGTACTCAGCAACATGGGTCCTTACTTGCTGGACTACTGCATCTCTCCTCCACAAGCCTGTAAGGTACTCGCTCACTAGGAGGGCACAGGCTCAGAGAAATTAAACCATTTCCTTAAGGCACATGGTACAAAGTACCATGTCTGGCACCTGGTTCTTTCTGTTCCAGAGCCTGAGCTCATGTCTCTCCTCTCCTCTCCTGTCTTCTTGCATGTGAGTTTTCTTAGTTCAAGAAAACCACCACTCTCTCACCCTCCCTCACCAAGACCCAGGGACACTTTCCTCAAGACACATACTGGAACCAACAAAGCATAAATCAAATGAACAATCTGCTCCCTAAATTTGCTCCCTAGACCTGGATATTTCGCACATCTCCTCTGTAATAAACTAACCCATGTGGCGGCAACAGTACAATTCTTGGTACCCTTCAATGCTCCCAGCAGTACTGCTGCTACCAACCCCAGTGTTAGTAGGAATCAATGGGCCCAATCATCACGGAGCAGGCTCTGACCGAGTCAGGAGGCACATGAGCTGGCGGACCTCCTCCCGCATGGCTGCAGCCCCTCGGCGAAGATTATAATCGAAGAGTTCCCGGATAAGGCCTTGGGAGACGAGGATGTGCCTCAGGGCTGGATTGGTGGCCAGCGCCCGGAGCAGCGTGATACAATGTTCCGTGACAGCTGAGGCACAGCCATAGCACTTGGTAGAGGAAGTGTGGCCACAGCCTAGAACAGACAAGGCGCGGTACTGGCTGGCAGTGAATGTGGGCTGCACGGAGGTCCGGGATGATTTGGTGGCTGCTTCCCTTTGCTGCAGGTCATATTCCAACAACTCTTTGCGTGAAGCAAAGACTTTCTAAGAATGAAAAGACATCAAAGGAAGAAATTGGCAAGTAAAATAAGGAGAAAGAAGTTAACTGGAAAATAGCTTTGCTTTGGCCAAAATTAAATGTGCGTGATATAATTCAACTTTCTCAATAACCCTACGTGTTATATATTCTAACCCCATTTTACAGAAGAGGAAACTGAAACTTACAAAGGGTGGCTTGACCAAAGGAAGAGGCTCACACTCAACTCCCAGGAAACTATACTTTAAAGAAAGGTATGCTCATGTAGCAAAGAGAGCACACTAGCAATTTGGCAGGTAGGCAAATGGGTGCTCTCTTGGTATAAGGCTCCACTGCCTGTAGCCAGTTTCCTTTCTCATGGACATCGGGTCAAGTACACTAATAGACACACGGTCACTCTGGTCAACTACAGTTGATATGCCCTGATCCTCCCTCTAGCCTACAAACCTGGCATATCAGAAAAGGAACGGAATCTTGGCACCCATCTTTTTAAAGTCAGTAATCCCTCTACTAAACAAAGTAATAAGCTGGGTATGTTGGCACATGCCTGTAATGCCAGCAACTTGGGAGTCTGAGGATCTGAAATTGCAGGATAGCCTCAACAACTTAGAGAAGCCCTAAGCAACTTAGTGAGACCCTATCTTAAAATAAAAATATAAAATGGGTTGGGGATATGGCTCAGTGGTAAAGTGCCTCTGGGTTCAATGTCTAGCACCAAAACAAAAAAAACAAAACAAAAAACAAAGATAAGCTAAAGGACAAGAAAAACAGACCCATGTTAACCCCTTATCACTATCATTCTGTTTTCCAGCACAAACTCAGCTCTCTGACAAATGCCAGAAGCTACAAGGTGAGAGGTGCTATTTGGTGCGGTCACTCTGCCTGCTTTAGCATCGGCAAAGGCAACACCAAGAATGTAATTGCTGGAAGAGAGCAACAGAATGCTTTGAAGACAGTATCAATAACACTTGAACAAAACATTTAAAAGTTACCCCCGTTCCCTACCTGGATAATTTTGGAGAGTTCATCGAAAGAGTTCTTACAATCTCCACAGTACTCCTGAGCCAGCTGCAGGATATAACGATTCACGCTTGCTGAAGTGGAGCTGATGCCCCCTGCTGTCCCCGAGTCTTCCTGCAATCCCAAGAGGCCGACACTCAGACCTGTACATAGGATACCTCACCTGGGGGCAGTCTTCAGATCACGGCCCAAAGACCTCTCTAAGTGCTCTCCAGGTTGAGATTACCTGCGGCTTTTCCGGAGCTGCTTCATTCACTTTGCAGAGCAGGTTCTCCAGCTGTGGCCGATGGCCCATCAGCTGATGGTACACTCGATCGGCTTTGTCCAGTAGAGTGTTGATGTTGGAAACAGCCTACCCAGAAAGAGACAGGAACTGCGTGAACACTCAAAACACTCACCAGTATAACGACTTTCCCTGAGTAATTCCAATTGCCAACCATTTACTAAAACATTTTCCATAAGTCAAGCGCGATGTTTCAGACATTATTCTTCACGATGATCCTACAAGCTGGTATATTTTTCATAATGGTATACAATAAAAAACAATGCCAAGAAGTAATTCAGGCCAGGTCACACAAGAATTAAAAAGCACAGCTAGAGGGAAGGGGTTGTGGCTCAGTGGTAGAGTGCTTGCCTAGCACAAGTGAGGCACTGGGTTTTATCCTCAGCACCACATAAAAATAAGTGAATAAAATAAAGATATTGTGTCCATTGATAACTATCAAAAAAAAAAAAAAAAAAAAAAACAGCTAGAATGGGAACTTGTGTCCTTGGTTCCAAGGTAAACGCTTTGCTGTTACCCCAGGAGGTCCCCCCTGCCACTGCCCTTCTCTACCCAGACCCACATCATGCTGACTGGGAAGCAGCACAGTGCTGAGGGAAGGCTTGACGGCCTCGTGTGAAGCAAGCTCGCAACAAGCACAGGGCGTGCCGTCCGACTTCTTTCTACCTGAACTTGGGCTCTGGTTCCAGGACCAACCAACACCTCTCTGAACTCCTACGCAAACTGTGAGACGGATATACCTTAGGCCATTATTCACTCCCACCCAAAAGCTGGGCCCTAAGGCCCATTATTTACTGGGTTGAAGAAGACGTGCTAAAGGAAAGACCACTGTACCATACCAGACCTGCCCAAGTTCAAATCAAAGCCACTGCCCTGAGTCTAGGTCACATCTGGCCTCACCTTCTTCCGGTCTTCCTCATTCTCAATGGGATCCACCGCGCAGCAAGGCTTGGCGTACAGCATGAAGTCGAAGCGAGCATATTTACAGAAGCCACAGGCATTGCAGAGGAAGGGATCCTTCTCATCATAGTTGATGGATCTGAAGAACCAAAGCATGTGAGTCACTGGGGCAGCAGGTTTGCAAGGGTGTCTAAGGAGATGCACGGTGCCCCCTCTATACTCTGGAAACAATCTCAGGAATCACCAAAGAAACAACAGTAGGTGAGAATGACGTATGCAACCAGGTGAGCAGAAAGGCAGAAGGAGAACTAACTCAATCCCTTTCTGGGTCCACCCCTGCCACTGGATAGGCGACCACACACACACGTACCCCACTGTTCTGCCTCCTTCTGTTCGTTCTATTCCCAATCCTTGCACCCACCATACATACCCATAATCCTCTAAATATGGAGGGTACCAGACCCTGAAATTGCCTGTAACTGTTACAGAAAATTACAAAGAAGGTGCTTCGCCCTGGCCAGGGGGCAGTCACTGACTTACCTGCATTTGTGACACTGGTACACATTCTCTCCACAGTTGCCACAGACCCCTGGGTTGGCAGGGACAGAGGCGCTACAGCGTGGGCACTGCAGGGTCTCTGTGGAGGCCTGGTAGTTTTCATAGAAGTCTGCAAACTCGATCATTAGGTTGGAGGCCACAATGGGCAAGGGCAGGTCAATCTTCACCTCTGTCTGCCCAGGGGTCAGCTGAACTTTCTTGGCTTTGTGCCAGCGAGCCGGCCTAGGAGAGATAGTGTCAGACAGAGGAACAGAGGGCCTGAGAGTCATTTAACCCTCCATGGTGACAGTCTGGATGAGACAAAAAGAAAGACTGCCCTATATGTTTTTCTAAGGCAGTTAAGTGGTTACTCTAAAGAAATCTGAGAAAAAATTGCAAGTTAATTTATATTTTTTGTACTATGTTTTCTCTATAAAAAAGGACAGATCATAAAAATGCTTTAAACTGTTATATATGATAAATTGAGATTTGAAGAAAATAACACAAGTTCATTCCAAGGGAAGACATTACTCCACACTAATGCCTATGATCCCAAGGGGCACAATGATGACGGCCACCAAGTTCCCATCATGATGTCTACCTTGGTAGGATAAAGCTAGGCTATTTTCAAGAGCAGAGGCATATACCAGGATCTGGTTAGGGACAAAACCAAGTGCTAAACCGAGTCATAAAGAGAACAGGCATATAGTAATTTAGGGGTGACTACAATAATATGATTAGAGTTATACTTTACTGAGTACTTACCACATGTCAGGCAGTTTCCAGCACTTTACACATATTAGGTCATTAAATTCTTAAAGACCCTGAAAGTGGGAACCTGGGTTCATTTTATAGTTATGCAAATTGAAGTTTAAGTAAGTTCTTCAAAGTCACAGAGATGGGAGTTGAACCACACCATCTACCAGTAGCCATGCAGACTGAACACAACAGAAAGTCAAATGTACCTCCTCTGCAGGTGCAACCAAAATTGGCAACAGCTGGTTTCAGGTTACCAATGTTAACTCTGCCTCTCAAAGGAAGAGGAAATACCCTCAAGCGGAGCTCCTGGCAATGCTGATGTGGTGCACTCACATTATTCTGCCTTTTGGAATAATGGTCGACAATTCCACTTTCTATGTGCAGAACAGCACTGCAAGCCTAGTCTTGTCTTTTTCTTTCTTATACTAGGAATTCACCCTAGAAACCCTCTTCTACTGAGTCACATTCCAGACCTTTTTTTTTTTTTTTTGGTCCATTTTGAGATAGGGTCTCACTATGTTGCTGAGGCTGACCTTGAAAGCATCACAAGTCTTAATATGCAAGTAGCATCTAACCTATGTTCTCCATCCAACAGCAAGGCCTGAGACCTCAACAGAAAGAGTTCTGTCTCTGTGACAACAGACATAATAACACAGCTCAGACCTCTTTGGACCCACATGACACATGCTCTGATCCAGATGCTAGGGCCCAGGGCTTAAAAAGACTCAACATGGGCAGATATGGAGGGTAGGCACTATGCAGAAATGGAACAAATACACACTAGAGAACACTCTTGAGAAATACTTCATGCTTATGTGAAAAAATATAGCTGTCTTAATCCAAGAAATGGCAATGTAGATGGTTTTCCTTAAGACTAGAATTACTCTAATTAAAAGGGACATGAAATGCTGAAAGGCCCTTGTCGACTCCCTCTCCCGAGGCAGGCTGCTGAAGAGCTTCCACAGCCCCCTAAGGTGCCACTGAATTAATTTAAAAATAATCTTTGCCAGTATCTTCAGGAACTAGTATTTCACTTTTGTCCCTCAGTTACTGACTCAGCCATAAGGACATACTGACCTCTAGGGACTTGCAAATTTGTGCCCTTCCAGGAAGCAAAGCCAACAACTGATATAAGCCTTACAAACCTGCTACCCCACCCCAAGTCTGCAAATCCCATACTTGTTTTTCAACTCCACGATGGCCTGCACAGTTCGGTTGTTATAATACAGGTTGATGGTCCGCACCATCTTGGTCCGTTTCAGGTCCCCAATTTTCACTGTTACTTTGCTAATGGTGTGACTGCCGATGAGCTTCACAACCTGCTGGGTGGTGGTATACCGCGTGTCCACTTTAATAGAAGACAGCTTGATATACTAAATACAAAGGTACACAAAAACAAGAATTAGTTCAAGAACTAACAGGCTCCTCCTGCCTTCTTCAACATTCATCAGCATATTACAGCCTTCATCCATGGATGAAGCTGCTACTCACAGTAACAAATGTGGCATGCAAGAATCTACACTACTGGTGACCAGACATTAGGAGAGGAATCTACACAACAATAGCCAATCTTTGGAACCAAGAAACCCACTGCACCTGCAAGCCCAGAATACCATGCTAAAGGTGTTACTTACACAAAATGGCACTTCTGGATTGTTACACACCAGGCAGGGATCGCTCTCCAGGTAGTAGCCATCAAACTCCACTAAGCCAGACAGAGTGCTAAGGAAGAAACATTTTCAGCATAAGGAAAATTCATTTTAGAGAACCCTGAGCTTCACAAAGAAGTACAATAAAGCCAATCAGCATCCCTCAAACTGAGCCATCTCAGAGCAAGAACATATGGAATATGAGAAAATCCAAACAGGGTTTAGAAGTTATGGGAAAAAATTTCAACTAATTGACCTTAGACATGTTCTCAGCTGATATTACTCCTTACCACCCTGTGAACTCAGCGAGTGCACTCTGAGTGTCTTCCAGGTGCAAGGGCCTGAGCTACAAGGAGGGAGTCAGACTTGATCGACTAGGTGGGTTTGCTGTTCCTAAGGAGTTTCTCAGTTCATACAGTCTATCAATAGGTACAGAGCTATTCAAAAGGGTGAGTGTGCTTCAGACAGACAGGAAACAAAACAAAGCTCACTTGTAAATGTTGGAGTTGGGATGGTTGGTAAGAATATGATTTTGAGTCCGCAGAATCTCCACAGCCTTCTGTGAATATTCCTTCAACTGAAATAAGATCCAGTGAAGAAACATAGTTAAAGGTCAAGTCTCACTAAAAAGACTTTTTCTGGTCTTTTGCTTTCTGGCTGAAGACTACTCTCCAAGTACTAGACTTCAGTCCCCATTCACAATCATACAAAGTTGGTACTAATTCCCAACTGTTTAATTTCCCAACTCCTCCTTTAAAAGTTCCACAGACTCAGTGATAGTTCACCCTCAGATGTTATGGAAAAAGATAATTTTTATTCCTGTGGAGAAGTCATGAAATGGTTACGTAATTGTACAAACATTTTTAGGCACAAAAATGGGCTACCAGCACAGGCAGGCCATTCTCTTTCCCAGTCAATTGTGTACTGGGCTGCATTTCCTTCCTTATTTGACAGACTTCTGGCCGAATCAAATTCAGACTATACTTACTTGCTAGTGCATATTATCTACACAATATACAAATTTATTGGGCATTTTTAATTAGAAATACAGAACTAAATATATTCAAAAGAGATTTCACAACACACACACACACACACACACACACACACACACACACACACACACACACCCTGTCATCTAGGGTAGTCATAATTTTCTTTAGAGAAAAAAGAAATAAGACAAGTTAGTCTCTCTGACCATATTGATTATTACCTTCTTCTCTGTCTGTGGTGTTTTCAAGGAGAAATAGCCCAGCAGGTCTACAAACTGGGCAGCCTTACGACCATAAGCTGGGAGTTCTGGCCAGATGGACCACATCAGATCTAGCAGGAGCTCTTGCTGAGATTTGCTGGAATTTCTGTAAATAAACAGTTCCTGTTAGCAGGCAGCAGAAAATCCTGAGGCACCTTTATTTATCACCACAGCCCAGGTACTATTTCTGTAGACATATCTACTTCCTAAAACATAGGTTAAGGTGGAATGGTTTGGTGGCTCTTTTGACAATCAATCCTAACAAAGGTAGCACCGTCATTTAATCTTTAGTAGGTGGTCTATTCTCATCTGACCTTACTCCAGGGCAGGTAACTGAGCTTTTTTAGCCAATTGTCAAGCCTGCTCATTTAAAAAATTCCTAAACAGGCTTATGAACAGAAAGTAGTCTCTTGCCTATAAAATTAGCTGAATAGCTAGAGAGTGACAGATCATGGAAGAAATCTTTAATACTCAAGAGGATTCAGGCTGGTGTCAATACTGACAATGTGACCACGAGTATATGACAAAAAGCCAAGGTAGAACTACTTCAAATGCACCCTGTTTCCAGACCTATGCACATTTGGGAAACCAAGCCCTGGCCCCACCTGTAGATATGCAGTGTCAGGCAGTGGGCCTGCCAGCGCACTGAGGAAGAATTAGACTCCAACAGGAAGCAACGCAGAAACTGGATCAGGGTTTCCTTATCGGCAAATTTGTTCAGCTGGTTCACCAGAGCAGTGCACAGCTGGTCCTCCTGGCTGCCGGAGCTCTCACCTACAAGATCAGGGCAAGACTGAGGACTAAAGACAGGAAGAAGTCACCCAGGGGCCTAGGTCTGTGCCATTGGAAGGAGAAGAGTGAATTCTGTCTATATCTCAAAGTTTCTACTAAATGGTTATAATTTGTAAAATAATTTTCTGTTTACCAGGGGAAAAATGGGTTGGCCCTAATTGAGACACAAAATAATGTAAGGTAAAGCACCTCCCTTTGCCCTCAATTGCTGATGACCTGTCTCAGGTCTTCAAGGATCATGAAAAGTAGCAAAGCCAAAAGAGCTGACATCCACAGAGCAGCCATAGCTGACTAAGAAGTATTTCACTTAATTCTCACAATCATGTCACAGAGCAGGTGTTGTTACTTAGTATTTCACAGGGAAAAAAAAAAATTGGCCTACTAAAAATGTTCAGTGCACTTTGACCTTTCCCATTAATCACCTGGTATAAGAAGACCAACCTTCATTCAGCATAGCTGAAAATGAGATTAAAAAAACAGATGCTAGAAAGCACTTCAGAAAACCAGAATGAAAGATCTTTCAGAATTTCAGAACAGAAGTTGGGCACAGTGGCACAGGCCTGTAATCCCAGCAGCTCAGGAGGCTAAGGCAGGAGGTTTAAGAGTTCAAAGCCAGCCTCAGCAAAAATGAGGTGCTAAGCAACTCAGTGAGACCCTGTCTCTAAATAAAATACAAAATAGGACTGGGGATGTGGTTCAGTGGTCGAGTGCCCCAGAATTCAATCCCCAGTACCAAAAAAAAAAAAACCACACCAGAATTTCAGAACAAAGCATGTGCTCCAAAAGAGAGTTAAACATATCACCTAATAACCAAGACCAAAGGGTGACTTACCATCTTTCTCCTTCTCTTTTTCTTCTTTCTTGCTCTTTTTAGTGGAAGACTTGGACTGGGTTGTGGCTTGTCCAGAACTGGAGGCCACAGGGGCTGAGGAGGAAGCCACACCAGAGGACCCCGTGGAGGCTGCCAGGGCAGCAAGCACTTTGCTGCCACACAGAGCACAGGAGAGCAGCTGCAGCAGCACCGGGGACACCCCCTCATCCACCAGGAAACTCACTTGGAGGAGGAAGTACAGGACAGCTGTAAGCAGAGGGGTGGTGATCAGCCACACAAGAATGGACAGCTGTGCCACAGCCGCTCTATTCCCACCAGCTTTCTCTGAGTTTTCTGTGGACACTGCCCAGAAGAGGAGACAGCTCAAAACCATTAGAACGACTTGTGACACCTGGACCTGGTCTCCACTCCTTTGCATAGGGGATTCTCCAAACGTCTCTACTCCTCTTTAGCTTCACTGCCACAACCTCAAGGTCAGATACTCCTACTCTGTGTTCCTACAGCACCCCAAATTTTGACATTCAGTCCTTATCACTCTTAAGTTTTTACTTTCTTCTTTGCTAGGCAGAGTTTTGTCTCTATATCTTCTTATGGCTCCAGCATCCAGTTCAGTGCTTATTAGCACAAAGCAGCCTCAATAGACAGTTCCTGAAGGAATGAACACTATAAACCAAAAAAGCAGCTGTGCTTACAGTCGTCTTTGATGCAGAATTTCTGCCAGTTGATGGTTCGCTGGGCGGCAATTTCAGCACAGGCTTTCAGGTGCTCCATCTGAAAGGGAAACCAATCACGAGAAATGAGCAGCTCCACCAAACAGCCCAAATAAGCCCACACCTGCTGCCTCGAGTGGCTGTCACCTAGCCTGGGACTGCAAAGTGACCACGGTCTTCCATGCAGGGACTGCTAATAAACCTGGGAGCAGGGCTCACCACCACTGCAGCTCACAGGAGGCTGCCTCTGTTCTGCTTCCCACCACGCAGGGGGCCTTGGTTTTCAGGGAACCTTCAGGCTACTCACTAAGGCAGAAGCAAGGTAGACCACGCCCTGAGAAACTATAAATCCACTTCACTTTTTTCTTGCTACAAACACAAAGCAAGAACACTAGATGAGCAAGCTAGGAGTTATTAAAATTAAAGATTTTCTTTTTAGATGCTCAAAAGCAAAAGGTTCCATTTACTCCCCAAAGTCCAAACAGTATCTCTTCAGGCAGTAATATATTCTATACTTCAACCTCTATCATTTATTTAGCATTCAAGGACAAAAACCAGAGGTGCATACGTTTTGGCTTGATCCTATCTATGACATGAGTAAAGGACATCAGTAAGAAGCTCAAGCCACCTCAACCTCATAACAGGAACTGCTGCCAGGTACGGTGAGGAATTCCAGACCTTAAAACCAACTACACAAGACACAGCACCCACCCCGGTGTTACATTCTACATGGAGCTCAACTCTAGCCAGGACACCCTCTAACTGTTTTAAAGCCCTGTACTGCTCCATCCCATAACCTACTGAGTCTCATCACATGCCCTTCCCCTACCCCACAATTTCCCAGCCCTCGTACCAGACTGATGAGTGTGTCATACTGCAAGGCGGAGCCTGAGCTGGCTGTAACCACACTTGCCCGGAGGAATATTCCCTGTTCCTCCAGCAGCTTCTTGATCCCACGCACATGGGAGTCTAGAGTGTGCAAATCCCGGAGCTGGCGGTACTTCTCCTTTGATCCACAGATGAAGAGCAGAAGTTTGCGGACTTGGCGGCGGACAAATGGAGTCTGCTGGATCATCAGGTACTTGAGGGGATAAACACAACAGGGTCAGTGTCTCTAGAACTATATCTATACCACCTTAACTCTAAAAACCTGGGTTTTAATGAACTCCAATTAAAACTGGTGAGTAACCCAAGACAAGACACAGTTGTCCAATCTACAACCCAATCCACAGGGACTGGTTCTAGGAGCCCCCCTGCCACAATACCCAAATCCACAGATTTTCAAGTCCTTTATATAAAATGGTACAGTATTTGCATAAAACCTATGCACATCCTCCATATATTTTAAATAATCTATTACTTATAACATCCAATACAATGTAAATGTTTTATGAATAGCTGTTATATTGTACTGTTTAGGGAATAATGACAAGAAGAAGTCCACAAATGTTCAGTAGAGACACATTTTTTTTAAACATATATTTTTGACCAGGCACAGAGGCACATGTCTATAATCTCAGTGGCTCAGGAGGCTAAGGCAGGAGGATCGCAAGCTCAAAGCCAGCCTCAGCAACTTCCTAAGCAACTTAGTGAGACCCTGTCTCAAAAAAAAAAAAAAAAAAAAAAAAAAAAAAAGGGCTAGGGATGTGGCTCAGTGGTTAAGTGCCCCTGGGTTCAATCCCTGGTACCAAAAAACAAAACAAAACAAAACATATTTTTGGTCCAGCTGGTTAAATGTGTAAATGTATGGATACCAAGGGCCAACTGAATTTCCTCCCAGACACATCAGCCTCTGATGAACTTAGGTATCCCTTAAAGGGACCAGAAGAAAGAAAAAACATAGAAAGAAAGAATTCAAAAGGGAAAAAAAGAATCACAGTATTAATGTTCCTCTTCCTTCCTCAAATACTTAAGATATTTGCAAGGAAGCTGGCAGTTTCTCACTTCCCACAAATACCTAGAAGGAAATAAGCATTATGAGTCATTTTTCCAGGTAAAAGCTAGGGAAGAGGCTGAGGTGGTGCAGCTATTCAACTCGAAATGGGAGTCTGAGATTCTTCGTTCCAGGTTTGCCATCTGATTAAGCTACCACTTCTGGGTTCCAACCCCACCCACCATACTCCACTGTGGTGCCCAGGCCAGAATCACACCACTTGCACTGCCTCACTGCCAGCCGGCTCCCTCCAAGTTTCTGCCAATGGGGAGCACTGGAGGGAAACTGGGGAAAGAAAGCAAGGAGCTAACTTCCTCTGCAGTCCCGCCGACAGCCTCACTCAGGACAGTTGCCAGCTCTAAACAGCAGCTTCTTTCAGTGCTTCCCAAATCTTCATGTCACATCCCCTCAGAGCTCAGGGGGTACCAGAAACAGTACCTGCTCCTCAAAGAACTGCTGCCCAGATTCATGGGCTTCTCTTCTTCATTCCAGGGTTGCTGGTAGCTCTCTGGGTTACCACAGTGTTGCATTTATGTCCTTTTTGGTTCTCAAATAGGCATTTAACCAATACCCTACACTGAAATCCCTGAAGGTAACTAGAGTGCTTCCTGTTTCTCTGACAGAGTATAAATGAGTGAACCTGCCCATCACTGCCCCATGTGAGGGAAGTTAAACATACACAATCAGAAACTAGAGCTTATGGCTTGCTTGGATACACACTGTCCACAGTCTCCCTCAATGGCAGATTCATGATCTAAATGAATGGGAGGGCTCTGCTGGAGGAACACTGAGTGAGGATTAGGACAAAACAGGCCAACAGGGTGACAGAAGATGTGTCTACCTCTAGATTGGAACACTGCTCAGGACCTTCACTCACCTCCGAAAGAAAGTAGAACCACGAGTGATCAAAGACAGGAGGTGGAATTCGAGAATTGGTGTCCGCAATCTTTTTGATTTGATATGGAAGCCTCAGCACCATCTCTGTGAGAAGTTGAGTATAGGCCTCAAACACGTCAGCAGCATGGCCCTAGGAGAACATGAACGTGAGAACCGGTGCTTGCCACTTTTCCATGCCACAATTAGGAAAGGGTAGCTATTGCTCAATAGGCGTTATCTACATTCTAGAGTTGGCAAAGGGCACTTTTCGAAGCTACCATCACGACTGACAGACAAGTAAGTTTTCAAATACAGAAAGACTTAGGACAACTTGGTTAATGCAAAGGTTATAGAGGTGACAGCTCACTGCTCTTTGATGTTCTGGCATTTCCTTCTATGGCTTAAGACAGTGCATCAACTGTACTCAGCTTACACAAAAATTAGAGCTAAACTGGCAAAACTTTGGGGGAAAAAAATGGAGTAGTTAAGGATTTCCCATCTTTCCATGAGAGATGTATCACATTCCCTAGAACCAATACTTTCCATTATAACAACAAATATTTAAATAAACCAAGCAGGCCAGAATCACCAAGTTTGGTCAAGGTTCCTGGGTTCACATCATACAAACAGGCAGAGGTGCTGAGAGATTTGAGGATGATGGGAACAACAGTTATCTTACAAGCTGTGTAGTCCCACAGGAAGAATCCACAGAAGTCTGGGAGTACAATATGTTCCATATATTCAATCCCCAGTTTCTTACTGCCTCTATACTAAGCACTGAAGATAAAAGTAATAATTAAAAAAATAGTTTCTGCCAATAGTTTAGAGGGAGAGACAAGAAAATATGTACTGTGTGCTCAGGGATCCCAGGGAAAACTGGTAGCAGAAAAGTGTGTTAGTTTTCCAAGGATCCAATGCTTGAGGTGGGTGTTGAAGGAGGAGTAGGAATTCACTAAATGGAAGGAGAAATGAACACAGGAAAAGAATTTCAGAAGGCACAGCATGCACATAATATAATCAACACCCAGCCTGGTAGGGCTGCCTGCAAGGGGTGCTACAAGCAATAATGCTAGAGAATTAAGGTGGCTGGATCCATAAGGGACTTTTTGACCTAAAAGTCATGGCTGGTAGATAAGAACACTGGTGGGAACTGTTCATAGACTCTTCCATCAGAAAGCCCATGGTACCTAGCATTTTCAAGATTTTCTTGTGACACGACAGCAGAGGGCTATCTGACATACACCAGGACACGACCCACAGCAGGGGGCACTACTTTGCACACTTCTCATCCTTTTCTAAGGAGCTTAATGTGGAATGAGATGACTGATTTCATTTAGAGCCTCAGGTGTCCAGAGGCAGGAATAAGAAAGGATGGGGTGGTAGTCATTTATTAAATTATGCTGAGATTAAACAGCACCAAGGAACTTGGTTCCCTCCTGCTGAAGCTCACTTGAGGCTGCTTAAGCTTTGTTCCCTGAGTTCAGAGCAGAATGCTCAGGAGGAGAGCTGCGAGTGCTCCTTTGACCAGGGAAGAACTCACCTTCACATACTGGCGGAGAAAGAACGGGCTCATATCTGGGGGGGATGAAGTCGTATGAGGCTTCAGCAACTGGCTAGTAGCCACGGGCTCCTCATCATTCTGTTGGCCCTTCCAATACTCCAGCAGTGATTTGAGCACGTGCAGGCAATAATCCACAGCCCCTGAGCTCAGCAGGGCTGCTGCTGTGGCACTGGAGATGAGGGAAGATGACTAGAAGGGAGAAAAAATACACACAGAGAAGGCAAGAATGTCTTGTTAAAAACTGTGCAAACTAGGTGCTAAGGGGTTTGAAACACATTTACAACAGTCTGCAATGGAAGTGAGCTCATCAGTCTCTTGCATTAATATTTCCCCCAACTAGCTCAAAGATTTCCCCCAACTTTTTGGAACAGCCCTCATGTAAGAGAAAATGAATACCAGTGCTTAGTCTAACTTCTCTGCATGCATGTGCCAGAGACCAGGGAGGTGAGGACTAGAAGAACCCTTCCGGGTTTTCTCTTTTTCCTTGGGCAATGAGAAAAGAAGACCATTTCAATGAGGAAAGAGAGAACTTTCCATATAGGTTCTACAACAACCTCACCCTCCCAGTAGGGGTGCTTCCATAGAGCCAGTTTCCAAAGGAGATGGGGGTGAGTGATCACATGCATAAAAAAGTACGAGAAAAGCTACTGTAAATAAGACCATTAGGAGAGCCTTGCAAATCCCAGCAAACCCCACAGCTCATAAGCTCATTAAGATTGGATGCAGTTCAGCCTCAATTTCTACCTTCTCCGCTCTGTGCTAATCTCCTTTCACCACACACACTTCGCTTTCTTTCTGCTTTATTACCATACCTTATAGCAACAGACACCAGGGGAATCCTCTTAGCCACTCTGTGCCTTGCAGAACAGGCCCTTGCTTTTCAATAATAGAACTTCCAAACCCTTTAACCCCTCCATTGGAGGAATTGTTGGCAAACACCAGAGCTTGGAAGGGATTCTGAAAAAGGTGGAAGTTCTGTTCTTGAAGAGGTAACAGCTTCGACTCTTACTCCCCTCAGGTAACAATGGCCTTATTCTAAAAGAGGACTACCACCTCTGCCCTCAGCCTGCACCAACTGGACAATCCTCTTACCTTTCCCCAAATTAATAAGCTAAAAGCAAAAATACCTCACATATGGAAGACTTGGATCCAGATTTGGTGCGAGACATGAAGACACTGAGGAGGCGCATCACTACCAGATGGACTTCATTTAGGGCACTGCGCTCATTCTTCTTGGAGACATCCTGCAGGCAGAAGCAGAAGCCCAGATGCCTGCCTATACTTACTTTAAGCTTGAGGCAGCCTCTGAATAAAATTCCCTCAAGTCCAGTGGCCCTCATCTTTCTTGGGTGGAATCACCGAAAAACCAAGCTCCGGGGTCTCCATGGACTGTAACTGAGGTATCGAGAGCGAGAGCCTACTACACTCAGAGAGCCATAGTAAGACGCAAATACCTAAGAAGATGTTTTCACTGAGCTACGATAGTGAGGGTGGGAACTTGGTCTTTTTTTTTTTTTTTGGTGCTGGGGATCGAAGCCAGGGCCTTGTGCTTACAAGACAAGCACTCTACCGACTGAGCTATCTCCCCAGCCCCAGGGAACTTCGTCTTATTCATCATTCTGCTCAGTATCCAATATTATGCCTGGGCCAAGGTAGGCCCTGAACCCACACAGTGAATCTATAGAATGGAAGCTGTCAGTGGATAGCTACCCTTAGAAGCCAAGTGAAGCTCCTCCAGAGAAAGGATCTCAGTCGATTTCTGCTTCTTACACAGCATGCCTCTCCCATTTTTACCTTTTTATCCATGCCCAGTTCCGCAATAAGCTGAGAGAGGAGGTTGTCCAGGGCACCCTTGTCTTTCTCATCTTCTCCATCCAGATCTGTAGTGAGCATCAGAATGACCTAGGAGGCAAAGAGAGAGAAAACATGAAAGCCAATCTCCTAAAGAACAGTGACTATGAACATAGGCATCTCTAGAGAAATCTCAATCCTACTTCCCTGTTGACCATAACTGTAATGCACTGAAGTGTTCCAGGTTTTCTAAAGCTTAAGTGTCCAGAGTCATAAGAGTCATATTTTGACATATGCCCATCATCACTGAAAAGGTTTTGTAAAAAGTGAACAAAATTGACTAACCTACATTACATCCATTAAAATAAGGCAGTGTGCTGAGCTAAGAATTTCAGAACAATTTTGCCTCCAAGGAAGGAAGCTAGAAGAATAGCACCCAGACAACATTCCAATACTTAGAGACGACACAGACTAAGAGTCTCAGAGTCTCAGGAATAGGCCTTTGCTCCTGGCTCAGTTCATAACTAGAGCAATGACCTTGTGCATTTTAAAAAGCTTCTCTGACCCTTAGCCTTCTCATCTAAAAATGAAGTGCTGTGACTTGTAGCTCAAGCCTGCACTCCATCCTCTGTGACCTAACACCAAGGCTTCCAGGTCCTCTGGAAAATGTATTCCCTCCTTAAGGACACTGTAATGTAGCAGACCCAGGAGAAGTGAGGGATACCTGCATGTATGGGATGGCCCGGACACCTCCAACATTTCGTAACTGGGGCAAGGTCTGCAATAATCTCTCCAACAGCATCAGTCGGACCATGTGCAACCTAAAAGATAAAGAAAAATACATGAAACATAAGTTAGTACCCAAGAGAACCAGCTGGGTACAGTGTTTTCCTCCTGCCACCAAAGGAAAGGAGGATCTAAATTCTTAGGGACAGCCCTAGCATTAAAAAGATGTAGGAAATACACCAGCAACACAGGAGGAGAAATCTCTTTCTGTTAAAAGGGAGCAAAACTATTCTAATCTACAACTGATGGTTAAAAATATTTTCCAAGCAAACTATCAGGTTCTAGCCATTCTAAGTATTAGAACCAAACCCATGCTAGGTACGGTGGCACACGTCTGCAATCTGGGAGGCTGAGGCAGAAGAATTTTAAGTTTGAGGGCAGCCTAGGCAATTTAGTGAGAACCTATCTCAAAATAAAATTTAAAATGGGCTGGTGATGTAACTCAGTGGTAGAATGCTTACCTAGCATGTCCAAGGGGAGACCATGGATTCAATTCCCAGTACCAAAACAACAACAAAACCAACCAACCAAAGAACTAAACCTCTAATTGCAGGTTTTATGGTTTCCCAACACATGCCTTTAACCTGCCTCCAGGAATTATTTTCTGAAATCTGATGTACAAGTTCCATATCTCTCAGTTGCACCGTAAGCTGACCTCTTTTTGTTTATGTTCCCTAAGTCCTCAGGAAGGTCAGTAAAACTGCTTTATTCTCTCTCACATTGTATACACATTGTCCTAATGTTGATATCACTCTCTTACTGGGCCCAGGAATTTTCCAACATATTTAGTTGGCTCCAACCTAGCTAGCCCTCTTCATCTAAAAACTCACAGTTGTTCTCATGTACCAAGAGCACACCTCTGGAACTCTAGCTAATATGCTGGTTCAAGAAGAACAATATGAAAATGTATTAATTAATTAAGTTCCTACTGATGAGCTGATTGGCAGCCTCACCTAACACATGATTACATACAGATTTACTTTCATTATTAGTAAACTGGCCCTGCTTCATTCCACTTCAAGGACTATTTGTAAGAACTGTGCATGATTTTCATGCATTACATATCCTAACAGGTATCTCGAATATTTTCAAAATCATAAATACTTGAATGAAAGTATAGGATCTTACTTGAACCATAATGGTTGTTATTCTAAAAAGAACTCAAAGGAATGAATTAACTGTTCTTCAGAGTATGGTAATATATAAAATTCCACACATGCATCCATGAATAACTGGGCAAGCTGCAAGCTGTGTGGGAACTACAAATGAGTAAGAACTGCTCAGAGATAGACAAGGTAGTGAGGAAATGTAAGATAACAGCAGGAGTTTAATAGTTTTGTAGATAAAACAGATTTTGAGATGGAATCATGTCTTCAGATTTGGAAAAGACACATGTGGACACACATGTACGAAGGAAAAGGACAAAAATAAGTGCAGTCAAAACCTCAACCAAGATCATGCCATATTACTGACTTTTCAAATAAATGCTATTATTGAAACTTAACGAGAAAATGAAACCTTAAGCCCCCAAATTGGAATTTTCTTAGCCTTAGTAACTTAAAGTAAAATTTAGTTTTATTCTTTTAAAAAAATTCAGTGACCATTTAATTAACTTACTCATGAAAAAAAGGTAATTGAAAAGTACTATAGACTCCCACCACCAATATGGCTAGGTTACCTAAACTGACTCTCCTCCTAAAATCAACTGAAAATCCTAAAAAGATATTACAGCATTTTAGAAAAAATGATAAGCCTCCAGAAGTTCAGGCAGGGAGTGGATGGGTTGGAGGGAAAAGCAAGCCAGAAGGTGCTACAAGTGCTTCTAGCAGTTTCTAGGTGCTGCCAGGTGGCAGGCCTGTGGTTGTGGCTGCAGCTGCTTGGGAGTTGGTGGGGGCATGGTAGGACAGCCGATGGTCAGGTGGGGTGAGGCCAACCAACGATGGACTGTGGAGAAGCAGGCAGAGGCCACCAACATCAGCAATGGGCACCCGGACAAAGAGGGATGCTTCAAACTGGTCCACAGAAAAGCTGGAAACACTGATCCTGGCAGTAAGGGTGCAAAATATGGAAGGCAAGCGCGAAGTAACGGAAGTGAGTAAGCTCGTGGAGAGGTATCCACTAACGATCAAAAAGGCCAACTCATCTTCTTCTACAAATGAAGCAGCAAACTAAACTGGACAGGTACCTCCCAGTCAGGAGTTCAGTACAAGGGACATGTGGAGATCCCCAATTTGTCTGATGAAAACAGTGTGGATTAAGAGGAGATTAGCATGAGTCCTGACACAGATGAGCCTGACACAGATCTTGTGGCCTTAATGAAGGAAGAAGGGGTGAAACTTCTAAGACAAGCAATGGGAATTTACATCAGCACCCTCTCCCGCTGGGGCTCTCAACTTACAGGATTGCATCTTTCTAACCACAAACTTGGGGTCGGGGTCCCTCCTCTTGGGCTTACCCGTGTTTTCTGCTGGGTGGGATCAGAGGGTGATTTCTCTTTTATGTGTACATATGCTAAATAAACATAATTTCAAAAAAAAAAGAAAAAAAAAAGTCTCAAGAAATTTCAAAGGACTAAAATAACCTAGTATGTCCTCCAAAACAAAAAAATAAGCTATGAATCAATGCAGATAATCAGAAAATTCTCTAAATATTTAGAAATTTAGTTAATACTTCTTAACTAATGGCCAATGACTAAATTACAACAAAATACAGAAATACAGATTAAGCTGAACAACAATGACGACATGTCATCAAAATATGTGGGCTACAGTCAACGGAAGGTTAAGAAGGAATTTTAGAATGAAATATAGTTTCAAACATGTATTTTGAAAGATTTAAAATCAATAGTTTAACTTTCCATCTAATGAAGCTAAAAGATAATAGAAATTTAAGCAAAAAAGTCAGTAGGTAAAAGGAACTAATAAAGATAAGAACAAACACAAAGCAGACAAACAACAGAAGAAAACCAGTCCTTTGTAAGTTGATAACCACTAGCTAGATGACTGTTATAAAAAGAAGATACGAGGGGCTGGAGAATAGCTCAGTTGGTAGAGTGCTTGCTTTGTATGCACAAGGCCCTGGGTTCAATTCCTGGCACCACCACCAAAAAAAAAAAAAAGAAGATACTATAGACCTTAAAGACATCATAAGGATGATAAAAATAAATTTACAAACTATATGCCAATAAAACTGGCAACTTAAATAAAACAAATTCCTTACATGTTTATAACATGCTAAAATTGATACATGAATAGAAATAATTTTCACTTAAAGAATGAATATATATAATTAGAGAAATGCAAATCAAAACCACCCTAAGATTTCATCTCACCCAGTTAGAATGGTTATCAAGAACACAAGCAATAATAGGTCTTGGCGTGGATGTGGGGAAAAAGGCACATTCATACATTGCTGGTGGGGCTGCAAATTGGTGCAGCCACTCTGGAAAGCAGTATGCAGATTCCTCAGAAAACCTGGAATGGATCCACCATTTGACCCAGTTATCCCACTCCTTGGTTTATACCCAAAGGACTTAAAATCAGCATAGTACAGTAATGCAGCCATATCAAGGTTTACAGCAGTTCAATTCACAATAGCTAAATTGTGGAATGAATCTAGATGCCCTTCAATAGATGAATGGATAATGAAACTGGAATATATACACAATGGGAAATTATTCAGGCATAAAGAAGAATAAAATTACGGCATTTACAGGTAAATGGAAGGAATTAGAGAATATCATGCTAAGTGAAATAGGCCAAGCACAAAAAAACCAAAGGCTGAATGTTCTCTCTGATAAGTGGATGATGATACGTAAGAGGGGTGGGTGAAGAGGAGTAAGAGAAGAATGGAGGAACATTGAATTGTGTAGAGGGAAATGGGGGTGGGGCAGAGGGAAAGACAGTAGAATGAGACAGACATCGGTTACCCTATGTCATGTATGGTTACACAAATGGTGTGAATCTACATCATGCACAACCATAGTAATGAAAAGCTGTATCCCATTTCTGTATAATGGATCAAAATGCAGTCTGTAAAAATAAAATTAAAAACAAAAATAAAAGAAAGCAGAGTTAAAAGACCAGAATATGCTATAACAGCTATAGATTTTTGATACTTTAAACAATCTTCTAGTTTATTCTTTGGTGAAATATTTTTGGGATTAATTAATAAATGATTATTCAGATAAAAAGAATGAACCTATAATTTATAAAATCTTCCCTTAAAGCAAGTCTATCTCTAGATGACTTCACTGCTAAATTTTTCAAGAATTTGTGGTTAAAAAAAAAATAGCAATCTTATTACACAAACCCTTCCAAAGAAATGAGGAAGGGGAATATGGCCTGACTATTTTAAAGGAAAATTATGAGGCTAGACAAAATACTAGCAGATCAAAAACCCCAAAATATAAAGGATAACATCATCATTTAGTATCCCCATAGGGTTGATTTAATAAGAGAAAAATCAATGTAATTTACAACCACTAACAGATTAAAGGAGAAAAAGTGATATAACCAACACAATAATCATGCAATAAAAGTTACTGGAAAGCTCTAAAATATCACTGGAGATAAAAAGTCTCCTAATAAACCAGAAATAAAATTTCCTTGATTTTATAAAGAATATCTGTTAAAACAAACCCTCCAGCTAATAACAGGATACTTAATGGTGAAATTTTGAACCTTTTAGAATGAGATAAGGATGTTCACCACGACTGCTTTCAACACTGTCCTGGTAATTGTAGCCAATTTAATAAGGTAAGAAAAGGAAATTGGAATGAGAAATGCTAAACTATAATTATTTATAGGTGACTGTATACAGAAAATCCACCAGAATCTGTAATTAGAATAAATAAATTTAGAAAAGTCTCTGGATACAAAGTCAAAATAAGAGTAACAGTGAACTCACTAGAAATTAAGAAGTCATAGGCCAAAGGCTGAATAAAGATAGAAACCAGAAAAGTAAGCTGAGCACTGAGATTGATTTTAGGGTTTCTTAAAAAAAAGGCCAAGATGCTCTGAAGGAAACTTAAGCCTCTGATTTTGAGGACCTAATAGGGTATGTGAGAATCTCATGGAAGAACCACATAAGGATACACTCTTAGTTTAAAAGTAAACAGTAAAAACTACTTTCCCTTCATGCCACTCTTGCCCCCATGCAGAAGCCTACAAGAAATGTTAACCAAACCAAATTGGGTGCGGGGGTCCTTTGGTATAACACTACTTGTGTCCTTTTTATGAGCTCTTTGCCAAGTCTGAGTTATGAAAATATTTTGTCTCTTAAAACTGATAATGGGTTACCTTTTAAATTTACGCTTATGATTCAATTGGTTTTGTGCATAATGTAAGGTTCATTTTAATTGTATGAATTTCCAACTAACCCATGTTTACTGGAAACACCATCCTTCCCCTATTGTACAGTGTCACCTTTGTCATAAATCAGACGACCATGCATGTGTGAATCTACATCTGAACTCCAGACTGTTCTATCAATCTACTTGTATATCCTTACACCAATCACACTGCCTTAATTATCAGTTTCAGTTTTATAATAAGCTATCGTTGTGTCATATTTTCTAATTTTATGAATTTTCTTCAATATTGTCTTGACTAAACTTAGTACTGTACTTCCAAATAAATGTATCAACTTGCCAATTTTAACACATACATAATACCAGTTGGAATCTGCGACAGGGATTATGTGGCTCTGAATCAATCTGAAGACAAATGTCATCTTTAGAATGAGCCTTTCAATCCAGACACAGTGAGGTACCTCAATTATTTAGGTCTTCATTAATTTCTCTCGTTAGGTTTTGCAGTTTTCGGTATAGAAGTCTTAGCTGTCAAACTTATTCCTACATATTTATTATTATTTAATTCTACTCAAATAAATCTCAACAAATAATAAATAAGCACAAGAAACAAAAATGAAAAGTGATATTAAGAGAGATGGGGAGAGTCTATGATGACTTAACGTCTATTTAAATGGATCCCCAGAAAGCAAAACAACGGAAAGTGAGGCAGAAACAACCTCTGATGAGATTAATGAGAATTTTCCCAAACTAATAAGATACTAACCCACACATTCAAGATTCCCAGACAACTAAGGAAACAAACATAAAGAAAGCCATCCTATTTTGCTTGGTGGTAGAGCACTTGCCTAGTGTGACTGATTCCCAGTACTGGGGGAAAAAAAAAAAAAGCCAGCAAACACAGAGCCCACATTATCTGAACACAATGGAATTAACCTAGAAATCACACTAAAATTAAAAAAAAAGAAAAAAAAAAAAAAAAGATTCAGTAGAAAACCCTCTTAAGAAGTTTTTTAAAACCCGCCATCAAAATATCATAGTTAACAGAGTCTGAGATCTTCATTCAAAATATGTTACAAGTGGCTTCAGCTGAAGCAGAAAGATGGGGAGCGGGGGATGGGAGATGCTCACGGATGTTCTCTTATGTCTCTAACACCTGACTGTGTCAGTAATTGTTTTCTTCCTGATGGAAATCATTCAGTTTAAAATACTGACTCATTGTTTGGCACTAATGTGATAACTGTTGGTCTCAACAAAATCAACAAACATATCACAAGTATTATTCCTTTTTGGAGGGGAGAGGGTACTGGTGATTAAACCCCGAGACATTTCATCACTGAACCACATCCCCAGGCCTTTTTATTTTTTATTTTGAGACAGAGTCTCACTAAGTTGTTGAGGGTCTCACTAAATTGCTGAGGCCAGCCTTGAAGTTGCAATCCTCCTGCTTCAGCCTCTCAAGTAGCTGGGATTATAGGTGTGTGCCACTGTGACCAGCAATCACAAGTGTAATTCTTAAATTTTTCTTCCTCCTTTTCTATTTCTCTAGCCACTCTTTAGTTAAGAATACATTCACTCACCAATCCAGTACCAAATACCACCAAGTTTCCTTAAAGGGGAATGGATTAGAAACTCAAAATGTTCTAATCTAGGAATATCAATGCTCTGTCTTATTTCTCCTTTACCTTCTACACAAGCTGAATAAGGAGCTATTTCTAGTATAATCTACCTAATGACTTAATGATGAGCCTCAAACAGTGCCTTTTACAAAAAGGATGTGACACAACGAGTTCCTAAGTAATAATGAAACAAAAAAGATTTTAATAAGGAAAATTCATCGTTTTATGACAACCATTTTAGAGTTATTATGGGATTTAGGGAGCATTAAGAGAAAGACTATTTTCTATTTTCTCTGAAATTGATCTTCAGAACTCTAATCAGATAACACAGATCTAAATTGGGTAAGGAAGCATACAAAGGTAATCTAGCTACCTGGGAGGCTGAGGCAGGAGAACTGAAAGTTGGAGGCCAGCCTGTGACAACTTATCAAGACACTGTCTCAAAACAAAACAAAACAAAAAAAAGGTGGGAATGTTCATTATTAGAGCACATTCCTAACATGCAAAAACCCTGGGTGCAATCCCCAGTACTGGGGGGATAAAGAAAGAGGAGGAAGGTAGAGGAGGAGGAAGAGGAGGAAGATGGCTCTAGAGCACTTCCTAAGATGTTAATCTGCTTCATCAGTTTGTTGCCTTTATATTTCGTAAGAAACACACCATTGTCACCATTCCACCTCCTGTTTCTGAAACACCCTGACAAAGCTTAAGACTGAATGGTCTGTCCTGACCTGTTGCTAGTGTGGACGTCTCCTTCAGCTTCCCCTTCTCCTTCTCCCTCTGAGCCATCTCCTTCCTGGTGCCCAGTGGTGGTGCTGATAGCGCCAGTGCTTGAACTGACACTTCCTGGTCCAGCTGGGTGCCCCTCAGCTGTGGCATCACCGTAGGCACTGCTCCGGCCAGACACTAGAGGAAAATGGTTAAAAAAAAAAAAAAAAAACACACAAATTGACTCCAAAGAAGAATGGAACACAGTGCACTCTGAAGTCAGCAAAGGATGGACAGTAAGTGGTAGCTTTAGAAATCATTTTCTTCTATATGAAGCTGAATGAGGACCGAATTCATGATCCTGACCCCAGAGCACTAAACTAAATCACACTTTCCAGTGACTCGACCTCCTACAGTAGTACCCAAGTTCCACCCACAAGAATGATCTTCATTCAAACTGCTGATCAATCTACCAAATACTTGAGAGGAAACAAACCTTAGGATATGTAAACCTAGAAATTATCAGCTACTCTGAATCTCCTCCATAAAAAATCTGTCAGTCAGTTGTTAACTACAGACTCATTTCCAAGACCAAACCAAAATGGCTTTATCATGCTCCCTCATTCCAGAGTCCCACCTCATTAGCTAGTGTACTGGGGGGCTGGCTTGCTACATCAATACATCTGATCTTTACCAGGACTGCCCAAAGTTCTCCTCAGTAAACAGCAAAAACTATAGGATAATGGGTTTCATGGTCAGTTATTTTAAATCACGATATAGAACTGTGTATGTCACTGCTTTTCTTCCACTAACAAAACTAACAGATGCCTGTAAAATATTTCAATGTTAACTCCATTGAGTGTCAGCAAACCCAACACTTGAAACTACAGTGCTGCAGGTAAATGAACTCCACAAGACTTTCAATGAGTCCCCACAACTTCTCTTTGCTGAAAGCAGTTTCAGACAGGGATTCCTATTTGTCCCCACCCTCTACCCAATAAGAACAGGACCCCCAGGCACATTACCACTGTGCTCGCCAGCCACTGAGTCCACTGCACTGCCCCCGCTCTCCGAGCCCACACTACCACCATGGTCAGCAGGAGAGGTCCGCAGGGTAGAACCGTCAGTCGCTGCTGTGCTGCCCTCGTCATCTGAGGCTGGAGCTGAGAGAGTAACAAGAGCTGTTACAAGTAAAGACCCCTCCTTGGGGTGAAAGCATCAAACTACATAGTGCAGAGAACACAATGCAGTTTATGTATCCTATAGTCAGAGAAAAAAGGGAAAGATTTGCTTTTCCAGTTAATCACTAACAGGAACAAACACTGTACATGGTGCATTGCAAACAATACTGAGACAGAAGTAAAAACCCAGTTTACTGGGCATTTCCTTCGCTCTTACACTACAGTGCAGAGATTCAGTAGGAATCTGTGACGTGGACACTGAGTCTTGTAAGCTAAATGTTTCATGGTCACCATTGTCTAGGTGTTACTGACACCTGCTGAGAGATTTGAAACTAGCCATTGCCATTCAAAGCATCAAACTCTGTATTTTAATGAGATTTGTTTTGAAATCAGTCAATTTGTGCTTAGGAATCACGTCATGAGCTCCTGAATCGACTGTTTTTTGAAATCAAGTAGTCCAGAGGGGAGCTCACTGGGAAATTTCACACTTCCTAATCATCCTCATCAGATGCTAATAATGAAGCAAGGAAATTCCCCAGAGACAGCCACAGCATCCAGGATCAGGGCTGAGCTGAGACAGGAGGAAAATGCTAGATGAGATACACAGGGAAGAAAGCCACAACAGCCACAGAGCATGGTACAATATGAACACAACCAGACAACACAACAGCGACCTCAGCCTGCAATGACAGCAACTGAAGAGACCTCAGAAAAGCAACAAGCCATGGCAGCAGGTGGGGACAGCCAGTTCTCTTTTTCTTATCTATCCAGGGTCAAACTCCCACAATTAAAAAAAAAAAAAAAAAAAAAAAAAAAAAAAAAGAAAAAAAGAAAAAAAGAAAAAAAAAGAAAAAAAAGGGACACATCAGTCTGGAAAAGTATAAATCAACACTTCTGTTACTCCAGGGTTGATTCTCCAGTGGGCTTCTTGGGTATGCCCATCCTCTGTTTGGTTCAACTCTCTATTCAGAAATATTTATATTTTTTCTTTTCACACTAGGACAGTGAGTGAAATTCAAATCAAAGAGTTCTGAAGATTTCCTGTGAATTTTGGTTACCCACAAACCCCTACCTCTCCTGCTCAGGTCCCTGATGATTGGCCACACAGCCCCACAACTCTGAAGCACAACCCAGTTGCTTGCAGCTTTATTTTTACTTGCAAATAAAGAGTAAAAAGTTAAATGGTATGAGCTCTATTTCTTGTCTCCCTTTTAACATTTTTTAACATGTTAAAACTCTTAATAAGGAATACTAAACAACATAACTCAAGGCCTAGTGTAATCAGCCTACAAAAACTGCCCTGTGGGCCTCTCCTCAAGAGTCAGCTCAAGCCAGGTAGCATGCGCAGTGTGAGGAAGCAGAGCCATGAGCACTGGTGCCAAATTCAGCACTATGCCTTCCACACCCACATTCCTAAAGCCAGGCAGAAGCAGGAAGTCCAGAATGGCCTGTCAAAGCAGCTGCCCATTACACTCTCACAGCACTTAGACAAGGCCCAAGGGTCCTGGGGCCCTGAGCCATGCTCCTTGCTGTGGACAGTTACCTGATGCTGTGGTGTCAGAGAGGGTTCCTGCGTCCAGAGAGGAAGAGCTGGGTGCCTGGCCGGACAGTCCTAGGCTCTGAAGGCCCAGGGCACTGCTGCTGCTGCCTGGGAAACAAGTGGAGAGTGAGCACAACATCCCCTCCAGACCCCATCCACAGCTGCTTTGGCCACCTGCTGCCCTCAGGAGTTTCTAAAAGCCAGCACACAACCCCCTCTGGCCTACAGGAAGTTAATCAACGGTCACTGTGTCCACCCCCAAATTCAGTTACGGAGGTGGTAAAATGCTTCCTTCAGCTCAGGCAGAACAGAGGCTGGAGGAATCGAGGAGATTCAGGAGGAAATAATCCAAAACCAAACTAGCAGACCATGAGATTGACTCCCAGTCCGAAATTCTCACCACAATCCCTCTCACTCTCCACCTGTATCCCTGAACAGCTCTCACCCAGATCAACCTCTCCCCAAAATTGGGGAAAAGCTAAGTCAGCTGGATATCAGTAACTGCCAAATCCTCTTTGCTGTGCAAGGCAAAGGCCACTCTGTTCTTGGCATTGCCTTCTACCTTGCTGGTCCTGCTGCAGGCTCAGGGCAATTGCTAGTTCAACCATGGTCTCATCATCTGCATCAGGCGGGATGTCCAGCATGGGAGGGAAGCCCTCTGCGCCTGCCAGTAGGGCCTCCAGGGGAGAGGGGTTGCCGTTGTTGACATTTTCAGCTGTCTCCAGGACCATCGACTCAGACTGCAGAGAGAAAACTCTGTCAGTGTCCCTCAGCAAACTGTGACTTTTGGAAGTCCACTGAATAAGAACTAGAGGGGAATTTGAAGCTCCTCTTTCCCTCTCCTGCCGCCAGACTCACCACCATCTCAAAATCTCCATGGTCCACCTCACTCTGCTCCTGGCTTTCCTGACGGATGTGCCCACCATCTGGGATTCCTGATGACTGCATTTTCTCATCTGCATCATCATCGTCATCATCATCTTTGTCTCCTGAATTAAAGAAACCCCAATCACCTGAAGGTGTTTGTTTTTCCTTCCTTTATATGTGGTGGTGTAAGTCACATAGCAAAAAGTCAACAGACAACACCCTGTGCTTCCCAGGTAAAACTATAGGGTGCTATGCCAAGAGGCCTTTTTTTTTCCTTTTGCTTCTGGGACCTAGCAGGATCTAGGAAAACGGAGTTAGCACAGACAGCTTGACCCCAAGGAACAGGACTGAAAAAGGATTTGAGAAGGATTTCCCTAAAGCAGAGAAGTCTAAGACCAGTAGGCCCAACAAACTCCCACCTATTCTCACAAAGACTTAGACAAGACATGAAAAATAATACAATTGACGTGTTTCTGTCATGAAAGTTAAGAGTTTATTCTTTACTTATCTCCAAAACAACTAGGTTAGTAAGATTTCCACACTACATAATCATTCTGAGAAGAATTAGCATTAAAATATAAAACCATCAAATGCGAACTAAGGACACCACAACAGGTCCTAGGTAAGCCCACTTCCATGGGAAGGTGGGAGGGCCTTCTAGAAAAGAGGAAGTTCAGAGACTCCTGATGGTCAGGAGTCTCTACGTGTTTTGTTTTGGTTTTTTTTTTGGATGAGAGGGCAGTGGTAATAGGGATTGAACCCTGAGGCACTTAACACTAAGCCACATCCCTAGCCCATTTTATTTTTTGAGATAGCATCTCATTAAGTTACTTAGGGCCTCTCTAAATTGTCAAGACTGGCGTTCAACTTGAGATCCTCCCTCCTCAGTCTTCCAAGTCACTGTGATCACAGGTCATCCTGCACAGCCAGGTTCAATGGATTATTACAGCAAGCAAATTCTCTACTCCATGTCATCTCACACAGAAAACTTTTTTTCAATTTACATGTAAGAATTCTAACTATTTATGAGGTTTAGAGGGAAGTTTCAATAATAGAGGATTAATAAAAAATATTAAATATAAAAAACAAAGCAAACACGTCCTTAATTAGAAACACAAACTGTTGGCAGTGTAGGTTCTAGCTAAAGAAAAGACCACAAACTACAACCTAACTCATCAAAAGCTTAGATAAGATACAAGTTCCTCAAGGAAGAATGTCTGAAAGTCACACTCTGTATACACTTCTCCAGACGCACACTGTCCCATCCAGCAGGCACAAGCCACATGTGGCTATTGAGCACTAAGAGTTGGCTAGTCCAGACAGAGATGTGCCACTCATGTAAAACACACACTGGACTTAAAAGGCAGTGCCACGAAACAAATCGTTTCACCAGTAGTTTTTTATATTGGCTACATGCTGAAATAATATTTTTGCTATACTGGATCAAGTACATTTTTAGTAAATTAATTATCCATAGCTCATTATCTCCTTATGTGGCTGTTAGAAAATTTAAAAACATATGTAACTTCCCTTTGAAACTTATTTCTGGATCAAATCAAGTAACCAGAGTGATGTAGTATAATGCTTATTAGGCAGTTTGTAGAACTGCTCTTACTAAAATGTAAAATGGTGAACCCCTGACCCCATCCAAGTATATTATGAGGGAAATCTGTAAAATGTGCTCTCAAACTTATTGTCAGTAAGTCCATTGAGGATTCTGCCCCTTAGGCAACAAAATGGACCCTTAAGAAGAGTTTTTGTGCCAGGGAAATTTTTTTTTTCTCTGATAAGTTCATTTTGTCTTTGGTCACTATGACCTTTACAAATGTTCTTATGCTGGGACTCCAAAGACACTCAACCAAGTATGAGGTACTCACTAATGACCAGGCGGGACCTTGTCATGCAAATTCCTGTATCGTTTGCTTGGTTTCTGTGTTACCTTTATTTTTGCATGGTCTGGATTTTCACTATTTTTAGTCTACTTACCATATGCATTTTTATATGCCACCCTAAAATTCTTCATGGAATAGTAGGGTAAAAAACAGAAAAACGAAAGCAAAAGCTCTTGGTCAACATGAGCAGCACCTTCCTAAGGCTGTACCTCTTCTCCCACTTCCCCAACCCCCCAAGAGACAGAAGCCTACACCCAGACCTCACATTACCCATTGGTGTGTTGCTTCGAGGGGAAGAGGGTAAAGTCACATGTCTCCGTTTGTTCCTGGGCCTTAGGACTCGAATTAGAGCTTGTTTACAAGAGAAGCTCACAGCAGGATCCTGAAGTTTAAAAAGAAACTATCATGTTTATTCACAAAAAGCAGCTGCAACACTGCCACTCATACACCGTGAAGACCTATCTCTCCTGCACTCAACTGACCAAATTAAGCAGGTTAAGCTGACTGGACTTCTAACCTGGCATAAAGAAGATCCATTCACTGCCTTCCTATCTTTCAGTTCTTGGTGACAGGCTGGCAGGCTATTTGCCCCTGAAGTCACTTTTGACTCCCTACAAATGGACCCTGGTTTTTCTTCAGATGGTCAAGTCCTCAGTGCTCCTCTTAGCTCTGTGCTATAAACGGTACTTCCAACATCCAGCTTCTGTGCCAGGTCACTAGAAAGACACATCTTAGTGTACTATATTCATTCACGTGCTCATTTAAGTAACACTTACTTAGCAATACATAGCAAGTACCAGACTAGTCTTTGAGGATTCAGCACTAAACAAGAAAGACCAAGCCCACTCACTCCCTTTCCAATCCTTACTCTTCCATGCTGTAAGATCTTAAAGTTTTTATTGGTATTTGGACCTATGCATTCCCATTACCTTTCTTTAAGTCTACTTTATTTCATTAGGTTAGCACACTTATTAAAATGTTTTTCCAGACACTCCCATGGTGTCTAATGAGAGGCATCTGGGGGTGGTACTAATACGTACAGGACACAATAGCATCTGCATGTAGATCTTGGATGCAGTGTTGATACAGTCCAGCTCACAAGTACAGTAGCCATGGATAATGTCTACCAGTGCATTGACAGTAGCTTCAATATGAGTAAGGCCTAAAGGGAAGAAAAATATTATCTGAAAACTTGGTGGAAAAACCTCTAGATACTTGGGAGCTTAAGACAAAAGTGCAAATTCTTACTTCCACATAAAGGTCAAGCTAACAAAAGACAACAGTTGCACAACTCAGCAGAACAAACCCACAAAACACACACAGAGAATGTGGACTGTCAGCGGCAGTTGTGATTTATCTTATTAACAGTCTTCTAATCTCCCAAACTGTCCTTACATATCTTCCAGATATCCTGCATGAGAGAAGTAAGCAGCTATCTACCCTGCAGCTATCAAAAGACAAGGCAGGGAAATGTGAAGAGGTAGGCAGACACTAAATGCCCCCTCCTATCCCCAAACCTCAGGCGATGATAAAACATGACCTTGACAATGCTGTCAGTCTAGTGTCCAAGCAATCTCCAAACACAGATGAACACCAGGTCCCTCTACTATTTTCTGTTGCTTCCTCTTCCACCTAAGCTTTCAGTACCATGAGAAGTTAAGATACCCACCACAACAGCAGCTTGTAAATAAAATAATTCTCAAGGCTGATATTTAATTTTCAACTTCTCAACAAGCATTGAACCATGTTTTTTTTAATGATTTTTTTTAGTTGTCGATGGATCTTTATTTAATTAATTTATTTATATGCAGTGCTGAGAATTGAACCCAGTGCCTCACATGTGTTAGGCAAGTGCTCTACCACTGAGCCACAACTCCAGCCCCCTGAACAAAGTTTTTTTTTTTTTTTTTTTTTTTTTTGTGGTGTTGGGGATTGAACCCAGGGCCTTGTTCTTGCAAGGCAAGAACGCTACCAACTGAGCTATATCCCCAGCCCCTGAACCAAGTTTTAAAATATGTTTTTAAAAATAATAATAAATACCATAGAAGATACACACGCACAAGAATATCTCTGTATGTGAAACATGCAACCCCACATGAAGAGATATAGCACAAGAAAATCCCACTCTGCCACAATGCTAATTCCTGAATCAGGAATAATGCACTGATCTCACAGACTTCTATTTCCTAATTATTGATTCTGGAAGAAATGAATGATGAAGGCTACAGGTTAAGAGTCATAGCAATTCAAAGACAGAACTTATATCAACTTCACTGTGTATCAAGTGTCAAATATCCCTTCTAACATGATACCTGGCAGGCAAGCAGGGGCCAAGAAGGCATTCTTGGGTTTGGATGCATGGAGCTTCCAGAAGTGGTTCACAAGCTGGGTGATGAAACTACAGCAATCTCCTTCCACCTGCTTCTGCAGCTCCTTCCCCTCATCCACTCCTTCTACGCAGGAGAAAGAAGATTATTAACGATGGTAAATCAAAGATGGAATTTAATTTGTTTTAAGGTTAACTCAGGTCAAGGAAGCTTGCCTGCGGAGGGAGTTTCAAGTGGGGCCCCAATCAACATGCCAACTATCCCTAGATTCCAGCAGGCACATCTAGGAAAAAAACAGTCTGGGAAAGGAATGTCACAGAAAACATTGTATGTTAGAATTAAGTAGAAAGGGGAGCATTCAGGATCTTTACAGCAGATTAAAAGATGTCCATTCCAACTGTTCAACTTCTAAAATCTAGGGGAACATCTGAGAATGATTCTAGGATCGTAGTATTAGGAGGACAAGCAGGACAATGACAGCACAGGCGAACGTGTAAATAATAAGAAAACGTAAAGGCATCGATTCACTATATTTGAAAATGGCAAAACATATCAGCTACCCAGTTAATGTGAGGAAAGATGAGGAAACAGAATCCAGCACTGAGAAAGGCCACTGCACATAGTAATAAAGCACTGGCAAAAAGACAGCATGAGAGTGCAAGATACAACCCATTACTTCAATATGAGCAGGGCACCCAAGCTTGGCTTTACCCTAAAGATCACGATAGGGGTTAAGTCCAGACACGTATTATACCTGATGCCCAGAACACTAAATAAACTCAAGTATAATCAAATCAAACTCAAGATGAGCACTAGAAAGGGCATTCAGTTAAAAAGGGACAATCCTAACGTCAAAGGTCCTACAAAATACAGAGCAAGGAGCAAAATCCTTGTCACAAAGCCTGAGGTCAGTGAGAGGCCAGTGAGTACAGAAAGAGGAGGAGAGAGGGTAGAGAAGGTATATTAAGCAGATTTCAGGACCACGGCCACACAGGCCAAGTTCACCTGTTTCCATCTGAGGCAGCTTTGACTCCGTAAAGTGGACAAGGTTGTTAGGACGCATGATGGCGATGGAACGAGCTGTGATCACCAGTCTCTGGAACACCTCGGGGTCCAAGTCCTTGCCTTCTTTGGTGGATGCATTGAGACACTGCACAGCTTTGCTCAATAAGGCCTGATCCTATAAGACATGGCATCACAGAGAATCAACCATAAGCAAAGGCAGGACACTAAAGCAAAGAATGTCAACCCCTCTCAGGAGAGCAGATCAATTCCAACCAACCACCCAGAACAAACTTTCAAAGCAGCCCAATATGTTAAACTTACTAATACATAAAGCATTAAAGTCAAAAGTCATGCAATCAGTATCAAAGCATGATAGGAAAATTAGTCCACTCAAGTCTCCAGGACTGCAGCAGCCCGGATCTCCCTCCAGCAGAAGAGCAGTTTCTCAGCAAGTTCCTAGTGCCTAAGGGTGACATTTCCAAAACGTCCTTTCCTTGGGAGGGTCAGCAGGTTAAACTCACATTTCTCAGTTTTATGGGCAGGAGACAAGAAAGTAACCCAGGCTGGTGGCTTCTAAACTGTCATCTTGTCCACATAAGGAAACTGGCCTAATTCACCTCCTTTAGCAGCCACTGACTTTTATAGGTAAGGCCCTCTCTGCCCAAATTTCCCCTTCAGATGCTCCTCAATGACTAATCAGTCAACACTGCCTCAAGGAACAGGATGCCTTTCGTGTCATCCTACAGCCAGGAGTGGGGTGAAAACACTAGCAGCTCTACCCGCTGAGTGACTACCCTCCCCTCACTCTTCTAGGGAGAAGCTGCCACCCTTAGTGTCCCTCTCTTTCTTAAGTTTTGCTGATACTGTTAGAGGAATAGAAAAACAACACAAATCAGTGGCCCACTGGACAGCTAATCCTTAGTTTTGAGTGGTGTTCATGCATTTCCCAGGAGAAACTCTAGACTTTGGTCTAACCTCAGTGCAGCTTACACAGCTGTGCCCTTGCTTCACACACACAGCAACTTACTCAACTCCCCGGCAGGGCCACAACTTCCAACTCTACTGAAGCCTCCCTGAAAGGGAACGATTACCTTGTGGCTGTGATAGGCTGAGCGGCTGGTGTGGAGGCTGGCCAGAAGGCTCTTGGACTGTTGCTGGACACTGGCAGGTGCTGGCAGGGACAGCAGCAAAGTGGCCAGTTCCTGAGCTGCATTCTTGTTTCTCTCCTGATGTGAAAGACAGCAATTATCACTAACCCCACCAACGCACTGCAGAATGAACTCCCTATCTGCCCTCCCCATCCTGCCTTTGAGGCCGCCAGAGCTAGGTCATATGGCATAGGCTGCAAAGACCAAAAAAAGGAAAAAAAGAAAACCTGTTTCAGCAATCATAATCTTCCTATAACATAGGTGAAGTACTAGGATCCAAGCTCACAACTACCTATCCTACTCTATGACATGGCTCACTATGGGCCCCCAAAAGCAGGATGTGAGGCCCAAAGCCGAAGACTTCTCTGGAGCTTCTCTGAGAATCAAGATTAGGCTATAAGTGTTGTTTAGCTGTGAGGCCTTGGGCCTCAGACAACTCCACTGACTTCCTGCCTCTTCAGAAAGCTCCCATGTGCTTTGAAGAAGTAACTTGCCTTCTCGATGATTGGGCCAACAGCAAAGCAGCTTTCCAGGGCTTCTAAAGAACTCACAACCAGCCTGGGGAGACAGAAAACCTGGCTTGAGTACAACAACCGTTCTCTCCGTCTCGTGCTTTAGCCTAGGCAAACTATAGTCATAAGGACCTTGGGGACAGCTAATGAATGCCAAATACAAAATCAAAGCACAATAAGACCTGCCACAGGCACCATGCATATCGCTGCCTGTGTTATAGGCCAGAAGAAGCCCAGCTCCTGCTCGGAGATCAACCTGAGGCCATGTTCATAATCCGTAACTCAAAGACAGGGCTTTTCTTGCTCAAAGAGGATAAATGTGCTTCCTTCTGCTGCCTGTGGCGAGGATCACTGAGATGGGCTTAGCAGTCTTGATGCAATGGGACCCAAAGCTCAGGTGCCCAGAGATCAGTGGGCAAAGGGAGATACAAAGGGAAAGGTTAAAGCCAGCTTCCCATACTGAGGAGGTTAGATTTTTCTTACATTTACAAGAAAATGCACATGGACACTTCCCATGAATCCCTAGGTACGGCAGAGTGAACAAACTATTTTTGGTGCATGCCACTCGCCAATATTCAAAGGGTAATACAAAGCATCTCTCAAAAAACTGACAATTCTTCCTTAGGGAAGGAACAGGAGTCCCAACTAGTAAGGTACCAAGTAACGTTCCCAGGGCTTACTCCTTTGAATTTAACGTAGCACAGTAAAAAGACCAACGTCCTGATAGCTGAAACTGGACGGAGAAGGATAAGCATTGAGAGGGGAGCTGGGGAGAAAAGGTGTGAGAGTAAAGGAAGGCAATGGAGTACTAGGGAAGAGGACCTGAGGACAGAACAGACGCAGATAGGACAAGCTCTCTATGGCTAGTGAGCTCACAGGGCTTTCTGCTGGCCCCTCCACCCCGACCCCTTCTCATCTACTACAGAGGAGTAGAGAGGACTGGGGTAAGGGAGAGAGAGCTGAGAGAGTCTAACACGGCCAACACCAAGGTGCACTCACAATCCTGGGTATGCTCCATTTTTACACAGGGAGAGCTCTGCAGCCATGCAATGACCAGAACAGAAAGAAGCAGTAGGACTCTTAACAGAAGCAGAATCAACGCAAAGCCACACCATTGCATACGCTGCTCTCTGACACACACTCACTCGTGCAGAGAAAAGAAAGAGGGCATACTAACCGGTCCAGCTTGGTTAGGGACTCAGTTTCAGAACTTGGGGGAGAGGCAAAGAAAAAAAAAGGAAAAAAATGTGAAGCTCAGAGAATCCTGGAAACATATCCTAAGCAAACCATATATGAATAGGGTGGGGGTAGGGAGAAAGAGAAAGAAGGAGGTGATTGCTGGTGGGAGGCACTAGTTTCAAGCAGGGCTATTCTTACAACTTACAATGTAAGAACTCACAATCTTACATTGTGAATTATTTCATCTACCATGGCAAACCAGCAGCTCCCTAGCACACAGAAGCCAAGCACGATGCTTGTGAATGCCACCATAGGGGGACATAAGGAGACTCTGCTACAGGGTGCAGCAGAGCCTCTCTTCTGGCAATGTCATAACCACAAAGTAAGTAGCTAGTGCAGAGGAAGATGAGAAGATGATGCAATCAGCATGGAGGGAAGATGTTTCCCTAGCATCTCAGCAAGTCTGGATCCTAGTCTAGAATGCGGACTTAAGTACCTTTCAGTCTGTGGCCTCTGCTGCTCCAAAATGTACCAAGAATTAGGAGAAAGGATAAAACACCTGCCTGAGCAGAAACTGTGGTATCAGATGACTCTGAGCCCACCTTTCAGGCTTTAGCTGCACATTAAGGAGAAACTGAACATGGGGGAGTTATGTGAAAACTAGAAAATCACAGGCTAGACTTGGAACAGGCGCAGAGGCAGAATCTTAAGACACAGCAAGGTTCTGCAGTCAGTGGACCATGGTGAAAACTGAAGCCAACCCCCGCCACTGCTGGTACCTCTCCAAGACAGTGCCACTGGTCGTGGTAGGGGCTGCTGAGTCGCTCTCTCCAGTGCCATTGCTCTGGTTCAGGTTGGAAGGGCAGATGTTGCTGACAGAAGCAGAAGGGAACTCTTCCGGGGGCTCATCAGGCCAGCCAAACTGTTCCTTCGTCTTGCCATAAACTTTTACAGCATCTATCATGGTGACACCTGCTGGATCCACTGAGGCACCAACTGCAATAAGCAAGAGAAGCCTATAGGAAGCACATTCTCTAAAGAGTTAAGACCAACCTAGGCAAAGAGCCAGAGCAGTCTGGGCAAAGGGGCAAATCACATCAATTTTATAAACATAGAGCATTTTTATCTCTTGAGACACTAGTGGCACTTTAAATGGTGACTGCACAAAGAAACAGTTCCATGCACCAAAAGTCTATGAAGTTTCAAAGAGTCCCTAAACATCAATGCAAGGACCCTCTTGTGCCATCTCATCCCCGGCAGTCTCTGAACACTTCCACTGTTCAGAGTAGAGGTCATCAGCATGCACTATTTCTAGAACAAAGGACGTCAGATGGGTGGCCAGAAAATTACAGAAAAGATAGCCAGTCTTAAGAAAAGCTTAGAGATTTGTACCTGGAAAGCTTTTTTAAGTCTTTAATGGCACAACAAGGACTTGCTAAAACACCTCTCAGAGACGTGGGATTTGAGGCCTACACCCGCACTTGGAGAAAGCCCTGTAATTTCATATGCCAGTCCTGCCTCCCCTCACAGCCCCATCAGTGAGGTTAGCCTGACACCACAGAAGCCAACACATGACTGAGGCTACACTATCTTTATCCCTCCCATTCTTAGGTATACTCTGTTCCTGGCACCTGCCTCTTTTACATCCCAAGTGAAGAGTCCTGATGGCAGAGACCACAGAGAAATCAGTAAAGCTGAGAGATCTTATATCACTGGTGGGCCACAGACTGGTGGCCTCTAATCCAGCACTCATAATGAGAGGACGGAAGTCTGCATGCAGGGTAGGTGACTCACTAAATAGGTTTAGCTTCTTATCAGCTTGCAGGGCTTCTTCTCTTGTGAAGGGGAAATCAAACCAGCGTGAGCGACTCAGATTAAGTTGCATAGTTCTGCCAAAGATCTCGATATACGATGGGGCCCGTTCAATAGCCTGAGTCCCAATCTGGATCCGCATGCCTGTCATCACCATGGTGCTGTTGTTGTTACTAATCTCGATAGTGAAGCCACCAGGCTGGAGGGAGAAGGCATGTATCAGTAAACTAAGAGAAGTTCTTAAATTAAATTCAATGCTCTGATATTGTCACAATGTGTGTGCCCAGATAAGACTTTTTTCTTCTAACTCCTCAGTAATGACTTTCTTACTTACAAGAATGAGAAAACAGGCAGGGAAAGGACTCTCTTTCATGTCTGACTTCTTTCTCCCCAGCATTTAACAACATTCTGCTGCACTCTTACACAGTAACCCCAAATGGTGGAAACCAAACTTATAGGATCAGAGTCTTTCCACATATGAGAGAAAATGTTCATTTATCTACGGACTATTTAGCCAGAATTGAGGGTCAGTGATTATGACTACATATTTTATGCTTGCAATCTAAAAGGAGATATGTTTTTAAACCATACTATTGACCAGTCCTTCTATTCAGGGCTTAAACCCAGTACAACAAAGTCCTCACCTTGGTGTTGGCCACATACATGCCAGTGGAGTTCAGCCGGTGCTTTATTTGTTGTGCATTGTAGACTTGTAGGAGATCATTACCACCAAATTCCACATCTGTCAGCTGCTGGTTGTGTTCAAAGAAGTCAATGGGGAAAGTCACCTGGCTAGACGTGCGGGTTGCTATGGAGAACAGTACCAGATTGACAGGGAGCATCAGTATGTGTGGTCTCTGGTGCCTCCATTCCCACTCCACAGCTAAGGACTCCTCTCAGACTTGAGGTCACACACTCCCTCTCATCTTTCTAAGCAAACTCTGATCACAGAATCTGCATCAGCATGATGCCTACATGCCACCTACTAGCTCTCCAGTAGTTATTATCCCTAACCACTAGACCTAGCAGTGCCAAGAAATCTCATACTAGCAGAGCACGGGTAATCCCAGCAGTTTGGGAGGCTGAAGCAGGAGGATCAAGAGTTCAAAGCCAGTCTCAGCAACTAAGCGAGGCTCTAAGCAACTTAGCAAGACCATGTCTCAAAATAAAAATAGAATGGTCTGAGGAAAAGGCTCAGTAGATAAGCGCCCCTGGGTTCAGTCCCTGGTACCAGAAAAAAAAAAAGAAATCTTACACTGATGGTGGGTATATGGAAAGCAAGAATTGTCTCCGGTTTATCGACAATAAACAACAGAAACTATTTCTGTACGAGAGAATGTGCTACACCATTATCTCAAACACAGATTCTAGAATGATATAATATGACAATAGCTGCAATGCTCCTTACTCAGCCAGTTTCACTAACTCCTAAACTCAGTTTTCTCTCCCTTAAAGAGTCCTCTATCAGCCAGGAGCAAGATCACCAGCTCAGAGCTGTGATGGATTTTCTTCACTACTCTGGGAATTAATCGCCTGAGGAGATCTATTCTCCAATCAGTTCAATCCTGTAAGCAAGTTATTTTCCCTAAACTCAGAAAGAAAACCCCTCAAACAAGGTTGACTGCCTTACTCTTCATGGAGCACCAAGCAACTGATGACTTGCAGCAGACAGCCAACAAGTGCTTGCCATCTGGAATCTTTCCTTTCAGGAAACTAATACTTATCTCTGACTTTTTTTTTAATCAAATGTACAAGCAGGATACCATTTCTTCTCAAATCTTTACAGTGGTTCATTCTGTCACTGCCTAGAAGACTGTGTGCCCATTCCCCACAGAGGGGCCTTACTGATGGTAGCTGTTTTGCGCTTTCGAACAGGCTTCATTATGCTGATGACACTGCTGGGCTGCAGGGATGGCTGGAGCCAGTAGGAGGTGTTCTCCACATTGGCCATGTAAATGCGGAGGCTGCCGTCCTCACACAGCAAGATCATGGTTGTGCGCTGCTGCTCATTGCAGGCAGTGTGCCTAATGGCAACCATGTCTTGGATCTGAGTGGAGGAGACAAAGGAGGGGGTTATTGCCTTTACCTAGAGATTAGAACCCACAGAGAGAAAGACCAAGAAAGGCTACTGGCTCTGTGGTCAGGTAGGGTTGTGGAAGGATAGTGAAGAAAAGCCATCTAGGGCATAGGGACTGAAAAATCTTTTAAAGGTTTCCATTGAAAAGAGAAGGAAAAGTTTCATAACCATATGGGAGATTCAGGCACTGACCTTTGCTTTAGCAGGAAGAGTCTTAATCTCCTGGATGAGAAAAGTGTCTGGTTTCACCATAACTACCAGTGGTACACCTGTAGTTTGCTGGACGCAACACACCAAGCCAGGGTGGTTCATCACCTCGGACCACTGGCAAAGGGCAGGAGAAGTCTTACTGCCACCATTGGAACTGCAGATAATAAAACTGTCCACAGTTAGGGTATCAATCACCATTTAATAGTTCTCTTGACCAAAGGCCACCCTCCAACTAGCTATGATCCCAGAATAACACCCTTGACCAAGGATTCACATTATCTATGAGACAGTTTTGTTCCAAACCCCAAGAGACACTGATACATTCTAAGGTGCACTCCCAGGACAAGTCCTCATTTAAAATCTAAACTGTTAGGCCGTCATGGTCTGAAAAACAAGTGACACTAAGTGCCCAGAGGTTTTCAACTCATAGGGTCATAGAGTTGCCTAAGGCTAATGACCAACAACCTGTAAGGATCTCTAAGCACATCCAGTGATATCTGAAGTAGTGTTGTTCATTTTATTTCATCCCAAACCAGGTAATTCCCAAAAGAGAGGCCTGAGAGAATGCCATAATGACTCTTTAGTGCCAGATAATGTTGAAGAGATCCTGGGTGTCTCCTTTCTTCTCCCTAAATAAGACCCACTAGCACACACATGACTCTCATCTGGAAACTGGGCAAAAGTGTCCACCTCCTCCAGTTCCAGTCATGCCTCCAGTACTGATAACAAGTTCTACTTCCTGATACAGTGATTTTCTCACAAGAAAGAAATGTAAAGGGCATAATGGCAGGATAAGTGCCTTATGATGCCTTCTTAAAACTTGGTAATTATTATAATCACATTTGCTGAATTGACTATAGATCTTTCTCCCTTCTGCATAACAGGAACCCCACCCCCTAACACTGCCAAACTACTTCTTATAGCTTGGGGGTCTCCATGGTGGAGGACAAATCTGACAACCTTGGATATTGCTTGATTTTAAGGATATCTAGCAGGAAAGATGATTGCTGGAGAAAAGTAAGTTTCTTACATCTCTTAAGATGGACACCAACACTTGGGAGGGGAGTGGACAGCCCCTGTTGAATGATGGTATTGGAAGATGGACATTCAATGCTCATTCCTACCTTTTGATGTTGATGGGGAAGAGCTGCAATACCTCCAGAGTTGTCCTGCTGATGGTGGCAGCAAACGATTTGCCCTGACAATAACTGAAGAACAGCATCTGCAACACGTGGGAGTAGTACACAGAAACACCTCCACCTGCCACCTGGCTGTTACTGTCCTACCGGGGCGAGACACACATGTGCATTAACTTGTTGTCCTGGCTTCCAGCTTCCAGGGTAGGCTATTATGAGTTTTAAATCACAGTCAGGTACTCTCACATTCTAAGCATGAGATCCCTGTGGGGAAACTTCAGAAACGCCCTGCGAATAAAGAAACTTCAAATTGAATCAGTTTAGTCATAAAAGATAAGGGCTTTTACTGTTAGGTTAACAAGCTAGAAGCACAAAATAAGAAAGAAAAAGGAAAATGGAACAAAAACAGAGGAGTTGCTAAACTAATGAAACATGGAACAGAAGGAAATGCCAATACATGCACTAACCTTTAAGTCCTCATGATTGATTTCTAGGACGTTAGTGACATAGAAGGGTCCCTGCTGGGCACTGCTGGCCTCCTCCATAAGCTGAGTATAGATGTACCCAGCTGAAGACATTATGACAATGATGTTCTTTCCCTCCTCATTGAACAGAAAGGTAACATCTCTTATCTTTGAGCTTGGCAGGAGAAAGTAGAAGGTTGGACTCAAGGCATCAACAGACAGGTCATAAATCTGCAAGATGGAAGAAAGCCTAAATAAAGGGTGATCTATTTCAGTCTCATCCCCCAAAGATTCTGGAGAATTCTAACAGCTGCAGTTGGCGAGTAATGGGCATTCACTCTGCATTCAGCAAGCTCCTACTAAGTGTTAGGCACTGGGCATACAAACATGAATGAAATATCTTTTACTCTTCCTCAGGGAATGAGTGGGAAACAAACACAAATTCTGTAACAAGGACAGTAATAGTGTACACTTACAGTGAGGACAGAAACTATCAATTCCACCTTACCTACAGACAGAAAGTACCTACTCGGCATCAAAATGAAAAGAAAAAAAGTTTTTTGTTTTTGTTTTTGTTTTTTTATTTCTGATTTCTGGGAGAAGCTAGCCTATAATGGAGACCAGTATTCTAAATTTATAATCCAGAACGACATCATCATAGAGCTGTAACTGTACCTTCACGAAGTCTGCAGTGACAATTGCTAACTCAGTCTGAGAGCCAGGCAACCACACAGCTTTGATGATAAAGTTTCCTGTCGCCAACTGGGGGTGCAGCACCAAGTGATCCGAAACAGAGCCTGAACTACTGAAGGTGAGCACGTGGCAGTCCTAGACACAGTTTAAAGGTAAGTGGTTAAAAGGTGACTTGACAAGCAGACCCACTCATCTGAGTCTTCGTGCTTCCCCTTCTTCCCTGCCATTCCCTGACATAAGACAGTATTTACACTGTCTAGTAACATATTCAGGCTTGCAGAACACACATAGACGTTTCAAACACAGGAAAATCTGGGAGACCTGGAGGAAACTCAAAGGGAGATTTCTTCTGCATTCCAATAGCTTTTAAGTTTCCATTCAACAATGAGTAAGAAAAATGTTGTTGAGAACAGGATATAAGATGACCAGGGCCCACAGTTCAAGATAACCAAACCAGGGTCAGCATTCTTACCTTCAGCCCACAAACTGCCAGGTAGTCCTCCTTGCAGGGATTTCCAGTGAGGCTCAACACAGTAAATGGAACTGGGGCAGAAGCCAAGCGAGTCAGAGTCAATTTCCTTTTGCTGGAATCTGCTTGCTTTAGGAGTGCAGAAAGCTGTAGAACAGTGATCTGCAAAGGAACCATTACCGATTTGTCCTTAACCCTAGGCTTCTCAGACAACAGAAGGCCCAGGGCACGTGACAACCCTCCTTCAGAGGTGTTAATTCACAGGTTTTGTTTGTTTGTTTGTTTGTTTTAAATGGAAAAGTCTTTTAGGAAATTTTTAGGCAGATATTAGCCTCTATTTCTTCAGGCAAAAAGACACAAAAGGACTTTCATTCCCACCTCATAAGAAGGCACTGAATGCATAACAAAACCAACTTATCTTTGTAGAATCATTTCACAAAATAGATTCCCCCTATGTACTTCTATCATTTTCTCGTTTCCTGTGAAACTGTTTTTGAAATGTTCTGTAGCTGTTTTAAGGACCACTGACACTTTCACTTTAAGTTTAAAATAAACCATAGTTGTGATGAGGGCAGAATCCAGAAAAACACAAATTATTTAGCACTCTTCCAGCTTCTCCAAGTTCCATAAAACACAAATTTCCCTGTCCTGAGAGCTGGGAAGACAGAGAAGAACTAAATAAGGAACACAAGTCTTCCCATGGAGGTTTTAATCTCTTAGTTTGTACCCTTACGGTGACCAAACTGGGAAAGACAGAGGACCAAGGTCTCCTAAGTACCTTCTGGTCCCTACAAATTTTATAGGAGCTTTGAGTGGGAATTTACTAAGTAGGCCAGTCTTTGTCCTAGTCATATCAGCTCTAAGTCTAATCAAATAACTCAAGGTTCAAGTAGAAAGACTCCATGGAATCTGTCCTTAACGCACTCCTAGAACCTAGTCCAAGCATGGCACCTTTTCCATGCTGCTTAGCATTTAAACAAAAATGACTTAAATTAAGTGGGAAGGAATCCAAAGACTCACCTTGCCCTTCTCATGACTGACAGCCAAATGCTGGCGACGCCCATGGGGGGAGGAGAGCACACACATAGCCACCCGCCTGAGTACATGAGCACTGATCAGCTGCCGTATGGTTTGGCCCTGGTCTCCACTATAATTCATTCGAACATTCTCAAAGGCACCTTCTTGGGAGCCTAAGGTGGGAACCTGGCAGAGGAAAACAGGGAAAGCAAGCAGTAACACAGCAAGTAAGATCAAATGGATTCATACAGTACTCACATGATAGACACTGCACAATTTAGTCGTTCAAAAGCAATGGGTTCCAACCACTCATGCATGCACATCTGGGTAAATCTGTCATGTACTGTCAGCCCAATAAGAATTTCTCCTAAACCTAAATTTAATCAATACAAAGTACTGACCTCTTATAAAATGTTAAAGGTGCTTTCTCTTATAAAATTATGGTGATGATACATGGAATTTGTCTTTTTTGATATAAGTTGGCAAAATGTAAAAGCTACTTTTTGAGTCACCAATCTAACTTTAATATAGTTTAGTTTCATCTTTAATATCAAAAAGTCGAGGGCTGGGGATATAGCTCAGTTGGTAGAGTGCTTGCCTTGCAAGCACAAGGCCCTGGGTTCAATCCCCAGCACCGTTAAAAAAAAAAAAAAAAAAAAAAAAAAAAAGTCTAAAAAGCACTATTCTAAAATTTATTTTTAACAAAATACCAGAGTATGTGTGGATGTGTATACTTCCGAATGACTACTATTCCCTCAGTAATAGCCACCTTGTGAGACCCATTCGAGGGTCTCACTCATAGTTGTTCACTACTCTTCAGAAATTGCCTCCACTTTACTTCATACTCAACACTACTACTTAAACAATCAGGGAGATCCAAGATGGTGGACTAGAGGGAGGCTGCATTCCTTGTCGCTCTGTAGCTCAGGTTTTAAGCAGAGCATAGCTGTTTCTCTGTGAGGCAGTCTTTGTTGCTTATTAATCCCCTGCTGTTTGCCCCATTTGTCCACCTCGATTACCCACAGTCAGCCAGCATATCGACTACTTTTTGAATGCAGATTGTTCACTGACTGCTGCCTATCATCCGCCATTTGCCTGTTTGCCTGTCTCTTGCCTGCCCATTGCCTGCCTTTCACCTACTCATCACCCATCACCTGAGGTCCACCTGCTGATTGTCCACTGGTAGCCTGCAGACGGACCGCAGATTGCCAGCAGATTGCCATCTGCCTGCTGTTGCCTGGAAGTCCACTGTCACAGTACCCTCAGGTTTGGTTACACATGGTTGCAGCCATTTTGAGACAACAGCCAGGACCTGCAGGATACCTCAGTCCAACTGACCATGCCTCACCTCCAGGACCCCTCAACCAGATCGACCACAACCCTATTCCAGGACCCCTGCCCGACCAACCATACCTCACCTCCAGGACCCCTGGCTCAATCACACCCATGCCCCGAGCTGCAGCTCCCCATTTGCCAACACATTTGGAAGCCAGTGTGGCCATCTTGGATTATCCTGGAAGCAGAAGCTCCCATTTTAGGTGGGGCAAATTCATCCTGAGCTGCCTGATGGAGACTGAAAGCTCACTGTCAGGTACCTCTCATGCATCAGGCTACTGAAGATTGGGAGGTTTGAATACTATATGACTGTTATAGTGTAGATTTTTTTTTCTTTTTCTTCTTTTTGAAAAATTTTAAGATTTTATTTCTTTACTTTTCTTGCTCTAGTTTCCTTTTGTTTACCTATTTCCTCAGAGTCTCTTTCTTCCTTTTCTCATGCTAACAACCAACTGTTTTTTATTACGCTTTTATTCTGTCTACAATCTAGAACTTCTTTGTACTTTTTTCTTATCCCATTAACAGTTACATCCTACACCCCTTCCCATCCTCTTTGTCCTCCATTGGAACTGCAGACCTTATTACAAATCTATTTGTTATACTGTAGATAATAGTTGAACTCATCCTCTCTATTATAACAATATTGTTAATATCTTCATAGGTGCTATTTGGTTTAGGGCTGCATATTGTCTGTACTGGGTGCTGCTAATATTGATCTCCCCCTTAAAGAAGAGGTTTTAGAAACCTGTAGGGTCACTATAAGCCTACAGGGGGGAAAATTTAACACCCCAGATCTGCACTGCTAGATGGGAAGATATGTGAACAACATGAAAAAACAAGGAAAGGAAATGTTCCAAACAAACCTAAATTCTATATTAATAGAATCCAGTGACAGTATGGTAGAAGAAATGTCAGAAAAGGAGTTCAGAATATACTTATTTAAAATAAGATGTGAAGCAAAGGATAAGAGAGCAAATGCAGGCAATGAATGATCATTCCAACAAGAGGTTGAAAGCGCAACTGCAGAAAGCAAAAGATGATTTCAACGAAGACAAAGATTCTCAAAAATAAAAAAAAAAGAAAAAAAAGAAAACAGAAATCCTTGAAATGAAGGAAACAATAAACCAAATAAAAAATTCAATGGAAAGCATCACCAACAGACTAGATCACTTGGAAGACAAAATATTTAACCTTGAAAATAAAGTTGACCAAACAGAGAAGATAGTAAGAAATCATGAAAGAAACCTCCAAGAACTATGAGACATCATGAAAAGACCAAATATAAGAATTATCGGGATTGAGGAAGGCACAGACATACAAACCAAGGGAATGAACAACCTATTCAATGAAATAATATCAGAAAATTTCCCAAACCTGAAGAAAGAAATGGAAAATCAAATACAAGAGGCTTACAGAACACCAAATGTACAAAATTAAACAGATCCACACCAAGGCACATTATAATGAAAATGCCTAACATACAAAATAAAGATAGGATTTTGAAGGCTGCAAGAGAAAAGCATCAGATTACATTTGGGGGAAAACCAATACAGATATCAGCAGATTTCTCAGCCCAGACCCTAAAAGCTAGAAGGATCTGGAACAACATATTTCAAGCTCTGAAAGAACATGGTTGCCAACCAAGAATCCTATACCCAACAAAACTAACCTTCAGATTTGAAGACGTAATAAAATCCTTCCATGATAAACAAAAGTTAAAAGAATTTACAAATAGAAAGCCTGCGCTACAGAATGTTCTCAGCAAAATATACCATGAGGAGGAAATGAAAAACAACAATGTAAGTCAGCAAAGGGAAAACCAATCAAAGGAGAAACCAAATCAAGTTAGAAACCAAAAATAAGCCCAAATGACTGGAAATACAAATCATATCTCAATAATAACCCTGAATGTTAATGGCCAAAACTCATCCATCAAAAGACCCAACAATATGCTGCCTTCGAGAAACTCATCTCACAGAAAATAACATCCAGTCTAAAGGTGAAAGGATGGGGTAAAACCTACCATGCACATGGACTCAGTAAAAAAGCGGGAGTTTCCATCCTTATATCAGATAAAGTGGACTTCAAGTCAAAGTTAGTCAGAAGGGATAAAGAAGGACATTTCATACTATTTAAGGGAACCATAAATCAGGAAGACATAACGATCGTAAATATTTATGCCCCAAATGACAGGGCATCCATGTACATCAAACAAATTCTTCTGAATAGACCACAACATGATATTCTGGGTTACTTTAGCACACCACTGTCACCACTGGATAGATTTTCCAAACAAAAACTAAATAAAGAAACCACATAACTCAATAACACAGACTAACTTAACTTAGACTTATAAGACATATATAGAATATTCCATCTATCAACAAGTGAATACACTTTCTTCTCAGCAGTACATGGATCCTTCTCTAAAATAGACCATACGTTATACCACAAAGCAGCCCCTAGTAAATATGAAAAACCCAGAGATACTACCTTGTGTTCTATCAGATCATAATGGAATGAAATTAGAAATCAATGACAAAATAAAAAACCAGAAACAACTCCAACACCTGGAGACTAAATAACATGCTACTGAATGAAGCATGGATAACAGAAAACATCAGGGAGGAGATAAAAAATTCTTAGAGGTCAATGAGAATGATTATACAACATAACAAAATCTCTGGTTCACTATGAAAGCGGTACTAAGAGGAAAATTCACTGCATGGAGCACATTTAAGAAAAGAATAAAAAGTCAACAACTAAATGACCTAATATTACATCTCAAAGCCCTAGAAAAAGAAAAACAGAATACCACCAAAAGTAGTAGAAGACAGAAAATAATTAAAAGCAGAGCTGAAATCAAAGAAATCGAAACAAAAGAAACAATTCAAAAAATTGACAAAACAAAAAGTTGGTTCTTTGAAAAAGTAAACAAAATAGATAAACCTTTAGCCACACTAACAAAGAGAAGGAGAAAAGGCTCCAATTACTAAAATTTGTGATGAAAAAGGAAATATCATGTCAGACACCACTGAAATACAAAACATAATGAGAAGCTAATCTGAAAATCTATCCTCCAACAAAATAGAAAATATCAAAGACATCGACAAATTTCTAGAGACATATGATCCTCCCAAACTGAACCAGGAGGACATACACAATTTAAACAGATCAATTTCAAGCAATGAAATAGAAGTCATCAAAAGTCTACTAACCACGAAAAGCCAGAACCAGACAGATTCCCAGCTGAGTTCTACAAGACCTTCAAAGAAGAACTCATTCCAATATTCCTCAAAGTATTCCAGGAAATAGAAAAGGAGGGAACCCTTACAAATTCATTCTATGAAGCTAATATCATTCTGATACCAAAACCAGACAAAGACACATCAAAGAAAGAAAATTTTAGACCGATATCTCTGATGAATATAGACAAAAAAATCCTTAACCAAATCCTGGCAAATCGCATACAAAAACATATTAAGAAGATAGTGCACCACAATCAAGTGGGGTGATCCCAGGGATGTAAGGTTAGTTCAACATCTGGAAATCAATAAATGTAATTCATCACATCAATAGACTTAAGGTTAAGAATCATGATTATTTCAATACATGCAGACAAAATCCAACACCCCCTCATGTTCAAAACACTAGAAAAAATAGGGATAGAAGGAACATACCTCAACATTGTAAAGGCTATTTATGCTAAGCTCACAGCCAACCTCATTCTTAATGGAGAAAACTAAAAGCATTCCCTTTAAAAACTGGAACAAGCTAGGGATAGGGATGCCCTCTTTCACCACTTCTATTCAATATCGTCCTTGAACTACTTGCCAGAGTGATTAGACAGATCAAAGAAATTAAAGGGATACGAATAGGAAAAGAAGAACTCAAGCTGTCACTATATGCTGATGACATGATTCTATATTTAGAGGATCCAAAAAACTCCACCACAAAACTTCTAGACCTAAAAAATGAATTCAGTAAAATAGCAGGATATAAAATCAACACGCCTAAATCTAAAGCATTCTTATTAATAAGCAACGAATCATCTAAAAGGGAAATGATATAAACAACTCCATTCATAATAGCCTCAAAAAAAATAAAATAAAATAAAATACTTGGGAATCAATATAACCAAAGAAATGAAAGATCTCTACAATGAAAACTACAGAACATTAAAGAAAGAAATTGAAGAAGACCTTAGAAGATGGAAAGATCTCCCATGTTCTTGGATAGGCAGAATTAATATTATCAAAATGGTCATATTTCAAAAGGTGCTATACAGATTCAATGCAATTCAATTAAAATCTCAATGACATTTCTCATAGAAATAGAGAAAACAATCATGAAATTCATCTGGAAGATCAAAAGACCTAGAATAGCCAAAGCAATCCTGGGCAGAAAGAGTGATACAGGAGGTATCACAATACCAGAACTTAAACTCTACTATAGAGTAATAGTAACAAAAATGGCATGCATGGTATTGGCACCAAAATAGACAGGTAGACCACTGGTACAGGATAGAAGACACAGAGACATACCCACAGAAGTACAGTATCTCATACTAGACAAAGAAGCCAAAAACATACAATGGAGAAAAGACAGCCTCTTCAACAAATAGTGCTAGGAAAACTGGAAATCCATATGCAGTAAAATGAAATTAAATTCCTATCTCCTCTCACTCTGTACAAAACTCAACTCAAAATGGAACACGATTCTAGGAATTAGACCTGAGACCCTTCACCAAATAAAGGAAAAAGTAGGCCGGAATCTCCATCCTGTTGGCTTAGGACCAGACTTCCTTAACGAGACCCCCATAATGCAAGAAACAAAAGCAAGAATCAACAAATGAGATAGATTCAAACTAAAAAGCTTTTTCTCAGCAAAGGTAACAATTGATAATGTGAAAAGAGAGCCTACAGAGTGGGAGAAAATCTTTTCCACACACACTTCAGAGCACTCATCTCCAAAGTTTATAAAGAACTTAAAAAACTTTACGCCAAAAATACAAAGAACCCAATCAATAAATGAGCTAAAGAATTGGGCTGACATGTCACAGAAAGATATACAAGTGATCAACAAATATATGAAAAAGTGCTCATCATTCCTAGTAATTAGAGAAATGCAAATTAAAACCACCCTAAGATTTCATCTAACTCCAATTAGAATGGCTATTATCAAGAACACAAGCAATAGTTAAAGGTTGGCGTGGATGTGGGGGAAAAGGCACACTCATACATTGCTGGTTGAGTTGCAAATTGGTACAGCCACTCTGGAAAGCAGTATGCAGATTCCTCAGAAAACCTGGAATGGATCTGCCATTTGACCCAGCTATCCCACTCCTTGGTTTATACCCAAAGGACTTAAAATCAGCATACTACAGTGATGCAGCCACATCAATGTTCATAGCTGCTCAATTCAGAATAGCTAGACTGGAACCAACTGAGATGCTCTTCAATTGATGAATGTTTAAAGAAACTGTGGCATATATACACAATGGAATATTACTCAGCCATAAAGCAGAATAAAATTATGGCATTTGCTGGTAAACGAATGAAGGTGAAAAATACCATGCTAAGTGAAATAGGCCAAGCCCCAAAACCAAAGGCCGAGTGTTTTCTCTACTAAGTGGATGATGATACATAATAATGGGGGGTGGCAGCGGCAGGGAGAGAAGAATGAAGGAACTCTGGATGGTTTAGAGGAAAACGGGGCGGGAGGGAGTGGAGGTAGGAAAGACAGTAGAATGAGACTACAGTATTACCTTATGTATATGTATGATTACATGAATGGTGTGAATCTACATTGTGTACAAACATAAAAATGAAAAGTTGTACCCTATTTGTATACAATGAATAAAAATGCAAGCTGCAAAAATAAAAATTTTAATTAAAAATAAAAATTTAAAAAAATCAGAAAGATCACACTGAGAAGTCACAATCAGTGCTGAGCAGCTGGTTTTAAAGTGGATGATGACTTACACCCGATAGCACATGCGGAATCACAGGTCAGCTGTCTAAAGCACTATAAGCAAAAGAGGACAAGCACTGTTTGGCAAGTGAGATGAACACTGGAGAAGAATCAGTAAGGAGATTTTCTATTTTATATAAAAAGCAAATGTATAACTATTATAATGACCCCAAAGTGGAGTACCCACATCTTAGGGGTTCATATGTTCATGACCTACAAAGAAGACATAGATCAAGTAGGTTGATTTAAATGCCTCTGATTATCTTCTTTTGAAGCACATCACATATGCTTCATTATTACACTGTTCACAGTATAGTGGGGGATGTCACATCTTAGACACTACACCCTGCATGGCCTGGGACTGACTTCTCAGGGCCTTCCTCAGAGGATCTAGCACACCTGGGTATTCCAATGAACTTGCTGGTTCCTAGAACCACCAAATTTCATGCCCCGACACACTCACCATCAGCTGGTCTGTCATCTCAACCACCTTGTCCACTGTGTGCAGCTCACTGAGGGCTTTCTGTGCCCGGCTGCTGCTCCCCACAGCGGAAGCCTGCTGAAAGTTGGTCTGAATGGCATCCATGAGGAAGTTGAGCATGTCTAACACGAGAGGAGCGAAGGAGAAATTGGCCTGAGAAAAATTGAAATACACAAGTGAAAATAAAAAAAGAGAAAAAAAGAATGGGTCATACTCATAATATTCTTGCCAATAACTGCCTTCAGAATCCAGTTTCCTCCCTTCCAGTTGAATATCCTAACCATCATCTCATTCTCTCCATAATCCTGGATTTCATTCCAATTAATATGCTACCATGCTATTAACGCTGGAGGAATATTTCCAAACTAGGGGTCCAAAAACCTAATGATACAAGGCATCCAGAAGATATAATAAGCTAACTTCTCTCCCATGCATATAGGGTGGGAAAATTGAGAAAATAGTCACTCAAATCATCTTCTGCATTCTGGGGTCCAGATAAGGAACGCAGGACAAGAAAGTATGCTCCAGAGTATTACAAAACTAAGAACTGCCCTCCACCAACCTCTGCACTACTAATACTCCTCAATCATAAATCCTTCTCTATAGTCTGACCACACATACTATTTATATTTGCACTGTGAAAATGAGAAAGAAAAATGAAAATAAGCTGCAAGGGGAGCCCCAGGCATGACTGACTTTCACACTAACTTGTCAGGCTCTGAACTCTTCCTCCTATACCAAGGACCATCCGGAAGTCCCACCTGGTTCTGCAGCTCCTCCCGGCAGCCCTCTACTGTACGGCATAGGCTGCTCTTCTTGGGCTTCTCTTCGTCAGTGACCTTTCCATCACTGATGGTGACCTTGGCCTTGTCAGCTGGGGAGGTGCTAGCATGGCGCACCAGACTCTCTGAAACCCTGGGCTCACTCTGAAATGCCGACTCCTTCATGGTAGAGCTCATGCCACTGCTAGGAGTTCGCTTCACCAGAGCCTGGGGACATAAAACATCAAGGTCCCTAAGTTCTTGCCACAGCAGAGATGAAATACTTCCTAAGATCTTGGAGTCAAAAAAGAAATTGCCTAAGCATGTATTTAATTATCCAAAAAGCTAAAATTAATGATATTCACCTAATATCTAACTTTGCTCCCACATGTAGTATCAAGCTTTGAATATAACATCTGAAACCATGGAGTTCATAGTAAAAACTGACTGCAAGATCTCTAAAGAGGCTGTGAGTTCTAATATTCGAAGTGAAGTGCTTAGGATACAATTGTACAGATCATACTGAACATATTGATGGACCCAGGCACCATGGAGGTGACGTGGGAATTTTCCAGTTAGGATTAAATAGTTATTCCTGTGCCATTAATAAGTCGCCCTTTATGGCTCAGAGAAGGTTGCAAATCTCTTACCAAGCAGCTGCCATCTTCCTTGGCTCCACAGTCACAGAAGAAGGATCCATATTTGGCATAGGAAATCTCGTGATCCTTGTGGCATACCTTAGCACATACTGTGCACACACCAACCCCATCCACCATTTTACAGGTGTGACAGTGGTACCTACAAAAAATAAGAACCAGCAAGCAAGCTCAGAAGCATCATCGATCAAAGCCCAGCAAATCCTCACCTAAAAGGAAAAACACTTACCAATGTTGGTTCATGAATTCTTTCTGTGTGATTGTAAAAGTGCAGAGTTTATTGCAGAGAGAATCTTCATCCTTAAAAGGCAATAAGTAATTTTAATCAGAAATCTATTCCTCCATATAGATACTCACAAAAACACATGGGGTTCAACACACTATGAAGAATCACTGGTGACCAACAGACACCTATCCAAATTGAAACAGCCAATTGGCTGAAAACTGCAGCAACTTCAGATACAACCTCAGGATTTTGTGGTAAGAGAAAAATCTTAACACTTTCTCTACAAGTGCACTCCCTTCTCCATGAAGGAATCATCCCCAAAGTTCTACTTTGGATGCAAAGTTTAAAAAAGCAGGACAAGTGATTCTGGACAAAAGAAAGGCATCTGCTTATTGAAAAGTTTCTTCCCTGAGAGAACTCCCCATAGCTTGCTCTGCAGGCCTACAAAAGCCAAGCCTGGCATGAGATATGGGAGTTGGAAGAAAGGAACAGGGTTGTGAAGTTTATGAAGGGGCTGGAGAAAAGTGCCAAAGGCTTAAAAGTTAGCACACTAAGTCCTGATCTTAAAAGGGTAACTTAGAGGGTAGTTATTACTTACTGAATCCTCAGCCTGGGAATCTTCCTCTTCCACTGCCAATTCCTCCACCCAGTCTGAGTCCACCTCAATAGCTCTCTCTTCACCGTCCACTGAGAGATGACTTGGCCCTTGACCATTACTCTGGCTCAAGGCATTCGTGACATCAGCCAAGTAAGACATAATATGGCACGTGCACTCCAAGACTACCACGTGCTACAAGAGAACACCAAATTCTCACAGAAACTTGGTTCCCTGTGTTTTATTATGTAAACCACATTTTCTCAATAAAGATCGAGATCAGAGGGATGGTATATAGGCAGAGAAGAAAACTAAGATGTTTTCATTATCTGTTTCCTTAGCTCTTCAAAGTCTACACATAGCTGGTCAGTAAGTTGTAGTGGACTAGTGTACATTCAATCCTTAATCACAAAAATAACCCTTCATGAAATTTTATAAAGCAGAATTGAAACTGGGAGAATGGAGTAAAATTAGAGACTAAATCATTCAAGACAAGACCAGGTTATAAATACAAAGAGGCTCTCATTGGTCTTTTCCCTTACCATCTGCTTTTTTTTTTTTTTTTAAACATTGTGAAGTCATTTTAATTAACTGAACTAACGCAGAAGGGAAGGAGTAACTTTAGAGGTAATAAGTTTACAACAAACAACTACAGGTAGTTGATATTTCCCTAAAAATACCAACAGTCTGTCAACAAAGACTCTGATATCTAAGTTCTTTGCTCTGTGATTTTTCAGGGCCAAAAGGATAACCATGAGCAAGAAAGGATAGAGAGACGAATGCTGCTGTGGTGTGTCAGAAGCCCGTTATTTGCCCCTAGCCACCATATCAGATTCACGAGTTGGGTGGCAGAAAAAGTGCCTGAATGAAAAATTTCTCATTCTCAAACCCTTTTTTTCAGCAGAGACCTGAATCTGAAGGCATATTTGGCAATTACAGCATCTGGACTGGCGTTGAGGAGACAGTCTTCAACCCAACCAGCAATGACTCAGAGTGCACAGATGCCAGGCAAGAACAGGGAAGCAGTTTTCCACCATATACCACCGTCTTAGAGTACCAGGAAGTCACTATGTTTTAAGACATATTCTGCTGGATATTTACCAGAACAATTTCCTTCCTATCACTTCTTGCCACCTGGAAGAGGCCTGAAGGCACACAGTTAGAAATGACATACTGCTAGGTCATTGAGATCATCAGCCTCATTCTTTGCAGCCTAGCCCAGCCACAGAAAGGAGAGATTTCCACTCAGCCACAAAGATAAGACTATCTCTGCCCACTCCCTGTTCTCATTTTGCTTACCTTTCCATGCATTACATTGGCATTCAGTTTCTCAACCACATTCTTCTGTGACAGGTATTTCTTGCTGTCCCAAAGTGGAGGAAGGGGAGGAAAGGAGACAAGAAGGAGACAATAAATTGTCTAAGGCATCAAATAAAGAAAAAAATCTTTATGAGCCTTGGATCAATTTTGGATACTGTGAAGCAAAAATATTCTCAGAAAACCCCATAATTATACAGCTTGCGGGGGGCTCTGGTCTTAGGACTACCATTGATATTTGGTATATTTTCCCAAGACTTCTCAAAAATAATAAATAGGAAACTTTACTAAGAAAAAAATGACGTCAGGCACAGTGTCGCATGCCTGTTAAATCCAGCAACTCAGGAGGCTGAGGCAGGATGATCCAAAGTTCAAAGGCAGCCTTGGCAACGTAGTGAGACCCTATCTCATAAAAAATGTAAGGGCTGGGATGTAGCTCAGTGGTAAAGCACCCTGGATTCAATCCTGAGGAGAGGAGAAGAGAGGGGAAGAGAGGGGAAGAGAGGGGAAGAGAGGGGAAGAGAGGGGAAGAGAGGGGAAGAGAGGGGAGGAGAGGGGAGGAGAAGGAAGAAAGGGAAGGACAGGGTCCTCTAATTTCATCATCTTACCATCTGCCCAGCCAGTCCACAGCAGCATTATGAAGTTGAAGGTGACCAGCACCTTGACCTGCACTGGCCAGGGTGGCCATCACAACCATGAGTTCAGGAAAGCCAGTGCCATCACCATTGGCTAGCATCTCTGTTGCCATGGGAGTCAGGGTGCCCAGAAGCACAGCACACACACCTTCCCCAACTTGGCTGGTAGAAAAGAAAGAGCAAATTGGTGAGTAACCAACAGGAATCTGATTCTCAAATCAGATTTCAAATTTTTAAGAGTAATTAGAAGAAGTTTTGATTAAATATTAAATACATGACTCTATATACCAATCCCAGCTTTGGACTGGGGCTACTGTAGCACAAAACATTCACTCAGATTGCAAATGCTGGGCCAAGCCATTCCAGAGGTTTTACCAAAGGAAAAATGAGGAAGCCAGACTAGATTCCTGGAGTCCATCAAGAGGGAAGTATAGAACCACTGAAAATGCTGAGATTAATGCAAGAAGGGAAGATAGCTACAAATGCTCTCCATGTATTTCTGGGATCATTAGGGACACGTGATACACAAGCAGGTAGTCTACCTGTTTTCTCGAACAATGTATGTGGTCAGTAACTGTAATAGCTGCCGGTTCTCCTGAATTACATCCAGTTGATCGGAATCTTTTGGGGGCGATGTAGTCATGCGCGTGAGCCAGGCCTGCAGGCGCACAGGCTCCACACAAGCCAGCTGTGCCAATGAGCCACAGAGATGTAGAAGGCTCGGGTTTGGGCTCTTCTCAGCTAGGAACAGACCAAGAGGAAACAGTCCATAAGGAAGGGCTGGGGAAAGGCAAGAAGGGGACAAACGGAGAGCCAGAAAAGGGGAAAAGGCTCCAAGCAGTTTCCACATCCTTCCCAACTTTCTCTGAGGGATTCTCTCCACTTGTTAGCATTTTCATGCAGCAGTTAAACTCAGGCAGAAGATAGGCATAGTATTAGCTGGACATCAAAGTTCCCATAAGAAGATTACTAAAAGCTGTCACTCACTCAGCTGGAAGAGTTTGGTGAAGAATTTCAAGACTCGGTTACAGAATTTAGCAGAGAGGTTCTCATTGGCTGTTGCCATCATGATCTGCACAAGTTCTCCACTGGGAGGCGGGAGGGGGGGGAAATGGAAGAATCACATTAAGCCTCATATGAAAGGAATCCATCTCTATTTCTTCACAATCTCATCTCCTCTAGGGAAGATGGTCACTCGTGAGTCAGCAACACAAGGTGTTTGTGAAATCCAGCCCCTGATGGATAACCCCGAGGAGTCAGCAATTAATCCTGGTCCTCCTCAAGGGAGATACATAAGCGCGCCTTCGGTAATTCCCTGGAAAAGAACACCTAAACCAACTGCTCCTTGCTTTCAGAAGGCATTCAAAAATGTTCACATTACATAAGTAAAACACAGCTCACCTGTCAGAGAAAAACTCCTCCATAGCTTTCCGGGCCTGGCTACTTTCCAGCTGCTTTTCCAAATACTGAAGACATTCCTCTAAGATGGATTCATCCAGTCCACTGAGGATCAAAAGGAATAATTAACCAGCAGTAATCAGATCAATCAGATACAATGTCTTCCTCATGCTGTCTGAAACCCTAAGCAGTTTACAACTAGACCTTGAGGGAAATTTCCAGTTGTATTTTGTCAAAGTATAGCAGAAAACAGTATTCAATAAATGTTTAATGAATGACTAGCAACACCTCAATTTTATTTTACTAACCCTTTTCTTAGGAAATTAAATAAGAAAGGCACCTGAAGCCTGAAGTCCTAATTCAGATTTGGCCAATAATTTTTTTGGAAAAGGCATTTCACGAGTCATTTCTACATAGCTAAATTGTCTTGAATTCCTTATTTAAAAAGAAAGAAGAGAGGAGCAGAAAAAAGGAGTTCTATGAAAAACCTGAGCTCAAGACTTAGGAAATTCCAACACTGAGACCCTTGTATTTTATAGTTCTCAGAGGGGTAATTACAACATGACTTTCTTTATGGGGCTTATCTACATCAACACAGAATAAAATACCAAAACCAAACGATGCAGCAGGACCTCCAATTTCATGGACCACCCATTTCAAAATTATGGTGACAAAAACATGAAAAACTAATTTTTTATGGTGCTCCTCTATACATCTCATCACATCTAGTACAGCACTCAATAATTGTTTGTTGAATTATTTAAGTCTCCAAATCAGAACATTAAAAACCTTTCATTTTCTGAACATTTATCCCTAAGAATCACAAAAGAGGACTGCAAATAACTCTGCAAAAACTTCGACAAAAATGCAAAATGCACACAAGCACAGAATTTCCTATTGAAAAGCACAGTAGTAACAAGCTCTCAGCAGTAGTGTACATCTCAGAGCAGCAGCATTCTCAGGAACCTAACTGCTTTCCTCCATCAGGCTCCAGGCTCACCTGTTAGGATCTGCATGATTGGCCAGAATGTTGTAACAACCAGTGATTAGCTTCTCATAAACACGAGCCAGGAACTCATCAGACTCTGCAGGGCCCAAGATGCGTTCCAGAGAGTTGCTACTAATCTCAGCAACACTCTCAGTGCTTGACTCCAAAAGAAGGGGTAGTAAGGTCCGAATGACCTGTGGTGGATTCATCTCATCTGACCACCTTCAGCAAAGAAAATGAACCAAGTTAAGTGAATATACAACTCCAAAACTCTGCAAGGCAAGGTAATTCAATTATTTATTGGGGAGAGGGCTTTTATTCCAATCTTCTCCTTGACAGTAACTTTTTATATACATATAATCATATAATTTCATATTCTTTTTCACTATTACAGCAGAAGAAAAATCATTTCCATATGAAAATACACTATTAAATGTCAAATTAATAACATTTTTATAATATTCAAAAAGAAAACTAAACCTAATAAAATAATTCATCCGAGAAGGTTTTCTAGATGAACTCAGAAATCTGACTATTCATATAGCACTGAAGTATAGGACTTTACCTGTCACCTATGTACTGGAAGACAAACTGTGCCTACCCTACTTCTTAGGATGGTAAAGTCTAATTCCTGCAATGACTGGAGAAACATTAGTAATCAGTCCCTATAACTTTAAAATTTAAACCCAAAGCACCTCCAAATCACAATATGGTTTAAAGCCTCTTGCATAAGCAGGCAAGTTCTCTGCTGCCCTTCAGATTTGAGTTTTTTAAAACCATTCCAGGGTAAGTGCTTATCCTCTACTCTAAAATAGCAAGTTTCCTTGGATCAGGAAGGATATATGGAAATCTCTGTTATACAGTTATAGAAACTCTGACTATCCTTTAGCTACAACAGAGCACAGTTGTAGAAAGCACTGAAGTCTAGGTACTGGTACTCACACAATCAGATCTCCAGTCAACCTGACCAGTGAGAGGAGGGTGTGCTTCAGGGACGCAGCGAGGGGCAGACTTTGGCCACAGAGAGTTCCCAAGTGAGCAGCCTGCACAGCGCTGATGTAACTCTCAGAAGGGATGGTGTCATTGGCAAAGGCATTACGCTGAAAGAAAGCAAATCAGATGTGAATAGATAGACCATCTACCTTGGATAAAATTATCTAGTGGGAAAAAAAAAAATGACAAAAATTAAGGCTCCACTGAGGTTTATAAACTGTGGCCTTCACCTAGTATACACTGTTATTCATCCTAGGAAGAAAGGCAGAGGGTTTGAAGGGCAGTACACAGATTCTAGTAAATTCAAAGTTAACAAATGAAACTAACACCCAATACCAATTCCAAATGAGTGGAATATATAATATACTATATTTAGGAGTAAAACTACTGACTGTCTATAATGACTGAGAAGGATGTGGATTTTGTAATGCATCTGTTTTCCATTACAAAGATTATAATTATCCTTGTACCACAGCTCTGGGTGATGTAAACAGAGGTCACAATTACAAAGCAGGGATTATACGATTGTAATACTTTACTTTTCCAAAGAACTTCAATGACAAAATAATCTACTAAAAGAGGTAGTGTGAGCAGAGCATAGACAAAGATCAAGTAAACTAAGAGAAGACTCAATAGCATCTAAAAACCTAGAGAACTTAAAAGTTATCTCACAAAATCATGGCAAGGAGAAAGTTCCTGACACATAACATAAAAATGAAAGGAATAGTTAACACAGCAAATACTGCTACAACATATGAAGATCTCTTTGTAGGTAGCTTAAGCATGTAGAGTAAGAACAGAACACAAAACAGCTGGTGTTCAGCATCTATCCCTAGAACAACCAGGACTCACCCAAGAGCCAATGTTAGGAAACTCATTGGTGTTGATATTATTCCAGGAATCACACACAGCCTGCACCGAAGACGGCAAATTCTGAACCAAAGTTGGACCTGGAGGTAGTGGAAAAGACACAAAATCATCACAAGAAAAAAGGAATGACACAAAGCATTTTGAAAGCCAAGTTCAAATACAGAAAGAAACATTACAGCCCAGGCTGTCAAAATAATTACTAAGACTGCTTAGATAGATATTCCAATAGCAGGACTATGTCCAAGAACCAGCTAATTGCTTACTAGCTAACAATCTTAATTGTAAGGTTTTCATATTCCATCATATCTACTTTCTAATCTTGCAAGTAAAGACAACTGAAAACAAAGTGAGGGGGAGTCATTTTAGCAAGTCAGGCTAAAATCACCATTGAACATCGCTCCCCCTTCTATAAGCATGGGATCTCTTTTAATTTCTTTTCTCCTAAAGACAAATCTGGAGGCCAGAGATCATTAAGGCACATTAAGAACAGCATTCGTGGAAGCATAATGAGACTGAATAATAAGAGTATTTAAAGCTTGACATTAAGGAAAACACAAATGGCCATAAATTTTAAAGGGTAATTTCTGCACCTAACTCCAATCCTGCTCAAGTTCTTTGACTCTCCACTCTAATACATTTCTTCTAGATCACTCCTAACCCAGGAAAGAGATTATTCCAAGCATGAAATAGTAGTTGGCTAGTCTTCCTAACCTCTATAAATGAAAAGAACGCCAATCTGATAAACACAACAGAGCCTCATGCTTTAGAACAAACATCCTGGTTTGGACCCCAGTTAGCTGCACCATTTGCAAGATACAGGATTTGAGGCAAATAAACTTCTTTCTCTAAGTCTCACTTTCCTAGTGAGTAAGAAAGAAATAATACTTCCTGGAGTTACTATGAAGTTCAAAACAGATAATCCTATGTAAATGCTTGACTCACAGTAAGGCACCAAAAAATTGTAAACGCCAGTAGACAGGTAGAGAGAGGTAGCACATTCATTCACTCACCCAGAGTGTTCGCCTTGCACCTACTAGAACCTATGGCCAAAACAGCAGCAAAGCCTTGCAGTTTCTCCTTGGAAGGTTTTTCAGTGGTTCCCTCTTCATTAAAGTTCTGTAGCAAATAGGCTCTGAAGGAAAAAAGGAGGGCAGAAAAATAGGAGAAGCTATAGGAATCTAATCCCATGGTCAGGAGAAACTAACCCCAGAGAAGTTGCAAAGCTTGTATCTTAGTTTCCTAACCTACTAAATATAGTTGACAATGCCAGCCACTTCATAGAAACTCCAATGGGTAATTGTTTCTCAAAGAATATCTGATCCTCTTGAAATACTCCCAAATAGGATTCCATGACAAATAAACTTGGGAAACAATGAATATTCTATCTACCCTCCTTCCTCAACCTTGGAAGATAGACAATGTATATATCAATGGCTCTAAGAAGTATTATATTTTAAAAATCAAAATGAAAACCTATTTAATTTACCTAGCATTTCCCAAACTTACTTGCACAGGAATATCTATTAACAACTCATTTTCAAAAGCACTGGCCTAGTAGGCCAGATTGGAGCCTAGAAATACCCACTGGGCAGTAACTGGGTCTGCTCTGGTTACCACTGTGCCCCTAACACCAAAAACAGTCTGTGGCACAGAGCAGGCATTCACATTTGTTATTTATGTTTACACCTCATATTTGTTTAAAAAAAAAAAAAAAAAGCCTCGAGCCAATAGCCTTCTCTCTGCTGCAAGAAATGCATACAATAAGACAAGGTGAGTCAAGTTTTATAATGATTCCAGCCTCACAGAGCAGATGCTTTTAACAGTGAGATACTATAAGGAACCAGATAAAATAAATGAGCTTAATAGAGCCACCATTAAGGCGGGCCCTCCAGCAGGCAGAAGTCACTCCTCTGCTCTAGTCTATTACTGTCATGAGAGAAGTCAGTCCAATTTTGTCAGTTCTTCTAATTTAACCAAAAGAAACTCAATTTTTAAATAATCTTCCGAATTTTATATGTTAAAAATAAATTTTAAGTTTGATTGGCTTTGTTGTTGATGTTGTTTGTTTTTTGGGGTTTTTTTGTTTGTTTGTTTGTTTGGTTTGGTACTGGGGATTTAACCCAGTGGTCTGAGCTATGCACCTATTAAGAAAAGGTCTTGCTTACTGCTGAGGGGCTAAGTTGCTGAGGCTGGCCTCAAACTTGTGATCTCTTCATTAGTCTCCCAAGTTGCTGAAATTACAGGCGTGTGCCACCATGCCCAGCAATTTTAAGGTTGTAAAACATCATTTACAGATCAAAATCTACAGGACACACAACTTGCAATGTTAGTTGTAGAATAAACAAAATTTCAAGGTAACCTCTAACTCATTAAGAAAAAATGTTTTTCCTCTATCTACATACTATGAAATTTGAAAAGCATTTAAAGTGTTCAACTCAGTTAATAATAGGAATGATGGTGCTTTTAAAACTTACATTTCTTTGAATCCTACAAATAAAATTCTAGAAAACATTTTAAAGAATAGAAAGCAAATTTCCTTCGGATTCATGAGCTATGTGTAAAATTCCTCAGTAGGCACCACTTCTTACTAGAGAAGAAAACATTATACCAAGCTTGGGGCGGTTAAAGGGAGTCCCCAGAGTAAGCCGTACTAGCACATCTCAGGTGGGCAATTCATCACACCTAGTGAACGATGCATAGGTGTCAATGAGTTGGAGCGTGGCTGGAAGGAGGTTCTTGGTGATCTCGGATGACTTATGAGGATCAGTCTCTGCAGCCATCTTAGAAAAATGTTCATCCAAAGAGACCTGGACCTTCGAGATAGCAGCATCAAGGGTGTAGATGGACTGCAGACTAGGAATTTCATGGAGCTGCAAGATGGTGGTACAGTCGATGCTACAGAATGATGAAATCTTTAAAAACACCCAGGATATTAATTAGTTGTGGCCAAAGATGTGGTAGAAGCCAAGTTCTGTCATTATGGTTCCAACTCTACTATACCTGTCGAGCAAAGTATTCCTCTACAATTTCAACGTCATATTTCACTGAGCTACACTTGGTGGATGCCAATTCTACAAGAGAGCCAGCATGTTCGGCCTTCATTCCCTGTTTAATAAGATGATCCTGTTTGGATGGCAAGAGAAAAAGTGTTTTAAGAGATCAATATGAAGAGTCCAAAGTTTTCATTAAATTTAAAAGACCCCGTACACATAGATCATGTCAGCCATGAATACCCCTTTGAAGCAAGCTCTGTGTTCCACTGTGGTACCTTTATCCAGTTCACATAGGAGCTGATCCGGAGGCGGGAAGACCACCTTAGAGTATGTAAGATGTCACATTCACTCATCTCAGGTGAATTCATGGCCAGCTGGTTCATGTAAGTCTTTGATGGTGGCAAAATACCTAGGATCCTCCACAGTATCAAGAAGTAATATTGAAGGGCACAGGCCTCCTGGAGAAAGCAAACAGCAGTTATAGAGGTGGCATGCATTATTGCCTCAAGATCTAACAGTAAGAACTGCTTCAAATACAAAGTAGAATTGTACAATATCCTTATTTTCTTTTCTTCTTTCTTTTTATTTGCACCGCATTTTTTTAAACTGGTACAATATAGTCATACATAATGGTGGGAATTATTCTTGCATATTCATACATTCACACAATATAAAAATATAATTTGGCCAATATCACGTCCCTACATGGAGTTCCTATTTTCAACTGAGATTTGGCCCTAGCATCTGCTCTCCAGATCTTTCTAGAAAGTATACCAAAATGATAAAGCAGAAAATGGCAAAATGAACATACAATTTGTTCTACATTCTGCACACTTCTGAGGCCAAAAAGGTTGCTTGGAGACCAATTTGGAATCCCCCAAATTCAACAATTAACCAAAAAAGAACAAGACACTCTGCTTGGCGGGTCCATAATCAGCCCTTTGTGTGGCCTGGAATTGCTGCTATGGCTTCTAGAAGTACAGACACATGTTCAGAGAACCATGAAGAGAGCTCCAGTGTGAGGCTTTCGACATTACACGTCAACCACAGTCACAGGCGACACAGCTCCAGGGTGGACACCGAACCTTGGTCACATTTCTCTAAATACTAACTAAATGGGGGGAACTTTCTCTACAGTGAAGAGAACTACTCAAATGACATAAATACTAAAGTTTTGATTAATTTTGCAGCTATTCAATAACTGATTAGATCCCAGAAGGAAATTTCGGGTAGAAATGATCAATTATTAAACACAGCCCAAGCTCCCCAGGCTTCCATGGACTTACCAGGGCTGTTACGTTCTTGTTTTCCTTCCTCCTGACTGTATCAAGCTGGGATCCAGCTGCAAGCAGAGTTGTCAATGCAGTGTAAAGCTCATCGTACTTCACGAGCTTGGAGAAAAGAACTTCACATGCCTGATATTAACAAAGAAACACAATCATTTCATCTTATTTTTTGAAACTTTTTTGCTTATATCCTTGCACTATTTGCCTGACCTCACAATTGACAATATATCCCATCGAAGAATACTTATTGGTTTCTCCCTGCAGCAGATTCCACATTCTGGGACCCCACTCACTCTGTGGACCACTGTGAGCATACAACCACAAGCTTCAGAATGAGGAGTGAACTATTTTTTGTCCATTAAAACATCAGTCTACAGAAGTTAGTGCCAGAGGTAACAACCCTTTAGCAAAGGTGCAGCCCAGCAGATTCCAAAGTAACATTTTCCTTTTGACAGAAGTTCAAATCCTATCAAAGACCAAATTTCCTCATTACAAAAAGTAAGTCATTCCCCTTCTCCCTGAAACACTGATTTGGTGGAGACCATCAGGCCCACATATAAAACAGGGTTTTAAATTCCTAGTACCACAGCATCAAGTCGGTTCAAATCGTCCTCTGAGGCTTCTGGGGACAGGACACAGTAGAATCTGGGTTGTGGGATGGCATCTGGAAAACAATGTGCTTATTAAAGGAACAGTTTCCTTCTCAAGTCAGTCTAACAGACATAAAACATAAACATCTTAAAAATACTTTGGAACAAGGTTCTCACACCTGAACTGCTGATATTTGGAACCAGATAATCCTTGGCTTTGTGAGACTGCCCTAAGAAACATAGGAGCTTTAAGAGAATCACTGGCCTCTGCCTATAATGCCAGAAGCACCCCCACTAAGCATGACAACCAAAAAATATCTCTAGACATTAACAAATATCCCATACAGCAGGGCAAAATCACCCCAGTTTAAATTACTGCTCTAGGAGTCAAGTAAGGCACTCTGCAATCAAGTTGATCAACATAACTGTATCATTAGACTGAATGCATTAAACATATAAGCTATTTCCTCAATAGCAATGGGGCTAACCAGTAAGTTCACACTAAGGCTTCATGAAAATTAACATTTAATGATCCTTCAGATCAAACACTAAAAATGAACCCAGGAGTCCCATAGGGATATAGCTCAGGAGCAGAGCATTTGCCTAGCATGTGCAAGGACCTATGTTTAATCCACAGTTCTGCCCCAAAAAAAAAAAAAAAAAAAAAGAAAGAAAAAAAAAACAAAAGAAAAGAAAAATGAATGAAACCAGGGATAACTCGTCAAAAGAATAAGAAAACTGCTCTGCTACATGAGAAAAACACTGGAGAAAATATTACATTCCCATGATTTTCAGAATACTGTATCACTAAAACCAAAAAGAAAATTTAGCTGTGGGTGAGAACCACATCCTTAAGAGAAAAATTAAATTTAATCACTGAGTGACAAGAATCCATACATTTTATCCTAGAGTCAGACACAAGGACTTTTAATTCCTACATCTCAATTAAAAAAAAATTAATATGGGATGTGTGGGAGTTAATTTCTAAAGCTGTTTTAATCCCATAGGTTATTTGCCACCCACAGGGAGCAGACTAAAGCAAAAGCAACTGCCCAAAGATCCTCCAAGCATCTCCAAACTTCACATTCAATCCTGCCAAGAAGAAGCAGTATGCCAGTTTCTTATGACTATGTTTCTGACCTGATGAGAAATGCTTAGACCAGTTTTCTTCTACTTCTTTGAACCCATGATAGAGAGGAGTGGTCACCCGGCGGCTGCTGCTATCCTGGGATCCATTTGCCCATCCAAAAGGAGGACTCAACAGATTGTGCTGAACCTTTTAAAATAAAAATACTCAAAATAAGATACACAGTCACCTTTTTAGCTTTTCATCCCAGACAAGATAACAGATCAGCGTAACAAGCCAAAATGAAATCTTAATCTTCTGAGACTTCTTTTGGAAAGCAATTTTTGACAGAACATAAAAGAAATAGTGCTCAATGAAACATTTTAAGAACTGCTGGACATAATAACAACTAACTTGGCCTCCCATCCTCAGACTGAATCCTTACAAACGACTTTACAAATCCATAAAATTCATTCTTCAACCACCAACAAATACTTATTGAGGACCAGTGTTCAGGTCACTGTGCAACACACAGGTAAAGCAGAGTAATTCAAGAAGAACACCTGTGAACACAGCCTAAAATCTAATTTTAACAAACATATCAAATCAAGTAATCTACACTTGTCACTTCTGGCTAAATATAAAGTGCAACTGCACATACGAAAGTTCTAGGAGCTTTCTAATCCTACTTATAAATTTACATCAAATACCTAAAACCTAAAGTGAGCAGCACAGGTCATTTGGGTCTTGATCATAACAGCAGAGAAGAATCAAGTTCTCAGTAATAGTAAAGCAGACAGAATGCGTTGGTCTATACCTGCTCAAACAGATACACAGGGGCTTTGGAGTATTGATGAAGCAGATAATCGAAGATCAAAAGGAGGCGAGCCAGGACAAGAGGCACAGAACGCATCTGAGCCTCCAAGCTGACACTCAATTCCAGGATGATCTGAACAAGCAGGGTCAGTATGGCCCGCCGGCCTTTCTCAGACAGGTGGTGGAAAATGAGGAGAAGCAGCTGCAGGTGCTCTATGTTCAGATCTTCTGTCTCACTGGGTACCAGCCCTTGTAGGGCATTCTGCTTCATTGTAGACAAAAACCTACCAGAGAAGAAGGGAGAACATATCTACAGAGAAAACACCAGCAATACCTAAGTTTACGATATCCAGTGTTGGAAGTTAAACTTCTTAGACCCAGTCACTAAGATAACAAATTAAAGAAGAAAAAGAGCTACACGATAAAGGCAAAAATTAAATTTTGCCTACAAAAAAGATAAACTTAGCCCCCAAAATATTTACAAGAGCGCTCTGATTCTCTCAATCATGGCCACAGTAGCATCAATGTCCACACTGCTATTTGTGACAATGGAAAGAACAGTAAACTCTTACTGGTGTGGCTGTTTAAAGAACCTGGAGATGTAGAACCAATCCAAATACTTCTTTCCCCTATATTTTGATGGCCTCAGTCTCTTTCTCTCTCTCTCTGTCCACACACACACTGTGTGTGTGTGAGTGTGTTAAAGACTGAACCCAGGACACCTACTACTGACCTACACCTCAGCCTGATTCTATAATTTAATTCTAGTTTTGATAGTTTATAGGCTAAAATAGTTGCATAATAATAGTTAAAAATAAATTAGACCAAAATAATAAAGAGAAATTAAAATACTTAAGAATGTGTCAGAAGAGCTTTTATGCAAAAAAAGAAATGAATATAGCATGTAGCCAACTGTGTCCACTGCCTTTGGCTATTAGGAAAGAGATTTGTGTTTTAATAAGTCCACCCTTCCCTCACACACCCCCACCGCCAGCTCCCGGCCTTTTTGCAAGATTCCACCAGGAAAAATATAGTGGGCCTCTGGCATTCAAGGAGGTTTATGATTTCTCAAATCCAACATTAGAGCTATTTGATCCTAGAATGAGGAATAGAAAACCAAAGCCTTTTAGGAAAACAAACTGCTTTGAAGACTTCTAACCATGTAAACAAAAATGGCAAATACAGGTCCATCTAAGGAGGATTTAAATGATTAATCTGAGCTTCCCCCAAGGAAACAAATTCTTTAAATTTTATCCAAAAAAGACTGCAAGTCACTCTGAGTGGTTTCATGTTGAAAGCAAAATAACCAAGGATAGAGTTAGCTTCCTAGCTCCCTCTGTCTCAAAAAACCAGGTCAGGATAAAACTGGTTATGTTCAGGATTCAGGTTCTATCTAATAAATATAACCCAATCGCCCACATGCTATAGGAAGGTGCTGCAGCCTGCCCACAGGTGGTGCGCATCTTCCCACAGCTCCCTCATCGCTCCTCCACACCCTTCTCTAAACACACCAGCACAGCAGCATCTCAAAGGTTAACTACAAGGAACTCAAACAAATAAGGACAGTAAATCTTTATCTTCTTCTCCTGGAGTTATCTTACCTGTCCCAAACTTTAAGGCATTCAGGGACATCAGGGTCACCTTGCGTGCTAGCTTTATGTTGCCAGATGAGCAGAAGACGTGAAAGTACAGAGAGGCCTTGAGGGTGAATGTACAAGGGCCAAGGTCCCTCAGAAAAAGGAGCGACTCCCAGCTGCTGCAACAGTATGTTCTGACAAGAAAGACACACATGACACCATTAGGGGAAAGACACAGGACAAGGCCAAAAAGTCACTCATGCTCCTCTTCTTTTTTTTTTTTCATTTTATTCATATTGGACAGAGTAAAGAAAAATGGATCCAGAAATTCAGACTGAGGTGATAAGGAGAAAAATCATCTAGTTCAACAAGAGAAAAATATAAGTAAAAAATTATTAATCTATCCCAATAATGCCCATAGTTCAATTCATGTCTGAAACAGGCTCCCAAAAGGAGAAATGCTTTGAGAATTTCCAAAAGAAAACTTTAAAAAAATTTTTAGCTGTAGATGGACACAATACCTTTATTTTATTTATTTATTTTTATGTGGTGCTAAGGATCATAGTGCCACACACATGATAGAAAGTGCTCTACCACTGAGCCACAACCCCAGCCCTAAAAGAAAACTTCTTGACCTGTAATAGCTGACTATCTCTTTCATAACCAGTTACGTAAGACCAAAATAGCACCCAAATAACCCACAGTGTGGTGAGATGCAACAATTTGTCAATCCAACTACTCCTAGTAACAGTACTAACAGAGAACTTCTGCCTATAAGATACAAGGGGATTTAGAACTAAGCAAGGCCACTTTTTGCTACCAATTGTAATAGAACTTCTAAATGAGCTTCATTTTCTGGCCAGTTAACTATTAACTGCAACTTGTGCAACTTATTTTCTCACAGACACACACACACACAAGAGAGTGAAAAGATTATCAATGGGAAAAAATGTGCAGGACGTTTTCTTTTCTTTTTTTTTTTTTTTTTTTGGTACTAGGAATGAAACCCAGGGGCACTTAATTACTGAGCCACATTCCCAGCCCTTTTCATTTTTCATTTTGAGACAGGGTTTTGCTAAGTTACTTAGGGCCTCACTTAGTTGCTGAGGTTGGCCTTGTACTTGCAATCCTCCTGCCTCAGCCTCCCAAGCCACTGGAATTACAGGCGAGTGCACAGCTCTGCATATTTTTTAAGTGAGGGTTTGTGTTTGCATCTTTCTGTCTGCTTTTTAGGCCTCAGAGCCATAAGCAATGAGTAAACATGTGAGACAAAGCCCACCTGCCTGTAATCCTAGCCACTCAGGAAAGAACAGCAAGTTTGAGGCCAGCCCAGACAAACTTGGGGAGGCAGCTCAGTGGTAGAGCACCCCTAAATTCAATCTCCAGAACTGCAAACAAAGAAATAGGAGCAAATTTTCCAAAGGAACCTGGTTTTTAAAGACCTCTCGGTCACTTAATTTTTTCTAAGAAATAAAACCACAAAATCCTGAATGAGTCATCCCCCTCTACTCTCAGGATCCCTCCTCCCGCCACCACCACGGACATCCCCTAGGTGGGAGCCTCAGCCCTGTTGTTCTCCCCCACTCACCTCACAGTTTCGCGACACGCCAAAGGCTGCCCACATGAATAATTCCCGAAGTCATACAGTCAACCTGAATTTTCTAACTCTCTAACTTCAAACTCATATTTCCAATGATTCTTCTAGATACCTTCCCCTTACTGGCACCTCCCAACTTCATATTTAAAGCATTGTGTACATGTACAAATATGTAGCCACAAATCGCACCATTATGTACAACTATGATGAACCAATAAAAATATGGGGAAAAAATAACAAACAAACAACAAAAAAAACAAATGAAATGGATTGTCTTTCCTACCCCAAACCAACTCTCCTTGCTGGCTTCACTGTTTCTACTAATGACTACAGCATCAGTCTCATCTGAGTTCTAAATCGAGGTACGAAGAGTCCTTTCTCTTCCTGCCCTTCACTTTGTCTAAGTAATTCCTCATGATCTCTGCAACACGTGTATCCACACACATCTCCCTCCATCCTCACCATCCCATATAATTTAAGACATCTTTATTTCTTCATGCCTATAATAAGCAGGTGTTCAATGAATATGAAAGAACCTAGAAACTGCAGTATTATTAAATAGCAATATTATTATTAAATAGCAATATTATTAATAGCTAACATTTAGCTGTTACTATACTATGTGCCAAGCACTATATTTTTACCATTTTTGTGTGATAAAATATCTTAACATAAAATTCACCACTTTAACCTTTTTCATGTACACTTCTGGCTTTACATGTGCACACATTATCATGCAACCTTCACCACTATCCACCTCCAGATCTTATTTTCAGCTTCAGCTGGATCTGCCCCAGTAGAAACTCATTTCCCATTTTCCCATTAGCCCCTGGCACCTGCCCTTCCACTTCCTGCCCTTATGAACCTGACTGCTCTACGTGGAACCACAGTTTGCCCTTTTCTACCTGCTTCATTTTACTTAGCATGTTTTCAAGGTTCGTCCACACTGCAGCATGTGCCAATATTTCCTTCCATTTTAAGGCTGAAAAATATTCACTGTAACAAATTTTATCCATTCAAATTTTGATGGCCACCTGGGTTGTTTCCACCTTTTGACTAGTGTGAATTATACTGTTATGAACATGAGGTATGCAAATATGTGTTCAAGTACCTGCATTCATTTTTTTGGGGTATGTATGTGGAATTGCTGGGTCATCTGGTAATTTTTGCTTTTTTCAGTATTGGAGGAGGGGACCCAGTGCATGATAGGCAAGCACTCTACTAATGAGTGACATGCACAACCCATTTGGTAATTCTAGATATAATTTTTTGTGGAATTGCCATTCCATTTTCCACAACTACACCATTTTACATCCATACTAGCAATGCACAGGATTCCCCTTTTTCCACATTCTCACCAACACTTATTTTCTGGGCTTGTTTGGTTCTTTGTAAGAGCCTTCCTGATGGGTGTGACATGGTACTTCTGTTGTTTTAAACCAGACGCTTTTCCCCTGAGATACTAGTGATTAAAACCAGAGGCACACGACCACTGAGCTACATCCCAGTCCTGCCAGGCACTACTGCAAACACCAAGCTCTGGGTCTCCATGTTCTCCAGCGTTCATCCCACTACCACACTAAACGTATAAAAACATACTCCAGTGGCTCTCCACTATTTCACCTCCTTTATGTGGATTTCAAAACTCCTTAAAATGTGTCCCACTGAGTTAGGGTTGTGGCTCAGTGCATGTGTGAGGTCCTGGGTTCGATTCTCAGCACCACACATAAATAAATGAATAAAATAAAGGTCCATCAACAACTAAAAATACATATAAAAATAATCTTTTTAAAAATTTGGCCCGAACTATTTGGTATCCTCCCTCAGCAACATGAATGCTGTACCATGAAGTGCCTGACCTCGGTGAGCACCCTCCCCTCTCCTGCGCCGCACCTAACGTGACCCGCCGACCACACCACAGCACGTTCCACCTTCCCACTGCCATGCCGCCCCTCACCGAGGGCATTCTCCCTCTTCACCCAACTCCTACTCCTCTTCCTCTGCTGGACACCCGACAGTCTATCACATCAGCTATCCGTGTACCCACCACCTATATTCCTGGATGACAGGGCTTGTTTCACCTTTGATCACCTCACAGCACTTAGCAAGGTACTTTGTTCCTTTATGGTGCTAACACTTATTAAAGAAAGAATCTAGGGCTGGGTGCAGGGGCACATGCCTATAATCCCTGAGGCTTGGGAGGCCAAGGCTGGAGGATTGCAAGTTCAAGGCCAGCCTGAGCAATTTAGCAAGGCCCTAAACAACTTAGGGTTGGGGATATAGCTCAATGCTAAAGTGTCCCTGGGTTAAATTCCCAATACCAAAAAAAAAGAAAGAAAGAAAGAAAGGAATCAAGGAAGACAGCCTTCCAACAAAGGATATCCTAAAATCCAGTAATGCCAAAAAGAACCCTCCAGCCACCTTAACACTTTACCAGACTGCTTGATCAGAAAAATTCATAAAAAGAACAGAGAGGACCTGCCAAGTACATTTCCCCACAGCCTTTCAGCAGAAAGTCTGCCTTCAAAGATATTCAAACACCACTAGTTTTCATTTCTTCTCTAATTAGTGAATAACTTACTGGTCTTTCTCAGTCAGAATCATAGTCCTTTAATGTCCTAAGACCAAGACAAAGACCAAGTTTAAGGCTTAACTTCTGTACATTTATTTTCACAGATTGGGTACACTTTAAGTTTCCTCAAGGACACTGTGTGTGTTGTCTTGCCACAGAAGTCAAGCACCTGGGTAAAGATGATTTTCACATTACTCTAAAGAAATAATAAGTAGGGAAGGGAATTCAAGTGCAGATAGATTAAACCAATTGTCCTTTACTTTCTGCCATCACAGAAAAGAAGTTTGGGGGAAGAATTTAAAGTCCCATGTTTGGAGATGGAATGAAAAGGGAGGTTTAATGATTTTCTTTGCCATGAAGAAAGTAGTTGATGCAATCAGACTTCATGTTCACACAAGGTCTGTAGTTATTTTTTAAATAAGAGGATAACATCATTACAGGAATCTTAAGGACTCCTATTCTCCAGAGAAAAGTATTTCTTCCCTATTCTTTGGGCAAGTTTAGGCAGGAAAAGATTACATCTGTGAACTTTGAAACTTCCCTAAATAAACCCGATCTAGGAACTGTTAACTTTGGAAACACACCTGCACTGCCTAGAAGGACACTGTGGGCTGTATGTTAACTAAAGCATTTCCTTTATCTTAGGTCAACAACCTCTCAATTCAATTTGTTTTCTGCCAAAATAAATTTTTCATTTAAATGAAACATAAATAACCCTCCCAACCTCCATGCTACAGGTGCTGCCAAGCAAATGCTTTACCACTGAGCCCTGCTCTCAGCCCACATAATCACATTTTTAAACAAAAGGCATTTTTAAGAAACTTCTCAAAATATAACTTCCTTGATGTTGTCCCTTTCAGAACAACTGACAAGTCCTTAAATTATGTTAAACCTATGAATCTAAAATAATCCTAACAGTAACAAATACTTTTCAAAATATATTCAGGACAAATAATTGGAGACCTACCTAATTAAATCCTATTGAGGGAGGGAGTATCAGGTTAACTAGGAATCTGCATTATTTTTCTTTTTTAAGGCACTAGGGATCAAACCCTCGGTCTTGCACATGTTAAGGCAAACATTCCACTACTGAGCTACACACCCAGTCCTGGAATCTGTATTTTTAACAAACATGCCCTGGAATCCTTATGGACTCTGATGATATTATGAAATTATCAAAATACACTGCAAGCCAGGGCAGTGATGCACGCCTGTAATCCCAGCAGCTCAGGAGGCTGAAGAGGGAGGATCACAAATGCAAAGACAGCCTCAGCAAAAATGAGGTGCTAAGCAATCAGTGAGACCCTGTCTTCAAATAAAATACAAAACAGGGCTGGGGATGTGGCTCAGTGATTGAGTGGCCCTGAGTTCAATCCCCTGAACCCTTTCCCCTACCAAAAAAAAAAGAAAGAAAAAAAAAACACACACACACACACACACACACTGTGAAATGTTGGGGGAAAAATGCAAATCCATATGATTTGACACATCACTGGTGGTAATAAAAACTGTTCCAGCTACTTTAGAGATGGTTTGGTCTTGTATGCTGAAGGTTACACCTTGTATAACCTGGCTCCTAATTATATTCCCTAAAGAATCACTTGTCCTTGTATAACAGGGGACCTGTATAAGAAAAATCAGCAATAGTAGAAGTAGCAATAAAACCTGGACATAACTCAAATGAACTTCAGTGGGAGTGGAGAGGAAAAAGCTGGTAGTCACAATGGAATATTATACAGTAGTTCAAACAAAAACTATAGAAATACACAATACAGATGAATCTTGTCAATATAATACTATATAATTAATATCAAGAAAAAAAGAAAGCCTAAAGATTGCATAGAGCATGCTGTCATTTGCTATAAAGTTAAAAACAATTTTATTTTTTAACTTAAGGAATATAGACATGTATGGAACAGAGGAAATGACAAACTTGAAATTTAGGATTCAAAACATCAGTTAATTCAGTGGAGACAGAACTGTAAGATTATATGTTCACAGTAATGAGTTTGCAAATAAGTATATATTTGAGAACATCTCTTTCCTTTAATTTGATTGATCTTTTAAAATGCATTTTAATTCACATCTGTCAACCATTACTATTGAAAAAATTTTCCTATGTTTCTTGGCCATTTATATTTCTTTTTTAATAAATGGATTTTTGTATATTTTATCTGCTTTCCTATAGGCATAATTATTAGGGTTTTGTTTTTACAGTTTTTACCTTTCTTTAAGCTTACTGACTTGGAGGGAAAGGATATATTTTCTTTTTCTGGAAATAGTCCTATATAAGGCACAGAGACATGTAAGGATAATCTCTCAGTGCTCTTTACAGCAAGGTAAACCAAGAACAAAACATTCTTCAACAATTTGAACAACTGCATCCTATAGGAGCTGATGTAAAGAGTTCCTGGCCTACTTGGCCACAGTGCACACAAACCTGCAGGTTGGGGGACTGAAGGTCAGAAGTCACCAGAGAGTGGTTGAAGTGATAGAGAGCAGCAGCAAACTCTTCATCTGATGAACCTTAAGAGAGATGGGAAGTCAGTTACTCAAGCAGCAGTTACTGATGCATCACAAACACCTTGCCAATAGCCACACTCCACAATAAAAATCCACTAAGCACAGAGTCTGCCTACTGACCCTTGAGTCCATCTTTGTCCACCTCCTTGATGATACTGGCCAGGGTAGCCATATGGTGTTCTGAAAGAGACACACTCAAATAGTTTCTGATAAAATTGTTCCGAGAGTTCAACATGGAAGAGGTAATGAAGTTCAAAATGTTGGAAGCCAGACCTAAGAACTAAAAAGAACACAAAACAACTCATTATCAGGATCATAAGCCTCAAGTTCTTACAAACCCTGATTATAAACAAAAATATGCCCACAGGTCTCATGCAATAAACACAATGAATTAAAGAATCATATTTAAAACCACTTCCTAAGTTTAATCATGAGAATTTTTCCTACATAACTCTACCAGTTATATAAAATGGTATGCTAAGGCAATACAACAGACTTCAGAATATATTGTGTGAAGATAAGAATTTCCAACTACTAACCCATTTCCTTTGTTTCTCGAAGGGCCTTTGTCCAGCTCTAGAAATTAACAGAGTGAATTCTGATACCTTTACTTTTTCTTTTTTTGCAGTGCTGGGGATTGAACCCAGGGCCTTGTGCTTGACAGGCAAGCACTCTATGAACTGAGTTATATCCCCAGCCCCCTAATACCTATACTAATGATTATTACACATATGTAGAATTCTTGGCTCTTTACTTCTCTATTAATTTCAGTTATTGAATAAATATTTTATGTTCATGACTTTACCTATTCTGTAAACTGTATGAAACTAAGAATTGTATCTGAGTCATTCACTGATAAATTATCAGAACAGGGGCTGACACATAGTAGATAATCAATAAATATTGGCTAAACCAATAGTTAGGAAACACATATGATATGTCAGACCTATGCTAAGGTTTTTTTCAAATGTTTTTCTCCCAACATCCTTAGAGGTACAATCGTTCCTACATAAGGAGACAAAACTTTTTCTTTTTTTGGTACTGGGGATTGAACCCAGAGACACTTAACAACTGAGCCACATTCCCAGCCCTTTTTTATATTTTATTTAAATAAAATATATGAGTTGCTGAGGGCCTTGCTAAGTTGCTGAGCCTGGCTTTGAACTCACAATCCCTCCTGCCTCAGCCTCCCAAGCCACTTGGATTACAGGTGTGCACCCAGCAACAAAACTTTTTAAAGCTTAGAATAAGTAGTTCGGATTCTTACCTATAGTCAGTGAGTAGCAGAAATAGATAGTTCTGTCTAGTCTACAGGCTGTGCTAATAACCATCAATCAGAGAAACAATACCAGAAGTACAAGCTATTTAATAAAACATAAATAATACACATAAGTTCTAAGCAAAAGTATATTTAAATGCTAATCATCCAACCTATACAATGTTTTAGTTTAAATGATCTGCTTCTCATAATCATTTCACTCAAATCCTCTCCCACTAAACCTCCGAAATTCACTCTTACCAACTCAGGATCTTTGCGACTAGCCAAAATGTTGCCCTTCTCACCAGGAGCTTGCTTACTGGGGCTTTTAACTCTAGGAGAGCTCTCCAGTGGAGGGGGTGGGGGAGGGGGTGGAGGTGCCACTTTTTCTTTACTTGGGGAGATGGTCTCCTCAAACCACTGGCCCAAAATAGGCTCACTGTCATCATCTGAATAGAGAAAGAAAAAGCAAAAGAAAAAAAATTTTTTTTTCTAAATCAGAAAACAAAGGACATTCTGATCATAGAAGTGGTTACAGAGTACATAAATTTGTTAAAACTTCTCTAAATGTAAACATAAAATGAGAGCATTTTATTGTATGTTATAACTCAATAACACGCAATTTTTTTAAAGAAACCCAACAAAGGAAGAGAAATAATTTCACTTTATTTACTGATAATAACTCAAATGTTTTATGAGATGAAATTGATATTTGTTTTACCAAAGGTAAACCCTGAGATGATAAGAATCATACCCCTCTCAATATTTCACATTGCTCTCACAAGCTTAAGTGTGAAGAACAAGGCAGGAGGGAATGTTTGGCCCTGTTGTTCACTGCAATCTTCCATTTCTCCCCTATATTTATTACCCTACTACAAACCTATGAACAACAGCCCAACCAAACACCTCAGATGTGATCTTTAGAGTTGCACTGAGAAAACTGTACGCAGAGGTCTCATTACAGGGGTCAACACAGGGAGAACTATGAACTGAGATGTATTCTGATTTTGGTGGAAAAGGAGCAATGTGAGCTTAGCTGAAAGTAGCGTTCCTCATTCATAACTTGCTCTTATTAAATATCATATCATCTTTGAGAGCACAAAAAAGCCAGACAAGTGAACACAAAATGGGAACCAAGAAACTATGGAACCTGTTGCACTCTGTAACGTAGCCGGGAAAGAAAAAGGAGGCCTCTACCTTGGCTGCTGTCCTCCTCTGTGCTACTGAAATCATCCTCGTAGTAGGTGTTGGAGTCAGTGGAGGCACTGGCGTCACTGCTCATGGAACCCTTCCTCTGCCGCTGCAGGACACACGCCTAGAAATGACAAGATTTCTGTAACTGACGATCATAAAAACAGAGCCATTCTGCTTAATCTCATTCACCACGTGAAGTGTTTTCTCCATATCTTTCATTTTTTAGATCCTTCTGGTCTGTGCCTCCTCTGAGGATCATGCCCAGTAACAAGACCCTCGTGTTAGGGAAGACATGGTCTCCACTCTCACGTGACTTAGACGACTGATTAATCAATGCTCTAAGACAGAGAAGATGTAGGGAACAGACTGTGGCAAACGGGTGTTTCTGTAGCTAAGCTACAGTGACCATGCAAATGGTGGTACTCACATACCAGTTGGTGGCAGTAACAGACATGGTCTAATTACACTATATAAAGTTAAACTGAAGTTGGGGCATGGCACAAACCTGTAATCTCAGTGACCTGGGAGGCTGAGACAGGAGGATCACAAGTTCAAGGCCAGCCTCAGCACCTTAGCAAGACTCTATCTCAAAATAAAAAAATATAAAAACAGGGCTGGGGGATGCAGATCATTGGTAAAGAACCTCTGGGTAGTTCAATCCCTAGTACCAAGAAAAAAAAAAATCCTCTCCTCAAAACAATTACCACAAATTTGGGTTTTTAAAGAGCATGGTATATCGTGACTCTTATTCATTTTGAGAAGGGTATTTAAGTTCTTCCAAATTAGCAATGGTTTGACTTCCACTCACCTTTCTGTAAGAAGTTGAGAGCAACGTCAAGAGCAGGTTTGTCAGAGGGACAGAGTCAATTAGCCGTTGAATCCTTTGTATGGAAGTGCTCTGGGCCATAATGTTCAAGACAGCAGGGGGACCATCTGTCTCCCGACCCTGAAAATATCAGTATCAAAGGGAAATTAATGATATGACTTGTGGGGGGACGACACACACCTGTGTTAATAGATCAAGCTAGCTGACCTCAAACTGGATCTAGCATTTGATATGCTGATTCCAAGGTAATAACCTCCTCACCTTATAAAGAGCCTCCACTTGCAGGTCTTGAAATAGAGAGGTTAACAGCTTGATGGCATGGTTTGCCAATATCACTGAGAGTACCCCAAATCCCTGATGCCTACACAAAGAAAATGGAAAACACAGCCTTGAAATAATTACCAATGAATTATAGTCTCTAAAATGGTGTATCTTGTCATTCTGGGGTCTTACACCCCTTGTAGGCTCTATGAACCTCCCTTACACTCCAAAAAAAATTATACATGCACACAAAATTGGCATTTAAACAGAAATACAGTCTCCCTGAAGCCCATCCATGGACTGCCAAAGGATCTGCAGACATCAGAGCAAGAACTCCTGGACTAGAAGAAACTTTTAAATCCATGGATTTCTGGAATTTAAACTACCAGTTCAAAGCCATTGTGGTCATTTAAAAATATTAACATGTAAGCGTTAGCCGAACTTTTAAATAATCATTCTTTTAGGAAGAAAAAGATAAAAATTACCAACTTATATAAAATATCTGGGAACTAACCAAAGAGAATAAAATTTCATATCCCATTTGAATAAAACCTTCTATATGCCCAAAATATCCACTTGACAAAGGGTTTATAAATCAAATATATAACAAGACACATAAGTTAATAAGGAAAAAATAAAGAAGAAAGCTGAGGCAAAGGACATAGGCAGTTTACAAAAAAAGAAACACAAATAACCAATAAATAGGTAAATAGGAAGAAAACCACACTAGTAAGTACAGAAATATAAATAGCATTTTTTCCCCTCTAAGATTAACAAACATAAAAATTAACCATACCCAGTGTCAAAAAGGACATGGGGAAATGTGCATATGAACAGAGGGTGGGAATGCAAATTATAACTTCTAAAGAGTTGTTTGGCAAAATACTTTAGAATTTAAAATATTTGTGTCCTTTATCATCACAATTGTACTTCTAAGAATTTACTCTAAGAGGACAGTTTAACAAGTTCCCAAAAATTTACATTTCAGGAGATTTATAAGAAGTATGATTTATTCCTGGGCATGGTGGCAATCTTAGCAAATCAGAAGGATCACAAACCCAAGGTCAGCCCTGGCAATTTAGCAAGATACTGTCTCAAAATAAATAAAAAGTGCTGGGGGTAAAGCTCAATGGTAGAGAGCCCCTGGGATCAATCCCCAGTGCTTAAGAAAAAAAAAATATCGAAACAAGAAATCTGGAGCAAATTAAGTATAAATCACTAAGGAAATTAGTCAATAATGATACAATTACATAGCAGAATATTACCAGTCATTAACAAACTGTACAGAATAAGACGCCAGCTTCCCTGCATCCTCCTTCCTTCTAGGCCCCTGCAGCCTAGTCTTCACACCAGCTAGGTTCTCAGATCACCAATAAATCAGGTCACATCTCTCCTGGTAAAAACCCTCAGACAGCATTTAGCTCTAGATTATTTGGCCACTGGCTATCTCTGTGACCTAATTTTCTGCCACTTTCTCTCCTTAATTTCTCCACTCTACTCACACTGACCTTGTGATCCTCAAAACTGACAATCACACCTCTGCCTGGAATCTGAACAACTCTACCTCAAACACCTAATGGCTTCACCCTGTCACTTCATATATGGTCTCCATGTACTGTCTTCAGAGTCCTTTCCAGTTCCATCTCAACTAATAATAGTCCCTATCGCTCACTAGCCCCTTGCTCTGGCTTCTTTTCCTTCCCAACACTTACATATGATATTCTACAAGGTACTTAATGGTATATTGTTTGCTATTTCTCCAATTAGAAAACAAATGCCACAAAGGCAAGGGTACTGCTTTAAGTGCTATATCCTCCAAACTCTACAGAACAGAGCTGAGTACATGGTAGGCTCTGAAAGAATACATAAAATCCAGAAATACCTGGGTTTAGAAAACTAAACCTTGAACAGCATATGAATCATGTCTCCTCCTTCCAAGAAAGGGTGGCAACAGTGGCCAATGTTCCAGGAAGCACTCCAGCATGATCTGATGACATCCTCACCTCACAGGTTAAACATGTGCATGAGCACTCAACTCTAAATCAAGGGAGCCCATTTTACAACACAAGCATTTTTTTCTAAGTTGACCTTGATAATAATTCTAAAATACCCATTACAGATATTTTCTCCTTCTGAGAGATGAGAAAACAGGGTCAAAGGAAACCAGTGACTTATCCAAAATCCCACAGATCATGGACCATGATCATTATCTTCATTGTTAAATTCAAACCAGGTAGAATTTAGGAAGTTGAATCTTTCTATTGATAAGGAGAGGAGAGGCTGCAAGTGCAACTCAGTGGCAGAGCATTTGCTTGGTATGTCCAAGGCCCTGGGTTCAATTCCAGCACACACACACACACACACATACACCCCCTAATAGAGAGAGGAGAGGAGTTACACTAGCCCTTTCACCAGTGAGACAGCACAACAAAACCAGAGTGGCAGCCACAGGAACAAAAACATACCCTTTGCCAGGCCCCAGTTTGGGAGAGCCTACTCCTTCTTTTGTACGAGAAAGGATGTCTCTGACTCGGAGGGCAGCCAGCGGATCCTTCTCTTTCCCCTTATCAGCCAAGGCAGTGGGACTGAGATTCAATATAAGGAAAAGGCTGTTCAACAAACACCAGGCGCCCAGCAACTGGAAGTTCTGGTAGTGCTGTTACAGAAGGCACAAAATAAAACATGAACATGGAGATATTCATATCTTACAGACTACAAGATAGGAACCCAGCAGAGACATACTTCTTACCTCACCACCAGCCCGGCGGGAATTACTTATTGCTTGCCCAATCATGTCATAGATTTCGAGCTGTTCAGCATCAAACAGACACAAAATATTTCAGCAAGGTGACATATTTCATTATTAATACTAAATCTTAACCCTAATTAATTTAACTTGAAGAGTTTAAATATCCACAGGTCACTTTTCAATGATATAATCCCACCATACTTTCTTGATCTTCATATGGAGCTAATGGCCACTTTCCATTTAGTTTAAATATCACTTTCTCAGAGGTAGTTCCTCCACCCAATCTAAAGTAGCATACCACGCCTGCATGAGATGGCTTTCGATCACAGTTCTTGCTTACTTTATGCCTCTACTAAATCAGGAGGCTGAGGCAGGAAGATCACAAGTTTGAGGCTAGCCTCAGCAATGTAGACCCTGTCCCAAGATGAAAACTAAAAACGACTGGGGATGTAGCTTGGTGGTAGAGCATCCCCCAAGTTCAATCCTCAGTGCCAGAAAAGAAAAAAGAAAAGAAAGTAGTATACAAACACCTAATAAGCCCTCAAATGCATTTGCTGACTGAATAATCTTCCACAAAGTCCACTGCCACCATAAAGTTGCAGTGTTTCCTGAAGAGTCAACAAAGGGATACATCTTTGCAAACCAAATGCCAAATAAATCAGCCTTAGACTTACTTCCCAGGGAAAAGAATGGAGAGAATACCCTGAACCTTCTCCTCTGCTGGGGAAATGGAACTGGTATGTCCCCTCATCTGAATGATCAAGGGTCCCTGGACCCAGAAGCTTGGCTTACACATTTCTGGACAATTGTAGCTGCATCACTTTCATAGTCTTCTTCTTTGGAGCTTGTGGACCCTGTCCGTACTTGCTGAGCACTACCCACATGAAGGATGGCCATGCAGGTTGCCACACTAACACCTAAAAAAGAACAAGCAGATTTCAAAACTGAAAGACAAATATACACCCCACTCATAAGCAATAAGCAATTCCATATCTGAGTATTAAAATAAACTCCATAAAAGCAAGACCATAATAAACATAGTCACTCCACACAATCCAGCAATCACACTCCTAGGTATTTACCCAAATGAGCAGAAAACTTATAACCACCCCACCCGGCCAAAAGAAACCAGCACATGAATATTTATTGCAGTTATATTCATAAACTGCCTACAAATGGAAGCAAAAAAGATGTCCATCAATGGGGAAATAGATAAACTATGCTGTGCTGACAAAGGAACATAAGTCAGCAATAAAAAAAGATGAGCTATCAAGTCAGAAAAGACATGAAAGAACCTTAAATGCATGTTTATCAAGTGAAAGAAAACAGTCTGAAAAGGCTATATACTGTATGATTTTGACTACATGCCATTCTGGGAAAGAAATACAAGAAAATACAACAGAAATGGTAAAAATGTCAACAGTTACCAAGGGTTGGGTAAGAGGCTAAGGGTTAAATAGGTGAAGCATGGGGGATATTCTGGGCAGTGAAACTATTCTGTATGATATGATAATGATAAATACATAACATTATACATTTGTCAAAATCCATAGAGCTCTACAACACAAAGAGGGGAACCCTAAAGCACTAAGGACTTCAATAGTTATGTGTCAGACTGGTTCATCAATGATAACAAATGTACCATACTTATTCCAGATGTTAACAGGGCAAACTATGCACGGGGAGAGGAGGTACAACAGACTTTTTTTAAACACTTGTTTTTCTTTTTGAGACAGGATCTCACTGTATTGCCCAGACAAGTCTCAAATTCCTGAACTCAAGGGATCCTCCTGCCCTCAGCCTCCCAAATAACTGGGACTACAGGCATGTATCAACATACCCAGCTAAAATCTGGGTAATTTTTTTTAATGAAAAAATTTTGTAATTTAAGATTTTGGCCATGCGAGGTGGCACACACCTGTAATCCCAGCGGCTCGGGAGGCTGAGTCAGGAGGATCATGAGTTCAAAGTCGGCCTCAGCAACTTAGCAAGGCTCTAAGCAACTCATCAAGACTTTGTCCCTAAATTAAAAAATATAAAAAAGGGCTGGGGATGTGGCTCAATGGTTAAGCACCCCTGGGCTCAATTCTCAGTACAAATTCTCTTGACTACTCATAACTGTTGGCCCCAATCAGTTACCACCAATTGCACTATTGTTTCTTTTTTTGTGGTGGTGGAGGGACAAAAAAGAAAAAAAAAAAAAAGAAAAGAAAAAAGAAAAAAGAAATTTTAAGATTTTGGGGACTGGGGTTGTAGCTCAGTGCTTGCCTAGCACATGTGAAACACTGGGTTCAATCCTCAGCACCACATAAAAACAAATAAGATAGCCAGGCGTGGTGGTGCACACCTGTAAACCCAGCAGCTCAGGAGGCTGAGACAGGAGGATCAAGAGTTCAAAGCTAGTCACAACAAAAGCAAGGCACTAAGCGACTTAGTGAGACCCTGTCTCTAAATAAAAAATACAAAACGGGGTTGGGGATGTGGCTCAGTGGTTGAGTGCCCCTGAGTTCAATCCCCAGTATCCCCCACAAAAAATTAAAAATTTAAAATTTAAAATAAAATAAAGGTATTGTGCCCATCTACACATTTTTTCAAAAAATCTAAATAAATTTTAAAATTATGAACCAGAAAACCCAAACTTTATTTGGTATTTTTCAAAGGCATCCAAGTCAAATCTCTTTCCTTAAATTCCAAAGGATCAAATTTCAATAGTAAACTGAATCTGAGATATTAATCCAACTATGAAATTTTTTTTTAGTTGTAAGATGAACACAATACCTGTATTTTATTTGTTTTTATGTGGTGCTAAGGATCAAACCTAGGGCCTCACATGTGCTAGGCAAGCTCTCTACCACTGAGGCAAAACCCCAACCCCCAACTATGAATTTTTAAGAAATCTGTCACCGCCAGATGCAGTGGCACATACCTGTAATCCCAAAGACTTAGGAGACTGAGACAGGAGGATTTCAAATTAGAAGTTTGAAACCCTGTCTCAAAATAAAAAATAAAAGGACTGGGGATGTAGCTCAGTGGTAAAGTGCCTCTGGGGTTCAATTTCCAATACCAAAAAAGAAAAAGAAAGTTTTAATTCTTATCAATTTTAGTTACATTACATGTTGACTAAATGCATTGAGATCCATGTGCTGGTCAAGAAATTCACTGAAAACCTAAATTAATAAACCCCAAATTAAAAAATATAAGATCGAATCAGATGGACACATAACAGGAAACTAAACACTGGACACTGAGTAGAGATAGCACATTCCCACATGTATCTTGAATTTCCTATTCTTAAGACTACTTCTTTAGCTCAGGCCCTAAATGTGTCTTGCCTAAATGAACAGTAAATTTTTCCTAATCCATCTTCCTACCTCCAATATTTCCCAGACAAAAATACCCTGTACTCCAATGCCTGAATGTTCTTCCAGTGAAACAAACTCAGATGCTCACAACCTTCAGAACCTTTTGTTGTCTATTGAATGTGGTCCAAATGACTTAGTCTGCATTTCTACATGAGCCTCCTTTCGGTCCATTCTATACAACACCCACCAGGACCCATAAAACCCACAGACTTATACACATGCATGGTTATGTAATATGTTCACCCAAATTCCAGAATACTTTTGGTCCTGCTTTTGACTCTGCCTAGGAGGAGCCAAGGTAAAATCCTGTCTGTCTTTTAAGATAACAGCATCAGAACTCCTTCGAGACTACTGCCTTCCTTAACTAAAATTAATTCTACTTCTAAAATTCTATAGCAAATACCCCTCACCTCTCAGTATCTTTGACATAAAAAAAAAAAAAAGGTTTTTACTAATATCCTCTTAAACACAGATACCTTTATGTTTCTGTTTGTACAAAGATGCTCAAATTAAAGCTGTTCAGAGAATATAGGGAGATTGGGCCACGAGTGGCAATGCATGCCTGTAATCCCAGTGATTCAGGAGGCTGAGGCAGGAGGATCGCAAGTTCAAATGTAGCCTCAGCAATTAGTAAGGCCCTAAGCAACTTTGGCAGGTCCTGTCTCAAAATGAAAAATTTTTAAAAAGGGCTATGGAGGTGGTTCAGTGGTTAAACACCCCTGGGTTCAAGCCCCCGGTATTACAAAAAAAAAGAATGGAGATGAACCGACCTCACGATCTTCTTTTCAATATTTTTTAGCTGTGAACGGACACACACCTTTATTTTTATGTGGTGCCTCACACGTGCAAGGCAAACACTCTACCACTGAGCTATAACCTCACCCCTCAACAATTTCTTGATGCTCCCTACGTCTAGTTTCTAAGACTGTATGCACAAACCCTCACCTGCAGAACCAAGTGAATTTCTGAAAATGCTATACTTCAAAGACATAACAGGCTATGGGATGTCCAAGACTTAAAAGCAGGGATCAGTTTTGAGTTAAAAAGTCACTTCAACAATAACTTCAAAGAATAAACACCAACTGTCAGGAACTGCCTCCGAGACAGCATGGTCAATAGGAAGAAGGGATTTTATGGAAACACAGAGAATGGCATTCTTCATTTATCAACAGAAACAGAAACCTTCCATTCCACAAAGCCTCCTTCAAACCTGTTGCCACACCAAGACTCAATTTCTCCCTTGTTTGTGTGCCCAAAATATTCCATAAATCTTTTATTGCCTTTTTAATCTTCTCTTTTATATTATACTACTTAATCCTTTCTTTTCTTCATGCTCAGGTACAGGCTCCCTGTAGGCAGGGATGATATATTATTCCTCTCGACACCTCCAAAGTTCTTGGCATTTTGTTCTTCATGCAGTAGACAATATCTACACATACTATGAAATCCAACGTCTATAACACAATGCCAGCAGTTAAAAGGATCCTTTACAAAGACTCCTACTGAGACTTTATTTCACCTACATATGACATTAGAGAATCTCTAGGAGAAGGGAACAAGTAAAGTGGGACAGAGTACTCATGATTCTCATTGTCTCCTGAAAGTATATCTGTGTTTGAGAAAATAAGACCAGACATTTTAACTTCTCACCTGCATACAGACAACTTAGGCTGAGGACTGTCACGTCTTGTAGACGAGAAGGATTGAGAGGTTCCAACACAGGTAGAGAAAGAGTATCCAATGCCATAGTTACGTCAATCACCAGTGAATGAAAACTGGAACATAATAGAGAAAATCAAGGAAGATCAAAGGTGTCTCCTAGAACTGCTTGCTTCTATAATTTGGTTAAAAAAATTAGCTTGCCATAAAAATGAACCAGGTATATCTCTTTTAATTAAAATATAAAGCACAGCTCAGAAGAGCACCTCACCCATTACGAACAGCTGTGGCATCTGCAACCGTCGCAGGCATGATAAAGAAGGAATTGGCTGACACTGCATCCTGGAACCGATTGATGTAGCGTAGGAAATACGGCAGGTTCAGACACACACGTAGTAGCTTCTCTGAGCCACCTGCATTAGTGAACACACACAACCTCACAAACAAGACTCTATTTGATGTCTGTTTTCTCCACGTGGAAGAAGCATGCTTAAGGAGTTTTTGTAAGCACAGAAACCATTTTCCAACATCAGCTAGTGTCTTACCAAGCTCTTGAAGACTAGCTACATTCTGAGCTATAAATACATTCTTGGTTTTGATAGCAGAAGCTTGATCTGTGGATGACTGGTCATCATTTTCTCCTTCCACCTGAAAAGTAACACAGGTCTATCAAGACACTACCTACCACCTGTTCACTGCAAGCTACCCTGCTATATACACGATGAAAGGTGAGCAGCAGCTCCAGGGATACTCAGATTCCCAAATGATGGGAAGAACAAAAAAAAATTCCTCACTAATAGTGGAGGAAAAAAACTCTGTTTTCCCAAGAGGAGGGAAAAATATCTGTTCTACAGCTAACATAGAGTGATGCTTTTTTTTTTCTCCTTCTGGTAGTGGGAATTAAACCCAGGCACTCTCTCACTGAGTTACATCCCTAGCCTTTTCTATTACTTCTTAAATTCTGAAACCAGGTTTCACTAAATTTAGAACTAAACTTAGAACCTTGCCAAGTTGCTTAGGCTGGCCTTGAACTTAAAATTCTCCTGCCTCAGCCTCCCAAATCACTGGGATTACATGTGTATATCACCACATCCAGCTAGAGTGATGCCTTTTACAGAAAATTGTATATATGGTCTTCTTTTTTTTTTTTTTGCACTGGGGACTGAACCCAGGGGTACTTTACCACTGAACTATATTCCCACATTCCCAGTCCTTTTTTTTTTTTTTTTTTTGACAGGGTCTCACTGAGAGTCTCATTAAGTTACTGAGCCTGATCTCAAACTTGCAATCCTCCTGCCTTGGCATCCCAAGTCACTAGGGTTATGGGCATGGACGACTGTGCCCAGCTTCTATATGGTCTTTATGCATTGCAAATTGCCTACAAGAATGATCACCAAACTAATAATAACTGCGGACAGAACCAAATGGGGTGAATTTTACTTTCATTGTTTTGTATTCCTTTTTTTCTACCACAGGCATGCACAGTCACACATGACTTAACAGGAAATACATTCTAAAAAATGTATCATTGGACAATTGTCATTGTACAAACATCTCAGAGTATACGTACACAAACTAAGATGGCTATGAGGTCACACTAGGTGATATAACTTCATAGGACCACCATTGTATATATGGTCCATCTTTGACCAAAATGTTATATGTGGTATGTGACTATCACTTTATATCACGAATACAAAACACATAATTTTTTTCCAGTGTTACCACCTTAACAAATCCCAGAGATGAGGCTATTTGGCTGAAGGAACTCACCAGAGCCTGTGGACTGCTAGGTGGTGAGGCTACAGTTCTAGGGTTAAAAACTGAGGTCAGCTGGTTCAAAAAATTCATCTGTACCTCCTTCTGCCTCAGCTCGGGGCTTACTGGTGAGGCCAGCTCTTTCTGGTCTTCCACTGTAACATAACAAAAGCAAAAAAGGGATTAGCAGAGTGCCACCGAAAGGCGAAGCTGGCCAATGAGGTGGCCATGAACCACGTCTAGAGAAGGAACACGCACCATCTGAAAGCGTCTTCACTGTTTGAGGCAGCTTGGCAGATTTCATCATTGCTGTAAATGTGATAATTTCAGTTCTATCTAGTCGGCTACAGCCAGTGCACAGGCCCTTGATTAGGAGAATCAAGTGTTTCTGAAAAGAAAACAAATTCAAATATGTCTTTCAGGAGATTCTACTCTTTTGGGAATCCCAACAGGCACAGGGCCAAATTTACGTTCACATAAAGAACTGCAGTTCAGCGGGGAAGGAAAAAAAAAAAAAGCAGAAATGGAAAGCTGATGATCCTCAGACCCCACCTGACTTGCAGATTTGTCTTATTCTCATAGTCCTTTTGTTTCCCCAATTTGACGTTATGTGCAAGTTTTTTAAAAATGGAAGGTTTCATATGCAAATCCAGAATTCTTCCGTCTCTCAACAATTCACAAGATATTACCACTTGAAGCCCCCATTTCTACATGGCAACAATTAGAGCCAAGTAATGGCTGGTTCCTTTCAGTGGGGCCTACGACCTTGTCAACCAGCACAATTCACCCATGCTCTGTCACCTGCCTGGCCACTTAAGTACATAAGTTTGCAATCCTTGAAAAAGACTCTACAGTCCTATCCACCAAAGGATGACAAACTACAGCCCCAATTCAGCCCACTTCCTGTTTTTCTAAATGAATTTTAATGGAACGCAGCCATATTCCTTCATTTACATATCCTCTATGGCTGTGTTCACAGTACAAAGGCAGAGCTGACTAGCTGCAACCGTTATTACAGAGTCACAAATTATTCACTATTCAATTACAGAGGTTTACAATCTCTGCTCTATGCCATCCGTTTTTCATCAATCCCACTGGTTAATCACAAATCCTACTTCAAAGTAAGGGCCAGAAAGAGCCCATCACTCTCACCTGGGACACAGCACAAGCCTCATCTGGATTCTCAAGACGCAGGAGAGAAAACTCAATTAGGACTTTACAGGCTGCTGCCACCGACTGAAGTTGGTTCCGGGGAACTGAGAAAGTAATAAGCCTTACTTAATCTGACTGTTCAGCCTCACAGTCAATAAGCCAAATAAAACAAATGTCGAGGTCTGTATGTTCAACATTCCCAATATCATTCCATGAAAATAATTATTCAGAACCAACAAGTCAAGGAGTAAAGACATTTTGGCATTGATAACCATCAACTGCTTATGGATTCATTCATCTTACGCTACTGGAAATTAAAATAATGATAATAGGAAATATGTTATACTAAGTGCCAAGCACTTCAAATGATATCAGCTTATTTAATCCTTAGACATAAACCTATAAGGCAGGTATTATTTTCCTCTCCCATTTTTAAAAGACAAGCAAACTAAAGTACAGAGAGGTTAAATGGCTTGCCCATCATATTAAAGTTCAGGAAACCTGCCTCTTGAGTTTATGCTCCTGGCCACAAGAGTAACCTCCGCTCTTTTTCCATAGGTTCTAAATGACTTTTTAGTTTCTTAAAGCTACAGTGGTTTTCCTAGCAGCTGTCAGTGCCTATATATAAGAAACAGCACTGGACCCAGATTATTCAATGGCTCTGTAGTTTCTTTTGATTTACATGCTTAGCAAACGATTCAAATAAATAAATAACTAGAATAATTCAGAACTATTTAATATAGGATAAAAATAAACTGAAAAAGCAAAAGTTCAGAAATAATGAAAAAATAGGGCTTGGTCCCTCTGAGGGTAGGAAAATTCAGAAAATGAGGAACTAAAGTTGAAAACTCTTCATAAACCAGAGAACACAAGAGGAGAGTTCACATTCTCACCAAAACCAACAAGGAACAGAGTCTTAGTTAACTGCTAACCTTGCAGATTAGCAGTTAATTTCTGGGGATACCAATATCCCACCAAATTCATATACCAGTAATTAAATGTGTGAAATCAACAAAATGCTTCTGATTAAGAAGGAAAGGAAGGCTGACTTGATGGTCATAAAGCAGATGCCAAAGCACAACAGCTTTTACAGGCCACTCAGCTGGCCTAGGTAAGGGAGCCACTGGAACCCAGCACAGCTGGCAATTGTCTCCACTCCTCAGTGAACAGCTTAGGAGTGCTAAAACACAGACCTCATTAACAACTTGCTGGGATGATCTGACAAGAGGATAAACAATCCCCCTATTCACAAGCCCTCAAAGGAGGTGACAAGAGTAGAATACTTACTAAGGCTGCAAACTGTTGTAATATAGTGTGTGGAAAGCGCAACAAAAGAGGAGTAGAAGGGCTCGTACTGCTTCTCATGGTGCAGGATTTCTGACTCACTGTAAAGAAAACAATGCAGTCAACATTATTAAGTGCCTACCATGTGTCACACATCCCTTTATATCCCTTCACTTAACCCTTTTCAGCAGCCCTGCATGGTAAGTAGTATTCTCTATATTCAAGATTTGGAGCTGGGGATGTGGCTCAGTGGTAGAGCACTCGCGTAGCATGCATGAGGCCCTAGGTTTAAGTTCCAACATCATAAAAAAATTTTTTTTTTTAAAATTTGAAGGTGAAGCTCATAGACTTAAGTATCCTGTTCAAGGTATCAGGCTTAGTAAGAAGCAGAGGCTGATAAACAGAAAACATTTTCAAACTCATTCAAAGACACACAAGTAAAAACATAAGAGGATACCAGTTTGTCCTGTATTATTGATTGGCAAAGACCAAAAGCTAATAACATCTTCATCATTGATAATCAAAAGTGGTTAGAACAGAGCACTCAAGATACTGTTGGTAGAATTGGACGTGGCGGAGCACGCCTGTAATTCCAGCAACTCAGGAAGCTGAGGAAGGAGGATCCTTAAGTGAAAGCTAGCCTCAATCCCCAGCCCCAGGGGAAAAAAAAGAAAAAAGAAAAAAAGACTGTGTTAGTGGAAATACAGATTAAAATAACCCATTTTGAAGACCACGTAATACTAGCCCAGAATTCAGTGATTTGTAAAGAATTAATTCAAAGTTTTTAAAAAATTAAATAAAATCCTATGAGCCAAGTTAAAATCCAAAATTTACCACCAGAGTACCAGAACATCTCCCCTCATCCACACCCACCCCCTAGGAAGTTAAAGTTAGATAACAACAGATTTGGTGATTTTCAAATCACATTCCTCCTCTCTAGCTAAGGAAATGCCCTATTCTGTGAAAATCTGAAGTCCAACTAGTTCTAAAGGCTAGATACAATGAAGTCGTTTTCTCTATCAAGTCAGATGCCACTCCACAGAACATGAAACACAGGACAAAGAAAAGAGTAAAATGTATCTTATTTAATGGAAAGAGTAGAGTTCCCTGGCTCAACAGTTTCCTTAGTAAATTCATCCCCAGCAAGAAGTATCAGCCTAGGAAAGGAAACAAACAGTTGGAACTCTATTCACTGCCAGCAAGACTATTCACTTGCAAAATGAACATAGGAGCCAAAAAGCCAAGGCAATGTTTAGAAGGTGAGTGATGAATCACCTCAAGTAACACTGAAGAGTCTGGCATTGCCAGGACTTTGTTATTGGGAGATTTATCAAGGATTAAGTGGGTATTTATCAAAGATTAGTCCTTTATCTTAGAATAGCTACATACATATATATGTACTATACACATATGTACAGAAGGGGAGAGGGAGAGAGAGAGAGAGAGAGAGAGAGAGAGAGAGAGAGAGAGAGAGAGAGAGAGAGAGAGAGAACACACCTATGATGTACAAGGATCTTCCTGTCCATCAAGGGTCATTTTAACCCTACTTCTCATGCTAATCAAAATAGAAGAAAGAGGCAAATGAGGTGGAACATGCCTTTTAATCCCAGCAATTTGGGAGGCTGAGACGGGAGAACTACAAATTCTAAGTCAGTCTCAGCAATTTAGCAAGACTCTGTCTGAAAATAAAAATAAAAGTGCCAGGGATGCAGCTCAATGGTAAAGCATCCCTGGGTTCAATTCCAGCACCCCATCCCCCAAAAGGAGGAAGTATCAGGTGCAGTGGTCCACACCTATAATCCCACAGACATTGGAGGCTGAGGCAGGAAGATTGCAAGTTCAACCTGGGAAACTTAGTGAGTACTTGTCTCAAAATAAAATTTTTACAACATTGCCCTATGTAAATTTACGATTTTTAATAAAAAAAGGAAAAAAAATAAAATTTTTAAAAATAGCCGGGCATGTAGTTCACAGGCAGAATGCTCCTGGATTCAATTCCCCACACCACAAAAAAAGGAAAAAAGAAAAAAAAAAAGCACTCAAAATTCTTGTTGATCAGCTCATTTGTAACTCATGTGTTCAGTAAAAAACTACTAAATCCCCTTTCTTCTCCCTTATGCACTTGGTTTTTCCTTCACTTCAATTTACTTTCTTATTCAGTATTCTAAGGTTCTCCTGCTGTGTAATGTGATGTGTTTTACGAGTCATTTACCTACCTTCACTGCTTTATTTTTAAAACTCAGAGCTGCTTACCCCGTTTTTTTTCAGCTGAACAGGTTTACCAATCTAGGAGGAACACTGCCCACCCAAAGAACAAACTCTTCTGTGCTTTCACTCCCATTCTGGTAAGGAAGTGCGTCCAAACACAGCATTAAACCCACTGAGGTGCCTGGCAGTGTCACTCATTGCTTGTGTTTCATTTAGGGAGAGGACTGGACCCAGGGCCTTGTGGATCCATTGAGACTTAACAAACTTCTTCCCCTAGATATATACAACAGTCTTACTTCAAGAAGGAAATGGAAGAATGCACCTGCGGGGGGAAGGGGCTGGGGGCATGGCTCAGTGGTAGAGTACTTGCCTAGCACGTGTGAGGTACTGGGTTCAAGTCTCAGCACCACATTAAAAAATAAAGGCATTTAAAAAAAAGAATGCACTCTGGGGAAAGATGAACACTGGCAGAGGAAATAAGAAGCACTCTTCACCTCCACTTATAATCTGCTTAGGACAACTAAGGATTAGTTTTTAAAAGACTTGAAGAAGAGTAGAAAAGTATCAGACATGGCGTTGTCACTTTTTTGAGACAGGGTCTTGTTACATTCCCAGGTTGGGTTTGAACTTGTGAATCCTCTAGACTGCCGCGAGTAGCAAGTAGCAGGGGTTACAGGCACATGCCACCATGACTTCGTTGTCAGATCTCTGGATTTTTAAAGAAAGTGTCAGAGTCATGAGTCACCTAATAAAAATGTACTGCCACACTTCCCTACCCCACCCTCATTCCCCAATAAACTGACAGCCACCAAAACACCACAGTATGCTCAGAATTCGAGGGCAAGAGGTCAGGTGGAAAGATAGGAATGAAGACACTGAAGGCAGACACAGCACGGAGGAAGAAAAAGAGAGACTTACAGGTGAAAGTATGCCTGTATTCTGGTCAGTCAAGGTCTCTTCCTGAAACACCTGCCTCCTTTAACACACATTCCAACAACACCACCACAGAGGTTGAAACACTGCCGACGACATGGAATCTGAGGCTTTTCTGTTCTGTGATAAATAAAAGCAGTGCAGAGCACAAAGGGAAACAGCAGCTAAGCAGCCAGGTCAGAGAAATCCAATTTGATGTGTAAGTGAAAAAAGAATTGACTGGAGTCTAGAAATATCTACCTCACTCTAGGACGAGATGGGAATCTAAGGAGGGGCATAATAAAAGTTTCCTGATTCACCTCACTTCTCCCTCTTTGGTAACATTGTACATGTTTCAAAAACTGTAAACTCCACAAGTACCCGACATCTCATCAGATACATGAACTTCTAAGTACAGAATCCATTACATTTGTTTCATAATACTTTACACATACATACATATTCTATTGTTACCCAAAAAACTAAGTGCTTTCTTTCAGATACTTTCCTCACACATTGACAGAACTATGGTGAATGACTTACAAGACATAGAAACAGTCACAAGAACTCATCTCACCCTATCTTTTGATGGTGAGCTTTTTGGCCCTGTAGGTCAACCATCACCCTATGTCCCACAGATTACAAATGCAAAAGCACATTTGTGCATTATAGCAACACAAGCTCCTTTTCGATATTTTTAAGAAATGACTGTGTGGTACCTAATGACAAGATTGTAACAGCTTTTCCTTCCCAAGTAGATGTCTTTGCTCTAAATTCTATCAAATATCTGGGAGGCAGAGATTGTCAGAGGCTTATAAGAGGTCAGGTTAGCTCAGAGGAAAAGTTTGTTTCGGAGTTTGGTGTTTTTTCTTTTCCAGTTTGTTTTAGATCTACACTCAATGGCAACGATGTTCACCAAATTATCTTGCAGAGTTAAGAAATTTTGTACACTTTAACACAGAAAGCTACATTCAGCAATTATAGCAATTAAGCCTATGAATAGTATGTGCTCCATTGAACAAGTTTTAACTCCACTTCTGATCTGAAAAGATAATCTTGTTTAAAAGATTTTTAAGTCTTTACTACTAAAAGACATGCTAGCTATAGACAATGGTGACACAAACCTGTAATCCCAGAGGGTTGGGAGGCTGAGGTCGGAGGATCACAAGTTCAATCCCAGCCTCAGCAACTTAGCAAGGCCCAAAGCAACTTAGTGAGACCCCATATCAAAATAAAAAGCAAAAAGGGTTGGGGATGCAGCTCAGTGGCAAACAGACCCTTGATTAAATATCCGGTACCAAAAAAAAAGGGGGGGGCGGGAGACAGAAGAGAACATAAACTGCCCTGTCAATATCTCGGGTATCTTTTTCCTTTAAAAACCTAATGACAATTTTTTTTTTTTTTTTTTTTTGGTGGTGGCGGTGGGCAGTGGTACCAGGGATTGAACTCAGGGGCACTTGGCCACTGAGCCACATCCCCAGCCCTATTTTGTATTGTGTTTAGAGACAAGATCTCACTGAGCTGCTTAGCACCTCACTTTTGCTGAGGCTGGCTTTGAACTCACGATCATCCTGCCTCAGCCTCCATAGCTGCTGGGATTACAGGCATGCACTACCAAGCCCACCTCCTGACGACACTTTGTACTTCACAACTTATCCACGCTAATGCTAATCCATTCCTCCTTCATTTCACAAGTTGGTTATGAAGGCAAACAAACTTATCAAAAAGAGTCTAGCTCTAAGAAATTGTAATCTACCTTTGCCTCAAAGGGTCAATTTCAACCATAAAAGCATGAAAGAATAGTTAGGAAGTAGAATGGTGGAGTACTGAGGAATCTCTCAGAATAAGTGTCATCATATCCAACAATCAAAGGAGAGGAATTGCATAGATGAGCAGGCTGCCAGACAGGAAGTAAAAGCTGATATGATGGAACCAGGACATCAAAAAGGGAAGCAGAGAATGGTAAATTACAACAGAAAAACAGAAGGTCCCTGGAGACAGGGAAGAAAAACAGGGCAGGCATAACAATAGAAAGAAATAAGGGAACTGCAGAAATTAAGAGTGGCAGCCACACAAGCAAAGTACAGCCTGGGCATCTAAACCTGCGATTAAACCGGAAGACAAACCCCACCTCAGTATGTCAGTGTCTACTTTGATCTGGTACTATATACTCTGTGGCTATAACTCACTATACAAGAAATGATTCCACAATTTGAGATCCTCTCTTCAGTTTTTGGAAAGTCACAGAAAACTTCTCAGAACGGATGACACGGTATAAAATTTGTGTGTTCTAAAGCAGGAATCAGTGCACTATGACTGGCAGGTCAAATTCATCTAGCTGCCCATCTTTGTACAGCCCATATCTAAGAATTTTTTTAAAATATATTATATATATATATATATATATATATATATATATTTTAGTTTTAGGTGGGCACCTTTATTTTATTTTTATGTGGTGCTGAGGATCGAACCCAGGGCCTCATGCATGGGCGAGAGCTTCACTACTGAGCCACAACTCCAGCCCCTAAGAATGGCTTTTCAATTTTTTTGAGGGTTTAATATTACATGACATGTAAACATCACATGAAACTCAAATTTCAGCGTCTGTGCCTAAGATTCTGAACACAACTGCACCCCATTCATTTATGTACAGTATTGCCCATAGCTGCATTGGAAGAGTTAACAGGCCAGAGACCACAGGACCTGCTACCATGTGGCCTTTTTTAGAAACTTTGCTGATACCAAGCTCTACACCAAACCCAACATTTGATTTGTTTAACTGTTATACACCATAAAGAACATGTAAGCCAGATATTTCTTCTGTAAATTTTTCTTATGATCATACTTCTCTTACAGGGCCTGAAGAGGTCAAATGACAGGCGTTCAAAATTAACTGAGCCACAAAAAACAAAACAGAGCCTTCAAAGATCTTGCCTTCCAATAAAACGATTATTAAAACCATCAGTTTGAACTTCTTTTCTAAACCAAAAAGAGAGGTCTTACTAATGACTACAAACACAGACAACTATTGATTATCTGAGCTAACACAGGGTGTGGGAGGGATCACTAGTGCCTCAACTGGCAAAATTCAAACCTAGTGTGATAAATTTGGTTTTGGCTCCTTCAGCAGGTTGGAGGAGTTGCTTAACTATTACAGTTTAAAAGGCATGGCCCCAGAATACAACTATGTTCAGGAGGTTTTATAACCTTCTCAGTTCACATCCACAAAACATATAAGAAAATGTTCTAAAAAGAGTGGGAACATTATTAACTGCAAGTAACATTATGAGTATGATTCTGGGGGGGGGGGATACCACTAATCTAAATGTTTAAGGCAGTTTTTAAAAAAGGCTACATAATTTCAGAGTGCTATATTTGACACTTGTTTACATCTTTAGAACATTCACAGCTTACTAAGTAGGAAGGGAAAATCCACTTGTTAACTCTGAAGTTACCAAACCTGACAATTATTTTATTATAATTTTTAAAATTCTGCATCCAAAACATCACAAGTCGAAGAACAATAACAAGCACCAAAATAGATAATATGTCAAATCATGAGCCTTCCTTGATTAACCCATAGCAATTTCTCACCTTCTTGATAACACTTTGATATACCCTTGTTGGCAAGAAGCTAAAGTGACCCAGTTAGCAACTGCAGGGAGTCGCGGAAGCAAGGTTTGGCTAGAAAAATGAAAGTGAGACTGGCCTTAAAAGTGTTAAGTCTACTGCTAAACTAATGAAAGACAGCTCTGAGTACATTGTCAGGAAAAGGTAGACACTGAGATCACCGCCTTCCTGTGAACATGACTCTTGCAGCCTAAGAATCTCTGCAAAACAAAACAAAACCATGAAACAGCAAGGCAACAAACAGTCCCGTGTGAGTCTGAAGATATTTTATTGCACGAGAGGGATGAGGAAGTACACACTCCTTTGGGAAAACGATCTCTCAGACTCGCAGGCTGCGATGTCTTCAATCAAACACCGTTACAGCAGAAATGTGCAAGGGATGCAAAGTAAAAAGAAAGTCATCGGGGGAAACTAGTGGCTTCAGTCACAGAAATAACACGTGCCCCTGGCGATTACAGCACCACGGGGAGACCGTTATCAAATTATGCGGCAGGTCTCCAATTTAAACCCCGGGCTCCGCTCCGGCCCAGGCTAGGAGGACGAGTGCGGGCGAGAAATGCAAACTCATCCAAGCCCTGACCTTAGCACGGGGCAGCCCCGAGGACGTTTCACTTAGGGCGCGAAGCATCTCAAAGTCACTCCAACGTGTGCGGCCACGCCCTCCCGCGAGGCCGCCTCAAAAGTTTTGCTCTGGAGGGGAAATTGAGGCACAGATGGCTTCCAGGGGCTGGTGAGGGAAGCGCGGCAAGCCCTGGCCTCCAGGGCCCGGGCGCCCGAGGCCGCGGCTGGGCGGGGGTCCCTGAGAGCAGCAGGCGGCCCGGGAAGCGGGTCCAGACGATCCGGCTCCCCTCCCCTCCCCCCTGCGCCGCCCGCCGGGGCCGCCGCCCGGTACCTCTCGATGACTGAGGCCACCAGCTGCGGCAACTCCTTCATCTCGAAGGCGGAGTAGGACGCGGACAGCAGGGGCCGCACCGCCACCTCCCAGCCCGGGGTCGTGTCCGCCCCCGCTGCCGGGGCCCCGGGCGCCGGCGCCGCTGCCGCCGCCTCTTCGCCGCCGCTCGTCGCCATCTTCCGTCGTACTACTGCGGCTCCCTCCGGGGGCTTGCCACCGGCTCAGCGCCGCCTCCCGGGAGGGGGCGGAAGTGACGCAATCTGTCGCGTCAGGCTGCGCGCCGCAGTCGCCGGTCAAAAAACGCGACGCGCGGGCGGCCTCGGCCCTCACAGGAGAAACGAGGCGCGGCTCCGGGCGGGTCGGAGGTGCTGCGCCTGCGCAGAACCTAGCTCCGCGCGCGGGCGCGGGGAGCGCTGGCCTCTGCGCCTGCGCGCGGGGGGCGCTGCTGCAGGTGGGTTCCATGTGGCCCGGCGAAGCGGGGACAGGTGAGCTCCGGGTTGGACTCGTGGGATGTGCGGGACGGCAGGGCGGACTGCGCATCCGCGAAGGTACTGGCCTCAGCCCGGGCCGGCGGAGGAGGAGAAGAGCAGACCGCAGCCTCATCACTCACACGCGTCCCGCTCCTAGCGTGCCCACAGCACTAGCACTAGTCATTTACTAGCACTTCACAGGATGCACACTTTCTCCATCTCACACCACCTTGCAGGCACCACCTTGCAGTTATTTTACTCACTAATCCTCTTCTCTTCACTCTCAAATACTTTATTTGGATTTCCCTCTGCAACAAACCTACCAGCTTGTGTTTGCATCACACTTTCCAGTGTTTCTGGCTAATAATTGGAGAAGGCGCCCCAGATAAAGATTTTCCTTGATAAATACCACATTTATTTTAATATTGGAGGCTTGTTCTTGTGTTGCCTCAAAACTTGGAATGGCATCGACAGCCTAACTTTAGATGACAAAGAAACAGACTAAACCACTTCTGGATGAAATAAGATTTTGAAATATCTGGCCCAGAAAACAGACAGAAACTAAAGACTAGTAAGAAAGTTTTATGAATTAACTGAAGGACTTAAAATCCCAAGCAAAGAACTTTTGATCCCAACTGGCTGGGCATGGAACTGAAACTAATTTTTAAATTGATAAAATATATGATATAGTCCTATTACAGGAAATACAATGAAAGGAAAAATTAAGCAAACTTTGTTGAATGATATGGTTTAAAGATCAGTGTGGAGGTATTGATAGACCCCCTACTGAAAGCTAGAAAAATTGCCTTGCTGGGGCAATGGTGCCCACCACTCCAGGGGTAGGGGGGAGAAAGTTGTGTGTGTTTACATATATATAAATAAATAAAGATTATATATGTGTGTGTGTGTGTGTTTCATTCACTCTCTCCTCCCACCCCCAACATACCCCCTCCCTCTCTCCCCTTGTACTGGGAATTGAACCCAGAGTGCTCTCCCAAACTTTCTGGCACTCTGTGTCGTGGTGCACACCTGTAAATCCCAGTGGCTCCGGATACATAAGAATCTCAAGTTCAAAGCCAGCCTCAGCACTTAGCCAGTCACTTGGCAAGTCACTATCTCAAAATAAAATATAAAAAGGGCACGGGGGGGGGGGGGGGGGCTGGGGATGTAGGCAGTTGGTAAAGTATGTGCCTCGCATGCACAAGGCCCTGGGTTCAGTCCCCAGCACGACAGGGGGGGGAAAAAAACAAAGGCTGGGGTGTGGCTCAGTAGTTAAGGCCCCTGGGCTCAACCCCCAGTTTAAAAAAAAAAATCTTGCCTCAGCCTCAAGAGTAACTGCAAGTGCAGGTGTGCAACACCATGCCAGCTCAATAAAAATGTTTAAAAGGGCTGAGAGTGTAGTTCAGAGGCAGACCACTATGGAGTTCAATTCCCCAGTACCACAGGGGGAAGGGTTAGTTGGAATTACATGGATATACACACATAGTATTTTCACTGAGCTATTTACTTATAATTTGTACACTTTAATGGTTGTAAATTGTACATCAAACAATCTAACAACCAGAGGTGGATGGGCCTTACTGCAGGAACCTAAAAAACAAGATATTGACATTTTTATTTTAAAAAGTCCCATCTGATACAGAGTTGCTTGAAATAAATTCTAACAGATACAGTGTTTTTAGAAACAATGGAGTGAAAAATCCATAGCTTTTAGCTCCCAGGGACCAGCCACAGAGGTCAATCTGTCCTTAAGCTTTTACAAAGTTACAATAAAAAGTAATTGTGCCTATTTTGTGGAAACTCCCACTGTAGTTTGAATCCTCAAAGATACAAATGGGGAGCAACTCTTTTTGGTGAGTCACAACAGATTTTTTCCAACTGCCAAGAATATAAAGATTTAGAGTAGAAACAATTCAATTTAGCAATTTGACACAATTATTTGTAATCTACAAGTATTGATTATTTGCCCAATAATACTATGAATTTACAACAAAGATGTGTCTTACAACCTTTTTGCTTTAAGAAAGAAATAAATTTGGGACTAGAATAGGAGGGAGCAAGACTTACAGGAAACCAAGGAAGGAAAGAAGAGCAACACTGAATTTTGAAAATCAGTACAATATGGTGAACATCCAAATTTGCAGTGGTATTATTAGTAGCCAATGTGAATTAGTAAGAGCTTGACTCACAAATTGCTAGAAAATGAAGTTTAGATATGTCAACTCAGCTTAAATAACTTACATAAAAGCAAAAATAGAAGAGTTTTATAAAATCTTATTTTTGATTCCCCAATTCTATTACCATCTTTTAGGATTTACAGTCTAAGAAATGTTTTGACAGGTTGAGGGAAACACAGGAAGAAAGATCAAGAGGGAAGGAGGGCTGGGTGGGGTGGTGCACACCTATAGTTTCAGGGGTATGGGAGGCTGAGATAGGAGGATCGAGTTCAAAGCCAGCCTCTACATCAACAGTGAGGTGCTAAGCAACTTAGCAAGACCCTGTCTCCAAATAAAATACAAAAAATGGACTGGGGATGTGACTCAGTAGTTAAGTGCCCCTGGGTTCAATCCCTGGTACAAAAAAAAAAGAGGAATGAGGAGAAAATATAGAAGTAATTTAACAAAATCAGATCAGCAGATTAGAGGAAAGGGGATGGGGAGAGGGGTATAGGGACTGAAATTTTGAAATCAAAATTCCCTGCAGGTATAATTTTGTCAAAATGAACCCAACTACTATGTGGAACTATAATGCAGTGGTGAGGCATTTGTTTTAAAAAAGAAAAGCTAACATTTGGGGAATCTGGATGGAAGGTAGCTGGGAATTCTTTATAATTATATTTTCACACAATTTCGTAGAGAAAAGTTGTAAGTTGTGTGAAAATGAAAGTTAAAAGAAAAAAGTTTGTAACATTTTGCTTTATAATTAGGAAAACATGATTAGAGTATAATGACAGATAGCCTATATGTGCCAGACACCTAACAGAAGGAAAGTAGTATCCATATAGGGACAGTGGAACCAAATTACTATACTTTATTTTTTAGCACTGTTGGAGTTGGGGCACAGAAAGGCTGTCCTGGCCAGTCCTCACCAGTGAGATTAGTATTGTTTCTTTTGCAGATACATGCCTACGGTAAAAACCATGAGTAGAATAGATAGCACATCTCCTCTTCTTATCCCATAATGACCAAGCAAACTTACAGTAGCATTTTAACTTGCCAGCTTTTTTGCAGGAGATTAAAAAAAAAGTTAACTTTTTTTTTTTAATTAAAGCATTGTAATTCCACAGTAGTTGAATTCATTTTGACAAACTCATACCTGCAGGGAATTTGATTTTAAAAAAAATCTGTAGATGCTCACGTCCTAATATAAAATGGCATAGTATTTGCATATAACTTTTAAGTATATCTTCCCATACACTTAAAATCATCTTGTTATTTATAATACTTAATGCAATATAAATGTCATGTAATTTTTATACTGTATTGAGTAATGACACCCCCCCACAAAAAAAAAGTCTATACATGTTCAGTACAAATGTAGGGGGGGGTTGGGTTTTTTTTCAAATATTTTCAGTTCAATGTTGGTTGAATCTGAGGATGCAGAACCCACAGATATGGAGGACCAATGATATGGACTTCATTATCAGTAAACTGGCAGTCTGATTTATCAGTTTTTGGTGGCTTTGGTTTTTTTTTGTTGTTGTTGTTTTTGTTTTTGTTTTGTTTTAAGCACCAGGGGTGCTTAACCACTGAGCTACAGAGCTACATCCCTAGCCCTTTGTATTTTTTTGAGACAGGTTCTCACTAAGTTGCTTGGGCCTCACTTAATTACTGAGGCTGGCCTCAAACTTGTGATCCTCATGCCTCAGCCTCCCACTCGGATTACAGGCTGCACCACCACACCTGGCTGATTTCAGTCTTCTAGTCCAACTCAGTTTATCACAGCATGTGGGATACGTAATGCCATCACAGCCATGATGTGACCATGAGGTATGATGGAGTTTAGGAAGGAGTATGCCTTTCAAATTAATTTCCACTTAATAATTTGTTTTCTTAACTTTCATACTTTTCTTTTGGTGCTACTGGGAATCAAACCCAGGGCCTTTTGTGTGCAAAGAATGCACTCTCCCACAGAGCCACACCCCAGCCCTTCATTCTTGCTCAGGGATAATGGAGCAGAGAGCTTCAGTATAAATATGGCTAATTTGTAGAGACAGCTTCCTGAGTGGCTTTAACTTTTATTCTGGAAAAAATAAAGACACTTTCTTGGTATTAAGGGTCAGAAATTTATGTCAGCCTTAGGGCTGGTGGCAAACAGCCTTCTTGGTCGGAGGTCAGTCTCAACCAGCATCATACTCTTTTAATTCCTAAAATAAAGGGGGAGGGGGAAGGTTGTACACATTCTTTATGTTATAAATTCTTACCGGAAAGATGGCTTAAATAAGATAAGATAGACTTTCCTGAGAGTGCTTGATTGATCCCATAAAAATCTCTAATGGAATAACACTTCAGAATTCCAACCTTGTAACCATTAAAAGTGGCATGGGAGATTCACGCTGTGGATGATGGGAGCTCTCCACAGTATACCAAGTGATAAAATCAAGTTGCAGAACAACTGTGTGGCCAAGGAAGACATACCAAATTGCTCAGTGGTAATCTATGAAATAGAGTCTGAGAGGAGATTTGGGTTCTTGTCTGTGCAGTGCTGGGGATGGAACTGAGGGCCCCTCGCATGCTAGCCAAGCACTCTATCACTGAGCTACAGCCCAGCCCTCAACACTTTTTATTTTAAAAAGAGCGGGGAGTAGACTGGGGAGGTAGCTCAGTGATAGAGCACTTGCATGACATGCATGAGGTCTGGATTCAATCCCCAGTACTGCAGAGAGAGAGAAGCTGAAAAGGATTCATGGCTAAGCAGCCAAAGGACTGTCTTCAAAGAGTTTTACACCTGCCCCGTGCAGACAAGAATAGACAGGTCCAAAATTCCAGCCCACTGAAAAAGGCAAATGATTTACTCACAATTTACAATGTGGACTCTGGTAACCAAATAAATACTGGAGAATGCTAACAAAAATTATTTGGGTTTCAGAAAAGTGGAACTCTATAACTCATGTGGTAGTTAAGTTACAAGGTCAGCTGTCTATTAGCGGCACCCCTAGGTTATGGCAATACAATCATAACATAAAGGGACAGGGACACACAAAAACTAATCTCAAAACAAAGCTCTTCCTAACCCTGAATCTTCTGTTGCAGTTGGAATTGTTTTTAATTCTTGCACATTCCTCAATAATTGATTCCTATCTTAAGTCCAAGGCTAAGGAGAAATCAACAAAAGTCACAAATCATTTTACATGATTCCCAAGAGGGATTTAGATCACTAAGTACTCAGAACTACTTAGCTGCAAAATTTATGACAAAGATCTAGTATGCTGATCAAATTTTAAAAACTAGCCTAGAAAATACTAAGGAATCACCCCTTTTTGTGGGGGAAGAGGGTAACCGGGGATTGAACTCAGGTACTCAACCACTGAGTCACATCCCGAGGAATCACCCATTTTCAGTTAAATGTTAGATCCCAAAACTAACCTAATTAATAAGACCAGGACAGAGAAAACTCAAGGGATGTGCATGGAAAAGGAAGACAAGCAAATGGATCTGAGAACCGAGAGGAAACAGGGTCCCAAGCCGTATGGAGGCTGATTAGCTGGTAAGGCCAAGTGCTTCGTGGAGGTGAAGGAAGACTGCACCTGGAGGGAGACGTGGGTGTGACTGGCATCAGCTCTTTTAAGTACCTGCTCTGAAGTAACTGTCGATGGTAATAGTTAGAGCCAAAATAAGGGAATCTTACGAAAGGGCAGGTCATTTCCCTCCCATTAGATTGTTGAGATTTCGAAACATAGGTAAATTAAACTAGAATCTTACAGATTATCTGGGCTGAGGATGCAGAGCAGGCAGCAAGACATTAGCTGATTATGTCACTTACGCATCTTTATACAAGGCAGCCCAGCATTCCAACCATGTATCTCAGAACGAGGGCAATATTTTTTTAACTTGTACTTACTCCTTCCCCCAGGCTACTTTATGTATTTATTTAGTACTGGGGATTGAACCCAGGGGCACTTTACCACTGAGCTACACCCCCAAACATGTTTATTGTTTTATTTTGAGACAGGTCTCACAAAGTTGCCAATGCTGACTTCAAACTTGTGATTCTCTTGCCTCAGCCTCCTGAGTTGCTGGGATTACAGGCATGTTCCACTGACCCAGTACAGGTTACTTTATACAAAATACACTGAGTCCAGTTGAATAGATATATTTTTCTGGCAATACATGATCATTTCCTAACATCCATTTGACCTTATTACTAAAGTGAAATGATTATCATGTTTCTTCCTTCTCCATGATAACCTACCATCAGCATAAGACCAAAGAAAGAGGAAAAATTGTTTTTAAATAACTGAAACCAACTCAGTTGTCACGCTTCCTTACTAAATACACTCACTCCATTTCTGTGCTTTTCTCTACTCTAATGTAAAAGTGAGTGATCATGCTAAGACGCAAAAAAGGACTCAGGTCAGTCATTCATCACTTTATTCTGAAGCTTGAGTGTACCTCTCAACAAAGGGCTAGAGATGATCTATACTGTGTTTTATTCTTCACAGTAAAAAAAAAAAAAAAAAAAGCCCCATTTTCCCCCAAATCCATGAACAAGGGGAAGCCTCCAGATTTCCTTTCATTTGTAGCAGAGACACAGCAGCCCAGCTAATCAGTGCTGCAATATCCGCACATCCTGTCTTGTTTAAAGCTTCAAAGGTAGGTTGGGGACTGGGTGATGTAGCTCAGTAGTAGATTCTTGCCTGGCATGAGTGAGGCAAGCACCACAAAGAAAAAGTAAAATCAATAAGATTTAAAACCTCATCTTAAAAGGAAATATGACCCACGTGTTAATTTATATTTAAAACTAGCTGGGGATTTAGCTCAGTGGTAGAGTGTGTGTTTAGCATGCATGAGGCCCTGGATTCAATCCCCAGCACCAAAACAAAACAAAAACCCTAAACTAAAAATAAATAACAGGGTTCTTAAACAAGGACACTTTTCTTGAACTAGGCCAGCCCACAGGTAAAGTGAGGTATGAGGTACCGGGAAACAGGCAGACTCTCCATTCACGTGAAATCTGTTCAAGGTTCAGATAATTCAGTAGTTTGCAAAAGGGCTCATTTGGGCTGGGGATGCAGCTTATTGGCAGAGCACTTGCCTGGTATGTGTGAGGCCCTGGGTTCCCTCCCCAGCACCAAAAAAAAACAATTGGGGGGGGGGGGGGGGGGAGTCTCAGCTCTGACCCATCTCTGGAGAAAAGCACAGGTAATGACCAATAAACCAAGATGTAATTATGCACTTGGCCTCAACAGACTGAAGCAAAGCCTGGGTGGCCTAACCTAATAAATATCATGAAATAAGAGGTTCTGACACCACACACAGGTTCCTCAACCCCCGTTACTGTAGAGAGAAGTCGGGAGAAGCTGATCAGTCCTCGACCCTCAGCTCAGGATGAGCCTATGCCCACCCCTTCAAGGTTAAGCGGTAAATGCACCCATAAGGTGGAGCTGGCCAGAAAAGCTCCCTCTGGGACTTTGAAGCAAGAGGCAGGGGAAGTCAGAAGGATTTCTAGATAAGACTCAGAAATAGAGGGAAGCTGAAATCACATTCAGCAGGCCTCACAAAAGAAGACAACCATTCGGAGGTCTTACAAAGAAATAGAACTTCCATGGATGGGCAAAGAAAGGGAGCTGAGCAGCAGCCATGGACTTGAGGAGGAACCCCTCAGGTGCTCTGGGACCCTCGGCTGGGTTGGAGAGTGAGGTCTGCAGCCACAGGACTGTGTTCCAGTATCCCAGAAGCAGTCACGCATGATGGTCCCTCGTCTTTCCTCCAACTCCTGAGAAGAGAACCCGACACACATGCACCGACCCAGAGCACACTGCTGCTCCTTAGCTGACCCATGTCCTTATGGCTCACCACTCTGGCACCATGTCTTCAGTCTTTACCGCCAGGCTCGATTCAGGAGTTTCACCTGTGCCAGTCTCTTAGTGATCATGGTGGCAAAAACCAGGCCAAAGAGGACACTGCTGATCAACACGTAGTCATAGTCATCCTTCAAGACGTCAAACTGTTTGGACGGGTAGACTCGAGTCTGGTAAATGTCCAAACCATAGGCCACAACCTGTGAGGCAGACGGAATGAGAGTTAGGAAGAAAGGCAGCCAGCAAGCCACATGACTCACACTCGGGGGAAGAAGGGAATGATATCCTCAGCTGTTTTCCAAAAGTGGAACGAAGAGCAGCTATCTTACTGGGTGGCTGTGGGCTCCACTCACCAAACATGTGGACTCCAGGCCTGAGGGAGCCGTGTAGATGCCTCGCATCCGGGAGACCGTCTGGTTATAGTTGATGAATCGCTCTGCATGTATCTGTACGTCTGGAGAATACGGGATTAGGTTCTCCTCCCTGCAAAACACCAGCGGGGACAGGCACTCTGAAGCTGCTGTACAGGGACCTCTTGGCTACCCCTCCTCCATCCTGGGATGTTTCCAGGCCACACATCTAGCTTCAAATCTCCTTTGGGGCCTACTTGCATTAAATGGTTAAAATTTTAGTGGCTGAATGTTGGGAAGGCTGTCTGGAGGGTCAGGCTGAGATCTGGATTCTTTGCTGTAAACCTGAAAAGTAGTAGTACACAGTTGGCGGGTATTCCACACCAATGAAGTCAGGGCCGTTTTCACAACGATACACCGAGTCAGCAGGCCCACTCTGCTCTTCAGTCCAGGGCTCAGTCCCGCTCCCTCCCCAGCTCTACCCACCCTTCCTGGCAGTGCTCCGACCCACACTCCTCTGCTCCTCACCCACAAGGGCAGATCTGCTCTGTCTCCCACCGTCCACACTTGTCCACGCCCCAAACTGAACAGAAGTCAGGATGGAGGTGGGAATGTAAGCAGAGTGCTGACAGCGAACAACCTAGTGGCTAGTGGCTGCCCCCAGGCTCTGGCCCCATAACTCCCAGGACTGGCCAGTGTCTCCACACTCACTGCTGCAGCCACACAGGCCTGTCCTCCCAAACTCAGCGGACATGGCTTCAGGGCCTCAGTGCACTTGTTCCCTCTTCCTAGAAAGCTCCCCCATCCACAACTCAGGCTCCTCCACTCCTTTAGAGCTTTACTCAAGACAGTCCCCATTTTCAGAGGGGCATTCCCAGGCCACCTGATCTCAAATCCCACCTGGACACATCCCTCACCCTTTGAGCGCACCCCGTATTACTTTTCCTCCTTAGCATTACTGCACACAATTTACTTGTTATTTATTGCCTATTTTCCACCAGGAGGTAAGCCCCTCCCCAGGCCCTGGCCTGGCCAGGATGGCACCGGGCAGGCTGAGAGTCAAAGTTGGCGCTGAGGTGAAGTCCCTACAGTCAGAGCCTTGAGCACTGCCACAGGCTCTCACCTGCTCTGTTCCGTTGGGATCTCAGGACGCCGGGGATCCAGCAGGGCCTTGGGGAGGGAAAGAATTGCTCCAGAAGGGAGCCCAACTGCAAAGGAAGACGAGAACGTTCACTTACCTAAAGCAAGGACAGGGTCAGTTACAAACTACTGTCACAGAAATTTCAAATAAAGAGTTTAAATCAAGCAAAAAAGTGGTCAGTGAGTTTCCTTTAAATCATCAAAAAATCCAATAATATACATGGGTCCGAATGAAGGTTCCCACTATTGAAGATACTAGTTTCTTCACATACCATCATCCCCAGACATTAGAAGAAGAAGTTCTAAATCAAGCTAAGTCAAGCAACCAGTAATGGTAAAAGGGAAGAGTGTAGAAGGTCACTGGGGTCTCCTCATCCCTCTGCCTCCCCTGCAGGCGTCTCCTTCCTATTAAGCAAACGAGGCTGTGTCTGGCACCTGGCCAGCCAATGGGGGCAGGGGGCCAGGCAGTGTTAGTTAGTGCCAGGGTCAGCGATGCTGATCAAAGTTCATATGCTGCCAAGAGGGTTGCCTTCCTCATACTTGACAGTCAATACGGTAGCCAGTGGTTGTCAAAGCTGAGAGCCCCAAGTGTTTCTAGTCAAATGAAGTAGGCCCAGGAGACCATTAAACAATCACTGAGTCCTGAACTTGGACTATACATGATGAGATCTTGCCAATGTCTACACAAGTTAACACAAGCTATGTTAAAAATATTATCAGGCTGGGCTCAGTGGCAGCTCGGGAGGCTGAGACAGGAGAATTGCAATGGCAAGGCACTAAGCAACTCAGTGAGACCCTGACTCTAAATAAAATGCAAAACAGGGCTGGGGATGTGGCTCAGTGGTTGAGTGCCCCTGAGTTCAATCCCTGGTACCAAAAAAAAAGAAAGAAAGAAAAGAAAAGAAAAAGAATAATATCAGGGGACTGGCTGGGGATTTATATAGCTCAGTGGTAGAGCGTTTCCTAAGCACTGGGTTCGACTCTCAGCACTGCACATGAATAAATAAAAATAAAGGCCCATTGGCAACCAAAAAAATATAACAAATATATATATCAGGCTACATCACATACAACCACAAGAATGGGATCCTAATTAGAATAAGTTATACTCCACGTATGTATAATGTCAAAATACACTCTACTGTCATATCATGTATATCTAAAAAGAAAAAGTTAAAGAAAAATAAAAAAGAATGCTGTCAGAACCATAGACAGTAGCACACACCTGTAATCACAACTACTCAGGAGGCCGAAGCAGGAAGATCATCAGTTCAAGGCCAGCCTTTTTTCGAGAACTTGTCTCAAAACAAAAAAGGCTTGGGTAGAGCACCCCTGAGTTCAATCCCCAATACCACCAAAAATAAATAAATAAATAACACCAGGGGTTGCTTTTCTTTTGTTTTTTCTTTTTCTTTTATATATATTTTTTAGTTGTCAATGGATTATTTATTTATTTATATATGGTGCTGAGTATCGAACCCAGGGCCTCACACATGCCAAGCAAGTGCTCTACCACTGAGCCATAACTCCATCCCTACTTTTCTTGCTAGGTGAAAACACCAAAGAAGGAAAGCTGTTCATCAGAAATAAGGACTAAGAGCCAGGTGCAGTGGTGAACGCCTCTAATCCCAGAGGCTAAGGAGGCTGAGGCAGGAGGATATTGAGTTCAAAGCCAGCCTCAGCAAAAGTAAGGCGCTAAGCAACTCAGTGAGACCCTGTCTCTAAATAAAATACAAAACAGGGCTGGGGATGTGGCTCAGTGGTCGAGTGCCCCTGAGTTCAATTCCTGGTACCCAAAAAAAAAAAGAAAAAAAAAAAAAAATAGAAATGAGGACTAAGAAGAAGTGGTCATCTTTACAGGGCAAGGCCAAACTTTCCCACTGAAATGGAGCCCTCCTTGCCAACCTTCCCTTACACTGCCCTTCAGGGTGGCTGCCTCGGGGAACCCAGCCATCCCAGAGCCCTCCCCTAACACTCACTGAGCAGGTGTCGGCTGGTGATGCCCCGTTCGGTAATGGTGGCTTCCATGGCACTGATGGAGGAGGGGAAGATGTAGGACTGCTGGAGGACCTGGGGCAGCTGGGGACGATCCAGGGAGCTGAAGGCAGTGGCATTGTACTGCTCAGTACCCTCGTAGAGCTCCAGGGCAGTAAACTCGTTGCGCCGAGCCTTGGTGTTCCAGTACTGGTACTGCAGGGAGAGGGGAGGCAGCTCAGGGCTTAGTGCTGCTTCAACTGGGAAGGGAAGCTACACTGAACGGCACCTTTAAATCAGCTACAGACCCGGGGGAAAGAAGCAGCCAGCACAGCATCTTACTTCCTGGCTCCTAAGTTTACTAACTTTTAAGCCAATTTAACTAGGCTATCCACAATCTGCCACATGACAAAGGAATTCTTGGTGTTCTTAGAAGTCATGTTAACAGCTAACTAGATGCCTTGGAGTGCTCCTCAGGTCCCAGGAACTGCCCTAAGCTAGAGGAGGTGACTGTCATCATCCCTATTTCACAGTGATGCAATGCAGAGAGCTCACATAATTAACTTGCAGTCGACAGGACTAGGAAGAGCCAAGACCACCCCTAGGCAGTGTCGTTCCTGAGCCCGCCCCTAACCAGTACCTATGCTGCCATCCAGGGATCTTGGAATCCTATGAAAACAGAGCAGTGGCTGGATTTCTGGAAAGGACTTAAAATGCAGGAGACCTCCTGGGCTACCTGTGTCCCTGGTCCCTCCTTACCACAACCCAATTCTCCGAATGCACAATATGGACAGGGCCCTTGGCTTTCTTCTGCACGGACGAGTGGATGATACGGCCAGTGACACCATCAATGAGGAAGATGCCAATGAAGGTGCGCTCGTGGTGTACATCCACGCTCTCGGTCACCACGGCCAGCAGGTTGGGGTTCAGGCTCTGGGGAGAGACAGGAGAGCTCCTTCAGGACAATGACGTGTCTTGTGCTCGGCCTTGAGCCCAGGTCCACTGTGAGCTGACCAGGATTCACAGGCCTGGCAGAGGAACCAGGAATGAGAATACTGCTTCTCACTCCTGTGCTTGGTTTGTGTCCACCAGGGACTGGGGGTCATGCCGAGGGGCTTGACTCTCCCTTAATCCCCTCGACGACCCTGTGAAGTGGCTACTACCGTCCACATTCCAGACCAGGAAGTCAGAGCAGTGAAGTGATTGTCAAGTCACAGGGCTGGCACCAACATGGTCAATTCGAGACCCTGGGTCTGCAGCCTGGGACCTCAGGATACCACTCTAGCACTGTGGCGTTCTCCCCAAGGTCACCAGTACCCTCCTGCCCCTAACTCCAGCGGGTAAGTGCTGGTTCTCATCATCTTACCTGACCTAATAGAACCACTGGAGAGGTGAGCATCCTCTTCACCCAGGAACCTGCCCTGGTCTCCTTCTGCCTCCCTGGCCTCCCCTCCCAGTCTCTGGAGGAATCCTCCTCCGCATTTCCTGGCACCTTCATGATGAAGACACCCAAGCACTCAGGCCGTGGACATTCCCATCTACATTTACCTCCTGGTGACCTCAGCAACCTCGTGCTTTACCACTATTTAAAGGTGCCAGCAATGTCCCAATTATGTATCCAAGCCAGACTCCCGCTCCCCAAAACTGCAGGTGTTACTACAACCCGCCATCACCCTCTTCTTAGATGCCTCATCTGAAACTTCACCCACCCCAGACTGACCTGTTGGTTATGCCTGCCTAACCTGGCTCTGCCTGGGCCCCCCTCAGCCAACAGCACTCCATGTTTTGATGTCTCAGAACCAAACTGTCCAAGTCATCCTTGTGTCTCTGTCTCTCTCTCTCCCACACACACACACACACCCTATCAACATATTCTATTGGCTCTACTTTCAAAGTATCCAGAATAAGTTTTCCCCTCACCATTTCCTCGACTGCCAACCCACTTCTGCCAACCCACTTCTGCTGCCACCCTCCCTGGAGAAGACAACATACAGTCTGTCGTCTTCCTGCTTTCCTCCAGAGCCCTCTGCAGTCCAGTCCAGGCTGCATGAGCCTGTTACATCTCAGCCATTTATGTCACTTCTCTGCTCGAAGCTTCCCAGGGATCTTCCTCTCACTCCAAACGAAGGCCCGAGTGGCAAGCTGTGGTGGGGTCCCAGCTGACCCGACAGCCCAGTGCCCTTGCTCACTCTGTTCTGGTCATGTGGCCTCCTGCTGCTCTTCCGCACACCCGGCATGCTCTGGCTCCAGTTCGGAAGGCTCCCCCCAGGCATCCATGACTCATTTCCTCCCTCCGAGTCTTTGCTTCCATGCCACCTTCACAGTGAGGGCCTCTTTGTCACCTGTTTTAAACTGCATCCCTGCCCCATCCCGTGTCCCTTTCCCTCCTCCTGGTTTGATTTTACCTACAGAACCAAAGCCTGCCAACATACTGACGTACCTACGTATTGTTTTCACTACTGGCCACTCCCACCTACAATGGCAGCCTCGTAAACACGGCAAGTTCTGCATACACAGCTCACTGCTCTACCCCACCACCTAGGAACAACACACGGCCTCCTGCCAGCACTCACAAACTAGCCGCTGCTACGCCTCTGTGGACCTCCTTCCAAAACCCACGGCCACAGGGCAACCCCAGGAAAACATCAGACAAACCAAAACTGAGCACTCATCAAAACTACCAATGTGCTGGGGTTGCAGCTCGGGAGTAGAGCAGTTGCCCTGCACGTGTGAAGCACTGGGTTCGACCCTCAACACCATATGTAAATAAGTAAAATAAAGGTCCATCAACAACTAAAAAAAAACAAAAACAAAAACAACTATCAAGATCATGAGCCAGGTGTGGTGGCACACACCTGTCATCTCACCAATTTGGGAGGCTAAGGCAGGAGAATCACAGATTTGAGGCCAGTCTCAGCAACTTAGCAAAACCCTGTCTCAAACATAAAATAAAGGCTCAGTGGTAGAGCACCTCTGGGTTCAATCCCCAGTATCAAAATTAAAAAAAAAAAAAAAAAAAAAAATTACTAACCTAGAATGTTTGCATAATGACTACGAATTCACAAAGTCCTATTGCTAGCTAATTCCTACTGGTAGCTACTGTTCTTTTCAGAACATGAAAGCATAAGTGTTCTAGTAAATTTTAACTTTTACATCTTACTAATATAGATCAAAATGTGTTCTTTAAAATTTATACAGGTATACACACATTATTATGATTTTTTTTTTTTTAATGATCCTGAGGACGGAGCCCAGTGTTTTGTGCATACTAAGCAAGTGTTCCACCAGCCCAAACTAGAATTTGTAACATTTGGGTCATTCCAAATGAGCTAAAACTGACTGCTGTCATATAGAAGGTGTTCATCAATAAAGAATTCAAGTTAAGGCCGGGCATGATGGTGCAGGGGCTTGGGAGGCTGAGGCAGGAAGACCAGGAGTTCAGCCAGTCTCAGCAACTTAGTGAGGTCACAGGCAACTTAGTGAGACCCTGTCTCTAAATAAAAATGAAAAGGGCTGGGGATGTGGCTCAGTGGTTAAACACCCCTGAGTTTAATCCCGTGTCCCCCCAAAAAAGAATTGAAGTCGACAGGATTAATCATAATGTGACCCACATGGCAGGCACCTCTCCAATCATGATACCCCTCTAACCTCAGGACAATGCTCAGAAGTCAGTGCTATTAACCCCATGATACTGGTGACAACGGAAGGGTAGGCAGACGAAGCAGATGACCCCCGCTGAAGAGTGAGTCTGTGGCAGGGCAAATCTGGACCTGACAGACCCCCTGGAGGCCTGCGGCCTGCTGTGCTGCCACATGCTCAGTGAAGCAGCTTCTTGGTCAAGTTCCATGGTCTCCCTACCCTATTCTACTGTACCCTTCTCCAGCTTAGTCTCTGCTCCATCAGAAGAGGTATGAATGGTCATTACTGCTAGGATTACCTTCTCTCACAGGACAGTTCTGCAGCCCACCAGTCACCCTGTCTCCCTGATGGACTGACTAAGGGTCACCCCCAGAAGGTAGAATCAACGCTACTACCAATGATAAAGCGAACGTCTATTGGGTAGTTACTATACACCAGTCACTGGGTTCAGTGTGACTGTCCCATGTGATCATCACCACAACTGTAGGAAGAAGGTATACCACGCCCAGGCTGGGTGTAGCTCAGGAGCAGAGAGCTTGCCAAGCACAGGGGAGGCCCTGGGTTCCAGTCCCAGCACCCAAGGAAAAAAATTATACCCACCTGCCAGATAATAAATTAAGACTCAAAGGGATTAAAAGCAAACTAGTCCAAGTGCCAGAACTGAAGTCCTTATTTTCCTGATTCTAAAGTCCTCACTCTGACAGATTACTGTAACATACCTTGTAGAGCACACTGCGGTCCCCCATCACCCGGCCCTGGGAATGGACATGCTCACTGCTGCGTTTCCCCTTCACTTTGACAATCCGCTGTACTTCCGGGGGAATGGTCAGCTCCCAACTCAGTTCAGTAGTGAGGTCCTATGGCAGGGGTAAAAGTGCTTGTGATCAGAAGGGGACACACAGACCTGAGACAGCTGTTGCTGGCCCATTTTGCACATCAGTGTCTGAAGCCTCTGGGCTGGAAGAAGCAAGATCAGAACTCCTTGAAATTAGCAATAAAGACCTGGCTCATGAAGAAGTGTGGAACCCTTGGTTTGATTAAGGGAGATACTAAAATACCAGGCACAGCAGCCCACACGTGGAATCCCAGAAGCTCAGGAGGCTGAAGTAGGAGGATCACAAATTTGGGCCAGACTAGACAACTTTCTGTTTTTCTCAAAACAAAAAATAAAAAAGGCTGGGGATGTAGCTCAGTGGTAAAGTGTCCCTGGGTTAAATTTCCAGTATTGAAACAAAGAAAGAAAAATACCAAAGCCAGTAAAGAAAAGAATACCCAACAGTGTTCCAATAAACAGTATTGTTTATCAAAGGAGGATGTCTTCAAGGGAAGTTTGGCATTTATTAATAAAATTTAAGATCTCTGTACACCAGGGCCACGAGTGAATTACTCAGCTGGCCAAGACCTCAAAACCATTCCTGTGTGGTTCCACAGTCAAAGGAAATCAGTACGCTTTTGCCATTCAACATGTAATTAGATGTTCACACCACAGAATTACGTGGAGCCCTGTGGTAGAGGGCCAGGACTGGAAAGGGGCAGGAGTCTTCCTGGGAGTTGGTGCTCCGATCCTAAGGTGACTGCCACATACACAAATGGACTCCTTTTATGAAGGTTCACTGAGCTTCAGGATTTGATACTTCTCTCAATGTGTCACTTTAATCAACATGGGATTCTGAACAAAAGGTTGAGGCAGAAAACACATCAGAAAAAAGCAAATAAATACAGGACAATTCCCTTTCAGTAAGAAAACGTTTGTGAGACTCAGGTGTGTGTGTGTGCACGACTGAGGACACGGCCTCATAAGTACACATGGACAGAAGAGGCTGCAGAGCTGCAGGACAGCAGCAGGGAGTGGGCCGCAGGGCCGCCCAGGTCTTGTGTGTGCCTCTGCAGCACAGCATCTTCGATGATGACAACGAGCTGGTGTGCGACTCATGTAAGTGTTTTAACAGACCTTTTTATTAATACCAAATAAGGTTTCTGTGCCAGCCTCCTCTGAAATCCTGAGGACTCACTAAAACACTCCCAGAGTAACAACCGCACATGAGGGACAGGCAGTGAACACACGTGGCAGTGACAGAAAGCCACCCTGGCTTAGGCCCACGTGAAGGTTCGCCTCCTCGTCGCCCACTGATCACTGCTGACTGAGATGAGGTCCTCGGGGCTTCACTGATGCACAACAGCCACGTTCCGTTTGCTCCCGTGTCTACAAAAACAGTCTCCTCCGAGGTTCCCTTTTTATGAACTTGAAAAGACAATTTCTCTTTCCTCCCATAAGGGTAAAGCATGTGTTTTTTGAGCAGACCACTTCTATGTTCTTTATGATAAAGCTTAGCTGCTGCAACTATGTCAGGAAAGGGCATCACACTGTCAAAATGACAGGAGCCCAACCTCAGATGGCATGTGCCATGTGTCAGGCACTGTTTTACGTGACTCACATGTGTCAACTCACTGGATTCACTGAATAGCAACCTTAGGGTGCAGGCGCCTTTACCATCTTATTTTATAGACAAGAAAACTAGGAGATGCAATACGCCCCAGTTCACAAAGTAACCGTGATAAAGCTAAGCAGGCATGGCCACATATGCCTATGATCCCAGTCACTCAGGAGGCTGAGGCAGGACTGCAAGTTCAAGGCCAGCAATTTGGAAAACCCTGTCTCTAAACAATATAAAACCATCTGGGGGCGTGACTCAGTGGGAGAGTATCCCTGGGTTCAAACCCCAGTACTGCAACATTAATAAATAAATAAGTAAAAGGCCTTATAGGACAGGAGAGGAGGTCTCTCTGCTGAATACACTCCACCAAGGGCCCCTCTATGCAGCCCTGCTAACTAGGCCACCCCCTTAGAAACCTCCGTGCCAGTGTGGACTGCTGTATGGAAGAGCTCAGCTCAAGTGTGTCAGGATCAGAGCAAACCAATCCCATTTCTAGAAATAAAATTTAAAGTACATGCTCTAACAAGAGCTGGCCAATAAAATCTTCTTCATACAAATTACAACTCATTACTCAACCCCCATTCCCACCTCCCATCACCTTTTCCTCCAAGAATGAAGGGAAAACATCCTTTCCCTGAGCTATAGACGAAACATGGAATGAAAAGTTCCTGAAGGCTGGGCATGGTGGCACAGCCTGCAAGCTCAGCAGCTCAAAAGGCTGAGGCAGGAGGATCCCAGGTTCAAAGCCAGCCTCAGCAACTTATTGAGACCCTGCCTCAAAATAAACAATAAAAAGGGATGGAGATGTGACTCAGTGGTTAAGTGCCTCTGCGTTCGATCCCTGGTACCCATGAGGGTAGAGACTTGGTCCATCAAGTCCTGCTCTGTCCACAGCACCCAGAGCCATGTCTTCTACCCAGAACCTGCCAACCAACATGAGCAAGTGACCGATTTTCAATCAGACCCCAGGACTGTGCTGATGATCTAAGTTTACAAAAGGATGACCAGCATGGGTGCCTCTCAGCTAAGTAGCCAGGCGACGCCCACCTCCTCCCACAGACAGCAATGCCAGAGCACAAGTCCTACCTTTCGGAGCCGATATCCACTCAGCCATCCCTGCTCTGCATCCACCAAATAGAAGAAGATGGAAGGGGCAAGCTCATGCAGCTGTCTCAAGACGTTCCGTGTAGCCGGGAAAGCCGTGACCTTGAAAACCCCATAAAAATGGTCAAAGAAAAATTCAGGAATTGCTAAGCCCCATTTCCCAATCTCATTACTGCTTCCTCATCAGAGAGCCTCAAAACACAACAGCAAATACTCAAGGAACAGGACTGAACTTAATTCTGGTAAGAACCTGTGTATTCACAAGTGCAGAAACAGCAGTCACAAAAAAGACAGGCAGACACAGCAGCCATGTCTCTGAGGGATGGACTGAGGATGAGCACGTACTGGCTGCAGACGGCATCCAACTGCTTCTCACCTGTCTGCCCAGCCTGTGCCATGCCCGACTCCACTTGAGTATCTGCATCCCCCAGGGATGTAGTACCTTGTACTCGTTATCGATCAACAGCAGCACCTTGGCATAGTCTTGATCCATGATTGGGAGAAGCAAGGACTGCAAGATGGGGCGCTTCAACACTGGGGGAGCCACCTGACTCCACTTCCCAAAAATGGGATTGAAGACGTACAGAGAACTCATTCCTGTTTCCTAAATGGGCAGAGCAAACTGTCAGAAAAGACTGCAAATCCTAAGGGTAAATCAATAAAGCTGAGACTTTGGCTCAACGGTGAGCAATTCCCTATTCTTTTCCTTCTTTGTGGAAATAAGTTCTTGGCTGAAGGTGAACAGTTCCAGAGCTAATGTCAAAGGAAAAAAGTCAAATTGCCTCTGGCTCCAAACATAACCAAGAACTAGACATGCTAAAGAACAAATAAGAACTGGGTATGGTGGCACACGCCTGTAATCCCAGCAGCTTAGGAGGCTGAAGCAGGAGAATTCCAAGCTCAAAGTCAGCCTCAGCAACTCAGCAAAGTCCTGAGCAAATTAGCAAGACCCTTTCTCAAAATAAGATATAAAAACGGCTGGGGAGGGCTGGGGAGATAGCTCAGTTGGTAGAGTGCTTGCCTTGTAAGCATAAGGCCCTGGGTTTGATCCCCAGCACCGCAAAAAAAAAAAAAAAAAAAAAAAAAAAAAAACGCCTGGGGATGTGGCTCAGTGTTGTTTAAGCACCACTAGGGTGCTTAAACAAACAAGAAGGTCAAATAAATACCAATTCGGCAGCAACCCCACAACGGCCATTCCAGAAGTATCCAAGTTACCTCTCTCATACTGCTAGAGTGAATCCTCCAAATCCATTCTAATTTGGAGAGACAGAAATATAAATAGCTTTGTGTTCTACTCTTCTACATAGAAAATAGTCACTCAGCCACCAACAGTGGTCTATGACTGGAAAAAAAGGAAGCTGGCTGAGGGACTGGGTTATGGCTCTGGGGTAGGGAGTTTGCCTAGCATGTGTAAGGCACTGGGTTTGATTCTTAGCACCATGTATAAATAAATAAAATTTTCTAAAAAGAATGTTGCAGTGAGTTACAAAAAAAAAGAAGAAGAAGAAGAAAGCTGGCTGAAGGTAGATCCTTTTGTAGTCAATCCTCCACACAGGCAAGAAAGTAGAAGAAAAAAATCCCTAACCCCTGCATGTTCCTCTTGGACACTTGGAGAATTCCAAAAGCCTGCAAGAAATTTAAATTACAAAACACCAAAAGAGCCACACCCACTTTGCCTCAAGTCACACATGGACAGCCTCACCTTGTCCTTCACCAGCAGCGTGCACTGGGGCGGGTGGGGGAAATGAGCAGTCGTTCTCTGGACCATCAGTTTAAAGGAGGAGTCTGGCTTGACATTGGGTAGATACTGTTTCCACAGGATGGTGCCAGAGCTGCTCTCAATGCCGAAGAGCTGCAAGGTAAACAGATACTCGAGTCACTACAGAGAAGCCGAAGAACGGATTCCGTGCCATCTGGAACCAGCACCATCCCCTAGCAAGGCTCTTTGACTCCCACCCTCTGAACTTCAGATTTGGTACCTGGGCTTCCAGCCCTCACCTTGCCTGAGGCTGTTACCATCACCATCATCTTCTGCAGGTTGAACTCATCTCTGGCCAAGGTGTCAATGTTGATCTCATTCTTAATCTGACTTCGGGGCTTCCGAGCATCGTAGAACATTTTCCAGAGGTGGGAAGTCCACGCCTGCAGCAGGATGAGCTGAGACGAGAGTCGTTTCAGGAACATCCCCAGCAGGCCATCTGGCATCAAGAAAAGGGTAAAGCACTGCCCATCAGACAGGGTGTCTGGCAGGAGGTACCTCTCCCAAAGGGGACCCTGCCCTCTCCTGTGGAGCATCCTCGTCACTCTCGCTCCAGGCCACAAGCCCGAAGGGCAGTCTGCTCCGATGCCAAGTCTCACACTCAGCCATGCCCAAGCTTCACAAACCCACTTTCGTGGCTCTTTCAACCATAACTGCCTGGAATTGGGACTAGAAAACTAAGAGGTCAGGCTCACCATGCAGGATGCAGCCATGCTGTGAATGTCTAGCACAGCCCCACACCCAGGGTGTGGGGAAGGCTTCTGGGTGCCACAACAGAGCCAGAGAGCGTGGGGTGGGGGCGAAGGGGAGTGCGTGTGTTCACCTGTGTACCACGAACAGGCCCTGTCATCTCCCTCTGCCTCTTTCCTACTGTCACCTGCTGAACATCACCTGACAATGTATCCAAGGCCCTTCTTCCCTCTACCCCTAACTTCACCAGTGAAGCCACCATTCTTCAATTCCCTACCATCAGAGACTGGAGGCTTGATGGCAGCTGCAAGGTGACACAGTAAAGAGTGGTGTCTCTGGAGTCTGTGGGCCTGGATTAAAACCCCAGATCTACTCCCTACTCTGGTGTGACCTTTGTGCCCTGAGTTCCTCATCTGTGAAATGGCCTGCATCCTAGAGGGCTGTCAGAGTTTAGACCAAACAACGCACATGCAGGACTTAGCACGACACCTGGCACCTAAGCGCTCACTATAAAGTAGAACCTTTATTTTTCTATTTTCTGTTCATCTCAGCTCAAGGAACAGAAGTGAGAGGTAGAGAGGACAAGTCACAAGTAGAGCAGTTCACACAGCATATACCTCATTGATGCAAGTCAGGAAAAACAATCAACTGAAAGCTAGCCATGTGGGCAGGCAACAAGCGCAAGGCAGCAAGAGGCGGACTTTACCTTGAATCGCTGGATCCAGGCAGCAGAAACAAAGAGTAAAGTCAAATTAATCCTCCGTTTAAGAAAACCTGCAATGCCTGGCAGGGCACCTGGCCCAGGGCAGACCTCACCAACCACCTGCTAGAGAGCTCCAGGAATGGACCGGGGTGGGGGCGGGCCCAGGACGGAATCAGAGTGGAGGGGATCAGTCTCATCCGGGCAGCTGGGACTACAGCTGCCTTCAAAGGACATGGAGCTATTTCCACAAGAAACAGATTCATCCAGTCATGTATCTCCAAGCACATGCAACTGTTGCTTTGGGGACAATGAGTGGGCAGTGCCTAACTTCTAGGTATTCAGGTGATGACAGCTGTTGCTATACTGTTTTTTGGCCTCAGAATCTTTCCCAAGAGGGATTCACAGTTCACTCTTGCACTGAAAGGATAGTTACACAAACCACAGGGCCACCAATGCATTGGAAATGGAGCTCATTCACAACAGACTAGCCATCTGGCTGAACCCAGGAAGCCAGGCTGCCATGAGGCAGGGTCTCTTGTGCTTCAATTAGCAAACTCAGTCTGAGAGCAGTCCCTCCAGCACCTTTGCTGCCCCATCCCCTGGGTTCATACCTGCCTTCTTGCCAAATTCTCCTTCCAGCTCAGCCTGTGCCCCAGTCAGGGGGAGGTCCACCATCTCCAAGCACACCACTTCTGCCAGGGACTCCTCACGGGTCCACAGCACCACTTTCCCTGCTAAGGGAAACCAGTTTGCAAAAGCTCAGCCTGACTCCTTGACCTTCTAGTGGGAAAGCCAGGCAGGCTGGTAAAGGCCTGTGATCCCCAGAACTCAGGAGGCTGAGGCAGGAGGATCACAAGTTCAGTGATGCTCTCGGCAGTTTAGCGAGACCCCGTCTCAAAATAAAACAATAAAAAATGGCTGGGGGGCCAGGCACCGTGGTGCATGCCTGTAATCCCAGCAGCTCAGGAGGCTAAGGCCAGAGGATCGAGAGTTCAAAGCCAGTCTCAGCAACTCAGGAAGACTCTATCACTAAATAAAATATAAATAAATTTGAAAAAATGAAAAGGCTGGGGGCTGGGGTTGTGGCTCAGTGGTAAAGCACCTGCCTAGCATGTGTGAGGCACTGGGTTTGATTCCCTGCACTGCATATAAGTAAATGAATAAAATAAAAGTCCATCAATGACTAATATATAGAGAGAGAAAGGAGGGGAGGGACTGGGGGTATAGCTCAATAGTTCAATCCCCCATGCCAAAAAAAAAAAAAAAAGAAAGAAACAGAAACAGCAGAGTAAGGAGCGGGAATTAACAAGTCAAAGGTGTAATGTTCTACATGCCACCCTACAAGGCTAAGGAATTACTCAGAAGTAGGTGACATATGGCTCTGGAGAAAATACTCTGGCTATCCTCCACTTGAACCTTTCCCAGAAACCTGTTCACAGCCCCAAAACCAGTCTGGGCAGACTGAAACGAAACTGGGTTGAAGGGGGTGCACTCACCCAGCTGCTGCAGGAAAAGGAGCAGATGATCCTGCGTCTGCACCAAGGCTCGGTAGCCCACTGAGTCGTCCTTCTTCAAGAACACCTGGATGTACAGCTAGAGACCGAGCAGTCACTGAGAATCCAAATGGCTCTCAGAGCAACAGATCCCAGGATTCAAAGTAAGAGGTGCCATCAGAGGTCGGGGTCATGGCATTATCTCCAGCTATTAGCCACACACCAAGAAGGTAACATGTACCCTTTGGAGCCAACGTGACCATGGTCCCTCAGACCTGCCCATGAAGGAACCCAAGCACCTGGCAGTATCACATCACCCCTCCATGCCCCATAAAGCCAGCAGGAGACCAGGACTACACTCACATTGTAAGGTGAAGAAGCCACAGCTAAGAAGCTGAGGGACACAATGCAGTGTCCCTGAAGGAACACTGAGAGGGATCACACGCACAGGCTGTGCAGCTCAACAGCCCCAGTTGGACCACATGTCTTAACAGCTCTGCAACTCTGGATATGGTACCAAATTCCACCAGGCCACAGTTACATCTATAAAACTCAGTCAGTAACTAGCACTTCACAGGACTGTGAAAAGTTCACATCGGTTAGTGCATCAGGAAAAAGCTTGTCACAGTGCCTGGGGCACAGTGACAACCAGGCATAAAAAATACCTGCCTTAGCTGTTATCTGTGACCAGTCAGAGGCTCAGGAAAAACTAGAACCCATGTCCAGAGACCTAACCCAGGACCCAGGCTGTGACCTGGCTCTGAAGACAGGAAGCCCCATGCTGAGAAGCCCACAGGCCTTCAATGTCTGCAGGCCAAGGCCCTGGCTCACCCGCTCCGGCCGAGTGTCATTTTGTTCCAGGCTAAATGAAATCGCGGTGTCCAGCAGTCGCCGACCTGTCTCCACTAAGTAGAGGTTAATGGTATAGGTCTGGTTGAAGCATGCCAGCGACTCCTAAGGGTGCAAACAGCACACATCAGCTAGAGGAATCCGCCAAAGCTAAGTCCCCCAAAGGATGTCCAATACCAGGGACAAATACCCCAGAGAAGGCTCCAGGCCAGAAGGAGAAATATGTGCAAAGGAAAACAAAAAAAGCAGAGAACACCAAATATTGAGGCAGAATGAGGCACCTGGGTGAATAGTGACATTGCAACTAGTACACTTGTTTTAGAAGGAAACAGGTAAGCGGAGTGTAGCAGAGGCATCCCAGAGGTGAGACGGCGCAAGGACAAGAAGCAGGGAAAAGCTCACACGAAGCCACAGCTAACTCGTGCCTTCAGCCGGGCCACACTTCTGCCGCACAGCAACTGCACAGGGGACACTCAGCTCTACCAACTGGACCCCAAGAGAAACAGGGAAACTGAGGCCCAGAGAAGGATGCAGTCAGCACAGATTCTAGGGATTCTACCTCCGCATCTCACAGTGAAAAGGAGTCAAGAGCACCACCACTGAATTTACAGGAGTTAGAACCCAAGGGACTCAGGGAGGCCTGCGAGCCTCAGCTGCTCCCCAGCTTCCCCCGGTGGCCTCCTGTGTCTCCAGGTCTGACATGCTGCCGGATGCCACACCCTACCTGTGCACCAGACTTCTCCGAAAAGCTCCCCACTGACCCATCTTCAGAACTGCTAGTTTTCTGCTAGAGGAAAGAGAAGGACAGAAGAAATTTCAGATAAAGGGCCCCTTCTCAGTCACAAAACAAAGCTTTTATTTCTGTCTTCCCAGCACTTAGAGAAGGCAAACCTCACTTCTCATCCTGCCCACAAAGTCTATGCGGTTTCTAACGCTCAGGTCAAAGTGAGAAGGTTCTATTAAAGTCTCCTTCCTAGGGAGAGAGGGGCTGTGCAAAAAGCTCCAGAGACAAGAATTCACTTTTCGGCAGCCTCCTACATTTGACCTGACCAGGAGAATGCACCCAGATTACTAGCTGAGGGCTTCCGGCAGGAAGAGTCAGGATCCCCACACCCAGCTACTATCCTATCCTCCGTACTCACCGCTTCGTTTCGACAGGTCATGACTGCAGCCACTGTCTTCTCCCCAGTGGTGGCAAAGCTCACCAGGGCAGTCTGTGGGGAAAGCAAGGGTCAGCTCCCAAATGGGACCTAGGTCAGCTGGCAGCCTTCTGGAGGGTCACTGTCCCTTGGCCTTGGAGGTCCCTTGGCCTTGGAGTTCAAAGCGTTCCCAGCTTTTGGAAATGATGGCCAGGGTGTCTGTGAGCAGAGGAGGCCCCAGCTGCATCTAACAACTACCCTACTGCCAACCAGGTGCCAGTCCCACTAGGCCCCGTGTTGCTCTTATATCCCTGAGGAGGCTCTGAATGTGGACTCCAAGGATGGTGGCAGTTTTACTCTTAAGACCCTCTGTAACACTCAGAAGAAAAAGTATTTCATTCCTACCGTAAGGCTACCCTCTCAAGCCACTCAGGGGTGGTGCCACCAATCTCCAGCCTGGACAGGTTTGAAGGCACTGTTTCTTAGCATCAGTAGCCTAGACAGACACTCCTGAACCCCAGCAACCCACACTGCCAGCAGTTACCTGGGGGAAGTTTTTGAGCAGACTCAGAGCCCCGTGGTGGTAATGCAGCAGGGCATAGTGGTTCGGGGACAACTGTAGGAAGAACTGGGCCCGAGAAGGATCCACTGGGGTGGGCTGTGTTGGCAGCACCCGGGGTTGGAATCCACTTCCAAATTCTAAGTCAAGAGACTAAGGGAGAAAAGAACAAGGAGGACGGAGGCAGGCAGCTGATCAGTGACTGACCCACCAGGCTGACACCCTCTGCCCCACTTTCTAGGGGATGTAACTAAACCAGGCAGGTGGCTCCAGAAGCTCCCATGCAGCTTCCTCAAAGGGGAAAGTGGCTCACTTCCCCTGACACCAGCTCTGCCAGAGGCCCAAACTTCTCCCCAGGCTACCACAACCCAACAGGGAAGCAGCAATGCCACCAGAAGAAAGGCCCCCATGAACTGTGTGCCCCCTCCAAGCCCTGCAGGCAAAGTTGAGGGCCAGCGAAACCAGCTGCAGCCTGTCACCTGCAGGGGGATCTGCCGCAGTTCCCACTCCGTCTCCAGGGCCAAAGTGTGGAGGGAACGTGAGCCTGGGTCAGGGCACACCAGCACGGCCTCATCCACCAGGCCACAGGCTCCGGTGAGACGCTGCAGCCATGGAGTCGAAACCCTGACCTGCAGAGAGATCATAACAGGAAGACCACGCAGGATCGTACAATTCCCTCAGCTCGTCAGCAGCATCGCTGCCGGAATCCCGTGGAGGTCCTAAGCTCAAGGCTTGGGTTGCAGTTGGTTCCACAGGGTCTTCCTGTCCCCACCCCCACCACCAACCAGCCTCCCAAGAGCCTCCAAAAACAAAAAAAAAAAAAAAAAGTCAGGATTTTCTTTTTGGTTACTGGAAAAATATACCAGATAACTATAAATGCCTGACACTTCAGAGAGGTATTTCTCTACTGTTTGTCACAGGTGGTTTCCTCTTGTTATTTTATGGTATTAGCTTAGAAGACACTTACAGGCAGTGACTAGATCTGCAAAATTTCTTAGCCACACCAAAAGAGCACCACGAGCAAATGCAAGTATTTTAAATACACACAGATGAAGACAAGACAGTGGCAACTGACCTTCAGAATCAGGGACTAAATGACTTTTGCAGTTGCTCAGCCAACTTCCCTGATCCCTAGTGCAAAGAAGGGCCCTCTTGACCCCGCTCCCCATTCACGAGGCTTCTCATGTAAGATGTCCCCCCATACCTGCTGAACAATCTCTCCATCCTCCACATTGAACTTGACAATGTTCACATGGCTGAAGGGAGCGATGCCGAGGGCCCACACCACCCCAGAGCCATAGGAATACACCATCTGGTAGTGGATGCTGTCACTAAGGGGCAAGAGAGAGCAGGGGCAACAGTTTTATCCCTCAGACAGGAGCATCCCTAGGGGTCTTCCAAAGCTAGGGTGCCAGTCCTCAGATGTCACAAACTCAAGTCCTCAAATGGGTTTCTTTAGCTTGCAGAGTTTAGAGTTGTGCTTCTAGGTTGTTGTTTTTTTTTTTTTTTTTTTTGCAGTGCTGGGGCTGAGTTCAAACTCAGGACTTTGAGCCTACTAAGAAAGTGCTCTACCATAGACCCCCAGACGTTTTTTTTGTTTTTTTTTTTTTTTAATTTGGTTGCTTTTAGGGGTTTGTTCAGCAGTACTGGGACACCCTGGGGCACTCTACCACTGACCTACAATCCCAGCCCTTTTTTTATTTTCAATTTTGGGACAGGGTCTCAGTAAGTTGTCCAGGTTGGCCTTGAACTTGCGATCCTCCTGCCTTAGTCTTCAAAGTACAGGATTACAGGCTGGGGACAAAGCTCAGTTGGTAGAATGCTCACCTCGCAAGCACAAGGCCCTCGGTTCAATCCCCAGCACCACAGGAAAAAAAAAAAAAAATCATGTTTCTAGCTTTTCTTAGGTCAGAGATGTGGTAACACTGGACCTAAGTACATACCCACCTACGTACCTATAGAGCACCAATCGGCTGTGTAAGGCTGACCCCTGGAGGTAGGCCAGGTACACTGCAGTTCCCAGCAGTCCTGAAGGGGCCAACCTGACTCATGGGTGTACACACTTGGCCCCACAGGAATCTGACTTTGTCCTTCTCAGCTTCAAGTTCCCACCACCAGACCCCTGGAAACAACCCTCCTTGATTATTCTGACTCTTACAATGAATGAAAGGCTCAGTCTAACTGAAACTAGAAGCTGAAAAGCCCAAAGTACCATGCCCAGGAGCAAGCAGTACTAAGCCTACGGCTCCCGTGCGCGGCCGCTGTGGTGCCCCAGCTAGGAGTTTTCTCCTCCCACGAAGATACTCCCCGCACAGCCACAGCTGCGTTCAGACCCACATCCAGGAGCACAACCCACCACACGTGACGCCAACGTGCAGGGGGCCTGGCAGACCTGGAGGCCCCTTAAGGAGAAGGAGGGCTTATACGGGAGTGGAACAAGGTAGCCGTGGCCTGGGAGGTGACAGACTTACCTTTCCGGGAGATGTTCTACCCACTTCAAGTGCCCACTGGAGAGGTGACGGAGGGCAAGCGTCGTCCTCTTCAGGACCGCGACGTACCTCACGGAGTCCTGCAGGCCCACCAGCCCAAGCGCCTGGAAACTGAGCACAGGTACAGGGTGAGCCTCAGGCCAGTGCAGACAGTCCCACCACTGCCACTGTGGCTTGGTAGACAAGGAAACAGGCTTCGAGTTCAAACGTACCTGGATCCTAATCTGGCTCTGCCAGCTGTCAGCTGCCTTGAGTCTGCATTGCAATCACACAGCCACACTGCTTCCCCGAACCCCCAAATTTCCTAAGGGCTGTTCCTTTCATCCCCTGGAACTTCACAGCAACCAGGCCAACCCTCTTCCGTGCACCCATGAGACAAGTGCTGCCATTATTGGGCCACATGCCTATCTCCCCAACTGTGAACTTGATGATAGAAGTTGTCTCACATTCATATGTATGCCCATTGCCTGGGGCCACCATGAATTTACCAGGTGAATTACCACCCTAAGATGAATAAGGTAATGTAAATAACTCTATAACTTAACCTTAGCAAAGACGGAACAGTGGCCCAAGCTGTTTTCTAAATATAAAACTAAAACACCAAGTTTTACATTATGTTCTCATACCTAGTACGTGGCAAAGTTCACATATCATGACTAGGAAAAGAATTCAAGTGCAAGAATAAGCACTGTGGCTTGCACAGAGCTCTGCATCTAGTAAGTGCTGAGTAAATGCTGGCTGAGTAAACATATGCCACACAGAACACCAAGAGCAGATATTTGATAGCCAGGCACAGTGGCACACACCTGTAATCCCAGCAGCTCAGGAGGCTGAGGCAGGAGGATCAGAAGTGCAAAGCTAGTCTCAGCAACTTAGTGAGACCCTGTCTCAAAATTTAAGGAAAAAAAAGGGGCTGGGGATGTGGCTCAGTGATTAAGTGTCCCCTTGGTCCTGAGTTTAATCCCTAGTACCCAAAAAAAAAAAAAAGGTGTTTGATGATCTTTGCCTCTTCAGAAAAATCAAAGGGCCTACAGTTACTGCCCATGCAGATCTATGCTCCACAGAGCACAGAGCCTTTCACTCAGCCAAAATGAAACACGGCTTCTTCCCTTACCTGCCACTGTCCAAGGTTATCTCCCAGTTCAGGCCCCCAATGTTAGTCTCCCAGGAACGCATGATGCGGCCTCCATTGGATACAGTGATTGCATCTGGAAAAGACAAGACCAAGATGAAATTATTTCCCAAACCTGCTCTGTCACCTCCTCGGGTCTATATAAACAGATGTTAACAGGAGCACCCCCCTCCTTCCCTATCAGACACTGTACAAAGAAGGAACCAAGGAATGGGGGGTTGCCCCACCCTGGGAACCCTGCAGGCCTCTGCTTACCCTGTCCGTGGAGTAGCATGGCATCCACAGCTCCCTCTGCCGTGCCCTTGTCAACGTGGCGCCACACTGAGAGACACAAGTGTCAGGCATTACTGTGAACATTACCATGACCCAAAAAGAGGACTGAAGAGGTCTCTGTTTGCATAAAAGTATTCAATTTTATTTAGAAGAAGAGACAAAATACAGCTAACTGACCATGATCCAGTTCCACTCCCTGTGGGAGGGGTTGAGAGGAGGCACCAATATCCCCATCTGAGGTGTCTGCACATCCAGTCCCCACTGCCACCCCTACCAAACACATAAATGAGCTGGGTGTGGTGATGAACACCTGCAATCCCAGCTACTCAAGAGGCTGAAGCAGGAGGACAGAAAGTTGGAGGTCAGCCTGGGCAACCTAACCTGGCAAGACCCAGTCTCAAGACAATATTTTAAAACGGCTGCAGATGTAGCTCAGTCTATAGTACTTGCCTAGCAAATATAAAGCCCTGGGTACCACAAAGAAAAAAAAAAAAAATGTATATATACATATATATAAAAGCACATATATAAATAAATAATGATAGCTGGGCACAGTGGCACACACCTGTAATCCCAGCAACTCAGGAGGCCGAGGCCTATCACAATAAAATAGTGATTAAAAATTTTATTTTCATGATTTCAGTGCCTAAAAACAATCCACCCAGACTGAGACAGACATTATTACCCTATGCACATGTATGATTACACAAATGGTGTGAACCTACATTGTGTACAACCACAGAAATGAAAAGTTGTACCCTATTTGTGTACAATGAATCAAAATGCAGTCTGTAAAAATAAAAATTAAAAAAAATAAATAAATACATCCACACAAATAGTAGTAACTGACCCAAAAAAAAACAAAAAACAAAAAAAACAAAAAAACCCACCCAGCAGAGGTAACCTGAATATAGGAGTTACTGCAAAATAGTATAATGTGTCTTTTGCAGCAGTGTCTTATTTAAGGATACTCAAGGTTGAGAGAATAAACTGCAAAAGTCCAGTGGTAGGAATATATTAAATATTCAAAAATGAGAAGTCTGAAAAAAACTATCAGAATCCACCAAGAAAGGCCCCTTTTGGCCATCATGGCCCTGACCTGGGGACTAGCCAGGCAGGCATGGCAAGCCACAGGCCACTTGGATTCATGGCTGTCAGCCTCCCCCCGGAAGCCAGTCGTTCTGCATGGCTCACTCACAGATCTCCCCAGTTCGAGAATTTAACGCTGCAATCACATTCTTCTCTGTGGCCACAACCAACTTCTTGGATCCAGGGGAAAATTCCAAGGAGGCGAACTTGAGCTTCCCAACATACTGCTGTCTCCTGAGAAAAAAAGTACAGGGGAACATAAGGGGCAAAGTCATCACTGACTTCGTGAAAAGGCAGTTCACTGGGTTATCACCACCACACCTACCTTAGGAAAGGTAAGCTGTGGTTGTTAACGTAGAGATCAGACTAAAGGCAGGTGGAGTCAGAAGCAAAGGGTACGAGGGCATGTACCTCTGAACAGATGAGAAATACTAAGACTCCCAGCCAAATTTAAGTACATATTTGCTCAAGGTGATACTCAAAACAGCCCCTGTCCCAAAATCCACTAGAACAAAGCTGAAGTCCTTCCTGTATTCACTAATAGTGAAACTAGGCACTCACTTAGAAATGGGAGAACCTAGGCCCTGCCTTCAACAATATCTCCATCTGAGGTGTCTGCACATCCAGTCCCCACTGCCACCCGCACCAAACACATAAATGAGCTGGGTGTGGTGATGAACACCTGCAATCCCAGCCACTCAAGAGGCTGAAGCAAGAGGACTGCAAGTTGGAGGTCAGCCTGGGCAACCTGGCAAGACCCAGTCTCCAGACAATTTTTTAAAAACGGCTCCAGATGTAGCCAACCCTTTCCACTAACTATGGGGGGAAAAAAAATCACACAAAATTTCCAACCCAACTCCACAAACGGGGTGAGAACTTTGTCCTCTATGACCCTTTGCAGCCCACACATACTCAGATCCATCGGATCAGCACGCATACTCTTGCTGGCTTGCATCCACCACTCAACACTCTAACCTGCACAAAAAGGGAACCTAACAGGAGTGCTTGCCCCTTGCTATTAATAAAGGTCTGCAATGCCTAGCACACCAAGTAAACATGACATTTACACTGCATTTCTCCTAACGTTATGCTGTTTGGTCTAGGTTCTATTTTGGTTTTTGTTATTTTTGTTCTTTTTGGGGTTCTGGGGTTTTTTGTTTGTTTGTTTGGCAGGGGGATACCGGGATTGAACTCAGGGGCACTCAACCACTGAGTCACGTCCCCAGCCCTTTTTTTGTATTTTATTTAGAAGCAGGGTCTCACTGAGTTGCTTAGCACCTCATTTTTGCTGAGGCTGGCTCTGAACTTGTGATCCTCCTGCCTCAGCCTCCCGAGCTGCTGGGATTACAGGCGTGTGCCACCATGCCCAGCCTATTTTTTGTTTTTTTGTAGGTCAAAATCCACAGGCACTCTACCACTAAGCTACATCCAAGCCCTTTTTCATTTCTTATTTTGAAACAGGGCCTGAAACACAGGCTGGCCTTGAACTTGTAATCCTCTACCTCAGCATCCCAAGTACCTAGTCCAGCTTTTTGTTTTATTTTTTTAAAGAAACTAATCTAGTAGTAGAGAGATGGGTTTTTATTTGGCAGTTTGTACATATATTTGCACAAACTTTATTCTCACTATATACACTGAAAACCCTATAAAGTATGTAAGACAAATAATAGTACCCCCATTTTACAGGTGAGAAACCCAAAGTCCAGAGAGGTCAGTTAATTAGTTAGAACTAGGACTCGAAGTAAATCAATAAATCTTTGACAATAAATCACATTATCTCTTGAAATACTGCTGTTTTGCCCAGTGCAGTGGCACAGACCTGTGGTTCCAGCTACTCAGGAGGCTAAGGCAAGAGGATCACTTAAGGCCAGGAGTGAGACCAGCCTAGGAACACAGCAAAACCCAATCTCTAAATGGGGGAGAAGGGAGGGTTATAGGTAAACCACATGCCTGGTGTGTGTGAAGACCTGGGTTGATCCCCAGCACTGCAAAAAAGATGGGGGAAGGCGTGCTGGGGTGTAACTCAACGCATGTGGAAGACTCTGTATTCAAGTCCCAGCACTAGAAATGTGAGTGGGGAAGAGGGGGGTATAACACCACCCATATGGAAAATATGAAAAAAGCATAAAGGTATAAAAACAAACATACAGTACCAATGTCATGGACTGAATTTATGAATCTATCTGAGACAAAAACGGTTCAGAGGAGTAGGTATCTGAGTTGGGCCCTGATGGGTAACATTTATTGACTGCACTGATGAGTCAAACTTTGTGCTAAATACTTTAAAGAGATCATCTCTCATTCATTCTCTCAACTTCTGTAGGAGGTAATGCAGTTAGTAAGCTCATTTTACAGATAAGTAAATCAAGGCACAGACAGGTTTAGTCACTTTCCCAATAAGTGGCTAAATGTACAAACAGAAGCAAACCATCTGCAGGGCGAATAAATTCATGGCACTTCCTGGGTGATGAGTTTTGGGCCACCATACTCTGAGCCCAGGGTTGACCGGGATGAAAAAAAGGGGATTGAGGACTCAGGTTAAACACTTAGCAGACATAAGGCCATGTTTTCATGCCTAAGAGACAACAGCCAGTTATGAAAGTCCACTGAGGCCTGGTGCCTCTGACACCCGGGACACGAGCAACCTGACAGTCACAGAAATAGGACCTGAAGCGGGAGGAGGGAATCGGTGACCTCTGACCAGAACCCCAAAACCTGTCTGGATGGTGGCGCTGACAGTGGGCATGCAAGCTGTACAGTCACAGAAGGATCAGCTTAGTAGAGGCACCGACGCTTGGCTTAATGCTCCTGGGTCGATGTATAAAAATTCTTGATCTTTTTATCAAGACACCCCATATTTTCATTTTGCACGGGGTGCCGCAAGTCATGTAGCCGATCCTGCTTCAATGGCAACCTCCCTCGTTTCGGCAGGTAGGAGACAGGTGCTAGGAAAACAGCCACCTACTTCCCGAAAAGGCCGCACACGTACGCACCAATCAAACTTGCCCACTTGGTCTTCATACACTGCGGCCGCAAGGACAAGCAGCGCAGCCCAGAGCCAGCACCGGGAAGCCAGCGCCGCCGCCATGACGGGAGCCCAGGCGCCGCCTGCGGCCCGGCATGCACCGCGCCGCAGGCTCCGCCCCCGCAGACCATAGAGTTGGGGCCGCACGCGAGGCCCTAGTGTGCGCTTGCGACTTGGAGGCCGCTGGGACTTCCGGGAAGTCGCTCTGCCCGCGCGAGAGGCAGGGGAGAGTCGCAGAGCCGATTGGTTCAGGCACACGCGAGGGCAGCCGCCGAGGGCCCTCCCAGAGGCCCCCGCGCCGCCGGGGTCCCATCGGGCCACACCGCCGTCTGCCGCACGTGGCTTCATCGAGATGCCGAAATCCAAGCGCGACAAGAAAGGTGGGCGAAGGGCGCTTCGGGATGTGGTGGGGAGCTGCGAGGGCTGACCGCCCGGCTTCTGGTCGGGGCTTTGGCCGATGGGGACACGAAGTGGGACGCAGGAGCCTCCGCGGGTGGCGGATGCGGGGCGGCGGTCACCGGAGGGAGCTGGAACCCGGGCGGGTCCAGGGATCGGAGACTTCTACGCGGCCTCGAGTGCTCTTGCAGCCCTCCTGGGCCGAGAGGCAGATTCCAAACAGCTAGTTGAGCGCGATGTCGCTTTGGCCCACCGTTCCCCCCTCAGCCCCTTCCCATTTTCCTTCTTTCTCTGGGCTCCTGCCACCCCGGTGTCCTTTCCCTTCTTTCGGCACAGGCTTGTTCCCGCGACGGGCGCTTTGCCTTTTCTGCTTGGCCTGCCTGTGCTCCGGTCTTCGTAGGACTGGTTCCTTGGTTGTCCGTTCACAGGGCACCTCCTAAGAGACCTTCCTGACTACCTCCACTGTGCTGTCTTGCGCCTCACCCTGACCCTGGAGCACATTCACAAAACAGATAGGAGCCTGGCACTTTGTGGGGGGTCGGAAGATAGTATATCAGGTGGTGATGAGTCCCATGGAGTAAAAGTGGGGTTGTGGCTCAGTAGTAAAGCGCTGGCTTAGCATGCGTGAGGCCCTGGCTTCGATCCTCAGCACCACGTAAAAAAATAAAACAAAGGTATTGTGTCCACCTACATCTAATATAAAATGTTAAAAAGGAAAGTGGGGTAAAGAGAAGGCAAAAGTGACATTATTTTGTATAATGTCCTCGGGAAATTGATGAGGTGACAAATCCGCAGAAACCTAAGGAAAGGAAGCACGCGACCTGTGGAGTTATCTGAGAGAAGTGTATTCCAAGTGAAGGAGGCAGGAAGTGCAAAGGGCTTAAAGTGGGAGTGTGGTTGACATATTCTGGGACAGGCGGCCAGTGTGGCAGGAGCGGAGTGGGCAAAACAGAATGGGGGAAGGGCTTCATAGCCTTTGTAAGAAATTGGCTTTCACACCCAGGTGAAATGCGAGGATGTCCTGGAGCTTGAGGGGAGAAATAGCCTGGTTTCACTTGACTTTTAAAGGATCGCTTTAGTTGCTTTCTTGAGAATAGTGTGGGGAAGATGGGGTCAGGGGGCAAGGATGAAAGCAGCAAGGGCAGCAGTAATCCAGAGAGTAATGCCATGTTGGACCAGAGTCACAGCAGTGGATGTGATGGGACAAGGCCAGTTGTCATTTTTTGCCCTCCTTTGCTGCACTTGCTGCCGTCTGGAAATGAATGCCTTTGACAGTGTGTGCCTTGTAAGGAGGACTGAGTACCAGGCAGGATGAACAGAGGGGACCAGGCTGCTTGTTGGAAGCACCCAGGGCTTTGCAGCTGGTGCTCGGTGTTTGTGGGATATTTGATTCTGTGGGGACAGTCCTGGTCAGATATGGCAAAAGTCAAATTCTAGGCAGGGAGCAAATTGAACCCCAGTTGTTTCTACAATAGAGGTACTTGTCCCTTCCCCAAGAGGCATTGCTGCATCTGTTGGTCCAGATTGGAAAACTGAAGTGCACATATGTAATGGGACAGTCCCCGGGTTCAGCATTCTGTTCACCACATAGGCCAACCATTGATGACCTCGGCACTGTGGCCAAGAGCAAAAAGGGACCCACCTCAGCCAGCAGGTTCAGGCTGCCACTGAGAGCACACCAACAGAAGAACAAGCCCCCCTCCCCACACTGTGGTCAATTGTGTAAGTTAGAGGAGACCTGCCTAGGAATCACCAGGCCCGGGGACACTATAGAGAGTAGTCGCTGCACAGAGCCTGGGAATGGCCTTGCATACAAGGAAAAAAAGTCCCCAAGACATCCAGACTCACCACCATTTCTTTTTCTTCTTTGTATTAGTTTCCTTAACCAAAACCACCAAGAAAGGCTTGGAACTGAAACAGAACCTGATAGAAGAGGTAAGAGTTTGTTCCTTTTCTTCTTTAAGTGCTTGTGTTTGATTTATAATGGTAGGGATAAGACTATTTACTAGGGGAGCTTACTAGGGCGTTCTTTGTTTTTTAAAGGAGTAAAAGACTCCTGATTGAGCCCTTTTTCCTTTAGCAGCAGCAGTACCAATAAAAATTCTCATAATGAGGATCTCCAACTTTGATTGAGCTTTTCTGTGTACCCAGCACTATGCAAAGTGTCTCATTTATTTTTCCACACCATCCTCCTAGTGTTCCTGTGATGTAGACACCAAATTATGTTATTGCTGTTTTGTTGTTGGGGTTACTGAAACTTAGCCAGGTTTGTTTCCTGCCCAAAGTCAAAAGACTAGCTCGTTACCAGGGGCAGGTGACTGCACCCACCCATCCGCTACTTCTGACCTGAGCTGAGCAGGTCGAGAGCAGTCGGTCTCCTGCTGGACAGAGATTTCATTCCACAAAAGTTGAATTCTGTGCCAGGTATGTTGGCACACACCTTGGGAGGCTGCGGCAGGAGGATCGTGAGTTCGAAGCCAGCCTCAACAACTGAGCAAGGCACTAAGCAACTCAGTGAGACCATCTCTGGGGATGTGGCTCAGTGGTTAAACCCCTCTGGGTTCAATCCCTGGTAGCAAAAAAAAAAAATTTTTTTTTTAAATAGAGTAGAATAGATTCTCTCCCATCTGAGACCACAGTTGCCCTACCCATGCTGCCCCTTGAACTCCAGAGCCTCATGAATTATCCCACAGCTTCGGAAATGTGTGGACACATACAAGTACCTCTTCATTTTCTCTGTGGCCAACATGAGGAACAGCAAGCTGAAGGACATCAGGAATGCCTGGAAACACAGCCGGTGAGTGGGCAGAGGGAAGAGAACTCCTTGGAGCGGGGAAGGTGCCAGGCTGCTCAAGAACAAGCTGTAAGAGCCGTGCGGCAAGTTGTCATCCTCGGGTGGGTGGCTTGGGGTTGGCCCTCTGTGCCGGCCGTGGTGGAGACTGCTGGTATACCTCTGTCCACATCCACATGGTGCTCAGGGTGGGCCCATGGAAGGATGTTGTCAGTGTTGGTTCCTGTGGGTAGGAAGATAACGAAGGGGACCCTGGACTGGCAACAGCATGGTGGGCTGTGTGGGGAAGTGGGAGCCTCTAGCCAGGCCTCCTGTCGTACTTGGGCCTGGGCTCCTGAGGATTCAAGCTGCACTGAATGTAACTCAGGGCCAGGGCCCTTCCTTCACAGCCCCCTCTTTCTCTTGGTAGGATGTTCTTTGGCAAAAACAAGGTGATGATGGTGGCCTTGGGTCGGAGCCCATCTGATGAGTACAAAGACAACCTGCACCAGGTAAACCCTGACCCCCGGGGAGGGGCTGAGGCTAAGCTGCCTTCTCTCCAGTTTCTCCCACATGCCGCCCCCAGCCATGTGAGCAGACCGTTGGCACAAGGAACCCAACCTATCTTAAAGTGCTGGGTTCTCCCTTCACCTTGACACCTCAGGAGGGTGTGTGTGTGTGTGTGTGCGTGTCCGTCCCTTCCTACTCCAACAAGTAGAAATGTCTTCAAACATTGCCAGATGTCCCCTGGTGGGCAAGACCACCCCCAGTAGATAATCAGGGCTCACTTCTGCTTTGCAGGTCAGCAAGAAGTTGAGGGGTGAAGTTGGTCTCCTTTTTACCAACCGCACAAAGGAGGAGGTGAATGAGTAAGTGCTGGTGAGGAATAGGAGGAGGGAAGATGGGAGCGTCCCAGAGCATCTTGGAGCCGGCTCCTGGAAGCCTCTTAATGAGACCAGGGGGCTGTGACCAGAGGCATCTCCGTTCTCTCCAGCACAGTGACCAGCCTGGCTACAGGGCCACAGCACACTAGCTGGGAGGACTTGACTTTGGCTGGCTGGTGGCCCAGTCTGGACCCTCCCCCACCACTTCTCTTTTCCCTAAGGTGGTTCACAAAATACACAGAAATGGACTTTGCCCGAGCTGGCAACAAAGCAGCTTTCACCGTGAACCTGGATCCAGGGCCCCTGGAGCAGTTCCCTCACTCCATGGAGCCACAGCTGAGGCAGCTGGGCCTGCCCACTGCCCTCAGGAGAGGTACGGACAGTCCCTAGAGATGAGGTCATGCCCAGAGCCCAGGAGCATGCGCATGCAGGCTCTCCCCTTCCTGTCCGGGCAAGGTGTTTCTGTACCAGCCTCCATTTTCTCAGGTGAAAGCGGGTTGACTGCCCACCTCATAGCTGGGGTGAGAGTGGACAGTGAGTGAAACCAGAGTACAGCACTTAGGGACACTGAGGAGGCAGCCACTGTCCCACTGGGTGTTGAGACATGGAGACCATGAACCATCACCACATGCTTCCCAGCTCCTGCTGCAGTGGCAGCAAGTGTCATGCAGGCCTCTGTGCAGGAGTAACTTGGACACCCTCCCACAGGTGTGGTGACCCTGCTGTCTGACTACGAGGTGTGCAAGGAGGGTGACGTGCTGACCCCGGAGCAGGCCCGCGTCCTGGTGAGTCTGGGGCACGAGGGCTCTGGCAGGAGGGATGCCACCTTTCACCTGCTGGAAGTGTTCCCCTGGGCCTGGAGTCACACTCATCTTCTCATCTTGCTTCCCTTTGCAGAAGCTTTTCGGGTATGAGATGGCTGAATTCAAGGTGACCATCAAATACATGTGGGATGCACAGTCCGGAAGGTTCCAGGAGATGGGAGATGACTTGCCAGAAAGTGCACCTGAGTCCTCAGAAGAATCAGAGGACAGCGAAGATGACTGACTCAGGGACTTGTCTGAAGGCCTTCTAGCACATTCTGGGTCTCCATCAAACCACGTGGAATTGTTCCTACCCCCTCTGGAAGGAGCAGTTATTTATTTTTGCTGCTGATGAAGATAGATGTGGGTGATGGGAACTGACTGTCCCATGAAGAATAAAACTTGGTCTGTAGGTGTCACCCTGTAGACAGCAAGAGACTTTTCTTAGGAAAAAGGCCTTGGGTATGTGCCTCTGTTTGGATTCCCAGGATTCCTCTGTTGACCTAGTCGGCCAGTACAACTTTGGCTCCTGAGGGGCTGCAATGGCAGTGCAGCTTTGCAGTTCTGGGGACAGCCAAGAGCAACCCCCAGAGCTGAGCTTTGTCCTCTCCGGCCTGTGCTGTCCTTTGCTTGGAATGGAGATTTGCTGAAGAAAGTTAGGCCCTGCCCTGCATAAACACTTCTTCAACCAGGCTCTACTGGTGGATGCCAAGAAACTGGAGACCTCAGGGTGGAGTGGAGCCTCTGCTGGAGGTGGGAGCGAGCGTGTGGCATCCCACAGCATCCTGGAGGGTTTTCCTAGTGGGAACCGGGATAGGTTTTTGTCCAGATTGTTTCATACGCAGGTATTTAGTGAAAGCACTGAATGAGAGAACATCTGTTTCACGCAACATCTCTTCTTTGGTTTATGTCTACTCTTCGTGGCTTCTGACTCCCTGTGATCTTCTTTGTCTTTAGCTGAGAATAAAGGTGTTCTCTGGGGCCTGCGTGGGTGGGGGTCAGTGGGAAGTGCTTGCCTAGCATGGTTGAGGTCTTGGAATCAATTCCCAGCATCACAAAGGAAAAAATTCTGCCACCTACCTGTTGGAATAGTAGATTAAGACCCTCATTCCAGAGGGATCCTGCCCCATATCCTCAAGGGAGGAAAGCTACAGAGGCCAAGAAAAGCTGAGAAGACCAGCTCTGCTGGGGATCCCCATCCAGTCTGCTAGTCACCCTGTCTGCAGTGCAGCCTCCATAAAAACCATGGAGGGCTTGGTGTGGTGCGCCTCAATCCCAACTCCTCAGGAGGCTAAGGCAGGAGGACAGGTGGATTTGAAACCATCCCGGGCAACTTAATGAGACCCTATGTCAAAAATTGTTGATAAACAACTGGGGGGTATAGTTAAGTGTGGGGTGCTTGTCTGGCATAGGGTCAGTCCCCAGTACCACCAAAAAGCCAGATGCAGTGTCGCACACCTGTACTCCCAGCTCACCAAGGCTGAGGCAGGGTTGCAGGATTGAGGCCAGCCTGGGCAACTTAGCAAGACTGTTTCAAGATAAAAAACATAAAAAGGGCTGGGGAGGTAGCTTAGTGGTAGAGTCCACCAGGGTTCAATCCCTAGTACTTTAAAAAATGTTCAGAGAGCTTCCACAATGTGTGAACAAGGCAGTTCCCCAGAGAGCAGAGGACAGCACACCCAGAGAGGGCTGGAAACTGCACCCTCACCCACCCCAACATCCCTCCCCTGTGCATCTGTTTCTTTTGTAATGTCCTTCATAATAAAACTAAACCATGAGTTCTGTGAGTTGCTAAAGCAAATTAACTGAAGGGGAACCCTGGTTTGTAGCCAGTGGGTCAGAAGCACAGGTAAAGCAATGTGGAGTTTATGTCATCTAAAGCATTGGGGATCCTGTGGGATCTGATACTCTCCCCAAGAAGGTGGTTTGAGAACCAGACTGGATTAGAGGACACCCCACTGGTGTCCACTGCTGCCAAACCGACTGTTCACTGGCTGGTGGGAGGAACCTCCATGTCTGGTGTAAAAGCCATGTTGACAGGTGTGACAGTGGAGGGAGGCCTGGCGATTTTTCTAACACAGCTTCATGCACGGCCTTCTCGTCGGGTGCAGAAGAGTGAGGTCACCTCTAGCCCACCTGTTGAGAGGGCAGGCTAGATTCAGGAGGCTTATGCCCTCAGACCAGCCTGTTGCTCCTCCCTTGTTACCACGCCTCCAGAAGAACAACAGGAAGCAGCCTCTGACAGCAGAGGAAGCAGATGCACCGGGTTCACCTCACGCCTGGGCTCCAGCCAGGCCAAGTGCCAGCTTTATTCAGGAGATGCTGGGGCAGAGCTCAGGTGGCCCTCACACTGGGAAGGCACCTGGGAATATTGCAAGAAAACAGGAAAAAAATGACTCGCGAACTGTGATGAGGAGGGAGAGAAGGCTGAATGGACTGGAGCTAAAACCGGCCAGGTAGCAGAACCAGAGGACAGGCGATGCTCCACACCAGGCCAGGGTCAGGCCTAGTGGAAGTAGTTGGGACACTCGTGAGCAACCAGGTGCCAGGCTTGATCAAAGGCGTCCACGACAGCTGACTCCAGGGGCCCTTCCTCAGTGATGGCCAGGTTCTGCTCCAGCTGCTCCAGGCTGGACATGCCCAGGATGACCGCGTCCCCCTGGGCGCCCTGTGAGGGGAGAAGCCCAGGCCAACATGATTCTGCTGCCCCGGGGCTCCAGTCACATGTCCCTCTGTGCCTCACCCTGCCACGATCTGGGACCTGTTATTTATTTAAGTCTTATATGGTTCCAGCAAGAATTTCTGTTGCTCCAAATAGCCATGGCTGTGTGGGTCAGAGCGTGGGGAGCCTCGGCGGCGGGCAACCTGGGCTGGCTGACCTGGTTTCCAACTGCCTTTACTTCGGAGGGTGGTTGTAGGAATTACAGACTGCATGAGGTACTTCGCTCCAGGTCTGGTACCTACCAGAAGCTGGCTAGAGGGGAGCCAGTACCACAGAATGCCCACACCGGAGGAACCAGTCAGGAACAGGGCAGCAGGGAGAGAGAAAGCCCCCCACCCCACCAGGGTGTAGAGTTGGGTTCTGTCTCCAGGATGGGCAGGCAGGGAGGCAGGATTACTGAGTATGGTGGCCTGTAATCCCAGCACTGGGGAGGCCAAGGCAGGGAGATCCCAGCCTTAGCAACTTAACAAGACCCTATCTAAAAAGGAAAACTAATAAGGGCTGGGGACGAACTGGGGTTGTGGCTCAATGGTGGCGCGCTTGCCTAGCATGTGTGAGGCGCTGGGTTCGATCCTCAGCACCACATAAAAACAGATGAATAAAATAAAGGTCCATCAACAACTTAAAGAAGAATTTTATTTTAAAGGGCTGGGGATATTGCTCTGTGGTAGTGAACCCTGGGTTCAATCCCCAGTACCATGAAGAAACCACAAAACTATAAAAAATGCAGATTTCAGAGTCAAATTCATACTTATTCCCTACCACATGTAGCTGTGGGAACTTAGCCAAATGAAGTAGCATCTCTGAGCCAATACTGTAAGCTGGCACTTAAGTAACTTCTCTAAGAGCAATAGGATTGCCACAGAGGCCACAGAGGCATTTCAGAGGAAGAAAAAGAGTAATTGCAGAAATAGCCAAATAATTGTGTAGCCCCTCCCCTCTTCCTTACCTCAACCCCCCACACCCACACCAATACAAAGCAGAAGCTGTGCCCCAGGGACAGCTGGTTACCTGCAGCTGCGAGTGGTGGTACATCCACCGCAGGGCGGCCGAGGTCATGCTGGGGGCCCTGGTGCCATAGGTGGCCTGCAGGGCCTTCTCCACCAGGGCAACGGCCTTGAAGAGGTCCTTCTTCCAGAAGCTGAGCAGGTAGGGAGGGAGGCTCAGGTGTCAGTACCTTGGGATCATTCCAGGGTGACCCAGTCCCTGACACGCTGAGAGACCAGCATCCTCAAGTGGAGGTGTCAAACTCTAACCTTCAGAATGCATGCAGATTTCTGGGTTCCTGATTTTCAGTCCATAGTGAGGGGAGGAGATGCAGTGGGCAAGAATCCTAGCATTTAACCTGGCGGTAGGTGTTAATAGCTCAGCTCCCCAAATCAGAGAATCAAGTGCTTACAGCACCCACCTGTGCACCCTGGGTCACAGGAAGGACCCATGACGGGTCCTGGGCCCAGCTCCAGCTTCTGTGGCCTTGGCTAATCTGCTCAGTGAGGAAAGGAAACATTCCCTGCCAGCCCCATACAGTGACTACAAGAGGTGACAAATTGATCATGCCTTGGTGACTGTAGAGGGTGCACCAGAGAAGACCATCAGGCCCTGATTCTCCAGAGCTGAGGCCTGGTCCCCGGCAGCATACAAAAGGCAACTTTTGAGAAGCGTAGATCAGGGCTGTGGTTCCTAAACCCAGCCAGCAGGACCAGAAACCCAGAGCAGGGGGAGGAGGTGCAGATAAGCATTTAAATCAGCGAAGGACTCAAAGTGAGCACAAATATGCTCGGCCACTGTGTCCTTCGCCATTTCAACAAAACTAGCATTGGTGCCCTCCTGCACAGAGCTTGACTTGCTGGGCCTTCCCGCCTTCCCTGCCGGTGTGGGAGAAAAGCAAACAGCTAGCATTTACTTTGTTCTCTGAGTTCACACTTTGTTGCCATGCTTTAATTCATTAACTTGAGATGTCCTCTTGGACTGCTAGAGAACTATTTCTTGATTTACAGAAGTCAAGCCCCCAAGGTTCATTTCTGTGCAGTCTGGTCTGTTTTCATGGTTTGGTGGTGAGTGGGATGAAGGGCAGTGGGGCCGGGCTGTGGCTCAGAGAGTGTGCCCGGCACGTGAGAGGCACTGGGTTCGACCCTCAGCACCACATAAAACAAATAAATAAAATTAAGGTCCATCAACAATTTAAAAATATAAAGAAAGTTTAAATTTAAATTTAAATTAAAAAAAAAAAGCAGGGCAGGCTTTCCGGCGGTGACGCTCCTCAAGAGAACATGCCTCTCGCAAAAGATCTCCTTCATCCCTCTCTAGAAGAGGAGAAAAGGAAACAAGAAGCAGAGCCCCAATTCCTATTTCATGGATGTGAAATGCCCAGGAGGTTATAAAATCACGACAGTTTTTAGCCATGCACAAACAGTAGTTTTGTGTGTTGGCTGTTCAGCTGTCCTCTGCCAGCCTGCGGGAGGAAAAGCAAGACTTGCAGAAGGCTGTTCCTTCAGGAGGAAGCAGCACTAAAAGCAGCCTGAATCAAGATGAGTGGGAAAACGTCCCAATAAACACATCTTGGATTGGGCTGGAGAGATAGCTCAGTCGGTAGAGTGCTTGCCTTGCAAGCACAAAGTCCTGGGTTCGATCCCCAGCACCACCAAAAAAAAAAAAACAAAAAAACAAAAAAACACACATCTTGGATTGAAAAAGAAAGGGCATAGGCGGTCAGGGCAAGATGGCGAGTGAGGAGGTCAACAAAGGAGCAAGGAGAGGTTCTTGTGATGAGGGCGACTTCCTGCTTGACGGAAGTGCTGGTGGACACAAGCTGGGGACCCAATCAGACACTTTCATATCAAACTCCTAAGCAGAGGAATCCAAAAGAAAAACTAAAACAGGCAGCAGCAATCAATAATAGTGAGGAGCTGGTGGACGGGGAGGAGACAGGAAGGAGGAAATTCCAGAGACCATAAAGAGAACAAGACAAAACTCCCCACAGGCCTCCCTGCTCTCTGGAGAAGTCTATCTCTGTCACTTTTACAATAAACCTACTTCTTTGCTTGCTTTAAATGTCCTGTTCTTCAATTCTTCGCTGAACGGAGACAAGGACCTCAGAAACTCTAGATGGTGACAGTGGTACAGGCCCGTAGTATAATCCCAGTGAGTCAGAAGGCTGAGGCAAGAGGATTGAGACCAGCCTCAGCAATTTAACCAGACTCTCAGCAACTTAGTGAGGCCTTGTGGGGTGGAGCTCAGTGGTAGAGCACGCTGGCTTTGATCCCCTGGGATTCATAAATTCATAAATGAATGAAATATTTTTCAAAAAGGAAAGGAAGGGAAAAAGTGGCTGACCCCAACAGCTGTCCAACCAACTGACTTGAGGCGCTGATGACAGTGTTGCTGCCAAGAGTTACAAGACTTGCCCTCACTGTGCCCCAGGTGACAGGGCCAGCGCCAAGTCCCAAGTTCCCCCAAGTCCATCCACGGTCGTTCCCTGCCATGGACACTGGAGGAGCTATTCCACACAATGGTGCAGACTGGAAGAAAGCCAGGGGATCCGCATCCCAGCCCCACATCCCAGCCCCGCATCCCTCTGCAGAAAGCCCACGTGGAGATGGTGCTCAGTGAAGCCCCTGGGAGTCCAGAGACCTAGGTCTGAGCAGCAAGGCAAGGGGCTGCCCAGGAATGCAGGTTCAGGGATTCCCTGCCTCAAACTAAGGGAACCCAGCACCCCACCCCCGTTCTGACAGCCCCACCCAGCTCACCGATTCCGGTAGGTCTCAGCCCACTGAGTCCCAAAGAAGCGGCCCAGGGGCTGTTTCCCATCCTTGTCCTCATACTTGTACTTGCCGGTCAGCAGGCCCCCTGCAGGAAGCACGCATCACACACAGCCACGCCCTCCCAGAGCTGACACCCCTCCCGGATCTGGACTGGGGAGCAGGAGGGACCCAGCGTCTGTCACAGCCCCCTCTACTTCCCAGGGCCTGGGCTGGGCATCCACCTGGGCAGGAATAGGCAGAGACAGGGCCAGGAATGCCCACCCTCCCCACAGGGCCCTGTCCCCAAGCCCATACCAGCCAAAGGGTTGTAGGCATAGAATCTCAATCCAAAGTGCCTGAGGCAGGGGAAGAGCTCAGTCTCCACCTGCCGGGTGGTGGCGTTGTACATGCCCTGCAGGGAGAGGGGCCAGCGGGAGAGGGTGGGTGTGTCAAGGGAAGGAGCCCGGATGTAACCCTCAAAACCCACAGCTCAGGCTTAATGATCCTGGGACCCTGCCAGTCAGGGCTGTACTGAGAAGCAGGAGTGGAGGGGGCTTGTTCCCAGGGAAATTAGTTCTGCCGATGTCTATGGACAAATCATCATCTGGATGCTGGACTCAGAACCACAAGCTAAAAGGACAAAGTCCCCACCCTCCAGGACTTTAGAGTAAGGTCTGGAGTGTAAACAGATGTAACCGAGTAAGGAGGCCTCTTACTACACTAGTAAGTTCCGTGACAATTACTGGGCAAACAGTGGTGTACAAACACTTGGTGACTGAGGAGGAGGAGGAAAGCTGAGCCTGAGACAATAGGCTCCTGGGGACCATGAGGAAGGGCTCCCAGAGGAAGAGCCACCTGAGACCCAAGTACCTCTCCCAGGGAGCGGGGCGTGGAAGGGAGAGAGCCAGGTGCACCCGGAAGCAGGAAGCAAGCATGTGTCCAGTGGCCAGGCTGGGGAGCTTGGCCTGAGGGCACCTGGAGTCACCCACGGCTTTGAGAGGGGTGTGGCTGATAGGTAGAGGGCACAGGGGCCAGTCCAAGGGCTGAGGAAAGGCTGGGAGCAGCAGACCGGCACCCCAGGAGGCCTTACCTGGTACACGGTTGGCAGGATCCAGCCGTTGCTCCTGCACAGGGTACAGATCTCAGCCACCTCCCAGGCGGCATAGTTGGAGAGGCCCAGCTCCAGGAACTTGCCCTGTGGGGTGAGAACACAGTCAGAGGGCACGGGATGGAGGCCGGCAAGGGGGCACCAGATGGTGGGGCGTGGCCCCAGCTCTGTTCTGGACGCACCGGATGCCCCATTCCTCTGGTAGCACCAAGAGGAGAGGGGCAGAGGTCACCTCTCAGAGTTCTAGAGCCACCCTCACCTCCTGGTGCAGCTGGTGGCAGGCACGCAGTGTCTCTTCCACGGGGGTGCCGTGGTCCGGCATGTGCAGATAGAAGAGGTCCACTCGGGGACACTGCAGCCGCTTCAGTGATGTCTCCAGCTGGGACCGGAGACCGTCAGGCTTCAGTGTCATCTCACCCCATGAAATGGCTTTGGTGGCAATTTTCGCTTTTTGGGGAAAAGAAATGGAAGCTCAAGCCAGATCACCAAACATCAGTGTAATGATTAAGAGACAGATCTGGCTTCATTTCCCAACTTTGCCACTATTAGCTTTGTGGCCTTGACTAAGTTGCTTAACCTCTCTGAGTCTCAATCCTCTCTCAATTGTAAAATGGGAGCAAAAAAGATGGTGTCTTGTGAGGACATCCTGACCACTGATCAGACTTGGTTGAAAGGGTCTGAGCTGCTGATGGCCTCACTATGGTGATCATATAGAGGGCACAGGGGCTGGCCCAGGAAGGGGCTCCCTGCCCCAAGGACTCAGTCTGAGGGGCCACTCAGGAGTTAGGAAGACAGGAACACACACAGTGCTAGAGCAGAGCAGAGGCGTGCAGCGCCTGGGCACTCGGGAAGGCTCTCCTCAGAACCCCAACCTGAATATCCAAGGGTTAGTCAGAGCCACCAGTTCAGGAAACGTGGGAGGTTCACTCCAGAGCGCGGGACACAGCAAGAGCCCAGCACATGTGGGAGCCCTGCTTGCTGGTCTGGTCTCGGAGCACCCGTCTCGGGTCGCAGACATGCAGCAACAGAAGGGGCCACAGACCAGACGCCATCCAGTGCTGACAGCATCCAGTAGAATCTGGACGTTAGGGGGCTGAGGGTGCTCTGAGCGCCTTTGAGTGGGGAGCTGCACAGTCAATGTTGTAGTTCTGAAAGATGGAGCTGAATGCAGTGTGCAGGAAACACGGGTGTGGAAACGGGGCGGAGTGAGAAGGCACCACGGGAACTCAGGAAAGAGACACCGGGAGGCTTCAGCCTGGGTCCCGGGAACCCAGGCCCGCTGCGGGCCATCCCAGTGGGTTCACACTGTTCTCCCTGCCGCTGCATGAGGCCGAGTTAGCTGGACAGATGGGTGAGAGGAGAGTCCTCTTTGAACTTGCCATGTTTGGGAAGTCACAGGGGCAGAACAGAGGGCAATCTCCGGTGTCCTTGGGACCTGGTGAGAACAAGCTCGAGGAAGCTCGCATCTGGGACTTTTCCACCCCAACCCTCCCTCTCTGCCCCCTTCTTCTTGTGAACTTAACTTTAGATCTGAGGTCTGTGGACTTGGGCCCAGCCAGCCCTGGCCTCTGGGATGAAAGGGAAGGAGGTGTTGTGAAAGAAAAGGAAAACAAATCAGAAGAGATCAGAGTTCTCACTGAGATGCAGCCAGGGGCTTCAGAAAGAGGCGGCACTGAAGTAGACACATGTCCTTTTGTTCCAGATCTACCGAGTTGTGAGGCCAAGAGCAAGACTCCACCCGAGGGGGACAGGAAAGAGCCAGAGTGGAAGGACGCAAAGGGCAATATTAAAAAGAGAGCAACCACAATATTTTACCTTGTTATATGGTGTGCATATACAAATATGGAACAAATTCAACCATTATGTATGATTATAATGTACCAATGTAAAAAATGGCGGGGTGGCACACACCTATAGTCCCAGCACTTGGGAAACCCAAGCAGGAGGATCACGTGAGCCCAGGAGTTTGAGATCTGTTTGGGTATCATTTGGGTAAAACAGGAAGACTTCATCTCAAAACAAACACCAAGAAAAAGAAAGCAACAGCCAACATTTCTAAGCCTCACTGTGTGCCTGCACGCACTTAAAATGGCATCAGACCTGCCCCCATACACACGTCTTTCCCTGAAATGTCATAGCTTCCTCCTCCACCCCTCAGCACCACTAGATCTCATTGCCCACCGCCTGGAAGCCCCTTCCCCTCTTACTCCTTCCCTAGCAAACTTCTTCCCTTTCTCTAAGGTCACCATTCCCTGAAGGGCCTTTCTTTGATGGCTCTCTCCTGGGAAGTGCTCCCTCTAGGTTCCCCAGCCACCTCTAAACCCGAGCTTCCAGAGTGAGCCAGTGTGGATTTCTCTCTTACAGATTCAAGAGATTAGTTGCACCAGTCCCTTAGGGAGCTACTATGGCTCCCAGGGCTGCCACCTGCTGAGGCAGGAGACACTGGCAACCCAACAGTCACCTGCAGCTAGCTACTAGGAGCTAGGTGGAGGACCTGGAGAAAGACTGACCTGAGCAAAGAAGGAAGTAGATTTGCCAGGTCCAAAGCGGAATCTGGGGTAGTGTTCCAGAACGCCAGGGATAAGCACAGGATTTTTTTTTTCCCCTTAGTACTAAGGATTGTACCCAGGGGCACGCTGTCACTCAGTTATAAGTCCTTTTTAATTTTTGAGACAGGTTCCTGCTGAATTGCTGAGGCTGGCCTTGAACTGCCATCTTCCTTCCTCTGCTGCCCGAGTAGTTGGGATAGCTGGGATTACAGGCGTACCCCCACCCGCAGCGGGCAAGGACAGGATTCTTGGAAAGCAGACTCCTCAGGGAATATGGGCGGGACGAGAGAGAAGGGGCTGCATAGTGCCGGATTCCAAAGTTCTCCCGGACTCCAGAAAAAAACTAGTCCAGTGGCTCCAGGCTAGACCAAGGCTGGGGGCATCGCTCTGGGAGGGATCCTGGGCCACCTTCCCAGAAGGGAAAGAGGAAGAAAGGAAAAAGGGAAAAGCACCGTTCAGCTGTTAGAGGCTAGATATACGCGTATTAAGGAGCCCGGGGTTCACGGAGCTGTGGGGAGGGCAGGGGAGGTCGGTGCCTGCAGGAGGAAACTGCTGGGGAGGGATCAACTCTGCACGGTGCAGGGCGAGGTCGGACGGCAGTTACCTCTGCAGTCGCTGCCGCCCAGCCCGAGCCCCAAGCCGCCTAGGACGCTCTCGGACTGGCCGTCAGCGTACACGAAGGCAGTGTCTATCTCCCTGTGCCCGCGCCCCAGGAAGGCTCGCACAGTCTCCGCGCTGGTGGGCACGTCCATGCGGCGCCCCATCTCCATGGCGCCTAGCACCGTGGCGGGCCGGGCCTGTGACATGACTGCGATAGCGGATGGAAAACCAGAGTGAAGGCGGCGGCCCGCGGCAGGCAACTACACTAGCTGCTCCGCGCGCCCCATGCCGCTTTAAGGAACCAGCAGGGTCACGCCCACTAGGGGCGGGGCCGGCGCGCGAGGGGCGGGTGCGCAGCTGCTGAGCTGGTGGAGCTGGGACCGTTTTCATGCTGCATGGGGGTGAACCACTGAGCCACATCCCCAGCCCTTTTTACTTTTTTATTTTGAGACAGGGTCTCCCTAAGTTGCTCAGGCAGGACCTCAACTTGTGATCCTCCTGCCTCAACCTCCTAAGCGGCTGGGATTACAGTCGTGCGCCACCACACCTAGCAAGATATTCTTGATTCTTTGTATGACCAGTGATTTTTTTTTTTTTTTTATTGAAACCTGGACATTTTGGCTATTAAGAGATTGTGTGTGTATATGAGGTTACTGAGGATTGACTCCAGGATGCTCTACCACAGAGCTACACCCCCAGCCCTTTTTATTTTATTCTGAACTGGTTTCACTAAACTGCTGAGGCAAGTCTCAAACTCAGTCCTTCTTCCTTGGCCTCCCTGGCAGTTGGAAATACAGGCTTGGGCCACTGTGCCCAGCTTGCTATGAGACTCTAGATTTCTTTTTAAACTTTCTGTTTGCTTTACAAGAGTCCTAAAATGTCTTTTGGAAGATGCCAAAATAGTCCCACATGAGATTATTTGAAGACCTGGATGTGGTGGTGTTGTGCACCTAGGGTCCCAGCTATGCAGAAGACTGAAGCAAAAGGATTGCTTGAGCACAAGAGTTTTAGATTAGATTATCCTGAGCAGCACCACAAAATCCCATCTCAAAAAAAAGATTACTTGAGAAATATTGCTTGGATTTTGTACTCATTCAAGGTCTCTCATTTTGGGGGGAGTACCGGGGATTGAACCCAGGGGCACTCAACCACTGAGCCACATCCCCAACCCTTTTCTTTTATATATATATATATATATATATATATATATATATATTATTTAGTTTTTATTCACAATCCATAAACTTAACTCTGCAATCCAGCTAGACTTGGGAGGGAAATAAGGAAAGTTATGGAACCCAAAGAACTGCAGCGAGAGCACAAAGATTATAGGATATTGCAAGCAGATGGGGTGGAGGGGTGCTCTCCTGAGCTACAGGGGAAGGGTTTGGTGGTTAAGATAAACACAAGTCAAATGTGTTAGAGTTGTCCACAGTCGGTAATGGTGATCTTCTTGCTGGTCTTGCCATTCCTGGACCCAAAGCACTCCATGGCTTCCACGATGTTCATGCCCTCTTTCCCCTTCCCAAAGACCACATGCTTGCCACCCCACCACTCAGTCTTGGCAGTGCAGATGAAAAACTGAGAACCGTTTGTGTTTGGCCCAGCATTTGCCATAGACAAGATGCCGGGGCCTGTATGCTTCAGGATGAAGTTCTCATCATCAAACTTCTCCCCATAGATGGACTTGCCGCCAGTGCCATTATGGCGTGTGAAGTCACCACCCTGGCACATAAATCCTGGAATAATTCTGTGAAAGCAGGAACCCTTATAACCAAATCCTTTCTCTCCAGTACTCAGAGCACGAAAATTTTCTGCTGTCTTTGGAACTTTGTCTGCAAACAGCTCGAAGGAGACGCGGCCCAAGGGCTCGCTGTCGACGGCGATGTGGAAGAACACGGTAGGGTTGACCATGGCTGACAGAGAAGGACCACAGGCGACAGCGGCGTCTTGAAAGCCCTTTTTTTATATTTTATTTACAGACAAGGTCTCCCTGAGTTGTTTAGGTCCTTGCTAAGTTGCTGAGGCCGATTTTGAACTTGAGAATCCAGGGGCACTTTACCACTAAGCTACATCCTTTTTGGGGGAGGGGGTGGAGGGGATCTTGCTAAATTTCCCAAGCTGGCCTCAAAGTTGTGAGGCCTCAGCCTCCTGAGTCACTGGGATTACAGGCCAACGCCATGGTGCCCATGTTTAGTTCCATTTTTGTAATTAAATGCTTGGACATCGGTCCTCTACAGATATTTTTGTACTAGTGTTTGTCTAACCTGTTAAGGAAATAAACCAGAAGAATATTGAAAATCCTATGAAAGAACAAGAACGTGTATTGCATATCTTGCCAAGTGAAACATTGGGAGTGTTTTCCACCTTTTGCCTGATTAGATAATGAAAAGATATTTGAAGTCCAAGGTCACATGCCAACTGCCAGTAATGGCAGTAATTTGGTCACTAATGTTCAGTGCTGATGGAGAAAAATTGGCACCTTTTACTCAAGCTTTGGTAGTGCAGAGTGATTTGCCAACCAATTCATCTACAGACAGTGCTATTAAGCTGAGAAATAGCATTGTGTTAGTCCTTGAATGGAGAGAGTATTTCCCCCCCTCTGCTGCGTGTGGTTCTGGTAATTCCTAGACTCATGCAGGCTTCGGGCATGTGTGGTTGCTCCTAAATGTGCTCCACTGAATGCATGCAAGCAACCCTGTGGGGATCATGAGCACTTCTAACCAGCAGGTCTGAGCACTCGCACCTCACTCAAAAAGTTCTAAACAGACATCTTGACTATGCCATCCAGTAAGGGCAGGGCCACTGTACCCCACACAAAACACTCACATGCTCTCCTGTTATTTTATATAGGTCTTAGGTATTCTTTATCCATGTTATTTAACTCTTAGAAACATCACTTAGAAGACAATCTCTGGGGAGAACCTCACCAACAACAACCAAAGTTGCACGCACTCTCTCTCTCTCTCTCTCTCTCTCTCTCATTTTTTGCATTTCCTCCCTCAAGGGAGAGTGTATATCTATCTGCACTGAAGAAAAACTATTCTAACAGGATTAGACAAAGGCAGAGTCAAAAGTCATTTTCAAAGGGCCAGATCCCTCATTCATTGAATATTAAGCACTGGATTTCCATTTTTCAAGAAAGTTGATAATACATACATGGCTCATTCACAATGTCAGTATTTGTCTTCTGTCATGAAGAACAACGATGTCACTGGCTACATGAAACGCAGAAGAGAGATAGGCACAGGGGCACATGCCTTTAATCCCAAACAGCTGGCAAGTTAAGGCAGGTGGATCCCAAGTTCAAGGCTAGCCTTAGCAGCTTACCAAGACCCTGCCTCAAAATAATAATTAAGGGGTTGGGGATTTAGCTTCATGGCAGAGTGCTTGCCTAGCACCCGCAAGGCTCTGAGTTCAGTCCTTGTCCTGAAAAAAATAAAAATAAATAATAAATAAATAAATAAAAATAAATTAGAAGGGCAACATGGTCTGTACAACCTCCAGTACAAACCAGGGCCTGGTGCATGGTAGGCAGGTACTCTACCACTGAGCTACACTCCCAGCCATGTAATTGATTTTTGAAGATTACATCTGAAGAAAGTGATTTAGCTTGTACAATGAAGAAGGTTCATTTTCTTTTTTCCTTTTTCTTCTTTTTTCTGCTACTGAGATTGGACCCAGGATTTCTTGATCACTGAGCTAAACCCCCACTTCTTTTTATCTTTTTTTGAGACAGGGTCTTTCTAAATTGCCCAAGCTGGCCTTGAACTTGCCATCCTTCTGCCTCAGACTCTCAGGCTGCTGGGTTAAAGAATAGCTTTTTTTTTTTTTTTTTATAATTATAGATAGACAGCATGCCTTTATTTTGTTTATTTTTATGTGGCTAAGGATCGAACTGAGTGCCCCACACATGCTAGGCAAATGCTCTGCCACTGAACCAAAGCCCCAGCCCCTAAAGTATAGCCTTTGAAACTCATTTTTTCAAAGATGAGGCATTGACTGTGAATGCCATATTAAATGTAGTTACAACGTTCAACATTGAAGATAGAAATTCGGTTTTGCAGTGGACAAACACAAATTCTGCTGGGACCCAGTGTCAAGATGAAAATAGCCTCATTAAAAATCTACAGAGCAGAAGTGTACATGCTCATAAGCACTTATGGTGCCTGACACTCTTACCTTCCAGTGGCTTCTGGAACGTATTCAGAATGCAAATTTGAGACACTGGAGACGTGAACCCTCACCAATCATTAGCAACAAGTAGGCCAGAAATGAATGCCAACAGGTAAGGTCAGCCCAGAGGCTCTCTCTGCAGTCTTTAGGGTCAGTAGCTTCCCTTCTTGTTGATTCCTGCTATGATTCAATGTGAACTGTCCCCTTGGAAAGTCACGTTGAAATTGGATTGCCATTGTGGTGGTGCTGGAAGGTGGGACCTTCAGAATTTAGGGTCACTAATGCTGACCTCACAGAACTGGGTCACTGCTCTTGGGAATTAGTGAATTCTCCCGCTGGCAGGCCTGGAGAGTGGTGGTACAGAGGGAGGCTGTCCCCTGTGTATTGCCCCTTCCCACACATGCCCGCTCACCCTTACTTTCCCCAGCGAGTTGAAGCACCAGGAGGCCCTCACCAGGATCTGGGCAGATGCTGGTGCCATATCCTTGAACTTCTCAGTCTCCAGAACTGTGGACCAAAAGGAAAACCTCTTTCCTGGCGCAAAGGCGCATGCCTGTAATCCCAGTGACTGCGGAGGCCAAGAGGGGAGGATTGCATTTTCAAGGTTAGTTTAGCATTTGGCAAAGCCCTGAAAACTTAGTGAGACCCTGTCTCAATATAAAAATAAAAAGGGCTGAGAGTGGCTTAGTGGTAAAGTGTCCCTGGGTTCAATTCCTGCTTCCAAAAAACAAAACAAAGACCGCTTTACAAATCTCTGAGTCTCAAGTGCTCTATTACAGTTACAGAAAACGACCTAGGACAATTCCCATGTGAAAACCTCTGCTGCTCCATTCTCCAGCCTTTCATATTCTTATGCCCAGTTTTCCTTATTTTGATTAAAAATGGTCAGCACATTGCAGATCCAACACTGTTCCTTTGCCCTTTTATTTATTTATTTTGCAACCCTAGGGATTGAACCCAGCTTTGTACACACTGGCTAAGTGCTCTACCACTGAGCCACATCCCCAGCCTTTTTTATTTTTGATGTAGAGACAGGGCCTTGCTAAGTTGCTGAGGTTGACTTTGATCTTGCAGTCCTCCTGAGCTGCTGGGATTACAGGCATGTGCCTCCGCGCCCAGCTCCATGTTTAATTTTTTGAGCAACTGACTTTTCCAAATAGCTGCTTCCTTTACCTTGCCACCAGCTTTGTGCAAAGTTTCCACTGTCTCCAACCTTGACCAACAATTGTTATTCTCTCCTTCCTTCTTTCCAACTCTAGGCATCCTAGAAAGTGTGAAGTGTTTGATTTGCTTTTCCTTGATGATAATGTTGGGTAGTTTTTCATGTGCTCATTGGCCATTTGCGTATCTCTTTTGGAGAATGGTTCATTTGGATTCTTTGCCCATTGTTTAATTGGGTTGTCTTTTATTAAGTTGTAAGAGTCCTTTATATATCCTGGCTACAAGTTCCTTAGAAGATGTTTTAAAAATACTTTCCTCCATCCTGTGGATTGTCTTTTTATCTTCTCAATGGTGTCTCTCGAAGCTCAAAACTTTTTCATATTGATGGTGTCCAAATTATCTGTTTTTCTTGTTGTATGTGATTTTGGTGTAACATCTAACCAGGGTCATGAAGATTTACTCCTATATTCTCTTCCTAGGGTTTTATAGCTTTAGGGCTTACATTTAGGTGTTTTATCCACTTTGAGTTAAATCTTTGTATGTGGTGTGAGGAAGGGATCCAACCTCATTCTTCTGCATGAGGACATCTAGTTGTCCCAGCACTGTTTGTTGAAGGTGATTCTTTTTCCCATTGAATTGACTTGGGCCTCTTTAAAACTAATTGTTACCTAAGGTACATGTAAGGGTTTATTTCTGACCTTCTGATTCTATGGTCTTGATCTATGTGTATCCTTATGCTTATTCCACATTGTCTTTATTTTTATTTATTTAAAAAAAATTTTTTTAGTTGTTGATGGACCTTTATTTTTATTTATTTATATGCATTGCTGAGAATCGAACCCAGTGCCTCACACATGCTAGGCAAGTGCTCTACTGCTGAGCCATGACCCTAGACCCACATTGTCTTTAATACTGTAGTTTGTAGTAACCTTTTCAGGAAATGTTTAATCCTCCAACTTTGTTCTTTTTCTCAAGACTGAATTTCCATGAATTTTAGGATCAGTTTACCAATTTGTTTACCAAAAAAAAAAAAAAAATGCCAGCTGCAATTCTCATAGGGAGTACATTGACCCTTTAGATCAATTGGGAAAGAATATATTAACTCAGCTGGGGGCTGCTTGTTGTGCAATGACAGTGGATACAACGGCTCACTGGGGAGATGAAGATAAAGGAGAGTGACTTCTTCCTGTAAACAGACTGAGCTGGTTGCAGTGGCACGCACCTGTAATCCCAGCAACTCGGGAGGCTGAGTTAGGAGGATCTCAAGTCCCAGGCCAGCCTCCACAACTTACGTGAGACCATGTATCAAAATACATTTTAAAAAGCCAGGTGTGGTGGTGCACACCTGTAATCCCAGCAGGTTGGGAGGCTGAGGCAGGAGGATCCCAAATTCAAAGGCGACCTCAGCAACAGTGAGGCGCCAAGCAACTCAGTGAGACCCTGTCTCCAAAAAAGGTTGGGAATGTGGCTCAGTGGTCGAGCACCCCTGGGATCAATTCTCAGCACTGCAAAATGCTGCTGCTGCTGCTGCTGCTACTGCTGTCTGCAGGGCGTCTCTCTCCAGACAGGAAATGGGATTTCCAGGTTGAGTCCCTCTCACCATTCCCAGAGGGGACTCTTAATGCCAGCTGCTGCTGCTGCCCCTCCTTTTGCCCCACCCAGTGATTTGCCATGATGGAAAGGGACACAGAGCAACCCCCAGACCTGGGATTTTTCTTCTCCAGCCTTAGTTGCCTCCTGTTTGGAGGAGAGATTTGCTGAGGGAATGGGGACCCTGGCTGCCTGTATAGCCATGACAAAGTGCCTGAGAAAAACAGCTGGAGGGGGAAAGGTTTATTTTGCATCACAATTTCAGAGGTTTCTGTCCCTGGACATGGAGCCATTGCTTTGGGCCTGCAGCTAGGCTGAACATCAGGTGGGGGGCACGTGGCAGAGCAAAGCTGCTGTCCTCAGGGAGGCCAGAAATAAAACAGAAAGAGAGGAAGGGGCCAGGTCCCAAAGCACCATTCAAAGGCACATGCCCAACAACCTCCTTTCTCTAACTAGGTCCCACCTCCTAGTTTCTACCAGCTACCAACAGCACCACCAGCTGGGGACCAAGCCTTCAACACATGAGCCTTGGGGGACATTTCGGATCCAAATTATAATACCCTGTGCCCCCACCTCCAACAGGAGGTGCAAAGTGAAGGCCAAGCCTCCTAGGGCTGACCTGGCAAGAGGCTTTACTAAGACCAGAGTAAAGCCACTGCTGACACTGAGAGAGAGCAAACACCTGTAGTCCAGCGGCTCCAGAGGATGGGGTGGGAGGATCGCTTGAGCCCAGGAGGGTGAGGCCCTCAGGGGCAACACTGCAGGGTGCCATTTCAGAAACAAACAAAAAAGAGGTCGGCAGCATCCTGAGACACTTCTTTATTCTTCTTAGCGTTCATGCCAGTGGTAGCATTTGCCCAGTTTATTGTTTCTATCAAGTGAGGTGATTCTGAATGAGAGGAAATCTCCTTTCGGGGTGCATGGTCCATTTTTCTATCACTGGTAGAAGACTGAGTGATCGGGTTGGATTCCGGAGAAAGTGAGGGGACCCTTCAAGGGTAGCATGTTCCTGAGACCCTCCCTTTGCTCTCTGGAGACCCCAGCCTATGGGGCCAGCCCCTTTTCAGGTTCCCAGGAGGTGGGTAACTCCTCCTGGTGAGCAGCAGGAGACGAGTCTGTGGCTCTGCCCAGGCCTGGGCTGCAGCCAGACGCCTGCTTTGCTGAGACCGGAAATGCTGGTGTGGGCCTGGGCTCCAGCATGCCCTCATCAGGCAGCAGGGAGCAGGGCAGGAACCTAGAAAATACTGCAGGATCGGGACAATCAGGAAGGACCGTGCGAAGTCAGCTTAAGGCAAAGGCTGGCCAGAGTGAAAGAATAAGGGAGGTGATAGAAAAGACTCTGGTACCCCCAGCCATGTCAGGGCCTAGCGGAAGTAGTTGGGACACTCGTGAGCAACCAGGTGCCAGGCTTGATCAAAGGCGTCCACGACAGCTGGCTCCAGGGGCCCCTCCTCAGTGGCGGCCAGGTTCTGCTCCAGCTGCTCCAGGCTGGACATGCCCAGGATGACCGCGTCCCCCTGGGCGCCCTGTGAGGGGAGAAGCCCAGACCAACATGCTTCTGCTGTTCTGTGGCTCCAGTCACACTTCCCTCCCTGCCACGATCTGGGATCTTTATTTATACCCTGTACATCTAGAGAGAGCCCAAGGTGCCCTCAACAGTCACACCTACACAACTCCAGACCTCCTCTTCTCTTCTCTCCATCCCCTACTTGTCCAGAGACCTATGTACGTCTGCCACCCAACAGCTGGGCCAACAGCTTCGTTATTTAACGTCTCTGAGATCCCCTCTTCTCCATTTTCAATGTGGTTATGAGAGAGAGAAATCCTGGAGAAGAACACTTAGGCCCTGTTTACTGAGCATGGACGACATGAACTCCTGAGGCCAACGCTAGAGGGATTTTCACAAGGCAGACATGGCCCCGGGAGAAGGAAACCCAGCTCCGCCAGAGGAGAGAGGCTGAGGGGTTGCGGAGTTAAAGCTGTGCTCACCTCTAACTGGGACTGGAAGGAAGAGAGTTTCCAGAGGAAAAGACAAAACACACTTTAGAAACTACCTCAAGATAATTCTGGGTCCCCTACAAAGGCAGAAGCTGTGCCCCAGGGACAGCTGGTTACCTGCAGCTGCGAGTGGTGGTACATCCACCGCAGGGCGGCCGAGGTCATGCTGGGGGCCCTGGTGCCATAGGTGGCCTGCAGGGCCTTCTCCACCAGGGCAATGGCCTCGAAGTGGTGCTCCTTCCAGAAGCTGAGCGGGTGGGGAGGGTGACACAGGAGTCAGTACCTTGGGTGTCACACTGGGAGCCACAGCCAAAGAGCCCACCAGCGTGGCTGCTCCACCCCAAGGTCTAAAGCAACGAAGGCCCAGGTCCTCCCTGAGTGGCTTCCTACTTCACCTGGGCTGTTGGCTACCTCACCAGGTATCACTGATATATTTACTCCTGGGAACATGTCAACCTGCCTTGCTTTTTCCCAGTGAAGCAACACAGCTAGTACAGGGCAAGATCCAGCCCCAGGCCTCCTAGGCCTTCATCTGGGGTTCTTTCCTTCCTTCTCAGCAGCTGCTCCTCAGGGAAGATCTCTGACTTGGAAGACCATGTGGCCCTGGGATCCTCATGGCTCACAGAGGCCCCAAGAAAATATAGAGCCTGGCAGAGGGTTTGGTCATTCTTATAGGGATTAAAAGTCACAAGTATGAGGAAGCCCTTGACCCAGGAAATAGCCTGGAACTTCATTTCAGACCAAAGGGACCTTCACCCTCCCAACCTAATGTAGAAAGGCGGCTCACCGATTCCGGTAGGTCTCAGCCCAGCTGTTCCCAAAGAAGCGGCCCAGGGGCTGTTTCCCATCCTTGTCCTCATACTTGTACTTGCCGGTCAGCAGGCCCCCTGCAGGAAGCACGCATCACACACAGCCACGCCCTCCCAGAGCTGACACCCCTCCCGGATCTGGACTGGGGAGCAGGAGGGACCCAGCGTCTGTCACAGCCCCCTCTACTTCCCAGGGCCTGGGCTGGGCATCCACCTGGGCAGGAATAGGCAGAGACAGGGCCAGGAATGCCCACCCTCCCCACAGGGCCCTGTCCCCAAGCCCATACCAGCCAAAGGGTTGTAGGCATAGAATCTCAATCCAAAGTGCCTGAGGCAGGGGAAGAGCTCAGTCTCCACCTGCCGGGTGGTGGCGTTGTACATGCCCTGCAGGGAGAGGGGCCAGCGGGAGAGGGTGGGTGTGTCAAGGAAGGGACCCAGCCTTCCTTTAAAAAAAAAAAAATTTTTTTTTTGAACTGTTGTTTGTTTGCTTGTTTTAAGAGACCAGGTCTTGCTCTGTGGCTCGAGCTGGCCTTGAACTCCAGGGCTTGGGCGCGCCTGTTGTCTGAGTCTAGAGTAGTTGGAGCGCAGTGTGTGCCACCAGTCTTGTTTTTAAAGTCCACCGCAGCCCAGGATCTTTCCCACCCCTGCCCCTTCTTTCTCTCCTTCCTTCCTTCCCTCCTTCCCTCCCTCCTTCCCTTCTTCCCGCCTTCCTTCCTTCCTTCCTCTCTCTTTTTTTTCTTTCCAATACTGGAGATTGAACCCAGAGCCTCACACATAGTAGGAAAGTACTCTACCACTGAGCTATTTCCCTAGCCCATTTTATTTTGTTTTGAGACAGGGTCTTGCTACATTGCCCAGGCTGGCCTTGAACTTGGGATCCTCCTGCCTCAGCCTCCTGAGTAGCTGGGATTGCAAGTGTGAACCAGAATGCCCAGCATTCAGACATTATTTCTAAACACTAGTGCTGGTATGAAGTGAAGAGAGAGTGCTGGGCTCAGGGAAGAGAAACTGGCCTTGATTTATCATTCTACAAGTATCTATAGGCCCCATTCCACAGGCTGGATACTGGATTTCTGACCACTGACAGGTTTGTAAAATCCCTGCCTGTAAGAGACATTATAGTCAAATTTTTAAAAAATAGACAAAAGGCAGGGGGACTAGCTAGTGGTAGAGCACCTGCCTAGCACACACAATGAATGTGCTTTATCCCCAGTACCACTAAAAGGGAAAAAATCTGAGGCTAGTGGCAGACACCTATAATTCCAGTGACTTAGGAGGCTGAGGCAGGAGGATGGTAAGTTCAAGGCCAGCTTCAGCAACTTAGTGAGACCCTGTCTCAAAATAAAAAGGGCTGAGAATGTGGCTCAGTGGTTAAGAGCCTCTGGTTTATATACCCAGTACTAAAAATAAATAAATAAATAATAACAAATAAATAAAACAAAAAGAACTGCAGATATAGCTCAATGGTGCATGCCCTGAGTTCAATCCTCAGTATTCCCCCCAAAAAAGACAAAAGAGAATTACAATAAAGGTCGGCTCTAAGATCACAGTGGGTACATGTGAGGTTTGAAGATCAGAGGCTCCTGGGGGCCATGAGGAAGGGCTCCCAGAGGAACAGTAACCTGAGACCCGAGCACCTCTCCCAGGGAGCGGGGCGTGGAAGGGAGAGAGCCAGGTGCACCCGGAAGCAGGAAGCAAGCATGTGTCCAGTGGCCAGGCCGGGGAGCTTGGCCTGAGGGCACCTGGAGCCACCCACGGCTTTGAGAGGGGTGTGGCTGATAGGTAGAGGGCACAGGGGCCAGTCCAAGGGCTGAGGAAAAGCTGGGAGCAGCAGACCGGCACCCCAGGAGGCCTTACCTGGTACACGGTTGGCAGGATCCAGCTGTTGCTCCTGCACAGGGTACAGATCTCAGCCACCTCCCAGGCGGCATAGTTGGAGAGGCCCAGCTCCACGAACTTGCCCTGTGGGGTGAGAACACAGTCAGAGGGCACGGGATGGAGGCCGGCAAGGGGGCACTGGATGGTGGGGCGTGGCCCCAGCTCTGCTCTGGACGCACCGGATGCCCCATTCCTCTGGTAGCACCAAGAGGAGAGGGGCAGAGGTCACCTCCCAGAGTTCTAGAGCCACCCTCACCTCCTGGTGCAGCTGGTGGCAGGCACGTAGTGTCTCCTCCACGGGGGTGCCGTGGTCAGGTGCATGCAGGTAGAAGAGGTCCACTCGGGGACACTGCAGCCGCTTCAGTGATGTCTCCAGCTGGGACCGGAGACTGTCGGGCTTCAGTGACTTTCCTTCCCAGGGGTTGGCTTTGGTGGCAATTTTCACTTGGGAGAAGAACGTAATGGTTCAAAGACTTATTACAGCCACTTAGGGGACATGTGACTGGCTGAATTACGTAAGTTCTCGAGTCTCAATTCCCTAATCTGTAAGATGGGGGTGACAATCATGTATTAAATGATGCCTGAATCCAAGTTCTCAATGTTCACCTTCCAATCACCATCATTAGTCACCAAATGGCTGGCTCTGCGAGGCCCTGCGCTGCAGACTGAGGTGCAGCGATGGGCCCAGCACACTGACCTCTGCCCTTCAGAAGACAGTCAAGGGACTGTCACTGCAGTATGGCTTAGTACAGTAGGAGAAATGCAGGTGGTGCCAAAGGAACCCAAGGAGAGGCACAAGGCCAATCCTGGAATCCAGGAGAGGGTTCTCCAGGGGAGGACCTCAAGTGGCACGCCCAAGAGTGAGTCTCGGCCGGCAAAGGACAAGCCTGGGAATACAAAGTCACGGAGGCAAGAAAACACAGATGTGAGGCCGCCCAGCTCCAATACTGAGTCATGAGACTAGTAATTCCAGGGCAGGGAGTTGTGGGACACAAGACAGGAGATGGGTGCACAGAGGCACACAGACCCACTCTCAGATACCATCCCACTGAATCTGGGCTCAAACATTCCCACGTTTTGTTGGGTGTGAACCAGTGAGTTAGTTGGTGGCAGGATGGAGAAGGAACTCAAGAGGGCAGGACTGGAAGCAGGGAGACCAGTAAAGGCCACTGCAAGAATGTAGGCGAGATGCAGGCTCCTGAATGTGGGCCCCTGGCAGCAACCAATCTGAAGGAGAGGGAGACTGAAGAGAAGGTCGAGTCCCTCTCCCTTCCAGACCCTCAGCCCGGTACGCAGCCACCCACGCACTGCAGAGGCAACATCCCCATGAGAACAACAGTGTTCTGCCGTCCAAGCAACTTGGCAGTGAGTTAACTGAGCCCAGTTCCTTCCCCTATGAAGTATCCCAACTGTCTAGACTGAGGGGTGGAGAGATCTGCACTTTTCATACTTGGCAATTCACCTCAGCAGGCCAGAGGGGTGCCTTTGATCACACCAGACATGGGAGGAAAGTCCAGTTTCTTCGCCCACAGCCCTTCAGGCATTCTTGTGTGAACTTTGCCTCAAGTCTGGTCTGAGGACTTTGGCACTTTAAGACCCAGGTTGTGTTCTGAGCCCTCCGTACTGCCTCGCCCGCGTCCTCCCCAGAATGCTCTCCCCCCCAGAGTGCTCTCCCCCCCAGAATGCTCTCTTCCCCCAGAGTGCTCTCCCCAAGAGTGCTCCCCCCAGAATGCTCTCCCCCAGAGTGCTCTCCTCCCGAGTGCTCTCCTCCCCAGAGTGCTCTCCTCCCCAGAGTGCTCTCTCCCCTAGAGTGCTCTCCTCCCCAGAGTGCTCTCTTCAGCACCCCCTAGAGCCAAGATTGCTTCAGTTGCCCCACTGGACTCTGAGAGCCCTCAGTGGCACCTACAATCCTGTGGCAAGGCCTGGAAGGTGCAGACACAGAAGGCTTCTCACCCCCAGCCTTACCACTCCTACTTCTTCTGCTGGGCCCTTGGCATGCTTACCCTTGTCCCAGAGCCCCAGAGGCACTGCCAGGAGCTTAGGACAAAGTTTAGGGACTGATCAACGACCAGGAAGAGAAATGGGTGGTCGGGAGTGGGTGGACGCAGGGGGGCGTCGGATACAAGGTGGGGTCTCCGAGATTACAGCTAGCAGAGAAGAGGAAGGGAAGCCACTGCAAAGCACCATTCCGTTGTCTGGAGCTACAGGTGCCTGAGGACCTTGGAGTTCACAGGCCGTGAGGTGGGCGTGGATAACCACTGCGGCCAGGGCACCGCTAGGGGAAGAGAGGATCAGCTCTGCACCCGGCAGGGCAAGGTCAGGCGCGACTGTTACCTCGGCAGTCGCCGCCGCCCAGCCCGAGCCCCAGGCCGCCCAGGATGCTCTCAGACTGGCCGTCGCTGTACATGAAGGCCGTGTCCAGCTCGGTGTGGCCGCGCTCCAGGAAGGCGCGCACTGCCGTGGCACTGGCGGGCGCGTCCATGCGGCGCCCCATCTCCATGGTGCCCAGAACCGTGGCAGGCCGGACCCGGGCGCCCGAGGCAGCCCGAGGCGACGGCGGCGGTCGGGACATGATGACAGTGAGAGCTCCCGACCGATCCAAACGACGCGCACTGAGCACCGCGGCGCGGGCCGCGGCTCGAGACAAGGCGTGCAGCATGGGACTGCGCCTGCGCGCGGGGACCCCGCGGGCCCCGCCCACGACGTGGGAGGAGCGTTGAGGTAAGGGAGCGAGGACAAGGCGCGCGGGGCTTTCCGGCGCACGCACGCTGCGCCGCGACGCCTCCAGGGACCGTCTGCCAAGTGCGCGGCGTGAGAGGCGGAGCCGCGCGGCTCCCGGGGCCTGGCCACAGCGCTCTGTCAGCTGACCCAGACGGGGACCAAACCCAGAAGCCTGGTCCCGCGGCGGATCTCGACGTGGTAAGATGACTGGGGGCTGGCAGCGGACCCCAAGGCTGGGGGTCGGGACTCTTGGTGCTTTGTGCCACGTCTTTCCAGCCTCTTACTCCAGCTTCTGCACGGTCCCGGGCTTCTGTCCCCTCCTAGGGCGCGAGAGCCTGGGGCGAGACACCTGGCCGGCACTGGGTAGCCCTCGGGGGTCCCCGGTCGCCCCCACCTCAGGGGCGATCAGCACGGCTTCTCGGGCTGGCCTGGCCAGGGTTTGAGGTCCGGGTCCTCTTTTCACCTGCTGGCGCCGGTCAGCGGGTCCCCTGGCTTTCGATGGCTTTGTTTTCCCCCTGGCGGGCCGGGCGAGGGGGCCTCGCGGCGCTGGCCCCAGCGGCCGCCCTGTCATTATCCTTCTAAACAGACGGCCCGCGCCAGCCTGAGTCACCAGGAAGGAGTTGTGACCGCCGCTGCGGAGGCTTGGAGTGGGTGGAATCCTCAAGCCAGGACGCTCCACGCCACATTCTGCCCAGGTATGCAGGGAGGGGAGCCCAGCTCGGCCCCTCCCCACCAGGCTTGGGACAAGTTTCCAAGTGTGTGCTGGGGAGGTGTAGATTTAGATAGGCAAGGACTGGCCAGGGTCTTGTCCATTCAGTTTACTGAAGGCTATCGTGTGCCCGGGTCCCCGGAGTGGGATGCAGCAAGAGCAGACGAATGGCTCTCCCTAAATGTTCCTATCCAGTATTTGCCCTGTGCCAGGCACCATCCTCACGGCTTAGTCTGGGTTATCTCATTTAACCCTGCAGGCAACAGGCAGGTAGCTTCTTCTAAATCCTAGGCCTTCTAAGGTCAGAATTTTTGTCTTCTTCCCTTTTCCTTTATCTATGACTTTTCTTTCTTTTTTTCTCTTTCTCCTCCTTTCTGATTCTCTTTTCCTCTCTCCTGTTTCCTCTCTCTCTGGCAACGTTTACTGAACCTTTGCCACGCAGCTGGTATAATAGACCCTGAGAACAGGAAGTATACCACCAGGGTGAGGGGCAAGAGCGTGTGTAAAGACCTGTGGTTGCTGAGGAGTGTGATTAAGCCTTCTTCGTGTGTGGCCCATGACGGGGGAGGAGACAGCAGGTCCTGTCTGGCTACCTCTTGCTGAGGCTCTTGGATAGGGCGCTTCAGAACTGGGTCATATATGTCTTTGCCAGGCCTTCAAGGCTGATAAGGGCCTTACTAGGGGAAGAGAAAGCATGTGAAGATGACTGGGACCCTGAAATGACTCTGAAGACCTGGAGCAGGAGATAAAGTTAGGAGGGCAGTTCTAGGGGTATCTTGGGGCCTTGCTCTCAAGGAATTTGGACTCCAACTTGTATGTCATGGTGGACACCTGTTTTGCTTTGGTGGGAAACCATCTCCCTGGCTGCCCTTGGGATCAGGGAGAGGGTTTAGGTGGGACTAGAGATTCTCTCCAGCCCATCCTTTCTCACAGTGCCTCGTGTGCACCAAAGTTCTTTAAGAAGCTGGGAGGAGGGTCCTTCCTGCATGAACCCAGAATCCCCATCCACTCCATTTCCTCCCTAATCTGGTGAAAGGAGGGAATGAGCAAGAGGCCCCAGGGTGGCAAGATACTGGACTCTCGTGTTCAAAACAGACACTAGCATCTGTTAGATTGGTCGTGAGCTGTGAGGGTTATGTGCATTTCGTCAGCACAGCCACCCCTAGGATAGAGTGCCATTAGCCCTGTTTTATAGCTGGGCTCAGGCAGACTTACTCACTTGCCCAAGGCCACTCAGCACATCTGTAAAATGGGGACAGTGTTCCCTACCCAGTCAGGGGTGTGCTGACGTGATACACTGTAGCGGTGTCATGAGAGGAGGCGGGAGGCAGTCGGACAGGGAGGCTGGCTGGGGAACAGAAGGGGTGGATTTGAAAAGCGTTTGGCATCGCAGAGGTGCAGTTCTTACTTGGACCGAGTGTTCATTGGGGTGACCTTTCGGGTCCATCGCAGAGGTGCAGTTCTTACTTGGACCGGGTGTTCACTGGGGTGACCTTTCGGGTCCAGAGACGCACATCAGGTATGTGCTTCATCAAAGGTAGCCACTGAGACCCAGGAGGAGCCTTTCTCCTCCCTGTGCCTGGCCCTGGAGACACTGCAATGAGCGGGGCAGGCAGTGGCCTGGGATGCCCTTGCCCTCAGAGCCAGGGCTTCTGAGCCTAGCTAGTCACTTCTGGGCTGAGAACCTCAGCTTCCTGAGAAAAGGAGCTGACTCGCTTCCTTTCCCTCCCTAACACTCCCTGATCCTCCGGCCTCAGCATTTCCCTGAGTCCGGCCAGGCGTTGCTTTCTGAGGAGCCCAAGGCCCCCGGCACAAGTGGGAACCAAGGGGGCTGGAGCACACCCCCAGCTTGGGTGAGGAAACCCCCTCTTGGCACAGCGAGAAAAGGGGAAGCCAGGTTTCTCTTCTGCCAGAAGCCACAGCACTGCCAGACCACAGGAGGTTCTGCACAAGCAGGGACAGAAGCATCTGAAGCAGCGTGGCGTGGTGGCTGCAAGCAGGGCCTTGGGTCTTGGCCCTGGGCTTAGCTCCTTTGCTTCCTGTCCAGGTGACCCTGGCGGGTCACCACCCTGCGCTGGTTTCAGGTCCCTCCTGGATCTATTGTCCCTGCTCCCTCAAGTCAAGTTGAGCACCAAAGGCACTAGGGCAGGACAGGCACCTGGCACAGAGCCCGCTGGTCAGAACCGTGGTGACTGTCGTGGATGCAGGTGGCCCCGAGCAGACCCTGCTTCCTCTCCCCTCTGTAGGTTAGCACACAGGCAGCGATGGCTCCATCTGTCCCAGGAGCCCAGGTCCTGGGAGGGCCCTTCTTATTTGCCCCTGCACCAGCCATGTTCCGGCTTGGGAGGTGGCTGTCAATTCCCATGGGCCACGGGCGCCCCTCGGGGGGACACAGGCCCGAGCATTCTGCATTTGTACCCCAGCCACCTGGGCCACTCGGGTCACCTTTTCCTCGTTCTCATCTGGTCAATGCATAGACAGCCGTCCTTCCAATGAGAACATGAACTTAACAGGCCTGGCTCACGGACCCTCCTCGAGAGATTTATGATGAAAACAAAAACCCGAACCCACCCAAATGTTCATGGGTCATAATGAAAGCTGACGCTGGGGCCCGCTTCCACGTGCTTTTCCTATGAACTTGCTGAAACACAGCAGCCGCACGGGACAGGCCCTGTCATTACCCCACTGTCAGGTGAGAGGGCCGAGGCCCGAGAGGCCGGGGCCTGGCCCACACTGACAGCGTTACAGTGGGACAGCTGGGGTGTGGACACGCCGTCCCCACCGCAGACCCTACACTCCCAGCGTGTTTGTGGCTGTCAGAACTTGATTTGATCTATGTCCCCAGAGGCCCCTTGCATCCCATCCCGTGGGTGAGGACTGCGTCTTCCTCCTCCTCTGGTTCCGGGGCTCAGGCCAGGGCAGGTGGTTGGGCCCAGGTGAGCGGAGGTCGGGGTGACCGTGGACAGGAGCTGGCCTTCCACCCCTGAGGCCTCCTCTGTTTCTCCCTGTAGAACCAACCCTCGCCTGCTCTGCACGCCTGCACCTCCTCTCCCACGCCGCCCTCGCGGGCTGGGGCCCTCCCCCTGCAGCCATGATCCGGAGGAAACTGGGCCCTGGCAACTTCTCTAACTGCCCCAATGGATCCAGCCAGTGGATATGGGATGTGTTCGGCGAGTGTGCCCAGGATGCCTGGGACGAGGCCAGCGTGGGCCTGGGCTTGATCTCCATTTTCTGCTTTGCAGCATCCACCTTCCCGTGAGTAGTCCCTGGTGGCAGAGCAGGGCAGGGACAGTGGCTCTGCTGGCTCCAGGCCAGGTGTACCCCTTCCCTTCCCCTCCTCCAGCCAGCTCTGTAGGGGCTGCGGAGCCCCGCGTAGGCTGGCCTCATGCTGGGCAGTTCTGATGGAGACAGGTAACATCTGTATAGTTTACTGAGCACCTGCTCTCTCCAGGGGCTGGACGTGTTTTTACCTCATCTGGTTCTCCTAATAACCCTGTGACAGAGGTAGCTGCTTTCCCAATTTGACAGATGAAGGACCTGAAACCCAGGGAGGTTAAGGAACTGGCCCTGGGTGGCACAGCTGGGAAGGTGGGAGGGCTGGAGGCAGCAAGCAGGCTCCTGACCTCAGAGCTTGGACAATCTGGGGGTGGAGCTATAGTGTGACCACTGCTGTATGGGGGTCCAAGGACACAGTGCCTGACCACAGGGGTCAGGAGTGCCCGCACTCAGCTCTGCCACCCACCGGGAGGCCACACCGCTGCTCCGTGTCCACCTCCTCATCTGTGAAATGGGGACAGGTTGCCACTCTGGGGCTGCTGTGAGGATCACATGCACTCGGGCCTTCTCATGCACTGTCGTCTCACTACTCGGAGCCGCGGAGAGGGCGCCTCCCCAGTCTGCAGAGGCAGGAGGGGCTGTGGTCAGAAAGGGCCTGGAGGTCGCCCTCAGCCAGGAGCCGTCGACGGGGCAGAACTGGAGCGCGGGAGGGAGCGCCACCAGGGATCAGCAGGTGCAGAGAGGGGACAGTGCCACGGCGCTGGCTGGACAGCATGGGGAGGTCAAGGAGGTCAGCTAGGGAGCCGCCACCTGAGGTCTGTTCTCCAGTGTTAAGGAACATGCTCTTGGGCTGGGTTGTGGCTCAGTGGTAGAGCACTTGCCTGGCATGTGTGGGGCACTGGGTTCGAGTCTCAGCACTGCATATAAATAAGTAAATTAAATAAAGGTCCATGGACAACAAAAAATATTAGAAAGAAAGGAGGGAGGGAAGGGAAGGAGGGAGGAAGAAAGGAAGGAAGGAAGGAAGAAAGGAAGCTCTTGGCTCAGTGGTAGAGCGTGTTTGGTATGCGTGAGGCCCTGGGTTTTATTGTGAGGGACAAAGATAATGGTTTAGTCAGGGGCTTGACATGGTTTTAATAGCTTTATTAAGAGGGAATTCATGGGCAGGTTGTGGCTCAGTGGTAGAGTGCTTGTCTTGCATGTGTGGGGCACTGGGTTTGATTCTCAGCACCATATAAGTAAGTAAAATAAAGATATAGTGCTTACCTTGTAAGCACAAGGCCCTGGGTTCGATCCCCAGCACCCAAAAATAAATAAATAAATAAATAAATAAATAAAATAAAGACATTGTGTCCATCTGCAACTAAAAAAAAAAAAAAAAAAAGAATTCACTTATGGTACAGCTAACCCATTTTAATGTATAAATCAGTGATTTCAGTAGATCCCAAGTTGTGTAACTATTATAATTCACTTTAGAACATTGTCATCACCCCAAAACAAACTTACACCCGTCAGCAGTCACTTCTGCTTTCCCCTAACCCTCTGTCCTGGTGGGCACCCGTCTCCTTTCTCCATCTCTGTAGATTTGCCTGGTCTGGACATTTCATCATTGACTTAAACGGAATCATACCGTATGTGACTTCTGGCTCTAGCTTCTTTCACTTCATATAAGATCTTCAAGGTTCATCCATGTTGCTCGTGCAATGGTACCTACCTGTTGTCCACCTGCTTGGGAGGCTGAGGCAGGAGGATCACATGAACCCAGGAATTCAAGGCCAGCTTGGGCAACATAACTGGACCCTGTCTCAGAGGGAGAGAGAGGGGCACAATGATATACACCTGCAGTCTCAATTTCAGTAACTGGAAAGCCAAGAGCAGGAGGATCAAGTTCAAGACCAGTCTCAGAAAATTAGCAAGGCCCTAAGTAATTTAGTGAGCTGTCTCAGAATAAAAAACAAAAACGGCTGGGGATGTGGCTCAGTGGTAAAAGTATTCTGGGTTCAATTGGAAGGAGAGAGGTAAAGGAGAGAGCAAGAGAGGGAAGGAAAGACAGAAGAAAGGAAGGTTAGTTGTCCATGTTGTACTATGTGTCAGTACTTCAGTGCTTTTTATGGCTGAATAATATTCCATTCTCTGTATGTACCACATTTTGTTCTTGCTTTCATCCATCGATGGACGTTGGCATCATTGCTCTTTTTTAGTCACCGTGGTTCATGTTGTATATATGTCCACGTACAAGTGTTAGTGAGGATTTATGTTTTTACTTCTCTTGAATATTTCCCAAGGATTAGAATTGCTGAGTCAAAGGGTAACTCTGTTTAATCTTTTTTTTGTGGGGGGCGAGGGTTGGTACTGTGCTGGGCCACATCCCTAGTCCTTTTTATTATTTATTTAGAGACAGGGTCTTGCTAAGTTGCTTAGGGCCTTGCTGAGTTGCTGAGGCTGGCCTTGAACTTGTGATCCTCCTGCCTTTGCCTCCTGAGTCACTGGGTTTACAGGTGTGTGTCACCGTGGCCAGCCTAACTTGGTTTAGTCTTTTGAGGACTTGCTGGACTACTTTTCAAATGGTCTGTGCATTTGACCTTTCCACCAGCGGTATACAGGAACCCCCTTCCTCCAAGTCCTCCTGGGACCTTGGTCTTTTTATCATAGCTGTCCTTGTAGGTGTGCAGAGCTTTCTGATGGTGTCCTTTTTTTTTTATGTGTTCTTTTCTAGAACTGTGGTCAGGTGGTAGTATGAGCCCGAATCCCACGTGAGCCAGTGCTGCCCGGGCCACAGGGCTTGGAGCGCTTGTGTATTGACCCCTTCAGTCCTTTTATGTGTTCTTTTTTTTTTGGCGGTGCTGGGGATCGAACCCAGAGCCTCGTGCTTGTGAGGTGAGCACTCTACCAGCTGAGCCATCTCCCCACCCCACTCTGTGTGTTCTTTTTCTTTTGGTGTCGTATCTAACCCAGGTAACAGACATTGGTCCTTTTATTCTACGAGTTTCCTAGATGTAACGTACATGTAGATGTCTGGTCGGTTGGTGTGATGCTTTGTATGTGGCGTGAGGTAGGGGCCCCTCTTCATTCTTTTGCATGTGGATATCCGGCGGTCCCAGCATTGTGTGTTGAAAGGACTGTCCCTTCCTGGTTGAATTGTCCCAGTGCCCTGTTCGAGGCTGGCTTCTGCTGAATTGCCTGCTCCGGGTGTCAATGAACTGTGACATGAGTAGCCAGATGGATGCATCTTTACCTCTGCAGAGCATCCATTCTGGCGCCCTTGAAAAGACAATCTGGGAGTGACAGGGAAGAAGGGTGGGAGAGACCGGAGCTTGGGAGGCTGCGGAAGCTCAGTGAGCAGTGAGGGTGGGTGGGGGCCACAGGAGGCACCCTGCACAGGGCTGGTGACTGATGGAGGCTGGGGAGGCTCCCTGTCCTGGGGAGACTGTCTGAGGCGCTCCTGAGGCTTCTGCTTCCTGCCTGGGCCTGATTGATTAACCAGTGAGGGGGTTGGAGCTGCGGAGGGAGCCCCAAGTGACAGCGGAAGGGCCGCTGCCCCCTAGTTATTCCCTAGAACTCTGGGTCCCCTGGATGGACAAAGTCACTCTCCTGTGATTTATGAGACGAGTCAAGTCAGAGCATCTTAGGAGGAGCCTGAGGCGCTGTCCCTGCCCTCAGGAAGGTGGGTCCAGGAGGGGTGGGGTTGTCGGCGTCACCAGAGGGAGGAGAAGAAGCTGCTGGGCTCCTGGGGGGAAGCCAGGGGAGGAGGCTGTCTGGGCCCTGAAGCAGGGCCATCGGGATGAGCGGGGAGGAAGGGAGGGCCAGGCTGGGTGGGGTGGGGCCTCCTGGGGTCGCAGGGCAGGTGCCAGAGGGTGTGGTCCTTACCGAGGACTAGAGTGGATGGCCGACTGGCTTTGGCATGATGAGAGTTCTAGAAAGATCTGAGAGGAAGGCCGGCTCTGTGGGCACAAGGCTCGGTGGGACCCTTGGTCAGGACGCGCAGAGGGTGCGGGTGGAGCAGGGCTTTGGGTTGGACCCTTGGTCAGGACATGGAGGGTGCGGGTGGAGCAGGGCTTTGGGTGGGACCCTTGGTCAGGACGCGGAGGGTGCGGGAAGGGCCTGGCCTGGGCGGTGGGTGGGGCGAGATGCCCTTCAGCTTCTTCCTTCCCTTTCCTTCCGGGGCTGCGGGTGGACCCAGGGCCAGCGCGTGCTGGACCACGAGCAGCCCCCAGCCTCCTCTCCCTCCTTTGCCATCGGGTCCTTTCTTCCTCTTTGCAGATGAGTCAGGTCTTTGAGGTCCTGAGGGTGCTGCTCAGAGACAGGGCCTTGCCCAGCATGTGGGAGGCCCGGGGTCCATCCCTCACTGGAAGGGGAGGGCGGGAGGGAAGGGAAGTTGGAGCGGCAGATGCTCTGTGGGGTCTGGATCCGAGCCAGGACATCAGCTCCTCAGTCCCCCGCGGGGAGGATCATGACAGACCTGCCTTCCTGGGGGCTGTGAGGTCTGAAGGGGTCAGTATGCAAGCGCTCCGAGCCCTGTGGCCCGGGCAGCACTGGCTCACGTGGGATTCAGGCTCATACTACCACTGACCACAGTTCCAGAAAAGGGTTCCAGCACTGGGGACCTTTGGGAAAACACCCAGGGAAGCAAAAACCTGGGACGTTTGCTGCAGAGTGACAGGATCCCGGCCTGCAACCCTCGCTGGCCCTCTGAGGACGGCCGAACCTGTCATCTGTCATCAAGCGCTCCGGGGTCTTGGGCCCTGCCGCCATGGCCGCCTTGCTTCCGGCACCCCCATCCTGATTAAAAAACAAAGTGCTGCCAGGGAACCTATGAAGTTGTTCTTTGGCCCGACACAAACTTAGGACCCTCGGTAGATCTGAGTCCCCAGGGGCCCCAGGGTGTGGTGGAGGCCCCTGAGAGCAACACCTCCCGCCGCTCCTGCCCACAGGAAGCATGGGCTCCTGGCCATCGCTGCCCCCTCCTCCCTGGACTGTGGTCACTTCTTCTGGGGAGTTTCCCTCACTGGCCCTCTGAGGGGGCTTCGCAGCCCCCGGCCTCTGAACTGTGTGTCCTCTTCTTCCACAGCCAGTACATCAAGGCCTGCAAGACAGGCAACATGGACCAGGCCCTGTCCCTGTGGTTCCTCCTCGGCTGGATCGGCGGAGACTCCTGCAACCTCATCGGCTCCTTCCTGGCTGACCAGCTGCCCCTGCAGGTGGGTGGGTCCTCAGGCAGGGTGGAGCAGCTAAGGAGAGGCCTTGGGGGCAGCCGAAAAAGGGGGTCCAGTCTCCAGGACCCTGACCACATCTAGAGAGAGCCTCGTGCTTGTCACGCTGTGTGACGGGGGCAAGTCACCGCCCGCCTCTGGGCCTCAGCTTCCCCCTCTGCAGTGTGAGTTCACCAAACCTCTGGGACATTTGGCTCCTGAGAGGCTAGCCCTTGGGTTTTCAGGGTGTGGAACCCTTGAGGAAATGAAGTTTTTGGGAACCCAGGTGGCCTCCGCTCCTGTGGCCAGGCAGAGCTGGAATCTCAGGAAGACAGTGTCCTCCTGAGGGGGCCATAAAGCCTCCACTGCTCCCGTGTCAGGCTAACCCAGAGGCATCGCATGACCAGAGTCCTGTTTTGAGCTGACTTAGCGCTGGCCATGGATCCTTGGCAGCTGCTGGGGCTGGATGCTTGGCGGGGCCCACGGCCCACCTGATCCTATGTGCCAGGGTAGGACCTGTGGTTCTTTCTTCCCTGGGGAGGACACAGGTCCGGGAGGGGAAGTGACAGTCAGGTGGCCCGCTGGGATGCGGCAGTCTCAGGGCCCGCAGCCAGCGCGCGCCCTGCCCCTTGTCTTGCAGACCTACACAGCCGTGTATTACGTTCTGGCCGATCTGATGATGCTGACGCTGTACTTCCATTACAAGTTCAAGAAGCGGCCCTCTCCCCGTGAGTGCCAGGAGGTCCGCTGGCAGCCGAGAGGGCCTGGAAGAGGGGAGGAAGCGGGCTTCCCACGCAGGTGGTGAGACTGACCCCACGCGGCCTTAGCCAAAAGCCGGAACCTCAGTCGGCCAAGATGGAAGGTCAGGGCATGGACACATACGGGCCCAGACGCAGGGAGGTCACTCCACTGAATTCTCGTTCAGCAAACATGGCCTTGCTCCTCCTCTGTGTCCCTGGCCTCAGAGGTGGGAAATGAGGACATGTCACACAGGCTGCGTCTGCCCAGCAGGACTTGGAGGGTGAACAGACAAGGTCAGCCTGAGGGCTGGCAGGACCGTGGAGGCCCCTGGGAGGGAACAGCTCGTCCCTCCTTGTCCACCTCGAGAAGGGTACTGTCGTCACAGTGGTACAGCTTGTAATCCCAGCAACTCGAGAGGCTGAGGCAGGCTGGGGCTGTAGCTCAGTGGCAGAGCACTTGCCTAGCTCGGGTGAGACCCTGGGTTTGATCCTCAGCACCACATAAAAACAAATGAATAAAATAAAGCTTTTGTTAAATTCTTTTAAAAAAAGAAAGAGTCTGAGGCAGGAAGATTGCAAGCTTGAGGCCAGCCTCACCAATTTAGTGAGGCCCTGAGCGATTTAACGAGCTCCTGTCTGAAAATAAAAAGTAAGAAGGACTGGGGATAGTTCAGTGGGAAAGTACCGCTGGATTCAATCCCCAGCGTCAAAACAACAAACCAAAAAAACCTCAGAGAGGTTAGGTCACTTGTCCGAGGCACTGCATCTAAAAGCTTAGGGGCAAGGCCAGGTCTCCAGTCCCAGTCTTCTTTGCCACTCTGATCCCTAACCTTGGCTTCTCTCCTCCTCATGACCAGTATCTGCCCCCATCAATTCTGTGCTCCTGTTCCTCTTGGGGACCGTGTGTACCATGCCCCTGCTGAGCAGCACCAGCCCAGTGGCTGCCCCGAGGGAGGGCTTCCGGGGGCGGACACTCCTGTCTGTGGAGCCGGGCAGCAAGGTGAGGCGCAGGTTAGTGGGGGGCTGGGGATCCCCTCTGGGAGGGATCTCTCTGCACTGCAGCCCCCACCGGCCACTGAGCACTCTCTCCCGCCCCCCAGCCCTTCACAAAACAGGAGATCGTGGGCTTCGTCATCGGCTCTGTCTCCAGTGTGCTCTACCTGCTGTCCAGGCTGCCTCAGATCCACACCAACGTGAGCTTCGAGGGGCGGGTTGCGAGCTCTCTGGGTTAAGCAGTAGCCTGGTGCAGGGCTTGTTATCCAGACTGTCTGGGACCAGCCTCACTGTTGGCTTGGCGAGTTCCTTCAACTCTCTGTGCTTCAGTTTCTGCTTCTGGAAAATGGGTGTGGGGAGGGCTGCCATTGAGGAATGCATGAGACCTGCGTGTGTCTCAGGGCAGTTGGGGGTCACGGGAGGGGGAGTGGCTGAGCTCAGCCGAGGGGAGAAGGTGAGGACAGGATGGGAAGCTGGCAGGGCACGGGAGTCTGCAGGGCTGGAGAGTGGGCGTCGGGGGGCCAGCTGTCACGGGGGTGGAGGCTGGGTCAGGCAGCTGGCCCTGGAGAGGCTGGTCTGTATGCCAGGCGCAAGTTGGGTGCTGGGCACAGTGAAAAACCAGCTCAGTGTTATGATAGAGGGTCGACAGACACATGGACAGTTACAGTCCAGGGCGACAGACGCCGTCTTGGATGTCCCTAACCCGCCCCTTCGCCCCCAGTTCCTACGGAGGTCGACCCAGGGCATCTCCTACTCACTGTTCGCGCTGGTCATGCTGGGGAACACGTCGTATGGGCTGAGCGTGCTGCTCAAGAACCCCGAGGTCGGCCAGAGCAAGGGCAGCTACGTGCTGCACCACCTGCCCTGGCTTGTGGGCAGCCTGGGCGTGCTGCTGCTCGACACTGTCATATCCTTCGAGGGCCGGGGCAGGCTGGGTGGCACAGCTTCTGCCTATGACAGCTTCTGCATTTGTCTCTCCACCCAGCCAGCTAGCCATCCCTCCCACCCTTTATCCACCTACCTGGGCAAGCTGGCGCCCACCCCCACCTCAGTCCACCCATCCACCCCTCCCTCCATCCATTCCTCCACCCACCCATCCATCTGCCCATCCACCTAGGCACCAGGTTCATCAATGAGCAAGAACAGAATGGCCCTCGCCTGGTGACCCTGACAGTCAGTGGGGAGTCAGGACACAGAATTGTCAGCTAGGTACTTCCTCGTAGGGATACCAAGTGCTGCGGAGAAAGAGAGCAGGAGAGTATTTCCTCGGGACTCCCCAGTTCTGAGAGGAAGCGGAGGTCTGCAGACGGATCATTTAAGCTGGCCTGAGGGAGAGGTTGGTTAGGCACAGCTTGTGCAAAGGGCCTGAGGAATAGAAAAGAGGGGCTCCATCCAGGGAGTGGGAGCTGGAACGTGGAGCCCCACAAAAATGAGCATCAGAAGACCCGGGGCTCAAATCCTGCCTCCTCCACTCCTTCCTAGCTGTGTGACACAGGGCACCCCATCAGCCTGTGCTTCCATGTCTTCGTCCGAGTTAGCAGGATAATGGGTGATCATGTCACATAACGGAAAGCCCTCCCCACGTGACTTGGCACCCAGCATGTGCTCAGCAAATGTTTGCTACATGGCAGGACAGGACATTACTTGGGTCTTATTGGGAGAAGGGAAACATGGACCTTGTTCTAACATTTGCTGAGTCCCTGCAGGATGTGATAAGAAAAGAATTGGGCTGGGAGGTAGCTCAGCTGGTAGAGTGCTCGCCTCGCAAGCACAAGGCCCTGAGTTCGATTCCCCAGTACCGCAAAAAAATAAAAAAGAAAAGAATTGAAGCTCTAGTGGCCCAAAGTGACCCAGCTACAGGGTGTACCCCACGATGCTGTAGGCTGGGAGAACAGCCGGTCCTGGGCTGGGGTCAGGCGAGGCTGCCTGAGGAAGGACTTGGCTGGACTTGAAGACCAGTGGAGTGTAGTTGGGCACAAGGATCCGGGACAGCATGCAGGGGGCAGGGTACAGCGAGAGCCAGGGTGGGGAGGTCGCGCCTGGCCCCTCACCTGCGAGAGGGAGGGACGTGGGAGGCAGCTCCCGAGGGAGGCAGGTCCAGCCCGGTCCGCTCGGTCAGCCTTAACGTGGCCGCAGATCTCCATCCAGTTCCTGATGTACCGGAACAACACCACCTCCCCCGAGCAGGAGCCCCTCCTCCCCAGCTGACTGCACCCCGGGAGGACAGGGACCTCCAGGAGCCAGCCCAGGAGGGGAGACGTGTGAGCAGTGGTGCTGCCGCCGCCCTGGATTGGGCCTTGGTGACAGCCTGTGGGAGGCCTAGAATTCCTGGCCCAACTGCCTCCCCACCAGATTGACTGACTTGCCCGGAAGCAGGACGGTCCCCAGGGCTGACCCGCCCACCCTGGGTCCAAGGCAGCTGTCCCAGGGAGCTTCGAGGGAGGGGCCGCAGCAGAGAGCCCAGGGCCTCAGAGGACAGTGCCTCGCCCTCCACCCACTACCTCATCCTGCTGGCCGTCCCGGGGCCACAGCTGCAGGTGCACCCGGTCTGCCCGGGTGCCTCGAGACCACCTAGTAAACGCTACTCCCAGCACCGCCTGTTTCCGTTGCTCCCTCCCAAGGTCCAGGGGTCTGGGCTGCCCTGGGGAACATGGTGGCCGGTGTGAGAGAGCCAGAGGGGAGGACTCGTCTGCCCACAGCCCCGGCCCAGCCTCCCAGGGCCCCTGGTTTCTTTGACCTCCATCTTGGTGCCCTCTCTGTGACACACCCCACCCAGTGTGGGTCACAGGAGCCAGAATGACACCCCAGGGGGGTCCTGTGCCTGGTGCTCAGGAAGAAGCAGAATAGGGTTTAGCTCCGACGATGCCACCTCTCCCTAAGTCCTTTTAAGATTAAATGGAGTTTAGCTCCAAACTCTGGCATGTAGAAATTGCTCCGCAGAGGTTAGCCTGGGTGATTTTAGTTGGAAAAGAGGGACAGGTCTCCCTGGAGACAGGAGGCTTCCTGGAGGAGGTGACAGGCAGGAGGGGAGGACAGCGAGGTGGGCACGGCTGCCCGCCTGGCGCCACTCCCTGGGCCCTGCGTCAGTTTGTTTCCTGGCATCGTTCCGAGGCCCCTTACCATTGGTCAGCCCGTGGGTGCCCCGGGTGAGAGGGGCCGGCGGCTTGACCGGGTCTCAGCCCCACGTACCTTGTCCTAAGTCCAGGAAGCCGGGGCTCCGGGCCTCCTGGTGGGCTTTCCTTTCAGTCTCCCCACGCCGCTCGCGTGGAAGAGGGGCTGGGCTGCAGGCAGCCTCCACCAGGCCGCCCTGCCAGGCCTGGGCTGCGGTTCCTGCCCTCCAGGAGGAAGACAGTGGCCGGGCCCTGGTGGTACGAACTGTGACCAGTGGCAGTGTGCCACGGGACTGGGGAAGTAAGGCTGGGCGGGGCTCCGCAGAGGACTGGGCTTAGGGTTTGAGCAGGGGCGCTTTATCACCCAGCTGCGGCCCTCCTGCTTTTTATTTTGCAGCAAGGGCTTGAACTCACACCCTCCCACCTGGGCCTCTGGAGCAGCCGGGCTTACAGGCGTCCCCTCCGCACCGGCCCCCAGCTGAGGCCAGCCGGAGGCCAATTCCAGGAGGAGGGACAGGGCCTGGCTGCTCCCACTTACCCAAGCCTTCCTGAACGAAGACCAGGACCAGGGACAGGGCGTGTGCAGGGAGCTCGTGGGTGAGGAGGGTTTGGTTGGGGAGTCTCTATGGCTGGAGAGAGTGAGGGGGGATTGGGGTCAGGTGGGCAGCGAGGCAGGTATGGCCAGCGTCCCCAGCCCCATCTTCAAGGTGCTGTGTGTCTTCTGAGCACGTGCCCAGTGCTGGCCGGCCCGTGTCCCTCAATGTTGTCCTCACAGTCCCCCGTCCGTGCCACGACCCCTCTGATTATGATGGCCACTTTAGATCACAAGAGGAGTTGCGACTTGCCTAAGCGGCCCGTTTGACACGCTGGGCCCTCGGGCTTGATGGCGTCCTTCACCCGCTAGAGCTGAGGCCTGGGGGAGGGTCGCTCCCTCCCTGGCGGGGGTCCTGGGCATGCCCGTGCCGTACAGCCGTACCCTGCTGGGCTCCGTCCCTCCTTCCATCCCAAGCAGCCTTTCCATGAGTCTCTGGACCACAAGGGAGGGTGTCCCTGGTCACTGCTGGCCACAGCCGAAGCCTACTTCAGGAACCCTGTGCCAGCTTGACATCTGGCTCCCTCTGGGGCTGGGTCCTGGCTCCATGCCACTCACCTGGGGCCAGGTGGCACCGGTCATCCTGAAGACGCAGTGCTCAGGGTAGCAGCATGAACCCAGGGCAGGCCAGACCAGAGCTGGGCAGGGGAGAAAACTGAGACCACCAGCCCCTGACTCCAGGAGCCCCGGTCTGGTGGGAGTGTCTGTCCCTTCCCCTGGGCGGTGCCTGGGCTGATGGGAGCTCTCGCTTTCGGGCATCCAGTTCTCTGAGAGCTGTGGCTCCTTCCCTCAGGAAGCTCCAGTCTAACGGGGGAGGTGCGGCCCCTGCCCCTGGGGTGTCCTGTGTGATGAGCGCTGGACGACAGCTCCTCAGACCTGACCCTCCTCTACCTTGGGGGCTTCATTCACTGCTTCAAGTGAGTCACCCTGGGGGTGGCCGAGTCAGGGGGCACACACCCCTGATCCCAGTGACTCGGGAGGCTGAGGCAGAAGGATTGCAAGTCAAAGCCAGCCTCAGCAGAGTGAGGCGCTGAGCATCCCAGTGAGACCCTGGCTCTAAATAAAATGTAAAAAGAGCTTGGCGGCTGGGGCTGAGGCTCAGTGGTAGAGCGCTTGCCTAGCACGCGTGAGGCGCGGGGTTCGATTCTCAGCACTGCACATAAATAAATGATTAAAATAAAGGTTCATCAATAACTAAAAAAAAGTGTGTGTGTAAAACAGAGAAATAAAAAGGTCTGGGGATGTGACTCTGGTTGAGTAACCCTGGTTCAATCCCCCGTAGGAAAGAAAGGAGGGAGGGAGGGAGGGAGGGAGGGAGGAGGAAAGAGACTGGTGTGCCGGCTCTGGGCTGGAGGAGCCTGGTGGTCTGCCCGTGGCACCTGCTGTGTGTGCCGCCACCTGCTGTGTGTGCTGGCGGGAGGGAGGCGTCCATCCCTGGAGCTGCCGGTTCCTCCAGCCTGAGGACGGGCGGCCCCGCTGATGGGACACCTCCTGCTGGTGCAGACCTGTCGGCCGGCCGAGGTGGGGTCCCACTTCAGATCCTGAGCTCCTGGGTTTCCTTCCTCTCCTCTTGTCCTGTGGCAAGCCTGGGCCCTGAAGGGACAGGAGCCCCCCGACACTCTTCCAAATTCTCCAAACTGGACGCCTGACACACGGGCCAGGCTGAGCCACAGAAACGGAACTGAACTTAGCAGTGGCCCTTGTCTAGGGGGGGTCTCCCTCAGGATGCGTGTGGGGAGCCTGAGGTGGGGCCCGTCGCCCACGTGTCCCTCCGTGGCAGGCCAGATCTAGGGAAGGGTCTGGTCTGGTGCTCCACAGCCAGCTGCCTCCCCCGGGTCCCATGGGCGCAGGGCAGGGGGTGCTGGCCAGCAGGCCAGGGCCTTCTCAGTGAGGCAGGAACCCACTTCCTGTTGGTTATTTACCTGTCGCACCTGAGAGCTTTTGAAAACAGCTAGGACGACATGGCCTTCAGCCCTCTGGTTCTCCAGGAAGGGGTGAAGGCCACAGCTCACCCCCTCTCTGCCCTTCTTGGTGGGACTTCTTGGTTTTCATTGGGGCTGAATGGTGGGACCTCAGAGGTTCCTGGGAAAACAGCCAGGTGCTAAGCCCCGATGAGAAAGTGTCAGACCAATCAGCTTCGCGATCAACCCTGAGAAGGGCGAGGGGTGCCTGCCAGAGTGGATTGACTCAGTTCAGCTGATCCAGTCCCCCAACCCTGTGACAGCCCTGGGGACACAGTCACCTTCACTGTGCCCACATCCCTACCCCAGCAGACTGGACAGAGACTGTCTGCCCTGTTCACCATCGTATCCCCAGTACCTAGTAGATGCTCAATAAATGTGAACAAATGAATGCCATCAAACAGTCCATCAAAGCTTTTGAGTGGGAAGTTAAGGGTAATGAGCCCATAATCACATCCTGTAACATTTCTCCTCCGATGCAGTCCTCAGTGATCCGAAGACCAGCTATGGAGGCAGAAGTGTGTGGTCAATTAGTTGCTAGGGAGAAGTAAAGGTTTCATTTACTTCTTAAAGCTCAAAGGGATAAATACATATGATACAGTCTACTCCTTCTGCAGAGCATGTATTTATTTAGTTTACCCAACTGGGGATTGAACGCAGGGGCCCCACTACTGAGCTACATCCCCAACCCTTTTTATTTTTGAGACAGGGTCTTGCTGAGTTGCTTAGGGTCCTGCTAAATTGCTGAGGCTCACCTTGAATTTGCAATCCTCCTGCCCAGCTTGCTGGGATTACAGGTGTGCGCCACTGCACCCAGCCCTTTCTGTTTTTTATTTTGAAACAGAGACTAAGTTGCCCAGGCTGGGCCTCAAACTTGCAATCCTCCTGCCTCAGCCTCCTGAATAGCTGAGATTACAGGTGTGTGCCATCAAGCCTGACTTCTACAGAGCATTTATTAAGCACTTATTCCAGGTTAGAACGTTTCACAAAAGAGCAGAGACAGTATGTGAGAGTGCTCATCTATGAAGAAATAATTTAAATGACATAATAGAAAATTCAATTTAAAATATGATACCACGTTTAAATATATTTCAGAATGTATTTTTTTCTTTCTTTCCTTTGTTTGGTTCTGGGGCTTGAACCCAGGGAAGTTCTACTACTACCCTACATCCCCAACCCTTCTGTGTTTTCTGAGACAGGGTCTTGCTAAGTTGCCCAGGCTGGTCTCAAACTGGCAATCCTCCCATCTCGGCTTCCTGAGTTGCTAGGATTACAGGTATGTTCCACCACACCTGGCTCAGAGACTTAATTTATGAGTTCAGATAAAATGATGCTTATCTTCTGAACTTTGTCTTTTTAAAAAGGGAATTGAGTAGAGTAGGAGAGATATGATAATCAAACTGTAAAACAAGAAAAAAAATAGCACAAATTAGTTTGGGCTAAAGAACCATCTGTTTAATAAATAAATTCATTAAATCCTAGTGAAGTGCAAAATCTGTAAGAAGGCCAGGCGTGGTGGTTTGTTCCTATGGTCCCAGCTACTCAGGAGGCTAAGGCAGGAGGATCATTTGAGACTAGGAGTTCAAGGTCAGCCTGGGCAACATAGGATAAGAACTGCCTCAAGAACATAAAACAAAGCAGAATCAGTAATGAAGTTCTCGAAATATTTGTAGCTAACTGGTTGGGGTTGACAGCTTTAACGGCATGTGATTAAGTAATGTGGTTTTCCTACACAGGTTTTACAGATCTGAGCTCTATTGAGAATATAAAGTGGGATGCTTTAATTTATATAATTTTTTTTCTTTTTTTTTTTTTTGCAGTGCTGGGGATTGATTTAATTTTTATAATTTTTATAATGTCTATGCGACTTATCAGAGTCAGGCATACTCATGGCATTTTTAGACTGCCACAGAAGCTTAACAGCAGGCAGGAGCTGGGGTGTGGCTCATTGTGCCTGTAGCATGTTTGAGGCCCTGGGTTCCATCCCAGGCACCAAACGACAAACAGTTACAGAGAATAGGAGAAAAAGCCAGTTGCTCTTGGAATTCACAAGTGGGCACAAGGGGCCTGCTGGGCACCGAGGACAGCAGCCAGGTGTGAGGGACAAGTCTGTGTGGAGTGGAGCAACTGGGGCTGCTCTTCTGACCACCTGCCCCGCATCTGTTCGGAGGGACAAGGCCCGTGTGCTTCTTTGGCTTGTGTGAGGGTTTGATGCCAGGCCCCAGCCCCTGCCCCCAGCCCGGGCCCACCCAGAGTAGGTGCTTAGGCAGGATGCTCCTTCCTCCTGTCACTGAGGGCTCACTGATAAGGGGAGGGGAGGGGCTGTAGCAAGCAGCCCAGGAACTGCGTGGCTGTGAATTGTCACAGAGGGTGGAGGAGGGGGAGGCTTCCCATGTGTGGAAGGACAGAACCTCTCCTCTGGCCTGACGGGGCTGTTCCGGGAGGAGGGACGGCACTGGGGAGCACCACATGAGGTGCATGGAGGTCAGGTGGTACCAAAGAAGCGCTGCCCAAGCAGCAGAGTGCCCAAGGCCTTCTCCACCTGCCAGTCTGCCAGCAGCCAGGGTCCCATGCCCCTGGATGGAGCCAGAGCCTGCTACAGAGCAGCTGCTTCATGCACGCGCTGAGGCAGGGGACCCGGGCCCCAGAGCCACCCCAGAAAGGGCCCCAGCGGCCGAGCTGTCTGGACTGCTGTGGTGAGGGGAGGTGACTAGCTGTGGAGACCCCTGGGCCCTCCCTCTGAGCCCTCCCCCCTCCGGAGGTGCAGGGCACCACCATGCCAGGCACGCTGCTGGCTTCGGGGCCACCATGCCCTCACAAGGCTTCTCCTGTCGTGTGAAGTGACACCAGGGCCACCTCCAAGTGATATCTGGAGGACGCGTGGGGTGGGGGCCATGCCCCCTGCTGCCAAACCCCAGGAGCCTGTGCCTGCAGCCCACAGACCCAGCTGCTGGATGCCATTCTTAGACTTCATTTCTTACGAATGCTCCAGGGCCCTGCCAGGGACACAGCTCGGCCACTGAGGCAGCCCAGGCAGGGGTACGGGAAGGAGCAGCCGGGAAGTAGCAGAGGTGGCCCTGGGCCAGGCCACAAGCCCTGCTTTTTGACCCCTCACCCAAGAAACCCTTTATCAGGGAGAGGGTCTGCAATCTCACAAGCTTGACTTAGCATGGAGAAACGAGCAGCCATGGCTCCTGTGGAAGACTCTAGAAGGCAGAACAAGATCAATCCCGTCAAACGTCACAATTTCTGGGTTTCAAATGTCTGATCACGTGGCTGCACACCTAACGAACAAGAAAACTCATTTATTTAGCACGATGTGTGTACCAGGCACTCTGCCAGTACAACCCACGAGGCTGCCGCCCCCTACTGGACACAGGAGGAAATGGCTCGCTGGAGGGTCCCAGCCCAGGCCTCTAGGTCCTGACCTCTGCCACCAAGAGATTTAAAAAGAAAAAAAAAAAAAAAAGTATTGTGTGTATTCAAGGTATACATACAACATATTCTGGGGTACGTGCAGTAAAAAGATGGTCACCATCTCAGTTACCTGCCCCCCACCTGTTTTGCTGTGGAAGAGTAGCTGAATCTGATAGCCAGGTGTGGTGGCGCACACCTGTAATCCCAGACTCGGGAGGCGGTGGCGCTGCAGTTCGAGCACGGCCTGGGCAACTCAGACGCTACCTCGAATCTCAAGAAAAGGGCTGGGGATGTAGCTCAGTGAAGTGCGCCTGGGTCCAAGCCCCAGTACCCAAAGAATAAAAATAAAAAAAAACAATTTAGGGTTTATCGGGTGAGGAGTGGGGAGGATCAAGTGGCATTAAGCCCAGGAAGGTAGGTGACGGGACTCCGGTCCTCCCTGGGGGCAGCGCAGGGGAGACGCTGGGTTCTAAAGCTGTGGGGTTTTGGGGTGAGTTCCCTCAACTTTGGCAGCCCGTTTCTTTGAATCTGTAAAGGGGGCGTTTCCTCCACAGTGCGACCCCAGTGGGCACAGGTGCCTGCACACAGTAGGGGCTTGCTGGTTGCCTTGCTGCTACCGCGTTCCCGAGAAGGTAGGGGACACTGAAGGCTGGCAGCAGGGAGGGACAGGAACCTCCACCTCACTGCACGCCCAGGGTGGAGGGCTGCTCTAGGGTGGGGCAAGAGAGTGCTCCCAGGGAGTCCCCTCCCGCCCGCGCCCACGGCTCCAGGTCCCCAGGTCCCCAGAGTCCCCCGTGAGAAAACACAACAACAGTGTGAACTGCGTCCCATTTTTTTTTTTTTTTTTTTTTTTTTTTCTTTTTTTTTTCCTTTTTTTTTTTTTTTTTTAAGTATGGAGGCTCAAGTATAAGATGTAGATTTTTTTTTTTGTTTAAGCTTTACAAAAAACAAAATAAAACAAAAAACTCCTTTTGCATTCCGTAAAAATTGACAGAAGAGCACCTGGCCAGAAGAGCAGGACGGTCACCCCACCCACACCGTGGTCTCCGCAGGACAGGGGCAGATCTGCGCAGGCCGCGAGGCCGCCTCTCCCTCCTCCCAGAGCCGGCCCTGTCCCCCGACCCCAGCCCCAAGCAACTCCCAAACACACGTGGAATCAGATTTCCAGTTTTTCTTCTATCTTTCACACACCACAGTTATTTCATAAAATTTTTTTGTTTTACATTTTTTACACCAATGTAACAAAAAGGTGGGGGTGGCCGACAGACAGTGTATTTTATGCCTATAAATGGGGGTGGGGAGGGGAGGAAGACGGGGCCCAGGTGAACAGAAAACACACGGTCTCTATGGAAACATGGAGCAAAATGTGGGAAGCAGGCCTCGGAGCCAGAGGAGGGTGTTTATGGGGCTTTATTCTCGGGGAGATGGCGCTGCGCGGTCGGTCGATGATGCAAGGTGTTACGTGACCTGCGGGGCGGGAGGGGACGAGGAAGGGAGCAGAAAACGAGTTTTCTAAGAAAGGAATCTAATGAGTGCATGGCGTGTCCGGTTAGCGCAAAGCCGAGGTTTAACACTGCTGCTTTCTCTTCAGCGCCTCCACCAGGTCGTTCTTAAGAGCTTCTTGTTTTGATTTGTCTGCAAAAGTCTGCACAGACCTGCAAGGGAGGAGAGGCGCTGTTAGCGAAGGCACGGGAGGAGGATGCGGAGCTCTGGCCACCAGGCTGGCATCCACCTTGGAGGAAGTGGGGTGGGCACAGGGCCACAGGTCATCTCTGCCCCGGCCTGTGGGTGACCTGGCCAGAGCAACCAGAACCCTAGCCACTCCTCTGGGCGCAGGCTGCAACGCCCTCCGCAACCAGGAGACTTCCGAGCACAATGTGAAGACTCAGCTACAGACCAGCGGCCCGATGGCAGGGACTCAGGCCAGGGCCAGAGAGGTGCAGACTCTGGGCCACGAAGTCCCCTATAAAGCTTCCCCTTGCCCCAGCCCAGCCCCACAGAGGAGGCTGGATGCTCCCCCAGCAAGTGCAGGGCTCAGCAGCACCCCAGGAACCAGGCTCCGGAACCGGCGTCTGCCTGTGCGCTGGGTCCCGGTCAGGGCAGCACAGAAGGAGCAGGTGCTTCTCGGCCTCTGCTGGGAGCGCTGCTGCTGTTAAATGGCCCAGAATATCCCTCAGCCCGGGCTCCAAGAGGCTGCCGGGATCTGCGGGGAAACTCTCCAGCAAAGCTAGAAACAGTCACGGTTTTAGGCATTTACAGTTCACAAAGTGCTTTTCACACACCGCATGTCATTCAATCCTCATAAGCGTCTTGGGGGAGTCTTCGCCATTATGAGCCCTAATTTATAGACAAGGAAACTGAGCTCAGAGAAATGCTCCCTGGCAATTCCTTGCAGGATCACTTGGTCAAATTTGCCCAACGTATTAGTTAACTAACTTACTAAGTTATTAATCACCGTGTAAGGGTTTAGAAGCGGTGGGGACAGGCGGGAGGGAGTGAGAGGGGCGGCGTGCTCAGCCAGGGCCTCGCTCCCTGTCCACCCACTGTGACCAAGTGGGAAGGGAGGCACTAGAAGAGGAGGCCCCAAGCAGGGCTGGAGAGGCCACAGCACCCCAGCCTGAGTCCTGGGGATGGTAAGAAGTGGCGTCGCTAAGACTGAAGCCACCGCACCACTGAAACAATCCCCACGAGAAACGCTGGCGTTTGGCTGATGCTGCCTATTGCCCCGAAATCTGCCAGGCCAGGGGGGCCGGGCACCATCCCAGTGGCCCCTGGCCTCCAAAGCCCAGCTGGTACCAGGGGCTTCCTCAGGGGCCAGGCGAGGACACCAGGCGGCAGTGCAGGGGCTCTCCTGGGAAAGAGCAGCTGAGTGCACCAGGTCTGCGCTGTGGCCAGCCCGCCGCCCCGCACAGGAACGGGCAGGAGAGGGCAAGTCAGGAGGCGCATACAGCAGGGGCTTCACCTCGCGGTAGAGCTGGGACAGTCATCTGCGAAACAGGCAGCACTCAGCAGGAGAAGCACTCTGGGCAGTAAGTCGGCCCGCCACCCACCAGGCTCTCCGTGCCTCTGGCAGGCGGCCAGGGACTGGCATGTCACAGCGCACTTAGGGGGCTTTCCTGGAGCACAGCCGGCCATCCGGAGGCCCGGCTCTGAGCCGCAGCTGCTGCCACTTTGGGCCTCAGCCTCAGGAGGGCGGCTCGCACATGCCCTGCCCAGCCCCACGGCAAGGCCCCGTGCCTCTGCTGGCCAAGCTGTCCATGTCCAGCCTGGACCTGGCGGGCTCTGCAGCCCACCGCTCCTGTTTCTAGGGGCAGCCTCCCTCTTCCTCCTCCTCCCTGGGTGCTGGCTGCTGCCACACATCTGCATCTTTCACAAGCTCCAACTGTGACTCTTGGCCTTGACCAACAGATTGCTCTCCTTTCCACAGCGCAACACTGAGGGTGACTGAGGCCACGCTGCTCCAGGCCCCTCAGGCTCTGGGGCCCAGGCGCTCCAGCAGGAGCCAGGCTGGCCAGGGGTCACAGACCTACCCTGCACTCCCTGCCCAGGGACTGGAAAGGAGACCACCCCTTCCAGGTCCATCTGCCACTGAGACGGGGCTTGTCTTGGTCCTGGACTCCCGGGAAAGCAAACAGGAGGACTGCTGGGCATCCACCAGAGCCAGAGACACCGCACCAGGCGGGTGGAAGTGGGCACAGGCCCTGCTCCACGGCTGGCAGGGCAGAGTACACAGGGCCTCTGTTAGTCACTGGACTGGGTTTCTTCAGGAGCAAAAACCCAAGCCACACATCCTCCCCACACCTGGCCTCCGCCCAGAGTGCAGAGCACACGCCACTCACACCGCAGGTGGCAGGTTACAAGGGGCCGAGGCTGCACGTTAATGTGGCTGCTCACCAGCGTGAGCGGACGCGGGGTTAGTGGTGGTTTAAACGGGTGCGCAGCGGCTGGACGGCGGGTGTTGGCAGGTTGGTGAGTCCTGTTTAGTGGGGTCTCACGCCTTGCGGGCAGGGTACCTGGATTGGCTTAGTTATCAGGCTGGATGTAGACCTGGCGCTGCGTCAGCACTTGAGAAAGCTCCCTCTGCAACTGTTTAAACTTGTGGTTGTCGGGGAGAGCGTCAAGAGATCTACAGAGAGTGTTCAGAGAGTGAAGCAGAGCAAGAGCAACGGCAACGCGAACGCGGTGCGAGCAGCGAGGGCACCGGCCGGGAGGGCCTCCGCCGCAGTCACCCCGGCGGCGTCCCAGCTCCCCACAGCTTGCCACGGCTCTTACTCCCTGCTGTGGTCTGGGGATGGTGGAACTTGGCCAGGTGCGACAGTGTGTGGGGTGCAGTTGGGGCAGCAGCCCAGGGGACAGGCCTGACTCCCAACCGCTTCCTGCCCTTCGGCCAGGAGGAAGCGTGGTGTCCGGCCCCCAGCACCACTGGGCTCTCACCTGCCACGGCCAGAAGGCAAGCTGAGGGTCCAAAGGGACGCCTCTTCTTTTCAGAACCGTAGAGCAGATGACTTAGAGCTGTCTCCCAGATAAACAAGGCGGGGCGCCACAGAGCCATGTCCTGCCTCGGCTGCTCCAAGGCCCCGCAGCCCCCTCCGGGCCCCTCCAGCCACGCCTGGAGCTGGCTGCAGAATCGAGCACAGACATCACCAGACCCTCTGACCCATCAGCACCCTGCCTCCTGGACTGGACGAGGGTGGAGAGGTGTGTGGAAGGTCACGCCGCCCAGGATGACAGGGTTTGGAGAAGATCCGCCTCCTGACTCCAAGGCCAGAGCTCCCTCCTTGGTGGCTGCCTCTGCCCCCAACTGGATCTGTCTCCTGCTCAGACCACCACGGACCCAGAGTCTCCAGTCTGCGGCCTCTGCTTGGCCCACACGGCACAACTCAGGGTGTGAGGTGAGTGGGGGGGACAGCTCAGGACCCGGCAGAACACGCAGAGCCGCTGGGGTCTTCTCCTGGCCGAAGGGGCTCTATCCAAATGCCACACTGAGGCCCTCGACCGCAGCAACCAAGGGCCCAGGCGTGCTCCAGATGGGCCTGACGCCGAGAGGCCAGGCTCCAGGGATGAGGGCACCAAGGCTGCTAAGGTAAACGAGCCCAGAAACAAAGTGGTGGGGCCGGAACCCAGAGTCGCCGAGTGTGACCTCCAGGGTGCAGCACCTTCTGGAGCATGCACTGCGATCCCAGAGGGAGGGGACTCTTGCCCCATCGCACAGCGGGTGAGGGAGGTGAGGCCCCCGTGGCACAGCTATTCACTAGCAGACCTAGGACTCAAATCTGTGTCTTTGGTTCCAAAACTTCTAATTTTTGGCACATTACCTCAGCCCGTTGACGATGTCCTTTGTTTTCCCAAAGTAGATCTCGTTCAGTGTACTTCTGATTTTGTTTTCCATGTCCTGGGGAGGGAGGGAGGGAGGGAGGTAAGCCAGGCTGCCAGCAGTCGGGAAGGAAGCCTGGGGCCCACACCCACCTGCCAGCGGCCCAGCCTGCAGTCCCCACCGTGGCCATGGGGGGGCGGCGCACGACCACACCAGCGTGGAGCCGGCTCTGGCTGCCAAGACCCCACCTACGACTTGTGCTCTGGCCCTTCGGTCCTGTCCTGGAGGAAGCCCATCCTAGGGTTGGCGGCCAACTCTGACCATTATTGGGAGTCGGTTGGAAGCACATCACCACCCCTCGCCTGGCCACCACTTCTGTGAACAATTCCGTGAAACCTGAGCGCACTTCCCCCAAACCCCCCAAACAACGTGGTGACAGGGGAGGCCAAGGCCGCAAGGGAAGCTGCTCCAAGGCCGCCAGTGCTCCAGGCCTGTTTCCTTCCTGAGCCCAGGTCTCCGTTCACAGCCAGTTGGGAGACAGGACTAAGCACTTCCTGGAGCTCCTGGGGAGGCGGGGAGGTGCCTGGAGCCCAAGTCCCGCTTGCGTTCAAATCACAAGGCTCAGAAAACCTAGGCAGGGCACCGACGAGCAGTGCCCTGCCAGCAGCGGGGGGTGGCACCAGCTGGGGGGCTGTCCATGCTGTGCAGGAGGGAACAGAGCCCGGAGCTCGGAAGCCCACTCACCTCTACCAGGCGCCCAATGTTGGCTATGTGTGGGGAGCAGTCGCTCACAGTTTCATCCTTCTCCATCTGAAAGAGACGGACATTCCTGCAGGTCAGAGAAGGCAGATCCGGCTGCGGGCCCATCTGAGGCTCGCCAAGGGCCCACTATCCCCACCGGGGGCCAGCTGCAGGTGTAAGGCCACTTTTCTAGTACAATGACTGAAGCGCAGGTCGTCAGTAGCCCAGCCAGCAAAAGCCCCGAGGCCCTATTTCAGGAGAACATTTTTTGCTGCCTTGGGAGGAGTAGATACCTCCCACGCCAGGGCAGGGAGGGCGAGGGGGACCGGCTGTGCCAGGCACTGGCTCGTCCAGGGTCAACCAGAAAGCGCACCAGGCCTGTTTACACAATCTCCAGCAGGTACGGGCACAGGCTGCCTGCCACAGGTTTGGGACCTGGTGCCACGGGAAAACCTTGGGGCCACACCACAACTACTCTGCAATGGCAGCTACAGGATGCCATCTGCTGGAGGCCCTGGTCAACAGAAGTGTAGCAGAGGATGATGTGACTTGCCCACAGCCCCATGGGCAGCGAAGGCAGGACCTGGGTCCAGCACCCAGGCTCCCGCCTCCTCTTCCTTTGTCCAGGCAGTCAATTCAACCCCGTAAGCAACACTGAGTGTGGAGAGACAGGAGGCAGGTGGGGAGCAGGAATGGGCCAACCCAACTGGAGCACCTGGCCACCAACTGTGGGCTTTCCCTGTGGCCAGCCTCCCTCATCGGAGATCTGCCTGTTGCATACCTCCCCCGCTGTGCGGAGTAGGATAACTACATAAATGCTCAACTTATCAAAGTCACTAGACTGAAGATAAGGGCACCCTGCTGTTGAAACTTTTTTTTTAAGGGGGGCACTAGGGACTGAAACTCAGAGGTGCTTAACCAGACAGCCATATCCCAGCCTTTGTATATTTTGAGACAGGGTCTTGCTAAGTTGCTGAGACCGGCTTTGACCTGGCTTTGATCCTCCTGCCTCAGCCTCCTGAGCTGCTGGGATTATAGGGGTGCGCCCCACTGCCTGGTTTGCATAAAATCTGAGAGCCAAACAAGTAATTAAGAAGCGGAAAGAAGAAGAGTATCAGGACAGGCGTGGGGTGTGACGGTGTGCTCAGAGGTCCACGACTGTGTGCCACCTGCTTCTGCCCGTGTTCCTCAGGGAAGGTGACTGCAGGCCGCAAGGTCTAACAGAGCCAGGTAAGCAGGGGCTGAAGCAGCAGATGGTTGGGCAGAGGGCGGCAAAGAACCAGGGCACTTTGATATCAGGCCTCAGAGGTCAGATAAATCTGGCAGGCCACACCAGTCCTTGAAAATGATGGCTGATGGGTAACCTGAGAGAAGCAGGGATGCTAGAGGAGGCAGTGCTGACCCACTACCCCAAAAGACATCGGATTGGGGTGAGGGCCTGTCTATAACCCCAGGGAAAGGCTGAGACAGGAGGATTGCACGCTTGAAGCCAGCCTCAGTAACTCAGTGAGACCCCATCTCAAAATAAAAAATAAAGAGGGCTGTGGATGTGGCTCAGAAACTAATCCAGACATTGACCCCCGCCCCAGATGAGGTGTTGCTATGCTGCCCAGGCTAGCCATGAACTTGTGCCCTCCAGCATCCGCCTCCTGAGTAGTGACCACAGCCAGCAGGCACTGGGTTTTAGGAGTGCCATGGACAATTCAGAGTTCATCCACTTAAAAATCGAGGTGTGAGGGCTAGGGATGTAGCTCAGTTGGTAAAGTGCGTGCCTCGCATGCACAAGGCCCTGGGTTCAATCCCCAGTACACAAAAAACAAACAAAAAGCCCAAACTGAGGCGTGAGGGGAGAAATGGGGGGCCATGCGGCAGGACGCTATTAGAGGGGTCCAGTTTACTGAGCGACAATCTGGAGTCCGTGGCCTTGCGAGGCCCTTCCCAAGTTAGGAGACTGAACCTCTGCAGAACCAAGATGGCCATCAGCTGAGGGCTGGTCAGACGCAGAAGAGGGGGGCGCAGGGTGATGGGCTTCCCACCCGCGCACTGCCGGTCCCGGCCTGTCCTGGGTGCTCTCTGGCGAGTGATCCCAGAAGACTGCAAAGACCCCTAAAGTGGAGCAGGGCGAGTGCTCAGGAACTCGATGGCGGTGGCCTCAGGTCTAACCCCCTGGCCCAGCCTGCCTTTGCAGGTCGTCTCCCTCAGCAAAAGCCTATTGCCAGGACAACTGGCTGGTGTTCTGTTGAACAGGACCCAGTTTCATGCTCAGAGGAAGGAGGGTGCTCCATCCGCTGACCCCCCCTTTTAAAAATATATTTTTAGATGTTGATAGACCTTTATTTTATTCACTTGTTTATGTGCGGTGCTGAGAATCAAACCCAGTGCCTCACACATGCTGGGCAAGTGCTCTGCCACTGAGCCACAGCCCCAGTCTCCACCAGCCCCTTTTTAACAGGATTTTTTGGACCTGCTAGGGTGGCTGTGTTCTCCCTCCACACAGAAGTGACCACTAGGCCCAGGCCAGGCTGCTCAGAGTGGCTCCGAATGATCCTCGTGAACTATGTCCTAGCACTTCGCCTTCCTCCTGCCCCAGCTCTACCCACAGGGCAGATTCCTGCTCTCCCTGCCCCTCGGGGCCCACTGTATGTGTGTTTGGGGGGGTACTGGGGACTGAACCCAGGGGTGTTCTACAATGGCCCCTTTCTGTTTTGAGACAGGGCCTTATTCAGAAGCTGAGGCTGGTCTTGAACTTGCGATTGCCCTGCACCACTGTGCCCAGCCTAAAGGCCCATTTTAAATGAGGACCAGCAGTCCAAGGTCAAGGCAAGGAGCTCATCACCAGGGTAGGTCAAGTCATGCCAGCAACTCAAACTCTTGGTTCCCATTTTTGTGCTTCAGAGTCAAGAGCGACCTTCTGACAAAAGAAAAGCTGAAACCCCTGGACAATCAAAGGAAAAAAAAAAAAAAAAAGGCTGGTGGGGATGGGCAGGTGAGGGCAGCGTGCGGGACCTGGCACCGACTCCCCTCCACACCTGGCCGGGGTCAGTATGCTGGCAGTGCTGACCCACCAGAAACAGAACTATTTTTGCAATGCCTATATTATTACATCCTTATAAAAGTGGTTTGCCAGAAGGAAAACATTTTTATGTGCTGTGGCCTCGCAGACGTTCCACAAGGTGGTTCCAGCTGAGTCTGGAGTCAGAGCCCAGACTGCAGAGCCCCAACAGGACGCTCTCCTCTGCTCCGGGAGCCTGGGATGGGGACGAAATGCGCAAGCGCTTGGACAATGACAGCTGTTCCCCTGGGAAGCAGGCACGGGGTCTCCCACCGATGCAAGGCAGGAGGCGGCTCCCATGGGGCCTTGAGGCCCTGCGATGGAGCCGGGGGAGGGTCTCGGCCTGTCTCCCTCCACCTCACACTAAATGACACACAGAAAACAGAGCTGGGCCTGGCAGGGCGGCAGCTCTCAGTGCTCGTCCAAACAAAGTTCCATTCCCAAGGCCGTTCTGGCCCCCGGTGTCCTCCTGGTGACCAAGCTGTGCTGCGGGCATGAGGCTGGTTTGGAGGCCGGGACAAACTGCCGCCAAGCCAGAGGCAGTGATCAGACAGCAGGTGATCCCGAGGCAGGTGAGGCGTGCCCAGGGTAGGAAAAGGGCACGTGTTCTGGGAGACCTGTGGCGGCAGCAACAGCTGCTCCTACCGAGGAGAAAATGTGCGGCAACTGTAAAAGCCTTCCAAGTGGACATCGCCAAGTCCACAGGGTACACCTGCGTCTCAGGGGAGTGAAGCGGCTGGGCCTGGTCACAGCTGGAAAGCACAGGGCGAGGCCCTGAAGGCTGGCCTGGATGATTCCCGAGCCTGTGACCTTCCCCGAGACCCCTCTGCTATTTAATCTGCACTCTTACTGGAAGAGCTGAAAGCAAACCACAACTGGGCGCAGAAATTCCAAGCAGGGTCTCTCCCTGCCTCGTCCACTCCCGCCCTGTCCTCCACAGAGAGGGAAGGGTGCAGGGAGGAAGCCCAAGGCTGGGTCAGCCCACCCAGGTCACTGGACAAACGCCCACCCAGTCTTGGAAGCCCCAGTGCCCGAGTGTCACCACCCAGGCGACCTTGTGAACACAGGAGCTGCCAAGGCGGTGCCCTGGCAAGCACAAGCTGCCAGACCTGCCCTGAGCCAGGCCCAGCCACCCTGGGCACCCTCCAGCTGGAAGCACCGACCAAGGGCTTTGTCCCCCTTATGACACCTCACTGCCTGGCTTAAGCGCCAAGCCCCAGTCTCGGAGGGCTTTCCTGCTGGGCTCCAGGGACAAGTGCCATGACTGGATTTCACAGTCCGGAGACATGTCGGGGCTGCCGCCGGCTGGCGGGAAGAGAGCTCCGCTTGCAGACGCCCAGCCTGGTCGCCCATCTGACTGCATGTCCCACCTGTGTCTGTCGAAACATTTTTAGAATCTCAAAAAAATATCAGCCGCACATCTGCAGGCCCTCCCTCCCTCAGACGGGAGACGTGGCTCTCCTGGAGATTCAGCCTGCCTCCTTCCCAGTCCCCGCGTCCCACGGGAGAAGCCAGCTCCCAGGGCAGCTTCCTCTCGACCCGTCGGTACCTGGCGCCTGACACTTTCCATGGGCTCCATGACTTGCCACTGGGGCCTCTGGCAGTCTGCCGGGGCACCTTCTGCCCACCTTCCCTTACACGCGCCCTCTGACCTTGGCAGGAGGGCTCCACGCGGCCCTAATGACCTTGCCCGAGGCCTGCGGCTCACCTTCCCGGCAGCCCACAGCTGTGGGGATTTGCCAACGCACTTTATCTGCTTCGTTTTCTGACTGATGTCCCTGAGACGACTCTGGAGGAGGTAACAAAGGCCACTGTGTGGGTGGGTGGGCTGGGCACAAGCTCACAACCGTGTGTCTTGGCCGGCTGGGAAGTGAGCTGCCATTCATCAGTGACAGGCACCACCGACAACAGCCTTCAGCTCATTCACTTGTGCTCCCATAAGCCACCCAACTAAGGAGAAAGGGGCGGGCACAGGCCAATTTGGAACTCCCCTGGGAAGGGACCCCTGAGGAGAAGCACCAGCAACCTTCCTCCACACGCCTGCAGATGGGGCTGGGAGTGCCTGGGGCCACACACGGGCAAGGGCCCTGGGACCAGGCTGCTGCTGGGGGAGGAGGTGTGACACTGGAGGATGGGGACACTGCTTGGCCTTGCAGGTCTGCACCCAGCACTGAGGGTCTGGTGAGGCAAACACATGGCCTCCCACCTCAACACTGGGGGTGGGTGTGGGGTGCTGCTGAGGAGGAAGGGGCCCACTCTGGTCACTGAGGGCCGCACAGTACAGGAGCAAGAAAGACCCCCCAACCCATCGCTCACACCCTGGGGGTCACTTGGCCCTGATGGTTCTGCTCCCAAACACCTCCCATCCTGGGGCTCCCGCTCAGCACCCCTTCCTTCCCTGGTCTCACCACTGGCTCCAGCGGCCACCCACCTCTTTACTGACCTCCTCGCCATAGGCTCATCTCCTGCAGCCCTCTGAGGGCTGCCCAGCCCAGGCCATTACCTTTCTCCTGTCAGCTCGGCTTCCATGCCAGTTGGCAGAGCCATGGCCTGAAAATGCAAATCTGCTCACACCGCTGACTCCCTAAAAAAACAAACTCGAACCCTCCTCTCCTCACTCCCTCGGCAGCGAGTACACCTCCTGGGGTCAACTGGTTTCTCAGACACCGCAGGGCAGTGTCCTGTCTATACTAAGCTCACTGGTGTTTACTTAGCAACTACTGAATGGCAGGCACGGGGGACAGAGACTGAGACCAAGAGAGCGGCGTGGCAGAAAGCAGCACAGATGTGTATTTTTGTCCGACAAGTCTGGGTTCCAATCCTCTCTGCCCACCACTGGCCAAGGCATCATGGGCAAGTTATTCAGCAGCCTGAGCCTCTGTCTCCTCGCCTGTTCAACGGGAGGGGCAACTCCACCTCGCGTACAGTCTAACCAGAGACGGCCTGCACAACCACGCGTGTTCTCCATGAATGACTGATCTGCTCAACTTTCCTGGAACCCCTTCGCCTCCATCCAAGGCAACCGCAGACATTTTTCCAGGGCTCACCTGGGACTCGTGGCTAAACCCCTCACCTCTTGTTTCCCTGCCTGCTCAGAAGCTGCGCATCATTAACTTGGACTTGTCTACCTCACTGCTCCCCACCCCCTTTTATAGTTACTTACGTTGGAAACGAGCCCCAGCTTTCCTGCAGCCTGGTGAATTGTGGGATTGGCCATAAGGATGACGACAGAGCATGAATTTCCTCATTAAGCCCCCAGAGCGAAAGGCAATGCAAACAAGGCCTGTGGCCCCGCCAAGGTGTGCTGAGGACAGGCACTCACTAGGCCCGCCTGGCTTGGCAGGAGCCCCTGCACAAGGCAGGCCGGAACCAGATGCTGGCCATGGCTGACAGCTCTGATTTAAACTATTAGGAAGGCTGAGGATTAAATATTTGTCCAGGTCACTGTACACCGGGTGGAATTATAAACAGCTCAGAGCGGTAAGTGATGCAGGAAGCAGTCTCCGGATACAGATTTAGGGTTTTCCACCCACTCCCAGGCCAGCTCCCTGGGGGCTCTACTGGCCTTGCCAGTCAGTGGCCCCTGGAAGGGGAGGCTCTGTTTCCATGCAGCAAGATGGACTCCACCCCAGAGCACACTAGTGCTTGCTTCTGGGACTGGGTGGGGACAGCCTTGCCCGGAGGCCAAACAAGGACACCCCATGCTCCCTCTGGCTGCTGGCTCCCTAACATAGCAAAGACCCTGACACAGTGGTGCATGGGAGAGCCTGAGGCCCACAAGTTGTCTGAGGTCCACGTGCGACTCAGGTGTGCCTGCCAGCACCTGCTGGCACGACCATTCCTTTTTAGATGCACAGTGAAGCTGTGGCCACTGGCGGAATACAAATTTGCTTAAAAGATTCATTGAACTGACCCTTTCTGCCATATTCTTTTGCTATTAAGAGTCATCAGCTGGGAAGCCGGCATCACACTGATACCAAAACCAGATAAGGACACATCAAGGAAAGAAAATTGCAGGCTGATATCTCTGATAAACTTTGATGCAAACATCTTTAATAAAATATTAGCAAATTGTATTCAACGACATGTTAAGAAGATTATGTATCATGACCGAGTTGGTTTTATCTCAGGGATACAAGGATGGTTTAACACATGCAAATTAATAAATGCAAATCATCACATAATTAGAATTAAGGACAAAAATCACCTTGATAAACGCAGAGAAAGCCTTCAAAAAAATTCAGCACCCATTTATGACTGAAACACTGAAGAAACTAGGTACAGAAGAAACCTCATAAGAGCTGTAACCCAAAGTCAACATCAAGGCAAATGGGGAAAAATCAGAAGCATTTCCTCTAAAACCTGTAACAAGATAAGAATGTCCACTCTCACCACTCCTATTTATTTAGTATGGTACAAGAAATTCTAGCCAGAGCAATCGGACAAGAGAAGGAAATAAAAGGGATAAAAACAGGAAAGGTACAAGTCAAATCACCACTGTTTGCAGATGCTATGATCCTATACCTAGAAGATCCAAAAACACCAAAATGCTGCGAGAGCTAATAAGCACATTCAGCAAAGCAGCAGGTTACAAAATCAACACACCAATGATCGTATACCTATAACAGATCTGCTGAGAAAGAAATCACGAAAACAATCTCATCATGATAACCCCAAACACAAAAACAAACAAAACCCAGGAATAAATCTATTAACAAGGAAGTGGAAGACCTCTATAATGGAAACTACAGAACACTGAAGAAAGAAAACTGAAGAAGGTACAAGAAGATGATAAGACCTCCCAAGTTCATGAATAGGCAAAATTAATACTGTTAAAATGGCCATACTACCAAAAGCAATATACAGATTAGGTACAATCCCCATCAAAATACCAATGACACTCTTCACAGAACTAGGAAAAACGGCCCTAAAATTAATTTGGAAGAATAAAAGATGCAGAATAGCCAAGCAATTCTCAGTCAAAAAAGCAACACTGGAGGCATCATAATACCTGAATTCAAATTATACTAAAGAGCTACAGTCACAAAAACTGCATGGTACTGCATAAAACAGACACACAGACCAATGGAATGGAATAGAAGACACAGAGACAAACCCACACATACAGAGTCATCTGATCCTTGACAAAGGTGCCAGAAACATTCATTGGAGAAGAGACAGCCTCTTAACAAATGGTGCTGGGACAACTGGTTATCCACATGTAGAATGACGACATAGACCCTTATCCCTCGCCCTGCACAAAAATCAACTCAAAACTGATCAAAGACCCCGGAATCAGACCAGAAACTCCATGACTCCTAGAAGAAAATGTAGGGCCAGTACTCCAGCATAGAGGCACAGGCAATGACTTTCTCAGCAGGACCCCTAAAGTTCAGGACATAATGCCAATAGTTAATAAATGGGTTGACATCAAATTTAAAAGCTTCTGCACAGCAAAGGAAATAAAGCTACAGAATGGGAGAAAATCTTTGTGAGTTACTCTTCTGACAGAATTAATATCCAGAATATATACAAAACTCAAAAAATTTAACAGCAAAAAACCCCGACCAAGGAATCCACGGGCAAATGAACCAAACAGACACTTTTGCAAAGAAGAAACACAAATGGCCAAAGAATATATAAAAAAATGTTCAACATCCTTAGCAATTAGGGAAACGCAGATCAAAACCACACTGAGATTTCACCTCACAGCAGTCAGAACAGCAGCCATCAAGAATATAAACAACAGCTGGGCACGGTGACACATGCCTGTAATCCCAGCGGCTCAGGAGGCTGAGGCAGGAAGATTGTGAGTTCAAAGCCAGCCTCAGCAAAAGCAGAGTGCTAAGCAACTCAGTGAGACCTTGTCTCTAAATAAAATACAAAACAGGGCTGGGAATGTAGCTCAATGGCTGAGTAGCCCCCGAGTACACAAATAATAAACCCTGTGGAATGCCATGTAGTAATACTTCTCGTATGTTGAACTTATGAGTACGGGGGTATGACCCAGCAAGCTCACTAGTAGTTATACAAGCAACAGAAATATGCTCACTGAATGGTGTGCACTGGACTGTACATGGCACTATTGGAAATATCCCAAACTGGAAACTGTCCCAATGCCCACCACCTATAAAGGAGTAGAGTAGTCAATTGTGCTATGTTCCCACAACGCAATGTCTACAACAAAGAGAAATGAATGATCTACAGCTTTTCACAATGATGTTCATAAACATGTTGAGTAGAGGATGGAAAAAATTCCTTTATAAAGTTATGTAAGTACAACTGCACTGTTAAAAGGTCAGGAGAATGTTTACAGAGGGTGGGAGAGGGGGTGACTGGAACGAGACACCATGGAAGCTTTTGGGGTGGTGACAGTCATTATTCATCTGGGTTTACTTTGCATGGATGTACTGAGTTGGTGATGATTAATGCAGCTGTACAATTATCTGTGCACTCTGCTATATGCTTATACCCAGGGAGGGAGTAATTGCAGAGGGGCAAGAGGAAAAGTCATAGGGACATAAATTAATTGTAGGATGGATTCACAGATGTGAACATGTCAAGACAAATCAAGGCGCACACTTTAAATATGTGCACTTCATTGTACATTTATGTTTCAATAAATTTATATAAGTTAAACCACCTTGAAGGCCAAGACCTTGGTGTCATATCTACAGATGTCTTCACCCAGGATGAAAATGCTGGCCGGTTTTCTTCTAATTCTTTCATCCTTTCAGTTTTACCTTCTATTTGTAATCTCTGTGGAATACATATCTTAGGACCTATGGGGATGTGGACAGTGAAATGAAGATTGCTCACTGGCGCCTATCATCCGCCATTTGCCTGTTTGCCTGCCTCTTGCCTGCCCATCACCTGCCTTTCACCTACTCATCACCCACTGCCCAAGGTCCACCTAGTGATGGTCCACCAGTAGCCCGCAGACCGACTGCAGACCACCAGCGAATCGCCAGTTGCCTGCTGTTTCCTGGAAGTCCACTGTCACAGTACCTGCAAGATTGGCTACACATGGCTGCCACCGTTTTGAGACAACAGCCAGGACCTGCAGGAACCCTGGCCCCACCGACTGCACCCTGCCTTCAGGATCCCCGGCTCAACTGACCATGCCCCACCTCCAGGACCCCTGGACTGACCACACCCACGTCCAAGCTGCAGCTCCCCATTTGCCAACACATTTGGAAGCCAGTGCAGCCATCTTGGATTATCCTAGAAGCAGAAATTCCCATCTTTAAGTGGGGCAAATCCCATCCTGAGATGCCTACTGGAGACTGGCAGCTCACTGTCAGGTACCTCTCATACATCAGCCTACTGAAGACTGGGAGGTTTGAATACTATGACTGTTATAGTGTAAGTTTTTTTTCTCCTTTTTGAAAAATTTTAAGTTTTTATTTCTTTATTTTTCTTGCTCTATTTTCCTTTTGTTTATCTGTTTCCTCAGAATCTCTTTCTTCCTTTTTTCATGCTAACAACCAACTTATTTTGATTATACTTTCATTCTGTCTACGATCTAGAACTTCTATATGCTCTTTTCTTATAACATTAACAGTTACATCCTATAACCCTCCCCATCCTCTTTGTCCTCCATTAGAAACTGCAGACCTTATTGCAAATCTATTCATTATATTGTAGATAATAACTGAACTGTTCCTCTCTATTATGACAATATTGTTAACATCTTCATAGGGGCTATTTGGTTTAGGGCTGCATATTGTCTGTACTGGGTGCTGCTAATATTGATCTCCCTCTTAAAGAAGAGGTTTTAGAAACCTGTAGGGTCACTATAAGCCTACAGGGGGGAAACTTCAACACCCCAGATCTGCACTGCTAGTTGGGAAGATACGTGAACAACATGAAAAAACAAGGAAGGGAAATGTTCCAAACAAACCTAGATTCTATATTAATAGAATCCAGTGACAGCATGGTAGAAGAAATGCCAGAAAAGGAGTTCAGAATATACATAATTAAAATGATCTGTGAAGTAAAGGATGAGATAAGAGAGCTAATGATCACTCCAACAAGCAACGGAAAAAGCAACTGCAGGAAGCAAAAGATCATTTCAACAAAGAGGTAGAGATTTCTAAAAAAAAAAAAAAAAAAAGAACAGAAATCCTTGAAATGAAGGAAACAATAAACCAAATAAAACACTCAATGGAAAGCATCAACGACAGCATCACCTGGAAGACAGAACCTCAGACAATGAAGACAAAATATTCAATCTTGAAAATAAAGTTGCCCAAACAGAGAAGATGGTAAGAAATCATGAAAGAAACCTCCAAGAACTATGGGAAATCATGAAAAGACCAAATATAAGAATTATCGGGATTGAGGAAGGCACAGAGATACAAACCAAGGGAATGAACAACGTATTCAATGAAATAATATCAGAAAATTTCCCAAACCTGAAGAATGAAATGGAAAATCAAATACAAGAGGCTTACAGAACACCAAATGCACAAAATTAAACAGATCCACACCAAGGCACATTATAATGAAAATGCCTAACATACAAAATAAAGATAGGATTTTGAAAGCTGTGAGAGATAAGCATCAGATTACATATAGGGGGAAAACAATACGGATAGCAGCAGATTTCTCAGCCCAGACCCTAAAAGTTAGAAGGTCCTGGAACAATATATTTCAAGCTCTGAAAGAACTTGGTTGCCAACCAAGAATCCTATACCCAGCAAAACTAACCTTCAGATTTGAAGACGAAATAAAATCCTTCCATGATAAACAAAAGTTAAAAGAATTTATAAATAGGAAGCCTATACTATAGAACATTCTCAGCAAAATATTCCATGAGGAGGAAATGAAAAACAACAATGTAGTCAGTAAATTTATTAAAAAAGTTTTTTTTTTTTTTTTTTTTTTTTAATACAAACAGTAATGAATGCTGGAGAGGATGTGGAGAAAAAGGGGGGACTGTAAATTAGTACAACCACTATGGAAATCAGCATGGTAGCTCCTCAAAAGCCTAGGCATGGAACCACCCTATGACCCAGCCATATGACTTTGGTATCTATCCTGAAGAGTGACAGTCATCATACTACAGGTTTACAGCAGCACAAGTCACAACAGCCAAATTATGGAACCAGACTAGGTGTCCGTCAATGGATAAATAAAATGTGATACATATACACAGTAAGTTTTATTCAGCCATAAAGAAGAATGAAATTATGTCACTTTGCAAATGGATGGAACTAGAGAATATTAAGTGAAATAAGCCAAATTCGGAAGGTCAAGGGTCATTATGTTCTTTCTCATATGTGGAAGTTAGAGAGGAAAAGAAAAGAAAGGTGTGGGGGTGGAGGGAAATTTCATAAAGATCGAAGGGAGACCAATAGAAGAAGGGAACCAGGGGAAGAGAGAAGGGGAGGGAGCAGGTGGTTTATTGAGGAATGAGAGTGGCCAAATTATATTGCTATATTGCAAACATGTATGAGTATGTAACAAATTATATGTCACACCATTATGTGCAATTATAATGCACCAATAAAAAATAAGGGAAAAAATAAGAGCTATCATCCAGGCATAGTAGTATGTGCCTATATTTCCAGCAACTTGGAATGCTAAGTTTGAGCCAGCTGGGCAATTCATACAGAGACCCTTCTTATTTTGAAAAATAATAGCACCAGTAGTCAAACATCCCTGGATTCAACCCCTAGTACTGCTCCCTGCCAAGCTATTAAAAGTACAATTATCTTTTGTATGTATGTGTGGTGCTGGGGAGGTAACCTAGGGTTCCATGCTAGGCATGTGCTAGCATCCCCAGCCCCAAGTATAGTTATTGATAGAAAGTCTTCTGATGCTGAGGGGATGCGCACACTGAGGAGCCAGAACTCCAGGACAGGACGGCGGCAGGCAGCAGGCTCACTCCAGAAGCTCCCCAGACGTGCCTCCGCCAGCCCGACCTCCCTGAGGCCGAGCGCTGTCGGTTCTGAGCCAAGCTGTGCCCCGTGTGCTCTTTCCCCTTTACACACAGCTTCCTGCTGCACTACATGGGCCCAGGTGAAGTCCTCTCAGGGCATGGAAGGCTCCTGAGGGTGTCAAGGTCTTTAACATGGAATTTCCCTTTGAAAGGAGGTCAAGAGTCTTGACCCACATAGATTCTTCCAGCAGTGTCTAGTGCTGACCCTGAGAGCAGTCATCGTGAGGGACGCAGAGCCTTCCCGCCAGGCTCCAAGCTGTATCTTAGATATAGGCTAGAGGGGACATCTTGGGGCCTAGTGATACCCAAAGAAGAGACAGATGAGAGAAACGGACAAGTGGCATTTCTCAAATGTACTGTTCGTGTAGAACTCCCTTGAGAATTTTGTTAAAATGCCAGATCCTGAGTTGACAGGCCTAGGTGAGGCCCAAGATGGCTGCATTTCTAACAAGCTGTTCAATGACATTGACACTGGTCCTCAGACTAGGCCGAGGCAGGAAGATGCAGAGACCCTGAGCAGTCCTGGCCACAGGGATGCCAGATGGGGCAGGGCACCACCTCTCAGAGCACGACACGTTCCTGGAGCACAGGGAGAGGAGAGCCGGGTGAGTGAGAAGAAACCACGCCAAGCCTCATCCTGCTGCTGCAGGCAGCCAGCTGGGAAGTGGCAGGCACGAGCAATGCCTGTAGCTCAGAGGGCCCTGATCTGAAAACCGACGTGGAGCTACAGCTGGCCAAATGTGCTCGACCCAAGTGGGGAGCAGTGCTTGCCTATCCGGCAGGTCAGCTCTGAGGCTGGGTGCTGTGGACACTGGCAAGAGGTTGCCAACGGAACTCTACCTGTCTGGTCAGGCTGCCTCCGAGGTTCATGGTGCCCGAGCCGGATTTGTTGGTTTGCAGCCACAGCATCACCGTGGAGGTCAACTTGTAATGGGCAGTGCGGCCACTGGACTTCTCCTGGGGGGATGAGACAGGGATCAGAACCAGGGTGCAACCCAAGCTGAGGAGGGTCTGGTGGCCCCCAAATTCAGGGTCCCCCTCACATGCCCCTTCCTGGGTAATCATGGCAGCACCACCTTCCTTAAAAATCCCAAATGGCTTTTGAAGGGGCAGGTCCTGCATTCAGTTTATTAAGTTCTTCTGGAATCTTTATCTTTAATGGTCACCTGATTAATCGCCATCTGGGCACTGTTAGGAATCACCAGGGGTTTTCCCCTCATGGGAATATCTGCTGGACAACGGGGCAGCACTGCTAGCGTGGCATCTGTGCTGGGCCGTACCTGCACTTCCACCACGTGGATGGAGTCCCAGCAGCCTTTGATCTTCTTTGATCCGTCTCCAGCCTTCTTTATGAGGATCACTCCAGCAAAGCCGTGATCCAGATCCCAGAGGTAGACAGATGAGACACCGCCTTCAAAATACCTGCAAGAGACAGGCCCAAGTGTCCATGAGAGGCCAAGAGGAGTACAGATGGGCTTAGGAATCATAAAGATAAACTCGAATTTGAGCTCTGTGTGTCAAGCTCACTACACTTCTCTGGGCTTCAGATTCGGCCCAGATAAAGGGTTCATCACAGACCACCGATGGAAGCCCCTGCTGCTGAAGCAGGCCTTACTGCAGATGACTGTGTCTGATATTTCTGCCTTTGGGAGAAGGGAAATGGGAAGCACAGCAACACTGGCCTCCCCAGCCAGGCCAAGGCTCCTGTTGGCGGCAGGGGAGCTTGTTTGTTTTCGCGCTAGGAATCGGATCCGAGGCTTGCACAGCCAGGCAGTGCTCTACCTGAGCCACATCCCGAGCTCCTGTGGGTTCTCTAGAGCGACTTGCTACAAACCCTAGCCAGAAATGAAGGCTACACTCAGGATGAGAGCTCCCTCCTCAGCGCCAAGTCAATATGGAAAGCCCCCAATTATGATCAAGGGAAGAAGGAAAGAAAAGGCCAGGAGGAAAGTCCATTAGACTGGGATCCCAAACCCAAGGACCAAGGTGACTGCTGTGGCTGAAGGAGCTGCCCCCCACAGCGGTCTAGAGGACAGAACCAGCTGCCTTGGCACCTCAACTCTGCTGGCAACAATTCTGTTCTGAGAACCACGGGTCTCTCTTTACCAGAAAGTCCAGGGCCTCTGGATCCCAACTAAACCCCGAGTGGACAGTACAGCAGGCACCTTGGGGAGCAGGCCAAGAGGGCTGGTACCCCCTCACGGGACCTCAGGCCTGACAGCCTGGACTGGCCACAGGTGCAGACCAGGCAGGACACATGGGCCAGTCCAAAGGCTGTGGTGTGCTCATCAAGCAACAATTTGCTGAGGGTGACTGGGGACCAGCTATGTGAACGTGGACCACAGGGAAAACACCTACTGAGAGAACTGCTGAGAGAGAAAAAAAATACAGTAAAAAAAAAGTAGATACTGACAAATGATCACTGTTGTTTCTGACATTAAAATCTAAGTACTAAAAGTGAACATGCACCTGTGAATCATATCCCAACAAAGCAGGTCTACAAAAAGGAAACGCGCATGGAAAAGGCCAGTGCAGAGCACATGGGTGGGGTGTGCGGGGCTCCGGGGTCGCCGGCCCTCGGGAGCTATGCTCCACATACTTGGTCTCAACCAGTTTTGGACTGAAAACATTCAGAAAAAAAACTGCACCTGTACTGAGAATGTGTGGACTTTTACATGAAGGATGTCAGCACCTGAGGACCTTGGTGTCCAGGGGTGGTGGTGGCTGTCCTGGAACAAAACCACTGCACACGCCAAGGGTCAATCACACTGTTTTGCGATTTTACCTAAGTGTCAAACTATTTCAAACGAAAATGCTTTCTAAAGGTCGGCACACGACAGATGCAGAGTGCAGTAAGAGAAGACCAGGCCAAGGGAGGGGCCCCTCCCACCTAGGCAAGAATCTGCCACCACGCCCACACTGCAGGGCACCCACTGACCTGTGAGTGCCCAAGCCTCCTCAGGTCCAGGTGGCACCGGCCTCCTCCCTCTCAGATTCCCTCAGGAGGACCAGGCCAGCCCTCTTCTGCAGGACACGTCCTGTCACTTCTCCACCCCACTCTCCCCACGTGGTCAAGTTGTCATACTCCTGGCCTGCTTCCCGCTGTCACGGGTGGAAAAGGGCAGGCCTGCCTGGCGGACACAGGAGTCCTCAGTGAGCACCCATTGGATGCCGATTATGCTGTGGAGGGAGCCTCACTTGGCCAGTGTGGGCTGTGAGAAGCGAAGCACGCAGGGACAGACAGATGCCATGGGGCCCAGCAGCCAGCACCAGGCAGGGACCCCACTCTGGGGCATAATGCCCTTGTTCTCTCTCCAACTTCCCTTCTCCAGATGGGGGAAGCAAGCAGAGGAGGTCTGTGGTTGAGGGTGCAGGTCCCTCTGCCCCTGTGGAGCCATCGTCCTCTGGACCAGCTCTGCGATGGGCCTGCATTGAGGCCACTCTGGAATGCTCCTGCGCCAGGTGGTGATGGCTGTCACCTTAGAAGGGAGCGCTGCTGGACAAGAGGTTTTGCAGTGCTCGGGCAGCATGAGCTCAGAAGACTGGCTTGTTCTCCAGTGTTCTGGTGACTCGCTTGGGTCAGGAGTTAACAACTCAGGGGGCTGGAGGGAAGGCCAGCCTTCTGGGAACCTTCCTGTTGGTGACAAGTGGCCTGGTTCTAACCCTCCTGGTTTGTTTTCAGGGAGGGTCGCAAGGCCACCTGTCAGAGCACTGCCCTTCTGTGTGCTGGGAACTGGGGAGCGGCAGGGCCCGGCCGCTCCGGAAGGGAAAAGGAGAACCTGGTGGCTTGGCAGCCCTGTTCACACCACCTGGTGACCAGTTTCAAAGCACCAGGTGGCCTAAGGCTGCCCCCTCAGCCCCATCCTTTAGTGTTCTGCTTTCGTCCAGAAAAACTGAAACAGCAGCGTTAATGTATTACAAGGTGGAACCGGCTGCTGGCACTCTAAGGCCCTGCCTGTGGCCCGACTCCCGACATGGCAGCCTCTCCCCGGCAGCCTGTTTCCCTGTGGGCTGCAGAGACCAGGTCTAACTTCCAAATGCCAGAGATGAAGGAGGCGAAAAGCAAGCCCAGCTGTGACCTCCTGTGGGTTACTACCCCCCCCCCAAAAAAAACCTATTACAAGAACATTATAAAACAAGGAAATTTAAAAATTAACCCACAATACCATAAATCAACATGTCCCATAAACCTGGTTTTTCCATAGTCCCTTCCAGTCTTTGTCCAGATGCCTAACTTTTCCATAACCATGTGCACAGCAAGGGCCCCGTGTCGAGTTCGGCTCTTTTCACTTGGCACCTCATCACGAGCACAGAGCCGCGTGAGCGCCATAACATAGCGTTCGTAACAGCGGGACGGTATTCCATTGGGCAGGATCCTAATTCACAGCCGATCTGACTTTAACAAAGAATTGATGGCAGTGGAACTGGAGAGGACGCTGCTGGCCTCCGGCTTTGAATGGGCTCCCTCTCCAAGTGAACCGGGTGTTCTCTGTGGAGGTGGCAGGCATGCTGGGACCTGGCCTGCTCAGGTATGGCCCAGACATCTCGAAAGTTCAAGAATGGACCTGTGTTCATGTGCCAAGAGGGGCCTCCAGGGACTCCGGCGGCCACAAGTCTCAACGTGATACTCTTAAGACAAAGGCTGAGGACAGAGTGATCAGAAAGGGCTGCTCTGGGATCGCCCAGCAGCACCAGCCTCTCCGTAAGCGCTGTCAGGACAGCTCCTTGCGTGCCTGGGTGGGGTGTCTGCAGGGCACACAGACGGTCCCCCCATTACACAGTTTATGGTTCTACTCTGCACGTGAAGCATTAATTAAAGAGGGACTCAACAAGTTTTTGAAGATTTATTCTTACCTACTGTACTTTGATCACAATGACATGAAACAAGGAAAAAAATAAATTTTATGTGGTTCACATTTATGAGTTTTTACATAAAGGCTTTTGCGGGTATTTTAAGAATGTGCTAAAATGTTGTCTAAAACCACATGAAGCCGTCTGAGCAGCAGCTCGCCAGGACTAACAGCACACACGGAGACACTTCCCTGGCCTTTGTGTATTTAATGAGTCAAAGAGTATGAATATTGTTTAGTGCTAACATGCTGCTTCCTCAAGGTAGTGCTGCCACTGCCGGTGACCCACTCTCGGGCCTCGCACGTCAAGGGGAATGAGATCCCACGTGCCAAGCGCTGAGCAGGCCGTGAGGGTTCAGCTGCCTGGCGCTGAGCTCGGCCCACTGGAGAGTTCTGAAGTGCCCAGCTTTCCACAGAGCGAGAACAGCCCCAGGGCTGACTGTCGCAGCTCAGCAGATGGGGCCTGAGCTCCAGCAGGAGGGTCTCTGGTCAAGAGGGTTGCATGAGAATGGCCGCGAGGCGTGAAGGCCCAAGACAAAAGCGGAAAGCCAGGGCGCACGGGGCAGGGCCCATGGCGAATGACCCCAAAGCCCTCGCCAGGAGCAAGGACCACCTCAGCAAGACCTTGGAGAAGCGGCCTGAGACAGGAGCTGGCTGTGAGGCGGGGGCCTCACCGCGGAGGGCAGACCACGCACGGCGCAACTGGGCACAGAAGGCAGACGGTCCCGTTGCTGCGCCCACAGAAAGTGAATGCCACCAGCTGCGTGCCAGGGGTTCCATGATGGCTCCCAAGACCTCCCAGCAAGGACGGACCCCTGCCAAGGCAACAGACCTGCAGAGGATTCAGAAGCTGGGACGAAGGACGTGGGCCATCTGGGGTTGGAGCACAAGGTTCCACCACTGGAGAACAGTGTGACGATCACAATTTGGTTCCAGAAGCTCCAGATCAGGGCACCAGGGACTCCTCCGACCAGACAGGCCGGGAGCAAAAGACAAGGCCTTCACTAGGCATTGGTGGCGTTCTCTCTACCACCACCAGATCCTGCACCTGGAACGGCTCGAAGCCCAAAGTACTGATAAGAACGATCGAGTACTGGGTCATCCTCCCTAAAAGTCACTCTTCCAGTTGATTAACACCATAGTCACGTGTTATAAGAGTTATGCCCATAACTCTCCCTCCCCAGGACTTGTGAGGAATGGAGGGAAAAGCAAAACATAATACCTCACACTTAAAATGAACTACTTCACAAAAGCAGGAAGAAAATATTTTGGCCCCAGAAGCTTTATGGAGTGCTCACAGCCGAGGTGCACGGAGACCTTGGATGGAAACTTGTTTTGAGAAACTGAACTGTAACAGGACTCACCCAATCCACAGCCCTGGCCCACAGCAGGCGGCAAATGCGATGGGCTGATGCTGACGGCCTGGAGTGGGCCTGGAAGCTGGCCTCTGCTCCTCCCCAAGCTGCCTCCCGGGGCACAGGCTTGCATACAAAGGCACCTGGCAGGTAGTAAGTCGCAAGATAGAGCCACCACAAGACAACCAAAGGGACAGATAGGCTGGGAACGACTTTCTAGCACTGGCCCAGAAACAAACCCAACAGTCCTGGGGTTCACCCAGATGTGGCCTTTCAGCTGTTACCCGGCTGGGCCACCATCACAGGACTGGGCTCAGGCCAGGAGGCTCTGAAGACTTGGACCTCTGGCCTGAGACATTTACGATGCCCAGAGGCCCACGGACCTAGACAGGTGGGAGACACGGGAAGTTCTGCAGATGTGGACAGGGGTCTCCTCTGGGGTCAGCTTTATTAAATACAGCAAGTGGAAGACACGAAGGGCTGACTAATAGTTTTCTCTGGACTTAAATAAAAATTTCTACCTTCTGTCTTTTTTTTTTTTGCTGGAAAAAGCTTTATTTTCATTTGGTCCAAGGTTTAGGAGGGGCTCCATGGTGGTTACAAAGCTGCCTAGGGGTTAGAGAGAGAGAGGCAGGCTCAGGCCAAAGCTCTGATGCCAGGATATGCAAAGGAGCCCACCTAAGGCCACACTGCTCCAGGCCTTCGAGTCATGCTTGAGGGTGAGTCGCCCAGGCCAGCCTGGGGGCCTGCCCGACGGTGGAGATTAGTCAAGTGGTCTCCTATCTTCTTGATCAGCTTCACCTCCTCATCAAGGAAGTGGTTCTCCAGAAAGTCACAGAGATGTGGGTCTGTGCGGATAGAGCCCAAGGCATGAAGATCCAAAATGGCTTGGTTCAGGTTCTTCTCCAGGGCCAAGGCAGCTTCCATGGCACCCTGGGTGCTGCCCCACTCATCTTGAGAAGGTTTCTGCACGTCCTGGAAGAGGGCACGGCTGCCGCGTTGGTTTTGCATCTTCAGGAGACGCTCAGAGGCCTCGCACTTTTCTTCGGCCAACTCACGGAAGAAGTGGCCCACGCCCTCCAGAGCCACATCGTCACGGTCAAAATAGTAGCCCAGAGAGAGGTAGGTGTAGGAGGCCTGCAGATGTAAATTGACAAGGTGGTTGACGGCAGCCTCCACCTCGGTAGAATAATTCTGACGAGTCTGGGAGGCCATGGTTGGTCGTCAATAAGGAGCTAACCACAAAACACGGAGTTAGCCGGTCCCGGAAGCAGGAGGTGGGCGAGAAGGTGGTCCCGGAGATTGTAAATGGAGATCAGATTGGAAGGTGATAGGAAGTAGAAGAAAAGGGAATCCCCGGGTCTGTTCCGTCCAAACACTGTTGAAGCAAGAGACAGATCGGCAGGACCTCCAAGCGCGATGGTTCCCTTCTGTCTTCAAGAGCCACACAAAAAGACTTCATGCCCTTTCCTCAAAGGTCCTTTCACATAACGAGAGATGGCTTATAAACCCCAGGAGTTTTCTTTTCTGGACTTCCTACCCTTTCATCGTCCCTCATAAGCTGCGACGTGAGTGCCCCTCTGGAGTCTTCCTCCTCAGCACCTCCAGGACTGTCTTAGGCAGGACAACAGAAAGCAATGCCCACCCTTACACCTGAAGGCTCACGCACTGGCACCTGGCTGGCAGAGGGGCTGCTGCTGTCCACCAAGACCTGGTCCGGCCAGCATTCCTGTAGCCACGCCTGGCTGCTGCGACATGCACTGAGCCTGGAATGCTTCCTCATGTGTTCCACACTCCAGGCTTGGGGGACCGGGCCCCAGGTCACTCTCCACATCATCTCGCAGACATGACTCTACCATATACATCTACTTGTCTTCTGGAACTTTGTATCTGCTGTCATCAATGACCTACCCAGGCCACCCTCCTTGGAGGCTGTCAAGCTTGGGAACAGAGATGAAAGGAAGAGTCAAGACAAAGTAGACTAGAACTGAGTCCAGGAAGCATGAATTAGCTCTCTGCACTTCCTCCAAGTTGGGGACAGCACCACAACAGTTCTCAGGGGACCTGCCAGACTGTTTCAAGGAGACACACCGGGGAACAGATGAGGTGGGCTATCTGAAGAGCCAGCTGAACAGTCCAGACTAAGACTGTCAGTAAAATCCACACAGTGGAACCCTCTGTCGTCTAGTGCCAAGCTCAAAGTCCTGGCTCTCAAAAGGTCCAGCGCTCCGAGATCCCAGGAGATGTGCCCATTGCTTATCCCTGTCCTTGCCTCACGAATGAGGTCTCTTCTGCTTCTGAGATCTCCCTGAACAGCAGGAGCAAGACTTGTGGTGAATGTCATGAAGGACTTCACTGTGGACATGCGAGCACAAGGTCACATAGGCATGATCCCAGCATGAGGAACGACTTTATAGCAGAGGGGGGAATAAAACCCAGGGACAGTGCCATCCACTGGGAGCTGAGGTTCTGGCCCAAAGCAATATCTTCTGGGTCCTTCTCAGCCTCCAACTACAGCAGCAGTTTTGTTTTTCGGATCAACTTAAACATCCTTACAACATAAAAAGGGCACGTGGTCCCCACGGATAGGGAAAATTCCACTCTACCCCGGGAAAAGAGGAAAACCTCCCATTTACTTGGAGAGGCATCTGAGTCCTGGCCACCAGCGACCAGCAGAGTCCAGAGAGCTGCAGAAAGTCACAATGAAAAGGGCAGTAGGCCTCTCTTCCTACGCTGTTGTACCAGGGTGCATCTGGGAAACAAGAGACAGGAGGGAGGGATGAAGGGAGGGACCAGTGCTGGCCTTGGTGCTTGTTTATGTTCACAGGCTCGTTCCCTCCAGGCGGGGACAGCCTTGACGTGTTCTCAACTGCCTAGGAAATGTCCCATCAGAAACCCAAGGTGCTGTGTGCGGCAAGCAGGGTCCCATCCCCACAGCCGGAGGAAGGAAGTGACACTGGGCTTCAGGCTGCCCTGTCCCCATCTGATGCTGAAACCTGACCACCCCTGTTTGTGTGCTGAAACCAGCTGTTTTCACCAGCTGAGGGAGCGTGTCCCAGAGTCTGCTGTGTACACAGGACAGGTAGTGCGGAAATTCCTCCAGCACACACAGGTGCAACAACCCCTTGAGCAAACATACCAATCGGCTTAGGCATGTGCGACTTTAATGCCAGTTGTGCTCAGAAGTGCACATCTGGACCGCGGCTGCAGCTCTTTACAGCCTCTCTTTACGAGGCTTTCTTTACTTAAAGGAAAATAATGAAGGCCTCTCTGGAAACAATGGCGGCCCTGGAGGGGCTGTCCCTCTGCTCTCTGGTTTTGTGCTGACTGAGCAGCCACACCCAGCACCACGAGCGCCCTGCCCGTGCACTACATGCGGAAAGGCCATGGCTCTCTTCAGCCATCCTGTGAGCAAGTCCACAGTGAAGATTCGAAGCCATCACTGTCGTCCAAAGCTGCCACTTCTGAGGACCCATGATGGACCAGGAATCTTGCTTTATTTCACCGTTAAGAAAACTATAGGCCACAGAGATAAAGGAACATGCCCAAGTCAGAGAGCTGAGGAGCGGACAGCTGGGACTGGTGTGGCTGGCCCCCAGGCCTGTGGTCCTGCCCCACACTGAGTTGCCTTGTGAGACATCCCAGCTGCGGAGGAGCATCACAGAGTGCAGGAGGGCTTCAGCCTGTAAGTTACACTTGCACACACGGCCACTGTACGCCTACGGCCTTGAGGAGGAGGAAGAGCACGCAAGGAGTAAGCCGGGCGCGCCACTGACACCCACACTGGAAATTCTGGAAAGGGGAGCCTCGGCCTCAAGAAGTCTTTGCAAGACCTTGATACTTCCACCTGGTGGCCTTCCATCACGGGAACACGCCCAACCAGGGGACGGCAAAGGTTCTGGCAGGACAAGGACAGGAGGGCGCTAGTCCCAGCCTCCAGGGTGGATTTTGTCATCACACGTAAAACTGCAGAAACCCAGGCGTGATTGTGTGCCACACGGTTATAGGAACCCAGGAATCCTGGAAAAATCGAGTCCTGCTGACGTGGGGGTCATTTTACAAGGGAACCTGTTTGCCTGCCCCTGATTCCCATTTAACTCTTTGAGCAGATGAAAAGCAGATAGTTCACACAGAGCAGCCTCAGCCTCCAGGTGACAAGGCTACAGAGGTGTGGTCACTAGTCCCCAGAGTGGGCAACACCTGGCCTCTCCTGTCTAGCTCCTCTTTAGGGGCTGTGGGAACTGCAGCAGGGGCTCATGTAAAAGGAGGGTCGCAAGACCTAGAGCTCACTGGAGAGAGGGGGGCAGGCCCCACTCCACGCCCCCAGCAGGGAGCTCCCCAGATCATTTCCCTGCTCAGTTAAGGTTACACAGTGCAGTGATCCTGGGGTCCCCATTGCTTCCAGGAATTTTGTGCAGGCCCAAGGCAGGGGCAAGTGGAGTCCCACAGCAGGCAGGATGTGCTGAGGCCGTCTGCATGGCTGGAGGTGAATGGCACATGACAAAACCCAACACAACTAGACCACCCGCAAGCAGAAAGCCAGAGATGACCTTGCCGTCTCCACATGCTGTCCCTGGGCGTGAAGGCACAGCAGGTGGTGCCTGTCAGAGACCCCTCTGGAGACCTTTAGATCCACAAGAAGGTCCCACACTCTGGGCAAGGAAAGGACACATGCCAATGTGAGGGGCAGGGGAGGGTAGATGTGCCATGCCCAGTAGACCCTACAGTTCTAGAACTTTCCTGCTCATTCTCCGTTGCCTTGTATGACTCTGCTCCTGGCTTCCCCCACCCCAGGCAGGGCTCTGCCTCCCAAGACGGAAGTCCTGGAGGCGAAAGCCCTGGGACCTCAAGCCTCAGCTCTGGCTTCTCGGCTCTGGCCACCAGCGGCAAACCCGATACCCCTCAGAGTGACACCCAGTCTCTGCGTCTCTCCCCACCGCCCAGGCCCCGTGGTGGCCTTACCTGATGGACCACAACCACCTGGAACTGTGCCCGCAGGCTCCCCACCACTCAGAGCACTGCCCCGGCCACCCCACCAGGTCCGTGCGTGTGGCCTCGAGCGCTTGAGGTTTGAGGATGCACTCGGAAGCACAGGACTGGCACCGTGCTGCCCCTCAGGGCCAAGAAACTGGGACGGAGGCCACAAAGCCAACCCATGAGGGAAAGTGTACCGAGCGGGCGCCAGAGAACCCAGGGACGAGTTTGCACACTTCTCAGGAGTCACACAGGACAAACTCCCCCCCAGCAAGGAGCCAGGCAGTGCATGTGACACCGTGGCAAGGCAGGGGAGCTGCGTGGAGCGCACGCGCCCAGGCTTTACGTATGTATTAAGCGCACATTGAAACCTCAGACTGGGGAGGCAGAATTGAGAGGCACCACCGTCTGAGCACCACACCCATCAGCCAGGGGAGGCCTCTGGGAGTTCAAGTTCACCAGTGCCAGCAGGTGGGTCTTGCCCCCAGGCCGGTGGAAGGTGCAACCTCAGGCTGCTGAGTCAGCTCTCACCTGCACGTCCCCCAGGGCGACCCTCATCCACACTCACTGGATGGGGCAGCACTTGCCCACTGGCTCACTCTTCCTACGTGCGCCTCTTCAGCCTGGCGGAGCGTGGAGCCTCAGGAGGGCCGGGCAGAGGAAGGCAGGGCAGGGCAGGCGAGGACATCGCGGCTGCACCTACAGCGCATGGTCCCGTTCCTGCCAGGCTCTCAGGAAAGGTGCTGCATGACCACAGATGCTCCCCCAACATCGCAGATGGCGGCCTGCAGGTGTCCTCATGGTGCCCAGGGTGGACTGAGCAGGAGTCACTAGCTTTACTGGAGGTCTTGCTGGGGCTGGTGGTCCAATACAGCCTCGGCCAGCACCACCACAGGGTGGCCCACCTCCCCGAGTCTGCCACCCAAACAGCTCCACACCCACCACCCTGAGCACAGAGAAGACATCTCCGCAGACAACTGCTGTGCTGTGTAATCAAGATAATGCTGCTGCCCCAGCAGCCGAGAGCCACGTGGCTGTGAAGGGTTGCAGTGGCAGACGCCTCAGACGGCCTCCCGGCTCCATAGGAGAGGCAAGGAAGCAGCTCAGAGAAGGTGACACAGCCACTCAGCAAAACAGTCTCAAGTCTAAATCCCTTTTAAAGCCAAAGTCCTCCCTGTCCCGTGGTCTGGTCTCAGACTCAAGGTGAGGGTCTGGGTCTCCTGCTCGGGAGGCCCTCTACGCACGTCAGTTACTGCTTCTCACACTGCTGCAGGTTTCCTCAGACCCTCCCTGCCGTGCCCACCACCCGCAATTCCACACAGTACTGAAACAGTGCTCAAGTCGCCCCTAGAGATCCAGCGGCTGGGAACATACCATTTCAGGGACCAGGGAGAACAAGATGACAAACTTCACATACTATACGGGTGTCCCACCCTTCCTGGGCCAAGGCCCATTTACCAAGCACCCTGGATGCTCTGGAGAGAACCCTGGGCACCTGAAACTGCCATAGGCATCCCAGCTTTGTTTCACTCTGTAAACTTCTTCCAGACAAAAGGGTTGATTACAGAAGCTAATTAAAGCTTTTGAAGTTTATCTGAAACCCAAAACAAGGAAGAACACCAAATGCCTCCCCACCCTGCTCCTCCACCCCCCAGACTCTGGCCTTCATTAAGTTTTGATTTCAATCAATTGCACACACACCCACTAAAATTAACTTGTAAGGCTAATAAATTACAAACGCATGTTTCAAGGTCTTATCTGCTCCAAGCCAAGGGCCAAGGCCTGCAGGGCATGGGGCACAACAGCTGGCGGGGATGGCAGCAGTCATCTTTGGGAGAGAGCAGTGCCAGCCCCTTTGGTTAGAACAACTGGTCCCAGGCAGAACCCGGCCGACAGAGGCCAGGCGAGACCCAGTGAGCGAGCTGGAGCAAGACAGGACTCCTGCCTTCTCGGGGACCTGCAGAGTCCAAGGGCTTGCAGCAGGCCCACAGCTGACCTCATTTCTCTGGCAGCTGTGAGCACGTGTCTTGCACTGGAGGCTCCATTTCTAGATCTTTCCCCCAAAAGAAGGATCACTTGGGTCATGGGATGAGGTTCCATGACCAAGGAGCTATGCTACAGTTGGGCCTCAAAAGCAAACTGTGACGTGAAAGCCATCCTGGGGCCTGGGTGAGAGGGGGTGAAAACAGAGGAGATGCTGAGGACCGGGGTGGGAGTAACGAAATTCAAGGTGACTTGGAGTGGTGATCCCTTCGTCCAAGCCTCACACTCTAAAACAGGGCTGTCTGGGTGGTGCTGACAACAGCTGCCAGCAGCCCCGAGCCCCAGCCTCGTCACTGACCACACGGGTTCCACGTGTGGGTTATTAGCTCCAGTTCCCTGCAAAGCCAGAGCCTTGACAGACCCAGAGATCAGAGCTGGGGCCTGAAGCTGCTGGTGCGGACAGCAGCCTACCCCAGGCCTCACGTGCTCACTGCCTCCTCCTTCCACAGAAGAACCTCAGGAGGCAAGGACAAGGTTAAAGGGCTTATGATAAGGGAGCGGGAGGGAGGCAAGCCTGACTCAATACTGTGCACACATTTCCACAGACAAGAGGGTCAGGGCACTGGGGCCTCCTGCTGTCTGTCTGGGGAAAAAGGGGTTCGTGCAGGTCTCTGTGAGCAAGTCCAATGTGGCCTTCTTGTTGACAGGGAAGTGTAGTCCATAAACAGGCAGCTCCCCTCCCCCTCAAGAAGGACACTGACCCCCGAAGGGGCGGAGTCTGGCAGCTCTCCATCTTCAGGTGGGTGGCTGAGGGGCCCCAGCATAGTCTTAACTCTGCAGATCCACAAGATCCAGGAATCCCGGAACACTAGGATGGTCCCAACTGGTGGGGCACAGGCCAGTTTGTCTGGAACTGGCCCTGGGCACAGCAGTTTTGCTTACTCAGCCCTCCTGGCATAGCACTGTGTCTGCTCTGCTCTGGAGGTGGTGACTCTTCAATCATGCCTTTTCTTTCTGGTGGGGTGAATCTGCCTGAGGATCTGGGTATCTTTCCACCAGGCCTGGCTCTCATGAAGCAGCCCACAGTGACCACAGCCAGCAGGGCACCAGGCAGCACTGGATGAGCTGCCTCCTCCCTCAGAGGGGTCTTTCCTTACCTGAGCCCATTTACCGAGGTAAAAGAGCGACTGAGTAAAGGTGTGGGCCGCTGTGCCTGGCCTGAGTGTCAGATTTCGAAGAGTCTCTTTCCATCCCAAACCAGCTTCTGAAAGACATTCTCTTAGCCTGGCACTGTGGCACACATCTATCATCCCAGTGACTCAGGAGGCTGAGGCAGGAGGATGGCAAGTTCAAGGCCAGCCTTAGCAACTCAGTGAGACCCCGTCTCAAAAAGTAAAGAAGACTGGGGATGCAGCTCGGTCACAGCATGCCCTGGGTTCCGTCCCAGCACCCCAGACTCTTGTCTGACACAGGCTCGGCTGCCCCATGCTTCGTTTTCTTATTTTCCTTCTCTCCTACATTCGAGACCAGAGTCGGGCAACTACAAACCCTGGGCCAAATCCCGCCCTCCTGGAAGCTAGGGAGGTAATTTTTACATTATGAAGGGTCATACAGAAGACACAAAATCAAAGATGACCCTGGTGGCCTGCACGCCTGAAGTGCTCTGCCCAGCCCCTGTGGGAGGGGGCATGCCGACCGCCTTCCTCCAGGAGGGGACTGGGTACTGAGTTGGGGACGCTTTGCAGTTCTGTGGTGTTTCCAGTGTAGACTTTACCACTTCAGTCTCCTCTGGCGCCTTTCCTTACAAGTGGTTAATGAAGTGACTGATCTTTCTGGTGGTGTGGTGGTGGCAGGAAAAGGAATCTGAACAGATTGGCAACACCACCTTCTCCAGCAGGGGCCAAGGCGGGATGGACTCAGGCTTCAGCTGGCAGTCTGGAGAGGAGCTGCTGCGGCTCCACTGCCTAAGACCTGGGCTCGTCCCGCCCAGCAGCCGGGCTGGCAGCAGGGCCCTGGAACTGGATCAAGGATGAGTCCTGGCTCGGCCACTGGCCCTGGACAAGCACCTCAGATGTTCTGCACCTTTATTTCTTTATCTGAAATACAGGGACTAACACAGCTGGGACACTGTGAGGGTCTGAGACTGTATGTATGCAAAACATCTGGCTGTGTCTCACACACACAGGTGTACCTCAAGGGTGCCTGCCATGGTTACAAGCCGTGACACAGAATGAAGTCTGTGGAAGGTGACATTCCACGGCCGAGTGATCTCGGGAGCCAACTCTACTAACAATCTGGTGCCTGTATCCTGCCATAGGTGGTCCTGACCTTTAGTTAGGTGAGTCAGGCAGCAGATCCGGGGGACGGCTTGGCCTAGCCGCTCGTTAGGCCTCCCCATCAAACCTCGAGAGTGAAGTGCAAGGGCAGGGAGCAACTCACAGGTCTCGGTACTGGTCAAAGGCATTGTTGGCCTCCACTTCCAGCTTTCTCAGCCGAGCAGATGGCATGGCCCCATCTTCCAAAGGAGGATCGTACTTGTTACTCCATGGTGACCTGGAGGGAGGAAGGAGGAGACGGTCACACGAATCAGTCCAGGGAGAAGTGGCCATTAAGAAACGAGCCTAAGCCCCAGCTGCCTGAAATTCCAGAGGCAAAGCCATTACCTACAGCAAAGATGTTTCCAGGCCCTGGAAACCACAAGGGCTTTCTGAGGCATGGAGAGCAAAGGCCCAGACTGGGACACCCTGGCGGTCCCCTCTCCAACTAGTAACAGCAGAAAGTGTGCCTCATCCCTCATGTACCATGGCTGCTCAGAGGGATGCTGTGAGGGACTCGCTGTGTCAAACACTGGACGGCGGCCTGGCCTACAGGAAGTGCTCAGCAACAACAGTTTTTCCCTTCCCCTAAGTTTCCTCCCTATTCATCATCATAGTGCTCAATGGATGCCCGCCTCATCCCTGACCTGCTCGGCAGCTCTAGACAAACTGTCCCCAAGACCTTCTTACACAGTAAGTAATAAGAAGAGAGTCATCAGCTAGAAGCAGGCAAGAGACAAGATCTACCAGGAAATGCTGAAGACATTAGAAAGTCCGTGTGCACGTGCTTCATGGTGGCTGAGGGCAGCTCTCCCGGCACCCTAGGGCTACTCACACACGAAGACTGGACGCAATGAGAACCAGCCTCTGCCTTTCCAGTCCAAGGACTTAGAGCAGCGTTTCTTAGAACGTGGTCTGCACCACCAGGAAAGCATTCGGTCACACAGAGAACTGGGAGGACCTAAGGAAAAGGTCCTTTCCTTAGTTCCTGCAGGTGGCGCTCACAGAGTTGGGTGCAGAGAGAGGAGTGGAATCAGAAAGGCAATGGACGAGGAGCAAGAGACAGGAAGGAGCTGGGGAGAAGCCTCTCCGCTCCTGAGCAGGGACGCCATGCTGTTTCTGCCACCAGGAACCAGGCCGCCTGCTGCTTCCCCATGCACCAGACCTCACCAGGGGGGCTCTGGACCCTGTTGGTGTGGGATTGAGGCCTAGAGGAAAAGATGTTATCACCCCCAGCCCCAGTTTTAAGGAATTCTCTGCACAGGTGTCTTTCTTCCTGGTAGCCGAGGCTCCGCCAGGCAGCTATGTCAACGAATCTCGCTGAGGAGAGAACTAGACCGAGCGTCCTCAGGCAGAGGTCCCTGCTTTCTCAGCGCCTGTGCCCTAAGGAAAGAGTTGTCATGCACGGCCCCTCAAGGGTCTCCAGGTGCAGCTGCTGACCACCCAAGAGCAGGAGCCTGAGGAGCTTCCCTTTATAAGCTGGCCATGCCCACGCTGCTCGCAGGGCCGGTGGAGACTCTGCACGATGGGAAACACCCCTGCCTGTCCCAGGACCAGCACAAGTTTATGGTCACACTGGATGTGCACACACAAGCCAGGACCTAGGTGGCCTGTACAGGGGTGGCTCCTCTCCCTTCCTGAGCTCAGGCAGACAAGCTGGCTCCTGTCCCGGAACTTGCTGGTTCATCCTTAGAAAACTGCCGCCTTCTCTGAGGATGGATGGGATTGTTCTCTACCTGCCTTGGCCAGTAAGACAAGCCGGGAGCCACACATGGCTTCTGAGCACTGGAAATGCGGCTGGTGAGACCAGGAGGCTGCGTCTTCATCTTGTTTCCTCTGTGAGCTGAAATCTCGTAGCTTACTCTCAGGCTCCAGCTCCGAGAGGGAGCGGCCTCCTGTCGTGTGCTCCACAGGTTCTCAGGCCGAGAGCAGCGCCTGGCCCTCAACCCCAAGCTCATTAAAAAGCATTGATGGAAGAACTGCACTTTCCCCCAAAAAGCACAAGTAAGCACTCCCTCCACCTGGATGTGGACTGTCACACTGTCACACTTGGGCCCCAGCCCCCAGCACAGCGTCAGAGGCAGGGAATGCTGCAGATCCCTACAGCAGGGCACGGGAAGAAGGGACCCTGCAGGTGATCTCTGGGGCCAACAGAGACAGCAACTATCTTTTCTGCTCAGGGACATGAATGAATTTAAAAACAAAACAAAATTGGGCATGGCTGTGCGTCCTGTGGTTCCAGCTGCTCAAGAGGCCCAGGCAGGAAGGCCCTGACGGAGGCCAGCCTGGGAACACCGTGAGGGGTCTCCAAGGCCTCCTATCAGATCTGAGACCAGGGTGCAGCTGAAAGCTGCCACTGCCACCACGGACTCTGTGTACACAAGGCTTGTTCCCCAGTGGGCACAGCGGGCGAGAGCCTGAGTGGGAACTTCGACTCCCACCTCCACCTGCTCCTCCGACTCTCCTCGTGGCTGAGTGTCCCACAGTTAAGAGGCCATCCCCATCCTTGGGCCTGAAGACCTGCCCACAACGGGTCTCATTTAAAGGCAACCCGGAGACACAAGAGCCCATCCTCTTGCAGACTGGGGGTCTGGAATTCTCAAGAAGTCTGTAACTCACAATTCTTAACGGCTCACAGACGACAGCATTTCAAGCCGTTAGTCCCGGAGCCAGGGTAATTGTAGCTGGGGGAAATCCTAACATTACCCAGAATGTTCCTAGTGGAGGGGCACTCAGAACACATTTAAGAGCTTAAATGGAGGCCATTTGAGAAAAGACAGATGGACAGGAATGCTTAGATTTCAAAAGTCAGGCCTTTCATCCCCCCAGAAGGCTTTGTGTTTCACTAACAGGACTCAGTGCTGCTGGCAGCGGCCATACCATAAGGATCTCATTTCAGCAAACGATCAAACACAGGATGGAAATGTGTGGAGAAAATCAGGAGGCCTCGAAGTTTCATACCGAGAAGGGGAGAGGAAAGAGCCTTCTGCCCTGACACCCACATGTCTCTGCCAAGGCTCAGCTCCCCAGAGCCCTCTGGTGCCTCATGGGTGTCAGCAGGGCCCGCGGGGCAACCTGGAGGGACTGCTGGGCGGGGGCGCCTGGCCTGGAGGAGCGTGATCCTGTGCTTCCACGGGTTCCCGGGGGGGCTGCCTCACGCAGCTGCCCTGCCCAGGGCTTTCTGGTGGCACAGAACTGGGTTTCTGTGCCAAGACTCAGCTCAAAGAACGGGATCTCTGAGCCAAGAATCGCCTCTCCCAGGAAGTCTCCGAGTCCAGCGCCAGGGAGGGTGTCCCTGGCCTGTCAGACCACTTGCCACCATCACTGGACTTCTCTCTCCAGGGCTGTTCCTCCCACGCCCCGGAGGCTCCCGAGGACTGACCCTGGACACCACGCGGTGAACTTCTCTGCCCAGGGCTGCAGCACCAGCCCTATGCAGCATGTCTACGGTTTTCCCTTCAGCCCCAACCCCTCTCTGGAAACTCAACTGTGTATCTGTGCCCACCTGGCATCGCCACTTTGATCCAAGGTCACCTCAAACATGAAGTGTCCCCAGACCAGTTCTTCCCTGAGTGGTCTTACCCTCTATCAACAGTGGCCCCACTTTTCCGCTGCCCAGGCCCAAAGCTCGGCACCCTTCACAGCCACCCTCTCCACCCTCACCTAGCTGCACACCTGCTGGCACCCATCTCTAGCCCAGTCTATGGCCTGGATTAAGCCAACTGACACTCTACCTCACTTCCACTGGAGACAGGAAAGGAATATGATTTCAATCTCTCTGAGTTAGTATGAGTTACACCTCTGACATATGAGGAGCTCTATGCTGACCAGCCCTTTATGTGTGCTATTTCCTTTAACGTCCCTAAGAAGCCTCAGCCTGGCCTTCAAGGTCCTGCGTGCCTGCCCTGCCCTGCCTCTGATCTCATCTCCCACCTTCACTGCCTCAACTCTGGTCCTCTGCTGGCTCCACCCAGGGCCTTAATGCCAGCAAAGCTCTTCTGCTAGACTGTGTGACTAAATCCTTTCACTTCAGGTGAGCCTTTCCTGTCCACTTGTCTTATCTCTCCCCCTTGTCCTCTGCTTTCTTTGGCAGCCATTTCAGAGTCTGTATTCCTTATGTGTGTCCTGTCTGGCTTCCTCACCAGGACACAGACCCCAAAGGAGAGACTCAGAGCGGTGTCTGGTGCACAGGACAAGCTCAGAGAAAGACGCTGCTGCGTGTTCTGCTGGTGAATGAGCACTATCATTTCTGTTTTGTAGATGAGAAAACAGACCAGAGACGACAAGTGATCTGTCCAGGTCCCGGTGCCCTAGGGAGCAGAGCTGGTCTGGAGCCCACACAGGCTGACAGCAAGGCATTCTCCCTGCTTCTCCTCCTTAGACCCCTGGCACACTCTCCAGAAAGAGCACTAGGCTGAAGCCCCGGATTGAGCCCAGGGGCACCCGTACTAACTGCAGCACACCGTGTCCTCCACCGTTCTCGAAGGAGGTGACCAGTGCAACACATCAGGAGACACAGCCTGCTTCAGGGATCCCCACTCTTAGGACTAACTTCCACACCCCCTTAACACCTCGATCACCCGAGCATGGTGGGGCATGGTGGCCCACACCTGCAATCCCAGCAACTGGAGGCGGAGGCAGGAGGATTGTAAGTTCAAGGCCAACCTGAGTAACTTAGTGAGACTGTGTCTCAAAATAAGAACTAAAAAGGGTGGGGAAGAAGCTCAGTGATGGAGTGCTTATGAGGCCCTGGTTTCAATCCTCAGCACTGAAAAATACAAAACCAAGACCAAAAAGGCTAGCTCAAACATTGCTTCCTTCAGCAAGTCCTCCTGGAGTTGACCATGGCTTCCTCTGTGCTACCTCCAACCCCCGGACAGGCTGCTTGATCACCCTGCACAGTTACCAGCTGCTGCCTGGGTCTCCCAGGGCAGGGACTAACATCAACTTAGTTATTTACAGCCCTGGGCTTGGTGATGGAAAGAGGAGGTGGATCCCTTAAACACAGACCCTCCCTGTGCTCAGCTGAGGGTACCCGGCCCATGCACACTACCCCTCTCTCATCGGACTGTGAGTCTTGAGATGATCACAGAGGCACTCTGCAAACACATGCCTGCTGATGGGATGAACGGCCCGGAGGAGATGGGAGAGAGAAGGAAGAGAGGAAAGGGGACAGAAAGACAGAGATGCGGTGGGGGGAGTGGGCCACAGTCCGCTGGTCCAGGGTTCTGGTGCTGCTGCAGCAGGCAGCGATGGCCGGCCCCGTGACGCCCCCATGTGAGCTCACCTGTAGGAGTCCCCGTCTCTGTTGTAGTCACACAGAAGGTAATCCTTTCCCACCACCTTGTCTCTGGCGATTTTCAGTGGCTGGTCAACAGAAGACAGGAGATCTTCACATAGGCTGGGGACCTGGCGGAAAGAAAGAAACAGGTAGAAACGCTGGTTAAAGCAACACTCTGAATTCAGGCTGGAGAGCGATAACTGTAGCCATCTTGTGGTCAGCGTGTTTAACATCTGGCCCTTGGTGCCCTGCCAAAATTACAGGCCTGTTTTTTTCTTTTCCACATGTGCCTGAAATCAACTGTGTCCCACTATAAAGAAACCTGTTCTTGAATTACACTGGAGCGTGATTTCCAACACAGTCCTCCTTCCAAAAACCCTCTGCAGCTTTAATTACTGGGTCACCAGGGTGGTCTAGGAAGTGCAGTGTGTGGATACGTGGTATTGGTCTCTGGTGGACAAAGCATGAGCTCGAGTCCCAAGAAGTAGGTAAACATTTCAAATACACAGGAATCCAAAGAACGCAGAGAAGAGCCACCCCTGCGTGCTGGAGGACTCCCGTGAGCCCGTGCTGGGCCAGGTTTCCCACACGTTCCAGGCATCCCCGGCTGGCTCCTATGGTCAGTCCCACCTGCTGGGAAGGTAGCTTCACACTGGCCTCCTTCAGCAGAGCCACAGCTGGCTCATCTCCCAAGGCTCCGCCTGGACTGCCTTACTGAGGACCACCCCAAGGCCGGGGCCAGGCAGGAAGGAACCTCAGGGCACACGCTGCCGATTTTGACGCTGCTGGTGAGCAGGTCACTGGCTGCCCCCCCCAACCCAAGCATCCATTTCCACCAAAACACGGGGCCGGGGCGGAGTTGCTTTCCGAGGTGGCTTCCTTCCTTCAGGGTCCTTCCACAGGCTGGGCTTATGGGGCCCGTTGTGTCTTAACACGCAGTGGTAACGACATGACCATGACCCTGCACCCACCCCCTTCCCAGTGGAAATGTGAACCCTGGGGCAGAGACAACCAGCAGAGCAGCTGACAGCAGGTTCCCAAGCTCCTCGAAGGCCCTCACCACCTGAGGACAGGCCAGGACTACTGCCGCCTGAGGACACTGGCCTTGGGCCACCAGCTGCACCAGGTACATTAAAATTCAGTGTGCAAAGCACCTCCTGGCAAAACTGAGGACAGGAGCCTATCCTGAGGCTCACACGGATTCTGGTCAACTCTGGTGACAATTCCGCCCACTGCCACTTCCAAGTGCCCAAGTGTGTGATGCGCCAGGCGTGTCCCACCCCATGCTGGTGCACTGGGCACTTGAAAAGGCACGCTCGGGCTGTGAAGAACACACGTCATCCCCATTTGATGGATTAGAGCGCCCAGGCCCAGAATCGTGAAGCTGCCTGAGGGCCACAAAAGTGAGCGGTGGAGACAGAAATCAGATCCAGGGCCAGGTGACTCTCAAGTCCCTGCTCCTCCCACACTGTGTCCCTGAATTCTAAGGGGAAGGACCACATGCCAAAGCCACCCCTGGTGCCCACAGCACCCCATCCCCACCCACTGCTGCTCAGCTTAGGCTAGGAAGCCCTTCACCTGCTGAGGAAAGGGGGCGGGACCTAACAGCTTCCCTCAGGGGCCGTGAACCCACCCACAGGTGCCCTGTCATGTCACAGCTCATTCGCAGTATCTCCATTTCACCACCGGGTCAAGACTAAGCTTCCCCTGGGGGCTCCAGTTTGTGCCTGGGACCACGATCATTCTATCTGTCGAGGCCCTAGAATCTGACCTTCTGAATCCACACCTGCAAGAGGCCTTCCAGTCCCAGGCAAGACACTGTACTTTCCCACTACGACTAAGCAGGTGACTGAGTTTCCCAGGAGGCAGGCTTCAGGACGGGCCAGCGCAGGGGCGTGCACACAGGTGGCACCTGACAGGGCCTACTCCTGCCCTCCCTCGGCTACTACCCTCAGGTGGCAACACCAGCCTCCAGCGCAGCAGAGTCCACCCCTCCGCTTCGAGCACAGCTGCTTCTTAATCCCAGTTCTGCCCGCTCCGGCTGCTCCCTTTTCTCACCACTGAGCCCGCAAGACAATGGGATTTGGCATAAAAGAGGCTTGATTCCACTCTTGCCCAGGAGGTAAGCTGTGTACCAAAGTACTTCAGTCATTTCTTCCTAACATTTATACTATCTCACACAATTTGTTTATTGATTTTTTTTTCTCACTGGAATATAAATTCTGCCTGGGAAAGGACTTGGGTCTCACGGTTTTACGCCCAGTCCTACAGCTGTATGTGACACAGAGGAGGGCAGGCAGGTGGAGGGAGGGAGGAAGGGAAGAGCTTCACCACACGCAGCCTCCCAAGTCTGATTGGCTTTATTTTTAAATTAGCAGATTGGTGTGCAATAACAATCTCTACCCAAAGAACGAAAATGAATTTGTCAAGAACTAAATTTTAGTCTGAACCCATCCCATTGATTTAACTTCCTGCTTTAGGGGTCTTGTTAAAGAAGTCAGAGCCTAGGCCGACATGGGCAAGTTTGGGCTGACTTTTTCTTCTATTAGCCGCAGGGTCTCCGCTCTAGTGCCTAAGTCTTTTTTTTTTTTTTTTTTTTTTGCTTGCAGTGCTGGGGATCGAACCCAGGGCCTTGTGCTTGCAGGGCAAGCACTCTACCGACTGAGCCATCTCCCCAGCCCGCGCCTAAGTCTTTGATCCACTTTGAGTTGGGTTTCGTGCAGAGGTAAAGGTTTAATTTCATTTTGTTACATGTGGCTTTCCATTTTTCCCAGCACCGATTGTTGAATAGGTCATCTTTTCTCCAATGAATGTCTTTGGCACCTTCGTCTAGTACGAGATAAGTCTATGTGTCTGTTTTGGTGCCAATACCAAGCTGTTTTTATTACTATAGCTGTGTAGTCGTTTGAGGTCTGATTTGTGATGCCTCCTGCTTTACTTTTCTTGAAGAGGATTGCTTTGGCTATTCTGAGTCTCTTATTTTTCCAAGTGAATTTCTTTTTTTTTTTCTTTTTCTTTTTTATTTATCTTTTAATTTTTTACAGACTGCATTTTGATTCATTGTACACAAATGAGGTATATCATTTCGTTTCTATGGTTTTACACGATGTAGATTCATACCATTCGTGTAATCACACATGTACACAGGGTAATGACGTCTGTCTCACTCCACCATTTTTCATATCCTCTCCCCTCTCATTTCCTTCTACATAATCTAAAATTCCCCCATTCTTCTCTCACTCCCACTCCCCCAACTCCCATTATATATTATTCTCCACTTACCAGGGAAAACATTCGGCCTTTGGTTTTTTGGGCTTGGCTTATTTCACTTAGCATGATATTCTTCAATTCCATCCATTTACTTGCAAATGCCATATTATGATTATTCTTTATTGTTGAATAGTATTCCATTGTGTATATATACCAGAGTTTCTTTATCCATTCATCTGTTGAAGGGCATCCAGGTTGGTTCCACAATCTAGCTATTGTGAACTAAGCTGCTATAAACATTGATGTGGCTGTGTTACTGTAGTTTGCTGATTTTAAGTCCTTTGGGTATAAACCAAAGAGTGGGATAACTGGGTCAAAAGGTGGGTCCATTCCAAGTTTTCTGAGGATTCTCCGTACTGCTTTCCAGAGTGGCTGCACCAATTTGCAACTCCACCAGCAATAGTAAAAGTGCGCCTTTTTCCCCACATCCACACCAACATCTATTATTGTTTGTGTTCTTGATAACAGTCATTCTAATTGGAGTAAAATAAAATCTTAAGAGTTAACTTGCATTTCTCTAATTACTAGAGATGTTGAACACTTTTTCATATATTTATTAATTGTCTGTGTGTCTTCTTTGGTAAAGTGTCTGCCCAGTTCCTTGGCCCATTTATCGATTGGGTTTTTTGTATTTTTGGTGTAAAGTTTTGTAAGTTCTTTATAAATTTTGGAGATAAGTGCTCTATCTGAAGTGCGTGTGGAAAAGATTTTCTCCCACTCTGTAGGTTCTTCTCTTCACATTCCTGATTGTATCCTTTGCTGAGAAAAAGCTTTTTAGTTTGAGCCCATCCCATTTATTGATGCTTGCTTTGATTTCTTGTGCTCTGGGAGTCTTGTTGAGGAAGTCTGATTCTAAATCAACATGATGAAGATTTGAGTCTACTTTGTCTTCTATTAGGTGCAGGGCCTCTGGTCTAATTCCTATGTCTTTGATCCATTTTGAGTTGAGTTTTGTGCAGGGTGAGAGAGGTTTAATTTCATTTTACTGCATATGGATTTTCAGTTTTGCCAGCACCATCTGTTGAATAGGCTATCTTCTCTCCATTGTATGTGTTAGGTTGGAATTTGGGCGACTATAGGAGGCAGAGCGGAGCAACTGAGACAAAGGGCAGCGTGCCAAACGGTGACCAATCAAGTGGACAGGAAAACTTCACTGACCCTTAACATTCACCTGTCACTCAGCAGGACCCCTGCCCATTCTGGCCTATAAAGACACTGGGCAGCCGGGGCCACGTGCGATTTTCTCTGGCTCCCTACCTGACCTGTACCTCAGGGGGCTGGGAGTTTCGCCCAAGAGCCAAATTCCAATAAAGCTTGCTTCGGCTGCTTTCTGTCTGATTTTATTTGGCTGCTAACCATGTCCCCGAGCTTACAGTATGTTTGTGGCTCCTTTGTCCAGTATGAGGCAACTGTATTTATGTGGTTTTGTCTCTGTGTCTTCTATTCTGTACCACTGGTCTGCCTGTCTATTTTGGTGCCCATACCATGCTGTTTTTGTTACTGTTGCTCCGTAGGGTAGTTTAATGTCTGGTCTCTCCATACCAGACACTTTTTCTACTCAGGATTCTTCTGGCTATTTGAGGTCTCTTGTTCTTCCAGATGAAGTTCAAGATTGATTTCTCTATTTCTATGAGGAATGTCATTGGGATTTTAATTGGAATTGCACTGAATCTGTTCCAAATGAATTTCATGATTGCTTTTTCTAGGTATGGGGATAGGAAGGATAGTAGAGTGAAACATACATTATTACTTCATGTACATATGACTGCACGACCGATGTGATCCTACAATATGTACAATCAGAAAACTGAGAAATTACACTCCATTTATGTGTGATTTATCAAAATGTATAAATGCATTCTACTGTCATGTACAACTAATTAGAACAACAAAAACTAAATTCTGATGGATGTCAACAACCAATTCGACCTGCAGTTCTACCTAGGCATCCTCAAATATGAAGGCTGATATGGTGGGAAAGCAGCAAACAGCTGGAGACTTCGCTGAAGCTTCTGGCTGGCGGCACAGGGTGTGTGGACTTAAAGATGGAGCCCATGAGGTTGCCCAGACTGGAATCACACTCAACGATCCTCCTGCTTCAGCCTCCTATGGAGTTGGGATTGCAGGCATGTGCCACTGTGCCCACATACTGGTGGGTTGTTGTTGATTTTTAAGGGATGGAGTCTTGCTATGTTGTCCAGGCTGGCCCCAAACTCCCAGGCTCAGAGGATTCCCTGCTTTGGTCTCCCAAGTAGCCAGGATTACAGGTGTGTGCCACCGTGCCTGGCTCAGCCCTGGCATTTTAAATACCTGACCTGGTACAGGCACAGCAATGGTGCAAAGATTTGAGAACACACAGACCTGGGCTCTGGCCTCTGCTCTGCTTATGAACTTGTCAAACACAGTGTGTGAGCCACACCAGAGGCAAACTGTCCCTGAAGACCTGAGACTGGGCTTTTGAGAGTCCACAGCCAGGTTCAGACCAAACTTAGAAAAAGAGACATTTAAACTGAACCCCTCGAACTGTGGAAGTACACAGAATAATCCAGGCTTATTGCCTGCCCCGCCACGGGGCTGGTGCTCCGCCCACACTAGTATATAATTTCTAGCATAAACTCTCGAGTTGGGCCATATTTTTGTGTTCCATTTCTACCAGTCCTGTTTCTTTCCCTCAGAGATAATCTGCTCTGAATAATGATGCTATCGTCATTGTGGGGAACAGTATCAACTATGTGGTGTGCCCACAGATTGTGCCAGAGTAGGTGCCCAAAGACGCACCACTCACGACCCAGCGCCAACTGCCAGTCCAGTCCTGTCCCACAACCTGCGCTCCTTCTCCTCTGGCTGGACACCAGCCCACTCTCTGCTCGCTCAATGTGCAGGTCTGCGCACGTGCCTTCCACTTCAAGATCCTCCCCTTGAAGGCCTGGTGCACAAAACACAGAATGGCAGTTTAAATCTGAATTTCAGATACACAATGAGTACCTTAACATCATGTCCCAAACTTTACACGGGACATGTATTTTATTTGCTAATCTGGCAACCTACCCCCTTCTCTCTTAAACCCCATTCGTCTTAGACCCAGCCCAGGTGCCAACGTCTCCACCAGGATGCCTTCAGCGACCCTGATGTCAACTGAATCCTCTTGCTCCTGGGAGGCTGTTCCCGGCTGCCATTAGTGAGCATTCTCCTTCCCAGTTCCTCTTGCTTTGCATCCTGTGCTGACTCTGCGTCCCACAGGTGGCCCCAGCGTTCAGTCTGTGCTGTGTTCCCTGGGAGTGAATGGCCATCCTGTGATCTGAGGTCCCACTGAGAACCAGAACAATGGCAGTTTACCCGTCACCTGGTCACTCACTGAACAACTCTTTCTCCAGGCTACCCCACCCCGCCATCGCGGCAGGCTTAGAACAGTGGAAGCAACCACAGTAAGTGTCACGGACCATGAGTTGGTATAGTGATTGAACTGAAAAACACAGGTCCAAGCAAAGCTGACTGTCCACTCCGGGGTGTGCAAGGTTCTGACTGCTCTCCACAGTGTCCCTCTGAACTGCTTCTTGGCCTTTGTAAGGAATAGTCAGGAAACACCAAAGGTGTCAGGCTAACCCAGGCTGCTGGGGACTTGGGGTTGTAGATAGCACTGTGCTGCCCAGGACGGCGCCCACTGTCTTTCTGGAGGCAAGTCCAGGGTTGGGTTGATTTCACTGCCACCAGGGATCATGGCCACATGCCAAGAGGCAGGGACCACCACGGTCTTGCTACTGGCACCCCCACCTAGCTCCCTGATACCTGGGATGGGGGCCCTGGAAAGACAGAGGGATGGGGACAGAGCAAGCTGGGAGAGGAAGAACCACAAGGCAAAAGGCAAGGAAGAGGCCAGGTCATGAGCAGTCGCCTCCGGTGATGCCTCCCAACGAGGAGCACGCTGGGGCGCGGCTGGTGGTGGAGCGCTCGCCTAGCATGCCCTGGGTCCACTCCCTAGAACTGCAAAAAAGTTTAAAAAGCACACTGCACTTAGGCACAGCGGCACACGCCTGTGGTCCCAGCTACTCAGGAGACGGAGGCTCAAGGATGGCTTGAGGCCACAGGTTCAAGATCAGCATAGACAATGGTGAGAACCTGTCTTCAAAACAACAACGAAGAGACGATGACGAGGGCCAGGCATGGCACGCAGGTCCGCTCCTCAGCCTGCAGAGCGCGCCACGCGGTCCTGTTTTAAAGAAGGGGAAACAAGGGCCACAGAGAAGAGCTACCCAAAGTCGCAGCTACCAGCCAGTCTAGGAAGACGCGGGCGATACAGTCCAGCTGGACTGGAAAAAAAATCATTCTGCTTGTGCCCAAACTATCTAACCCAAGAGCAGATCACATGAAAGGAAAGGCAGATCAGAAGCTTCCGGCACAGTAAGGCTGTGTCTGTGCTCCCATATGGTTCCACTTTGCCTCTTCCTCTTCTCCATTAGTTATTAATGTTGAAAAAAATTGTTCAACCAGAAAAAAGAAACTTGAGATGAACCCTTAAAAAAAAAACAGCACTAAAGCCAGACCCACTCAGCTCCACCGATAATCTGATCCACGGCCTCATCTCTACGAAGTGCACCCTTGTTCCTTGGTGTTTTTACAAAATGGTCAAGTGACCACATTCCATCATTTGATCTGCCATTGGCCGAGAGCCACCACAGAGATAAGAATCAAAACAGCCCCGTTCACTCGGGTACGCGCAGGTGAGCGATGCTGGTGAGGCAGAGCTGGCGGTCCCAGGGCCCCATCGCAACAGCGTCTTAGCTTTGTGCTGCGGGGTCCCACCGGCCAGCAGAGGGCTCTGTTTACAATCTAGTCACTTAATTTTTCCCAAGGCCTCAAACTTACTTACCTTGTATTAAAAATAAAGTCACCAGAGGGTTCCCAGAGGCACACATGCCAGCATCAGAAACAACACTCGGTGCAAAATCAAACCCTGGCTGCCAGCTCCTGGTGGAGTGTATCCCTCCCACACCCACAGGAACCACAGTGGTGTCGCGTCAGCCTTGAAGAGGATTTCGGACACAGGATTCTGCCACAGACAAGGTGGACGTGCAGGCGCCCTGACTGATGGGGAGACGGCCCGGAGGCAGAGGCACAGGTCCAGCGGACACCTGAGGGCAGCAAGTGTGAGATGAACACCAGGACACTGAAGGGGATGGACCAGCGCCCAGGAGGCAGCAGGGGTCAGTGAAGACAGCCTGACGGGGAGGAAATAGGTGCTCCATGGAGGGGAGGCAGGAGTGGCGACCCTCGTGAGGAAGTCACGGCTCTTCTCACGAGCTGGACTCCAACGCGGGATGACAACACACTGCGGTGGGTGAGCTAGAGCAGGAGCAGGACAGAGCAGGGCAGAGCCACCGGCCGCTGGGAGGCCAAGGCAGGCTGCTCCCACCTGGGGCTGGAGGACAGCGGCAGGGCCCCTGGCCAGCCAGCTGGTGGGCACCCTCGCAGGGCAGGTGGGAGATCTGTGCCACTGCTCAGTGGGTGGGAGACCCTGGCTGGTTACAAGCACCTGAGTCTGAGGCAGAAACATGGCCACAGAAGCCAGCTTTCCCGTGAGTGTCCTGGGGTTTTGATCAATTTTCCCCAAGGCCCTGGGGAAAGGGCCCGCAGGCCTGGCCGGCGTCTGTGCACCCAGAGGCAGCGGCTTGTCTGGGGTGGGGAAGCAGCTATGTCCCAAGTGATCCAGGAAGTGGGGGGCCTAATTGAGTGGGGGTCCCAGGCATGCAAACACATCACCCAGGATGACAGCCTCACGGGCAGGTGCTGCGGGTGGCATCAGCACCGGCTGAGGCGGGGCAGGTGGCCCCCTCCCACCTGTGGTGACAGCCTCCATGCAGGGCGCCAGCCGTCCAGCTTGCACCAGGTGGTGAGCACCAGGCCTCCTCCAAAGTGTAGGACCCGCTGGGCCCAGGAGGCCAGGGGCTCCCACCCCAGCTGGGCTCAGAGGACGAGAAGAAAAGAGAATTTATTAGGGGTGGGGTGGCACTGTGGGACCTTGGGGACCAAAGCCACCTTGTGGGGGACACAACTAGAGGAGACTGGCGGAAGCCTGGGGCTAGGGGTTCTACTCTCAACACTTGAGCAGAACCTGGCAAGAAACAGGCCCCTGACCTCCAGAGAGAGTGCCGCCCGGTGCCACACAGCAGGGGTGCCACCCAGCTCCGCAGACGCAGCCTCCCCCTTCCACGGCAACTGCTGGGCTCTGGGGACGCTATGCTTGAAGTATTAAGTTCAGGCCCCACTCTTCATTTGAAGACTAACTTGCAAGATGCACCATTAATTAGAACCTTATTAAGAGGAAGAAGCGACTCCCCACTCCAGAGACATTAGCAAGCGCACGAGCTTCGACCTGACTGAGGTGGCCTTGCAGCACCGTTGGCAGGGCCATCTTGTTCCCGCGGGGCACAGTCGTTGGCCAAGGGCACCAACACTGGGAAATCATTTCTGGCCAGTCAATATTTTATTCTACTTAGAAATGAGTTTTTCGCATGCCATTAACAACCAAGAACTCTCTCAAGAAATGATCAAGTCCCCTCCACTTTCCTTTCCTTAGGCAGGTGCCCCGAACCATCCCCGAGATAAATAATGAACAGGCAAAACCTCTGGGCTTGGTTCCTACCCAAGACTGGAATCAGAGGTCAGAACAGCTTTCTGAAGGATCAAGAACGGCAGAACAGACAGAAACTAAAGACGAAATTAAAATCCACGTACGGGAGTGGCCTGGAGCGCACACAAGGCTCCTGCTGTCCACGTGTAACCCTAGGCTTCCCCGGGGGACAACCCAGGCAGTGGCAGACTAATTAAATTAACTCTTTTCCGGCCAGGGGTTCATCTCACCACCCAAGTGGGGAGAAGCCAAGGGTCTTTCAAGACTAAGGATGGTCTCTGAGGCTAAAGCACAACCACCAAGCACCTTCGAGTTGCCAGAGAGGATGTGCAGGGGCTGCCCTGCAGCAGGCAGGGAGGGAGGGGCCCGCCAAGTCTTGTGGATCGCCACTGTCCTCACCACCAGGAACACGGCCACCCTCCTCTCCACAGCACTTCCCAAAGCCTGCTGGGCACAGGCAGTCCCGTATGCACTCCTTCGGTCCCTGTAGACCACACAGGTTTGTGCTGGGTGCCGGGGGACTCCTCAGGGCAGGGCTGGGCCGTCTGGAGCCTGGCACAGGCTGGTAGTGCTTCCTGAGCGTGGAGGGTGATGCCAAGCTGTGGAAAACTAGGGCCACTAGGGTTGAGTTCCAATCTCATGAAGTCCATGTCTGCCCCATGGGGCAGCTTCCAGAACATTCTTCAGGGCGTCTCATGGAGATGGGACTGGTGGGGAGACTGCCTGTCGACCCCGCATGGTGTCTCATCACCATGACCACCAGTCCTCAAAGCTGGGTGGAGATCTGAGCCTTTGTACCCAAAGGGTGTGTGCCAGCACCGGCTCAGGGGCCGGCCCTGCCCTCACCCCCAGCGTGCTCCTGCTGGCTGTCCTCAGGCCTGCCTCTTGGTCTCCACCCTCAACTACTGTATTGGTCGTGCACTGAGCCACCTATCTTTTGGAGGAAAAGACCAGGTAAAAATGCACAAACACAACTCAATATGAGGCGTCTTTCTCCAAAGACTGTAACCTCACCAAAGGCCTCCACTCTCCACATTTGGTATTAAGGAAATTATGGCCTCAACAGCAGAGATTCTGAGGCTCGGCAATGTGCGAGGCTCTCTTCTAGGCACGTGAGTGACGCATGTCACAGCAGCCCTGTGGGAGGTAGAGGCAGTGGATCCCAAATTGCTCTCTGAGGCACAGGTAGGTTAAGAAACCTTGCAGAAGTGGCACAGTTAGGAGGTGGCAGAGCCAGAATTCAGTGAAATCCATACACCTGGACAAGAGTCCCCAGCCACTCGGCCAATGTGACCTCTGGCCTCTTGCCTGGCAAGTAACCTGGAGGTAAAAGAATTTCAGTTGAAAGAATCTCAGCTGGACGTGGCAGGGAAAAGCGAATGGCAAGACTGGGTTTCTGCACGACAAGGTCAGCGTGAGCCGAACCTCTCATCAAGCCTCTGCGGGTGAGGCCGTGTGTCCCCCTGGCCTTATGAACCACGTGTGTGTCCAGTGTCCACCCCCACACCCCAGGCTTGGGAGGAAAGCTACAAACAGGCCACCACGGAGGGACATAAAGCAAGCACCCGGCAGGGACACCTTTGAAGAGAGGCACACGCCACCAGAATGAGAAGCCAGCCTCAGAAAGGGCGACCCAGGGACAGGCAGGAATGGCCACTCTACCCTGACCTGATGGGCTCGGCTGGGCTGAGGAGGACAGGCCTCAGCATGAGAGTCACCCCTGCACCAATGCTGAAGGGGACCCCTAGAAATCCCACGTGCTCCGCCTGGCATCACAGGACGACAGTGAAGAACCCCACCGTGGGCAGCGGCTACTCGGGCGATGCTTTCAACATGGCAACCCTGGAAGCCATCCTGGGGTCCAGCAGGTTTGCCCCGACTCTGGGATGAAGGAGAGGATGATTCCCAGAGTCACTGCCGTGGGAACCAGAGCGGCCGCCTCACCACCCGGGAGGTGAATGACCCTGTGAAGCAGCAGCCTGAGCCACAGGGGCCCGCGTGAGCCTGGCCTTTCCACAGTGCTCCGCAGGACACTCCAGACCACGGGCTCTGCACAAGCCAATGGCCTTCCAGATTCCAGCAAGACGGCCACTTCCTCCCTGGCACAACTGCCTGCCAGTCTGGTGGCGGGAGGGCCAGGGTAGCAGGCGGGCACTGAGCACACAGGGAACAGGTGGTGGCTGTCCCTCTTCCTCAGCACAGAACTGCCCTGGCTGGACACAGCATCCGTGCCAGGTTCCCTCCCTGGAAGGTGTCTCCTTGGTTCTTGACATTTCCCTGAGGTCCCCTGTGGAAAGGACCACACACGGACACAGGAAACACCCGTAAATCTGCCGGGGACGCGGCGGCATCACTCGGGCGGGTCACGCGTCCCTACCTCTAGCACCAAGAGCTCCTGCTGCTTCAGTCTGGCTCCTCAGGAAGTGAAACTCAAATTTGTGGCTCCAGATAAATTCACTTGGGATTAAAAATAAAGTCACTGTCCCCACCTCAAAGAGCTCAAAGTCTGAGATGAAAGAGAGGGACACACTGGAGTACCATCAAGAGGAGAGGAACGTGCCGGGTGTGAGAGGCGAGGAGGGTCAGCCCAGGAGAGCCGCTCTGGAGGTGGGCACAGGTGCTGGGGTCTCCTGGAAACTCATTCCAGAGTGCAGGTCACAAAGCATCTGGCACTGGGCGCCAGAGGAGTGTCTGCCAGGCGCGGAAGGGCAGTGTGGCACTTGAATGCTGCTGGCCGCAACCCGTGGAGACACTATGACCCACTGGCTGTGCACCTCAAAGTGGTGTTTTATGGCACGTGAATCTTATCTTCACAAAGCTGGTTTTTTTTGTTTTGTTTTGTTGCGGGTGGGGAAAGTCAAGAGAGAAGGTCACTGCAAGCAGGACAGACCTGAGAGCACAGGGCTCTGCAGAGAACCGAGTTCACGGCAGATGAGGTGACAGTGTGCACGTGGCCAGGACAGGGTCATCTTCCTCTGCACCTCCAGCTGCAGCTACCTGACTGCTCGCCCTGATGACTTCGGCACGGGAGTAAACCATGTTACACAGGACACCCGCCTGGGGCCGAGACTCCAGGGCTAGCTCTGCCAGGGAACCCCACGACACTGGATGAGTCCCAGCCACCCAGCCCCAGTTTCCTCATCTTCGAGAATGAACAGAGCAAGCTGGGCTGTAGGTTCTCTGAAGCAGAGGGAGAAGAGGAGCCCTGGGGGCTGCGAGCACACAGCGCTGGCCCAGGCTGGCGGGAGTGGGGAGGAAGTCAGGCCCACCCCTTCTGGGACCCCAGCCCCTCCTAGGGCTGTCTGAAGAGAAGGCTCCACTAGCCGAGGGGATCAGCAAGGCTTGCTTCAGTTTGGGGATCCCACAAAGCTTCAATTTACTTATTATCTCTCTCAATCACCCAGGGTGTGGTTTTGAGAGCTAATCAAAAGTTTGTGGTACTCTTCCTGAAAGGAAGCTGCACTGCACATGGCGCTGTGAGGTCTGAGCTGGCCAGGCCAGGTTGCCCTCTGCTCACAGCGATGCGAACAGGCACTAGCACTGCAGGGAACTGTTCCCGTGGTGGGGAAGAAGGGAAGGCTTGTGACCTCTTAAGACCCCCTGAACATCACAAAAAACACCTCTCAGAAAGTTTCCAAGCTTGGTACACAAATCCATATCCCTTTCTCTTCTCTGCTCCAGGACAGATCTCCTGCCCAACCCCTGCTCCCAAGTCAAGCTGTTTTCCAGACAGGCCTGGATTTCCTTACTGCCCATGCACAGGTCTTCATCAATTCCAGCATCCCCTTCCTGTACCTGACGCCTGGTCACTGGCAGTTAGCACATCAACTTTTTTTTTTTTTGGGGGGGGGGGGTACTTGGGATTGAACCCAGGGGCACTCAACCACTGAGTCATATCCCCAGCCCTATTTTGTATTTTATTTACAGATAGGGTCTCACTGAGTTGCTTAGTGCCTCACTTTTACTGAGGTTGGCTTTGAACTTGAGAACCTCCTGCCTCAGCCTCCCGAGCTGCTGGGATTACAGGCGTGCTCCACCACTCTCAGCAGCACATCAACTTTTAAAGGGCAGGTTGGAGTCACCAGAAGATCTGGGCTCATGCCAGACAGTCCACCTCCAAGCCCCTGTGGACAAAGGCCCCTGGGCCCAGTTCAACACCAGGAAAAGCAGACAGCATGCCATGCTCTCCCCAAATATTTTTAACCTGTTTCCAAACCCAGATGTATTCAAGGGGTGACCCAGGCACTACCCGCCTGCCTAGAAGCTCACCATCCAGAAGACAGAACCTGACCAAAAGGAACATCTGTCAGCCCCTCCTCAGCTGAAGTCCCTTGCTTCACACTGATCCTTTGGTTTCTAAGAGCGACAGGTCCCGGGAAGCTTCTGAACTGCAGGGGCCAGGAAGATCCTGCCCGAGGAAACCAAGGACGGGGGGCCAAGGATGATCTTTGTGCACTCCAGGTGAACCTGGACCCAGGTGACAGGAACCAGGAACCTTCTTCACCTGGGACCCTGTGGCCTCCTGCTGCTCGTCCCAATTCTCACCTACTTCCAGTGACACCTTCCTAACAGGTTCCTTCTGTCACTACCCATGAAACAGAGGACCAAGCTCTCCTGCTCATTTGCCAGAACGCTGCTCTGGTTCCTTGTCCCTGTAAAGGCTCCTCAAGTGCCAGGGAACCAGCAGGGGCACTGGGAGCACCCCCGCCACCTCCCACTGCAGCATGAGATCCACTCCCCAGACCTGGGCTTCCCACGCAGAGTGAGAACCAAGAGGGGAACAACCTGCTCCAACAGAGGTGGGGTTTTCAGGGAGACCTGCTGAGTGGTGAACATTCTGGAAAGATGGAATTTTAAACACAAACACAGAAGGGCAGAGACGGGAGGCAGAAGCGCCCTGCACACAGCTGGGAGGCCTTTTAATTGGGGAAAGACTTGCAAACCCCATGGAGCGTGGGCAAATCCCAGAACGGAAAGAATGTGGAAACCAACAGGCAGTCGACAGGCTCAGGCCCTGCCGCTCACTCGCCAAGAAAGGAGCGGTCCTCGCCCCTGCCACCTTTCAGCATCCCCAGATGATCCCTTAAGCACCTGGCTTGGGCAGCCAGGCGGAGACTCCCCTTAGGCGCTTCCACGGGCAGCCCGCAGGAAAGCTCCCACCATGTCCTCAGGAGACACGGGGTTCAGAGGACCAACATCTGCATGCAGGCCTTTCTGCGGGGTACAGGGCATTCCCACGAGTATTTCCACTGAGTCTGAAATACCCCACACGTGGGCAGATGATCCGTAATGGCACACAAAAACTATATCACCCCGCTGCTGGGCATGTCCTGAGGGGACACCTGCCTGTTTGTCCCCCAGCTGGCAGAAATGGAAGTAGTGTTTTTCCCCAAGTAGCTGACACCCTTTTGATCTTTTTCCTTCTGAGATGTGACCAAGTTCCACACAATCCTGGGTATACTCTCTTTAATATGGTTAATTTAACTCTACTCTTGAGAACACCCTGTGCCCCCTAGCAGAAATGAGAGGGGTCACCAAATATGAAACGTTAGGGACAAGAGGACTGGGAACAAAGGCCTGGACTCTTCACCTTCTCCTCTGCCCAAATCTAGAAGTTTGAGAAAGAGGGCAAATCAGGGGCTTAGGTCCCTCCAGACAGTGCCTGCCCTACGCAGAGCCGCAAGGGAGACCACAGGCCCTGGGAGAGGCCGAGCCAGAGAGGCCCTGCCCGGATCGAAGCAATGGCAGGTAAACCAGCAGCTCAGGAGGCCCTGCCAGACCCCATTCGCGGCCTGGCACAAAAACCTGCCAGGCAAGCTCCGGGCACCTCCTCTCTCACCACAGCAGGCAGCATTGCTGCACCAGGACAGCTTCCTGAGTACGTGAAGCCCCTGCTCGAAGCACAAGAAAGCCTGCCTTCTCCACTGCGCAGATGAGGAGTCGGCTGGGCCGCAGTAGCTCTTGGGTCACCTGGATGTTCAGGGTGCACCCAGACCCAGCCAACCCAGACTGTCTCCAGGAGGCATCTGGATCCTCTCTCCTCACACAGCCTGGGAAGCTCAACACGCAGCCCTCTCCTCCCAGAGTGGCGCGGGGGTTACCACCTCGCCAGCTAGACTCATTTCAGGCACGCGGCCAGGCAGTGTACTGGGGGCCTGTGGTTGAGAGCCGCTCACACCCCTTCTGCACAGAAGCGCCCAGAATGTGGTCGGCTAACACTTGCAAAGAGACCAATTCCAGGGGGCGCCAGGCTAAATGGCCCCTGCCATAGGGGCCACCCCCAGCCTCCCCGCGGCCTCTGAGGCTGGATCTGCGTGTGTTGTGACTGACAGGCTTTCTTATGAGCCTTAATTGTGAGCTCAACAGGCCCAGAAAGGTAGCGACGGAGGTGGCAAAGGGGCAACCACAACCCGCTGGGTTAGTGAACAGAGTGTCGGCCTGATGGGGGCTAATGACCCAGAAGAGGAGGGTGCACTCACTGGGCAGATCACTCTCCAGCAGGCACCCTCTGAACTCCAAGAGTCCTTTCTATATGCAAGGCCTCTGGGTGTTGCCCTCCCCAGGTCAGGGCTTCTGTTTGGGGTGACACCTGGATGCAAGGTCCTGTGTCATTACCTTGGACACCTGCATCTCCATCAGCACTTGATCTTTAATGATGAAAGGCCAGAAAGGACACCCTGCGACACATAAAGGGGAAGCTATGTCCTACAAAGCCTGAATGACTTCTCACTGGCACTAATTATTGTGAAGATATCTGCATTCAGAGTCAGCTGTCCGCTGGTGACCTGCGGACCAAGGAGAAAGCTATTCCTGGAGGAGATGCAGGCCCAGAGAGCCAGGCAGGAGGACAGGCTTCAGAGTCACATGGCTGGGGCTGATCCCTACCTTACTACTCAGCAATTATCTATGAGGCTGAAACCGACCATGAAATAAGCCTCTGCTTCCTCAACTGTGAAATGAAGACTGACCTTGAAGTGTGCGGTTTATCATTTAATCCCAGCACACCTGCCAGAAGTAGGGATGAACCCAAGGCCCCTTTCCTATGCTACGTGAGCATTCAGCCACTGAGCTGCTTCCACAGTCCTGGTGTGTGGTTTAAATGAGCTAATATGTAAAGGGACTGGAACAGGACCTGGTAGACAACAGTTTGCTAGTGGAAAATCAGGAGACCAGCAGGGCTTGTTGGGCAAATCTGATGTCACCTCAGAAACTCTTGCTACTATAAGCCAAGTGCTATGCTAGCAGCTTTGTGTCCATGACCTCTGATTTCTGAGGTTGCAACAGACTCAGAGGTCACAAAGCTGAGACATGGTGAAGACGAGAGCAGGCTTGATTGGGCCCATCAGTTTCAAGGTATCCAACCATCTCTCACCCTAGTGCTCCTCAGTGGACACCTAAGACACCCAGGCTCAGACTAGCAGCCTAGACACACCTGGCCAAGAACCTGTAGACGCCTAATCCCCAAGCGTATCCTAAAAGGCTTCTTCAGCTAGCAAATAAAGGAGGGCGTGTGTGGGCGACAACCATCAGATAACCCGTCTGTTCCCAGGACACGTGCAAAACAAATCGGCACTCTGCTTCGAGTCAGGCTTCCCTCCCTGGCCGGAGGCACCTGCAGGATTGTCCTGCAGCAGGGATCGAACAGGTACTAGTGGGGGGCTGCTTCAAAGGCCTGGGTGAGAAACAGACTCGGCGAGACTGGGGGAAGCTACCAACAGAGCATCCCCGGCAACTGTGAAAGACCCTCAGAAGTGGACTTGGGGGTTCTCCAGCTGGGGGAGGGGGGCCTGGGCGACACTGGTGGCGGAGGGTGGGAGAGATCAGAGATGTGGGTTCAAGAGGGAGAGGTTTGGAAGATGCTGGGGCGTGGGAAAACGATCAGCCCTGGAAGGGTGGGAGGGAATGCCGTGGAAGGCTGGGGCCCTGGGTGCGGCAGAAGGCTTCTGTAGGTCCCGATCTCACAGGTGGCCTGGCCCATCTGGGCAGCTGGGATCTGGTAAGGAGGCCAAGTGACCTGTGAGGCCACTGTGGCAGCTAGCTTGTCCTTGGACGCTGAGATCAGCCCGACTCCTTGCCATGGGTCCGACCATCCACCCACTTACTCTGTGCAGCCCCTGCCCCAGCACATCCAGGAACTACGGTAACTGGAGAAGTTCCCTGGGAGAGAGTGCCTGGCAAACGATGACGAAGAGCAGCGGAAAAGACCCAGGTCACGAGGTGTCCACCCAGGCAGGCAGACCAGGAGGCAATGGTGTCAACCATGTGATCTCTGCAGAATGAAAACCAGCAGCCCACAACCTCCACTCTGACCTTCTGACCTCAGCGAGCTCTGGGGCCCAGGGCAGCTTTCCATTCAGAGATCCTCGACTTGGCAGTTAAGGGAAAATGAGGGCAGACAGCTTTCATGACCATCTGCAAGGCCTCACCGGAAGGCCTTGTGTGCCCCTTGTGTACCCCTTCCAGGTCAAACGGAATCCCAGCCATCTTGCATTGGGTCCTAAAATGCTCACTGCACTCTCACGGCTGGGGGCACCATGGGGAAGCCAAGGGTCCTAGGAAGCCAGGGGAAGATGAGCTAACAGCACCAAGCACTGTCTGCCGTGCACCTGTGAGCATCAATGTGTGTTCCCAAGGCCCCTGACTGCCTGGTTCAGTCCTACTATCCTTATCTTGCAGATGGAGGAAACTCGGGGTGAGGTGACCCATCCAAGGTCTCAAGGTTGGAAGGTGCTGCACCAGTAATGAGTCCCAGTCAGCAAGAGTAGACACGGAGGCCAAGCCGGGATGTGCACTGCTGGAAGGCCCACCTGCTCTGCTCCCTGCATACCTTCACCACAAAGGGTGGCTACGTGGCCGCAGACCTGAGAGAGATCGACAGCTCTTCTGTCAGCAAAGGGGATCCTGGAAGTAGTGGCCTCACTGAAAGGTACACCTGGTGACATTCCAATTCTAGGCCGTAGAACCCCGAACCTGAGAAGATGACAGACCACTAGGCCCTCACTTCACAGAGGAGGAGAATGAACTCACAGAGCTCTGCCAGCACAGGTAAGTTAGTGGCAGACCCAAGGGTACTGCCCAGGCTTCCTGACCTTCCATTCGACAGGCCAGTGTCATTTTACTGGACACAGGGTCACTCTGCTCTCCACCTGCCCTTTTCCTTCCTACCGAGGGGAGCCTGATCCAAGGTACCAGGACAGAAGGTTTTGAAGCAGTTCTCTATTTGCAAGGAAAGGAAATGAGAAGAAAAAGAAAAATCCAAGGGAGCTAAGTTTTTCTGCCCATTTTACCAAAGAGTTATGAAAACAAAACACTTGGCTAACATCACATTTAGGACCATTGTCAAAAAGGGCCAGGATCTAGTTTATCGGATGTGCAGGTTACAGACCTTTCCAGGAAACCAAGGCTTGCCGAAGTGCTTCCTCAGAATAAGCTGGAGAAGTGCTGCGCTAAAGGGAAATGGCTTCTTTGCCTTTTCTACCTCCCTCCCTTTGTTTTAACTGCAGGTCTTCTCAGAACACTTGGCAAGCCACCCTGAAGGGTGAAGCGCCCACATCCCTCAGGAGACTCAACACCAAGGGGAGGGGACCCCATTTCATTAGAAAGCCAGGAAGCTGCAGGCCACAGTTCAGGAGGAAACAGAACCCCAGGCAGAAGGGTGGTACCCGAAGTCACTTCCCCAGCCACCGGCCTTGCTTCATCCTGCACGTCCTTCTGCAGGCGAAGAGCTTGTGCACCAGCTGTCCCATTTTCTCCCCTGGAGATCCCCGTGTGACCAGCTCTTTGTGTTCCTGTCTTTTCATCTCCCCAGGGAGTGAAGGGCACTGGAGTCAGGCTGGGCGGGTCCCTAGCCTGGCTGCCCGGGCCAAGTTGCTCCTGCTCTGCTTCACCTATGGATGGGGACAGAGAACTGACCTCAGAAGGTGTTCTGATTGTTTCAAGAGAGAAGTTCTTTGCCAAAAAGTGCAAAAAATTTTCAAGTGTGTTCTTTGCCTTTTAATTCTATTTTGTGCCTATTTTTAAAAGTATGTTAAAAAATCACATGTAGTTGAAGCTATCATTTTGGCATGAGTGTGTACGCCTTATATAAAGGGCTCCCCTGCTGAATATTAAAATTGTGTTCTCCTTGCTGATTCCTTCACGTCCATTTAATAATTAACCCTTCGGTTCTTTAGAAACACAATTACATGCAGGCACGATGGTGGGTGTCCATGTGATTCTGTCAACAAGTTCGAGGCCAGCCTCAGCAACTTAGTGAGATCCTGCCTCAAAATAAAAAATAAAAAGGGCTGTAGCTGTAGCTCAGTTGTAGATGACTTGTAGAGCATGTGTGCAAGGCCCCAGGTTCAATTCTCAGTACTGGGGAAAAAAAAAAAAAAAAAAAAAAAGTCCATTTCCCTGAGGCAAGTTCCCTGCCTTCAATTTAACTTTAGCAGGATGTGTAAGAAATGGCACGCTATAATTTCTTTCTTTCTTCTTTTGTGATACTAAGTATCGAAACCAGGGGCATTCTACTGAGCTATGTTCCCAGTCCCTTTTTTATTTTATTTCTTATTTTGAGACCAGGTCTTGCTAAATTGCCTAGGCTGGCCTCAAACTTTTGATCCTCCTGCCTCAGCCTCCTGAGTGGCTGGGATTATAGGCATGTGGCACCGTGCCCAGCTGGTTTTCATTTTTAAGAGAGTTCAGAGGAAAATAGCTGGAGGCGACAGCTGGTTTGGACACACCAATCACGTGCCAGGTACAGGACTCTGGGAAGCCCTGCCCCCCGTGCTTCAGCATTCCCATCTATGACCCTCCTGCTCACCGTCACAGAGCAACTGTGAAGATTAAACAAGGAAACGGGACATGCGTATTAATAATAAAGCCTGGGGCTGGGTTGTGGCTCAGTGGGAGAGCACTTGCCGAGCATTTGTGAGTCCTGGGTTTGATTCTCAGGACCACATATAAATAAATAAAATAAAGGTCCAACAATTTAAACAAACAAGTGAACAAATAAAGCAAGCCAGCTTATACGTGAGTCCTTCTAGTCCCCGATGTTAGACCTCCAGTAGTCATTTACTTTTTTTATGCCATTCATTGTAAAAAGCTTTATGGGGAATGAAAGAGGGCAGAGAAAAATTCTAAACCAGGGACCAACAAAAATATTCTTATTCTGAATCTCATACTCTGAAAAAGAACAAAAGCATTCTGGGTAGCTGAATCAAGGTGAAGGGAGACAGTGAGCTTTCAGAACCCCGGCCGTGACGGGACTGTTACCGGCCTAGAACTGCTCTGGACGACAGGCCCGTCATCATGGGCTCCTGGAAAGCCTCCCCGCTCCCCAAGGAACAAGCTCGGCTGAGCAGGGCCTTTCATCTTGGTCACCACTGTAACCTCAGACCCTGGAACACAGCACCTGGTACACAGCAGATGTTGAATAAACAGCTGTAGAAAGAGCCACGTGATTCTGTAGTTCTTTTTATTTCTTCCTTTTAGATATATATGACAGTAGCGCAATTCTGCCGTATGAATTAGGACCCCATTTGGTTCTGCATTCTTGAGGCTCACTCTCAGAGTTTACTAACTGATGAATGACCAGTGGTCCCAGAGAATCTTACCAATGTCACACTTTTCAGGGATCCAGTTATGGAATTCCTTGTGGAGGGGAATCACACGTGCCCAAGTCCCAGGAGACGCTGGGATCCATGCCGACCTAATCTACTGATCTTTCACCTCAACCTATGCTGAGACCCCTTCAGAAAGAACAAGGTAAGGGGAATGTTATCTTTGAGATAAAAGAGGAAAACGCTGGTGGCATATTGTTTTAAATGACAAAGGGAAAACTTAGCAAGAAGAAAGCCTGTTCACTCTAGAACACTCTGCCTTCCAGACTGTCAAGGCCACAGGTGGTTCCCAGGCCCAGCGACACCTTCAACACCTAGAGACAGAACCGTTTTGTGCTTCAACCCACACAGCTGTCATTGGAAGAACGATTTCCAGATTTTATTCATTAAACTACCAGAAACAGAAAACTGGAGTAACAGTGCTCAGCATAACTATTAGCTCTTCTGCTAATCAACACTATTAATGAACTATTAACAGCATATTAGGCAGGCTGGGCTGGAGCTCAGTGGCAGAGCGCTTGCCTAGCATGTGTGAGGCACTGGGTTCAATCCTTAGCACCACATACAAATAAATAAAATAAAGCCATTGCTGTCCATCTACAACTACAAATTTTTTTTTTTTTTTTTTTTTTTTTTAAATAGTGTATTAGCTTAATTTCACCACTAATCACAAAGGTGCTGCCTTGTGGACAGTAGACCTGTGGGTGTGGGCGGCAGTCTCCGCTCCCATCTGCTGAGGTCTGGGTCCTAAGTGTACCTGCACTCTGGCCTCCTGCTGTCACACGGTGTTCTCCACACCGTCATGCCACCTGGACAAGAGGGAACACTTCCTGTGAGCTATTGGAAGCACAGGTACTGCTGAGGCTGGTGTGAAACCCTGTGCCGCTGGCCCTTTCTTTTCTGGAGACCCATCCGGCTGCTGAAGGGGACATGACACGAATGCCGATCAAGAGACAAGCTCCCTGGGGAAGCCTCAAGATGCCTCTCCCCCGCGCCCACACGCCGGCCGGGGGGCTCGCGCTTTCCAGCGCTGAGGTCTTCCCTCTGCCAGAGTGAAGCCTGGGAAACCTAAGAGGCGAGGCTGCAGGGGACGAGGGAAGGAAGAGAAGGAACTAAAAGATGAGTGACTGACCTTCGCAGGCAGACTTTCTGGCCTGGTTAAATAGATTTATGGCTATTTTCGATTTGCTCTTAAAAGGGCAAAGGATGGGTGGCCTGCTGGGTGCGGATCTGCAGAAACAAACTCCTTCCTCAGCTCAGGGCTCAAAATACACCCAGCTGAGAAGTCCTGACTGGCTGCCAGGGTGCAGAGGAAGGCCACAGCAGGTCAGGGTTAGGAAGCCAAGGGAGCATCTTCACACCACATGACTCAGCCCACGAAGACAAGCGGGTATTTCTGAAACGGCTTAACGGAGGATCACAGCCAGCCTCCCTCTAGCACAGTGGGGTTAACGTGTAATAAAGTGATGCTCTGGCCATCTGGAAAGGATGGTCATTCCCCCACCAATCAGAACATGCATGGTAATCCCACGGCAGCCAAAGCGCTGATGCTGGGAAGAAAAGAGCAAGCTGATCTGGCCCGGCAGACGGGCTGCCTCGGCCTGGCTGCCAAGCACGCACATCTCTCGCTGACGCTACTCTGCAATCGGACCGCTGGTGAAGGGGTCAATCCCCCTGGAGCTCCTGGCTCTGACATCTGAGGCCATTCCCCTCGGGGCGAATGCTGGTAAATCCTAACATTTTTGTCAGTCTTAAAACTGGAGACTTCTCTTAAAAACAACCACTTCCTCTTCACTACCCAGTTAGGTGAGCTTCGGAGGAGTGGCCTGATGCCCACGGGGCACGGCCACAGCTGCTTGGGAAGCACCGAAGAGCCAGAAACGCAGGCCCGGCCACTCTGATTTGACACAGACTCAGCAGTGGATTTTCAGAAACCGTATCTTTGGGAAGAGGCTAAAACTGTGCGTGAACTTCAGAGCCACCACAGGCCACTCGGCACAGATCGACTTATGGAAAAAGGAAAACTGCTGTCCTGAGCATAACAGGAGAAAAACAGCACCAAGAAAAGGAAAACACTCCGGTGACTTCCAGGGTCTGCCACAGGGTCTGGTGGCGGGCCAGCCCAACTGCCCTTACGCACGTGCTAGCGGCAGCCAGGCCCGGACGCCGGACCATCAATCAGAGGGCCCTCGCGGCGTGTCGGCAGTTTTAATGAGCCGTGCTTTACCAGGTCCTAATTTGTCGAGCAGCCATGCTCCATTTCCACTTCGACATTCATCATACTTCAATTAAAAAATTAATGAGTCCCAATTCCCCAACCCTTTCCTCGATGGGGACCTCCGATGGCCTCCCGTTCAGCCTGAGGAGGCAGACGGCCCCCAAGTTGCATCCAGCCAGGGGAAGCCTGTGCCTAAGGGGCCCTGAAGCCACCCGGGAAGGTGACTGGCTAATCCTGCATGGCCTGGCTCTAAGAAGGAAACGTCCTCCATGTCTCTAATTTTTGTTTTTATATCATGTGAATTTAAAATTATTCCTCAGGCTGGGTATGTGGTTCACGCCTGTAATCCCAGAAGCACAGGAGCATCGCGACTTCAAAGCCAGCCTCAGGAACTCAGTGAGGCCCTAAGCAACTCAGTGAGACCCTGTCTCTAAAAAAGTAAGAAAAGGGGCTGGGGATGTGGCACAGTGGTTAAGTGCCCCGGAGATCCTCAGAACATTCCTATGTTCTAAAACCTCGGATTACTGATGAATTGAATTATTTTAACACTTTTTGTTCAAACAGATAAAACTGACACACCATGAAGAGGCACCATATTCAATGTGCTGCTGCAAATGTCACTCCCTAGAGCAAACCAGACAGAGAGCCACCGAGGTAGCAGAGCCAGAGTGCGGGGGCTGCAGGGCCTCTCCCCGAACCTAAATCATCTACAAAGGATGGGTGGGTATTGTGAAAATCAGATGGAATAAGAGCACAGCAAGAAGTGCCGGCATGTCCTGGGCGCACAGAGGGTATGTCAGTTTTCTGTCACTATGACAAATACCTGAGATAATCAACTTAAAGAGAGGACATGTTTATTTTGGCTCAGTTTCAGATCATGGGGGCTTAGGCCTGCTATTTCTGAGCCTGCAGGCGAGGCAGAATATCATGGTGGGGAGTACAGCATGGTGAAGGTGAGGGTGCTCACTCCATGGTGGCTGGGAAGCACAGAGATGAGGGGCGGGGTTCCAACAGCTCCTTCCAAGGTACACCCCCAGTGGTCTAACTTGCTCCCACCAGGCCTCACCTCTTAAAGGTACCACCACCTCCAAAGAACACTAAAGACTGGAAACTAAGCCTTCAGAAGACACATGAGCCTTCAGGAGACATTTTAGATGGAAACGGTAACAGTGGGCATTCAACAAATGTCAGCTGTCTGCCCCTGATCCTGGTCTGCCTCTACCCCTGGGGGTACACACTCTGGAGAGTTGCGAGGGAACAGCGGTGTGCTCTGACAGCATCCTACAGAATGCTACACACCAGTCAGGTGCCAGTGACAAATGCAGCTGGTTCTTCAATCTGCACCCAAAGCACCAGCCTGCAACTGAAGCACAGGCTGATTTCTTCTGCCCAGGACTTGGTGCGAGACCATTTCTGACGCTCTCCTTTGCCCCTGTCGATGCTATGATTCCCCTGCTGAACCCAAGGAAAACTGCCATTAGGAGGAAGGGACCAGCTGACCAGGTTTCACACAGATCTCAGAGATGGAGCGATGGATCCCGGAAAAAAAGAAAAAAGCTTCAGCCGCCCAAAGAACAAAACAGCCCGTTTGACACTAAGAGTCCATGGAGAAAAATGTGCTTGTCCTTCCTTGAGCCTTACATTTGGTTTATTTCTAAAATACAGCAATAACTAAACTGAAACTCAGCCAAGCACATGCTTACTCAAGTTCAAAAGGAAAGGATGGGGGCTGAGGTTGTGGCTCAGCCTAGCACATGTGAAGCACTGGGTTCAAGCCTCAGCATCACATTAAAAAAACAAATGAATAAAATAAAGGTATTGTGTCCATCTACAACTAAAAAAAAAAAAAAGAGAGAGAGAGAAAGGAGGTCCCAGCAGTCGAGCAGAGCAGAGCAGAGACTGAGCACATCTTCAACTCGGACCCACCTCTTCCACCCTGGTGGCCACAGATTCCTGATCAGGAGGAGACCCGTGATGCAGTGCTACCTTACAGGACCATGGGTACTGGAGACCAGGAGAGTAACTCAGCATAAAGCACTGCACACCAAGTTCAAAGTGGGCGGATGGGGCAATTATGCTACATGGAGTCCCCCCTGCCTTCCAAGGACACCGCCCACCCACCCATCTTTACATTTCCTTTCTTCTCAACAACGACCAGCTCCCCTAAACCACAGGGCCCACACTGCCTGCCCTGCCCCCACATCCACTTCGTACACACAGGGCCAGCTTCCACCCAGCCAACCAATGGTTGGGCCAATGCTTACAAATCAGGGTATTTCACATAGAGATCCAAATGTGTGGCTCCAGAAAAACCTGAAAATGAGCAACAGGTGCCGTCTGTGAAGGACAACAATCTCCTACCACATTTTTTCCTAACAAAACTGTTCTAAATCTACACACTGGAATTAAATAAAGCACCACAGCGAAGAATAAATTTTTGATCCCCTATTTCAGAAGATCTTGTTATGAGAACTGTTTGGCTGCTGCTGATCACACCCAGGAAACCCATGACACCATGGGCAGAGAGCACACTTGGCTTCCAGACCTTGCGAGCGCCAGAGACCAGGGTTGAGTGGTCTAGGGGGCCGTTTGGCCTGCTGAGACCAGATCTTCTTTTATTTCTCTTCGCTTCTTCTGTACAGATGTTTTCTAACATTCCAGCATTTTCAGCTAATATCACAGTACCAGTTAATCAGAGGCATCACCTTGACATCAATCACTCAAGTATTAAAAAAAGGGATGAATTGAATATCTGACATATAGATGTGCTGAGCTCTTTAACAGGAGGAGCGAGGCTGCTGCAGGACCACAGGGCAGATGCTAGTCAGGCACTAGCTGGAGAAACTCAACAAGGCAGACGCCTCGCTGGGCCTGCAACCTCTTCCTCAGGGTGTCTAAATGCAAGGTTCTAGAAACTGAAGACAAGGCAGCTGGGGGTGGAGAGCCCAGGCTGTAATCACCCTGAGAATGCTTATCATGGGCTTTATCAACAGATGGTCTCAAAGGAAGACCACCATATGAAACTCATCTTCCCTCTGTCCGGAAGACTCTGGGAGCCCAGTGGTGCTGTCTGGCTTGGGAGAGAAAGGGTTTCCTGTGTTTTGAATTCCACATGGAAAGGGCTAACCAAAAGCAAGCAATTATGAGCTGCAGTCTCAAATGAAACCATATGAAGAAGGCACATACCAGGTCAATCAGGTCACTGAGGTTTTTCTCAATCTGCTGTGGAGGCAGGCGCCTCATTAGGTCCAAGGCACAGTCCAGCTGCTGATCACTCTGTGGACGGAGAAAGAAAAGCACTTAATTTATTTTTGTCAATATCAAGAATTTGTTCTAAAAACCACTGCAGCAGTTGCTGCTTGCCTGGGGGAGTTCTAAGCCCTACGAGTCCTGCAATGGCCTGCCCCTCCTGAGCCCGCAGCCTGGAAGAGACACTGCACAGGCTGTTGCCCACAGCCGGAGCAGAGGCCCCAAGGGCTCTCCATCAACTTGGCAGACCAGGCAGCGACAGATGCGTCAGTTCCCAGCTGGTTCTGTGGAAAGCAGGGCAGGACACAGGCTAGGGTCATCCTGCTTGTAACCCAGATATGAGCAGCAGGTAACACCACCAGGTCGAAGGGCAAAACGAGGCAAGGAACCAGTGAGTGGCAAAGGGCACAAGGAGGTAAAAGTGCTTCATTTGTCCAACTGAAGCACAGGAAGTCCTCCTGGGCCCGCGCACACTGGACTGGGCCCTAGGCAAGCTATGCTCGAGAGCTCGTGCTCGCTGGCCAAGTGGACGAATGCCATGAACTGCGGTGGCAGAGGCCCCAGGGGACGGGGCAGAGAAAGTCCTCTCGCTTACTGAGCACCTTTCCAAAGCCATGCGTGGTGTGCTTCACAACACCCTCCTCATTTAACACGGATGCTGTAAGGACTTACTGAGAGCCACTGTGTACCAGTCACCATAAAGATATACAAAATAAAACCGGAAGAGAAGGCAGGGAGGGAGGGATTGAGCAGGGGAGATGGTGAAGCGCGCAATGAATTCAGCATGGGGCTGGGGGCCAGATTCCAGGAGGTGCAATAAGGGCCAGGGAAATGATGGCAAAGACCCCTGACTGCAAGCAAGCAGGTGGAGTCCCCGCCACTGCCATCAGAGAGGCACTGTGATTTGTACCTGAAGCCTGCTCTGCTCAGACTACTTTCAGGATTTTTGAAAACCCTAAATCAATGAACTAAAGTCTCATAAAATATACAAAATCATCCTCAAAATGCAGTGCTTGGCTGTATGAAATACAATAGACATCGAGGCCTATTGACCGCCAGCAGGCTGTGGGGCCAGGACCCACTTTCCATCCACTGAAGACACACTAAGTGGCTTGCTGGAGTCACTGTCACATGTTCACATGGCACATGCATCAGGATGGCTAAGAAATAAGGCCTAGGATGCTGGGGTTGTGGCTCATTGGCGGAAAACTTGCCTAGCATGTGCAAGGCACTGAGTTCGATTCTTAGCACCACAAAAAAATAAATAAATAAATAAAAGGTCCAATGCCAAATACATATATACAAATATATAAATAAAAATCAGGCCTGTCCCTTGCTCGAGGTAGTTATCCGTGACACTTTATTCTAGGACTCACAAGGATCTGGCAACACTGCAAAACAGGAAAGAAAAACCAAAACTACCCCACCTTAGAAACCCTGCCACCCACACTGCTCAACGCAGCAGCTGAGCACCCCTATGCCAGCACGTGTGGGCTGAGGCCTGGGGCATGGGTTTGGCCCACTGGCGCAGGAAGAAATCTTAACACCACGTCTCAGTGGATACAGACAAGCTGACCTGCATTCGTCACCAGCCATCTTGAGCAAGCTTCCTATTTTTTTTTTTTTTTAGTTGTAGATGGACCAAATACCTTTATTTTATTTATTTAATGTTATATGGTGCTGGGGATCAAACCCAGTGCCTCACACCTGCGAGGCAAGTGCTCTACCACTAAGACACGACCTCAGCCCCCCAGAGCACGCTTCTTTACCTCTGCCAGCCTGCACCCACGGGACGGGGATAGTTCTCTGGACAAGTCTCTGTGGAGTGTTACAATGACGTAGATAATTTTGTGGAATATGTCATACATCATAGTATGTAGTTCATGACTGTTGACCATATGTAAATGAACACACAGGTTTTAAAGATCTAAGAACACTTTTAAACATAAGTATTTTATAAACCCCCAACACACTCAAGCCTATCCTGACCCCCCCCCCGGCCTTGACCTAGAGTTAGGTGTTCAATCTCCACAAGTTCTCTTGCCCATGCAAGAATGAAAACCCTAACGGAGTCAAGTGGAACTCATCAAAAGCTGTGCGACCTGCTGCCAGGAGACACTTTCGACTGTTACAACTGCGGAAGGGGAAGCTGCCCATATCTAATGAGGCAGGGTGCCCTAAACACCCAACAATGCAAAGGACAGACTCCCCATAACAAAGATTTCTCTGGCCTGAATGTTAAAGTAGTCAATGCTGAAAAACCCTGGTCCAAAAGAAACCAGTTTCTTTTTTGGAGAGGCAAGGGTTTCTGGTTTCTAGAATTTGGTCAAAGAAAACTTTTCCAGCACAGCAGAGGAACCTTTTATAATATAGTTCTAATTCATATACGACTCATAAGTCCTGAAAACTTCTGTTTTTTTTGGAAATAAGCAGATAGTAACAGTCTTCCCCAGAACTGCAAAGCAAACTCAGAAGCATGCCCAGCTAACCTGAAACTGTAAGCCAGACCATACTGGGATTCGGGAGGAAAATCAACCAGGAATTTAGCAGCGTTCTCCAGTAAGAGAGAAGACACAATTTGACCAGAGACGATCAATGTGAGAAAAACGTCATTTTAATCCTCTCTCCTGGGTCCCCTTCATACCCCTGACCCCCACACCAGACATGCTCTCACACAAGGGTGCTGGCACGGGGGTTTCCTTCCCATTGTCTGGCTGCGCCTCGCGGGCAGTACTGAACTCTGCAGAGCCATTGAGCTCCTATTTTGTACTCATCCTAATTAATCTTAATTGGAAATGTTTCACAACAAATTTCTAGGGCTAAGGATGTTTAGCTATCATTAAATTAGGAAATGACTAAATGCTTCCCGTAAGTGAAGCAACATGGGAAAGCTCAGCGACAGCTTGTAAAAAGTTAAAATTAGAGTCAACTGCAGCCCTTTGCTTGGGAGTCATCCCAAACCCTCGGGGTCCGAAGAGTAAGAGCACGAGGAGAAGGCAGAGAACACGCTGACCTACAGCCACACACAATGGCACGGGGAGCTCGGAGATGGTATGGCGAGGGGGATTCCGGGAGACTACTTGCGATGGCTCCACTTTTATGAGGCTCAGAAACAAGCAACAGTGATCTCTCTGCCACTTAGACAGACACACGCACGTGTACAAGTGCATTTTAAATGGACAGAGCAGAGCTTGCCTAGGACAAGCCACAGGAATGATAAGTCATTCAGAAGAGAGAGAGAAGTCACCAGGAAAGGCACCAGGGGAGGATGAAGGTCGACCTGTCTGGGTCTTACGTGGAACGGCAAGATCAAGGGCACGCACTATATCACGATGCTTAAGACTCACGCCGTATGTTCCTGTGTCGTCATCAGAGATCTGAATATTTTTTAAAGTACTAGAAAGAATTACAAATAAGATCAAGCAAGAGCAGAATTGAGGAGAAGTCCAGGGTGGAGGTCTTCCTGTCACTAGACATCTACGTGACTTGGGCTTCATTTAACAGTGTGGTCTGGGACTTGAACTCAATGGTCTCTAAGTTTCCTTCTAGATGGACACTGCCCTCTATCTTGCAGGGAGATGTGTCCACCACTGGGTCCCATCCACCCTTCAGTGGCTCACACTGCTAAAAACATCATCCTTTCACCAAAACCAAGGTTCTGGACTTGGCCTCCAGCAGGCTAGCAACAAAGTCACAACTCAACAACCGGGCACGCAGTGCCTCACTAGGGCCACATCCTGACCCTCCAGGAACTGACCAGTCATAAAACAGCAAATGACCCCCAGGCCTGTGAGGTGGACAACAGGTGAACACAGGAGGTCCCGGGACAGGGTCACAAACCGCCCATCTGCGCTCCTTCTGACAACAGTTCCCCAGGGACCCCTTTGTGGTCACTCCTCCTAACCAGCTTCCTATTCCTTATAGACTGTCCCCCTTGATCAGGACAGCTTCTTCAAAGGCCAACTGCTCCTGGACACCTCCTATAGTTCTGCCTCCCACTGGTGGTGTTATGGGTTGAAAAAAAGAACAAGAATGACCACTTCACTTCACCCTCCAGAATCTCTGCCCATTCAATTAGTCATTCGGTAATTATTTGTCGAGTGTTTCCTAGGTAACAAGCACTGTTTTTGATGCTGAAAGCGGGGAACGTGAAGTCCCTGGAGCTTTTGTACCAGAGCTTATGAAGTGGTCAAAATTAATATGGAAAAATTCAAGGACGAGTCTGTGTGAGGATGTGCAAGGGGAGAGGGTCCATGTCCCCACCTTAAACCTTCCTAAGTACACACACAGGTGGAAGGGCTTTGCTTTTGCTTGTTTTCATAGGAATTAAAGCACAAAACTGCCTCAGTCATTCTGTGACAGGTAAAATAAAGTTAACATGGACCAGAGCAATTTTTCAGAACAAAAATTAAGTCAAACGCTACAGGCTACAACAGACATGGGTAAAGTTGTCAGATCATCTACAGATAGCAACCCAGGCCTACGAAACAAATCCCACACAGAGATCATCAGCAAGTCAACCCCATTCAGCTCCTAGGCAGGGGAGTCGAGGGAAGAGCACACCTAGGTGGCCGTGAACGCCAGTCTAACGGGGAAAAGCCGCCATCTGCATATGTACAGGCATCCAGGCATCCAGCAAGGGACAGGGAAACCCAGAAGGTTTCTGAAGGGCAGGCATAGGATTCAGGCCATCATCCTGTGCCTTAGGCAGTGCCAGGGGCCTTTCCAGGACACAAGGCCACTGGTCATAGCACACGCCCGCTGAAGGCAGGGGGAGAGGTGGGGCATGGACCCCCTCCCGGCTTGTTGCCTGCAGCCAGGCTGCACCCACGCTGCCTGAGGACAGCTCCTTGGTTCCAGCCCTCCACTTGGCACCTCCTCTTGCTCCGTACCATGTTCTCTGGCATTTTCAACTTTAAAATCCACTTTTCTGTGAGGGCTTAAGAGCCCTGAGATTCTGCCACAGAGGAATGACAGACCACTGTGTCTCAGAAGGTGAGGCAGACTGCACTAAGAGCAGCCACGGCTAGACCCCCACCCCATGCTCCTCTTGCAATGTGGCCTTGACACCCCTCCCCTGGGCACTGGGCGCTTCTGTTGACTGTTCCCTAATAGCACAGCAGGGCTGGTGCTCTGCCTCCGAGGCCAGGCCCTGGTGTGTCATCTGCAGCTTCTCCTGGTCTTGGGCAACAGGCTGGGGCCCCAAGCAATGGCACAAACCCTTCACTCTCCCTGCTGGTCAGGGGCCCAACCTGCACGCAGAGACCCTGAGACCTGTGAAGAGACACCTGCGAGACGCCAGGGGCTTCCAGTGACCACTCTTCCAGCTTCAGTTGAGTGTAACAGCCGAGACCCCCAAGTGAGAACCACCTGGCCAGGGCCTTCCTGACGCCCTGTTCTTGGGAACTAATGGAAGCAATGATACCACCCCATCCTTTGAGGACACTAGGTCTTGGGGTGACTATCAGATGGCAACAGTGACTGGCACAAAGGATTCCTGTGGAGGCCTGGGGAAGGCAGTGCAACTAAAGAGACACGGGCAGGAGGTTCTAATAGGGGGCCTCTGGCTAGAAGGCCAGAGGGGCAGTATAAGGGGCAGAACAGGGAGGAGCCAGAAGCTTGAGATGACCGTTTCCTAGCTGGGGCACCTAGGACGGTGCCTGCTCAGGGTGCATGTGGTTCATGTCTGTCTTTTTCAAACGTGGTGTTTGTAATTCCAAGGACAAGCAGTAACTCACACTGCTAGTATTTCCAAGCAGGAGCCCTGCCTGGCCTGCCCCGTGACTGTTGGGGCAGATCTGAACTCCACAGCGGGACCCATACATAAACAACCCTGCGACGCTGCGAGGCCCCAGGGCCTGCGAAGTTTGTGCTGAAGCTCACCAAGGCCTGTGCAGGTTTACATTCCCGAGAGGCTTAGCAAATACTGACCCCGCAGCAGACAGCCGAAGGTGAACTGTGCTGGAGCCTGGCCTAGCTTACCACAAACTCGGAGTCTAGCTCAACCACAGCTTGTCTCGAATCATCTGTGACCCAACGAGTTACGGTTAAAAAGCCAATCTGTTTTCTGCCTGTGGCTTGGGAACAATTTGTGCTGAGGGCTATTGGGGGAAAGATTCGAAGACAAGCCCAGCCACAACTTCTCTTTAGGCCACTCCAGAAAAACGGCACATTTTATATTAATAAAAAGAGAAGTCCATCTCCTGACTAAGCGCCCTCAGGGAGGGACACAGCAAGGACATCAGCAGGAGCACAAGCCCTGCCCCCTCGGATGACGCGTTCCCATGGGACTCCTCCTGGAGCCTCCCTGAACCTTTCAGGGTCTTCCGTGTGTCAGAGAGCTGGGTCTAAGTCATCCTTTAACACCGAGGTTAAGAGAGAACTCGGACAACATCAACAAACCCTGCTGGCCCTGGCTGTGACCATGCAGATGAGGACAGGCCCGGGAGGTGAAGGACCTGCCAACCAGGTGTGCAGGAAGCAAACTCTGACCTTGCACGGGGGGAAATGGACCACTTTAAAGTGACCAGCTTAGTAGTTGTGTCAACGTCATTTTGATCTCCATGAAAAAACTGCTTTACAATTCTTTTAAAAAATCTTGGCAGGATCATAGAGAGTAGACGGCCGTTCAAGTTCATCTCAGTCCTGCCCCCTCATATTACCATGACCAACAGGTGTGGCGAAAGTTCTGAAGGTCACTTAGAACTGGCAAGAATGGCTTCTGAGCCTGTGCCCTGGTGATGGGGTTTCCTGGCACACGCCCTGCCATCTCTCCGCTGGGTTCACCCACCCAGCCACGGGGAAGGTGCCAGGCAGGCATGGCTGGATCAGCAGACCCCGTTCTTGCCCACAACGAGCAGATGGCCCAAGGGAGATGACAGCCAGAAAAGAGCATGAAAGGACAATGTGCCACACTCCTTCCACATTCCTGTGCACCTGGACAACCAGGATCCCAGTGTCCTTGATTATAGAAGAGAAGGGCGTTCTGGCCAATGGCGTCTCTAGATAACACAGTACTAACTTTCCCTTCATCCCAAAAGAGCAGTCTCTTTGAAGAGGGGCGTAACTTCCAGGTTTCCACGCAATGCAAATGAAGAGTGCCCTGAACACAATGAAACATTCCTCCTTGGCACAAAGACGCCGCGTGAGTGTGCAGTCCTGGAACACAGAGCTCTGTTTTTGAATTTTTTCTGCTTCTTCTGCCAGGCTGTGTGAGCTACACTTCCTCATCTAACAGGCTGCTTCTAACCTGCTCTGGGCTGGAGACCAGGGCTGGAAACCCATTCCTGCTGCAAACAAGAACATTCACACAGGAAGAAAGCAGGTGCATGACCTGGGACCCAGACTCGCCCGGCCAGTCTCTGAGCACCTTGACCCAATACTCAGATGGAGTTAGGCACATGGTTTTTCATTCTTATCTCAAAGAAACCTAAGGCTCTAAAGGCACAGATAGAAGTATAATAATAATAATTCCTTCTTTCCCACATAGCCTGCAGGGTGGAAGTGAGGAGGTAGCCACTTGGTCCCTTGGAGCCTCAGCTTTCTTGACAAGGTCCTTGGGCTGTCCCCACAGTGCATCCTCTCTAAGGAGCAGCGCTCTCCTAGAGTGTCAAGCACACAGCTTTCCTGCCTGGCCTGTTACATAACATTCTTTGGGTGCTCAGGGGCCAGCTCCTCCCCGATTTTCCCCACCTGACACACGTTTTCCATTCAGGCTGCCAGCAGTTTCTAGAAAGGTAGGCGGGTGTTATTTCAATTTCCGTCATTAAGCAAGGGAGGGCAATCTCCCACAACACTCCCCCCCCCACACCATCCCCGGCTCTGAGGGCCACAGAGTACAGGACCCATGCCCCCTAAGCCAAAGAGAGAAGAAGGGCAGAAGACTACACAAGGCGGCCAACTCCTTATTCATTCATGGAAGGTCTTTGTTCTCTATGCTCCAGGGCTGCCCCCATTGAGCGGCTTTCCGAAACTCACAATCCTAGGTCTGGGAACAGTTCCCCCACTGAGCCTCCTCCAAACCACCTGGGGCCATCAAAACCAGACCAAGTGATGGTCCCGGGAGAGTGCCTAAGCAGCCTCCACACCACCCAGCCAGGCTTCCATGTGCCTCTCCCTGGCATGTTTGTTCTAGGGGACATTGGCAACGTACGTACGGGTTCCATGGCAGACTCCAGAATGGCCACAGGAGGATTTTTCCCTTACACATCCCTTCAGGAAGTGAAATATCCGAAATGAGTCACACACCAGAGCTACAGTGGTGCTTCTGTTTACGACTCCAAATCTCTAACTGTAGGGTACAGGCAGCTTCTCTGCAGAGACCACATGAACTTGGTGGAATGGCCAATAACTCAGAAAGGAGGTAGTCCCCAAGGCCAGACAGGCGCCTCTTTACCAGCCATGGTCAGCACTCAGCGCGCACAGGCTTACTTTGGCACTCTCCATCTCCCTGCAAGGCAGGTACCCTTTCGCCTCTCGCTCCACCTCTGTTCACTCCCAACGCACAGCTGGCAGCACCGGCCAGCACCTCAGACAGCCTGCTGGCCATTCTATGCTCTGAAACTCAGCTTCCAGTCAGCATCCACTTATAGGCAACTGCTGCCAGCTTTCTGTGGCCAGGACCCGAGGCAATGAGGCCACCTACTGCAGAGAAACACCTGGGCCAGTGCCCCCTGCGGACGGCTCTCAGACCTCTCCTGCACTGCTCTCAGGTTTGAGTGCACCGTGTTCTCCTGGGTGAGCCTTCTTCCCTCACCTGTCCAGGCTTGAAGACAGAAATATTATACTTAAAAGTCACTAAATGAGGAAATCTGAGACCCAGACTCATCCACAACTTATTAGACTTGTCATATAACCAAACAGCAAATAAGCCAGGACCAGAACACAAACGCTTTGTTACACACTTATTGCTTTTGGTCTAGTGATGGTCAATCCTAAGTTGAAATTTAAGAAGGCAGCTGGGTTTACTTTGTAAAAATAGTATCTTGAAAACAATTCTACATTGTGAGAATTAGCAATTGCAATATTAAGTTATCTTAATTACATAGGAGCTGGGGGTGGTAGCGTGGGGTAGCTCTTGCTTAGCACATGTGCACAGGTGTGTTCACGCAACACGTATGCACAGGTGCACGCGCGCGCGCACACACACACACACACACAAACAAAATCCAGTCATTTTATTTTTCAAATGATTTGCTCCTTCATTGATTAAGAATACAAAGTGAGGGCTGGGCATGGTGGCACATACCTGTAATCCCAGCTATTCAGGAGGTTGACATAAGATCAAAAGTTCAAGACCAGCCTCAGTAACTTAGTGAGACCCTATCTTGAAATAAAAAGTACTAGGAATGTAGTTCAGAGGTAAAGCACTCCTGGGTTCAATAACTGTATAGGAGGCGGGCGGGGAAAAGATGACGAATACCCATGATCCCAGCTTGGGATGGGGGGCACAGAGGCAGGAGATCGCAAGCTCAAGTTCAAGGTCACACTGCACAACTCAGCTAGCCATTTCAAAATAAAAGGGCTAGGAGATGTACTTGGCGGTAGAACACCCCCCCAAAAGAACACCAAGCATCTAAAATGCAAACCAACTTCAAGAGAAAAAGGGAAACTCACATCTGCTAAGAGCCCTGCCCCAAGTAGGCTAAAGGAAGCCAAGCAACAGCTGCAAGATGTGGCCACTATACCCCAGTTTCAGACATAAAGTAAACAGAGGTTCAGGAAAGTTAGGCAACTTGCCCCCGAGCCACAGCACCGAAAGATATAGGTTGGCCTTCATGCCCAAACATCCTCCAGAGCTGAACTACAATAAAATTAATTTCTAATGACTTTAGGGAACAACCTGCTTAGCTCGCAAAAATCAATAGGGGTGAGGAGTGTGTCTCCTCCCAGGCTGAGCAAATTATGGGCAATTCCTTCTGCCACCAAATTCTAAAGTCTGTCACCTTGAATTACAAGAGCACCACCACTGACAGGGGGACTTCTCAATACCACTACGGCCTGTTCCAGTCTCGCTAGCTGATGGTCTCCTGGGACCCTTCAGAAGAGCTGCAAGGCACCAACACCCGCGGTCTAATCGCTGACGCCCACAGATGTCCACAGCTGCTGCCTCTGCAGCAGTCCGGGCTGGTTTCAGGTAACGAGCATCTAATCCCTCACTTCGTCAACTGGCAGTTAGGCGTATAGTTAGGGGCAATCCCAAGATATCTTCCATGATGCCATATGTGCTGTCCAGTCCACCTCGATGGCACAAGAAACTCAAGAAGCCCTTTTCAAAACTTGAAGACAATTAAAGCAGAGTGCCCCTGTATTCCAAGTAACAACCTTTTAAAGTGTGGAAAACTGTCATCCACATGCTTGTTGGCTAAGAGAAGCAGAATCTTTTTCACAGCAGAAGCAGCCAATCCACACGAACCTTCTCCCAAACAGCGTGCCAAGATGGCCCGGATGCAAGGCGTGACGCCTAGGCACGGGTCCACTGCAGTGAAGCACCGTGCAAGGCGTCCAAGGCGGGCAGACACGCTCCACCAGCAAACAGCACAAAGGACAAATCCTGATGAAAAAGCAGCAAGACTGACAGGATTTGGGGGGAAACGAAGCCTCCGTCAGCCCAAGCACTTCATCTGGAAGGGGCTGGGATGCTTTTTCAGTCTACCCAAGGGAAGGCCTGAGGAAGAGGACACGGTGCCTACGCATCCAAGAAGCACCTGGCTAGCTCGCGTTTTTCCCCTCTTCTTTCGTGGAGCTGGGGGTTGAACGCCAGAGGGGTGTTCGACTGTTGAGCTTCCTCCCCAGCCCTCTTTATTTTTTATTTGGAGTCAGGGTCTCACCAAGTTGCCCAGGTTGACCCCCAACATGTGATCCTCCTGCCTTCACCTCCTGAGTGGCTAGACTTAAGTGTGGGCCACCATGCCCAGCTCTTTTGTACGTATTTATAGGGTACGGTGTGACATTTCTAAAAGGTGTAATAACCAAATCAGGGTAACTGGCATTTCTGTCATGTTGGGAATATTCAAAATCCTTTGTTCTAGATTTTGAAATACTCACTCTCTCGTTGTCGACCACAGCTATTCCACTGGTCTTCAGACCATTAAACTCCTCCTATCCAACTGCACCCCTGCACTTGGCTATTTAGTTCCGGGGTTCCTGGGCTTCTATGCCAGATGCTTGTGTGTGAATAAATATGGAAAACTCACCAGCCTCCGCTCATCCCTGTCTGCTGCCCCTTCCAGCTCAAGGGCAACTCTATCACGACACCACCTACACTGTCAACCACAGATGCTCACAGCAGGGTACCGCAGACTGCTGCTGCTGGCTCCCCACACGCCCAGATAGGATGCTCAATTTCTCAGAATGGCGTTTTTCTCATTCTATGGTGGATAAAAATGTTTGTCATCCAGCTACATAAGTCTATGGCCTGACAGCGTTCATTAAATCAAAAGCCCTGCGGCAAGGGACCTGGAGTTAGCATGGCCTTCCAAGAATCCAAGAAAGGTCACTGGCCCTCACAGCCTGCCTGAGAGCAGGAGAGCAAGAAACTGGATCACCCTGATACTGCCAGTCAGCACATTCTCACAGAGACAAAAATGACGATCAAGACCACATGATATATAATTGAGCCCCAGGAGACACTTCCCCAACAGGTGTCTGAGTGGCAACCTGCAAACTCCCAATGAAGGAAATGCACTGCACTTACGTCTCCTGCCCCTGCTCCTGCTCCTGGAAGTACCGAAGGCCAGGAGCAGCCTAAGAATCATGTGCACCTTCCACAGTCAGAAAGACCCGTATGGAGGAGGGAATCTCTGCAAACGGAACAGCTGTCGGGAGGTAAACACAGGGCAGCGAGGCTCGCCCAGGCCCTGTCTGGCACTGCCGCAGCGAGACCTCTCTATAGAGTTCCAGAGCCAGAAATGCTTCTCCCAGGACGCCACCAACCCCAGCCCAGGGAAGCCAAAGAAACTGTTTACCAGGGACCTCAGCAATGCCAGCTTCAAACTCACCAGCGAGAGAGCTTCATGACACGAAGAGAAAACATCTTTGCTTTAGTTTGCCAATTTTTTTATACTTAGCTCATAAGTTCTGTGACCAAAACTAATGGAAGGCACCACGTAGGAGAGCTCCGAAAAGCAGAGGAGGTTGTTTTGCTAGGCTCCTTCCTCTAACAAGAAGGGGGAAATCAATTCACTTTCCCCTTCTAACTGGAGTCCCCAGGCAACACAGTGTTTGGATGCCCTACAAATGCTCAGCTTGCGGGCAGAGCCCCTGACGGGGAGTCCATCCATCCAAGTATTGTTCTTACCTCCCACCACCTCTACGGCAGGGAGGGACGCGGCACACAGCTCCGAGGTCACGCTCCTCACTTAAAGGATCGTGGGAATGCTTACAGAAACCCTTGTCACAGCTCTGCCAGCTGGAATGGCTGTTTAGGGAGAGGTTGGAAAAAGAGGGAGTGGAGGATCGGACATGGGAAGCAGGAGGCAGATGTTGCAGGCTATCACTGCAACAAGTATTAACGATCCAGCCGCGCTCTGTAAACACAGCCAGCCTCGTGTGCGTCAACCAGACTCATGGAGTCAGGGGAGAAAGAGCATGGGGGCTACTCTTCCAGCCCACCGGTTTGGGGAAAGTAGGTTTTAATGAGGAAATTCAATTAGGAAATAAACTTAAGGCAACCACTGGAGCATGCTGAGTGGAAAGATTTTCCCAAGCATCTCAGTGCTGAGCGACACACCAAGGTACTCTGAAAACTGACCATCGCTGTGGGCAATCCAAAGATCAGAAGGCCCCGGAAGCCACCTGGCTTACATGCGGTGCTGGATCTGGTCTGCTCTGTTTCCCGTGCCACTTCTAGTGAGGCTCAGCATAGGATCTCAGTACCGTGCCAGGTGCCCACGTCTGGACGCCAGCTCTCATTCAGAGCTGTTGCCTAGAGGGTGGGGACACAGGTGCAGTGCTGACTCCCTACTGGGGCCCGCAGCCCAGGCGGCCTTCACGGTCATCAGCAAGGGCTGCTCACTTTTTCTTTTGGTTTCCCTTACGTCCTCTGGCTGAGGAAAATGGCTTAGTTCATTCTCATAGGAAAATTAAATCCAGAGCAAGGGGCAGGAGTAGGAATCCATGTCCAATCAATGATGGAAAACAGCTTCACTCATCAGCCGGGATGCATTCCTGCATCTTGTAAAAATCACCGAGTTCCACCCAGACCACAAAAGTTCACGGAGGGTGGTGGCACATCCTGGACAGGAGCTGCCTGCCAAAGCAGCCTGTGGCCCCGGGCTAGCCCATCAGAGAGGCAGGGAACAAGGTGCCTCTTGGAAGGGAACCCCAACTCCCCAGGAAGTGCAGGGCTGCCCCATTCCCGGAACATCCTACATCACAAGAAGATTCAGAGCCACCACAGACAGCCACAACCCTTCCCGTGGAACAACCGCGCACGCTTACATGTGTGCAGGAGATAAGGATCAACACTCGACTTTCTGAGCTGAAAGGTTTTTGATCTTAAAGAATTAGAGGCTCTTGAGTTTAGCGAGCCTGGCGTCCACCCTCCCTCGGGACGGCTGCAGCCTCTGCTGAGCACGCCCGGCAGCTCCTCCTAGTTGCACCTTCCACACAACAACTGCTTTCTGACTTCCAGGGCCACGTCCACGATGTGCCAGTGCCTTGCCACATGGCACTCCCGAAAGGCCCAAAGCAGAGCCATCGTGGGCCTCCCTGCATGGTCCTACAAATGACAAGGCTCAGGCCACTCCCTACCAGGCTCCTCCCCAGGTGTGTGTGCCACTCACTTCACAAACCGCCTCTGACTCCGAGGAGCTCAGGTCCTAACTTCCTCGTGCCCAGTGCTTCTGCAGGAGTTTCTCCAGCTGCCATTCACATCCTTGGCCCCGATGCCAAGCAAGCAGGTCAGGGCCAGAGCATGGCCAGGTGCTGGAGTAGGGGCAGGGGACGCTGATTTTTCCCCCCACAGCTGAAGTAAAACATGCATGCATCACTGACAAGTCCAGTCAATTGCCGTTCGGCACTGAGAGGTGCAATCATGCAGCGAGCACGCTCCTGAAAGACAGCCCTGTCAGGAGCACGCTTTAGAAGCAGACGCTGGCGGGGAGGGCGGGACAAGAACTGGCTCTTTATGTAGATGTAGGCTATGCATATTCCTGAAACCCACCCTCCTGGCTCATTCTTACCAGGGAAAGGTGCATTTCAGACCCAAAGCAAGAAGCTGCCACTCTGCTAGCCCTGCTGCCTATGCACCCATGGCAGAGGACGGCAAGCAATTACTGACATCCCTATGGAGGACCCCTGGGAGGACAGGCCATCTGGGACTGGCCAGGTGCCAGTGTACCCACTCTGCCAACTTCCTCTACTCACCTTGAAGACACACTACTATACTAAAAGTCATTTACTTAAAAAATAGTGAAATCGGAAAATATACATAACATAATGATAAACCAGGGCTGAAAATATTTTTGAAAGAGTGAGTCCCTGTTAATTCACCTGGCACTTACTGCCTATGCAGCTTGAGTCCCAGCTACAGCCTGCAGGGAGGGGACAAGTGGCACACTGGTGGCCCAAGCACCTCAGGAATTCAGGTCTGTCTGTGGGCTTTTCTTGGAAGGAAAGTGAGTGAGAGGGCAGACTGGGACACCGCTGCCAGCCCAGCTTGGGGAAGAAGAGTCTCAAAGGCAGAAAGGGAGGGCCCTATTGGTCCAGAGAGGGTGGGTGTGGCAATGGGGAGTTCCACCCCTTCTGCACAGCCCATGCCTAGTGACTCCCGTCACCTAGAACTCTGGGACTGCAGAAAGGGCCACTTCCCACCCTCCCAGATGACTTTGGGTGAAGGGTGCTCCTGGGGGCCCCAGGGCACAAGGCAGAAAACAACTGAACCAAGGTGCTCAAAAGCACAGGAGGCAAATGCAAGGGGGCTTGGCCATCACCACAGTGGGGGTCGCTAATGGTGGAATCATGTGGGCTTTGTTACCTTTAAACTTTTGTGGTTTCCAAATACAATGGCCCTACTCTTTTAATCATAAGAAAGGCTAAGGAATTTTTAAACTAATGAGTTTTCAAAAAACAAAAGCCAGCACTCACTACTGTTCGATCCTGGTACAGTGTTAGGAGAATCTTGTTCTCAGAACGGAGACACCCCCAGATTGCTCATTAAAATCAAGCCAGTGGATGCAAACTAATTCAGGATGGGGAGGGTGGACGGGAGACAGAGATGAACAAGGCTGGCCAGGGAGGGTAATTCTGAGGCGACCAGAAGGTGTTTGACTCCATACAAACCATATATCCCAAAAAGCCCAATTAAAATAATTATATCCTTCTCTACAATGAGCCTGTCTTACAGAAAAGATTTTTTAAAATTCATTCTTTACTTTAAAACAATAAGACACTGTATGATAGAACCACAATAAGAGCACCTGAGGTAGGACTCCGCTTTAAGGAGATTACAAGGCCACGTAGGGAAGTCTCAGGTACAGTTCCCTTGCAAAACTACAGGAGCCAAAGCTCCGAGAATAATTTAACAACAACACTTCATCTTGAGATAGGGTCTTGTTATAAGTTACTGAGGCTGGCCTCTAACCTGAGACTCTCCTGCCTCAGCCTCTCGAGCACCTGGGATTACAGGCACGCACCACTGTGCCTGGCTTCAAGTACTTTCGGTGACACTGAGTACCTCCGATGGGTCAGGCACTGTCATGCCCTTGATGAAGGAGAAAACTGGGGTGCAGAAGGGCCAGGTCACTCGACAAGGCCACATGGTGGGTACACGGTGAGAGCTGCGTGGGGATGTGTGCCAGACGCAGCCGAGTCCTTAGGGCTTGGTGATGAAAGCTGTGGTCTCAGAGAATCACAAGGACATAAAAAGTCAGAACAAACAGTGGGTGCAAAGACCCCGCCAAACCCCCAACGTGTGGGTTACAAACTGCAGGTTTTTATCCTTGAAGAACTTCAGCAGGAGAGTCCCTTAAAAAAGGCAGACGCGACTGGCCTCCACCTCGTCCCTCAAGCTGCACGTCCCCCCACAGTCCACTTCAAACACCAGCACCTAAGCGTCACCCATGCTGCCACCTCCCCTCCCTGGTGACAACTCTGGATTAAATCAGATCAAAAATCTCTCTGCACCGACCGACCCTCTTAAAACGACAACTCCTCTCACCCGTGTAAACAAAACTTTATTGGAATCTAATGATGAGCACAAAGGGATTATTTACACACAGCACCATGGGCCTGCACCCTGCAGACTAGTGATGTAAGATTTTGCGCCAATCAATTCCAGGGTGGCCCCTGAGGGCACCTTCGTCCTCATGACCCTGGGGTCTGGCACTTCTGCTAATGCCCGGTCACTCTCCACCTTGTACCTCGACCTGACGTGACAGAGCCCCCTCCTCGGAATCCAGACCCAATCCTGCGGTCCGAACAAGTCATTTCAAGGAGCAGGCAGAAATTCAGACAAGGCATCTAGAAATTTTGCAAAACATTCCAAACTGAGAGGAAACAAAATTTTTTTTTTAAAGGCCCAAACTCTTGGACTCAGAATTCTGCAAAGGTCTTACACAAAGCTTTGACAGAAAGATACTTATTTGAGTATTATTTACAACAGCAAAAAGAAAATACAATTTTAATATCTAACATTTGTAAATTAGAGTACGATTATAAAATGCAGCCCTGCACAACTGTTAACAGAGGTCTGCAAAAGACTCCATGTGATGCTATTAGGAAGAAGCAGATACAAATGTGAAGTACAAAGGCTGTTTTAGAAATACGCTCACAGAAGACAGGAAAAACAGCAAACAAAAAAGTAAGTGGTTTTATCCACAAGGGGGAATTCTGAGTGACTTATTTTTCTATTCTCTTTATATTTTTTGCACAATTTCCACAGGAAAACATGTACTTTGTCCCTTTACCCTTTTTTTCTGATTATTAATGCAACAAACGCACTCCGTAAAACAGCCGGGCACTACAAACCAAAGGTGCCCTGAATGCCACCCCGAGACTTCCCAAAGACACCCTCCAATAACCATTTAGTCCCATCCTCCAGATGTTTTCCAACAAGCATTATTACTCTCAGCACCAGTGTCTGAAACAATCTGCACAATTCAGCACGTGTGACATGTCCAGAAAGGCTGTGGGGCAGGGGGCAGGTGAGGAGTACCTGCAGGGGAAGCAGGTCATGGCCATGGTTGACTCTGCATTCACAAAAAACGTGCAAAAGTGCATCGGTCACTTAAAACTGGGAGGTTAAGACATGTAAATCAGCAACTGCCCCCAAAGCAGCTGAAAAGCAAAACAAAACCCAATCCCAGGCCAGAGGCGGAGAGGGACAGCTGGGAGGGAGGCAGCCCAGGGCTCGCAGCTCGCCTCCCCAGAACACGTGTAGGACCACGTGGTGAGAACAGGAGAGGCTGGTGGAGGAGCCACTCAGTCAGGACAATGCCTCTGGATGCACTCGCCAGGTACCTGAGCCAGGTGGGTGGGAGGCTCAGCTCCTCGGTACCCGGGGTACGGAAGGAGGTTGCCAGGCTCACTACAGAGACAAGTGGTACCACTGGCCAAAGTGCCCAACTGTTCCACACAGCTCAGGCTGTTCCATCTGCTGAAAACACAGAACATTTTGCTCTCCACCCCTGCCACCCCTGCCAAGATGTTACCTCCTGCAAGTACTCAAGGAGGAAAGGACAGCCAGGTGCCACGGCGCATACCTCTAACCCAAGCACCTCGGGAGGCTGAGGCAGGAGAACCCAAGTTCAAAGCCAGACTCAGCACCTTAGTGAGACCCAGTCTCAAAATAAAAGGAGTGCAGGATGTGGCTCAGCGAAAGAGCACTTGCCTAGCATGCGCGAGGCCTGGGTTCCATCCCCGGTGCTGTATGAGGAGGAGAGAACGCAGGCAACAACCGAAATGACTGCTACTGAGAGCCCATCACCCGGGGGGACGGAAGAGGGAGCCTGAAAGGCACCAGACCACCAGCCAGGAAGACAGCTCGATGCCTGAAAAGATGCCAGGGCGACAATCCTCCCAGAAAGGAGCGGCTCTGGAACATCCTTCCCTTCCAGCATCTACCCTACGCAAGTCCCAGGCTGAGGCTGGATGCCCACTGCCACGCATGGGCCACCCTAGAATCAGCCCTGCCACACAGGGAGGTGACCAGGTACTGCAACCACTACAAGGGCTACACCGTGTTAAGGAACTTGAGGAAATAGCTATTTTATGCTGAATTAGCACAAATGAATATAAAAATTTAACCTCAACTGAGTAAAAAATGCCCAGATCGTGGAGGAACAAAAACGGTCACATGCTTTCCTCTGGGTGGGAAGACTGGTTTTCTTTCCTCCTTTAATATATTTTCTGAACTCCTCGTTTCTTTTATGGTAGCATTTCTCAAACCCTGAAAGTCCACGACCTGTCTGCCAGCAGGATTTTGTCAACTTTACCCTCTAGAGTCTGTGTTGTGTAAAAACCTAGGTTTTATTTCCAGACATAAAATTCTAATTCTGAGTATGTTTTCCCAAATCACACCACCAGTGTCCAAAACATGACAACTGCCACACTCGAGGTGCTGGGGCCCCAGAAAGTGGGCCCCCGCCCAGCCTTTACTACGATCCTCAGCCAGGAGCACGTCAAACAACCACCGTCCTGGGGAAAGAATTGTGGGGTAGTCACATTGTTGTAAAAATGGTACTGAACAGTTTAACAGCTGGCCTGGACAGTGCCTGGGCAGCCCTCCGCCTCTCCCTTGAGGGGAGCTGGCCCTGCGAGGAGGAAGCAGGAACCCATGCCTTCACTCATGCTCTGCGGACACAAAAATCCAGACACACGATTTTAGCTGGCAGGCTAAGTAAACAGAGGGGCCCCAGGGACAACCCCGGAGATAGGGCCTCAACTCCCTCTGCAGGGCTCACTGGCCCCCTCCAACATAGCCACAGCCACTGGAGAGCTGCTGCTCCCGTCCCAGAGGCCTCAGCAGAATGTCGCTGCACAGAGGAGCGGCAGGTAGAGCATCAAGTGTGGATTAAGTTTAAGAACTGAAACAGTGGGTGCTGCTCTCTAATTATGCCACGCTCACCCCTCTTGAGTTCTAATAAGTGTAAACATGGGGAGGAAGGGTACAGACCACTCGGGAGGAAGCGCAGAAGCTCTAGCCTGCGACTCTGCCTGGGATAGGCTGCTTTTTCTTTGGAGCGTAAACAGCCAGCCAACCTGTCAATCAAGTACCAAGGGGTCATAAACGAGACAGAAGCCAAAAAATCTTTAAGTATCCAAGGAACATGGGGGTCTGGACAGCAAAGAGGCAGTGCAGTGCTGGGGTGGAGAAGACCCACCTGCTGCAGGCTCCTCCTACGGAGGGGGCTTCCCAAGGGAGCACAGCTTTGCTCCCAGCTACAAATCAACATGAAGGCCATCTCCTCTCCTCCCCCGCACCCTGTAATCGAGATTTGATTAATATTTTTCTACTCTTGTTGCCCTGAGTTGAAGAGTGTTTACAGACAGAAAATAATACATTGCTTCCCTCTCCGCAACCTCCTTAATCCACGAAGTCCAGAGGCAAAATCTCCCAGGCTCTTTCCTCTCTGAACTATGACTCAAACCTCTTTACAGTTGCAACCATTGGACCAAAGACGCGAAGCGTTCTACCCTCTCACCTATGATGAACGCTGTTGGGTCTTCTCCCCACTGGACAGCAGATAACTCACGTTACAAGTTGCCTGGGGACCACACCAACTTTACTTTCTGGCTTGACAACAATCGGCACTTGGCCAGCACATTTCCTGGGGGACCCCTCTCAGCGTCTGTCTTTAATCACTGCCTTCGCACATCCAAAAATCACTCCTACCCTGCGCCGTGTGGTTCCCATCAGCTTGCTATTTACTTTTCCTCCCATCTCCCTTCACCAGGGCAATTAGCATTTTGAACCTGATGGACATTTGGCCACCTGTTGCTCCTCCGCTCCCACCGGATCTGATGTGTGTGTCACCTTCCTAGGTTCTGGGTCACATCATCTGGGCTGGCCACAGCCTGGGTGGGAGAGCCTTGCATCCTGCAAGTAACTGGCACTGGAGGAGACAAAGGGTTAAAAGCAACCATATGCAGGCTGAAGAGGCGAGGGGAAGTGGAAAGAGGCCACTCAGATGTGGCCCTAGGCTGCCCCGACCCCTCCGGACTTCTCCCATCTGGCTTCCATCTGACCCGCGCAGCTGGCCAGGTGGTTCTCATTTGCAGATGAAACCCCAGCAACTCCACCACCACAAGAACTCCTGACCTTGGAGTCTCTGTGAGGCCGATGTGCACAAAGTACACTTGTGTACCACGATGCACAACTGAAAGGTCATACCTTCCGAAGCTGGAACGAGGGCTACAGGAACAAAGAGGGGTCTTGAAGCCTAGAAATCCTGTTGACAGCCAGGGGGGAAAAACAAACCCTGGGAGTCACCCTCAGGTGTGGCGCTGAGGAACAGGGAGATGGTCCTCAACATTCTCCGAGGACGCCAGTGCACCGTCTCGCTGCCACACGGGGCACCAGATGCTCAGGCAATGAGAGAGCCTCCGAGAACATGCGATGTCCCTGCGATGGCAGAGATGGAACAGCTGAAATCAGGTTCCTAAGGAAATGCAGAGATACACGCCAAGGGGGATGGTGACTGAACAGTGCTGTGCCGACACCAGGTCCTCAGCACGCCAGGCACTGCTCTCAGCACGTCGTGTTTACTACGTCAGTCGGTCGGTCCTCATGACGTGCGGCCAACACAGCTTATAGTAACAAACCAGTTCACGGATGAGGGGACTGAAGCCAGGAGAGGTTCAGGATCTCATCAAAAGCCACACAGCTAAGGAGTGGCAGAGCCACGATTCCAACGGCCACGCCCTGTTGCGTCCCCACCCACAGACAGGGTGACGTGAAAAGCACCATCTCTGCGCTGGGGAGCAGAGAGGCTCGCCTAGCAGGCGCAGGGCCCTGGGTTTTCCCTCAGCAACACAAAACAGAAAAACAAATAGCTTCTTCGTGCACACATGGCCACCGAAATAAAATAAATAACAGGAAAGGGCCAGAGAGAAATACCTGGGAAGAAACCTGTTTTGTGGGTTGTGGGAATAAGGCGGTATTTATTTTCTTTGTTCACCCACTGCTAGTTTCCCTACTTTCCTACGATTCACAAAATCTGAGGCAGACCATGACTATCACGGTTTTAAACCCTTAAGGAACAGGTGGGCACTCAGCGTGCTGGCACCGGCTGGCAGTCACCTTTCCCCGGCAGGTCTTCTAAGGAAACTGCTGCAAAGCAGCTAAGCCAGCCTGGGCAGCAGGCACACACGCCTTCTAGGCTGTAGAACGGAACATGCCACCACTGAACCCTGGGAACCTGTGACGACAGCCAAAGCCCAAGGACAGCTCCTGGTGCAGAACCTGGCAACAAACAATGACCCTTTCCAGAGACCCCCAAACATCATTCATTCCAGTGACAGCTACCACTTTGAGGCCACCCTTACAGACACTTAAAACATACTGATCAACTCCCACCGACGCTCAGGAACCCGCCTGGAGTCACTGGTCTATAAAAGGTGGAATGGAGACGCAAGCCAGGTTTGCCAGCAAGCCAGGTTTGCCAGCGTCGCCAGACTGCTCCCCTGCAGGTGAAGCTGACTGCTCCCCTGCGGGTGAAGACAGGCAGGGCTCCTCCTCAGCACTCCCCTCTGCCTGGGCTGCTCCCTTCCTCTGCTGGCCGCAGGACCCCCTGGAGCCGCAGGAAGGAGCATGCTCACTTCACCACGTCACGCGCAGGCCAGTACCTCTGCTCACACTCGAGAGTGGGTCCTCCCGGTTCAATGATTCCAGCCGCCCTCAGTCCAGCGAGGTCCACAGCAGACCAATACTCAAGGCCTGGGGAGCAAGTGCACCTCCCCTTTCAGGCTGTACACAGGGACAGTCTGGTTTTCAGCATTAAAGTCAAGAGAAAAAATGACTGGAAGCCATTTCATTTTGTCCTGTTTGGGTTCTGCTCCTTTGCTGTACCAGGACCACTTACCCCGAACTCCTGCCCCCTCCACGGGCCTTTCCATGTTCTACACGTTATGGCTGCCTGCAGCACCTGCGCAGAGCTCGAAGCTGACCCATCCTGCTTCCCTGCACCTCTGTGTGTGATCCAGGAGGTAAGCACACCAAGGTGATCTACAGCACTGCATTCAGCTGGGGGACAATGGCCCCAGTTCTCTCAGACGGGACAAAAGCTCAAACCCAGGAGGCCCAGAATCTGGACAACTAGAGGACAAGCGTCCACTTGCACAACTGGACACTGGCACACCTGCAAACAGGTACTCTCAAGAGGCTGACCCTAACCCACACGATGCACGACATGCTTGCTGATGTTCCTGACATGCAGAACAAGGACCTGCTTTGAATAACCAGACTGATGAGCATCCTGGTCCCTCCATCTCCCAAGCCTTCTTGCCAGGGTCCGTCACATGTGACATGAAAACTTTTGGAATGCTTTTAAAGGTCACTGTGTTGTCTCTTTAAGACGTGGATACAGGAGAGCATGGTGGTGTACATCTGTAATCTGCAACTCAGGAGGCAGAGATAGGAGGATCTCAAGTTAGAGGCCAGCCCCTGCAGCTTAGTGAGACCCTGTAGCTCAGTGGCAATCAATCCCCGGTACCAAAAAGGGAAAATGCACATAGTCAGTTGTGTGCACTGCACACCCTGGAATGTTTTCGGAGGGTTGGTGGGTCCGAGTGCGAGGCTGCCTTGACTGGCTACACCTTACAGCAGGCGGAAGAAGGGCATGTGGAGACCAATAAGGGCCACTCATCATTTCACAAACAAGAAAAGTGAATCCAGAAAAGAGGCTGGCACCAGAGCCCTTGGAAGCAAAACCCTTAAAATGATCCCTCTGGAGCGTCACGGGATATCCAAGCTGTACTGGGAAGTCTTGTGCTTCTGAAGGACAAAGCCACAGAGGGAAACACATCTACACGCAGATGCGCCCACCGCACTTGCTGTGGAAAGGACCAGTCAAGAGTCCACACGGGTCACGAAACACCCCAGCACCACCACACCAGTGTCAGCCTCCGGGACGAGTGAGAGAGGTTTATCATCTGTAAGAATCATCTCTGCCGTCACGCGATTCATTCCTGCCTGCGAGGGCTGCTCTCATCTGTGGCCAAGGGAATCACAAAGCCTGCAAAAGCCATCGCTGACCAGGACGCGCAAACCAAGGCGCGCCAACTCACCACGTGGAGGGACGCCATTGCTCCTCTCATCACTGCCAGCTGTTCCTGCTGCGGTGGAGGCTTTAGTGGCATTTTACCGGAGAGTGCAGCAACTCAGCCGTAAAAGGCCCGCGTTCTTGAGTTCCCAAGGGAACCCACCGCAGGTCCCGGCGATGGGAGTCACGGGACAGAAAGAGCAGATGGAGGTGAGAGGACAGGGAAGGGAAGCAAGTCAGCAGCACATGGATGACAGTGGTCGGCAAATGACGAAAGCTCCACTCCTGCCCCCAGCCAGCGTGGGGTGGAAGGACAGAGAGCAAAGTCCTTTTGCTTTGGGATCCCCCGACAGCCTGGCCCTCACCAAGGCTGCCCCAGCACATCACTGTCCCCACATGGCAGAGGAGGCAGCAGAGGCCTGGGGGCCACTCAGTGCAAGTGGGGGCCGGAGGGAGAGGACATTTCTGTACCTGGCAGCATGGAAGTGTTAGCAAATAACGCGTCCTGGATCCTCCCGTTCCCGAGGCCTGTTTCCGATGACTCAAAGGGCCTGGTCCTCTACACGTTCAAAACCAAACTTGGGGTCTTCCCACCAACAGCCAGCAGCTACAACGCAAACAGCGCCCATATTCTGAGCACTTACTACGCGCCAAACGCTGCGAAGCATCTTGACTGATTGCGGGGGTTATTTTATCACTGGATTTCTCTTCACCCCTAATGCCAACCCTCACTGCCCATGCCACCACAGCCGCCTCCAAATCAGCCCCCGAGCCCCTCCCCCTCCACACCTGGACCTACGCCCTAGGCCCAGGAGGGTCCTGCCGCCTCTCCACCCTGTGTCACACCCTGCTCTTGCAGACTTCCTGTTCCTCCTTTGGACCCTCCCAAGCTCCTTCCTGTGGGGCCCTGCTTAGGCTGCTCCTTCTGCCTGGACTGCTGTTCCCACAGCCCAAGCCTACTGCCACCCCTGGCCAAACCCCATCACTGCTCTCATGCGCATGGCTCTGCTCCTCTCTGGCTGGTGCCAGGGTTCAACCGTGAGCAGTGACGGAATATTCAGGGGACAACTCCAAGCACTTCTGCTCGCCTGAGTGCCAGCCCAGCAGCAGGTTGCGCTCTCCTGATGGGGACTCTGGGGCTGAGACCGCAGGGGCTGGGGTGCAATGCCCACTGGACCACAGTCAGCTGGTCCAACTCTGGAGACCCTGCTCTGGTGACTCCGCAACCTCACACCAACCCCAGGGGCAGATGCCATCTCCTGGGAACAGTGTACAGGCATAGACCCTGTGACTTCCACTCAAACCTCTGCTCTTCACTTCCGCTGCACCACCCTCCCACACACTGGCCCTGCTTCCAGCCTCTGCATCCAACTGGGCTGTCCAAATAACCTATTTTAACATAAATAAGATTGCTGTACGCCCCTGCTCCAACCCTTGGGCTTCCTGTTACCATCAGAATTGCAACTGATGCACACGGCCCTGGGCACCTGGCCCCGGCCACCTGACAGGCACTCTAGCTCAGCACTAGGGCCTCCCTTCCACTCCCTCCCCGGCTTCCTCGGACCTCCCTAGGGCTGGTCCTGCCCCATCACCTAGCCGCGTTCCCTCGCAGCACGTACGGGGAGGGAGCCTGTTTCTTTACAAACACAGTGTGGCACAACGAGGTGCACACCCACCCAAGCAGACTTGATCTTGTTCGTGGACCGGGGGGCCCTTGCTGAACTGACACCGCCTCCTGTGCTAACAGCGAACAGCTGCCGGCCCCTACTGAGCAAGTCAGGTGGGCAGACTGTCCCCCACACGCTGCTGCCCTTAGAGGAGGAAATGAGGGGCCGAGGCTGAAGGGCAGGCCCATGGGATCCAGACCCAGGTGGCTGGCACGAGTCTATTCCTACCATGACCCCACACCTCCAAGCTGCCCCCCAAGGCTTTGCTGAAGTCCAGACTTCTCTCCCAGAATGGGAAGGGGCTCCTAGAGGACAGGCCCCATGTGTAGGTACACTGATTTCTAGGGCCGGGGACTCCAGTGGGAGGTCCTGGGTAAAAGATCAGGAGTAAACTAAGGAATGCAGAAGCTTCGGCTAGGAAAGCCCCAAGAAAGGCGGGCAGGACCGCAGGCTGCACTCGGTGTACACTCACTGCAGGTGGAGGCAGGAGGAGGGGCCAGGCTGGGCAACTCGGCAAGACCTGCCTGAAAATAAAATGAAAAAGACCAAGGGTGTGGCTCGACGTAGAGAGCCCGGGGTTCCATCCCCAGCAATGGGCAGGTCACCAGGAGCTGCTGTAAGTCGAGCACTTACTGTGTGCCACACATGATCGGCCCCCACTGACAGCAAGGAGACCTAGGCTCCGCCATTCAAGGGGACCCACCCACGGCCGTGCTGCAAGCGTGTACTCTGATCCAAGACGCCAGCAGCTCTGCTGCCAAACACCACTGTGACAATCTTCTCAGAACTACTCACACATACTCGACTAGTAGGGCGCCAGGGCTGCAGTGCAAGGGCGAACCATTTTTGGATGAGGTGTCTGAAGAAACTGGTGTTTAAAATGCCCCGGGGCACGAAAGCACCTGTGGTGGCATCTGCAGGAGGCAGAGTGGAAAGATAAACTCTCGGTAAGGCGGAGGATACCCACCGTGCAGCGCGGAAGCCACGCTGCAGTGAAGCAGCTGGGAAGCAAGTGCCCAGCAAGCTGACCTCCACTGGAGGCTGCCTGGCAAGGGCGGGAGCCCAGGCCAGGCTCCCAGCCCGACCCAGCAGCATCAGAGGCAAGTTCGCCCCCTGTTGGTGAGGCGGCAAGGACACCCAGGCCAGAGGGAACACAGGGTCCACCTAAGAAACATGAGGGGCTGCGGCACGGCTCAGTGGTAGCGTGCGCACTGAACATGCACAGGGCTCTGGGCTCCAGCCCAGCACCAAAGAGAAAAGAAAACCAGGAACAGCCCACCAGGGCCAAGTGAGCACGAGTACCTGAAGACGTGGCCCCACCAACTGCTAACACCAGGATACCTGGGATCCCCAAAGGCTCGTGTCACCACAAACGTTGGTGGCAGTCTGTCCCCCACCCCTGCTTTTTTTTTTTTTTTTTTTTGGTACCAAGGATTGAACCTAGGGACACTTAATCACGGAGTCACATCCCCAGCCCTTTTTAATATTTTTATTTTTAAACACAGTCTAAGTTGCTTTAGGGCCTCACTAAGTTGCTGAGGTTGGCTTTGAACTTGTGGTCCTCCTGCCTCAGCTGATTAGAGGCGTGCACCACTGTGCTAGCCGTTTCTGTTTTGTAACTCAAAAAATAAAACTAAGCTTTATTTTCCCTAAGAGGGCAATCTGAGAGGATTTCTGCACGGACACCGACGGGTCAGACGAGCAGGCTCCCCTCACCGATCCCGGGGGGCCTTGTCATGCCGGGGCCACTATTCCTCCACAGGCCCGGTTTAGTTCATCTTGTCACACAGTGGTGGTTATGACAGGGAGCACAGCCATGACAGCTGCCCTCCAGTGTCACAGCCCTGCCACGTCTTGGATCTCTTGGTCTGGCCAATTTACTCCTATCATCAACTAGCTGCTATGGGCCTTTGGATCAGCAACCTCGCTCGGTGAAAGTCCTGGAGAGCTACCCAGGGAAGAGAAACGACAATCTCGGAGGAAGTTATTTATGTGGGAAAAATAAAGACCAATTTCCTGTGTTTCATAGGGTTCTTAAATGCAAGGCACCTAATTCTAAGAGCAAACAACAATCTGTAGCTGTAGAAATGGAACCAGGTAAAGAGAAGGCATGTGAGAGAATGGCTTCCTCTCTCACCCTGGGCCTTAGAACAGACTCGAGTGTGCCCGACAGGAGATGAAGTAAAGGAGAGCCGCGGGCAGCACTGCATTAAGATGGAAGGCCGGGCCGAGCTGATACGACCTACCCTGCTGGTTTTATGATGTCATCAGCACTGACACGACCAGGGAGCGTTTCCATCCGACCTATGACACCCAGGGTCCCTGTGGGCACCAAAGAAATCCCTCATCTGGTGACCCCGATGCTCGGGCCATTTGCTGTCCAGTTCCCCGTCAAGGTGAATGGCACCCTCCAGACCGAGGCGGAGCCTGGCAAGACTGCTGGTTTCACCAGGGTCGACACTGGTAACCCGAGAGTGAAGACGAAGGTGATAACTTGGGAAGAACCGGTGTGATCACCGACAGAGAGAGCTGGCTCTTTTGAGGCAGTTCATGTGAAAAATGCCAATGGAAAAGCTTTGCCACTAGGCCCACCAACATTTTTGTTATTGACAAAGGCAACAAACTAGAGATTTCTCTTCCCCGAGGAAAAGGAACCCGCTTCACCACTGCAGGAGAAAGAGACAAGAGGCTAGCAGCCAAAGAAAGCAGGGGTGCGTGGTCTCCAGGCGACAGGGCGGAGAGGCCTTTGGACTTAATTAAAGATAATACGGCATGATTAAAACCCCCTGAATACTAATTAAACCTCTCGAAAGAGGGTCAGGTCCAATTCAGAGGCCAGATCAGGTACTCTGCTGGAAACCAGTTAAAAAAAAAATCAAACCCAAGACAGACCGACTCTGGCTTCACACCGAGGCCGGCGGCTTCCCACACGGGCCTTGCGCTGCCCTCGGGAGGAACACGGAAGCACTCCCACTCAGGCGAGGCTCCCTCCGTTCAGAGTTCAGAAACCACCCTGCTGTGAAACATCCCCGACTGCTTCCCAGGGCCCCCCACTGCTCCACCTGGGAGCCTGGCGAGACTGCTCAGCCACGGGAACCCGCCACCCGCCACCCAACACAACCCGGAGGCGCTGTGACAGGCGAAGGAAGCCGGCGTGCGGCCTCCAACAGGACTGCAGCAGTAAGGCCACAACAAGGGCCCCCAGGCTCACCTGCGCAAGGCACTAGGACCAGGACCAGTGTTTGGACCGGGAGGAGACAATGGGAGGGCAGGGACAGCACGGGAGGACTGAAAGGCAAGGTCCAACCATTACAAGGCAGGAAGTTCCAGCAAAACGCTGTCCCTCTACCCAAATCTTGTCAGAAAAAAACTCAGCAGGAAAGTCAAACAAACCAAAGGGGAATCAGAGCCACCCACAAAGGGAGGGGTGCTGGGATTAATGGGCTCTTAATTTTTGAATTTCCTGAGGTTTATGGCTGATTAGGCCCTCAGTCATACTGTAATGTGACCGAATTGCAGCCAAATTCATGAACAGTTGAAAGTGGAAGGCGCAGAAATCACAGCAAGCCCCAGGGACTACTGACGAGGCCCCCAGCACAGGCTTCAGCCTTGATCTGCACTCATTAGGCACCTCTCATTCCCCAAGCAACTGCACCCAGAAGGCATTGTGCAATCCTTCCTGCTCACTTAAGTGGTTCTTTTGTTTTGGGTACAGGGGATTGAGGCCAAGGGTGCTCTAACACTGAGCCACATCCCCAGTTCTGATTTTTTGAGACAGGGTCTCACTAAGTTGCTGAGGATTTTACTAAATCGCTGAGGCTAGCCTCAAATTTGTGATCCTCCTGCCTCAGCCTCCCAAATCGCTGGGATTACAGGTTTGCGTGCACCCAGCTCGGGAGCTCTTTTTTATAGTGTTCCTTTAGTTCCTAATTTGGTAGGAGCCTAAATACACACGTGGCTTAAAGGTGGGGGGCTATGACACTGAGCACAACTAGTGAACCAAAATACCCAATCTTGCTAACCAAACATAAAAAATGAGAAACAAGGTATCATTTGCTGCTTAGGGAAAAAACATCCTATGTGGACACAGCAGCAGTGAGCTGACACGCTGCAAGGAGCCTTGCAAACGGGCCTGGCACTTGGAAACCATATTGGTCAAGAGCTGGAAAAGGGTTCAGACTCTGACATACAATGCTACTCCTATTAATCTACCCTAGGAAAAAAATCCAAAGATAGAGAAAACTGCATAAAAAACCACAGTCACTGAAAAACTGTTCACAGCGGAGCACACTGGAGACAGCCTCAAGGTCGGACACCAGGGGACTGGCTGCCCTATCCCACCCTGAGTTAGGAGAGATGGCTAGGAAGGATTCTAACAACGTGCTCAAGTCTCAGGCAACGTTAACGTTTAAAAGAAAGACAAGGAATTAGATATAGCCCATGGCCATAACTAACCAAAAACCACACGTACATGAGAAAAGAAAGGAGTTGTAAAATAGCAAACTGCTACAAGTGATTTTTTTTTCCCTTCCATGACCCAAACATTTCCATAATGAACCACAAGCTGAACCATATGAAATTGCCAATGGTCAACCATTTATGGCTACAAAAGTGGCAATTTCACATGGTTCAACCTAGTATTTTTATAATTAAAATAGTTCTGATAACCTCAGGCCTTCACAGAATTTTCTGTATCACCACCAGTCTTTAATATAATTCTCACACACATGGGCACACAATCAGTCTAAAAGTCATCCTTAGAATTTTGTAATCCAAAAAAGTAGGGAAATCCTGCTAAAAGGATTTAAAGTAGCTGATAGAAAAAACAGCCAATTTAAGTCAGTTTCATCACACAGTAGTTGAGCCCAATTTGAAAGGCACAGCTCATTGACTACAAGGTGGAGGTGGCACCTCCGTGCCACAGATCCCAAGGGAGAACCCCTTCAGCAGGGCAGAAGAGCCAGCACACCAAGTCCCGCAGAGCAGCCTGTGGAGGGTGCGATCCGGAAAGTTCTACCCCACTGATTTCCCTCTCACTGCTGCCTGCTCTTCCAAAGGCCTCCCTCAATCTTCCACCAGATCCTGCTCTCCCAAGCAAGCATCTTAGAGGAAGTTCACTTCCCCTCTGGCCCTGGGACAAGACTAATTTGTTAACGAAGGACCCTGATTCCTGGTGCCCAGAACAAGGGCTTAGAGGAGGAGAGGAAGGGGCACTGAAGAGCAGGCTGAGTAAACATCTGTATGGACGACGCTCCTTACAGTATCAGCACATGCACAGAAAACATCTGGACGAAGACGTGTAGCAGACACTTAGCAATCTCTCTGGCAGAACAGGGGGTGGGGGTAGTCCTTCACTTTCCAAGTTACACATTTCTATGTTGTTTACAAGGGATAAGTATATGCTGGGCATGGTGGACATGCCTGTAATCCCAGTGACTCAGGAGGCTGAGGCAGGAGGACTGCACACTCCAGAGCAGCTTGGGAACTTAGCAAGGCCCTGTCTAAAATAAAAAATGAAAAAGGATGGGACCGTAATTCAGTAGTGAAGTGCCCTGGGCTCAGTCTCCAATACTGGGGGGAAAAAATCAAATAAATAGAACCAGTATTTCTTTTTTTTGTACTCCAGCCCTTTTTTGAATTCTGTCTAGAGACAAGGTCTCACTAAGTTGGCTTAGGGCCTGGATAAGTTGCTACGGCTGGCTTTGAACTTGTGGTCCTCCTGCCTCAGCCTCCAGAGCTGCTAGGATTACAGGTGTGTGCCACCGCACCCTGCTAAGTACTTTTGTACTCAGATAAACTATAAGGAAATTAGAGCATTTTTAAAGAGAGAAAATAGAAGACCTACGTTGACTGATTTATTTTTAAGCTCCCTACCACCCCTTGCTCAGCCTCCCAGGCCCTACTTTACAGTCCCAAGTGGCAGAGTTCATCCGAAAAAGGAAAGGGGCAGGAGAAACACCAGCGCCTTCGAGACCCACACCTGGCTGAGCACCAGGCAGGAGCTTCATCCACCAGCCAGACACCCTTCTTCTCAGGCACGGGCGTGCTGCTTCAGGACAGTCCGACTCCTTCAGGAAAGCCTCTACAGCCATCTGCAGGCAGCCAAAGACCCCAACTAAAGACCTGCTGATGGCCACATGTCTACAGAGTCCTGAATTTGCACAGCATATAATCTGAACTGCACCGCTGGTCTTTCTGGAGTGGAGCACGAGGAGCTATATTGGCCTTTACCTCATTCTTTCTTCAAAACAGCCCAGGGAAGGGCTGGGGTTGTGGCTCAGTGGCAGAGCACTTGCCTAGTACCTGGGGGCACTGGGTTTGAACCTTAGCACCACATAAAAACAAATGAATAAAATAAAGGCACTCTGTCCATCTACAACTACAAAACAAAACAAAACCAGCCCCAGGAGGTAGACCACTTGACACTGGACTGACCAAGGAAGCTTCCACAGGCAGCACTTGCTTTTACTCCTGGGCCCCAGCACAGCACGAGTCTCCAGAGTGGATGTGAGAATGAATCCCCAGGGGCTCAGAGGTGAGGTGACTTGCAGGAAGGTCCCCCAGCCAGTAAGCAGGTAGTAGAGTCGACACTCAGGCTCCAAATCAGCCAGCTTTGCCCTGCTCTCTGCTGCTTTGGGCGTGTGGGGATCAAGAGAAGGCCATGAGATCAAGTGTTGCCTCTTCCTTCCTTCAGCCTCCCCCAACCCCCGGAGCTCCTGACAGAAGCCCAGCTTCACCCCATCTGAGTGGGCAAGGGCACCAGGGGACATGGCGGCTGGGGCATGTCTTCCAGAGCAGGCCCTCCATGGAAACTGCAGGCCGTGAGCTCGTCAGGTGAGCTGGCCTGCTGCTCACCTCATGCCTGATCCCAAACCCTCAGGGCCACTGACCCCCAGCTTAGGTACCTGGGTCGTCAGTCTGCTTTTAATAAAAAACCCGAGTGAACTTTTACTTAAAAGAAAAGTTTTAAATGCTTAAGGGAACAATCTATTTTTTCAATACTCACTGGCTAAAGAAAGACTTAACTGAAGATGAGCTTGGAACGAGGCAACCTGAGCGGAAATCTGAACTTGACAGTCAACTGCGAACATCACAAGAAAAACACAACCTCACTGAGCCCCAGTTTTTCTCATCTATAAAATTAGGATAATGCCTAGATCATTAGGATGAATGAAGATTAAATTAGTATATTTAAATGAGCTAATGGTTTACTTAGTGCCTTGAGTACTTCTCAGGGCATGCAGGGCAATCAATAAATAAATGCTATGACTGTTAGTTCCAGCAAGGGCAACAACAGAAAAATTAATGTACAAGAAGTCTTTAAAAAGCCCACCTAGTCCAATATCCTCATTACAGCGAGGGAAACTGAGGCCTGAGGAGGGCAAGTATGCCGGTACCTCCTGCTTCTCCGGGATGCAGTTACTGAGGTGCTTCATATAGAGCAGGACCCATGAAGTGCATGGGACATAAAACACTACAGTGGAAAACAACAGTCAGCTATTTGCCTAATCTGCTTAAGAATAATTAAAACAGGTCCACTTTAAGGCCGAACACAATGCCTATAGTTCCAGCTACTTCGGAGGCTGAGGCAGGAGGACTGCAAGTTGCAGGTCAGCCCCAGCAACTTAGACCTTGTTCCAAAATGTAAAAAAATGTCTGGGGTGTAGGTCAGTGTTAGTACACTCACCTGGCATGCAGGAGGCCCTGGGTTCAAGCCCCAGTATTGAAAAGTAAAAAAAAGGTTTAAATAATATTAAATCTTCAGTTTCTCAATCACATGAACTCCACTTTAAGGGCTCAAGGGCCACATGAGGCTATCACAAAGTAGAGACAGGGAGCACGTGCAGCACAGCTGCAGGTGAGGGAAGAAGACTACACAGCACGGACCCCCGCCCCCCCGGCACAGGGAACTGAATTCAAGTGCACTCTACCTCTGAGTCACATTCCCAGCTCTTTCTAATTTTTATTCTGAGACAGGGTCTCGCTGAGTTGCCCAGGCTGGCCTTGAACTTCTGATACTCCTGCCTCAGCCGCTCAAGTCACCTGGGATCTCAGGGGTACTGCCACTCTGCCTGCTGAAATTCTCAGAACAACAGATTTGGTTTCCGAAATCCTACTGCTCATTAGCAGTCCTACAAGAATGCTCAGACCCTGCGGGCCTTCTATTTTGATGCAAAACTGCATTTTCTTGCCAGGTTCAACCTCCCTCAGAAAGTTCAAAACAAGGCACAACTGGAGACTGGCTGAGGTCTAGAAGGCCATGGGGACTGGGGATGGGTGAGTTAAATGACACTGACGTGTCCCCAGCAGTCAGTCCTTGCACTGCTATTCTCCACACTGGCAAACTGAACACTTAACCAGGGCGACCACTCTCACCAAGACCTGCTGCCATCAAAGAACCTGAAAGGCTGGGTCTCGTACCTCCACAAGGCACCTGTGCTTCTGCAGCAGGACGTGGCTTCCTAGAAGTTGGACACAAGCTCATTTCCTCCACAACGGAATCCTGACGCCAGAATGCTTTTACATCCCACCTAAAGCTTCATCCTCACCCTTTATGGCCTGAAAGGCAAGAAACCCTGTTGGCTAGAACGTGACACAGAAACAAGGCTTGCTGCCAGGACACAAGGCCACCATGTCCACCGGCACCCCCTTTCTCTGGGGTCCCAGCAGGCTGGCACCCCCTCCTGGAGCCAGAAGGTCACTTGGCCACTTAGCACCTTGACTCCTGTCACTAAAATACACAATTTATATGCATCTTCTCATACGGTAATGAGGCCCTTTAAGGGCAGAAGGTGAAGAGGCAGGGGCATATTTCACTCTATCCAAAACAAGAGGAGACAGAATTCATTTATATTTGCTTGTTAACGCCTGAAGAGATGAGGAAAGAAAAAACAATCCATGCCCACACAAAACTTAACCATGGAGATTTATAGCCAAGTTATTCACAATATCCTAAAAATGGAATCAACACAAATATTCATCAACTGGTGAATGAACAGATGTCCATCAACTGGTAAGAGATAGACCATGAAATACCATACAGGACTTTTTACACAATAAAAAGGAACAAAGCATTAATACCTGGAGAATATGGGGGGGGTGATGGGGAAAGACTGGTCAATAGGTTCTAAGTTAGAGTCAGGTAAAGAAGTAAGTTCTGGTATTAGTAGGGTGACTATTGATAATATACTACAAATTTTGAAAAAGCTAGAAAGAATTCTGAATGTTTTCAACAAAAAGAAATGATGCATGTTTGAGGAGGCAGATGTGCTCCCTGACATGACCATTACAGGAGGCACACTGGACGGAACCATCACAGGGCACTCCCGTAATTACAATGGTTATGTATCAATTAAAAAGCAAACACAGTTAAAAAAAATATTAACACTTGAATCTGAAAGAACTCAGGCAAAATGGAAGAGTCAGGCACAGTGGTGCATGCCTACGATCCCAGTCACCCGGAGGCAGGAGGACGACAAGTTCGACGACAGCCTAGGCAACTTAGTGAGACTGTCTCAAACAGGCTGAGGATGCAGCTTAGTGGCAGTGTCCTAGTTCAACCCCTGCACGAAAGAAAAAAGAAAGAGGGAGGGAGGGACGGAGGGAGGCAGACAAAGGACCACACGCTATGTGGTTCTGCTAGATGAAGCATAAAACAGCAATACAGTGACAGAGCAGAACAGGGCTGTCAAGGACCGGGTCGGGGGTGCAGCAAGTGCAGGGGCCCAAGGCTTGTCGTCTTCTCTAGCAGCACCTGAGGTCAAACCCAGGGCCCCAAGGATGCTAAAGGAGGCCAACACACTACTCCTGAGCCACACACAGCTCTTTTTATTTTGAGACAGGTTCTCATGAAGTAGCCCAGACTGGCCAACTTGCCACCCTCCTGCCTCAGCCTCCCAAGTAGCTGGGTTCACAGGTGTGTGCCACTGCAGGGGGCAACGGGGAATGTTTAAGGGCAAGGGAATTATTCTATAACTTGATTATGGTGGCAGCTATGTGTTATTAATGAATTCATCAAATTGGACACTTAAAAACTAGTAGATTTTATTACATAATACCTTAATAAGCAAAATAACAAGGGAAAATTTATAGGGTCATTATTATACTAAATGACAAGCAAAATGTTTAAAAATAAACATAAAAATGACCCTAGAGTCAGGAGCAGTGGCACACACCTACGATCCCAGAGGCTCAGGAGGCTGTGGCAGGAGGATCGTGAGTTCAAAGCCAGCCTTCGCAAAAGCAAGGTGCTAAGTAACTTAGTGAGACCCTGTCTCTAAATAAAATACAAAATAGTGCTGGGGATGTGACTCAGTGGTTGGGTGCCCCTGAGTTCAATCCCCAGTATCCCCCTACCAAAAAAATGACCCTAGACATATTGATAGTGGTCCTCTAGGGATTTGGGGTGGCCGAGGTAGACAATATGAAGGGAGGAACAAGGTCAGGAGATTTTTCTTAATACAATGTTTAAGTCTTCTATGGTCTGAACATTGCTATCTCCCTAAAATCCACATTAAATCTGAACCCCCCCATATAAATTTAGAGGCGGGGTCTTGGGAGATAAAGAGCCACATGGGCTCCTCCCACATGAGCAGGATTAACAACCTTGTAAGAGGGAACACCCCAACTCCTTTGTACCCTTCCATTCTCTGAGGACAAAGCGCCAGCTATGAGGCAGCGGCCCCGAATCGGCTGACACCTTGATTCTGGACTTCCAGCCTCAACTGAGAGCAATACATTTCTGCTATATAAAAATTATTCAATCTAAGGTGTTCTGTTATAAGAGCCCAAAGGCACAAAGACAACGTATATATTTTTGGAATCTGCTCTGGTCAGAAGCCAATACTTCCTGACCTGGGCTTTGGGTACCATGTTGGGGGGGGAGAGCTATCATTTATTCTGTACTTTATTACATCCTGAGTGCTACTACTCATTATTCTCTCATTAATAATGATAAAACCAACAGGTGTGGAGATACATGCTGGGTTACCATGATGGGCATTTTACCTGCTCACCTAACTGAGCATGAGGAACCCATGCCAGAGAGCCAAAACCAAGTCTACACAGCTAAAAGTGGAGAGGCCAGAATTTTAACCCAGGCTCTCCGGCTCCAGAAGCCATGGTTGACACCTTTGTCCAAGGACAGTCTAGTTGCTGGGACAGAGGCAACAGCAACCATATCATCCAGGCTTGGGGGCCAGGTGGGTCCACATCAGGCTCGGCAGATCTGAGCTCCTGACCACCAGCAGCCCTTTCAGGAGGGTCTTCCCTCCCCCATGGTAGGAGGAGGAGCCAGAGGGGGGCAGAGATTCAGGGTCTGCCTGGCCCCACTCCCTCTCTACATCGGACCAAGCTGCTGGCCAATAAGTGGTGAGGGCCGAAACCCAAATAAAAACATGAAGCACGTGTGCAGACAAACTGCTCCTGAGCTGCAGTCTGGGGGGAGAGGGACAGTCCTGGGGACTAAATTCAGGGGTGCTTTCCACCACTGAGCTGCACCCCCCGCCCTTTGTATTTTGAGACAGATTCTCACTAAGTCACTGAGGGCTTGCTAAGTTGCTGAGGCTGGCCTTGAACTTGTACTCCTGCCCCAGCCTCCCAAGTCGCTGAGATCACAGGTGTGCGCCACCCCATCCAGCCTGATCTGCAGTAGTCTTAAATCTCTTACTTTTTGAGCAATGAATTACGCATCCAGGTCAGAATTTTGAAGGCCCTCACAACCCAGATGCTGTCAGAGCAACACAGGAACCACAAAGGGGCCACTGAATAGCATCCTGTAATTCTCGAGCCTGGAAGGACCCTGGGGCTCACATGTGGGACAGTTCAGGATCACATGAGACACCAACTCCAGACCCCTGTACAGTGCACTCTGTACCCCTGCAGCATATCCAGGGTAGGTTGTGCAGAGACAGCTGGGGTTTCAGAGAGGTTTCAGAGGGGACATGGATAAACGAAGCTCATCATTCCCTATTTTTAATATGTACACAAAAACTATAACTGGCACATTAAACATGTGATTCTGCAGATGTTTCTGCTTAGGAAGAGGCTACAGTCGATTGTGGTGTTAGGATCAAGCCAATTTAAAGGAAAACATTAAATAAAGGGAGCACACCAATCCAGCAAACACTGTGCTGGGAAGTGGCCAAGGCGGAAAGAAAGGCCTGCGACTTTCTGGGTTTGCTCCAGCAGTAGGCTAAAGCAAGGAATTAAAAAAGGAAAAAGAAAAGGGAGGAGAGGGGAGCAAGAGGGGCGGAGCCTCGCCCCAATGGCAAGGACACTGGGCAGCCTATCATGGATGCGCCTGCCCCTCCTCTGCCAAAGCTTATGCAGCCTAAGTCAACAGTCTTGGCACCCCAAGTGCTAAGGTCCAAAATTCTGCAGATCATACTTCAGTGGTCTGGGGAGCCGTGTCCTGGGTCCCAGGTGCCCCCTGCCCCACCTCAAGGCTGCCGTCAAGATGGTTCCCTCTGACTGCAAAGTCTGAGCCAGTTGTAGAGTCTGACCCATTCCCTGGCCTCGGTGACTCAGATGTCACAAGCAGACTATCTTGCTGCATGCTTCCTTTAAAAGCCCTTACGGAGAGGCCAGAAGTTCCCCTCGAAGCCTCTCGGTTCACAAGCCCAGATTACCAGGACTGTTCTGTGACACCCACGAGCCCTCCTCATGTGTGCCTGCATCAGATCATGGCAGCTGGAGCTTGAGAAGCAGCAGGGCAGGACCTCCCGGAGAATGAGCCCTCATACAAGACCACCAGGGACACCTCGGTCCTCGTGGCCACATGGGGCCGGACCACACCTGCAGGGAGGAGTGCTGGGCTGCTGGAAGACAGGAGGAAAGTGACTCCCCAGACATCGTTTGAGCAAGAGTCACTCATTTCCTTAGAAAGCTCCCCTCAGCCTCTCCCCGCAAAACACCAGTCAACGCGCGGAGGAGCCATATTTAAATCTTAGGCCTATGGCCCCTTCACTGTAAGTCCTCCACCTGTGAAGGTACCTGACAGGCTTCCGGGCACTTGTTATGTGCAGATTCTGCATTTCCAAATTCGCCTACTTGATACAACTTATTTTTAACTCCAAAACCAATAGTCATCCCTCAGTATCCAAGGGGGATCAGTTCCAGAACCACCCACCTCTCCACTCCATCCCACCCGCCCCTCATAGATACTAACTCTGCAGATGCCTGTCCTTTATATAATACGGTTGGTATTTGCACATAGCCTATACACTACCTCCTGTGTCCTGCAAGTCAGCTCTAGATTACCTATGATACCTAATATAATGTCTATGATATGCAAATGGTTATAGCACCTAGGAAATAATGCTCAAAAAAGTTTGCATGTGTTCAGTACGGACGCAATACTTCCCCAAACCTTCTTTAAATTTTCAAGTGGTCAGTGGATCTTTATTTTTTATTTATTTACATGCAGTGCTGAGGATCGAACCCTGGGTCTCACACAGGCCAGACAAGCGCTCCACCAGACCGCAACCCCGGCCCTCTTTAAAAACTTCTGATCTGCAGCTGGCTGGGTCCATAGTACCCAGACATGGAAGGTGCACTGTTTTCCTGATACTCGATGGCCATCCACCGACGTGCACAGAGCACCAGAACCTGAGCCGCCCACACCCACACTCCCGGCTAGGATGAGGAGGTGCTGCTAAACTCTCCCCACGGCTCTTTCACTGTGAACGGGCGCCCTTGCCATGGTCTATATTAGTGTGCACTTTTCCAGTTTTTGTTGATTTTGTTATTTAAAAAGCCCCCAAAGCCTAGTTCTAAAAAGCTGCCTACTATCCCCAAGCACAAAAAGGCTGTGATATGACTCATTTCGAAAACACTTGCTTTGGGCTGGGATCGTGGCTCAGTGGTAGAGCACTTGTGTAGCACGAGTCAGGCACTGGGTTCGATCCTCAGCACCACATAAAATGAATAAATAAACTAAAGGTATTACGTCCATCTACAACTAAAAATATTTTTCTTCAGCTCCAACAACTAAAAATATTTTTAAAGAAAAAAAAATGAATGTTTAAGGTGATGGGCATGCTAATCACCCTGATTTGATAATTATACGATGTATACATTCATCAAAACATTGAACCCATAAATTTGTACAATTATCATGCGTCAAGTAAAAATAAAATTTAAAAAAACCAAGGGAAATACTTGCTTCGCTCAGGTGTCAGTTATAGCGTGTTGTCCATGAGTTCCATATTAATTCGTCAACAACATATATTAAATAAGGCAGCCTCAAACAGAAGCACAAATAAAACAGGCCACACTGCCGGGAGCAGAGGCCCCTGCCTGCAATCCCAGGAGTTGAGGCGCGAGGATTACAAGCTTGAGGCCAGCCTCAGCAACTTAGTGGGATCCTGTCCCAAAATCAAAAATTAAAAAGGGCTGAAGATGTAGCTCAGTGGCACAGTACCCCTGAGTTTGATCCCTAGTAACCCCCAACATCATGCATAAAAAAACGCAGAAAACAAACCAGGCGATGCACTAATCAGATGATACAGACACTGTGACCAGGACTGGGGGTGTGGCTTGGTGGCAGGGTACCTGGGTTACATCTCCAGGGAGCGCGGGCAATCGGGGGCAGTTGTGACACAGAGATGGACAGGGCAAAACCATGAAGCTCGCCTTAGCACAGGCCATCCTACAGGCAGGGAGCCCTCTCAACTTGACCAGAACAGGGAGCCAGATACAGAAGCGAAGCGAGCGAGGGGAGGGAGAGGCCAGCTCAGAGGGCCCTGAGGACAGGAGAGGCAGAGGCTGGGGGTCCCTGCGAGGGCAAAGTGACCAGGAGGAGTGAGTGGAGAGAAGAACGCTGATGCCCTTTAGTCCCCATCCCACTCCGAGGGCTCAGCTCAAGGAAGGAGCTCAAAAGAAGGGGACAGGGACACAGCTCTGATAGGCCGCCGCCACAGCCCCACCTGTTCAATCCTCACGACACCGAGGCCGGCCTTCCTAACAGGCACGTCTCGCAGAATACAGGCCGCCTGCTTATTCTGCTCTGCCCAACACCGTCGCCGATGCTTCTCGCACTGCTGCTGGGCTTCAATTCTCAGCTCGCTGGCTGCCCATACCCTGTGCAGCATGCCTTCAGCCACTGCGGACGTCCATGTTGTCCAGAGTGTTTTCCCTGCAGCCCCTGCCGCCCTGGTGCACCACTACAAATGAGGCGCTACCGGGTCACAGGACCTGGCAGGCCTGTCCTAGATTTTCTTTTATCTCAGCCACTGTCATCCTGGACCGGTCAAACCAAGAGCCACGAAGCTCTCTCACAACACCATGTTGGAAAATGTGGTCTTTCCATGTGTCACTGGGGAGGCACGTTCCAAGATGAGCTTTCAACTGTCCTGAGCTTCTGTGGCAAAATAGATGACCAGAGAATGCAGAATACAGTTTCTACAGGGTTAGACCCTAACCCCCAGCTGCTCTAGGGGTTACAGTGGGTTCTTGGACAAGCCCTGTGTCCTGGGAGAGCAGCATAATTCCATCCCATGGCAGAGATTGGGGAAGGCTTTAAAGTCAGAGCAGCTGGGTTCAAATTCTGACTGCCACTTACTAGCAATTTACATAAAATGTACAAATTTAGAGAATTTCTAATTTCCTAAATTCATAAGATAAAATCCTAAATTCACAGGATCCCACACTGAGGAGAATTCAGTGCGTGTAAAAGGCTACAGTGCACAGAGCAGGGCACTGGGCAGGTGAGCTGAGGCCCGGTGGGCGCTCAGTATTCAGCAGCATCGTTCCAATGCACAGACCATCATCTGAGGCTTGGAAATCATTTCCCCTATTCTTCTTTCCTTAGAGATGCTGGAGCAAAATCCAAGCCCCATAAGCACTCTGAGCTCCCTGTACCAAGATGCAGGACTTGACTATGTGGCCCTTCTTGGGAGCCACAGTGACCAGGGCTTATCTGTCCTCCTTTATCCTTTACATGACTTAAAATCAACACATGTCCACGACATGAAAGCAAAACCCGAGGCAGGGAAGCCTGTCTGTGACAGCGGACAAATGCAACACAGGCCAGAAGCCAAGAGCACCTGTGAAAACCTGCCACCTTCCGAAGGGGGAGAAAACGCACCTGAAAGTAAGCACTGTCCCTGCGTGGGGGAGGGGCTGACAAAGACCCCCCATAAGCACTACGCCTTGGTCCCCTCAAAGGCTCTGGGTACCAAATGCAACTGGCACACCAAGGTTGGCCACTTGCTCTTGGAGAATTAAAAAATTAAAGCCATTTTCCAAAAAGAGTGGCTTGTTTTATCACCTAGGACAAAAGTCCCATTTCAAACAGCTTGTTCCTGAAGCGGCAGCCACATGCTCCACAATGCTAGTGAGGGCTTGTGGTTCACCTCTCGGACACACAGCATCAGTGTTAGGGCAAACTCCCTCCAGCACAGAGCAAAGGAGCGTTCACATGTGAAGCCCTTTTGGCGCTAATACCAAGCTCAGAGTCTATGTCACTGATAATAACATAGTGCTATTATCAATGTTAATAATGATAGCTAATAATACCACAAATCTGGTTTTATAGACCTTTTTTTTTTTTTTTTTTTTTTTTAAGAACCTTTTTTTTGACAGTGCTGGGGATTGAGCCCAGGGCCTTGTGCTTGACAGGCAAGAACTCTACCAAACGAGCTATATCCCCAGCCCACAAATCTGGTTTTACATGTATTAATTTGTTCAGTCCTCATAAAACTCATCAGAAATAGATTCTTTTGTGTGTGGTGCTGGGGTGAACCCAGGACCCCACTCAGGCAAGCGCTCCACCACCGAGATACAGCCCCAGACAGCGACTGCTACTTTTATTCTTACCATTTCATGACCAAGGAGACCAGGAAAGAATGAAAGAAAGTCAAGTCAAGTCTGCATGGTTCAGAACTCATCCCAGGCTCTCCGGTTCCAGCTCTTCCCTCCACTGCCCTCGACTCAGGAATCAAGACTGCCTGGGATCACTCAGGGACTCCAGAGCGGTTGGCCACGTGACTTCAGGCCAAGTGCTCAGCACCCCACCCCGTCAGCCGCTCTCAGGCCCACTGTTCTCCGCACAGCTCCGACCCGCTCAGGCCCACTGACACTGTCCTTTGAACCGGGAGTGGCCTCATCTCTGGGGCAGACCCTGCCCAGCTCCTCTGTCCTACCAAGTCTGACACTATGACTAGTCTGACCTCATGAAAAGCCACGTTTGGCGGACCACTCAGTCCCAAAAGGACATATGGATGTTGCAATGGTTCACACTAAAATCACTTGCCCGAGTATTTGATCTATTGTAGGTCAAACCACACGATATACACATTTTTGACCTACAAAAATGGCAATTCCACACGGTTCAACCTAATACGGGAAGTGGGGCTCATGGCTTGTGCCAAGGACACTGGCCACTGCTACATCACTCACAACTCTGAGCGAGGAATTCATCATTTAACTTCCCTCCCAATGATAAGAAACCTACCAGGCAGAACAAGGAACACCTCCAACTGCCTGAGGTCAGTAAGTATTAAAACAGCCAAGTGTCTCTCCCGTCAGAGGCCCTGCTGCATCTTACTAGCTGCCTAGGACGGAGATGGGGAACCCTGCAAGGCTTTGCCAACCTACAGTCCTCAAACGAGGGGTTATCACAACAACTACACAACCTGCTGGCACTCATATCACAGGCAAAAGCTAGGGATGCTGACACTCCTGTGCAAAGACCTGTCCTGCTGCACTGCCAAGTACGCCCCTGCTGGTGGGAGGCCAAGACCCAGCCAATGCTTTCACACAGCAGGTGTCTTTTGAAACACTGCAGCTCACCAAGTTCCAACTGAACCACCTGAATCAAAACAAGCTTCCAAACCAAATCCAGACTTCTTCAGCCACTGTGGTTGAACTTCCAGGGAAACCTCTTGGTCACAGTTTCCTGATCTATAAATAAGCAGCTCTGTGACACTGGGACAGCAGAATTCAATCAGCATGAGCTTCTGAGGACAGCCTACAAGGTAAGTGCCACTACCTAGCTGGCACCCTTTGCAAGTTGGTACACCTTTCTGAGCTCTGGTTTTCTCTTCTGCAAATGGAGGAAACAGACCACCCAGGGCTGGGGCTGAGAGAACAGGAGATGACTGTAGGCACCCCTGGCAGAGGAAGCAGACACTGCTGTGACCAACAGAGACTCCAAAGGTGAACGTGAGTCACCCGTGGAAGGAAGGCTGCTGTTTTAAGGCAATCACCAGTGCCAGTACACTCCTCGAGACAAATTCAGAGGTCTCAAGTCACAAGGCAACCAGAAGTCTGCACCCACTGCGCCTTGGAGAGATTTCAGCTGCAGTGCTGTCTTCAGGGCGCACAAGGTGGGAGCCATGACAGCTCATGTCTGAAATCCTCTAAAGGGCAACCTGGCCCAAGCCTGACCAAGGTCACCAAGCAATAAGAGAAGCAAAGGACTGACAAAAACAAACTGGAGATGGGTCAGGCAGAAATCACAAAGGGGTCCTTCAGCGGCCATACTGCCCTAAGATTCTACTTTTCACCAGAGGGTGTGGCAAACAAAAGTTCCTCCTCCCAGTTTCTGAGCACAAAACTGCAACGCAGGAAGCTGCACAACAGGAGCAAGGCGGACCTGACCTCTCTACCTGCCACTTACAACTACAGCTGAGAAGGGAAAGGGGTGTTCGGGACCACCAGGAAGTGCCACTGGCTCCGTTCTAACTGGAAGCTGCTTGCCGTGCATTTGCCCCTGAACAAAGGGCAGAAGCAGAAGCATCTTTTCAAATCTTTACAGTAGACGCATGCCACATAACGACAACTCCTCAAGGACAACTATATACACCATGATGGTCCCACAAGACTACGCGCCTGGCAACATCCCAGCCATCTTAGTTCCAGCAAATACCCTGTTATGATGTTCCCAAACTGATGAAACTGAGGACTCTTCCCAGTATGTGTCCTGTCCTTCAGTGATACATGGGCTCTGCTTTTAAAGATACTTCAATTCAAAATTTAATGTCTGGATTCTCTTGTTCATAAGACCAGTACTATGAAATCAGATAAAAGTTTCAGAGCAGATCCTAACTCAGAAGGGTTCTGGGAGCTCAGCACAAGAGGAAGCTTCACAGAGCAGCTCAAGCAGAAGTTCAGAGCCAGTGGTAACAACAGACTATAACCTACACTGTGGTAAGGATTTTGAGTCCAGATGGGCTGGGGTTGTAGTGGCAGAGCACTTGCCTTAGCCCAGGTGAGGCACTGGGCTCGATCCTTAGCACCACATAAAAATAAACAAAATAAAGGCATGCTGTCCATCTACAACTATAAATAAATAAATAAGAATTTTGAGTCCAGAAAACACTGGACTGGGTCCTTCACCAGTCCGGCTCAACCAGACTAACCCCGAGACTGCCAGCCTTGGGCCAGGGGCTCCACCTCCAGAGGGCACCAAGGGCCAGCACCTGCCTCCCAGGCTGCAGGGACATTAAATCAAACACAAGCCAGGGCTCCCCATGTTAGTAAGGACCCTCTGCTCACATTCACACTGTGCCAGGTTTGTCTACACTTCTCACCCGTGAACTCACTCAATCCTCAGGACAACTCCTTTTGGCAGGTGAATGGTAACCACTGGGGACGCTGCCCTGGAAGGAACAGGACTAGGGAAATAGAAACTGATCACTAGAAAGCTGCAGATGAAGGCCCCTTTCCACAGGTTTTGAAGATGTCAGAAACAGGCAGTGTGGCAGCAAGAGGAAGCCGGCACGTGTCCCCTGGTGCAGCTCTGCCCCGCTGGCTCTGCACTTGTCCCTGGATCTTTCAGAATTTAGACAGGCTTCCTTCCCTGCCTCCTCTACTGAACTTGAAGACTCAGACCAATTGGAGGTGTACCTGACTGCTCGGCAGGTGCATGAAATAACCTGACAGAAAAGTCACCAGCGGCCGCTCAGCCCGCAGTCGGGACTTGTGTAAGAGGGCGGGCATGAGAACTGGTCTCACCACGCTGCGTGGAATATTAACAAGCAGTCAGCAGAAACAGCTCCTGCCCTTCCTACAGCTGCCCACGGTCTCCCTCAGCAGACTGGGGGGCTCAGGCACTTCTGTGTGCCCAGAGACTAGCGCTCTCGGGGACGTGGTGAAACGGGCAGATACGGGCCAGCTGGCGTCTGGCTGATCACTGGGCTAGCCAGGCTGGAATCCCCATTCAGTTGTTAATAGGATATCAAGCCTTTGCAGGCGTCACTATCTAGGATTTAAACTGACCAGAAATAGCTGTGTGTGAGTGATAAAGTGTCCAATCAGAATGTCTACACAGGGGAGCGCTGGGGGCAGAAGCACGCACCTCAGACCAGAGGTAGCAAATCTCTACCTGGGTCTGCCTCAGATCTTTATCTCTTCCCACCCCTTCCGGTCCATGCCCACAGCCAGAGCGACCAGGGCCCACGTAACCTCACAGGCTGATGCCCAAGAAAGCCTGCTCCCTCCTGTCTCTTTCACCTCCCTAGTCCTTCCTGCACACCACAGCAAGGACTCTTCCTAAAATACCACGACTCTGCCAGCCTCCTCAAATTTCTACCTGCCCTGTCAAAAATGTCACTGGCTCCACACTGTCCCAGATCAAATGCAAACTCCTTAGCTTAGCAACTCAGGCATCCCACTGCCCTGAGTCTACCCTGTGAGCCTCAGACTCACAAGGCTGACCATGCTGCTGACCTTGGCTTTTGTGGAGTGGACTCTCACTGTGCCCCCACCCCCAAATCCTCCGCCCAGGCTTCAGGCCCGGCCCTCAAACTGGCTGGGGACTGGCCGGTGGCAGGGCTTCCTGGAGGAGGTGGAACGCTAGCCTCACCTGCACGCACATGGCCCTTCAGAAGCCTCTTCCAGTACTACTTCCTTCCGGCTGCACTTCACTTTCACGCTCATCGTGCAATCCCCTTCCTGAATTAGAGGCTAGGGACTATACCTTCTACACATGTCCCTTACACTGGAGTATGCAGGGTAGTAACTGTTGCTCACAACGTGTGCCAGGCTGGATTAAGAGCATTAAAGTTTTCAATTTCTTTTTCCCAGTATTCCTCACACTGTGTGATATCCTCACACTGCAGATCAAGGAACTGAGGTTAGGGAGATGGCATCTCCAGCGGCAGACCGGACTCAGTTCAGATGTGCCCTCCTCCAAAGCCCACGTTCTGTATGGTAGGCAGCAAGAGGAGAGGCTGCCCCTCAGCTCCACGGCTCGCTCACCCAGGGTTTCTGAAGCTCCGAGTGACAGGTAGCTAGCGCAAAGTGCAGCAGACAGGCCCCTCCTCACACACAGCTCATCCGCTCTGCCCCAGTCTTGCTCCTCTTTTTCCAAGACTGGAAGAGGGCAAGGACCCTTCGCTCAAAGGAGGCTCCATCAGCAGACACAGCATCCGGACTGAGAAGAGCACATGCTGCCAGCTCACGGGGAGACTTATCAGACTCAATTAAGGAAGGTCTCCGTTCAAGGCCCAGCCCAAAGTCAAGCACACTTCAAAGCAGCCTTCAGCTGGCAGTAAGGCGTGCAGGCAAGGGGTCAGGATCCGGAGTCAAAAAACCCAATTCCTCCACTGGCTACAGGGGGACTAACCACATGCTCTTTCGCGCCTTATCTGCCACTGTGATGATTACATTACCCTCTATACAATTACATTTTGTAACATTTGACGTGCTATCTCATTTAACCTTCTCCAAGTCTAACTTCTTATACTATGCTGCCTCCCACCTAAGGCTGAATCTTCCCCACTGGCTGCTGCAAGGATGAGTCCGTGGGCTAAAGCACCCAGCACAGTGACGTGATCAACCCCCAACCACGGCAGCTGGGAGGGTGCACAGGCTGGTCTGTCAAGCTCACCACTGCATCCACAGTACGTAAGCAGCAGCAGCCAAGGTGGTCTCTACCTCCTCACACGGAAACATTAGCCTGAGAAGCCTGGGTCTGGAAATGCACTGCTTTAGCTGGTCCCAACAGGTGCTCCTGCAGTGCCATCCTTCAGGGTTCCAAACCCCACCCTCACTGGAAGGATCTGCTGCAAGGGAATGGGACAAGGTCCTGCACAGCAAACAAGCAGCCCCAGATCTGAATCCCAGGCCTGCCACTCACACTGGTCCCTCAACCTCTGGAGCTTCAGGTTCCTTGTTAAGTAAAACAGGGACTGAGCTGTACCTGAATCACAGCAGATCCTCAGTCAATGGCAGAGAGCAGACTGCACAGCTGGTGGGAGCACATGTAAGGTACGCAGACAGACACTGCGAGCGTGTGCAATTCACTTCCATCACAATGGGAGACCCAGGAGCAGGCACACAAAATGCCTGGGAGTGCAGCCTGGCACGAGCCCCAACTTTATCTTATTTCCTGTGGTAGCGCATGCTTATGTGCTTGCGTTACACTACGAGGGGCTTTCCCCCTTCACATAAGAGTGGTAGTGATCAACCCCCACCATGGAAGCTGTGAGTGCACAGCCTTGTCCGTCTGCGTGGCTGGCACATAAGCAGCACAGAATAGCCACTTCGCACACATATCCTGAAGTAACGTCACCCAGGGCTTCAGAAACCTCCTGGCGCACCTCTGCATTTGCCGACAGTAAGATCTCCCAGTCTGATGCGCAGGATTTGGAAAGGTCAGGTACCTGCCCTGCTACGATATCCCGGGGCCATCAGTCATCTGTCCTCTTCCCTCCCCGACAGAATGTAAAAGTATAGGACTTCTCTATAAATAGGAGGACCTGCTTCAAAGGCATGGCTTATCATCTCCTTATTCTCCAACTATTGCTCCTTGGCTACTTTCAGAGGCATTTCACCAAAAAGTGTCCAGCTTAAACAGGACTTTCTGGATACCACTATGTACCTTATCCACACCAGAAGACCACCAGGATACATTAGTGTCAACTCTAATGTTTAACCTCCTAACAATACTAGGGGTTTCTCCTTTCAGTTCCTATTAGGCAAAACCACCTCTGGGTTGGCATGACAATTCCTGAGTGGTCCCCCCAGCCCTACCCTCAAGCACAGAATTATAGCTCGCAGAATAATTCCTAAATTAGAAGCTAGAGTTATGTTAGGAAAAGTGCTTTGAAACTATAAAGCACTTAGGGACAGTGGTAAGATTATTACCTATTAAGGTTATGCAAATAAATTTCATTTGCCTATAAATTCCACTTGCCTATGCATTCTTTAGGAAAGTGAGGCTGATGCCAACAAAAAATAATGGAATTCACCCCCAAAACAGATTCTCAAACTCATATTTCCCTCAATGGAAAACTGAGATGTATTTTCTAACATCAAACCTACTGAAAAGCTGGGCCTTGGTGGCTCATGCTTATAATCCCAGCTACTTGGGAGGTTGAGGAAGAAGGATTGCAAGTTCAAGGCCAGCCTGAACAACTTAGCCAGACCCTGTTTCAAAACTGGAAAAAAAAAAAAGAAAAGAAAAGAAAAGAAAAAGAAAAAAAAGTTAAGGACTGGATGTAGCTCAGTGGCAGAGCTCTTGCCTAACATGCACACGGCCCCAGTGAAGGGGGTAAAAAAGAAAAAGTTGGTCTTAATTCATTTGCCTCTGATGTCACTTCTATCCTGTCCCAACTACCTATACTGATTTACCAGATTATTCAACGAGGGAATAAATTTAAAAATAAGCAGTCAGAAACTACTTAAGAGCCTACAGGACACCAAGTTATTCAGAGAGGTGAATATGAAGCCCAAGTGACTAAGTTCACAAATACAGACATATTTCAAGTCAGTTCTTTTCTTTTGTGATGGGGCTTTGCATCTTGCTATGCTGCCCAGGCTGGCCTTGAACTAGTGCTCCTCCTGCCTCCCAAGTAGCTGGGATTAGCTGGGATTACAGACACATGCCAATGCACCCAGCTTTCCAAACCATCTATTTCACTGCCAGATGCTGCACTAGGCCCCAGGGACACAGCCTTGGAAAACACAAGACAAAAATCCTTGCCGCCAAAGAGCTCAGGTTCTGGCCCACACTAAATTGCCTGGTGACCACATGACTTCTTTATTAAATAAAATTTCTATGTAAAGAATCTAGCACACAGTCCCAAGACCATAAATGCTGCTCCTCCCTTGCCACATCTGAGCATCCCATTATTATGTTTCTAAAGAATGTCATTATATCTTTGGACACATAAGCAGCTTGGTACAATGGGGAAAAAAACAGCTGAGAAGTGGCCAGATGTTATTTCACTGATCAACAGTGGCTCTTCCACTGACTGAGCAATCCTGAATGACTCCTGCTGAGCCTCAGCTTCTTCACCTGTAAAATGGGGACAGCATATACCCAGAGGACTCGGTGTGGATTAAATAAGCTCATACAGGTGAAGCAGTCTATGGCACAAGGTAGGCCCTCTCCTCCACCCCTTCTAGTCTTTTCAGATTGTCAGGTGAGAGCCAAGGCCAGAACTCTTGTCATGTGCTTCTCCTGGGTCATTATTGGCACTTTCCACTGCCCCTCCCTATCTGATATACTGCCCTGAGCATGCCATCTGGCCACTCCACCCATCCTCCTTTGCTTTTGCCCTGAGAGCACAATTTAGAAAACTTCAATTAGTTTTTAAAGTCCTCACTCAAAACTACCCTGGAGAAATCCTCCTTGGTCAAGTTGGGAGCAGGACTCACTCACCATAAGCCAGGTTTCAGCCTGTAGCAAGGGACGAGCCACCCCTTTCTAATCGATATACAGGAAAGCATCAAGAAAAAACTTAGCTGGTCTGAATTAGCCATCCTAGTTCTGCAGCAACATCATTTGATTAAACCAGGAACTGAGATCCTCAAAACCATTTGGGACCCAAACAAAGTTCACATGCAAATATCTGCCTGCACTGGACAGGAGGCACCTCATGTAGCAGGTGGATGGCCTGTTCTGACAGTCTGTTCTTCAAAGTCTTCCTTGGCTGAGGCAGAAGTCCTCCGGCCCTCCAACCTGGGTCTGCCCTACAGATGGTTCCAAAGTCTGTGAGGCGGCAGGCTTACCTGTGGGGGCCCACGAGAAGCCTCGTGGGCCTAGAACGCACACAGCGCCTGCCTTCATTACCAAAACAAACATCAGGAGCGAAGCTAGCTCTCTGCTTCAAGTTTTGCTCACCTGATCCGAAGCACCTCCATAATCAGCAGTTCCAACCCTTACAAGCTGACAGTTCAGGGGGAAAGGAAGGCTGCGCCTGCTCGGGTGCATTGTGTCCAGGCCGTATGTTGAGCTCTGAGCCAGGTGGCTCCCCCAGGGCTGCGGCCTCACAAGGGGGATTGTGCGTTCACCCCTATCAGTGGGCTCCCCCACCCTCACCCCTCTGCTCCCGCTCGGGCTGGGGCGCGCTCTCGCACTGGCGGCGCCGAGGCGGCGGCCGCGGGAAGGGCCCAGCGCTGCCTTCCGGGCACACAGATGCCCATCCTTCCCTTCCTGGCTCGCTCGCCAGAAGGGGCAACCCTGGCGCCTGAGAAGGGACGGCACCTGGTTCACCCCACTCTCCCCGGCTTCCAAGAGGCTGCTGAGAGGGCGCGCGGGAGGTAAAGGGGAGGGGACACCTGGGTCGGGGGCAGGTCCCCGATGGGAGGGTAAGCCGGGGACGGAGGGGAACTGACGCAGGCTACGGCGAGTGGGGAGACGTCCGGGAAACCTGATCGTGGGGGTCCTATGGGGCCCCAGCAGAGGAGGGGAGGGCCACACTTAGGACCATGCAGGAGAGGAGAAACCATGCAGGGAGGAGAAACAAATCTAGGGTCGGGTCACTTGAAGAAGGGCTGTCGCGGGGACAGGCTGAGGCCACGGAGAAGGGAAGGGAGCGTGAGGGGAGGGGGCCTGGCCTGGGCCATGGCAGGGACCGGCGACGGACTGGCGCGGGCCGCGGGGGAAAGTAGAAGGAGCCCGCCTGGGCCACCGGGGGTGCCTGGCCGGGCCCACGGGGGAAGGAGGGTCTAGCCTGGGCTCTGGGGAGACTAGCCTGGATCTGGAGGGGGAGAGGGGGCTCCAGACGCAGCCACGCGCGGGGGCGGCAAAGCCAGCGGCCACCCCGGCGGCCCGAGCCCGCTCCCGGGCCGGAGGGATGGAGAGCACCGGGGTCCGCGGCCCCGCCCCTCCCCCACCCGGGAGCCCGCCCGCCCCGAGCCGGGGTTCGGCGGGGCCGGGGGCGCGAGCTCGCGGGCGGCCCGAGGGGCCTTTACCATGGCGGCGGCGGCGGCGGCGGTCCCGGTCCCGGCGTCTGTGGCTCTCCCCCCCGCAGCAGGGCCCGGCGCTTCCACTTCCCCGGGTGCCCAGGAGTGAACATCCGGGTCAGCGCCCCCTCCCCCCGCGCCGGGCCGCCGCCACCTTCCTTCCCCGCCCCGGCCCGGGCCCGGGCCCGCCCCCCACGCCGCCAGCGCCCGGCCAATGAGCGCGCGGGGCCGCGGCGATCGCCAAGTATGGAGCGCGGCGCGGGGGGCGGAGCGCCGGCCCGGCGCGCGGGGCGGGGCCTGCGGGCGGGGCGGGGCCGCGCGGGCGGGGCGCGGGGCGCGGGGCAGGGGGCGTGGGGGTCTCTGTCTGCAGCGGCGCTCGGCCCTCAGCTCTGTGGTTGCAGAGCGCGGGGCGGCGCAGGGACCGTGTTCGCCCGCCCCAAGACCCCCCAGGCGAGGATGCGGAAGGCACTAGGCTGGGAGGGGACAGTCCCTCTGCGCCCCACCCGATGCACGCGCTCACGCCGTCAGTGGATCCGGAACTGGTGCGGACCGCGGACCAGCCCAGCCCAGCCCGGAGAGAGCGTGCAGCGAGGGAACCTGATATGGAATCCCCGCGCCGCGGCCTGCCACCAGCGGGGCCTGGTGGGACCTGGAGCTCGGCACTGCACCTGAACCTGGTCTCCAGAATGAAAGAGCTTTGGGCCGCACCTTTTATTGAGCACCTACTACATGCCAGGCCTTGTTTTAGGCACTAAAAGATGATAGAGGTGAACAAGACATAAAGATTCCTGCCCTGCCTGCGACAGGGTAGTTAAAATGACACAGGTAAAGAGGTTAGAAAAGTGGGCTCAATAAATACTAGCGGGGCTGGGGATATAGCTCAGGATATGAGCTTGTGCTTGCCTCATAAGCACAAGGCCCTGGGTTCAATCCCCAGCACCGAACCGCAAAAAAAAAAAAAAAAAAAAAAAAAAAAAAAAAAAAAAATATATATATATATATATATATATATATATATATATACTAGCTCATATGCGACCTTTTACATTTGCTACAGAGATTCTGCCCTATGACACTGCCTTACTCCACACAGTGACTCAATTTTTTTCTTCTTCTTTTTCCTCTCTTCATTCAGCAAATATTTGTTGAGCTTGGCTTAGAATGCAGGAGACCTGGAAAGCAAGCCTGCTATGTACTCTCCCAGGCTTTCTCGCCCTCTTTGGGATCAAATTAGGTCACCTGTGAGGGGACGGTAACTTCACAAATGAGCTCACAGTCAAGTAAAGCTTGCACAATGTGTAAAGCCACTGGCACATAGGAGTGGTATAGACAAGATTATAAGAGTTCAGGGAAGAGAGTGGCTCTTGGTAAGTTGTTGTCAGTATTTATCAAGCACCTAGGTGCCAGGCACCGTGCTGGGCTCAGGGGATGCAGTCATGAAGAAAACAGGCCGTGCTGATGTGGAGCTTTCATTGGGGGTTGCCATGGGATTAAGCTCAGAGCCTCCTGCAGTCTAGGCTTGCTCTTCCACTGACCTACACTCCCAGCCTCTGGCATGGAGTTTGAATGTCAACTGGGATACAGTGTCCGGGATAGTTAAAGGTGTGGAGAAAAAACAGTGAGAGAGCAGGTAGGCTGGCAGTGCGCCTGTGTTTGGGGTGATGACCAAGGAGGGTCTGACTTAGGAAGTGACACTTGATCAGGGAAGGGAAGGGCCATAGGACTAGCAGAGGCACACAGACCCTGCAAGGAGGCCAGTGGACAGCCTAAGTCTAGGGTCAGGAACTCAAGTGCAGAGTGGTGAGCAGCTCTGATCTAGGCTCCAGGAGGATGTGCAGCTGCTGTGTTCTGAATGGACTGTAGGGGGACTAGCGCCGTAGCAAGCTGTCTCAGTGGTCTAGGCATGCAATGGAACAGCACCGGTGCATGCATTGCTGCCTCTATAATAGACACTGTTAAGGATTCTACAGATAACAATTCATTGACTCCTCCTACAGAGGTCCCCTGAAAGGTAAGGAACTTGCCACAGAGGCCATGCAGCAGAGAGATGAAGGTGACCTAAACCAGGGTAGTAGCATCCGAGAAGCCGCCACCTCCAAGGTACTCTGGATGTTTGCTAACGTACTGGTGGTGAGTGAGAAGTAGGAGTGCCGGAGGACACTAAGGTTTTATTTTTTTAACATAATTTCTAGTTTTATTATAGTAAAGATAAAACTGACCATTTAAGAATCTGCAGGATCCTTTAACTGTCTTTCTTTTATTTTTTCATTAACTTTTTTTGACAGTGATAAATGTTTCAGTTTTTCATACATGTATATAGGGTAATAATGTATATAGGGTAATAATGTCAGTCTCACATCCACCGTCCTTCCCATCCCCACTCACCCCCCCCAACTCCCCTCACTCCCCTCTGTACAATCCAAAGATCCTTTATTTTTCCCTATCCATCCCCCACTATGGATCAGCATCCGCTTATCAGAGAAAACATTTGGCCTTTGGTTATTTGGAATTGGCTTATTTCACTTAGCATGATCTTCAGTTCCATCCATTTACTTGCAAATGCCATCATTTCATTCTTCTTTAAGGCTGAGTAATATTCCATTGTTATATCTACCACATTTTCTTTATCCATTCATCTATTGAAGGGCATCTAGGTTGGTTCCATAGCTTAGCTATTGTGAATTGAGCGCATTCACAATGATGAATTGATGTGGCCGCGTCACTGTAGTATGCTGAGGATGCTGAGTTTTTAAGCTAAATCAACACTAGGCTGATGTGCCTTTTATTGAATTGAGACTGTAGGAGGAACAAGGTTTGGTGGGAAGTGGGAATATGAGTCCAGCTGGAGCAAGTTATTTTTTGAGATGCCTGTTGTAGGCTTCAGCGGAGATGTCAAATAAGTGACTGGATGTGGAAATCTGTAGTTGAGGACACTATCAACTAGAGCCAGAGATACAAGAACCAGCTAGTAAATGACATCTAAAGATATTTAAAAGCATGAGATATCTGTATGAGTTCATAAGGGGAAGAATGTAGACAGAAGAGACCAAAAGATAGAGACAGAAAAAAATGTCCCTGGGGGCTGGGGAGATAGGTCAGTCGGTAGAGTGCTTGCCTTGCAAGCACAAGGACCTGGGTTCGATCCCCAGCACCCCCAGAAAAACAAATGTCCCTGGGGCAGGGTGGAGAGAACCTTCTCTCCCAGAAGGAAAAATAAGCACGAGGGAAAGTTATTCCTATTTTACAGATGAGGAAACTGAGGCTCGGAGGGACTACATAACTCGTCCCAGATCATACAGCTCATGGGTTCAGTGTAGGCAGTCGGGGACCAGAGTCCACACTCATAACCCCAGGTCTGATCATGTTGCTTCCCTGTTCAAAAATCTGAAAGTTAGTCCACCTTGTAAGAAGAGGGCTCAGCACCCAACACAGAATTCAGGGACAGGAACGCACCTCTGCCTGCTGGGCCCCATTCCTACTACTTTTGTTGCCTCTGCTCCCCTTTCCACTCCTAACTGGCATCCTCAGCTTGCAGGAGTCCTGTGCCCTTAATCTACATGGGGCTCATCCTGGTGGCCTTTACGCCTCCTTTATTCTCTGCATCGGCTTCTCTTACCTGACAACTTCTTGTGTGTCGTGGTTCAGATTCCCAAGACCAAATCCAATTGGCACGGCTCCTCGTATGGATGACAGCCCATTGACAGGCAGGGTCATCCCACAGATGGGCTGCCTGCATGTCGGATCCACCGAGACCCCTCAGCTATTGCCATGAGCGCAGGGAGGGACCCGCGGCATTGACCACGGCGGCATCGAAGACGGGGTGTGGGGAGGTGCAGGCACCATGATATTTTTAGGACCGTTTCCTCTCCCTCTTTAAAAAACCCAAACTCCCTTGAAATTCCTCCTGGTGTATGGCTCCACCCGCCACTCCTGCTCCCAGGAGCTGACCGTCCCTCCTTCCCACACCTTGCTTTGTGACTTCAGCCTAACTCCTCATCAGAAGTCCTAGTGGCTTCTCACTTATGATTTCTTGCCTACCAGTTGGTTTCCTCCTCCTCTTCCTGGGTACCCACTCCCATGAGCTCACCCTCAGCCACAATTACACTATCTCAGAAAACAACCCCGGAGACCTCCGATCTGACCTCGCTGTCCTTACTGATGTCTCAGCTTGCGAGGGTGGCTTCCGCCCCCTCAAGACCTGTGAACCTGCAACCCTGCCAGATTTTCACATCCACCTTCCCTCTTGGGCTGACTTGGTCCTCACTACGAAGTGTCCAACTCAGTCATGATCGTTACACTCGCTTCCTTTTTGGGGGGGGGAGGGCACTGGGGGACTGAACTCAGGGTCACTCCACCCCTGAGCCACATCCCCAGCCCTGTTTTGTATTTTATTTAGAGACAGGCTCTCACTGAGTTGCTTAGCGCCCTGCCTTTGGGGAGACTGGCTTTGAACTTGTGATCCTCCCGCCTCAGCCTCGGGAGCCGCTGGGTGTGTGCCACCACGCCTGGCCACTCGTCTTCAAACAGCCATACACCCTTTACCCTCTCCCCTTTCAACGAACTCGCCCAACCCTAGTGAAGCCCAGGTATTCCCCGACTTCCCGCCTGCATCGGCACATCCGAACGTTTCTCTAAAATTAAAAGTGACTGCTGTCACGTAAGTCGATGTCCATAAATTTCAAGTGAGGCTTCACTCCTGCCTCGCAATCCTCCCACATCTCTTTTTTATAGTCACTGCTCCACACTCTCAACTCCCCACACTCTTCCTCTCCTCCTTCTCTGAGCAGGTGACCTTGCCTCACAAGTCACAGAGACAATAAAATCAGGCAGACAGGCTCTGTCCTCTTCTGTCGTCTCCCTGTTTTCCGCAGTCAAGGGTTTACGGTCCCATCGGAGCCAGCCCCTCCGATGGCACTCTCCACCCTCTGCTCCCTTTCACATCGAAACCCCGCGAGTTCTCCGCAGGAGCAGATTCACCCTGGAGTCTCCGGTTTTCTCCTCAGGGGATCAGGCTTCTCCCACCTGCCCACAAAGTGACATGGCCTTCTGAAACCGACCTGGGAACTGCACGCTGGAGAAACCAATGCTGTCTTTGACGCACAGACCTTGGCTTTCGCCACGCCATCTCCCCCGGTCTTCCCGTGTCGTCTGAGTTTCCTTTGATGGCTCCTCTTTCCTTTTCCACAGGCTTAGTTCTATGATTTCTCATCTCTGTATTTAAATCCTCTTCTCGGGCTGGGGAGATAGCTCAGTCGGTAGAGCGCCTGCCTTGCAAGCACAAAGTCCTGGGTTCGACCCCCAGCACTGAAAAAAAAAAAAAAATCCTCTTCTGTTCAGCACCCAGAACGTAGTAGGTGCTCAGTGAAGGAATAAGAATGAAGATAATACTATCAACAGGCAGGATTTATGTGTCATGTGTTATAAACAGACCAAGGATACTGAAGTGACGGCTACTTTTTAATGAGAGCTTACTATGTGCTAAATACTTGTCATTTATCGTCTTGGTGACTCCTCGCAACAACCCTTTAAGCTAGCGTTACTGCTTTATAGAGGAGGGCGTTGAGGCATAGACTCATGCCTCATGAAATGGACTTGCCTGAGGCCGCGCAGACTCACCTTTGGTCTTTCTGACTCAGGATTCAGAACCACCACACTGAGATCACACATAGCTGTGGAAAGTATGGTCACGCCCAGCACAAAGCATGGCAGTTTATACATAGCGGGTGTCCGTGAAGAGTTCCTGAACTGAGACGGGGACGGACGTCCTGAGCCATCAAACATCATCACCTGGGAACTGAGGTCCTCTGAACGTTCTTGCACGGTATGCGGAGGCTCAGCAGCGGACCTAGACCGTCACAGCGGGCATTACCCGGAGGCTGCCCAATGTCGTTTCTACCTCTCCTTCAATGAAGTCCCACGGCTAGAACTGTTGAGCTCATAAATGCATAATTATCCCAGGGGCCTTGGGATTGCTGAGCTCCTAAATCACCTGAGTTGGGGGTCTTCCCATAGTTTTGAAGGGGTATTTACTTATTTACACTTATTTTTGTGGTCCTGAGGATCAACACCAGGGCCTCCCACATGCTAGGCAAGTGCTCAACCATTGGGCTCGAACCCCTGGCTCTCAAATGGTCTTAGACATGTTACCGGGACTTTGGAGCCACACAAGAAACACAGAGGATTTTTAACCCCTGGTGAGTACAAGGAGGGAAGAAATAACACGTGGTGATTCCGTCTTCCTATCGCTAAGCTAGTTTAGAGCTCGAGAGCTTGGACGTGTGCAGAGCCCTCTTTCCTACAACTTAACACTTCTCTTTTCGGGCATTGTAGTTTGGATGGAGCTGAGTCCACCCCAAGGTCAAGAAGAAAGGATCCTGGTTGACTGAAGGCAAGCAGAAGCTTGGTCATACCAGTTGGTTTAGGGATGGGCCTTTGACCTGACTGGGGCCCCAGTGCTTTCTGTTTTGTTTGGTTTGGTCCTGGTGATTGAACCCAGGGGTGCTCTACCACTGAGCCACATCCAAAGCCTTTTTTATTTTTTACTTTGAGACAGGGTCTCTGCTGAGGCTGGCCTCAAACTTGCCATCCTCCTGCCCCAGCCTCCTTACTTCTGGGATTCCAGGCATGTGCCACTGTGCCCGGCTCCTCACTTTCTTTTAAAAGAAAAAATGACATGACTCCCACACTTCCTCTAGCCTACTCCCCATCTCCTGCCTCGCACAGCTGCAGAATTGTCTGTATTTCCTCCCGCCACTCTGTGGCCACCCATCCTCTCCCTCGCCCCCCCCGCTGGATTTGCCCTAAGATCACCCGTAACCTCCCTGTCGGAGACAACATGGGCCTTTCTCAGTCCTCACCTCCTGTGGCTCCGAGGTATCTTGCCAGTGTTGGCCACTTCCTCTTCCTTGGCAGGCTCTTCCACTGCGGTCCAGGGCCCCGCAGGACCCTCCCAGTCTTCCCCTTCTCTGTTCTTCGCACACAGAACCACCAATAACGCTGGAGTTGCTCCAGGCGTGGTCGCAGGTTCTCTTCTCCTCTTGCTTTGTGCTGTCGTCTTCGAGAGTCTCATCCACGGCCTGCGCTTCAGTCACCAGCAGCCTTGTCGTGAGGCCACCCAGCAGCTGGCAGAGATGAGGATCTGGTAATGGGGAGGGGCCTGTTTCCTTGATAAGAGGGGAAAGCAGGGTACCTTCAGCAAGAGAAGACGAGGATGCCAAAGAAGAGAGGGGGGGAAGGACGCATGGTCACTGCAGGCATTCTGGGTAAGCTCACAGGCCCTGTTGGGTCATTGAAACCTTATGTAGGACTGAGTGCCGGAAAAAAAAAAAAATGCTGATTTCCTTTAAAGACAGCAATCTGTGTGGTTTGTAGCGGGGGCAGCCTCGGCTAGACAGCTGAGCTCAACTTTTTCCACCCCTCAGCATCTTGAAAGAACATGTAGCGAGAAAGGGGGAGACAGACAGGCCACTAGCAATCCTCGTCTTCTGAAGACAGCCCCACAGCTTCGGTGCCAAGGGGTACTTTACCCTGAGGTTAGACATGATCTTCTCGACGTTTTGTTCTTGCTTCTCTAATAGGTACCTGGAGAACTCGCAGCTGCCTTCTGCCGGGCCAGGAGTGTTCGTATCCTGTCCCTCTGGGGGTCTCCATCGGAGCCTCACATGGAGGCCAGCTGTTGGAGGTTTTACGTGCATATCTGGGAGGACTTATGTCCAGTGCATTACCGTGGCCAGCCAGCCACCCACCAGGGTTGGGCTGGACGCTGCAGCCGCTCAGACTGACCCTCCCTTCAGGCTCAGGACCAGCAGCCGCTGCCCGCAGGTAGTGCCTTCCGACAGTACCTTCGGGAAAGGGGCGTGGACCCTCTGTCCCGCATTCCCACGGACACTCAGTACCCCTGATGGGCCCACCTTTTCACTTGCCATTTGTCCCCACTGCTCTCTGGGTTTCTAGGGCAGGGACTCTGAGCCATAGCACTGGCCATTAGCATAGTTCCTGAGACACAGTACAATACGAATGGAGCTGGTCGAATGGCGGGCCAGGGAAGCTGCAAGCGGGTCATCCAGGACGCGAAGCACCTGCCACTCCTCCCATGCCCGCGTCTCTCGTTCCAAGCAGACATTGTGGGGCTCTGAAGGGAACTCAGCCAGATGCAGGACTGATGAAGAAGTCCGTGCAGGGGCAGAACTTAGAGAAAGGCTGGAAGGGGACATCAGAGTGCGGCCGGGCACCGGGACACCTGCCTGCAGCCTGGAATGCCCAGAGATCCGTTTACGAAAAAAAAAACCTCCACACTTAATCTCAGGCCATCCATAAACATTAAGGAGATCATAAAAAGCTAACCATAAAAAATTTTCATGACATCAAGTTGGCAAAGATTTCTTAGGATATAAAGGGCACCGGCTAAAAAAGAAAAATGATTTAAAAAAAAAAGAAAATTCTTCTCTTCCAATGACACCATTTAAGAAAAGGATTTCAGAGTCACCTAAAACATTACTTAAACACGTACTTTACTTTAAAAAATAAAGGCATTCTCTACAATTTCCAATCCTTCAGAATAAACACAAACATCAGCATTATTTTCTGGTCAAGGGAACCAGTGGAATACCCAGCAGAAGAGGTTTTGTCTTCCAGGACCAGACCTGGTAGCCTATAGATCTAAGGCAGTCAATGTCATCGCAGTCAGAAAGACTCCCGACGGGTCAGAAACGAAGACGTGGCGATGAATATCTGGTCCAGCGTGAGACCCTAAGTGGAGAAAATTAATTACCAAGTGTGAAGAGAGGCAGACTGGGAACGGAAATGCAAAGGAGGCCAGGTGTGGTGCTGCAGGAGGCTCAGGAGGCTGAGGTAGGAGGATCTCAAGTTCAAAGCCAGCCTCAGCAACAGCAAGGCGCCAAGCAACTCAGTGAGACCCTGTCTCTAAATCAAATACAAAATAGGGCTGGGAATGTGGCTCAGTGGTCAAGTGCCCCTGAGTGCAATCCCTGGTACCCACCTCCAAAAAAAATTGCAGAGGAAAACAGAGAAGGGCAGGCGAGGTTAGAGCGAGTTGGCAGAGAGGCTCAGAGCCACGCTAGTGGCAATGGAGCCTGTTCCACAGGTGCCGCCTCTTGACAGTTTAAAACCGCCAGATAGGATCAGACACACGCGATGGAAGATCTTTCTGGCACAGTTGAAAGCCTGTATCTGTCAAGAACGCCAGGGGTTTCTCTATCAGACACCTGGACAACTGCCATCGCAGTCTCTTGGGCTCTACTTGGTGGCTGTTCATTCCCTGCCTCACGACACCCGTGCTTGATCAGGTATGATGGCACTAACAAGTCACATGGTCACCTTTTCCATTTGCTCCTTGTGAACCTGTAGTTCATATTGCCTAGCCTCCCTGGAGGCCATGGGACACCCTTGTAGTCATGTGACCAGGTTCTGACCAATGGTGTGTGGGAGGAAGTGACGTGCCACTTCTGAGCACAGTCATGACTCCTGCTCTACGTCTCTGTTCATCAGCCAACTAAATGCTGAGAGTCTAAGTGGAAATCCTAGATAGAAGAAGCCTGTATTCCCTTCCACCATGGGACACTAAAAATACACAGTCACACTGTGTTTAGGGGAGGGGAGATACTCCTTCGTGTTAGTAGGCCTTGAAGAAGTTGGGTGTGTGAGTGTGTGTGTGTTTGTTTTATCACAGCAGCTAGTATTACCCTGATTCATGCGACTCTAAGGAGCTCTCCACAATAGCTCCTAATATGCAAGCAAGTTTAGAATAATTACGCATAAAAGTGTGAAGGTTCTAGAGGAATCTCAGGTAGAACAGCAAGGTGGGACAAGGCTCACATAACTCAGCCAAGGCAAGCCAGCATTTCCATGGAGTCCTGTCGGATCCCAAAGCCCTTGCTTTTTTGACTCCTACATGCCCCAAACAGAGGTGTTCAGATGTTGTGAGTGATGATAACGATGATGATAGACTCCAAGTGTCTATGTAATTTACTCCCAGGCACATCTGTTGCTATGTCTTACTGCAGAACTTCCCCCACTTCCCACAAGCCAGGGAAGTTGAATATAATGACACCCTGGAATCCTCCCTTTTTATGTCAACATCATTCCCAAGCACTCAAAGGAGAGTTGTTAAAATTATTATCATTTTCTCCAGGCTGCAGCCTAAGTTTGCCTGTCTGGTAGAAGACTTTGGGACCAGGCCTGGATGTCTAGATCCCTGTACTGCTTTCCTCCGGCTCCACCTTTCCAGTTGCCATCTACGTGCTAGGCCTCTCCTACCTGAGCAAGTGCATCTTTTCCCCTTGTGCAGCAGTGGAACAGGTGACCCAGCCTCCTCCTACCCTAGTTTCGGCACCTGTAAAATGTGAGTATAATACCTACTGTATGCACTTGTTGTTCAACAAGTTAAACAATAAACTGGTGGCACATAGTATGCTATTTGCTATTCACATTTACAGGAGATCACCTTCCCCCAATACCCAACAATTTCCACCATTGTTTCTGTACAGCAAATGAATTCTTGCTATTTTGTAAATGCATTGCCTAGTCTTATTACGTTGTCCATGTATCTCTATCAGCTTTCCATCTCTTTTTTTTTCCCCCCCAGTACTGGAGAGGGCTCAGAGGCCTCTACCAGCCCTACCACAACCTATTTTATCAGCTTTTTCAATGCTGTGATTAAAAGGACCCAACCAGAACAACTGCAGAGGAGGAAAAGTTTATTTGGGGGCTCACGGTTTCAAAGGTTCAATCTATAGATAGCAGACTCCATTCCTCTGGGCTCAAGGTGAGGCTGAACATCATGGCAGAAGAGTGTGGCAGAGGGAAGCAGCTCACATTGATGATCAGAAAGCAGAGAGAGAGATCAGATCTCTACAGATACAAATATAAACCCCATAGCCACGCCCCAATGCCCTACCTCCTCCAGCCAAACCCCACCTGCCTTCAGTTACCACACAGTTAATCCCATCAGGGGATTAATCCACTGATTGGGTTAAGACTCTCACAACTCAATCACTTCTCTGAACCTTCTTGCACTGTCTCACAAGCTTTTAGGGGACACTTCACATCCAAACCATAACAACACCTTGCTAAATTGCTGAGATTGGCCTTGAACTTGCAATCCTCCTACCTCAACTCCTGAGTTGCTGGGATTATAGGCGTGCCCCACAGTGCCCTGCTAGCTTTGTGTATCCTTACCCTTAATCTCCAAAAAAGGCAGAAAGCTTCCAGTTGCTAAATATATATTGGACCCTTGTACTATGCACATCATACATTATCTTCAAACCACAATTAAAAAATCGTGAGCACTTCTTATCTTATGATCTTTGTGCAAGGAGTCTCCTAGAATAAGATTCTATGCATGTGAGGACACCAGAGAGATGATTTTAAAAGGGATGGCAGCTTATTATTCTTTTTTAAAAATACCATTTTAAACATCTAACTGCAGAAATACATGCTCATTATAGATACAGATAGGGGCTGGGGATGTAGCTCAGTGGTAGTTTACCTAGCATGCACAAGGCCCTGGGTTCCATCCCCAGCACACACACACCAAAAAAAAAAAAAAAAAAAGAAGAAGAAGACAAACTATAAAATATAAAAATATAAAAATATCCCCAGTATAATCAATTTTATCTTTTTTTTTTTTTCTTTGGTACCAGGAATTGAAACCAAGGGCACTTAATCACTGAACGACATCCCCAGTCCTGTTTGTTTTTTATTTTGAGACAGGGTCTCACTAAGCTTAGGGCCTCACTGAGTTAGTTGCTGAGGCTGGCCTCAAACTTGTGATCCTCCTGCTTCAGCCTCCCGAGTCCCTGGGATTACAGGTCTGCACCATGGCACCCAGCTCTAGTCTCATATATTTTTGTAACCTGGTTTTTTTCTTATCTACCAACACATCATAAATTTGTACATTAGTAAGGATTCTCCTGAGGCATAATTTTTAAGGGTGGCTCAGTATTCATTGTATCATGATTTTTTATTTAAAAAAAGCAATCCCCTAGTGGTGTACATTTAGATCATTTCCAAATTTATACCATTATTAGCAATAAACATTTTTGTATGTATCCCTCTACTCACATTCCTAATTGTTTTCTTAGTACCAAGTAGAATTTTACACCCAAGAAAGAATCCATTGTCAAAGATTTTGCTAGCCCTTGCCAAGTTTCCTATTAGAAAGTTGTACAAATTCACAATCCCCCCAGTGGTGTTGTATGAGAATGCTATAAGAAAGGCTTTTGGCCAAGATGATGATTATGAAAAAATAATAATAATCAAGAAGATAAGAATTTGCTAAAGGCTCACCCTGCACAGCTGTGTTTATTTGTTGAACTCTATTACCATGTTCTTTGGACCAAACACTGAAGGCCCCTTAGACTCTAAGTTTACTTAGTGCCTCCTTCAATACCCTAAAACTTTACCTAAGTTTTCTCTGAAGGAAAAGGGATTTCTGGGAACTGTGGTTCCCGATTTGGAAACCACCTAAGCACTTACAACCCTCAACCTAGTGTGGACCATTTCCTTGGTTTTAATGGCTAGGAATCCACCAAAAAGGGACGCTGGCAGATTTGCTGCTGAGAACTCAAATGCTTATAATGAAAGAAGTGGGGCTGGGGAGATAGCTTAGTTGGTAGAGTGCTTTTCTTTGCATGCACAAGGCCCTGGGTTCAATCCCCAGCACTGCAAAAAAAAAAAAGAAATGAAAGAAGTGGTTTGGGGGTTAAAAAAAAAAAAAATCATGTTCCAAGGTATAAAGGAAAACCCAGTAATAATCCAAGGGTTTGGACGTGCAATCTGACCCACGCTGATAATATCACTATGGATATGGAGATGGTTTCTGCAAACAGTTGTGTAATAGCAAGATGAAAAAGAAGCAAGTTCCACTCAGCCGACCTGGAGTTATTTTGAGGCCCAAGGCAGTGTCATCCGGGGTAAATATGGAATGCACAATCTGTTCTTTTAATAATCATCCTCCCGTTCTTTTGTGAGTCTGAACAAAGGCCTGGCAAATCAGTCAGAGCTGAAGCAAACACCAACCCAGCATCTTTAGGGTTGAGAAAGTGCAGCCCAGAGAATGGAAATAACGGTTAAGAACAGATGCTGGAATTCTCCTCCTCACACCCTTGGCCTTGGAGACTCTGCAGCCTGCTGTGGAGTCCAAGGTTGCAACAAGGGTGATGTTCTCGGGAAGGGTTGGCCTGGTCGGGAGGCTGGGATCGGGACCCCAGGGAACTGAGCTTGGTTGCCTTCCCCTGACCTTGATTCCTGGGCCAGAGGCGGCGGAGAGAAGCATCTTCAAGACCACGTTCTGTCTCTGGGGCATCACCATCTGCTACAGACGACGTTTGCAGCGCCTACCCTCATGCTATTCTCTTTGAACCCCTGAGTCAGCGAGCCCCAGTCCAAAAAGCAGAACTAACTATTTTTGTACTTAAGAAAAAAAAAAAAAAAATCAGATGATGCACTTGCTGAATTCCTTACTGACCCTGATTCACTTCCTCTTCACACTTAACCCCTGCTCTACCCCGTCCTGGTTGCTTCCTTGGCTTCTAGATGGCCTAGTTGCAAGCGCCACCATTGTCTCTAGTGAAGATGCTTAAAGGGTGGGGTTGTACTTCAACCACGGAGTCTGGCACAGTGCCTGGCACATACACAGGTCTCCATGTGTGTCGGCTGATAGGAACTGAATCCAAAATCTCATACCTATCCTCACGTGGACATTTCTCCATCGGGTCTGAGGCAGAGACTATCTGTTTATTCACTCAACAAACACTTGGACTAGAACTGGAGCATCCTTATGAGCAAGATTCCATAATCTGTTTGGTACTGAGGATTGAACCCAGGGCGGTGCACATGCTAGGCAAGTGCTCTATCACGAGCTACATTCCCAGCCCTTTTTATTTGGAGATGGGGTTTCACTAAGTTGCCCAGACTGTCCTCAAACTTGCCCTCCTCTTGCCTCAGCCTCCTGCAGGATTTTGCGTTCTTGATGGAGATTATATTTTTGTGGCTCGTGTCTGGATGCTGAGTACAATTTCTGTCTTGTCACAGAGCCCTGTGACATCAAATCGTGCTTCCTCCTCCCTCTTTTACTTTTCTTGGCTACACTGGTCATCACAGGACCTAGCATATAGTTCTTTGCTGTTTATCTGTCAGCCTTCCCATGTAAAAATGTGTCTTCTGTGAGGACACTGTGTCCATGATGTTTGCTGCTGACTCCCCAGCCCCTGGAATCATCCCTAGCACATAACGGGTGTCTTCATTTGATTATAACAAAATGCCATGGACCGGTTGGCTCACAAGAAGCAGAAATCTAACTTCTCCCAGTTCTGGAGTCTGGAAGTCGAAGATCAAGGCCCTGGCAGTTCTGGCGACTGGTCTAAATTCTATTCATGGTTCATATGGCACCTCCTCCTGTGTCCTTGTCAAGTGGAAGAGACCAGCTTTCTCTCTGTATCTCAGATAAGGGCGTGAATCCCAAGAAACCCTGTGACTTCATGACTTCTCCAAATCACTGCCTCCTCCTACCATCACCTTGGAGGTTAAGTGCTTTTTTTGTTGGGGGCAATACCAGGGATTGAACTCAGGGGCACCCAAACACTGAGCCACATCCCCGACCCTATTTTGTATTTTATTGAGACAGGGTCTCGATGAATTGCTTAGCACCTCGCCTTTGCTGAGGCTGACTTTGAACTCGCAATCCTCCTGCCTCAGCCTCCCGAGCCGCTGGGATTACAGGCATGTGCCACCACGCCCGGTGGGTTGAGATTTTAATGTGTGAATTTTGGGGAAGACACAAACATTCACCATAATGAGGTGCTCAATGCATATATGTCAATTTCAATATATTTAATAAACTCTTCCATCTCTAACTTTCTCAAAGTCTCCGGGGAATGAGCTGAGAACTATACCAACAAATTACATCTGTCCAGGGCTTCACGGTTTGCAAAGCCACAGGCGCACTGAGAAGAGCATGGGTCTTCGCCTCCTGAAGCCCCGGGCTCCCCACAGGAGGGCCTGCCTCTTGGACCATGGTAATGATTAGTTAAGGTAATGCTTGTGAACCACCCAACATGGAATCTGGCACCTAGTAGGTGCTCCAGGCCTGGGGACGAGAACTATTGTCTATTTGAGCTTCCTCATTCTCTGTAGACTTTATTAGCCTGGACGTTTAAGTGACAAGGAACACAGGGCTCACAGAGACTGAGTGATTTGTCCACGGTAGATGTGGTGGGATTAGGACCCCAATAGGGACCACATTCCAAATCCAGAGCTTCATCCCCCATTCCACAGCTGCCGACTCTGGAGGGAAAACACATCTCCCAGGAGTCCCCGGGTTCTTCCTCCACCTCCCCATGACCTCCTCCATTTTCAGTCTGTCTCGCCACCCGGGGCCATAGGTCAAGGAGAGCCGAGTGGAGCACCAGCCTGATGGGAGAACTGTGCGTTCAGCCAGGGGTGAAGGACGCCCCTCCTGTGCACCTCCCTGGGGTCCTGCAGGCAGCTTCCTGCAGCCTCTGCCAGTTCCCCTACAGTCCCCAGTCTCTGATTCTGCAGCGACCCTCAGCTGCCAGTTTTCAAGCTGACCGGGATTCTGGCCCTACAAGATGGGCCAAGCTCTGAGATTCACGAGCATAAACGAATCTGGGAATTTCTTGCAGTGGAGAGGCCTTCAGAACTACGACTGGACTAGAAAGACTACAGCAATCAAACTTCCCAAAAATAATTATACATTTTTTAAAATTGTGGTAATGTTAACTGTGGCTTAGCATCTCCTCCGTGCTAGGCGGTGCAGGAAGCAATTTACAAAGGTCCAGTGTTGACCACGTCCTGGAAAGGCAGGTATTGTTATTTATAGATGGGAAAGCTGAGGTTCAGGAAATGAATGACCTTGATGAAGGTCACATGGCTTCTAAGTAGTGAAGGCCTGGGATTTAAACCCAGGTCTGTCTGCCTTCCAAGCTCTTGCTCCAGGCTGGGGGATAGCTCGGGGGCAGAGCACTTACCAAGCATGTGTGAGGCTCTGGGCTCAATATCCAGCAACCCTACTTCCTCCCAAAAAACTCATGTTCCTCCTTCCACCCCTTCAAATGGCGGTGGAGTTATGTGCACCGGGACACCCACCCCAGCATCTTTCTGAAGAAAATTGGAAACATACCAAAAAAAAAAAAGAAGAAGGAAAGAAATAGGAAGATGGTTATGGGAATTATAGTGAGTCGTCAATATGACTATTTTGCAAATCTTTTTTTTTTTTTTTTTTTTGCGGTGCTGGGGATCGAACCCAGGGCCTTGTGCTCGCAAGGCAAGCACTCTACCGACTGAGCTATCTCCCCAGCCCTATTTTGTAAATCTTGAAATAATCAAAGGATATAATGGAAAAAAGGTACTGATGATAAGTTAAAAGTGTAGTTAAAAAAAAACCAGTGGCCTCGGCTTGAGCAACACGGATACAACGTATTTCTTTTCTTCCTTTTTTTTTTTTTTTAATTTGTCCTCTTTAGACACACATGACAGTGGAGTGTGTTTTGACATATCATACTTACACGGAGTATACCTTATTCTAATTGGGATCCCGTTCTCGCGGTGGTACCCGATGTGGAGTTTCACTGGTGGTATGCATAACCCAGCATGCGTACCTGTGGATATCACAGTTTACAAGAACACAGGTGAAATCAAAACATGCTTATGTAAGATAGAAAGGAAATATGTAAATAGGATCATAACCGTGGGTGGGATTTCGAGGGCTTCCCCCCCAGTAACTAATCTTTCCGTAATGCTCTTTTAAATTACTTTTGCAATGTACAGACTAAAAATCTTCTCATAAATCCTGTAGCTTTACACAGGGAGCACATAACTCAGCAGGCACTGTTTCAGACTGCTAGCTAAGCAGAGGAATTTCCGGTGGCACCTGCTGCGACCCTGAAGCCCCACCTGCTTCCGTAGCCCCTGCTACCCAGGCAAGCACTGGCTCTTGTTCTCACCCACCTCGGGGTCTGTCCGCTTTGCCAGGCTCCAATCTAGAGCTGCTCTTTCCAATATGGCAGACAGCGCCACAGAAGCATATATTTTAAAAAATATTTTGGTTTTAGTCGTAGGTGGACACAATGCCTTTATTTTATATGGTGCTTAGGATCGAACCCACGACCCCACGCTCCCCAGGTGAGCACTGTACCACTGAGCCACAACCCCAGCCCAGGAGCATCTTTAAGTAAACAAATAATTCACTTCCTCAGTTGAAAGGTTATACACCAAGTGCTCAATAGCTACTTGCAGCTAGTGGCCTCTGCTGTGGACAACAGAGATACAAAATATTTCTCTCTTTTAAAAATTTTGTTCTGTTTCGGTATGTATGACAGTAGAGTATATTTTGACATACATACATGGAGCATCCCTTATTCTATTAGGTCCCCATTCTTGCAGGTGTACACAATGAGTTTCACTGGTCGTGTATTCATATATGAACATAGGAAAGTGATATCCGATTTATTCTGTTTTTCCTATTTCCTTACCCTTCCCTTCCCTTTTTCTAACCCAATGAACTTCTATTCTTCCCTCCCTGACCCTTATTATGTATTAGCATCGGCATATCAGAGAGAACATTTGGCCTTTGGTTTTTTGGGATTGGCTTATTTCATTTAGCATGATAGTCTCCAGTTCCATCCATTTCCTGGCAAATGCCATCATTTCATTCTTCTTTATGGCTGAGTAATATTCCATTGTGTAATATGTACCACATTTTCTTTATCCATTTGCCTGTTGAAGGGCACCTAGGTTGGTTCCATAGATATTGTGAATTGAGCTGCTATGAACATTGATGTGACTGTGTCACTGTAGTACACTGCAATTACAAAATATTTCTACCATAGCACAAAGCTCTAGATTGCACTGATGTAGCATCTAGGCTGAAGATAACTTCTAGACTCTAGCCACTTGTGATGAATGGCTTGACTAGACAGTGGCATTTCCATCCCAGGATTTCACTCTCTGTACCTCATGTCTATTCTCTAGAAAGCTCAAAGTTCAGGGAAAATTAAGGATGGCCCCCTGCCTATTAGATATGGGTTTTCTGTTAGAGGGTTTTTTTTTTTTTCTTGTGCTGGGTTTGAACCTAGGGCTTCATACATGCTAGACAAGTACTCTTCTACTGAGCTCTATCCGCACCCCTAATTATAGCTATTTAAAAGTGCTTTATGAAGTGGTTATTGACCAGGCAGGGTGGAGAGGGAAGATAGATAATTGGAAAACTGCTTTTTATTGTGAATATTATTATCAGAAGTCATTTATTGATGTCTCCCATGTGCCAAGAACTGTTTATATTTTATCAGTTAACCCTGCAAGATCATTTTTACTGCATTATATACCAAGATGAAGACAGTATAACTCAAAGAAGTAACAAAACTGGTCCAGTTTCCTGAGCCAGAATCTATACCTTCAGATACCAAAGCTCCTGCTCTTTCTAAAGTACTAACAAGCTTCAGGGGAGATTCCAGATCTCACGGACGGGTTCTGATGGGCCTGCTTCAGTAACAGTTCTGCCCCAGGACTACTCAGGCCACTGGAAAGATTGGCTACCACGGTTGGTCAGACCTAGGTCATCATCTACCAATGGACTGGTAGGGGCAGTGATTGCCAGTCCCATTAGAAGTACCGAAGACCAGGAAAGGTACTTGCCAAATAGGATAAAGGACGGGGTTGTTATGGTTTCCATCTGGAATGTCCCTCAAAGTCCCATGTGTTCAGAGGTGTTGGGAAGTGACTGATCACATGGGTGGATTAAGTCACTGATGGTCAAAAGGACACTTGGGACACAGTCGGAGGAAGTAGGTCACAGAGGGCATGCGCTGGAAGGGTTTATCTTCCCTCTGGCTTCTTTCCCTCCCTCCCTCCCTCTCTCTCTCTCTCCCTGCGCTCCTTCCTGGCTGCCTTGAAGGATCAGCTCTCCTCCTCCACGCCCTTCCGCCATGATGTTCTGCTTCACCTTGGGCCCCAAGCAGTGGAGCCGGCAGACCCTGGACTGAGACCTCTCAAACCATGAGCCAAAATACATCTTTCCTCCATTAAGTTGTTCTTGTCAGGTGTTTGGGTCACAGTGAGGAAAGGCTGACTAACACAGGGGCAGGCAGAAGCCACTGCTGTTCACTGCCTCGACCCCATCAGTACTGTTCCCAGCGGGCCTGCTCCCATGCTGATCCCATTAGTTTTCCAAATTCTCTCAAGGAGAATAATAACAACAATACTAACAACCAACCAGCCTTGCCTGAGAGCCTCGCGCTGCGGCGTGTGTGTTGCTATTGATGTTCACGCTTGTGCCTCCTTTGGTTTTTTTTTTTTAAAAGCAATGTTGGGCCTGTCTTCTTGCTTTGGCTACAAATAGAAGATCTGGTTTTCTGGATACTTGGCGGTTTCTAAGACCTGTTCCCACAGCTGGCGTACCTCCTGCTTTATGCCCCAGCCTAACCAAATCATTCATGTATTAAACATCAAATCCTTTGCCCTGAAGCCTAAGCTCTCTCTTTGGGTGTAAATGAATGAGACGTTCACACACAGGCTGACTCACGAGGTTAGGTGCCAAGGGACCAATTCTAAAACAGGGCTTGGTCTACCCAGTTCAGCGTGGACACTGGACAGCTGACCAGAGGCTGAACTGGATCCCCTCCAGAGGGCCCTGGAGAGCTGAGAGGTCTGCAGTGCAAGGATCCTGGAGGAGGAATGTTCCCGAGCCATGGCGTCCCCTTGGATTGAATCCAGCCTACACAAGAGCCACTTGGGGCCCAAGTTGTCTAAGTAAACACTGATTCCTTGACGAGTTTCCAAAATCAGGAACAGAGCAACTGTTTGGTTTGAACAGGCTGTGCTCCATAACCACTGCCTGTGTATCACCAGGGCCCCGGGTAAATATTTTAGCTACAGATTGAAAGAGCACGACTTTTTTTTTTTTTTTTTTTGGAAATCCCATCACTTCATTACTAGACTTAGAATATGAATTATGTGTTGTCTCTATGTGTTGTTAAACTTAAGGTGACTCATGTGCTATTTCTATTTGTTGGGAGGTCCAGTTCTCTGCTTTGGTTATAACCTTCTTAGATGTGTCTCTCCTGAGACTATTGGGATTTGGAGAAAGCCCAGTAAATATCATGCCACTTCATCTTGTTGGCATGTGGCACAAAGTGAAGGGTTGACCCTGGAATTAAGAAGTGGAGCTGAAAAATTTAATTTTATTGCCAATAAATCTGATGATGGGGAAGTTAGCTTTAGGGGTCTGACTTCACTATGGAGCTTCTATTTCCTCACCCTAGAATTTGGCAGACTTAGGCGCCTAGTCTGAAATAACACTGGATTGGAGTAGACCCATGCCTCAGGGGTCAAGTCTGCCCACCAGAACTGCAGTAGGGAGGAGAAGAAGAGAATGTAGGTTGTCCAAAAGAACAAAGGAAAGAAGGCACTGTCTTAGTCTGCGTTCTGTTGCTATAACATAATACCTGAGACTGAGTAATTTATAAATGAAAGAGGTTTATCTTGACTCACAGTTCCAGAAGTCCAAGAGCATGGCACCAGCTTCTGCAGAGTTTCTGGTAAGGGCCTCATTGTTGTTCAGCTCATGGTAGGAAGTGGAAGCCCAAGGGAGCACAAAGGGGGCCAGTCACTTTATAATAGCCCACTCTCTACTAAAGGAAGAGCAAATTAACATTACACTGAAATTCCATCTCCAGTTAGAATGGCGGCCATCAAGAGCACAATAATAAATGCTGGAGAGGATGTAAGGAAAAAAGAACACTTCTACACTGTTGGTGGGATTGTAAATTAGTACAACCACTATGGAAATCAGTATGGAGGTTCCTCAAAAGTTTAGGCAGGGAACCACCGTATGACCCAGCTATCCCACTCGTTGATCTTTATCCTAAAGAATTGAAGTCAGAATACTATGCTAATACATGCACACCCAATTCACAATAGCCAAACTACAGAACCGGCCTAGGATCATCAATGGCTGACTGGATAAAGATACCCCTCGAGTTTCATTCGGCCATAAAGAAAAATGAAATAATGTTATTTGCGGGAAAATGGATGGAACTAGAGACCATTATGTTAAATGAAATTATCCAAACTCAGAAAGTCAAGGGTCACATGTGTTCTCTCCTAAGTGGAAACTAGAGAGGAAAAAGAAAAAGTTGAGGGGAGAGCAGGAGAAGTAAGGGACCGGGGGAGGCAGGAGGGGACGTGTTCTGGTTTAGAGTGGGGTGTCCCCCAAAACCTCTGCCCTGCCCTTTCACCATGATGTTCTGCCTCAGCAAGGGCCCAGAGCAATGCAGCCCACCATCTATGGACTGAGACCTCTGAAACCTCGAGTCCCCAAATAAACTTTTCCTCTACTAACTGTTCTTGTCAGGTCTTTTGGTCACAGCAATGAAAAAACTGACTAAAATAGGAGGAAACGGGGAAATACTGGGGACCGACTGTGTAATAGTGAATCCCACTGTTATGTATAATTATCATAAACCAATAAAACTATGAAAAAATAATGACATGTTCTCACAATAACAAGCCAAATCTCACAGGAACTGCGTGCATCCTTTCCCGAAGCAGAACCTCACGGCCCAAACACCTCTTAAAAGCCACACCATCTCTAAAAACTCTTAGGTTGACAATTAAATCTCAACGGTTTTGACAGCAGGCACCAATGAGCATGCTCAGTTCCTTCCCAACCTGCCCATCAGATAAGTCACCCCTCCTCCCTCGGGGAATAGTCAGAGAGGGGACCAAGCTGAGACGTTACTGTGAGGGACTTCCCGCCCCAGGAAACGAAGCCAGAGCAAAGGAGGCCTGCCCCCCTCAGAGGCCCCAGTAAAGATCGAGGCCAAGCCAGGGCCTGGTCAAGGGCCCTGGACACCACCCTGTGACTACGAAGACACAGCTACCAGAAACGGAAAGCAGAACTTGATTGTGAAGAGGAAGTTGGCCACCAGGCGTGGTTTTAACACGGTAACACTTAGGTCATTTTATATGCAGAAAAACTGAGAATATTGTTTCCAGACCCCGTCGCCACGGCGACACCTTCTGCCTTTCACGAGAACACGCCACTCCTTGTCCAATAGCACCTCCCTTCTTGACCAGCACGGTTGGAGCTTGCTGCCACATGTGGGGGCCAGTGCTGTGCTGCCGCTTGGCTGGCAGGGCGGTAGGTTTGCTGACACCGCACACTCGTGGTAACGGGTCGTGCTGTGTCATCTCCAGGTGGAATTTTTTAGCTCTGTTTTAAGCTCAACGGGAACACCATCGTGTATGCGTTATATGTATCATGTGGCTGTCATGGACCAGAACATCTCATTGTTCACGAAACAGCATGACTATTTATATACATTTGCATCTCTCTCTCTATATATGCATATGTGTGTATAAATAGTGCCAGAGGGACAGAGAGAGGGTGAGCCAGCAGGCCGCAGATCGAGGAGAGCCAGCAGTGACGTTCCAGTCCAATGTCAGTCTTTGAGAGAATTCCCCCTTGCTCTTGGAGGTCAGTCTTTTTGTTCTATCCAAACCTTCAATAGATTGGATGAGCCCCAGCCTCCATTTATGGACAGCAGTGTGATTACTCAAAGCTTTAAATGTTGATCTCATCTTAAGACTCGCTCAGGGCTGAGCGCATAGTTCAGTGAAGGAACACTTGCCTAGCATATGCACAAAGCTCCTCAGCACTGAAAACAACCAAACCAAACAAAACAAATCCCACCAAGTTAACACATAAATTGACCATTACAGACAGCACCACCAGTATCTCTCTCTCTCTCTCCCCTTCCTTCCTTCCTTCCCTCTTCCTTCCATTCATTCATTCTTTCTTTCTTTTTCTCTTTCTTTTCTTTTCATTTCTTTTTCTTTCTTCCTTTCTTTCTCACTCTATCCCTGAGCTACATCCCAGTTCATTTTATGTTTTATTTTAAAGCAGGGTTTTGCTAAGTTGCAGAGGTTGACCTCGAACTTGTGATCCTCCTGCTTCAGCTTCCTGAGTCACCGGGATCACAGATGTGTACCACTGTGCCTGCCACCATGAGCATTATTCTTGCCAAAAAAAATATAAAAAAACCTAACCAGATCTTATCAATTTCTAGATTTAGTTATCAAGTTATGTGGAAAAAAAGGGGATAGAGGAATATGTTAAAAGACACCATGAGGATGACATTAGCCAAACGCAGTAAAGGATGAATGAGTAGATAACAAGAGTGGAGAGTGGCTTATGAGTCAAATCAGTCAAGAGTGGTACGTGGACCTTGTTTGGATCCTGATTTGAATGAACTGTAAAGATACATTTATAAGGGAATTCGGGAAATTGAATGTTAACTAGATACTAGCTGATATTGAAGGGTTTTTTCCGTGTGTGAATGCTGGTGTATGTATAAGCATATTGTGTGTGTTGGGGGTGGTGGTGCTGGGGATCAAACTAAGGGCCCCAGAACATGCCAGCCACGTGCTCTTCCACTGAGCCACAAACCAGTTCTCCAGTAGTTAACATTTCTCTTAAAACACGAGGTCTTGGGCTGGAGAGATAGCTCAGTTGGTACAGTTCTCGTCTTGCAAGCACAAGGCCCTGGGTTCTAATCCCCAGCACCACAAAAAACAAAACACGAGGTCTTGTCTCCTAGAAATACGTACCGAGATAATTAGGTGAGGAAGAACCTGATGGCTGAGCTTTTGGGAGAACCAGCAACACTGGCCGGAGATACGGATGGAATGAGGCTCCCACGTGTTCACGACCATTAATGCTGGGGGGTGGGCACACGGGGAGTGGGAATTATGTTTCTTCTATGTTCTTGTGAAGGTTAAAATTGCCATATCCTTGACTTCACTGCAAAGGGAAAACTGCATTGGAGTTCCCAGAGGTGACCGCCTCCTGCGGGTGGGTGGACAGGCCTGGGGTCGGAAGATGGGAGGATGCAGGAGTCTGCAGGTCTGCCACAGCTGGAATCTAACAGGGCGAGAACCAGGCAGCTCGGGGACAGTCAGCGGTCTGCATGGCGGTCTCCACCCATCGTGGTGGCCCTTGCGTTTGCAGGCAGGACAGCAGCATAAGGTCATGATGTTAAAATGGTCTTGTTCTAAAAACGGACGTCGCTATGTCCTGCTTTTCACTGACTAAGAAGCCTTATGAACACACTGACTCCATAAAATGAAGATCTTCACCCTGGAAAGTATGAAGTTTTAAATATTTGCTTGTGTACATTTTGTTTACGATGTATTAGCTTTGATAGTCTTAAATGGTAGTTAAAATGTTAAAAACAACCCAGCAAAATGATAAGATTGTATAACTAAAAAGAACCAATTTAAGAAAAGATTTGATTGAGCTGAGAAAAAAAGAAAAAAAAAATTTTCCACATCTTAGCCAGGCTCTATGGTGGTACATAACCTGCAGTCTTAGCAACTTAGGAGGCTGAGGCAGGAGGATTGCAAGATTGAGGCCAGCCTGGGCAACTTAGTGAGATATTCGGGTACTTTGTGAAAACCTGCTTCAAAATAAAAGTAAGCTGGGCTTAGCTGTAATCCCAGCCGCTCAGGAGGCTAACACAGGAGGATCTCAAGTTCAAAGCCAGCCTCAGCAAGTTAGCAAGGCCCTAAGCAATTCAGTGAGACCCTGTCTCTAAAATACAAAAGGGTTGGGGATGTGGCTCAGTGGTTAAGTACCCCTGGGTTCAATTCCCAGTACCATACACACACATAATAGCCATTAAAATGTCCAATTTTTCACATCTTCTTCTAGCCAAAATAGAGAATTTTTTGCTGCACCCCCATTTTAGGTTCTAGAAATTCTGTATTCTCACAGTCACACTTGTCCATAAAGCGTATCAGTGGCATACCAGCTTACACAACTGACTGGAACAGTACTCACCAGTAGAAATAGAACATATGCAATGCATAGTTTTCTTATAAAAATCAATGAAAGTAAAGAGAAACAGATGAGTCAGGGGCAGTGGCCCATGCCTGTAATCCCCGCAGCTCTGGAGGCTGAGACAGGAGGATCTCAAGTTTGAAGCCAACCTCAGCAACTTAACGAGGCCCTAAGCAATTTAGCAAAACCCTGTCTCAAAAAATAGAAAGGGGGTTTTCCGAGGGCAAGGCCTGTGCCATCTCTGTGTAGACCCAGGTGGAAATGACTTGTGGCACAGCAAAGCCCCTGGCAGACCAAGACAGATTTATTTGTGTCTATCCTGCTTATTCAAATAATAAGAAGACCATCAGAGAAAGTGGGTCCCCATAAATAAGACTCTTGGAAATCCTATGGCTACAGAGATTCAAGATGTACGCTCAGCAGCTGGTCTTCATGTGTTTGTTGAGAAGAATAAAATGTACTCTAAAGAACAGAATCGGGACGTTTAATACAGAGGCCATCTGGGTCCAGCTCAAACAGCAGGATGGTAGCCTCTGTCTTGAACTGTTCCCATCAACAGGGTTGTCCGCAGCAGAGATGATACCTAAACTAAAAACAAGGACACGAAAACAGGAGGTGGTGACCCAAGTCTTCATCAGAAAGGGAGGTAAGAAAGGAAAAGGAAGGAAGTGATCAAGTGGGCTGGGGTGTGGCTCAGTGGTAGAGCCCTCACCTAGCATGGTGAGGCACTGGGTTCGAACCTCAGCACCACATGAAAATAAATAAAGGTATCGTGTCCGTCTACAACTAAAAAAAAAAATTAGAAAAGAAGTCTGTGGTCCTACTGTAAGAGACACGAATGGAGACTTCTTTGTATCTGAGAGAGAGCCAGTTCTTTGTCTGCATCGTTTGAACTGGAAACATTTATGCCTCCCATCTTCATCATTGGAGTTGACAATGAAATAAATCAGAAGTTTGCATCTAGCATTTATGCAGTATACAACAAGTATTTTTGTGGTTTTGGAGGTTTTGTTTGTCTTTCAGGGAAGAGGTTTTGTGGGAGGAAGAATATTTTTAAATGGACAATGGACTGTCTCATAAGTGACATGAAATCCTATTTGTCCTCTATGTAATGTAAACAGATATGTCAGAAAAATAAGTTTAATAGGATTTAAAATACACATTTTGTTTACCTTTTCAGTTAATGAAGGGCTGGGGATGTGACTCAGTGGTAGAGTGCTTGCCTAGCATGCTCATTTCTGGGTTCAATCCCTAGTACTGTCAAAAAAAAAAAATTCTTCTTAAGTTAATGAAATAAAATTTTCAAACTAAAAAAAAAAAAATTTTTTAAAAAACGGGAGAGGATGTGGCTCAGTGTTTAAGAGCCTCTAGGTTCAATCCCCAGTACCAAAACCAACAACGACAAAGAAAGAAAAAATAGGTAAAATCAATGTTAATATCAATTTTACTTAATCTAATATATTCAAAATATTATTGTTTGAAACTGTAATTAATATTTTAAAAATTATTGATACTTTATATTCTTTTTTTTATCCTACGTTCTCAAAATCTGATAGGTGTCTTATATTTACTGCATGTCTGTTTGGCCTGGCCCCATTTCATGTGCTCAGCAGCCACATGTGGTTTGTGGCCACCATATTGGACAGGGCAGGACTACAAGCTGGGAGATCAGGATGCTGGAGATTCATTGTCTGGGATTTTTCTGAGTCTCACTTCATGTGTCCTCTAATTCTTGGGCTGGCTTCTTTATGGAGGCAAGGGGACTTTCCACAGAAACCAGAACAAGGTCTTCCTGGTTTGCATTCAACAGCACAGAGAACCTGGCAAACTCTTCCACTGTCTCGTTGACCTCCACTGGCCTAGACTTGCCGTCCCTGGGCCCCGGAACCTGTCACTGGCACAGCAGGTGGGCCTCCGGTGACTGATGACGCTGACCAGAGGCCTGCAGGTGGGGTGGATGCCCCATGCCCCACCGCCACTCCCCTGGAGGAGAGAGGGAGCAGATCTGGGGAGCCAAGTCCACGGCCATCTGCACAAGAGAAGGTTTGCCCCCCAGGAATGACATCAGCCTGCTCAAACCTTCCCTGCACTCGTGGGAAGGAGAGCTCAACACTTCCACGGGGCAACTTTCGTGACCTCTGCCGTGAAGGAGCAAAGGGCTCTGTCTTACGGTCTGGCAGGAGCCAAGCGGTTTACATGACCTGCGAGACTTTCTTAGGGAAACAGGACCCACAGATGGTGTGGGGTGGAAGAAGAAGCCCTGCCCTGGCTTCCACGCCTGTCTGCCCACCCTTCTTCAGCTGCAAGACCTTGGGCACAAACAGCACGGCAGCCTGTCCCATGTATGGAATACAGGATATGTCTCCTGTCGTCTCCCTGACATTTTACAGGGAAGCCCAATACGTCTGACAGAAACAGACCTTCTTTGCTTGCAGTGAGGACGTGCCTGCCTGAGACGTTCTTTAATTTTTTTTTTCTTTTTTCACTTCTGTGTAGTGAGCTACATATCTAGCCCTTCTTCTTCTTCTTGTGTTTTTGTTATTTATTTATTTATTTTATGCTGAGGTAGGGTTGCCCCAAATTGCCAAGTCTGGCCTTGAACTTGCAATCCTCCTGCCTCACCTTCTGAGTCAGTAGAATGGCAGGTATGTGCCAGCACACTCCGCTCAGTGTTTGATTTAACAAATACTTCGTTGCCTTAGTGAAGGTGCCCAGTTCTACTCTAAGAGTCTTACACTGATGAATTCATTTATTAGTCCATTTATCCAGGAGTGGTGACGTATGCAACTCGGTAGGTTGAGGCAGGAGTTGAGGCAAGTTTGAAACTGGGCAAGGCAACTCAGAGAGAACCTGCCTCAAAAAATAAAATAAAATAAAATAAAAGGATTGGGATGTACCTCAGTGGTAAAGTGCCCCTGGCTTCAATCCCCAGTTCCAAAAAATTTTTAAATTATGATTCTAATGTACAATTGAGGCACAGAGGGTTTGAATAACTTGCCAAAGGTCACGCAGTAGTAAGTCACAGAACCAAGAGTCACATTCAGACGGTCCTGCTCCAGGACCCGCATTTCTATCCTAAGTTCTGGGACTCCAAAGACCTGGAGGAAGCCACTCAGATCCCCTTCTGTCTTCGAGTCTGCCATCCTAGAGTGACTAGTGCCTCGGCTGTCGCTTTGGCCTAGTTACTTCCTCTATGCAGAACTGCATGTCTGGCCTCAGGGGCAGTGGTGACAGGCAGAGGGCAGTGAGGAGGACACAGCTTCTCAGGCCCTGGCGGGGTTGAGGTCCCCTTCTCACCCGGTCCACTCCAACTGAAGCCCGTAGGCTTTTTCCTTCTTTTTTCCCCTTTTCTTTTTTTTATACTGGGAATTGAGCCCAGGGCCATTCTGTCACTGAGCCACATCCCCAGCCCTTTTCATTTTTTGAGACAGTGTCTTGCTAAGTTGCTGAGGCTGGCCTTGAAGTCGGGATCCTCCTGCCTTGGCCTCCCAGGTTGAGGACTTGCGGGCCTGCGCCACTCTGCCTGCCAGGAGACCCTTTGTTTCAGGCTTTGGGCTCTGGGCCCCTGCACCCTAACCTCCATTCACATGCTTACAGGAGAAATGGGGGCGAATGTTAGCAGTCAAGGTCATCCTAGAGAGCTTATGTGATGTCACTCTTGTGAAAGAGTCAGCTTCGCTGAGACAGAAAGCAGCGTACAGTCCTGGGCTGGGCCGGGGCTGGGAGGGGGCAGGACGGGGCCATGACCGTGAACCGGGCAGTTCCAGTTTGAGACCAGGAAGATGGAGGTGGCGGCTGCGCTGCCGTGGGAATCCACTGCCACCGGTGTGGCCCTGGGAAGTGGGGGAAATGATGGATGGTGTCCCCTACATTTCCCCACTCTGCATACGTCACGTGCACATCACGTGTGCCTGTCCCCATCTACCTACCTGCAGGTGCTGTCCTGACAGAGGCTCAGTCTTGACTCTGCGGAATCCGCGGATTGATTCACCGGAGCTCGATTTTCGGTGCTGCTCTGTCGCTGTCTCCACGCCACGTCCAGGAGCTGAACGAAGAGGTGGATCAGCTTGGGTTGCGCTCGCAGCCAGAGCACGCGCTGCCCGCGGAGCAGGACAAATCAGTGAAAAGCACAAACATCGGCTTCTGCGGATGGACCCGCTGCGCGCTCCCAATTGCGGCAGGCCCGGGCCAAGCACTTTACCCGATAGCTTCCTGTCATCCTCATTATCACTCCGTGTGCCATTTATCTCACATATTGTAGGATGTGTATGGGGAAGGAAAGTGAGGCACAGAGAGGTGAAGTGACTTGGTCAAGGTCACACAGTCAGAAACTGGGAGAACCAGGACTTACCCGGGGTGGGGCCAACTTCTCTATAAGACACAGTACTCACTGTGCCCAGGGTCATGATACTTTTTAGGAAGACATGAAGTTTAATTTAATTTTATTTATATATATATTTTTTAGTTGTCAATGGATCTTTTATTTATATGGGATGCCGATAATCGAACCCAGGGCCTCACACATGCCAGGCAAGTGCCCTCCCACTGAGCCCCAGCCCCAGCCCCCACGAAGTTGGTATATTGTAAAATAAGAAAACACATAGTGATAATGAACGTATAATAATGAATTGAGTCTGAATTAGACGCAACTTTATTCCAACATAGTCATAAAAATCTGCTTATTTTTCTATCTACCCATCATCCTTGTAGAGGGAAGAGACCCACAAAAACAAGACTGCCTGGGACTCATAAAACCGGGACCCTAACTCCAGATCCCTGAGCTCACCCTTTTACCAACTCGAGAACCTCGAATAACCAGCTTAAGATGGGGTAGAGGAGCCTCTCCTTCTGTGCCTCGGTCTCTCCTCTGCGAAATGGGAAGATAAGTAGCGTCGACTTGACTGTAGCCGGGAGGCTGCTGAGCAGGCGAGCCATGCCTTAGCCACGGACCTGCTGCTCGTCAGGGCCCTGTAAGGACGCGCCGCAGCTGGCCGCGTTCCTCGTGGCAGGAGCCGGCCTGGCCCGGGAGGGCCAGCTGGCTGACAGCTCCAGGCGCAGCACCTCATCAGGCGCGGCCCCCCTTCCACAGCATCCTTGCCGCAGCCCCCAAGAGGTCCTGCGCGTTCTTCAACGGACCCGGGGAGAGCCACGCTCGCTCCTAAAAGCTTCCAGACCTCCCAGGAACCCCGTTCCCACATCCTCTCCACCCTCCTGGGCCCTTTCCCATCCCTGCTATGAGGGAAGACCAAGGCTGCTGTAGTAAGCAAGTGTAAAAGAAGGCTCAGTCCCTCGGGAATGAGCTCTGTGGCCCAGTTCTGTCAAAAACAACCTGGGACAGCTTCTCTGGCCTGCAGTCCTAACCTGGGGGACACGACTGTGTCATTAAGATAGTAACAAGAGCTGTCACCGTGATTACCGTAGTCAGTGGTAGAAGCACACAGTGCTTGAGATGGGAGAACTTTGGTTCTCCTGGGCCTGTTCATATTCCCCCAAAATTCATACTGGAATCCTACCCCCCAAGGTGATGGTATTAGAAGTGGGGGGGACTCTGGAGGTGATAGGACATGAGGGTGGAGCCCTTTTGAGCAGAATTAGTGTCCTTAAAAAGAAGCCCAAGTGAGACTCCTGGCCCCTTCCACCTGGAAGGACACGGTAAAAGGCAGTTTCTACGAGCCCTTGCCAGGCACCAAGTGTGCTGGCACAGTGACCTTGGCCTTCGAGTCTCCAGAACTGGGAGAAAGGTTCTCTGGTCACAAACCACCCAGGCATGGTATTCTGCTCATGAAGTCTACCTCTTAAAGGTACATGACCACACCTTTCTAAGGTTTTCATTTGCAAAACAAAAAATACTAGTACCTGCCCCAAAGGGTATTGTGAAGTTTAAATGAGATAATTAAATATGAAGCTCTTTGCAGTCCTCTATACAGGAAGTCCTGCACACAGGAAGTCCTCTATAGAGGTCAGTAATTGTCATTTTGATTATAAGTGTGCCTCTTTGTGCACTCTGCAGCACACAGTTTAGTTTCCCAACTGCTCCTGGTGGATAACTCAGTGAATAGCTATTGCATGAGACAAAGGAAAGAATGGATGAATTAATGGATGACTCTCATCACCCCTCTCAATCTGGAACTCTTTTTGCCAAATCTCCATTGACCTAACATCAAGAATTTTAGCAGCTTCAAGAGGTAAAGTTTCTTGTTTCTTCTTGACTTGATGAGGTCAACACTCTTCAAAAAGTGGACGTTAGTATCCTGCCTCTTGACTGTGATCTGACATGAGCATGCCCAAGCAGCTCTACGGAGGAGTCATGTAATAAGGAACTGAGGCCTCCTGCCAACAGCCATATGACTGCACCATCACAGAAGCAGGGCCTCCACCCTGCTCAAGCCTTCAGAGGACCACAATCCCAGCTGACCATTTGACTACAACCTCATAACTGAGCCAGAATCACAAATGAACCACCCCCAATTTCCTAACCCACAGAAACTGTTAGATAGATAAATAATTGTTGTTTTAAGCTGCCTTGTTTGGGGATATTTGTTACATAGCAATAGATAACTAATACACTTTGTACAAGTATTCTTGATAAAAGGTTGAACAAATGCTTTATTTTTATTTTTATTTTTACAGACTACATTTTGATTCATTGTAACAACACCTAGCTTATGGTGACTCCTAATTCTCCATATTGTCTTAGCAATATCAATGAAGCCAAAATTCCAGATTATAGTTGTGACATGACTATTTTTATCTTTGCACTACTGGGGATTGAATCCAGGGCTTTTACCTCTGAGATACATCCCAACCCTTTTATTGTTGTTGTTATTTAGTACTTTGAGACATGGTCTCTCTAAGTTGCCCAGACTGGCCTTGAACTAAGGATCCTCCTGCCTCAGACTCCCAAGGAGCTGGAATTACAGGCCTGGGCCAGTGCTCCTGGCACGATGCTGCCTGCCCTCCTGATCCCAGGTGGGCTGCATCTTGACGTGTGTTACACACCAGACCTCAGTGTACTTGGCCCCCTGGATCCCCAGCTGGGATGGAAGCAGCCGTCTCAGGACGGAGCAGGCTTCCTTCCAGTCAGTAGCTCATATTTGGAAGCATCCTGTTGTCTCTTTCAGGAGGGCCCATCTCAGGGAGAATATTTCCTTACTAACGGCTCCCATGCTGTTTCCACAGCAGCTAAGCCTTTCACCTTATTTGGAGAGAACTTCAGAATCCTTTCCCTGGCTAGCTGAGTGGAGGGAACTCCCAAGGCCTTTGCCTGTGAGGAGACTCTGTCTGCTCTGCAGGAGTGCTGGGGGCCTGCAAAGACGAGCCAGCTCCTCCTAGATCACACCGAGGACTTGAGCCAGGGGACCCTCCCGAGCCTGAGGTGGTGTGACCCGGCCTCTCAAGTTCAACTCTTTAATGAAGCAGCTGCCACATGCCAGACATGGTGGACAGGCCAGGAGGAAAAAGTGAATGGGCCAGGTCCTTGCCCTTGAGGACTCAAGAACGCGCTGGGGAAGACAGGCACACCAAACAGCAGCAGAAATTAACAAGGACAATAAAATAACGCAGAGCCAGAAGCAGACGTCTCCCAACAAATCAGGTGAACCGGAAGCATCAAGCTGGTGGACCAAGGAAGGTTCCAGGGCTCTTGGAGGCCAAAGTGAGGTGATTGTGAGGTGAGAGTAGAAATAAGGAAGAGGCTGGGGCGGGTTTTCTAGGCAAAGGGAAGAGCATAGGCCGTAGCTGGTGGGAAGTAGGGGTAGCAGGAGGACCAGGAAGTGAGGCTGAACGCTCCACCAGTGAGCGAGGCTGCTGGAGCCAGTGCAGGAGGGTCTTCAGTGCGGGAAGCAGTGTTTACACAGCCTCCCGGACGGGATGGGCAGTCACAGAGGGGCTCCCAGCACAAGGAGGCAGTGTCACTTGTGGGTTTTAAGATGTCCATTCAGGCAGCCCTGGGGAGGATGGATTTGGAGACTGGAGGCAGAGAGGCCAGTGAGGAGGCTGCCATTACTTGTCCCACCAAGTTTGATGAGGGACTGGAAGTGTCCTTGGGGACAGATTTAGGGACTACTAAGGCTCACCAGCCAGGAGGCAAACACGGGGAGACCCTGGGTTGAGGACTTCCAAAGCCAGGGCAAGGATTCCTCTGAGCTCTTGGTCATGATCACATCTGAGGGCTGGCAGGATCAGGTTTTCCTCCTCTAGTCCCTCTTGGAGTCTAGCTGGAGCATTAGCCAGCAAACTGGGACTTGATATTTGAAGCAATATTATCTTAGCTTTTTCGCTGCTGGGACCCAAAGACCTGACAAGAACAATTAAAGCAGGGAGAGTTCATTGGGGGCTTATGGTTTCAGAGGTCTCACTTCATAGACAGTGGGCTCCATTCTTCGGGGCGCAGTGTGGCAGAATAGCATGGCAGAAGAGCGTGGCAGAGGAGAGCATCACCAGATACAAAACATACAACCCACAGACGGCCCGCAGCGACCCAGCTCCTCCACCACACCCCCCTGCCTCCAGTTGCACCCAGTGAATCCCATCAGGAGATCAGCCCACTAATGGGATTAAGGCTCATGACCCAATCGCTCCCTCTCTAAGTCTTCTTGCATTGTCTCACACATAAGCTTTTGGGGACACCTCACAGCCAAACCATAACAAAGATCTTCTCTGAAAGAGGTGCCTGAGCCCCCACCCCCTTGGCAGCAAGGACCCAGGCAAAGGTGGAGTGCCGCTCTCTTGTCAGCTCTGTGATGTGTTCACCTCTCTCCGTCTGCACTGGTCTCCCCTGGTCTCAGCCACCAACTTCTCTGGCCCAGACTATTGCTGAAAATGACTCTTGGGTCTACTCTTTTCTACCCATTTCTTTTCTTTTTTTGGCAGGGGGTTTGCTGGGGGTGGAGCCCAGGACCTCAAACATGCTAAGCAAGTGCTCTACCACTGAGCTACACCCTAGCCCCAATGTCTACTTTTAATCCCTAAATCCAGGTCCCACAGGGCAGCCACAGTGACCTTCTAAAAAGACAACTTGGATAATGTCATTCCTCTACTTAAGATCTCGGAAAGGTCTTCTATTTTATTACTCTTTAAACTCCTCTCCTCTTTCCTGGGCCTGTCTAGCCTGTGTGTATGCCCTCTGTCCACCCTTCCTCTCTTGCCCACCACGTGCCCTGCACTGGCCTCCTATCCTTGCCCAAACATATCAAGCTCTTTCCCATGCAAAGCCATCCATGCATGAGGCACATATTTATCAAACACCCTTTACGTGCTGAATATGTAAAGGGGAGCAACACACACAAATCCCTGCCCTTGGAAAACTTACAGTTTAATGAAGTCAGACTGTAAAGAAGCCAAGAAAATAGGTAAGTATGTCAAGTGGGAATCAGTTCTAAGATAAAAGAAAGCAAGCAGAGAGAAGCAATCAGAGATCTGCGGAGTGGGTTTGTAATTTCCAACATTACAGCCAGGGTAAGTCTCCATGGGAAGAGGACACTTGAAACTTGAAGGAGGTGAGCGTGAAAACCTTGGAGATATGTTGGGGAAGATCAGCGAGTGCAAAGGCCCTGAGGCTGGGGCATACCTGGCGTCTCCCAGGAAGGAGGTCATTGGGAATGGAGGAGAGCGGCAGGTGGTTAGAGAAGTCATGGGGATCCTAATCAGGTGAGCCTGACAGGCCAGAACATGAACTTTGCATCTGTGGAAACTTCTACTGGAACAGTCCACCTGGTTCTTCACATGGCTGGTCTTTCAGGTCTCAGAGGCCTGGCCACCCTCATCTTTGCTATCACAACCATCTCTTTCATTCATACTAAATAGCAGAATTTGCTGTTACTTCTTCTATTTTCGCGTTCTTAGCCACATACTATAACCCTAGCTCCCTGAGGGAGGAGCCCTGACCAGCTTTTGACTATTGCAATCCCAGTGCTGTGCTGGCTGCTGTCCAGCACTCGGTACCCAACCTGCCAAATGAAAGAGAGAAGTGGCTGGGGTGGGGTGGGGTGGGGTGGGGGCAGCTCAGTGGTAACTGCTTGCCGGCCTCTGTGAGCCCTGGTTCGATCCTAGCGCTGGCAAACACTTGATTCTTTGGGTTGGGGATGTGGCTTGGGGGTAGAGCACTTGCCTAGCATATGCTGGGCCCTGTTTTCAATGCCCAGTACCACAAAAAAGAAAGAAGCAGGGAGATTCTGTGACGATTACTCCCATTTTGTGCTCTGTAGAATATAGAGAATGTATTAATGTTGGAGGAACTTCCCCCTCAAACTGGCAAGCACTGGGCTAGAGGCAAGGGTGGTATCTAAACAGCTCTTCTGGATGGGGAAGGACAGAACAAATTATAACATGCCACATTAAACACTGGAGGTTTATGCATATACGAATATGCCACAATGAAACCATCGTAATCAATAAAAAGGTTAAGAAAAAGAAATTAATAGAAAATAAAATTAATCTTTTCTCATTGAAACAAAAATCTTGGAGTAGAATGGACTAGGGGTGCAGCTCAGTGACAAAGCGCTTGCCTAGCCTAAGTGAGACCCTGCCTGGGTTTGATCCCCAGCACCACACACACACACACACACACACACACACACACACACACACATGCAATATGTTAATTATAACTCAACACAGCTGTTAAAAATAAGAGACTAGGGAATCAGAATGGCCTTGAACTTCTAAATAATAACATCAGAAGCCAGAAGGTAAAAGAACAATACTTTCAAAATATCAAGTGAAAAATATTCTTAATGAACACAGAGTTTTATTCCTAGAGACCCATGGCCAAGCCATGGGTCAGGTGCGAGGCAGTAAAAACTCGATTTCAGTCGTGGAAGCTCTGCAGATGTTTACTTTCCAGGCAGTTTTTTCTGGAAAGAACAGATGATGGGAAGATGTGATCTGCCCCCCTGAGGTCAGAAACACGAGAGAGACAGATGTGCAGGAAACAGTGACTCCAAACCAGGGGAAAGGCCAGGGGAGTCCAGGCTGGTGGCAGGAGGAAGGGGCAGATAAGAGGTATGTGAGGACTTAGTCCCGGCAGGTGGAGCAGGCAGAGGCTTGGGGATTAGAACCTTAGGGATTAGAACACCGGCCACATTGTGTAACCAGAACTGTCCAAATAATTTGTAGAGCCCAATGCAACGTGGAAACAAAGAGGCACGTCCTCTTCTTTAGAAGGTCATTAGGACTTTTCAGGATGACAGCTGGATATGGTGGCACAGGCCTGTAATCCCAGTGACTCAGGAAGCTGAGGCAAGAGGATCTCAATTTTTGAAGCTAGCCTGGGCAACTGAATGAGACCCTGTCTCAAAATTAAAAAAAAAAAAACAAAAAAAAAAACAATGTGGCAAAGCAAACCGCAGCTGATTTTATCTGCAAACTATGACCGTAGGTACTTAAGGACCAAGGGACTTTATGAAATGGATATCAGATGGCCCCTTTCAACCCCGAGAGGATCAGAGAACTTTGTTCATGGCTGCCCTGCTAGAAATATCTCCCATCAGGCTATAAACTGGTTCAGTGCAGGTAATGTGGTTGCTACCATGAGCCAGACACTGCACCCTGCAGGGCGACAGGTCTCTTGGGCCCCAGGCATTGCCACTGACTCGCACAGCCGTCTCACCTCAACTTCTAGTGGAGAAGTTCTGGGCATTTCCTACCTCCTCCATCCAATTCCGAGTTATCAATTCCAAGTCTGGAATGGGTACATCTGATGGGCGGGGGTTGGGGGGGGGTGTGGGAAGCCAAGTGCCTTCAATGCAAGAGGCTGAAAATATAAGCATCTCAATTTGTACATTGGGGGTTCTTCTTCCCATGAGTCTCCTAAGGGACTCCTGAATACAAGAAGGACTTAGGATCCGTCCACCAGGAAGAATGACAAATGTCCAGTGTAGATGTATGGAAAGAATTGGTGACATGTATGAAGGAGGAGGAGGAGGAGAGAGAGAGAGACTGGAACTAGTGTGAGCTTGTCCCCCCTGCGACAGCCTGCCTGGTGGTGTGGGGTTGTAAGAAGGCCCTTACCAGATGCTGAGCAGATGTTGGCACCACGCTCTTGGACTTCCCAGCCTCCAGAACTCTGAGCCAGATACACCTCTATTCTTTTTAAGTAACCCATTCTCAGGTATTTTGTTGGTTGGTTTGAGACAACATCTTGCCGTGTGGCCCAGGCTGACCTCAAACTCCTGAGCCCAAGTGATCCTCCTGCCTCAGCCTCCTAAGTAGCTGGGATAGCAAGCCCCAATCAGATGTTTTGTTGTAGTAACAGAAAACTAAGACAACAGGGGAACTCCTATTTTTATTGTTTGTTTTGTTAGAAGTCCTTTGGTCAGGCTCTATTATGCTATGCTGCAGCAACAAATAAATCCTGAACATCTCGGTGGTGAAGACAGTAACAGTTTTGTTTTGTTTGTTTTTCCCTTTATTCACAAGGAGTCCAGTGAGGGTTGGGCAGCCCTCTTTGGTCTCGTATCTGGAATAAGGTCACTGCAAAAGGAAGAAAAGGCTGGAGTTTGGCATGAGCTGCTTCGAAGAGCCAGGCCTGGAAATGGCTTGCATTGCTTCCTCCACATTCCGTGGCCCTCAGAGGGCTGGGAAATGTGCTCTTCCCAGGAAGACACGTAGCATAGTTTTACCACTATACCATTTACTTTTTAAAAAGGAAATACACCATTACTTAAGGCAATTTTAGGTTTATGGAAAAACTGAAGAGAAAGGACAGAGATCCCATATATCCCCACACCCCCTAGTGCCAACATAATATCCTATATTTTTAATATCTTGCATTGGTGGGGTCTATTTGTTACAACTTATAAACCTGTACTGATACATTGCTGTTACTAGGTTCTACAGTGTAAGACAGTGCCAATTACTTATCTTGTGTTGTTCTGTGTTTTTTTAAATTTATCTTTTAATTTTTTACAGACTGCATTTTGATTCATTGTACACAAATGGAGTACATCATTTCGTTTCTATGGTTGTACACGATGTAGATTCATACCATTCGTGTAATCATACATGTACATAGGGTAATGATGTCTGTCTCATTCCACCATTTTTCATACCCCCCTCCCTCTCATTGCCTTCTACATAATCTAAAGTTCCCCATTCTTCTCTCACTCTCCACCCCTGCCACCCCCATTATATATTATTCTCCACTTATCAGGGAAAACCTAGATGCCCTTCAACAGATGAATGGATAAAGAAACTCTGGTATATATACACAATGAAATACTATTCAGCCATGAGGAAGAATAATATTATGGCATTTGCAAATAAATGGATGGAATTGGAGAATATCATGCTAAGTGAAATAAGCCAAGTTCAAAAAACCAAAGCTGAATGTTCTGTGTTTTAACAAATGCATAATATTATGCATCACCACAACAGGATAGTTTCACTGCCTTCATGTGCTCCACCATGATCCCCAAATTCCTTACAACCACTAGTTTTGTGTTGGTTTGTCTTTGTTTTGTTTGTTTTTGCAGTGCTGGGGATCCAACCCAGAGCCTTGTGTGTGCTCGGCAAGTGTTCTACCACTGAGCTACACCCATAGCTTGACTACTGACTTTTAAAAAATTTTTTCTTCTGAGTTTTCACTTTTACAGAATGCCATAGAGTTGGAATCATGTAGACTGTGACCTTCTCAGAATACATTCTTTTACTTAGCAATATGCACTTAAGTTTCCTCCATGTCTTTGCATGGCTTAATAGCTCATTGCTTTTTATTGCTGAATTAGTCTTCCATTATATAGATGAACCACAGTTTATTTATCTACTGATGACATCTTGGTTCTTCCAAGTCTGGGCAATGATGAGCACAGCTGCTATAAACATCTCATGTACAGAGTTTGCACGGACATGTTTTTAACTCAGAGTAAATACCTGGGAGCATGCTTTCTAGATCGTGTGGTAAGACTATATTTAGCTTTGTAAGAAATCACCGAACCATTATCCAAACTGGGGATGCAGAATTCTTAATGCTCCACATCCTAGCCAGCGTTATTGGCGCTTTGGTTTTGAGCAGTTTTAATGGGTGTTAGTGGTATCCCTCTGTTCTTTTGATTTGTAATTCCCTAATGGCATATAATGTGGAGCATCTTTTCATGTGCTTATTTGCCATCTGCAAATCTTCTTTGGTGAGGTGTCTATTCAGGCTCTTTGCCCACTTTTTTTTTTTGGTACTGGGGATTGAATTCAGGGGCACTAAATCACTGAGTCACTCTTCACTAAATTGCTGACATTGGCTTTGAATTTGCAATCCTCCTGCCTCAGCCTCCCAAGTCACTGGGATTACACTGTGCCTAACAATGATTGACTTTTGTACATTAAGCTCACATCCTGCACCTTGCTACTCTTACTTAGTAGTTCCAGTGGTTTTGCTGTTTTTGATAATTTGGGATTTTTCTCTATAGTCAATGATGCCATCTGGGAACAGAGTGTTTTCTTCCTTCTCAATCTTTGTGCCTTATAGGGTTAAATTTTTATTTCATAGAGGCATTATTTTGCTTAAAATGTTTAATTTTAAAAAATCCAAAGAGCCCCATACCACACTCTCTCTCTCCTTCCCTCTCCACCCCTCTCCCCCCTCTCTAAAGGGTACCTGGATTGCTGATGTGTTCAGACACTCTTCCACAGGACAAAAAAAATTAAATGCATTAACCTCTGTGCCTTTGTTCATCAAAACTCAATGACCCTTCAGGAAATAACAAGTATTGGTAAAGATGTGGAGGGAATTGAACTCTTGCCGCTTGGGGGTTGGGCTCTAAAATGGTGCATGTTCTAAGGACAATAGGAGGGTGGTTCTTCAAAAAATTAATGAATCCAGCAATCCTATTTCTAGTACATATCCAAAAGCCCTGAGAGCAGGCTCTTCAAGACATGTTTGCATACCTATGTTCACTGCAGCCTTGCTTTCAGTAGTCAGCAGGTGGGGGCACCCATCTGTGTTCACAGCTGAAAGGAGGAGACATGGCATATACATATGCATTAGTCAGTTTCTCATTACCATAATGAAACACCTGAGACAGACTACTCACGAAGAAAAGGAGGTTTCTTTAGCTCATAGTTTTGGAGGTTCAAGGGCATGTTGCCTGCCCTGGCTCAGTTCTGGTGAAGGCTGAGTCACATCACGGCAGATGGTAATGGCAGAAGTACGTGTTGGAGGAAAAAGTTACATTTTGAACCAGGAACAAAGAGAATGGGTACCCCAATTCCTTTCAGTGGCACACATCCAGTTATCTAAGGACCTTCCACTAGGTACCACACCATAAATGTTCTACCTCCCAGTATCACCACCCTGGGGACCAAGCCTCCAATCACAACGAACCTTTGGAAGGACACAAACTATATCCAAACCACAGCAACGTACAATGGAATATTATTCAGCCTTTAAAAAGGAAATCTCGTCACCCGATACAATATAAATGAAGCCGATGACAGTAGCATAAACGAAATAAACCTGCTACCAAGAGGCAAATACTGTAGATTCCACTTATATGCACTCTCTAGAATGGTCAAACTCATGGCTGGGGTTGTAACTCAGTGGTAGAGTGCTTGCCTAGCCTTCATGAGGCCCTGGGTTCAATCCCAGAACCAGGAAAAATAAACTGAAGCAGTCAAACTCATAGCAACAGAGACCAGAATGGTGGTTGCCAGGAGCCAGAGGGGAGGGGACATGGGGAGTTTCAATTTAGCAAGATTAAAAACATCTAGAGATCTGTTGCATAACAATGTGAATATACTTAGCATCACTGAACTGTACACTTAAAAATGGTTAAGCTGGTAAGTTCTATGTTATGCATTTTTTACAATAATTTTTTAAGGAGTTAATGATTTTTCCATATTGGACTGCAGGGATGAACTAGAGGGTGTTTGAAGCCCTACCAGACCCTACTAAAAATCTGTCTGTAAGCACATGCTTAAGCATGCCATGTTCTTACTGTTTATGTTTTATAAGCGTCTCAAGAGGGTGCTTGCTGGGATGTAGCTCAGTGATAGAGCACTTGCTGAGCACGTCTGAGGTCCTGGGTTCAATCCCCAGTGTCATGAAAAAAAAAAGTCTTAAGAGGATTTTTTTTAAAAAAAGAAAGGATTATTTTGCAGTGACCACCTCTGATTTGCCTAATGTGCAAAGTTAAAATTTGGTTTCTTGAGTTTTCTTAAGGTCATCAAAAGTACACAGCATTCTCTCTTCTCTCTCCCCTCTCTCTCTTTGTCTCTTTGTCTTTCTCTTTCTGTGTGTGTGTGTGTGTGTGTGTGTGTGTGTGTGTGTGTGACCAGGAATTGAACCCAGGACTATCCCTGAGTCACATCCCCAGGACTATTTTCTTATTTTCCCTAGAACTTTTTGTATTTTATTTTGAGACAGGGTCTTGCTAAATTGCCCAGTCTGGCCTTGAACTTGGGCTATTCCTGTCTCTGCCTCACAAATAGCTGGGATTACAGGTAGGCACCATCACACCTGACTAGTATGCAGCATTTCTTAGAATTAAGAAAGTTTCCATTTTCTGAACCCAAACAAAAGACAACTATATCACTAATGCTTATCAAATGAAAAACAAAACAAAACAAAACAAAGAAAGTTTTTTCGTTGTTATTGTTTTTAGGTACTGGAGATTGAATCCAGGGGCATTTAACCACTGAGCCACATCCCCATCCCTTTTTTTTTGTTTTTATTTTGAGACAGGGCCTCCATAAATTGCTGAGGCTGGCCTCAAACTTGTGATCTTCCTGCCTCAGCCTCCAGAGTCACTGGAATTACAAGAGTGCCCCACTGCACCTGGCTTGAGAATGTTTATTTTCAATTTTTTTTTTTTTTTTTTTTTTTTTTTTTGCAGTGCTGGGGTTTGAACCCAGGGCCTTGTGCTTGCGAAGCAAGCACTCTACCAACTGAGCTATCTCCCCAGCCCTATTTTCAATCTTAAAGACACCATGAATTGTGCATCAAATGTATTTTCTGACCATAAAGAAATGATAAATGTCCCTGTGCAGCGGTGCACGCCTGTAATGCTAGCTAATCTGGAAGCCGAGGTAGGAGGATTCAAGTTCAAAGACAGACTGGGCAACTTAGCAAGACCCTGCCTCAATAAAGGGTTGGGAATGTAGTTCAGTGTTTGCCTAGCATGCACGAGGCTCTGGGTTCAATTTACAGTATAAGAAAGAAAAAAAGAAAGGGAAGAGAGGAAGGAAGGAAGGAAGAAGAGAAAGAGGAGAGAGAGAAAAGTAAGAAAAAGAAAAAAATGGTAAATACTGGAGGAATAGATACATTTAACTTGATTTAAACATGACATAATAGCTACGTATTATAGTACCCCATTAAGTATGCAGTTTTTATGTTTTTATGTATCCATTAAAATTTAAATTTTGGGGGCTGAAGAGATAGCTCAGTTGGTAGAGTGCTTGCCACTGGGTTTGATCCCCAGCACCAAAAAAAAAAAAAAAAAAAAAAAAAAAAAATTAAATTTTTAAAAACCCTCTCTTGATAAAGCATTTCTCTATTTGCCAGCCAGGAGGCTCAGAGTAAGACCCACAGCACGGCTGTAACAGCTCACCACAGTCCTGGCATTGTCTCTCACCTTTAAATGAAGTTTCTGAGCAAATATCCTCTTAGGAACATGGCCGGGTATGTAAATAAAATGCAAATGCAAACGAATAATGTGAACTGAGCACCTGGCAGACACGGTCTTATAAGGTCAAGATTTCTAAACATCATCAAATCCATTCCTTCCAAAGACAAAGCTCCAACGTGTAGGGAAACCCGTCTTGCAAAGCAGAAGGAAGCAGCAGAGCAGCAGAGGTGGACTCCCCAGCTAATACATTTCGTATCTCTTTGTAAACAGGAAGCACATAGTTCAGACAGCCAAGCAGCTGATGGGAGCAGGAGGAGGGGAAGGAGCCTGGAAGAAGTCATTATTCAGTGCAGCCCTGATAGAAGAAGCCAGTAACCTGGGCCGGGGATGTGGCTCAGTGGAAGAGCACTTTCTCGGTACCCACAAGGCCCTGGGTTCAATCCCAGCACCACAAAGAAAGAAAAGAAACCAGTAACCTTTCAAGCAAGAGGTAAAAGAAGTTAAAACTAGGCAGTGGGGAAACTCTTAAACACATGGATGCGTCATAAATCAAGGTGACACTAATGCCTCCTGTTAACTGTAATCTGCTTTGAGCTGTTTCTCCAGCCGTAGCAAGAGGAGCTCTGAGCCCTTCCCAGCTCCCTTCTAGTTTTCTTTCCTAAGAGCCTCATGGAATTAAATGAAATTGAGTAAGTGCAACATCAATCAGGGTTCTTGGTAGCAAGCCACAGAAACTGACTAAGCAAAAGCAAAATTCATTAGGAGAATAGAGGGGCTCCAAGAATGAAGAAGAGCCCTTGGAAAGCCAGCAGGACGCCGGTTGTACAACACCTGGGGCAGAGGTGGCTATTCTATAGAGCAGGAGTCAGCAGACTATGGTTCACCAGCCAATTCAGACCCAAGGTATGTTTTTGTAAATAAAGTTTTATTGACACTACTTTTTTCTAACATAGGTAGTTTTTCTTTTTTCTTTCTCCCCAGGGGACTGTTGAATTCAGGGGTGACTTACCACTGAACCACATCCCCAGTCCTTTTTTATTTTTATTTTATTTTTTTAATTCTGTAACAAGGTTGGGTGTAGTGGCACACACCTGTAATATCAGCAGGTCAGGAGACTGAGGCAGGAAGATTGTGAGTTCAAAGTCAGCCTCAGCAACTTAGTAAGGCTGTACGTAGTAAGACCCTGTCTCTAAACAAAATATAAGAAAAGGGCTGGGGATATGGCTGCAGTTAAGCGCCCCTGGGTTCAATCCTGGTACCAAAAAATAAAAAAATAAAAATTGTTACAAGTTTCACTAAGCTGCTAGTTGCTGAGTGTTGAGGCTGGTCTTGAACTTACGATCCTCCTACCTCAGCCTCCCAAGTCACTGGGATTATAGGCATACAATATCACACCCAGCCAATGTAAGTAGTTTATTCAATCAGTTCTGTATGCAGGTCAATAGCAGTTTCTAGAAAGTTCATCAGGGAGACCCAAGATGGCAGACTAGAGGGAGGTTGCATTCCTTGTTACTTCATAACTCGGGTTTCAAGCAGAGGATGTTTCTCTGTGAGGCAGTCTTTGTTGCTTATTGTTCCCTGCTGTTTACCCCTTTTGTCCACCCTGATCACCTGCAGTCAGCCAGCATATCAACTACTTTTTGAATGCAGATTGCTCACTGACTACCACCTATCATCTGCCATTTGCCACTTTGCCTGCCTCTTGTCTGCCCATCACCTGCCTTTCACCTACTCATCACCCACTGCCCAAAGTCCACCGGTAGCCTGCAGACTGACCGCAGACTGCTAGTGGGTTGCCATCTGCCTGCTGTTGCCTGGAAGTCCACTGTCACAGTACCCTCAGGTTTGGTTACACATTGCTGCCATCATTTTGAGACAACAGCCAGGACCTGCAGGACCCCCAGTCAGACTAACTGCCCCCCACCTCCAAGACCTCTCAACCAGACCGACAACACCCCGCCTCCAGGACCCCCAGCCAACCACACCCATGCCCCGAGCTGCAGCTCCCCATTTGCCAACACATTTGGAAGCCGATGCGGCCATCTTAAATTATCCTGGAAGCAGAAGCTGCCATCTTTAAGTGGGGCAAATACCATCCTGAGCTGCCTGTTGGAGACTGGAAGCTCATTGTCAGGCACCTCTCATGCATCAGGCTACTGAAGATTGGGAGGTTTGAATACTATATGACTGTTATAGTATAGGGTTTTTTTTTTTTTCTTCTTTTTGAAAAATTTTAAGTTTTTATTTCTTTATTTTTCTTGCTCTATTTTCCTTTTGTTTATCTGTTTCCTCAGAGTCTCTTTCTTCCTTTTTTCATGCTAACAACCAACTTATTTTGATCATACTTTCACACTTTCTACGATCTAGAACTTCTATATACACTTTTCTTATCCCATTAACAGTTACATCCTACACCCCTCCCCATCCTCTTTGTCCTCCATTAGAAACTGCAGACCTTATTGCAGTTATACCGTAGATAATAATTGAACTCATCCTTTCTGTTTATTATGACAATATTGTTAATGTCTTCATAGGGGTTATTTGGTTTAGGGCTGCATATTGTCTGTACTGGGTGCTGCTAATATTGATCTCCCCCTTAAAGAAGAGGTTTTAGAAACCTGTAGGGTCACTATAAGCCTATAGGGGGAAAACTGCAATACCCCAGATCTGCACTGCTAGAGGGGAAGATACGTGAACAACATGAAAAAAACAAGGGAAGAAAATGTGTCAAACAAACCTAGATTCTATATTAATAGAATCCAGTGACAGCATGGTAGAAGAAATGTCAGAAAAGGACTTCAGAATATACATAATTAAAATGATTTGTGAAGCAAAGGATGAGATAAAAGAGAAAATGCAGGCAATGAGTGATCACTCCAATAAGCAGTTGAAAGAGCAACTGCAGGAAGCAAAAGATCATTTCAACAGAGATAGAGATTCTCAAAAAAAAAAAAAAAAAAAAAATCAAACAGAAATCCTTGAAATGAAGGAAACAATAAACCAAATAAAAAAAACTCAATGGAAAGCATCACCAACAGACTAGATCACTTGGAAGACAGAACCTCAGACAACGAAGACAAAATATTTAATCTTGAAAATAGGAAGTTCATCAGTATACATGTTGTCTCTGTACGGTAACAGTGGAGTCAAGTTAAGATGGAGATCACATGTTCTGCGAAGTGTGAGATATTTACAGCAGTTTGCTGAACCCTGCCATAGATCAACCTGGACTGGAGTGTGAACGGCCCCCTTGAGCCATCCGTGCACTTACTTGCGGCCTCACCTGGAGAGACACTGGACAGATGAAACTGCAGGTAAGCCTCTGCCCCAGGGCAGGTCAGGTTCACGTGCTGCTTCAGTGATGCCCCCGGGGTCTCCTGCCCCTTTTCCCATGCTCTGTGTCTTTAGTGAGTCCACTGGCTGAGCTTAACCTTTAACCCTCGTGCCCACCCGAGGCTGTTCTATGAAGGAGGGTAAAGGTCTGGTCTCCCCAGCCTCACTAACTAAGTGGAACAAGCCAACGGGAATTGCCTCTCCATTAAGACTCCAAGGAGTTCCTTGAAGAGAACTGGGGTATTAATAGGAGGAAAGAGACTGGTTAGCCAAAAGTCTACACGAGTCCTTGGGAGGACTTCAGCTGCCACCATCACTGTGACATGACTCTTGCAGGCTGACGTGCAGGCTCATCTGTTCATTATTCCATCGTGTTATCCTGTAAGAGGTGCCGGCCACTTGCCACTGGGCTTCCGGGCAGCTCCATTTCTACCTGCACTCCTGCAACAGCGCCTCTTTGGCCTCCCTGCCTCCACCCTGGCTCACTGCAGTCTGCTGGCCACACTGCCGTCCACGTGTCCTTCCACTGTCTGCCTGTTGGCCTGTTGGCTTGGGACGTGATTCCTTAAACCCAAAATCAGATCATACCACAACTTCTGCTCACACTGTCCCGTGACTTCGTCTCTCACACAGCAGCGTAAAAGCCAAAATGGTGACCACAGTGTCCCTCTGCTGTGCTTCGGATCCCACCACCTGCAGTGCTTCCCGCCACTCACTCTGCTCCACCCATGCCAGCCTCCTACCTGTTCCTCCCTTTGATCCCGTCTCAAGCCCTTCCAGCTTGTTGTTCCCTCTGCCTAGGACTCTGCTCCCCAGGCGGCTGCGTGGCTCCAGCCCTCATGTCTTTCATCTCTATTCAGATGCCTTCTCAGCAGAGGACTCCCTCTACCCCTGGGGCGACCTCCATACCCTGCACCCTGTTTTTCTCCGCTCTTATCACATGCTGTGCACTTCTGATCACTGCTCATTCTGAGCCTCGTCTCGGAGAGTGGACCCCAAGAGGGCTGCAGGGCTCTTCACTGACGCTGTGCAGTCTGCCCGAGCCCAGAAGGTGCTGGGGATGAAGGTGAAATGAAAGAATCCAGACCAGCCGGCAGCACTGCTCTGTTCAGAGCAGGGGACTCCCTGGGGTCCCCAAACCCTTAAAGCTTGAAAATGGCCTTCTTCTGCCACGCTGGGAAAGTCGTTCTGGAACTCCCCCACCTCACACCTGATCTTGACACCTGCAGCGCTGGCCTTTTAAGCCTAGAAACGCCAGGAGAAGGGGAGAGACGCTAGTTCCAGGGGAGTAGACGCCTCCGCAGTGGCCGGACCCTGGATCCTGCTTTTCCTTTCTTCCCGGCTTTGGTCACTATCTGAAATGGAGCTCCAGCCACCCAGCCGCTTTCTGTCCCCAGGATAACACTGTGTCCACTCTGTCTTTCTCAACGCTTTTCCTTCTGCTCTTCCTTTGGGAATAGCACCACTGTCCCGCGCTCAGTCCCTGTGCCTTGGATGAGTTCATTCTCACCCCTGCTGCGGGAAGGTGCCCGAGGTCCCGGTCTCCACAGTCTGTCCACCCCTCCCCTGACCGCTGTGAACATGGCTGCAGAACCCTCTTTGGAGGAAAGACAATGGGGGCAGGGACCAAGGCACACCAGTGGCCTGCTGGGGGAATGGAGCATCTTCTACTGGGTTTAAGAGAGGATAAGGCATAAGCCTGGAGCTGCTGGAGCTTGGGAAGACTCTTCCTGTATAAAGTTCCCCAATAAAGAGACTCAGAGATTGGTCCTGAGATCATTCAGCCCCTGGATCCAGCTGTACCTGAAGCCAGAGGACTTTTCAGAGACATATTGCCTAAGCCAGTTTGTGCCACCCAGGGATCTTTACTTATTGATCTGCTCTTTCCTCTCGACTCATTGTTCATTCATTCATTCCTTCTAACTCCCTTCTGCCAGTGAGAGAGATGTGTCTTTAGGTCAGACATCAAATCCTGAAATAGGACACAAAAACACTTCCTGCTCAAAACCAAAACAATGAAATGAAGGGGAAAGTTTGGTTTTTTTGTCTCCATGCTTCCAAACATTTGAATGCTTGTCAAAGGAAGACAGGACTTTTAGCTTTTAATCTGGTAATTTTGAAAAGTTGTTAATGTCAAAGAGCTTGATTCTCATGTTCTCCTAAGAACTGTAAGGCTCCTTAGATTGTTACTGAAGTCTCGCAAGCACCCAGAAGAGACCCTGAGTACATTTGCTGAAATTTCACTTTTAGAACAAAGCCTGGGACTTGGCTTCCCATGAGCGCTCCAGCCTCATTTCTTCCCACCCACCCCCACATCCGCAATACAGTCACACAGGGTCCCTGGTAGTTATCTGAATGTTTCTTGTTCTTTCTCCTTTTGGGGGCCTTTGCAGAATAGTCTTGCTGATCAATTCACAACAGCTAAACTATGGAACCAACCTAGATGCCCTTCAACAGAAGAATGGATAAAGAAAATGTGGTACGTATACACAATAGAATATTACTCAGCCTTGAAGAAGAATGAAATTATGGCATTTGCAGGTAAATGGATGGAACTAGAGAATATCCTGCTAAGTGTAATAAGTCAATCCCCAAAAAACAAAGGCTGAATGTTTTCTCTGATAAGTGGATGATGATCCATAATGGGGGTGGTTAGGGAAGAATGAAGGAAGTTTGGATTATGCAGAGTGAAGTAAGGGGATGGGAAGGACAATAGAATGAGACAGACATTATTACCCTATATACATGTATGCTTACCCTACTGGTGTGACTCAGCAGCATGTTCAGCCAGAGGAAGGAGAAGTTATGCTCCATTTGTGTACGTTGTGCCTAAATGCATTCTACTGTCATGTATAACCAATTAGAACAAATAAAAAAAATTTTTTTAAATAATCTCGCTGACTATAATCACCACATTATTTATAAAGCACTAAGTTCCAGGCCATGTGCTGTGAGTGTCACCTGCCCCATCTGGGAGCTCACAGTAGCCCTAGCAAAGGCAGGAGGGTGGACACACACTCCCCAGTTCAAATTCAGCCTCAGTCCTTTGCCAGCTGTGTTACCCTGGGCTTCGCCTCGCATCGCCTCAAGTTCCATCTGTGGAATGGGGATAACGATGCCCGCAGAGCAGGGGCCGCGGGGGCGGGGAGACGGGAGGGCGAGGGCGAGGGCGAGAGCAGAGAGGGGACAGACGTCTGATCCGCCCGCCATCAGGATCCCCTCTGCCTTTTCTGGGTTTGGAGTTTCTTTACAGTTCTCTAAGTTCTAGAAAACCAAGAGGAAGGTGACCGTTCGTCCCAGTATGAATGAGAACTGTAGGTGGTAAAAGCAACGGATTTTGTTCCAAGGATATTGACCAATGTCTCGTCCACAGACCAGTCGTGCCAGGGCGGTGGGGTAGGTTGCAGACAAGCCAAAGGAAGTACCCAGTGACAGGGTGGGAGACATGCGATTTATGGGGGAAAGTTTACAAGCGATCAGAGGCTGTCCCAGGAGGAGTTCACCTCTGCCTCTCCCGGTGCTTTAGCCAAGCAGGGTCTCCCCTACTTCAGTGCCTTGTCCAGGGGAGCCCAGCGGGACCGGTGACACGTAACATTTCCACTGTACCCTCTGATCTGTGACCAGCCCCTCTAGAGAGGGGTTTTAAGTCTCACACTACAGAAGCAGTGACATTAGCTCGCTTATTTGCTTGTCTGACCAGAATCGCAAGAGTAAAACTGTCCCATGCAAGAAAGCAGCTTTCTGCATGTGGACAACACTGACTCGCCCTGGTTCCAGTGTGCATGAAGAGAAAGCCATTTATGAAGGCATCAAAAGGACCCCAGCGGGCTGGGGTCGTGGCTCAGTGGTAGAGCGCTTGCCTAGCACGTGTGAGGCACTGGGTCCGATTCTCAGCACCACATAAAAAAAATAAATAAAGATATTGTGTCCATCTACAACTATATTATTTTTAAAAAGAATCCCACAAATAACTATAATGCACTAAAATTGTCTTTAAGATTTCCCAGAGGTGGACTGCGACTGTAGCTCAGTGGTAGAGCACTTGCCTAGCATGTGTGAGGCACAGGGTTCGTTCCTCAGCAACACGTAGAAAACTAAATAAACAAAATAAAGGTATTAAAAAAAAAGATTTGAATTCTAAAAAAAAAAAGATTTCCCAGAGGACAATTTTTTTCTTCCTTTTTATAAAAAGAGATGCCAGAAATAATTAGGTTTGGATGGGAAGAGTTGTCAAGGCAGAGGAGATGCTCAGCCATCTCTGGGTGAAATTCTCATAGGCAAAATGTTACTCACATAAATATTTATAAATCATGTGCTTTATGGGAAGTCCCCAATACAATGTCGCTGCTGCCCACAATATGTTTTTCCCTCCAAGGAAAACACTCTCAAGCTAGTCCTCCTGTGAACTACAGCCCCAAGGGAATAGATTTCCTAGTTTTAGTCCTTTGCTTGATGGGATTGGCAACAACAGTAGAGTGTTCTCAGCCATGAGTTCAATTCTTTAGAAGGTCCGCTGGGTGGGCTGCGGACGTGGCTCAGTGGTAGAGCTCTTGCCTAGCATGCATAACCGCCTGGGTTCTATCCAGAGCACCTCAAACATTAGCAGAAAATAGACTGTTTACTGGGCCCATCTTCCCTCTATATTTAGTATTGCATTACTGGTTATCGAACACAGGGACGCTCTACCACTGAGTTACGCCCTCAGTCCTTTTTTTGGAGACAGGGTCTCTATGTTGTCAAGGCTGACCTCAAACTGGCCCCTGCCTCCCCAGTTGATGGGATTAAAGATCTGTTCCACGGTGCTCAGCTCCTCTTCTAATCTGAACCTAGTACAGGCAAGGGCAATGGGTCTTAGGTGGGACACACATCAGACTTAATAGAAGAGAGATCCGTGGACATCTTCAAGATGTCTAGATCCTCCTCCAGACTTACTGAATATTTTTATTTGGTATTTTTGTTAAAAAAAAAAAATATGAGTGTTGTGTGTCTATTTCAAGATTTTTTCCTCTGCACAAATTTTGATCATTCATTTTTTTGAAATAGATGTAACATGTACCTTTTTTGGCAGATAGACTTAATCATCATCTTTAGAGATATTTTATCTAAATTATATTCTTCGGGGAATGATTTTACTATTTTTGTTTTGCATGCCACACAATCAGCCAGATTTCCTTATCAGTTCCACGATTCCTGTTATGAACCTTCTTTACACTTTTCACATTTTAAAGAAACCAATAATAAATTAAGCACAAAATCAGGCTTGGTGGCCTGTAGCCCTACCTACTCCTGAGGCTGAGACAGGAAGACTGCTTGAACCCACAAGTTTGAGGCCAACGTAGGCAACATAGCAAGACCGTGTCTCAAATAAAGAAACAAATAAATAAAAAACCACATCCATATTGAGCCTCTGACACTACGTTGTTTCTGAGGCTTGCTACTATAAGCCACAGGTCAGTTGGCATTAGCAACCACGAATATAGATGTCAAAGCTGCCAGGGAAAGGACTCTACCAGATACTTCAAATGACTGACATTTCCACGCTGAGCTGACGTCTTTAGACGACTTTCAGACGGTACCAGTGGAGTGAGTTGGGATTGCCAGGACTCTTCTAGGCTAGAGGCAGATGTTTCATGAGTTTCTAACTCAAAGCCAGAGGGCTGAGAATTAATTACATAGGACTGAATGAACTCATGAGGGAAATTTTATTGTAGCTATTTGTTTGGAATACTGTTGAGTTGTTTTAATGTTCTGTTTTCCAGATTTATAAGGAAGTCCTTTGTCTCTCAAGCCATCTGTGATCCATAGCAATTTCATAGACTCTGCTTTTGTAAACTGAAATAAACCATTTTAAAAGAATATCTGATTCTCACAGATTTCTCAGAACCCTGAAAGTCTTATAAAATTTTTTTTTTTTTTGGTACCAAGAATTGAACCCAAGGACACTACTCAACCATGAGGCACTTCCCCAGTACAAACCCACCCACTTTAAACATTTCTTTTTTTTTTTTTTTTTTTTTTTTTTTTTGGTACCAGGGATTTAATCTAGAGGCACTTAATTACTGAGCCACATTCCCAACCCTTTTTGTATTTTATTTAGAGACAGGCTCTCACTAAGTTGCTGTGACTGGCTTTGAACTGGTGCTCCTATGCCTCAGCCTCCCGAGTCACTGGGATTACAGGTATGTGCCACCATGCCCAGCTTTATTTATTTTTTTAAATCTTGAGACAGGGTCTTACTAAGTTGCTTAGAGCCTAAATTGCCCAGGCTGGCCTTGAACTTGTGATCCTCCTGCCCCAGCCTCCTGATTACAGGCATATGCCACCACATCTGGCTCTTTTTAATTTTTATGACAATAGTTATTTGTACGGGTTCCCTAAGACTATATATTCCTTACCAGGAGGGATAGATCATAGCCAAGTTCACACCTGGAGTGTGATGTGTTTGAGAGAGAAGATCATTAAATCAGGTGTGATGAGACATTTTAAGGAATAAAGTTGGTATTACAGCACCAATGCCAACAAACATCTGCAGGAAAACTGGTATAGGACCTACCTGGCTTATGGGTGCTAAGGAAGGTGATTTCCTGGCTGGACAGGAGCATTAGGATTTCGGGGTGACTTCAGAAAGAGAGGAAAGTGCTCAAATTTCTACAACAGGTGAAAGAATTCTGGTGGGAAAATTTTCTCGAGCTGGGTTTCTTAACCCTGGAATAACAAACAGTAGAGGATTTAGAAATTCCAATGGGAGATTCCATGTGAAAACTTTCAAGCAAAAGTTAATTTTGTAATTATTTTAAACTGTCTGGCAGGACTGAGATGGGGCTCAGTGGTAGAGCACGTGCCTAGCTTGCACAAGGCCCTGGGTTCAATCCCCAGCACTGCAAAACCAAACAGATGGAAGAGCTGTATTTCTCCATGTCTGGGGGTATCTCCGTGGTAGAGCACGTGCAGGGTCCCAGCACCAAAAAATAAAAAACACAGAAAAAAAAACTACGTGGTTCTAAATTTTGTGAAGCAAATTTAGGAGACCTGTATGACAAATTAACATTCTTGCTGGGTGTATGTAAACAGTCAACCTGAATTGAATGAAACCAGCTTCATTTTGTGTAACCTCAGCTACTTGGGAGGCTGAGGTAGGAGGATCAAAAGTTCAAGGTCAGCCTGGGCAGTTTAATGAGACCCTTTCTTATAATGAAAAACAAAGGTTTGGGGATGTGGCTCAGTGGTGGAGAGACCGTGGTTAGATCCCCAGTACTGAAAAAAAAAAAAAAAAAAAAAAAAGAACAACCTTTAGATGCTCATGACCATGGGTTGGGGGGAACTCAAGGACAAATTTTAAAGATCTGGAAGTTTAGTGGCTGTCCTGAACTCAACTGACATCCTCTGCCATTCATGGTCTTGGAGCTACTTACCAGTCCTGTAAGTTGTAGAAAACTGACAAAGAATTCTTATTCTCAGAAATGCACATTGTGTCCAGTTGGAGGCGATTCACCGTTGCCTGTGATATGTGATACTGACTGACTTCGGCAGGAGAGCACCTATTTGCAAGTTTCTTTCTTTCTCCCTTATCTTACTATAATTGTGGGGTGTTTTGATTCCCCTTGACCTAGTCATAACATCTCACCGGTTCCCCCATTCCTTAGTGGACTTCACAAAGCCTTTGACATGACTTCATTTAACAAACATCAGAGTCCTAATTCTATCTTCTTTGAAGATGACCCCTTGAATTAAGGGGTATGATGCTTAGATCAGAGCCTGACACCTGGTATGGGCTCAATAAATCTTGGCTTTTGTAAGTAAAGAATGAATATCATGGTGCCCATTTTACAGGTGAGGAAGCTGAGGTGCAGAGAAGATAAGCAAAGTAGTTTCAGGGGCACCCAGCTTGCCAGAGATGGAGCAGCAAGGAATGAAGTCGAGACTGTCTTCAAAGCTCCTGTTTTCTTGTCCCCATCCCTCTCCTACCCACAGTCCTCTCTGGCTGCACTCTAATTCCTAGTCATTCTTTTGGTTTCATACTTGGAGTCCTTCTGGACTCTTCTCCGCTGGGTTAGAGCCCCAGCCTTTGAGTCTTTCCCTATCAAGTTCACATGGTGAACATGTGGCAACTGTCAATTTCTGCATCTAAACCTTGAGACCCCCCATCATCAGAGATGGAGATGGGCTTGGGTGGCCCCGCAGAGAGCCCACCGTGAGGCAAGCAGGGAGCACTAGGCCAGAGAGCGGCCTGCACTAGGTGCCACGTTTCCTCCCGGAATGGGCAGAGGAAGCTTTACAGAGTGACTCCAAGGCTCTGCTCCCCTGTCCTCTGATGGCCGACATCCCTGGGCTCCCAGCAGCCCTAGGGAGTAGCGAGCCTCCTCAAGAGGATGCCCAGAGCCACTAATCTCCCATGACTTGACTTTCTATGTTGCTTTGGTTTTTTTCCAAATCAAATTCCAGAAATCCAGGTTTAAAAATAACCGAGAAATGCAATCTTCTCCACCAAGCTGCTTGGCAAAAACACACCCTCAACAAAGACCAGGATGCGGTCTCTCTTCACACTTACTCATTTTCAGCAGCCAACTCAGCTCTCTTTGGGGTGGGGACCGAAGGGGAGGCAGGACTCCTGGGGGCCGAGGACACATGGGCACAGGAGCTGGGCCCAGGCTGGACCGGCCGGAGGGCGGCCTGGCTCTGCAGCACACGCCCCAGTGGGAAGACAGCTGCAGGGACTGCTGGGAGGACGGCCCTCCTTGGAGTCCTGGCTTGCTGGTCCCAGCCCTGGATCGGGCAGGAGATCAAAGCAGCCCTGGAAAACGGTCTCCATTAGTAATCCAGAACTCACTCTCCTTCCCCGGGGAGACGTCGGCCGCTCTCCAGCCTGCCTTTCCCCACCATTACGGGGAACTGATGGGGCATAACAGGGAGCAGCCCCCCCGCCCCCCGCTTTTCTACATGGTCTATTTTTTAACCTATCATTTATTTTTAATGCCCATTTTGAGGGTTAGAAAAATGTGTGATGGAAGAGAGGAAATTCAGGACCAGAGAAGGCCTGGAAAACTGTCCAATTTCATATTTCCTCCTCCTTTGAATCAGCATTGAACCCCTCAATGGGGTTTTCCTGCATATGCTTGTATAACTCCCTTTTAAAACAATTTTTGCTGTTTTTTCCTTTCCCTGCCCCTGGGCTAAGTTATTCCAACGGACTACTTTCCACCTCAAAGGAAAGTAGTGGACAGGAAAAAGTGGTCGTGTGGTCTGTTGGCTGCAGCTCCCAGGGGAGCCAGGAGGCCTCAGTTCTATTCTGAGCCTTTTGAGAGCAGGATGGGGAGAGAACACGAGCCCTGCCCTTTTACGGGAGTTCCAGAGACCCCATGCCAACAGGAGGAAGTTACCTACTTCAGATCAAAGGGGACTAGGAACTCACATTTATGAAACACCTGCAAAGTGCCAGCTCACTGAGTCCTCAAAACTTCATGAGGTACGTTTGCGACTTTTGTATTAGAGAGGAGAAAACTCGGCTCAGAGAGGTGCAATGACTTGTTCTAGGTGGCACAGCTTGTGGGTGGCAGAGCTGGGAACAGAGCTGGGTTCTTGCTTTTGGGTCAGAGCCATTTCTCTATGACACGCAGTCTCCCAACCATGCTTTATGTATTGACTTAATTTACGGAGCACCTAACTGGGCTACCTCCCATTCTAGAAACGCAGCAGAGAGCAAAATAAAGATTCCTTTCTTTATGGAGCTTATATTCAAGTTGGAGGTGGATGAAAGGAGGGAGAAAAAAATAAACATCATAATTAAGTATATTATATAACATTCTAAAATGCTCTATACGCTAAGGACAGATGAAAAGTTAGTGTAGGGTAAGGGGATCTGCAGGGCTGGAAATAGCAGTTATATGTTTAAATTGGGTAATCAGGTTAGGCCTCATGGGGGAGGTGACCTCTGTCTGAAGACTTCAAAGAGATGTGAGAGTCAGGGATGCTGACATTGGAGGGAAGATTAATGTCTAAAGAAGCCGTTAAATCAGTGCAAAGGCCCCAAGGTAGAAGCTTGCCTGGCAAGCTCGAGGAGTACAAGGAGGCGATATGCCTGTAGCAGGGTGAGCAAGGAGTCTGCACATAGAAAAGGGACACTTGGCTGGGCACAGTGGCACACACCTGTAATCCCAGCAGCTCGGGAGGCTGAGGCAGGAGGATTACAAATTCAAAGCCAGCCTCAGTAACTCAGTGAGGCCATATGCAAGTTGGCCTGTCTCAAAACAGAAAAAAATAAAAAGGGTCGGGGATGTAGCTTGGCGGTAAAGCATCCATGGGTTCAGTCCCCTGTAATTCCCCCTCAAAAAAAAAAAAAAAAAAAAAATGGAGAAAAGGGATATTCCGCCTGCCATGTGGAGAATAAGCTTGGGGGGAGGAACGGGAGGGTCTTGCAGTTGCCAGGTGATGGGTGATGGTGGCTGAGAGCAGGGCGGGAGCAGTGGTCTGATTTGAGTTTATTCTAAATGCAAAGGATAGGCTTTCCTGATGGATTGGCGCCGGGTGAGGGCAGCTGGAAGGACGGCTTTGGGTGGGGCAGGTCTGGGGTGCAGGAAGGCTCAGGAATGTGTTCTAGGGCATGGTGATTTTGAGATGAACTAGTTCTCCCCATACAGGGCCAAGTACTTGACATCCAGAAACATGGCTGAAGAGGCCCACTCCTGCTGGAGCGGCTCCCACAACCGGCCAGTTCCAGGGCTCTCTCTGCACCGCCCTCCCCGCTGTGAACTTGGACAGGGAAAAGTTACATTGATAAATTTACTGACTTCTGACTGCAATTGAGCATGGCCTTCAGTGGTGAATGCAGGCAACCAAACCCAGTGGACTTAGCAGGACCAGCTACTGTCACCCACAGGAACCTCTAATAGTTCAAGTCACATGACAATTACTGTAGGTCGTCCCCAAATGTCTTACCCTCTTCCTTTCTTTGAATTCACTGTAGTTAATGAACCTGCTGCTAGGTCTTATTATTGAATGCATGATAAGGGCACGTGGTACTATGTCATACATTTGAATTAAAAAATTTTTTGGTAATGATATTTTACTGTCTTTAGCTTTCCTTCTAAGATTGTTTTCCTGAGGAAGACTTCATCAGCTTCCCAGATTTCTAAAAAGTCACATACAAGTGAGTCAAGACCCCTGATCTAAGCTAAATATCCATAATATGATGGAGGATAAAAGTCACTAAAATGTCTTGATCCATGCCAGCAACTTTATATGCATTGCTTCATTTACTCCTTAAAATTGCAAGATGGATACTGTTACTATTCCCAAGTTTCAATTAAGGAAATTGAGACTCCCAGGGGTGAAGTTCACCCAGCCAGTGAGTGGAAAACCAGGTGTTCAAACTCAGTCTCTGTTATCTCACCAAATCAAACTGGATCATATGTCGCAGCCTGAAAGCCGGCCATCAGCTTTGCCCCTCTGCATTGGCACAGTATCATAGCCAGGTGACTCTGGCCACTTGGTATTAGTAAAGAAGCCAGAGGCTGGAACTAGATCCTTGGGATGCAAATCGTTAGGCCAATTGCTTTATCTCTCTGTGCCTTTGTTTCCTTGTCTGTAACACAGGCATGGTGGGGATAAGAACAAGAATATTGCCAGCACAGATATAGCCGGTGAGTAGCCGGTGTACAATGCCTGGAACAGTGCCCGGAACATAGAAGGCGTAGGCTTTACAGGGTTTATTTATTTATTTTCTTTTTTTTTTTTTTTTAGTTGAAGATGGACATTATTTTATTTATTTTATGTGGTGCCGAGGGGCGAACCCAGTGCCCCACATGTGGTTCATCACCGTCCGGTGCCTGATGACCTCCAGCAAAAGCCTCCCCATTCCAAAGTCCGAAATGCTCCAACACCTGCCCATCGGTCTACTCTTCCCACCTTCCCTTCCAGCTCCCTAACAGCGCACCATGATTGCGCCAGAGGCTACTGGAACTCCCACACCCCCGGCAACAGACAGGATCCTCCTTGCCAGCCAATTGGCAAGTGACCCAGCTTTAAAATTTGATTTCAGTTTGTTTCCCAAGATCACTTCGGGTGATCTTTTTTGAGGAATTCTCAAGATTCCAGTACCTCTAGGTGGGTGACTTCCATATTAGTAAATCGAGTCCTCTTAGGAATGCCAGTGACCTTTTTTTTTTTTTTAAAAAAAAGACTTTATCCTTTTCTTAGAGCAGTATGTTTCACAGCAAAATTGAGAGGAAGTCCCATGTATAATCCCTGGTCTTCCATGTGTATGGCCTCCGCCATTATCATCCCCTACCAGCGTCCTAGACTTGCTGCAGCCGTGAATCTCCTGACTCATCTATCACCCAGAGTTCCAAGTTTATGTTAGGATTCACTCTTTAAAAAAAAATTTTTCTTTTTTAGTTGTAGATGGACACAATACCTTTATTTTGTTATTTAGTTTTTTTTTATGTGGTGCTGGGGATCAAACCAGTGCCTCACATGTGCTAGTGGCCCACGCCTGTAATCCCAGCGGCTCTGGAGGCTGAGGCAGGAGGATCACGTGTTCAAAGCCAGCCTCAGCAATTTAGTGAGGCCCTAAACAACTTAGCGAAATCCTGGCAGTAAATAAAATATAAAAAGGGCTGGGGAAGTGGCTCAGTGGTTAAGCACCCCTGGGATCAGTCCCCAGGACCAAAAAAAATCTGAAGCAAGAACATCAAATGAGCACTTCACAGTTTACAAAGGCTCAGAACTCAGACTCTCATGGCAGGGAGCTTCACTTTTTATTTTTTGTCCTAGAGACTGAACCAGGGATGTTTCTCCACTGAGCCACATCCTTAGTCCATTTTTCTCTTTATTTTGAGACAGGCGCTCACTAAGTGGCCCAGGTTGGCCTTGAACTTGCGATTCTCCTGACTCAGCCTCTGGGATTACAGGTGTGGGTCATCACCCCCATCCTTACTTGGCTTTTCAGGTGGGCAATGGAAGAGGCTGCTCATCTATCACCATCCCTTCAAGTGACCTGAGCAGCATTTTCAAGAAGTGCAGGGGTGAGATTTAAAGTCACCACAAGCATCCCCGATCTGTCTCTGGAGTCCTTCCAGACCACCTCCTTGTTTTTCCACCCTGCTACTCCTTGTTCATAAATTTCTTGGTTCTCAGCTCTCTTTGTTTTGGCTTTGTACCACGGTCTCTCTCCTCCACCCATCTCTTTGCTGGATGGTCTGCTGGGCTTGACTCATTCCTCTGGCTTTCAGCAACCACACGGATCCAAGTCATTGCTTTCGGTCTTTGTCCTTTGATCCCCCACACTGCTCCCGAAGGGGAAAAGTAGTCCATCTGTGGGATCCACCAGCTGTGTCCCATCTCTCACCAGGACCATGAGGGTCACCACGGTGGTCGGCCAGTTTTGAGATGGTAGAATAAAAGTGCTTTTGCCTCCATTTTTAAAAATCACCCCCAAAATGCTGGGGATGTAATTCAGAGTGCTTGCCTAGCATGTGTGAGGTCCTGGGTTCAATCCCCAGCATTAGAGAAAAAAGAAAAAAACACCCCAAAACAAGTAGTACAAGAAATGAAAACAGAAGTACTATGTTTGCAGTGCAAGGTGACACATGCCTGGAATTCCAGCTACTCAGGAGGCTGAGGCAGGAGGATGGTAAGTTCAAGGCCAGCCTTAGCAGCTTAGTGAGATCCTGTCTTGAAATAAAATAAAAAGGGCTGGGGATGTAGCCCAGTGGTAGAGCACATGACTAGTGTATGTGAGGTCCTGGGTTCCAGCCCAGAAACACACACACTCCCACACAAAAAGCAGGGTGGGACTGTAGGAAACCGTAGATAACAGTAGCCCCTTCTGGAAGCGGAGGATGCAGGGCAAAGACACCCAGCTGGTTCTGATGTGGCAGCCATTAGGGTAGTCTCCGAGAAACCTCAGATTAGACTTTAAAGACCAAGGATCCATTTTATGTTTCTTTGAGTTTTTCTTCCCTCCTCCTTCCCCTCCTCCTCCCTTTCCATCTTTTTATTCTTTTCATATTTAACAACATTTTTTCTTTTTCTTTTAATATTTTTTAGTTGTAGATGATCACAGTGCCTTTATTTTATTTATTTTTATGTGGTGTGAGGATCGAACCCAGTGCCTCACACATGCTAGGCAAGTGCTGAGCCACAACCCCAGCTCCATACTTAACAAATTTTATGTGTTTCCCTATCCCCAGAGCTTAGCATAGGACTTGGCCAAATCAAGTCCTCCTTAAGTGTTTGTTGAATGAATAACATTGTTTTATCAATATCGTATATCAGTTACCAGCACATGAAGACATTTTTTTATAGAGAGAACTGTTAAAAATGTTTACTACATTGCTAAGTGGAAATTCCATTCCTTCTAATAGAGAGAGGGCCCTTCTAAACCCATAGCCTGAGGAAGAGAATTCTTAGCAATACCTTGGCCCTGATATTTAACATTTTGTTTCTTTGAATATTAATATATTTTTATATATACATACATGTGTATATGTACATATATATTTTTTTGGGGGTGGTACTGGGGATGGAACCCAGGGCCTCACGCATGATAGGCAAGGGCTATACAACTGAGCTACACCCCCAGTCCAAGCTATATTTTTAAATTCACAAAATCTGCTCTTTCATTAGCTCAGTTTTAGTCTTTCATTATTTTAACGTGAACTTGGTTCCCATGGAGGTCAGGACTTGATAATTACATTCAGCCTTTTGCAATTATTGGTAAGGAACCAGGTAACAGCACTGACATTTAATATTTAATTGTTTTTGATCAGCATTAATTAGTCACAGATGCACACCAGATTCCCACTTAATTAAATACTCTTGGGAACATATTGTGGGTTCAGGGATTCTAACCACATCAAAAAGCAAACGTTCAACTTTAAAAGTTGGGCCCTGGAGACTCAGGCATGCATGGAGAGGAAATTCCAGATGTCTAGCATTCCCCCTTTCCCCAGAAACAAAACTCCTACTTCTAGGTCCCTGCGATCTAAAAGCTTAGAGTCCCTTCTGGGAACTTGCAGGCTGCAGTCATCTGCTCACTCCTGAATCACTGGTTTTGCCTCTCATTCAATCACTCTCCTCACGTGCAAACATGACTAACTTCTCCCACCCCAAAAAACTCGCTACTGGCCCCACCTTGTCTCAAGCTAGCGCCCCTTCTCTTTGTCCCTCTTTTGGAGAAAAACTCAAAAAGTGTGTGCACTTGCTGTCGCCAATTCCTCTCATCCTAGCCTCACTCAAACCCGCTGTCTTCAGGCTTTGACTTCAACCACTTCACAGAAACCATCCTTGTCAAAGTCACCAACATTACTGACTTGATGCTGAATTCAGCGGTCAATTTTCCATGCTCATTTATTTGACTCCATTAATTATGTTTTTTTCTTGGAATGCTTTCTTCATTTGGTTTTATTCCATGAAACCATCTTTGCTTGGTTTTCCTCCCAGATAAGGTCATTCCTTCAGATTCTCCTTTGCCGACTCATCCTCATCTCCCTGTCTGTAAAAGTTAGACTGTCACAAAGCTGGTCCTTGGTTTTCTTCTCTTCCTCTATGTTCATTCTTTGGGGGATTTTTTTTCTTTTTCTTTTTTCTTTTTTTGGTGCTATGGATTGAACTCAGGGACACTCAACCACTGGGCCACATCCCCAGTCCTATTTTGTATTTTATTTAGAGACAGGGTCTCACTGAGTTGCTTAGTGTTTTGCTTTTGCAAGAAGCTGCCTTTGAACTTGAGATCCTCCTGCTTCAGCCTCCTGGGCCTCTGAGATTATAGGTCCGTGCCTCTGTGCTCAGCTCTAGGGGATCTTATGCAATTGGCCCTCTGTATCTATGGATTATGCATCTGTGGATTCCACCAACCCCAAATAGAAAAGATTAAAAAAAAAAAAATTGATGCCTGAATTGAACACATAGACTTCATTCCTTGTCGTGATTCCCTAACCAATACGGTCTAACCATTATTCACGCAGTATTTACGTTGTATTAGGTATTATAAATAAAAAGGATTCAAAGGAGACAGGAGCCCCGTGCAGGGCCATATGTAAATGCTGCAGCATTTTGTATAAGGAACATGAACGTCTGTGGCCTTGGTACCTGAGGGAGCTCCTAGAACTCGTCGCCGTGGGTACCAGGGATGACCGTGTATGCTTTTCACTCCCCATGTTTATCTCCAACACTGACCTCTTCTCTGCTCACCCTGCATTGCCACTTGAATGTTGACTTGTCCTGGGTTCCTTAGAAGTCAGCCCGAGGAGCAAAGCTTGCACCCTTGCACTCTGTTGGAGAAGAGGGAGGGCAGAGGGAACAAGGCAGAGAGTGAGGGAAAGCCAACGTGACACTGACATGCTCACTGTGGCCACGTTCACAGGAAAGCAGCTGCTTGCTTGGTCTCCAGGAGCATCTCCAGAGAAGCCTGGCAGAACCACAGTGCCTTGGCTGGGCCTCTCAGGAGAGAAGAGGTACTTTCTGAGGCACAGAAGGAAATGGAATGTAGCCATCGACTCCTCATTTCTTGTCCTTCAGTGATACAAGTTTACCTGTGCATGTCGGAGTTGCCAGCTCCCCCTGCCTTTAATCTGGGCTCAGGAGGGGGTGGAACCATTGCCTCCATGGTGTCCAAGGGTCCTTTGGGTCTGGCACCCGGAATTTGTGCGGCTCCCGTGACAGCACACTTTGTTAGGGTGAGCGGGAGCCTGGCCCTCACTGTCAGAAATCCTGAGAATTCCTACGGCCTCAGCAGAGGTGAGTGGCCCTGGTAGCCAGGGCCTTTCTTTGAGTCAGTAGTCAACGCAGGTTGGCGGAGGAAGAGGGGACTGAGGAAATAAGGGGTAGTGCAGACACTGGGTCTAATCAGCATCTCCAAACTTAGCCTAGCCAAAATGGAGTTCCTGATTCACCCCCAGCCTGAACACTATCTCCCGCTTTCTCAGCGTCAATTCCCTTTCCATTTGTCCATAGTGAAAACTTAGAACCATACTATCCTCTCTCTCTCTCTCCTTGAAACACCCTACAACCAACTATCAGCAAATCCCACCAGCTCTGTCTTCAAAGCACAGTCGTGCTCGGTATCCATGGGGGATTTGTACCAGGAAATTTGTACAGAAATTTGTACAGAAATGCAGGGATGCCCAAGTCTCTTACCAAGCTGGTACAGTATGTGCATACAACCTAAGCAATTCCTTCTGTGTGCTTTATATCATCTCTGGATTACCTGTAATATCTAGTGCAATCAAATGCTTTTAAAAGACTTATACTGTGTTTTTAAGGGGATGAGAAGGGAAAAAATGCAATTCTTTTCCCATATATTTTCTTTTTTTAAGCATTCTTTTTTTTTTTTTTAACTTTATTTATTTATACATGGTGCTGAGAATCGAACCAGTGACTCACATGTGCTAGGCAAGCACTCTACCACTGAGTCACAACCCCAGTCCCATCTTTTCCCATATATATATATATATATATTTTTTTTTTTTTTTTCAGTACTGAGGATTGAACTCAGGGGCACTTGACCACTGAGTCATATTCCCAGCCCTATTTTGTATTTTATTTAGAGACAGGGTCTCACTGAGTTGCTTAGAGCCTTGCTGTAGCTGAGGCTGGCTTTGAACTCGAGATCCTCCTGCCTCAGCCTCCCAAGCTGCTGGATTACAGGCGTGTGCCACTGCACCCGGTCCATGTATTTTCAATCCATGGCTGGTTGAATGTGCAGGTGCAGAACCCATAAATACAGAGGGCTGACTGTGTGTCTAGAATTCAGCCTCTTCTCACCACCTTTGGAGGACCGCGTAGCCTTCTCCTTGGCTCTCTGTGCTGGCCCTTGTCCCAAGCATTCTGTTCTCAGTGCCATGGTCAGAGTGGTCTTTGTGAAACAGGAGATGGTATCTCTTCTCCCCTCCAAGCCCTCTAAAACCTCCCTATCTCATTCACAATAACACCAAAGTCTTTGCCAGGGCCTGGAAGGCCTTATGTTGTATGTCTCCACCATCTTTCTGGTCTCCTTTCCTGCTTCTGCACTCTGGTCTGGGCCCTCAAGGGCCCACCAATCTGCATCTGCACCTCTCTGGGCCTGCCAGGCTCCCTGGGATAGTCTGTATGGTTTGCTTCTGGTCCTCCCAATCCCTCAACCTCTATGCTCCACTATTTCCACAGAGGAAGACGGGACCAAAAGATGGGAAAGTTTAAAAAAAAAAAAAATCTAGGAAGGATTTTTTTCTAGAGCTTGTAGGAAAGTCAAAGCAATTGCAGGAATAGTTGGACCAAGAAGGAGACCTTTGGTATGGGAGAGTGACAAAGTTGAAGGAAGGGTGGAACCATTCTCAAAAGACCATGAATCCTAACCGAGGGGCGAGATGTGCATTCTAGAGGCGAGGGCATCCAACCACGAAAGTTAGTTGGTTCAAATTTCCATTGAAAATGTCTTTCCACCAGAACCTCTGAATGAATGTTTGTTCTGGCAATCTAAACGTGTCCATGAAGGAAGTAAGAGAAACCGACATTGAAAAGGGAACAACAAAGCTTGGAAAAATGTGTGTCTCTGGAAGGACTCTCAGGCCTTTACAGGAGGTTGATGGGAGAAGTGGTTTCCTGGAGCTCCTGCATCTCAAGATATGGGCAATGGGGTTCAAAGTCAACCCAGCAGGAAGTGCAGAGGAAAGTCAGTGGGGGCTTTTGGAGCCCTAGAGTCAGTCCCAGCTGGCTTAACCTTGGGAACTCGGAATAACCAATGTCAAGGTCAAGGAGGTCGGTGAATATGGGTGTCACTGCCCTCTGCTGGAGGGATTGGCATCCTCCCCAAGACCTGTATTTGACTCCAGGCCAATAGGTCTTAACCTTTGAATGGATCCTGGTTTCCTTTGAAAGAATCTGAAGAAAGCGATGGAAGCCAAGAAAACAAAACAAAAAAAGGAAGCCATACATTAAGAGCTACATGAAGGGCTGGGGGTGCAGCTCAGGGTTAGAGCGTGGCCAGCATTTGGAGGCCCTGGTTCGTTCCCTGGTGAAGGTACGACTTTAGAAGCAGACAGATCTAAGTGCCAGTCCAGGGTTGAGATGCCCATTTCTCTGGTTGTGAGACAGAAGAGGAAATAAGAAGCAGTTATCCAACCTGTTTCCTACCAAGAATTTCTTTTCCCCATTTGAATCCATGTTTAGAAATATTTTCTCTACCAAACACATTACATTGACTGAGAAATCATTTGTGCATACCCTAATTTTTAAATAACCAAACAAACTAAGCAAATGGTAGCTAGTTACCCCATCCCCCATTATAGTTAAGATCATAAAAATAAGAAAAAAAATTAAATAAAAATTAACTTGACATTGTTAGCCTGGGGGGCTCTGTGGTGGACAAACATGATTCTGGCTGCTGTTGGAATATTAATACCCAAGCTATGATGTTTAAAGTTTCACTGACGCTCACTCTAAAGCTCACATATTTAAGTCCAAAGTAATTAGTGATATTTGACTCAAACTCATGCTGTCTTACAAATTACGTGCAACTTGGTGCAGCTTTAAGTGCAGGTAAATGTGCCAATTCCATCTTCCCAAGAATTTTCTCACACTCAAACTCTAAGGTCAATTCAGACACATGTGGATCACAAAGCCAAACTTGAACCAGCTCTGGTTCTTACTCTTAGGTTGTGTTCCACACTGGGATGCTCTGGCTTCAAAGGTAGGGCCACGTGAGAACACAGAACATCAATTGAGTACCACTGTGTATCTGGCATGGTTAATGCTGGAGATATAATAATGAAAAAAAGATACCACCTTTGGTCTTCATTCATTCATGGAAGAAATACTAATGAAATGCCTGCCATGTACAGACACTACGCAAGGCTTTATAGATACATCAACAGAGCAGGGGAAGTCCCTGCCTTCATGGGGCTTACAGTCTGCTCAGGGAAGTGGAGGGGGAGGGAGGGAGGAGCAGCCAATCAGAGAAGACCACTGCAAAGTGATATGCAAATGAAGGTAACAAAGCGTAGGGCGAGGGAGGGAATGGGGTGGGCGGGTTCACAGTTGAGGTCCTAGCAGGAAACAGGTACCACACTCCGCTCAGCTTGGAAATGGGGAGTTTAATAAAGGGGCCATTCACAAAGCAAGGGAGACGGGTTTAGTACCCTGGGGATGGTAACAGCAGGAGGTGACTGGAAGCACGTGGGAGAGCCTAAGGGAGAGCTGAGGGGCATGCACACCTGGCAGGACACAGCTGTGGCAGAGCAGACTGGGATGCAGCTGTTACGATTTCCAGTGCAGGTGTTGCCTGGCATCAGTGCCCTAGGGCTGTCAAAATGAAGTGCCACAAACTAGGTGACCTGAAACAAGAAAATGCCGTTTCTCTGAGTTCTGAAGGCGCGAACTCCAAAACCCAGGTGTGGGCAGGGCTGGTTCCTCTTCAGGGGCTCAGAAGGTGCACCGGTGCCCTGCCTTTCACCTAGCTTCTAGTGATTGTCGGCAAGCCTCGGGTCTGCTTGGCTTGCCGCCACCTAAGTCAGACCTCTCTGCCTCTGTCGCCACATGGCTGCCTCTCCTCTGCGTCTGCATCTCTTTCTTGTAAGGACACCAGTCATTTTGGTTTGATGCTCGCCTTATTCCAGCATGCTAGAATCTTAACTACTTACATCTGTAACATTCCTGTTCTAATTGAGCTCATGTTCTGAGGTTCTGGGAAGAACATGAACACTATCCAACCCAGTACCCCTGCTTCAAATTAGCAAAACAATAAGCTAGTAAGATGCGTCTGTCATCTCTCCACAACTGTTTCAGGGACCTTAGACTCTGCTGGAATCTCTCTCTCCTACTACAAGTTCAATACGTATGTATATGTGTATATATATACGCATTTTTTTCATACCAGGGATTGATCCCAGGGGCACTTAACCACTAAGCCAATCCCTAGTCCATTTTATGCTTTTTATTTTGAGATAGAGTCTTGCTAGGTTGTTCAGCATCTTGCTAAGTTGCTGAGGCTGGTTTTGAACTCACGATCCTCCTGCTTCGGCCTCCTGTCCCTGGGATGACAGGTGTGTGCCACGGTGCCTGGCTATATTTTCTTCATTATATATTTGGAGCACATGATCTAGTAGCTTAACCACGTGAAGATCCAGGGCTACCCAAATGAGATAACACCACACACCGAGCAGATTGGGAATAATATTAAAGTATAATTAAAAGTCAACTGTTGGTGGAAATGTGGAGTATCAGGAATGGTCAGACACTGTTGGTGAGGATGTTAATAATCACTTTGTGTTAAAATTTGGCAGTGTTAGTAAAGCTAAAGATATGCTTTCCCTATTGCTTTCCTTTTCTATTTATCCTGTAAAAATGTATGCCTGGTCTGGGCAAGATGGTGCATGAGACTCAGGAGGCTGAGGCAGTTGAAGTCCAGCCTGAGCAATTTAGTGAGACCCTGTCTCAATCAATCAATCAATCAATCAATCAATCAATCAATCGATGGGCTGGGGATGTAGCCTGGTAGTAGAGCACCCCTGGGTTCAATCCCCAGTACCAAGATGTACACCAATGTGCAAATATGTATAAGAATGAGAAAACTTGTTGGCAATAGTCCCAAAGTGGAAACAATTCAAACATTTATGGACAATAAAATAAATAACTGATAGAATATAATGGAATACTACACAGCAAGGAAACAGTCTTAAAGTGTAACAATGAGCAAAAGAAGCCAAATACCACAGTATACAGACATTTGATTCCATTTATATTAAGTTAAAAGCCAGACAAAATTAAGCCATATAGTTTAAGGATATATAATCAGGAAATCACATGTAGTGAAAAGCAAGGAATTGAATAAAATAAAAAGATAAGGGGTTATGCTAGCAGGATGGGAGCAGATACCAACTGGCAAAAGACATACAGGCGAGGGGTTTCTGAGGTGCTACAATGTTCATTTTATAACAATTTGTTAAGCCACATTTATGTTCTTAGCACTTTTCTGTATATGTTTTATATTTTACCCATACAACCCATAAGAAGTGTGGCGGGGGCACGCACCTGAACTTTGCAATCAAAGAAAGCAGTCACACAGTAGCCATTTGATTCTGGGCACATTCCTAAAGGGGCAAAATGATATACTTCTTAGAGAAGAAAGAGGATATGAAACAAAAAGTGTGCCTCTCCCTTTAAGAAAGGAATTAGTTTTTAATTGAAGGAAAACTATGAAAAAAATCACTGGCATCTTAAAAGACCTTTATTTATGCAGGTGCTGCGCTATAAAATAGTCTAATCCGCCTTGTTAATGAAGCTGACTTTACAACCTAGTAAACTAAACAAAGGGCTTATGTTTGGTTGATGACCAAGCGGAGGCTAAAATCTAGTCTACTTACCTGAGAGTTTTCACTATTTTATTTTTCTTCGATTCAGGGTAAAAAAAAAAAAAAAAAAAAAAAAAAAAAAAAAATTTAAAAGCTGGCTCTCTTGCTGTGAAATTGTTTTATTCCAAGAGTCTGTTTTTACCTATTTGAAATGCAAACTTGTCTTTGTGAGGCGAGGGCTGGACAATGGAGAGGAGTGCTAATCCCAGCGGTAATGACTTACGCAGAGTTTCAATTAGGAGCCCAGCACCCTTCACACAGTCGGTAGTTATCAGAATTCTTCTGCCATGTCACTATCATCCTTCAAGGACTTCCTTATTTTACAACATGAGATATTCCAGGCTAATCTTGTATCTTTCCCGCTCCAATCTTGAAGTCTCAAGTCATGTTTCAAGGAGCCCTCGTCCTTTTAGTAAAGAATGGTATTTAGAAGCCAAGAGCTTAGTTTGCTTATTGTCACTGGAATACCTTTGCTTTTAGGCCCTGCCTATAGGCAGGATCAGGAAATTTGTACATACACTGACATATATGTATGTGCACACACGTGTGCACCTTTATCTTTTTATGGGGGGGATAGTGGGGATTGAACCCAGGGGCACTCAACCACTAAGCAACAACCTCAATCCTTTTTAAATATTTTATTTAGAGACAGGATCTCACTGAGTTGCTCAGGGCCTTGCTAAATTGTTGAGGCTGTCTTTGAACTTGCTATCCTCCCGTCTCAGCCTCCTGAGCCACTGTAATTACAGGTATGTTCCACCATGTCCAACCTTTTTTTTTGGGGGGGGGGTGGTACTGAGGATTGAATTCAGGGGCACCCAACCACTGAGTCACATCTCCAGCCCTATTTTGCATTTTATTTAGAGACAGGGTCTCACTAAGTTGTTTAGTGCCTCACTTTTGCTGAGACTGGCTTTGAACTCACAATCCTCCTGTCTCAACCTCAGCTGCTGGGTATGCCCAGCTTTATATTTTTTCTAATGTGTGTATGGTGGTGGGACTGAGCCCAGGGCCTTGCACATGATAGGTAAGCACCCTACTACTGAGTTATCCCCTATCTATTCCTTCTTTATACCTATTTTTTTTTTAAAGAATTGTCTTTTTCTAATTTTTTTTTTTTAATTTTTAGCGGTCAGTGGACTTTTATTTATATGTAGTGCTGAGGACTGAATCCAGGATGGGACCCATGCCAGGCAAGCGCTCTACCACTGAGCCACAACGCCAGCCCCCTAACTCTATTTTATTTAATACCATGAGGTCATAGTAACACCTTCAAACCCAATTCAACAGCAGAGCTCTTTCAAGTTTTCCTCCTTTCCATGTTGGTTACTTCAGCATTGAGAAACCTATTTTAAAAAACCAACACTATGTGTCAGATAATGTCCTAGTGCTGGGGATACTGCAGAGCACAACACATTGAACTGGGGAAGGAATAGTGGGAAGAGAGCACAAGACAGAAGCCAGAAAAAGGCAAAGCTGGGATCTGAACCCAGACAGCCTGGCTCCAGAATTCCTGCTACACCATCTGCCTGCTATTGCCTCCCTAACTTGCTCTCTACCTCTTACTAAAGTTTACAACTCTCTCGAATCCAATAAAAATGCCTCTGTCAGTTTCTAAATCTACACAGTGCAGAGCTTTGTGCATCTCCTATGTTACCTAACCTTTCCAAGACTGAGTTTCCAAATCTGTGAAAGCGAAGACACTCATCTCAACCTGAAGTGAGATTAAGTGAGGTGCTCAGCGCTATGTGTGATGTATTACAGGTAGTTAGTGACGTTAAATTTCCTTTTCTTTTTCAACACACATGCAATGCAAGTTTTCCCAGAACAGAACTTCTGTGTCTAATTCAATCGTTTTTACAGTCATTCAATTCAGTTTAACAAATATTTAATGGAAGATCCTCCTATTCACGGTATTGTGCTCTAAACTGGAAGTGTGTAGATGAACATGGGGCAGTTCAGGCCCTTAAGGCGCTTTACTGGCAAGTAACATCCATAAGCAGGTGTTTCAGCACTGGGTAGAGGATTCTCTGCGGAGGTGACCTGGTGGATCCATGCGCGGAGCAGCCGTGAACTCCATCAGAGTAGGTTTTCTAGCATGAGCGCAGCTTTGCAGCTGGGCTGTATCCTGCGTGTAAATTAGAGCCAGGGCAGCTTCTCAAGAGAGGAGGCACGTGGTCAAATTCACATTCGTTTGTAGGATGGACGAAGACACGTGGAAGACTAAAATCGACGACACCAGCAAGGCGGACACACGAACTGGGAGCTCGCGGTTGAAGTTCCATCTGGGGACACAATGGAGCGGTAGCTGCGGTGACTCGGGGAGGCGATGCAGAATGAGGGGTTGAAAAAACCCGAGAAGCCACGTCCTTTAGACAGCTGGCAGGAAAAAGGCAGACCTGCAGGTGGCCCAGGGGGAGTCAGACGAGAACTAGCGAAGACCAGGAAGACCAGGAGGGACGCCAGTTAGCTGGGGCGTGGTGTCGCGCGCAGAGCGTCCGCCCGGCCCCCGCCAGGCCTTTCTGAAGGTGGGTGGGCGAGGGCACGCCCGGGCGTTTGCAGGGCCAGCGTCGGCAGGTGGTACGAGGCAAGGCCTTGCCCGGGGCTGCGGACGCCGCCTCGGGAGCTGTCACCCCGCAATCTCCGACAGCGCCAAGGTCAGGGTCACCTCCCGGCTGCAGCCAACCCGTCACCTTGACGACCCACTGAGAAAACCCGGAAGGGACGGAGCAGTCGGGCGATCTCGCGATATCTGGGGCGCCGGCCTTGCGGGCCCGCCGCCGGCTCTCGCGAGACTTGCCGGGAGTGGGCGCGCGGGGGCCGGCTGTGAGGAAAGCTGGAGCCGCGGGAGGGGAACATGTCGGAGTCCGACCTCGGCAGGAAGTGGGACCGGTGCATGGCGGATGCCGTGGTGAAGATAGGTGAGCGCCTCCCGCCCCTGGCGGGCCGGGCTCGGAGCCCCGCGGCGCGGAGGGCGGGAGGGGAGTCGCGCGGGGCCGGGCCGGGCGGGCTGCCCGGGCGCCCGAGGTCCCTGGGCGGCGGGGGGCTCGGGCCGCGGAGCCCGCACCGCCGCGAACGGCGGCGGCCGCAGCGCGGGCGAGGTGGCCGGCGGGTGGCAGAAGGGCAGCCGGGCTCCTCGCGGGGGCCGGTGTGCAGGACGCAGCCTGGGCCGGAGGCTCGGCCTGCTCCCGGCGCGGGCGCGGGGCCCGCTCGGGAGGCCACAGTGCTCCCAGCAGAAGGGCCTCTGCAGAAGGTCACGGGGGGAGCGTTGTGTAGACACTGCCCGGCCCTGGAGCGGACTGCTGTCGTTCCCGACCTGTCACCTCATTTATCTGGGGCCTGGATGTTCTGGAATGAGAATCACCCTAGAAAGTAGGAGCTCGGCCCCTTTTCGGCCCCCAGTGCAGCTGCTCCGGGAAGTCTTCTAACATGTGCACAGTGACGATACGAACTAAAGTCCTTGTGTCACTGCGGGGGGGGCGAGGAGGGGAGCGGGGGAAATTGGTTTATGGATCAGAACAAGCGTCTGCATTGTGCCGGGTGGGCCGCTGCGTACGTTATCTCATAAACAGTGTTTTTTTACAGGTTAGGAAATGGAGAGTCAGGTGAAGAATTTGCCCAGGAACGTGCTGCCAGTAAGGCAGAGTTGAAAATCCAGCCCGGGTGTTCTGGCTTTGAGTACCATACTCTTTCTTCCATACTAATTTTTATTACCCAGATTTCATTTTTTTTTTTTTGTATGGAAATTTTAGGGTATTTAAGAGGATTTAGGATTATGTACTTGAGTGAAAATATTGGGAAAGAGGATTGTAAGCTCCATGAAAGCAGGGTTGGGTTTTGGTTTTTTCACAGCTTTTTCTGCAGCCCCAAGAAGAGGGTAGAATTAAATTGTTAAGAGTGAGTCCATAAATGAAATAACTTGTAACAGTTACCATTTCACTCCCAGCTTCCCACTTAGCAGCTGAGACTTGGGACTAGTTATTTAACCTCTCTGTGCCTGTTTCCTCATTTGTAAACTAATAATAATAACTTCTGTCTCTTAGAGTTGTTGGGAGGATTAAATGAGTTAGTTTATGTAAAGGTTCAAGTATGGCTTATTTATTAGAAATGAGTTATTTTGGAAGTGACCAAAAAACCCACCAGTTTTTATTATTGTCATGCAGGTTGCATTTAGGGGAGAAAACTTAATACCTAGATACTAAAGTAATGACTAAGCACTATGAGGTACAAGTTTATAATGCACTTTGAGGTAGATGAAGCTGAGTGTGAGTCTCTTACTCTTTGCTCTCATCCCATTAGTTTTTTTACCTTGAGGTAAGGTTTTTTCCTCAACTATGAAATGGGGGTAGAGAGATTTACCTTAAGGGATTAAGGAAATGGCAGGACAGAAAAGTGTATAAAATACTTAGCATGGTGCCTGACACTTAATTCATTCAGGAATTGGTGGTAGTAATATTGTTGATATTGATACTGTCATTGATGACCACCTGAGGCAGTAAGTGGTGTCTCTCATTCATGACAGCATCATAAGTGGGATGCTGGTGGGAAATAATTAGATGAGCCCAAGATAATGTATGTGTACAGGTAGAAGTTAAAATGAGAGCTTCAGACTTTGTATTATAGAACTTTTGTAAATCAGGTAAGTGAGGGGAGCAGCCAAGATCATCCAGTAAGAGTTTTCAAGGGAAGTGGACCTTCAGCTGACCCTTGTAGAATGACTTTGGGTAGTCAGGATGAAAGAGTGGGCACAGACCAGCTTGGACTTTTATAGAGGAGGAGTTGAATCAGAGAGTAAAGTAACCAGAAGCTGGGGAACTGGTGTTAGAATCCAGGCATCCTAATTTTAGTGCCTCTACTTTCTAAATAAAAGAAGGCTGGTTTGGGTGGAGTCATGATTGTGAAGTGCCTTAGATTCCATTTTACTTTAAGGGAGTTTGAGTTGCTTTCACTTTTTTACATGCAACTTGGGAGGCTGAGGCAGGAGATCACAAGTTCAAGACCAGCCTTGGCAAGATGGTGAGTAGCTCAGTGGTAGAGCACCTCTGGGTTCAATCTGCAGTATCCTATCCCTGATCCCCACACACATCATGGGCTTAGAGAAGGGGCAGAAAAGGAAGAGAGCAAAGGCCTGGGAGGCTCTGTTTGAATGGACTCTAAGACCATGATGATGAACGCTGCTTTTTGTTGTGGATTGCTTCCTGTTCCTATAGATAGTGAATTTGTGAAGCTCTCATAAGTCTCTGCTTGCTTTTCTGGTACTTCAATATAGAGGTTGAGTCTCAGAGAATGGCAGCCTGCCATAAGATAGTTATGAGATTTGTTGGAAGATGTAGGCAGGAATGAAAGGGTCAGTGCAGAAGCTCCATTTTGATGATTTCATACTCACTCTGCAGAGACTACAGGGATACCATAGTGACTGGAGATCAACCTGTGGGAGTCCTTTTCAAACTGTCTGCCTGTCTGCAAGTATTTTCATTTCTTTTCCTACTGATTTGCTGAAAGGTGACTTCCGTTATATGATGCTGGGGTTGCTGGGGTCGGAACCCAGGGCTTTGATCATGCTAAGGCAAGCACTGTTTCATTGAGCCTTATCACCTTTCCAAAAGGTGACTATTTTAACTGCTTCTCTTTAGTGTAGATGTTGTAGCTGAATTCAATAACTCTCAGAATGTGCTGAAGGCTGATGTTCTTTTTTAAGAAACAAAAATTTGTTTTTAGTTGTATGTGGACACAGTTCATTTAATTTATTTTTATGTGGTGCTGAGGATTGAACCCAGGGCCTCACACATGCTAGGCAAGTGCTCTACCACTGAGCTACAACTCCAACCCACAGACGTTCTTTTAAAAAATGCTTTTCATGGGCATGGTGATGCACACCTATAATCCCAGTGACTTGTGAGGCCTAAGTGGGGGGATCACAGGTTCAAGGCCAACCTCAGCAATTTAATGAGATTCTCAGCAACTTGGCTAACCCTGTCCCAAAATAAAAAATAAAAAAGGACTGGGGATATAGCTTAGAGGTAAAGCACCCCTGGGTTCAGTCCTCAGTACAAACAAAAAAAGCAAAATCCCCAAACTATTTTGGGTCAGATAGTTTGGAAGGAGAATAGGTGATTTGTAAAATATTTTTTTAGTTGTCAGTGGACCTATATTTTATTTATATGTGGTGCTGAGAATTGAACCCAGTGCCTCACACATGCTAGGCAAGCTTTCTACCACTGAGCCACATCGCCAGCCCCGTAATATTTTTGACCTGTTAAATTAAGACCCTGGATTGAAAAAACCCACATGCTTCTCTGATTTTGAACAGGAGCTACTCAGTGATGGGCAAAGTGGGCCGTTGTTCTTTGCATTTGTTTAGGTTCTCTCTCTCAGCCTTTGTTCTTTCTTACTCTTTTTTGGGGGGAGAGGGAGTTGCTGGGAATGGAAGCCAGGGCCTCAAGCAAACCAGCGATCACTATACCACTGAGCAGCACCCACAGCCTTCCGCCTTGCATCTTTACTCTTTTGTCTCTATTCTGTTCCTGCTACTTTGACCCATTTGCATGGCCTAGTTTATCCATAAAGTTTGCAATTAACTTACCTCTTTTTTCCAATAACCCTGGTAGCCTTTGAGGAGTTCTATTCTCTGTTGCAACTCATTTTTCTTAATAGAATGTATAACCATCTGAAATTTGCAGTTTGTTTCTGCACTTGATTTTTCCTCCCCGCTAGAATGTAATCTCCATAAGAACCAGACTTTTTTTCACTGTTGATCTCCCCAACCCCCAGTGTAGGTGAGGCATATATACAATACTTATTATCAAATGAATGACATGTATTGTTGGGAATTTTGTAGACTATCTTCTCTGCCCATATTTGCTGCTCAGCATGCGTTTATTAACTAAATGAGTTAGCATGTAAATGAAAAAGTCTTAAGTAAAGTAGATTTCATGTGAATTTCTGCCAGTTCACATGTTTGATCATGAGTCCTTGAACTCTTGGGACTTTTACCAACTTTTTATTTCATTGGGAGATATAAATTACTGTCAGTAGATCTTAATAATAAAGTAGTACTCGGCATGTTTGAGGGTAGTCAACTGAGAAACAAATCAGAAAGCACTTTTGCATTTAAACAAGTAGAGGGTGATGTTGGTTTAAGCAGTAGTACCAAAGCCTTATTGCAGGAAATTAAAAAGGAGTGAAGAATATTACATTTTATGAATGGCATGTTCCGTTAGTTTTATGTGACTGCGTCATTAATGGTTTTTGCTAATTTTATGGATTTATTTTTAAATTTTATCAGATTTATGAAACACTTTGGTTTTCTTTCTGTGCTCAGTTCAAGGGCTGTGCCATTCATTTTCCTTGTATGTACTGAGTAATTTGTCTTGTGTGCACCCACAGCATGAGTAAGTCACACATTTCTTGTTAATGAGCACAGCAGCCATAGTGTCTTGTGACTGTATAAAGTTTAGTAGTTCTGGTCTCTGCAGTGCTGATGTCTTGGCACTCTGGATTGGGTGGGAGGTTATATCTGTTTACTATTTCACAGGGAAAATAGGGTTTTTAGATGAGAAAATCAGAGTTGCAAGACTTCTAGGGTCTGTTCCTTGTGGTGTGAGAGTTCCTGAGCCCCACAAGGATGGTCAGGGAGGCACTGCCATTGCCCTTTGGAGGTCTGATACAGCTCACTTTTGAATACCTGAGGCTGTGTGAATAGGCTGTGACTCTTGTGACCAAGTTGGTACTGTCTGTCTGATAGCTGATAGTGGGCAAGTTGGTACTGTCTGTGTGATAGCTCATAGTGGGCAGGACCTCAAGTGCAGAGGTACCAGAGGATGTTTTGAGGAAGATCTGATTCCAGTACTTCGTGGATTTATATCCAGGTCCTGGGAATCCCTAATGTGACTTTAATGTTGACTGTGTCCCTTTTCCTCCCTTTTATTCCTGCTGCGAGGGGGTAGAAGTGACGGGTAGAAGGTCATAAGGTAAAATAATTAACACTTCGACTCAGATCTTGGCTGTTGTAGGTGGTATGGAAGTCTGAAAATCAGTTTTCCAGTTTATATGTGTAATAGTAATTGTTAATATATACTTTTTTTTTTTTTTTTTGCAGTGCTGGGGATTGAACCCAGGGCCTTGTGCTTGCAAGGCAAGCCCTCTACCAACTGAGCTATCTCCCCAGCCCTAATATATACTTTTCAAAACAATTTAATGTTAGCATTTATGTCAGCTACTGTAGGGGGCATGCATGGATGAGTAGGTCCTGGCCCTGTCCTGGAGGATCTGGAGGATAAGGTGGAGGTGCATTCCACCTTGAAGAATATGTAGATATTAATAGGTGAACTAGGTGGAGAACTGCATTCCAGGCCTTAGAAATTGCCAGACAGTGTCTCAGAGGAGAGACTGGCTGGCTCCTTGGGGAACGATGAGAATGGCTGCCATTAACTGGCATATACCTTGATGTAATTTGCCAACCATTGATGCTTACAAGCAGCCTGTCATGTATTCAGCTTGGGACAGTAGTAACATAGAGGAGTCTTTTTTTTTTTTTTTTAGCTCCATCTTGAAGAACATGTAGATATTTAATAGGTCACCCAAATAGTTTACCTATTAACCATCATTTGTAATAGCTGGACGCTGTGCTGAGCATGTCACCTTTTACATGCAGTATCTTTAACTCTCATAGTTTTGTGGGGTATTTTCACCATTTTTACCATGAGGACATGGAAGCTCACAGTGGCTGTGAGCTTTAGCTGCAAAGGCGGGTTGAACTCCATCCTTTTGCTACCATGTATTAATGGGGGAGACTCCTGGGACCCAGGAGTCAGAGGGCTTGTGGGGAAGGGCAAAGGTGAGGCAGGAAAGGCAGAAGTGGGGAGTAGTTAAGGAAGGACCTTTTTTCTTTTTTTCCAATATATTTTTAGTGGTAGATGGGCACAATACCTTTCTTTTATTCATTTATTTTTATCTAGTGCTGAGGAGCAAACCCAGTGCCTCACATGTGCTAGGCAAGTGCTCTACCACTGAGCTACAACTCCAGCCCCAAGGAAGTTCTTTTTATTTTATTTTTATTTTATTTTTTTGCGGTGCTGGGGATTGAGCCCAGGGCCTTGTGATTGCAAGGCAAGCACACTACCAACTGGGCTATATCCCCAGCCCCAGAAGTTCTGCTAACAAGATTGGATTTCATCCTAAAGACATCGCTTTTTTTCTTTGATTTTTGTTTTCTTAAATATATTTGTAGAGATCTTATCATGATCTTTTCATGTGAACTTGAGTATAGAAATAATTGTTATGCAATTTAAAATTGAGTATAGATATACTGATCTCTTTTAAAAATTGCTTTATTGAGATATATTTCACATACCATAAATTCTCTTATTTAAAAGTGTACAGTTTCGGTAAATGCACAGAATTATGCAACTCTCTTCCCAATCTAATTTTAGAATAATTTTCCCCAAAAGAAACCCCAGGCACAGGTGTTTTTATTCCCAAATCCCCACCCCCACTCTAGCCCAAGAAACCACTGATGTGTTTCCTATACATGACATTTCATATCATGAAACTATACCATATGTGTCATTGGTGTCTGACTTCTTTCACTTAGTGTTATGTTTTCAAGGTATGTCCATCTTGTAGCATATATCATTATTTCACTATATTTTGTTACCAAATAGTATTCTGTGGTATGGCTATAGCATCTTTTGTTTATTCATTTGCTAGTTGATGGGCATTTAGATTGTTTACACTTTTTCTTTTTCTTTTTTTTTGGCATTGGGGATTGAACTCAGGGGAACTTAACCACTAAGCCACACACACACCCTTTTATATTTTAATTTGAGACAGGGTTTTCCTAAGTTGTTTAGGGCCTGGCTGCGTTGCTGAGGCTGGCTTTGAACTTGGAATCCTCCAGCCTCAGCCTCCCATGTCATGGGGATTACAGGTGTGTGCCACTGTATTAGTCAGGGTTCTCTAGAGGAACAAAATCAACCGAAGTATGATTATAAAAAGGGGATTTATTAGATGGGCTTACACGACTAGAAGCTGGATAGTCCACAGTGGCTGTCTGCAGCTGGAGAGCTGGAAGAACCAGCAGCTGCACAGTCCAAGACACGGAAGCCCCAGAACAAGAAGGATCAACAGTGCTACCCTCGTCCAAGACCAAAGCTTCTAGAAACTATCTGGAGAATCACTGACAGAGTCTGCTTTGGAAGAGTGAAGAAGTGAGAGTCCAGTATCCTCAGACGATTAAAGCAGTGATTAAGAACCCATTCAAGAAGAGCCGAACTTGCCTCTGCATCTGCTTCCTTATTCTTCCAACTTTTATTCTATCCTATTGGGCAATGCTGCCCACGCTTAGGGAGGGTCTTCACTTCAGTTCCTATCCCACATTCCAGTCATTCCTAGGCACGCCCTCATTGACACACCCAGAGGCCTCTTAATCATTGGCATCTCTTAATCCAATCAAGTTGACAATTCAAATTGACCATTACAGTCACTGTGCCTGGCTACACTTTTGACTATTCTGAATGATGCTGTTGTGATCAAGCGTACAAATTGTTTTGATTTTTGTCTTTAATGGTACTGGGAATGGAACCTAGGGGTGGAATAGCACTGAGCTACATGATACATCCCAGCCCTTTTTTATTTTTTGTTTTGAAACAGGGTCTTGCTAAGTTGCCTAGGTTAGTCTCAAACTTGTGATCCTCTTGCTTCAACCTCCCAAGTAGCTGGTATATAGGAGGTGTGCACATCTGTGTGTGGACATATGTTTTCATTTCTCTTGGGTACATACCTAGGAATGGAATTGTTGGATTGTGTGGCAACTCTGTATTTAGCATTTGATGAAATTCATTGGCTGTAAAGATGAAGAGGGTAGGGGTTGAATTTCTGATTTCAGAAAGTAGACGAGATTGAATTGGAGAGGGCCAGAATGAAGGCAGGGAGATGGGTTAGTATATTATTACAGAACCATGCTGAAGATGAGATAAGACAGGAAGCTGAAGCTAAGATGGGAGCAGAAGTGGAAAGGAGACAGATGAAATAGGACCAAGATAGGGACTAAACAATTTGAAAAGTGGGTTCAGGGGCTCAAGGATTCGGGCAATGCTTAAGCCTACGTAGGTGAGAACTAGTGTCCCATTGACAAATAAGAAAGGGAGGAGCAGAGCCCAAGTAACATTTGCAGTTTTAATTTCTGATATGTCTTGAGGCAGGTCACTGTTATGTGAGGCTCAGTCAACAGATGAAACTGAGTTGCCATGCACTCATCTTCATGAAAAGAATTTGGCCTTGTTCCTTCATTACTAAGAAAGTAGGAGAGTACACTAGCAGCTGACCTGCCTTAGGATTAGCCAGCAGATCTTGTGTATTCATCCAGTAATCAATTAAGTATGGTTAGAGTGATTGTTTAAAGCCATTTGACATTTTTTTAATGTTAAAAAATACTTTCTTGAAATAGGCCATTGACTAGTCATGGAAAAAGAAAGCCAATCATTGTTTTAAGTATCAGTTCATCTTATAAATGTGGGTTACCACAAAGCATTGGTGGCTCACCAGAAACTGCCTTTTGGTACCCCATGTTTGCAAGCTGATCTCTCTCCATTTCATGGAGTGATATCAATTCGCCTAAACTAAAATACTTCAAAGGCTTTTGGTTGTTTATTGGTTTGGCTTTCAAATTAGTACATGTTAATTGCTGAATTGGTAGCCATATTTGTTTGCTTTATGTGTTTGTAAACAATGTGAGCAGAGATACTTTTTCCATTTGCTGCAGCAATATAAATAATGGAACACTGTGATCCTAGTAGAGGAGGATTTTCTGTTAGTATTACAGAATAATGTAATTAGGCTCTATATGGAACTTGAAAACATTAAAATTTTTGTTCTGGCTGTGGTTTTATGCTTTCCTAAAATGTGGCCTGAAAGAGTTTATTAGTAAATATGCTGAATTGCTTTCTTTGGCAAGTGCATTTCAATACTGAATCCAAGTAAAAATACAAATATTTACTTATAAAAGTTGTTGGTCTGGTAATATTTTTACTATGGCCATTTACCCACTAGTAAAATGTTAGGGCATTGCTAGAGTGGTTCCTGTTTATTTAAAGGCCAAGGAGGGAAAGAGAGAAAGCTAACATTAATTGAATGCTTGTTAATATGCCACCATATTTGGTACATTAATATATTGTCCCTTTTTTACTTTCCCAGCAGCTCATTAAGGAAACATAATATCTCTCTTTTTCTAGCAAAAGAAATAATACTCTAGTTTAGAATTTGAGAAGATGATAATGATGATTGTATGAAAACCAAACCCAGTGTCTCATGCATGCTAGGCACGTGCTCTCTCACTGTGCTATACTTGAAGTCAAAGCTGATTTTAAACTCTATGAAAATATAAATGATCCAAAATAACCATCATAACTAGTGGTTTTTAAAAAGAATAAGGTTGGAGGAGTTTATTACCTGCTTTCAAGACTCAAGCTATAAGACAGTGTGGTATTGGAGAAGGGGGATACACATAGAGATCAATAGAAGAGGATAGTCCAGAAATAGACCCATAAATATCTGACCAATTCATTTTTGTTAAAGGCAATAATGAGGAAAGGAAGAATTTTCAACAAATTGTGTTAGAACAACTGAGGATTCATATGGAGACAAAAATGAACTTCATTTGAGAGGGTTATAGACCTAAATGTAAAAGCTAAAGCTGTGAAACCTCTAGAAGAAAATGCAGGAGAAACATCTTTGTGAACTTGGTCACAAAAGATTTCTTAGGATACAAAGAGCAAAAATTACAAAGAAAAAAATTGACATACTAGATATTTTCAAAATTAAAATTTTTGCTTTTCAAAAGACACCATTAAGAGAACAAAAAACACATGAGGCAGGTGGTACACACCTGTAGTCCCAGCTATTTGTGTTGCAAAGGTCAGAGGACCACAAGTTCAAGACTAGCCTGGGCAATTTAGTGAGAGACTGTCTCAAAATAAAAAAGGGCTGGGGATGTAGCATATTGCACAAGGCCGTAGGTTCATTTCCTAGAAAGCCAAACCATGGAATGAGAGAAAATATTGCCATGTATCCATCTGACAAAGAACTTGTTTTGACAGTATAAAGAACTCTTAATAAAATAAATCTTGGTAGAAGTTTTGCAAAGACTTGGTTATAATGGTAAATAAACACATGAAAAGATGCTTAGCATCAGTTGTCATTAGGGAAGTATGAATTAAAATCAGGAGCTACCTCTACACACCCATTAAAATAGCTGACATTTTAAAGATTGGCAGTTCTTAGCATTGACTAAGATGTGGCGCAACTGGAACTCTTGAACATATTGATGGAAATGTAAAATGGTAGAACCACTTTGGAAAACTGTTTTTTGCAGTTTCTTATAAAGTTATTAGGCCATTCTATTCCTGGTACCCAACAGAAATGAGAATATGTCCACACAAAACACTTGTACATTAATAGTCATAGCAGTGTTATAATACCCCCAAATTGGAAACAACCCAGATGTCCATCAACTGATAAATGGCTTAACAAAATGTGTACTTCCTGTATATATGTTATACTTTCAATAACAGCTATTAATAAGATATACACTATCACAGGAAGGTGCTCCACTGTAAAGTGGGAAAAGTAAGTTGCAGAGCATCAAGATTATTGTTTATCAGATGTTAATGGAATATATGATAAGTAATAAGCTTAATAATATATCTAGGGACTGATAATGATGCTTGGTAGGGAGGATCATTAACTTTGCTGTTTTTATAATTTAGATACACAGGGCTGATGGTAGGACACTTTCCTAGTACGTATGAAGTCCTGTGTTCAATCCCCAGCACACACACGTGCACACACACACACACACAAAGAAAGGAAACTACACAAACAAGAATAGTTTTTTTAAAAAAACAAACAAATAACATTCGATAGTTGGGCATGTTGGCACATTCCTGTAATCCTAGCTACTAAGGAGACTGAGGCAGCAAATCGCAAGTTTGAGACCAACCTCTGCAATTTAGCAAGACCCCTGTTACAAAGGAATAAAAATGGGTCGGATGTATACCTTGGTGGTAGAGCACTCTCGGTTCAATTCCCTTCTGAAATTTCATTTATTGAGTTCCGTCAGTTATTCTGTAGTTTGAATTATGATCCTTAAACAAGTTTTGCTATTTAGCATGTTAGTAAAGAGAATATTTCTTTAAACTTTTCACCAACTGTGAAATTATTTTGGCATTCATCAGTGAAGTTTCTCATTCATTGGCAGGTTAATGGGATATGCTCTTGGTGGATATGATGTTCCATTGTTGCTTTTCTCTGGTTCTCCAGTTGAATAACCTCCTTGAAATTATAAAATATACAAAATGATAAAAATATGAGAGTTTTGTTCCTTCAAATTCATTTGGGGCAGTCATTTTTAAATGTCCAGAGGCTGCTTGCTACGGGCTGGAGTAGGTACCAAGAAGAAAGTGAGAGGAGGTGGGGCAAGTGGATCTTTAGTTGGTCTTCCAGCCTGTCTCGCCCTACCCAGTGGAGAAGCTCTATATGTCTGTTCTCTTTGAATTTTTTTATTTGGAAAGTAAATTTCATTGTTGATAATACAATCTGTTTGGCTCATTTCATTTCACAGATTAGAAAATTGATCCCAGAGAGGTTGAGACACGTTCCATAGGTTCATTCATGTAGGGTGATTTGTTTGGAACCTGTTTGTTCCTGTGTCCTGGATGGTGGACAGATTTGTCCTTGAGGCTGCTGCTTACTGGTCCATTGATCCTGCTTATGTCTCCTGGATTTAGCCAGCCACTGGGGTCTCACACACTTGGCACATACTACCCCCTACTGCTGGTTGTAACTTAGTTGGGAACTTGGTCTAAGATACTATTTTTGCTGAATGTGGCTGGTTCCTATTTCAGCCTTTATGATTACACCAGAGACCTTCCTTAACCAAGAGATGGCTGTTTGGAATTGTGTAACATGAGGGAGTTTGTCAGTCACCGTTTCCAGAATGTGTTCTCTAGAGCCCTAGGGTTTTTGCAGCCCCTCTGGGACAAGGATGAGTTTCAAGAGTTGGGGCCTCGATGGTGACAATTAAATTTTTATCTATTGAATATGCTGAACTTCCACAGAAGGTTTCTCTGGAGGAAAGACCTTCTCTGCTTTGAGGAAAAAGAAGGGAAGAAGAGGAAGGAAGGGACCAGCTTCTCCCTGTCAGAATGAGGGCATTGGGGGCCTTCCATGTTGCTTCCTTCAGCTAGTGAGGCAATGTGAGATAGTGAAAGGAAAAGGGGCCTAGAGCCACATGGGCTTGGGGCAGTTACTGACCTTCTCTGAGCTTGTTTCCTCTTCTGGTCAGGTGTGGTGGCACATGCCTGTAATCCCAGTGGCTTGGGAAGCTGAGGCAGGAGGATTCCAAGTTCAAAGCCAGCCTCAGCAACTTAGTGAGGCACTGTCTCTAAATAAAAATTTGAAAGGGCCGGGGATGTACCTCAGTGGTAAAGCACCTCTGGGTTCAATTCCCAGGAAACTTCCCCCCAACACACACAATTTCCTCTTCTGTAAATTTGGAATGCTGAGCACTATATGTTTTTTTGGTTTTGTTTTTTCCTGTGCTGGTATTGAACCCAGGGCCTTGCACAGGCTAGGTGAACACTTTACCACTCTATGGCTACATCCCCAATCCCCTGCATAATTTCATGCAGGCCCAAGACAAGATAATGTCCTTGAAAGAATTTTATAAATTATAAACCCCTACCTAGACCAGTGGTTCTCAACTAGGGGTGATTCTCTCTTTTCTCCCCTACCTCCTGAAATTTGACAGTGTCTGGAAATGTATTTGACTCTCCGTAATGTGGAGGGATGAGGGAGTGAGATGTCTAATGGATGGAGGCTAGGAATGCTGCCAAAGATCCTGCCATGCTCAGGACAGCTAGGAATTACCAGCACAAAATATCAGGAGTGTGGACACGTGGAGCTACCCCAGTCTCTCTACTAGGACGCAGCGTGGCCACACATCTGTGTGCATGTGTGTGTCCGGCAGCAAACACAAGGTGGGAGTGAAGAAGAAAAGAAAAAGGGGTGCTGGGGATGTAGCTCAGTGGTAGAGCACTTGCCTAGCATGTTTGAGGCCCTGGGGGTCAATCCCCAGCCCGGTACCAAAAAAAAAAAAAAAAGAAAGGAAAAAAACACCCCAAAATAATTAGACTTTACAGAGGAGGAGAGGGAGGAGACAAGCATATTGCATTGTGACTTAGGTGCTTGTTTAAAATTATGGAAGCTAGGTCCAGTAGCACATGCCTGTAAATCAGCTATTTGGGAAGCTGAGACAGGAGGATTGCAGGTTCTAGATCGGCCTGGAAAACTTTAGTGAGACTCTGTTTCAAACCAAATAATAAAAACAGTACAGGGATTATAGCCCATTGTAAAGTGCCCTGGGTTCATTCCCTAGTACCAAATAAATAAATAAAAGTAAAATTATGGAGACTTTCCAAGTCACTTCAATTATTATTTTCAGGTAGAATATTGAAACTATTAATAGTTAACAGTTTATTTATTTGGGAGGAATTGAAATCCAGAGTGTTTAGTTCAGTGTTCATTATCTAACCTAAACCATTAGAATGCCATTATAAATTAGGATAACTTATAATTATTGTAATGTGCTGACATAATTGTTGACAGATTTGTACTTAATGTTTCTTTGACAAATGTTTACAAGTTAGAACTAATGTTACTGATTTTATTTTTGTCAGATCCTGCACATATAAACCTCAATTCCTGTTGGATAGATTTTAGATGATTAACTGAAGTAAACAATTTAAGCAACATAATTCACTTTTTACTAGGAAGATAGACCTAAGAAAACTGCTGATTTCTTGGCATAATTTCAGATGACTAAACTGAAATCTATTGGTAGTAGGTTTTTTTTTTTTTAAACCATTTCAGCATAGTCTTGAGTGTAAGAAGCCCTGAGTTTGTGTGCTCACTAATATCCCACTCTGATTAGAAGCAAAAATATTATATCAGCTCATAACTTCTGTTTTAAATAACTTTTTTTTTCTTCACTTAGTTTATGAAAGCTAAATTCTTGGTTTCTTAATGTATACGAGTCCAGTGACTCAAATTGTTATAGGGCTTAGTAGATTGAATAACAATGACAAAGTAGCTCAGTGGCAGAGCACTTGCCTAGCAGTGCAAGGTCCTGGGTCCATCCCTAGCATCACAAAAACAATAACAAAAAGAGCAAACACACACAATGAAAAAGTTGCCTGTTCATTGAAGCCCTTCCAACACCTTTGCAAATGTTGACTTGATTCATCATTTGCACCAACAGTGTCTTAAGTGCCAAAATTTTGTTATATATTAAAGTATTCAACCCCCTTTGCTCTCTCCATTCATGTTTGTGCAGGAGGCTTTCTACCATATCCTTCCTTACCTGTGGATCCCTTCCTTACCCAAGAATCGTCATTGAATGTGCTCTCTGCCATTCCTTAGACGTTTCCAGTCCTGATCAAAGTCTTGTTTTACCCCATAGTGTCTGCCTTTGATACCTCTTTCAGTTTTGCCTAGCATGAAATACTGGAAAGGTCGAGGGAGGGCTGTTGAGAGAATGAAGAACATAGGTGACCTTGTCAGATGAGCAGAGAAGAGCAAATCTGAAGTCTGGACCTTGGGGTTGAGGTGTAGCTCAGTGGTAGAGTGCTTGCCTCACATGCTCCAGGCCCTGGATTCCATCTCCAGCACTACCCAAAACCAAAACAAAACAAACACACCTGAAGTCTGGACCTTACCTCCTCCTGCAGTGGCTTCCTTCTAACTGTTGTGTGCATCTTCACTGGAAACTTCTTCAGATCTGTCCTCATTCTGCCAGAATGAACTGTATGAAGACCATATTTTACATATTGCTTCACTATTTAAATTCCTTTGTTGCTTCCCTGTTGCTTATAGGATAGAGACCATGACCCTGAGTATGGCACAGAAGGCTGTCTTGCTTCATCTTCTCTCACTTGACAATTTAGTAACAAGGAACTCCTTGTAGCCCATTGATGTTGCTGCCTTCCTCTAACCCTCCAGTGTAGTTGAGTGCCTCCTTAGTGCTTCTAAGACATATTTTTTTTTTCTGTCATTGTGTCTTGTACTTTGTTTTTAATTATCAGTTGGCTCCAACACTAGATAGGTGAACTTAGTGCAGGAACTTATTTCTTCTCAGGGCTGTGCGTAGTGCCCGGCACACAGTAGGTACTGAATTTGTATAATTAAGGCAATGCACATACAGCATTCACCACAAGGAGTTTTAGAAGGTATTTATTCTCTGTGATGAGTCCAAGGTGAATGTAATAGTTTCACCTATCTGGGGAGGCTGTGGTAGGCAGCACAGTGTGGTGATGAGGGGCCTGGGCAGCCTGGGTTTAAAGTCTCATTTGAACATCTATTAAATGAGGCTCAGGAAAGAAGTTGATTATAAAAATTAGATGAGGAGATTTAATTCTGGAGCATCAGTGCTTAAGAGGTACTTTTAACTTTCTGTTGTATAGTATTCCTTAAAGCGATGTAGATGTTTTTAAAGATCAACATTAAGAGAATTTGGTATTAAAAGGTCATTTGATGCCTCTTATAAATAGCCCTAGTGTTTTTGTAGTTATCCAGATAGAAGTTCTCAGCATTCCTTTGACCCAAATACACACACACACTTTATCAGTTGTTAGGTCTTATGAAATCTGCCAGCAAAGTGCCTTTCTATTCACACAACTTAGTCCTGCACACCTTAAATAAATCTCTGAACCCTCTTTGAGACATACACTGCCTACTAAATGAAGTGCTGCATAAACTCCTTGACTCAGGGTCTGGTTGGTGCCTTCTGTGGACTGACCCAAGATTCCTTTCTGGCCTCATCTGCTGTCTTCCTGGATTTGCCTCGTGCTTCACTCTGCAGGGCCACTCCCGGTTTTCTGCCCAGCCCTGCTTTTCTGCTCAGTGCAGCGGGCTTCCATCCTCTAGGCCCCAGCGGTTAAAAGTCCACCTTTCCTCCAAGACGACTCAAATGCCAACTCTTCCTTGAAAACTTAAAGTCTTCACCACCAAATGTGTTTCCCCACCTCTAAATCTTCAAAACACACTCTCTCTCTCTCTCTCTCTCTCTCTCTCGACTTGGAGGTTCTGCTTTGGGTCATGTTTTTGGATACTTGACTTCTTATTCCTTTTGGATCACAAGTACCCTAGGGAGAAGGTAGTTATTTATCTCTGACTCTTATTGAAGCCAGGCCTCTTGCCCTTCAGTGCTCAGTAAATATTTGGAATTTCAGTTTGTTCTTGAAATGGTTTTTAACTGGGGGAAGAACATAAATCACAGTTCCTAAGTGCAGTGTACTGTTCTTCCAAGCATTTTACACATAACATGCTGTTCCATCCTCACTTCTCCCCAGGCAGGGATAGACACTGTTAGTGTTCTTCTTTTTTCTTTCTTTCTTTGTTTTTCTGGCTGCAGTGTTGGGGACTGAACCCAGGGCTTGAGCATGCTGAGCAAGTGTTCTACCACTGAGGTACACCCCCAGTTCTCCTTTTTTCGGTATAAGGAAGTTGACACCTGAAGGAGTTATATAATTGCCTAAGGACTGAGTTATGCAGGTGATAAGTAACCTAACCAGTATTCACAATCATGTTTGATCTGTCCTACCCCAAGTCCACAAACCCTCATAACTGGAGTATAACCACTGTACTGCTTCCCATTTTTCAAAGAATAAACACTGTATACTTGACTGAAGTGCTGCAAGAGTAAAGAAAAATTTCCCCAGTGCCTCCCACTTAATAAATGTTGATCAAATCCATGTGTGTAAAGGAAAGAAATTGGTACCTGGTTCTCCATTGAATTTTTCATTTGAATCAGGGTAGGCAATAATGTATAGCTATAATGATATACATAGGGTATAATGAATCCCTAATTCTTACACTTAAACTTCCAAGAATGATAATCCAATTACTGATAGAGATGATGAGGACCTGGAGATGTTGGAGATATTAGGGAAGAAGAGTCTTACTGGAAAATACTCTTCAGCAATTTATGAGTCCTCAGCCCATTTGGATTCATTTTATCTCCAGCCAGTGCACACAGCAAAGTATTTCCTGGCTTGCTTTGTTGACAATTTGTTGGTTCTAAGTAATTTCAGGTTTTTATTACTATTCCTGATAAGTCAAACATCTGTAGTTTCTGTTCTTGCCTTGAGGGACCAAGAGTAACATAGTAGCATATCCATGCCTAGTGTTACAGTCCAGAAAAGCATTTTGTTGTCACATGTAACAATAGACTAGACCCCTGTGATTATGGGGACCTCTCCCTGAAGTTTAGTCCTTTGTGTAGGAAAGAGCCATGACTTGGGAGTTAGCCTGGGTTTGAGTTCTACTTTTTTAGTTGTGTGTAGTAGCTTACCCCTTCTCAATTGTTTCCTATTCTGTAGGATGAGATCATAATAAATCACATAAGGTGATATAGTACCTGACACTATAAATGTTAGCACCTTCAAAGTACCCCCCCAAGTACTATGAACCTGTAATTGTGTTTATGTAAGTTTAATATTAATTCTATATCTTTTTTTCCCCAGCTTCCCTTTAATAATTAATCTTTAAGCTTGTCATTTTTCTACATATACCCACATGGGAATTAACTAATTATATTTTAGTTAAATGTCTACAACCATTTCTTATTTTATGCATTCTTGAAAGTTATACAGCTGTCAGAATTCTGAAAGTAGTATCATGTGCTATCTGCATTCATTTAAAAGGACCCTTTTGTGAGTTTGGCTTTTCTTGAAGCAGAGCACACCATTAATGACTTCCACATTTGCCTTCCATATCTTTCTTTATTTCTGCTGACTAGTTTGCTTGTTCTGATCAGAATCCTGGTAATAGATGTTCACCCAAGAAATTCCTAAAGATTTTCCAGCTCCTGTGTAGTGGACAGCCAGAGGAAGGTTAAGGTCTTATAAAATAGCTACCTTTTTAGTCTATTTCCTAGAGACCCTGCAGCAATAATGACTTTTGAGAAGCTGATTAACACAGACTAAATTTACCATCTCCTGGTCTTTGGTCTGGCACACTTTCTTGGTGAATTCACATGACTTGGCATTTACATGTGGACACCTGGGACAATCTATCTTTGCCTCAAAGTATTAAGTAACACAATTTGGAACTGACTTACAACTATTTATTTCCCTCATAAATTGGGCCCCAAGCATCTTTTGTAAATCAGGAATTTTCTTGGAAATGGAGTTCTCACTAAACTCAGTCCCAAGTGTACTTTTCTATAAAAGCACATTCTTGTTTGTTCTGTCATAACAAATGCATTTGGTGGTTATAGTAGCATTGATCGAAACATGATTGAACAGGAAAGCATGCCTGTTATAAATAGGTCAATTTGGTTTAATCCACATTCAAAGCATAAATATATCTTTATTAAACACAGCACAACTCAAGGAAAATCTATTACATTTTGAAGGAAAATGGTCTAGTTCAGCAATATTCTAAAGGGATTTCCTATTTAAATGATGTATTCATATAAGCAATTGGTAACGCCATTGATGTATAGTAAGTTCTCCAGAGTAGGAAAAGACAGTTTCTGGCTTTCAACTGTGGCTCACTACAGTGTGATCCTATGTAAGCCAGTGAGTTGTATTTAAAGAGAGGATTAACTATTATTTTATACTTTTGACATCTTTTTTGAGTTTTATTGGGTAGATGACAGAACTTAATACCACTTATTGAATTCTGTCAAACAGTACTGGAAACTTCCGTTTTCATAATACAGCAACCCTGTAAGGTTTTCACTCCAGACTGAGCAGGTTGAGGCTGGGTGAGGTTATGTAATTAACTGGGGTCAGAGAGCTGGCAGGTGGGGATGCAAGCAGCAGTGTGCACCGGGCTCACGTTGCTGCAGGGCAGTGCTCTTGCCCCTCCATCCATCTGGAGAGTATATCCTTCCTGGAAGCCACATCTTTTCTTTCAGACATTTAAGAATGAAGCAGTTGTTTGTCATACAGCTTCTGGGATCTTAAAAACTTACTGGAAATTCCTGTAACTTTTCATATTTGTAAACTACCAATTGAATACAGTACCTAAGTTTTGTTCATACTTTTTTTTTGGTACTGGGAATTGGACCCAGGGGTGTTTTGCCACTGCACTGAACCACAGCCCCCCGACCTTTTTATTTTTTATTTTGAGACAGGGTCTTGCTCAGTTGCTGAGGTTGGCCTTGAACTTGAGAACCTGCCGCCCAAATTGCTGGGAATAGGGGCATGTGCCACTGAGCCCTGGCTTGCTCATACATCTTGATAGGAATTATACAGAATAAAGTGGAATTGCTTTGTAATTTAATTAATTTTGAGATGTTGGTTAAATTCAACACTGATAACTGTACCTGAGATTAAGAATATCAGAGGCTTGTTTAAGATGTGAAATGTGGGACTGGGATTGTGGCTCAGTGGTAGAGCACTTGCCTAGCACATGTGAGGCACTGGGTTTGATCCTCAGCACCACATAAAAATAGATAAGTAAAGGTATTGTGTCCATCCACAACTAAAAAAAAAAAAAAAAAAAAAATGTAAGCTGAGGTAAGATCTTAATTTTCGTATAATGATATTGATAAATTAAAAGGCCTATGGTTTATTCCCTTGGGTATTTTGTTGTTGTGGAGATTTTTGTTTGTTTTGGTTTTGGTTTTGTTTTGAGACCAGATCTCACTGTGTTGTTCAGGGTGACTTAGAACTCCTGGACTTAAGCAATCCTCCTGCCTCAGCCTCCTGAGTAGCTGGACTGTGCCTTTTTAGAGTAATGTTTCAAAAAGAATTCTATATGATATGTTTTGTCCCTTTTCAAAGTGTTCCTCCCTCATTGAAAGTCCATTGATCATTGCAACTTTTGCAAAGTCAATTCTGCAGGAGCATGTATTGCTCCACCTTGTTCTTTTTATGGGCTCATAGCCAAAATACATCTCTGCAATCAGATTTTATAGTTTGCTTGTTAATTCCTGCTAATTATGTTTGTTTCTAGTTATTTGTAGTGAAGTAAAGCTTTATTATCTGTGGCATAGTGAGAGCAAAGATTTTTCTAAGTGTAAAAATAAAGTTGCGTCAAGTAACTAAAAATTGTCCTTAAGTATAATGACCATCAACCTATATTTCACCCCTTTCTTATCAAAAGATGGCTTAAGATGTACACTGGTGTACCTCTGTTGGTTATCCTTTTAAATTTGTTATGAAATTCACTGAGGTATAAGATAAGGTGATATTATATATACAGTTAGTAGGAGCAGAGTTCTCTGTTCTTTTTGTTATTAAAATAGTGTCACATGACCTGTTAAGGATTCACTTCTTCCTAAAAATGTATTTGTCTATTAACCAGTTTTGTAAAGTCCTTTTGGGTATTAGAAGGCATTGAATCACATAGTTAGATTGATTTGGAATAATCCCTTTTAGAAAGAATTTGTGCCAATTCTTTTTCCTCTCTAAAAGAAATGGTTGCAGAGCACAGGCTCTGTGCCTGATGTCAATTCCATAAGGCTCTACTGTGTGTGTGTGTCCCCAAACTGGACTTTGTCATGCGGGAGAGGTGATCTGTAATCAAGCATTTCTTTACTGTAGGGTTATTTGTCATTTCAGACAGCATGGACTTTTGAGAACAGCCTTGCGTTGGGGGAGGCAAAGTTATATAAACTGTGTTCATAGTTAAATACTTGCTTCCAGGGAGAAGGTGAAAAATGCTTTGTACTTTTTCCTTTGGCTTTTTCCTCCAAAAGAGCTTGTCATGCAACAACAGGAAAAAGTGGCCAAAGGCAGAAAAAACTCTTCTCTTTTCCATGTTGGTTTGTTTTTATTGTAAGACAAACCTTTCATGTTTTATTGTTATAAAGTTTAAACCTGGCCTAGAGGTGCCAGTCTTTAGTGGAAACAGCTGCACAGTTGGTGTCCCCTGGTCAGGTGGAACTTTCTTTGAAGCAACATGTTGCCTTTTAAAAGAGAATTGAGCCTGTGAGAACTTGACTCTGTGAAACTCATCAGCATTCCGCCATTGTTTATCTCTTCAGTGACTGAGATAGCTAATTTAAGCAAAGCATTGCAGTTAAAAATTGTTTTATGAATGAATTCTCAATCTTCTGACAAGAGTAGCCTTATTACTTTGTGTGTTAAAAATATAGAAACATGGCAGGGGGACTCACTCAAGAATTGAAGCTATGACAGCCCCATTTAACTAAGACCACAGAACATGTCCCCAGTTACACCTTCTTTTGGTTGAACTGAACTGTGATTTTGAGCTTTTATTTATATTTGCAGTTAGATGCCTTTAGTAGGAGCAAGACAGGGTGGTTGGGCATATATCTGGATTCTAGAGATAAAAGATTTTCTCTCGATTGATGTTGCAGTGTTTCTCATCTTTTTGATGGAGCGATGCTGGTAGCAGCGGACTTAGCATGACTCTTGGTCGCTTGCTAGGAAAAGTTTAGCATCAGAGAGCTTTCTTTCCTTGGGGAAAAATAGAAGAGACAGGCATGGAGTCAAGAGGGACAAGAAAAATGCTGAAATATTTTCCTTTTGGGCTTTTGATTTCTTTGCCAAAAAAATTGCCTCCAGATGGAGAAGAGCAAAAGCTCGGATTGTAAGCCATTATGTTTTTACTGGCCTGCCTCCCCGCCCCGTTGCCTGCTTTGGAATCTGTAAGCCAGTCCAAATCCTTTACCTCATTTTCTAGTACCAATTTACTGTCTTACTCATCTTCCAGCTGCAAGGGGTGAGGCAAGTTGCCTTGAAATTGAACCCTCTGCCATTTTATAAACCAAGCAATAGCAGAGTATCAGTATCAGTGGTCTCCATTTCTCTGAAGTTCTTGAATCACACCTACCAGGTAGACTTGGTCTGTGTCACATGTGGTAGGATCAGTCTGGGAATGAATCCAAATAAGTCCTTTGGGCTTTGGTGTAGACTCCTTACTACCAGGGTTGCCTGGAGTTCTGGGTTGTTGCCTGGGGAGCACAGCTCGTGTTTTCACTGTATGGGTCTTCACTGGATGCTCCAGTTTCTCTTGGGAGGTCATAATCATTGGGGTTGAGGTTGTGGGGGAATCCAGTGTCTGGACGTAATGGGTCGAGTGGCATTGGAGTCTGGCAGACTCAAGCCCACATCATTGTTCTAGAACTAATAAATAGATTACTTGGAGACAAGTTATTTTCTGTATCTGGAAAATGGGGAAGAATACCTTATCAGCTTGTTTGATTTAAACAAAATTTTTTGGAGGTGGGGCTCATGAGAAATACTCAAATGTTTTGGAGGCGGGTACTCATTATAAATACTCAAGTATTAGTTCTTTTTTCTTTTCATTATGCCAACCTTGATTGTGGTCTAGTTTTTCACCTAATTACTAAATGGAAATTGGGATGATATAAGTGATTTTCAGATATTGCATTTTAAAGTTGAGCACCAAAATAAACATAACACATGGTCTAGTGGATAGGGCAAAGCAATGATTTTTAATTGAAATTCAAATTTGTGTAGGCTATAGTCATATATATGTACAATCTTGTTGCTTACCTATTGGGATATGTTCTGAGAGAGGTATCATTAGGCAGTGTCATTATTGTATGAATATCATATAATGTAGTTACACACACTTAGGTGGGGCAGCCTCTGCACTTAGAGGGTAGTATATGACTCCTGGGCTACAACTGTCAATAACCCATTCCTGTACCGACCACTCTGGGCAAGTATCTGTGCATTTCAACATAGAAAAGGTACAGTAAAAGATGCTATAAAAGATTAAAAAAAAAAAAAAAAAAGGCATAACTATTGTAGGACACTCACCATGAATGGCATTTGCAGGACTGGAACTTGCTCTGGATGAGTCATTGAGTGAGTGGCAAGTGTAAAGGACTCTAGGACATTAACACACAGCATTGTAGACTTTATGCACTCTGTATTCTAAGGCTACACTACATTTATTTTTGAAATATTTTCTTTGCTGGGAATGTAACTCAGAGGCCCTTAGTTTGATTCCTAGCACCATCCCCTCCCCCCCCAAAAATTTCAATAATAAATTAATCTTAGCTTATTTTAACTCTGACTCTTATAATTACACTTATCTTAAAACACAAATACATTGTTTATGTTACAAACATAGCAGTTCAAAAAAATGTTTTCTTTAAACTGGTTGTGGTGGCACACACCTGTAAATCCAGCAGCTCCAGAGGCTGAGGCAGGAGGATCCAAGTTCAAGACCACCCTCAGCAACCTAGCAAGACCCTGTCTCAAAAAAAAAAAAGAAAGAAAGAAAGAAAGAAAAAGGCAGGGATTGGGGGGATGTAGCTCAGTGGTAAAGCACGCCTGGTTTCAATCCATAGTACAAAAAAAAAAAAGTTTATATCTTTGTTCTGTAAGCTTTTTTCTATTTTTAAATTTTTAAAAAATTATAGACTTTTTTGTTACAAACTAAGACACAAACACACACATTAGCCGAGGCCTACATGGTGTCAGCATCCATTAGTATTACTGTTTTGCACCTCTACTTTGTGCCCCACTGGAAGGTCTTCAGGTGAGTGAAGCTTGGATCCTCCTCCTACGATGACAGAGCCTTCTAGAACGCCTCCATAAGGACCTGCCGAGGCTTCTCTCCATGAGGTAGTCTTTCCAGAAATATGTCCATGGTGGTTTATTTTTATTTATTTATCTTTTTCACCATAGGTTTGCTTATAAATAGATAAAGCACCATGAACATTCCTCTCTGTAAACAAGACCCTTAGCAATTTAGTGAGACCCTGTCTTAAAGAAGAAAGACTGGAGAGGCTGGGGTTGTGGCTCAGTGGTAGAGTGCTTGTCACTAGATTTGATCCTCAGCACCACATAAAAATAAAATAAAGGCATCGTGTTCATCTACAACTAAAAATACTTAAAAAAAAAAAAAAAAAAAAAAAAAGACTGCAGGTGTAACTTCATGGTTCAGTGCCTTTGGGTTCAGTCTCTTCTCCTGCCACGCCCACCAACAAAAGACAGACATCAATCAAAGTGCAGAAGTGACCAGGGAAGCGTCCTCTTGGCACTGTTTATCTGGCTCCTGTATGTAAGATGGACAGGAATCCACTTACCAGCAGTGCAGAGAAGGCTTAGAACAATCTCTTGGCTTGTTTCCCAGCCCCCTACCCTTATATCCTGCGACTTGTCTAGAAAGAATGATGGAAAACAAAGTTTTTATTTCCTATAGTGGGCAGGGAGATCAAAGACTTTGGACAGTAGGAAAGGTTAGAAATGAAAAAAATCAACTCTTTACCAAATTATGAAAAGAACCTGTTTTATGATATTCATATTTAAGAAATGTTAATGTTATCTTTGTCAAGTTACTATTATGAGATTTAACATATTTTTTTTTTTTCCCTTTTTGTAGGTACTGGTTTGGGATTAGGAATTGTTTTCTCACTTACCTTCTTTAAAAGTAAGTTTGACTCATTTTTCAACACAGTATACGTGTGCATAGCAGAGACACACTTTAGAGAAGGCACGTCTAAATGGCTATCAGCCCATCCATTTATGGGTTTGGTCGGCCATTGTAAAATGAACTAGACAAAGAACGTGGACTTGAAAGAGGTCAAAATGGGTTGGACATCTCCTGCATTCCCTCTGGGCACTGAGTCAGTGTGCCTGTTATCTTAAATATGATATCATTTCAAAAGCCTGTACTTTATGCCAGTGAGTCACTTAGCCAAATCTTCATGCTCAAATATTTCTAATTAATTATAATTTTTCTTCTAAAGGAACTTGAAAATGAGAGTCTTGCTGGTAATAAAAACAAGTGGACCAGAAACACACTTGCTTCCTGGCCAAAAGTTCTCAGTAAAGGCAGGCAGTATCCCTTTCATTCTGTGAAAGAACTTCCAAAGTTTGGATATTAAATTGAAGCCCAAGGGGTCACTTTGACCTGTTTCCTTGAAGAACTGTCAGGGACTATATAACTAGAGAATAATAATTAACACACACTACTGATGTTAAATAATCATTTACAGATTGGTTTAAGTAAATCCCATGATTTACTAGACCAAAGTATATAAATATTGGTGAAATTGCTACCTATTTAAAAAATTTTTGAAGCACTTTACTTCTGATAAGGTTAAGATATTCAACTGAGCAGATGATTAGAACTGATACTAAAAAACTGTCTATCGTTTTCGTATTATACTACTTTCCTCAAACCTACCAGCATAGATGCTTATAAATATTTGCTAAATTAATCTTTACTTATTAACCCTCTTGTGGGGACATGGATGGAAACACCCACAACACTGGCATTGTGGTTTGGTGACCGCTGAGTGTTCATGAAACTCTTCGCAGATGTATATAAAGGGGCGGGAGGCTTTGTCTTCTCTTAACGGTTCCCTATTGGGATTTTCCTTTTTTGCTCAATAGGAAAAATGTGGCCGTTAGCCTTTGGTTCTGGTATGGGATTGGGGATGGCCTACTCCAACTGCCAGCATGATTTCCAGGCTCCATATCTTCTACATGGAAAATATGTCAAAGTATGTATAGAATCGATATTTTTTTTTTGCAGAAGAAAAAGAAATATTTCTCCTGAGATTGTACTGTAGTGCCAATTGGCCTTGAGTGATTTGACACTACTTTGGTGCTAAGAGGGTCTCACATGAGTCTTCAGTTGCGTATGTGCATTCAGGTGTGCACTTCTAGGTTGGATGGCTGGAATTTAAGTCATTATCAATGGGGAGGGATTAGCTAGCTGTAAGTAGCACTTTTCTTTTTAAGATCTCAGTGTTCTGTGAGCACCTCACTTGTACTCAAGCTCAACCTAAAGACTCTGGCTCTCAGCCATGATTCTGCTGTTTTACTGGAGAAGACAGTCTTGACTGAATCCTATGTGATTCTGCCAAAGGTCTCGGCTATCAGTAGAATTTTCTTTTTATTTTTTGCTGTATTGGGGATTGAAACCTAATAGACAAGCACTCTACCAGGGAATTACATCCCCAGCCCTTTTTAAAATTTTATTTTAAAAAAATAAAGGCAGGGTCTCACTCAGTTGTGCAGGCTGACCTCAAACTTGCAATCCCTCTTTCTCTAGCTGGGATTATAGGTGTGAGCCACCACACCTGGATACAAGTATATTTGAAACAAGCTGGACAAAGGAAGAGTGTAGCCTGTTTCCTAAAGTTTGTGTGGCAGCCTTTCTCTTTGCCTTGCTTCAGATGATTGGTTACTGTGGGGTTTAAGTAACAAGATCATGAGAGGCTGGATGTTCAGGGTTAGAGAGATTATTTTTGTGTCTCCAGGGCCTGAAACAAAGAGTAGGCACTGAAGTAAAAGTAGAGCAAAGGAGTGAAGTGAATCATGTATTCCATGAGACGTAGGTGGTAAGGGCCCGGCTCGCTGAAGCACAACCTTTTCAGCAGCTCAGCCTCTGACGAAGAGCTGCACGGTCCCTGCGTGCGTCGGGTCCCCTGCTCTCCAGCTTTCGCTTGAGCTGGAACCTTCACTGTGATGGCAGCAGCTGGTTCAGGAGATCGGTGTGCAGGCCCATCCCTTGCTTCTTATGGGATCTCAAGTTGTTTCACTTTCAAGCTTCCATTTTCCATGGATAAAATGAGGAATAATTTCTCCCTAAGGGGGATTTTTGTTGTTGTTTTGTGGGGTGGATGCTGGGGATTGAACCCAGGACCTCACATGTGCTGAGCCCATTCTCTGTCAGTAAGCCCCCAGCCTCCATAGGGTTGTGGTGAGGGTTAAATGTGAAAATGTTTTTAAGCCGTGAGGTGCTATATAAATAGAAACATCAGTTACAGTTGAGGCCAACCACGAAAGGGTGATTGACTTGTCCATTGTTCCACCATAATAACAAGTAGAGCAGAAAATGTGGCACAAATGCGTGTCCTAATTTGGTCAAGAGCTGTAGCTAAAGGGTCATGAGATCTCAATAACAGTATCTCACCACAGCTCCATGGCCTTCCCTTTAGGAGCTGCTCGCACTCTGTAGCTGCCCACCAGCTATCCTGTGTGCTGGAGGGAAAGGCGACAGGGAGAGATGACGTTAATGAACCATCTCTGAGCCAAAGCCGGGGTGAGGTCAGCCAAGGGCAGTGCAAGGAGAGGCACAGCTGCGTGGCAGCCGGCTGAGGACAGGCCTTTCCACTGCTCTGCCTCTCCACTTCACTGGCAGCCGAGCTGTCTGGGGAAGAACAGAAAGAACGGGCAGAGAGCTTCAGGTCTTTCCTTGTTCAGAGTGTTTCCATTGTTCCAAACTGGGTTGTCATGGATAATGGCTCAGAGGTGATTATATGGGTATTATATGTTTCATAGCTGGGAGTTACAGTGGAAAATATTGTTACATTTTTTTTTTTACAGCCTAGTGTGTATTGTTCCAAAATGGCCTTGTAACTAAATCTGAACTTGAGTCTGTGCCTTGATGTTGTCATCCTCTAATTTCTCTGAAAAGAGGAGCAAAATCCCACCTTGGGGCTCATTCAGGGTAGTAATACCATGCTCGCTGTTGAGTGCCAGTTATGCCTGTGACCCATCCCAGGGACTTGATATTCCTTCTCTCCTCTTCAGACCTCCCAGTTGGTCCTGAGAGAGGTGTTATTATCCTCAGTCAGCAGATGAGAAAATGGGGTATCTTACTGGGGTTAAGAAACTTGCCAGAGATCATATAATTAGTGGACTAGTTCAAGCTATGCCCTTTGTACTCACCTATGACCCTTAGATGGTTGTAGGAACATAGTTTGCCAGGGACTAATTATTCAACGCTGTTCCATTCCTTTCCCTCTTAATATTGGGGGAGCTCTTAGGAACCTGGGAGGGATATTTACCATTCTCTGGTGAGAGTTTAAAGCAAACAGTGTGGGGAGGTTCTGGTCCCTCGGGTCTGGCCTGAAGCAGCAAGTCCGGTCATCCAGCTGCTGCCTGCATTGTTCTGACCTGAGTGTCCTTACTTCACAGGAGCAGGAGCAGTGACGTACACTGAGAACATCCCAGTGGGAGGACAAGAGAAATCATGTTTATTCCTCAGGAATACTGAAGTGCCCTGGAGTAAGCTGACATTCTTCTGGAACAATGTTATCAGTAATACTTTAAACTCCAGCACACTGTTTATGTATTTGAAACCAAGTCTGTTTCTTGTTTTGTATTTTCTCTCTGGAAAATGTAAAGAGGTGGTCTTAAATAAATTTAAACAAAAATGGGAAGCTCAGCGCATGGCCTTTGTTTATTGCCTCTGGTCTCTGAGGGTCAGGCTGTTTGAAGCACCTGTCACAGCCTCTGAGAGCCCTCTGAAAGCCGAAGCTGGCCTCTGTTCCCAGTCTTCTCACACGTAGTTATCAGTGCTTGCCCCTCAGAAGGCGGAAGCTGGAGGTGGCTGCTGCGTGGCCTGGTGAAGGCGACTAGTGTCTTGAGTGCTTCCTCCCTGGAGCAGCTCTTTGGGCCTGCGCTGTTCTCACAGCATGCCTACAGGCACATCCCAGCCGTGCCTGCTCTGCTGAGGGCCAACAGCTGCTGCAGTAGCAGCGCATGAACTGGTCGTAGATGGCTCACACCACTGATGTCAAGTCCTGCAGCTTTGTGGAGCTGGCACTGTCCAGGCTTTGGCCCAGGGGCTTTCTCCTGGTGGTCGGGAGAGCTTGAGGCACAGCCACCTGGCAGAAAGGCCACACTTGGGGTTGTCTTTACATAGCACTGAGGCGTAAGGAAAGAGGACTACTTTTTTTTTTTCTTTCTTTAATTAAAAATGTTTATTAAAAAAAATTTTTTTGGTTGTTGGTGGACCTTTATTTTATTATTTATATGCAGTGCTGAGAATCAAACCCAGTGCCTCACACATGCTATGCAAGTGCTCTACCAGTGAGCCACAACCCAGCCCCCCACTTCTAATACCCCTCTGTGAGTTTGTTCCTGTGGTTTCACTTGAAACAGGTAGGCAGGACACAAAAAGAGTATTTCAGAGCCAGGTGTGGTGGCACATACTCATAATCCCAGCCACTTGGGAGGCTGAGGCAGGAGAATTGTAAGTTCAAGACCAGCCTGGGCAATTTAGCAAGACCCTGTCTCAAAATAAGAAGGGCTAGGATGTAGCTCAGTGTTTGAAGGCTTATCTAGCATCTGTGAGGCCCTAGGTTCAATCTCTAGCACTGCAAAAAAATAAAATAATAAATAAAAGTATATATTAGCAATTTCTTCTGGAAATGTACAGAACCCCAGAGTTCAGGCTTTTGTTTTGTTTTTTGTTTGCTTTATTTTTTAAAGGCAGTAGTGTTTTGTGTTTTTTTTTGTTTTGTTTTGTTTTAGTTGTAGCTGGACACAGTACCTTTTTTTTTTTTTTTTATGTGATGTTGAGGATCGAACCCAGTGTCTCACATGTGCTAGGCAAGTGCTTTACCACTGAGCCACAATCCCAGCCCAGGGACTTTGTATTTAATTTACCATTTTTATAATAAAATTAAGATGGGCAGAGCTTAATCCTATTGTCCTTTACCTAGTAAGTGTTTTTGTGTTTATTTTTTTGTATTTGAAGTACAAGGCATTGAACCCAGATGTGCTCTACCATTGAGCTACATCCCCAGCCCTTTTTATTTTGAGGCTGGCCTTGAGTTTGTGATCCTCTTGCATTTGCCCCCTGAGTCACTGGGATTACAGGCATGCACCACCACATCCGACTTCTTATTAATTGAGCAGAGACACCATAGGCAGCAAAGATAAATAGGTAAAAAGGCACTGACTTCCAGCTTTAGAGAACTTAGAGTCTGAAGGAAAGATGGACATGCAGACACTCAGAACCCCTGTCTTAACGGGTAGATGGGGTGAGCAGATGGAGACTGCGAGAGCAAAGGGGCCAGAGTGACGAGGCTCTGCAGCCTTGCAGAGGAGGGAGTTGGGATGAGAGGAAGGAAGCCCTCTGGAGGGCTGAATCCTGGAAGTGCACATCTTAGCTGGTGGTGTGCACAGCAGAGTGTCCAGAGGCCAGGGAGAGGTACGGGAGGGCGAAACTGGATGGCCACCAGGGCAGAACTAGTGTCTGACCCCAGTGTGGGCACAGAGTAGACCTTAGATCTTAATAATTGCTATGATGAATAGATTCAGAGTAGCAGATCGTCCTCCATTTTTCCCTCCCTCGTTCTTTGCCCTACTACCCTTTCCAGAAAAGTGTGCTAGGCTCTGAATGGGAACACGCAGCAGTGCCACTCTGCCCCAGGTGGGCTGAGCCCAAGTCTGTCAGTCATGGTCATGATGCCATGGCCACTTAACTGTTTTTTGTGCTGCCCTCTTTATTCCACAATTAAAAGAGAAGTGACCGTGTGGCCTACTGGACCCCTTCCACTTGTCTTTTCCATCCTGGTTTTAACAGTGAGCAAGTATGGAAAAGACTCCCCCCCCAGTTTTTCCATTCAGGCAGAGATAAGAATGACATTTCCTATCCCAAAAGACAAGGACAGAAAACCGTGAGCTCAGTGAATCTCTAGATATGTCAGAAAGAGAGTGGACAGAGACCTCAGAATCAAACTTCTGTATCTTGTCTTTCGCTAGGTTGTAGCATCCATTTTGAGGGATCCCTTTGCCCAGCACCTTTGAAGCACCACTCAGATCCTTGAGGAACCCTGCCGGTTCTGTGAGGGAAGAGTTCTGGGCAAAGAGAGTTCAGAGCAGAGGAAGCTCTGGCTGTTTGTTTTAGTCCCAGAATACTTTGTGTCCCTGCCTTACATCCCTTAGCAGAGATTGGCCCAAAGCACAATGCTTGATCTTGTCCCCACTCCCTGCCCCCTTCCCAAATCAACCTTCAGAAAGTTCCAGCTTGTTGGCAAAGGCACACATTCTCTTCTCCTTTAAGTTTCATTAGGAATTCGAGTCCTCCAGGGTCCTGTTCCCTTGTGGGGTTGCAAAACTGCCTTTGCCTCTTGTCTGCCCTTCTGGAACCAAATACAAGGAAATTCATGGGTTTGGGAAGAGAGCAATGGGAACCCAGCTGGGCACAGCCTACTAGGATGGAGCCGAGGCGCCCCGAAGGTGGCCTGCTCTGCCAACATACATAAATACGTACAGTCTGAGCTTGACACTGTATAATTTGGCCCAGAACAATATGTATTTTGAACTCATTTAGGTGAATGACTTTGGCATTCCAAGTACCCACTGGGGGAGCCTTTATCAGGAGCCTTTGCCTTATGCAGAAGTGCGCCTTTGTTCTGAGACGTGGCCTCGAGCACACTCTGCTGAGCTGTCTCCTTCAGTGAGTGTCATCCTCTCTCACCCATTTCAAAAGACCCAAGAATGCAGCCTTGAAGTCCTGCTCAGAGGAAATGTGGAGATTGGGGAAACGAAGATGACTATGTAGTTTTGCGTTTAGTTTTCCCAAACCTCACTGTTTACATTTTTTTTTTTTATGTAACCAAGCCATAATTGCATTTTACTTGTCATGGTTCAATCTGATTGTATTGTTGGATGGGACTATTTTTGAACCTGTCCAAATAAACTCTGCAAAATATTTCCACAAAGATGTACTCCGTGGGGCTGGGACAGCCGTCATCCCAAACGGTCCTGAGACACATGGTTTCCTGCTGCATGCTTTCTAATTGCATAAATGCAAAGGGGTGGAAGGGAGAAAGTGGAAATTCTAAGTACCAAAAGGAATGTTAAGTTTAGAATAATAAGCTCATCTGGAAGCCATCACCACGTTTTCCTTTGTGCTGTAGTGAGCACCACTTTGCCTCGGACACCAAGGCATGGTGTTGGGGTGCACATGGACCTGGGCGGGCTCTGGGTAGAACAAGCATGGGTCAGTGGCGACTTCCAGCAGCAAAGGGCCTGAAGGAACAGGACGGATGGATGGAGAGGGAGAGGCAGGCTGTGAAGCCGGAAGACGGGCTGGGCTTAGGCCCTGGATCCAAGTGCCTGCTCCATGGCTTACTTGCCGGGTGACCTGGGGGAGGTTCCTAATCTCTTCCAATTTCAGATTCTTCATATGAATAGGAGAGAAGAAATTCCTACACTATATTGTCTTTGAGGACCAAATATATGTGCTGACGTAAATGTAAAAAAGATTTTAGGGCTTTAGGGGCATCGCTCAGTGGTAGAGCACTTGCCTGGCATGCATGAGGTCCAAGATGCAATCCCCAGCACTGCAAAAAAATAATGAAAAGAGGTTGTTGTTCAACTCAAAATAGTGTGTAATATTAATAGTAGGTAATTGGGGTTCTTTTAGAACCCAGGGCATAATCCTTGGGTTTGAAGAGTTGACTCTTGGGGTTGAAATCAACAAGATCTGTGGGACAATGAGCATCTCAGTGGTACAGCAATCCTAAATCGTCAGGGAACACTGCATCTTCCTGGAGGAGTTTTCGTGCTGATTTACTTTCACTCTGCCCCATTGAGATACACGTGAGCAAGGCCGCTGCGACTTCTCTCCTTCCAAAACACCATCCTAGCTTTTTAAAAAATCAGACTTATTTGCTGAGCACATGAACTTGGTGCTCAGGCTTAGGAGAGGAAGGAGGGGAGGAGATGGTGGAGAAGCTGAATGGGAACCCGAGAGCTCTCAAGGAGCTTTCAGCTGGTGGGAGACATGACTTACTGAGCACGTAAGATGGCTGGGATTGATGGATCCTCTTCTGAGGGGATCAGAGCCAGAAGATGTATTAGCGGCATGAGGTTTCAAGGTGGGAGCAGGTGTTGTTAAGTCTTCAATAGGGAAGAGATTGGGGCTAGAAAAAAGGCTCATCCTCAACTGCCAAGTCACCTCTCTATTCCAGGTCTGGGCCTTTTGAGCCAGCACGCTGTACTTTGATCATCTCGAATATATAATAATACTTCTGAGCTAGTGCTAGTTACTGTCCTAAGACTTTACATACATCACAGGAAAGGGAATTTGAAAGGATAAAGTGACTTGCTCGAGGACAAGCAGGTCAGAGGTAATGCAGGTGGAATTTGGATTCTGAGTCCAGAGTCCAGACGAACCCATGCTCTGTGCTAGTCAGAAGTTAAAACTGTTGAAACTAGAATGGGTCGATCTGAAGGGGCTTGATCCATTTAAACTTGATCTAACATTCTTAAGCTAGTTGAAATTGATAAAGGCCAGTTTAAATTGATAAGAATAATTTGAAGTCATATCTGTTTCTTCAAAAATATTAATTTTGCCCAGGGCAGTGGTACACATCTATAATCCCAGTGACTCAGGAAGCTGAGGCGGGAGAATCTCAAGTTTGGAGGCCAGACTTGGCAATTTAGTGAGGCCTGTCTTAACATTAAAAAAAGGGCTTGGGGTATAGCCCAGTGGTAGAGCACACTTGGGCTTAATCACTAGTATTGCAAATAATAATAATCCTGTGTTTGTCAATCAGAAACACATTTTTTTTCTTTTGATAGTACTGGAGATTGAACCCAGGGCTGCTCTGTCACTGAGCTACATCCCCAGCCCTTTTATTCTTTTATTTTGAGACAGGGTCTTGCTAAGTTGCCAAAGTTGGCCTCAAACTAGCAATCGTACTACCATGACAGATTCAGAAACGTAATTATTGATCAGCTTCTAGTGTGTGTTACAGATGTTTTGTTAAATTCTTGCAAATGTAATAAAGCATTGTGATAGTTCATTGATCTATACATCTTAAAAATATATGCTTTAAAATTAGAATCCTTTTGAGACAGTTTACAAACTGTAAAATCCATGCTTCACTAGGTACAAAACTCCTGCTGGGCACACCTGTGATCCCGTCACTAGGGCAGCTGAGGCAGGAGGCTTGAAAGTTTGAGGCCCTGTCTCAAAATAAAAAGGACTGGGGATTTAGCTTAGTGGTAGAGCACCCCTGAGTTCAATACCCAGTACCACCCCCCACCAAAAAAAAAAGAAAAAGAAGAAAGAAATCCCCTTTCATAATGTATACTGCTAATATTTACTTACTTAATATTTTAAGGGGTAAATTTTTTATAGTTTTTTATTTTCCAGCCCTATTTTGTATTTTATTTAGAGACAGGGTCTGACTGAGTTACTTAGCACCTTGCTTTTGCTGAAGCTGGCTTTGAACACAATCCTCCTGCCTCAGCCTCCTGAGCCACCACCGTGCCTGACTAGATTTGACACAATTTTATGTGTACACAAAATTTTCTGTAAGGAAAAGTAAAAATAAATCCCAGATATTTAGGAGGCCGAGGCAGGAGGGTTGCAGATTCAAGGTCAACCTGGGCAATTTAGTGAGATATTTTTTTAAAAAGGGGAAGGATTGGGGCTGTAATTCAGAGATACAGTATTTGCCTAGCATGTGTGAGGTCCTGGATTCAATCCTCAGTCCTTCGAAGAAGAAAAAGACGAAGTGAAATAATACCTTTCTACCTTTTACCCATGATCCTCCATGGTTCACATTTCCCCCGTTTTCTTCATTCTGTGGTGTGCGTGTGCGCGGGCGCGCACGCACAGTGCTTTTGGACACATAAGCGGAAGTTAGAGACATACTCTTTTATCCCAGTGTCTCCAAGTATGTTGTCTAAGAACGAGGGTGTTCCTGGTTCCCAGTACTATGATTGACTTAAGAAATTAACACAGACGTGGGAGTGCCATCTAATCCACTGTGCCTCTGCTAATTTTGTGAACTGTTGAAGTAACACATTGTCCTGTCATTCCCCCAGTCCTGGACCACACAATGTACCTAGTTGTTGAGTCCCTTTTTTTAATCCTGAACAGTTCATCAGCGATTCTTTTACTGATCTTGACAATTTTTGAAGAGTACAAGCCAGTTATTTTGTAGACTGTTTCTCAGGTTCTCGGTTTGGGTTTGTCTTGTTTCCTCATGGTTAGATCCAGGTTTTGACATTTTGGCCACATTTTGGTGATGTGTCCCTTTCAGTGCATGATATCAGGAGGCACCCAACATCCATTTGTCCCAATATTAATGATGTTCATCTTGGTCATTGGTAAGAGATGTATTTGCCTGATGTCTCCACTGTAAATTCATTATTTTTCTTCTCATAATTAACAACCCTGGGGAGATGCTTTAGAGACTGTAAATATCCCACCCCTTAAACCATCTTCAGTTCAGCATCCACAGATGATTTTCTAAACTTATTGCTCCTTCTTACTCGGCATTCTATGGGAAGAGCTTTCCTTCCTCCCCCTTTCATCTTCCATTTGTTTATTTCAGCCTGGACTCCTGGATTCTCTGCACTCAACCTATTTTACCCAATGCTATTAGTGTTTATTATTCCCATTGCCCAGACTGGTCCAACAGGGGCTCTTTCAAGTTGGCACCTCCATCCTTTTGACGTGTCCACTCCATCCTTTGAAGATATTCCACTCTTGTATCTTCCCTACCCCAACCTTGGAATTAGCCAATTCTCCAAGGAGGCCTGGTTCCTTGGAGAGGAGAATACAAGTTAGAAACCAAGATGTGCAGGGGCACCCTTTACCCTCGGTGCCTCATTGCCCGGATGACAATAGCTTTGTCAGCTTCTCGGCACACACAGCTAGGAGACGTGTACGCATGTCTGTGACTTCAGTTCATACTGCTGTCTCAAGTCAAAACTGCAGGGGCTGCCAGGGTGGCGTGGTGGTCGAGCATGTGCTTAGCAGGCAGAAGGCCCAGGGTTCCATCCCAGTACTGCAGAAAACAAACCAAAACACCTAGAGGCCGGCCTGACCTCCCACCACCCATACTGTACCTCCCTTATCTACTAATAAGAAACCTGGTCCTAGGGATTCATATTTCAGAGAGCAGTACTTAGAGATCGGGTCTAGGCTGTCGTCGGTATGGAAGGGTGTTCCTGGTCTCTCAGTCTTGTCTGTCTGCAGGCGTCTTGCTGTTTCTTTGATTCCTCACCCTCCACCTTTCCTGCTGTCTCTATCTCTGGATGGGATTAGAACCCAGAGTCCATTTTCATTACAATGTTGATGGAATAGTTTTATCCTTACTATTTTAGCTAGGTGGTTGGGTTTAACATTTTCTATATTTTTAAACCCCCTAAATCAACTTGATTTTTCAGTGGGTGGTCCTGACCACTACTACGGGTCAGTGACTTTTATCAGAAGAAAGGCTTCCTTCCCCCGGGCCCTGCTACAGAGCGTCCTCTGTTCTCATCCCGGCTTCCCCAGCTCACTGTGTAAAAGTCACTGATCTCTCCGGCCTCCTTGTGAGATGGGGGTAATGATCCCTGTCCCTTCAGCTATACTCTGTCATTGAGGAGAGTGAAGTCACCAGCTAACCGGTATTATTTCATACTGTCATCCATGATTTACTAAATTTTGATCAAAAGAACAGTTCTCCATCTAAACTGGGAGTATATCAATTGTGATTTCACATGTCACATTCTATACCAGAGAAATAAATGGCCCACGACTGTCACAGGCTTGCTCTTCTTGCTAGGGCTGACCTCATGCATGAAACACAGGTTCTACGTGGTTTTCCAAAAGTCCTCTGGTTGAGGAGTAGATCTCAGATGATGTAGATCTTCCCTTAATCCATGTAGACATCCCTGGGAGGTTGTGCAGGAGGTAAAGTATAGAATATATCAACCAGTAGCCAGGGCTCTTAAGGTTGCTTGACTCCAAGTAGCCTCCCAGCCTTCAGCCTCCCCGTCCGACCAGTCTTAACACTGTCTTACACATGCTGCTTTCTATTCAAAAAATTTCAGAGGATCCAGAGCCAAAGTTCTCAACCTGACATTCCAGGCCCTCCACATCCTGCTCCTATCTCCACTTCCTACCATGTGGAATAGGGTAGGATGAGAACAGGGGACCCACAGCCAGAGTTTATGGGATATTTTGTTTTATTTGAGACAGGATCTCACTAAGTTGCCCAGTCTGGCCTCAAACTTGTGATCCTCCTATTTCAGCCTCCTAAGTAGCTGGATTATAGGCATGTGCCATTGTGTCCAGAAAGGGCAGAGATTTTTATTGGATTTTTATTGGCAGCTAACAGCTGCCATGTCCTTAGCACCAGAACAGAGTCTAGACACTCAAATATTTGCTGAGTAACCAAATATTGGCATATTGACTCTATTTCTTTTTTAGTTATTATTTCAATCAAACTAGTTGTAACACTTTCCTAGGGTGATGGACACATTCAAAGGAAGAAGTTCATTTCATAAGCCAGATGTACCCACTTGGAGGTGATTACCTAGAGGAGCTGTGTCAACAAGGGTTGAGGCTTTACTGGGCTGGCCCAGGGTTATGTCCCTGGTGACTGCTATGCTTATGGAGGTCTTAGAGCCACATATTTGTCAAATACAGATCACTTTTTCAGGTCTTCTTAGCATGGACTGCTTTCCTGATTTGCCCAAGCTCGGCTCAAACCCTACCTCCTCTAGCAGCCCTTTCCAGTCCCCTGGGATTGTTCCTATGTCAGTCATATTTTGGTCTCCGTGACAAAGATACTTGACAAGAACAACTTAGAGGAGTAAAAGTTTATTTTGGGTTCATGGTTTCAGGGGTTCAGTCCATGGGTGGTCAATTCTATTGGCCTGGCCTGAGATAAGGCAGAACGTCAAGGCAAAAGGATGTGGTAGAGGGAAGCTGCTTACCTAGTGACGGCCAGGAAGGAGGTGGGGGGAGAGAGAGAGAGAGAGAGAGAGAGAGAGAAGCCAGGGACATGACATAGTCCAAGAGCACACCCCCAGTGACCAGTGACCTGCTTCCTTCAGCCACTCCCCACCTGCCTATAGTTACAACCCAACAATTATTCAAATTATGAATCCTTCAAATGGATTAATCAACTGCAAAGGTTATAGCTCTCATAATCTAATCATCTCCCTCTCAACCATTCCTGGATTGCTGCATGAGCTTTCCAGGATGTGAAAGATCCAAACCATAACAGCTCCCTTCTCTGAACTCCTGGGCCCCACCTCATGGCCACGCAGCTTCCCGGGCAGCGAACTTTCTGGGTAACAACCTTCCCCATTACTTGCGTGCCTGTCCTTTTCCCTTGGAGGGCAGCTTTACGTCTTATCCCTAGTACCTTGTATTGTGTTGGATACTTAGTAGCCCCCCCCAAAATGTTTGTTTTAGTTAAAACTTGTTAAGAGGCAACTAACTCCCTCCAGTCAGCTTGAGACTGTAAATACTGGAGAAGCTCACAGGACCCAAGGAGAAGCTCACAGGACCCAAGGAGAAGCTCACAGGACCCAAGGAGAAGCTCACAGGACCCAAGGAAAAGGCGACCATCATGAGCATGAAGCAAGGCCTCGTCAACCTCTTCAGCAGCTAGAATCCTCGACAATTCTGCTCTTCACATGAACACCCTGCTTCCCACACGTCCCTGAGCCTCTCAGAGCAAACTCTTCGGAGAGAGAATTTGATTGGCGGGACTTGGTCACCGTCCACTCTGGTCCAATCCCTTTGTCCAAGAGGACAGGTTCAAGGACAGCAAGCCTGACACTGGGTGCGCCCTGGTGCAGGTGCTGGAGGGTCATTCTCTAGGCATTCTTTTTTTCTAGATATTCTAGATATTCTTTTTTCTAGATATTCTAGATATTCTTTTTTTTTGTTTTTAATGTATTTTTCTAGTTGTTGATGGGCCTTTATTTTATTCATTTACTTACATGGGGTGCTGAGAATCAAACCCAGTGCCTCCCACATGCTAGGCAAGTGCTCTGCCACTGAGTCACCACCCCAGCCCCACACGCGATATTCTTTTGTGCCCTCTTTTTCTTCAACAGCCATGTTCCTGAAAAGGGAATTGTTTTCCCCAGTGAATTTGTCTGGAGCACAGAAATCTTAAGATTTAAGGAAAAAAAAAAAAAAAAAAAAAAAAAGCCATTCTGTGTGATATTAAACGTACACAAAAAGACCAATTAATTCTTGAGGAAGGAGGAAAATTCTCCCACTTGCTGTGTCTATGTGTGGGCCCTGGCAGCCGAGGAATGGAAGAAAAAATGGGAAAGCAAACAAACCAGGAGAAGCGTCACCAGCACCAGAAAAGAACTGTTTTGTCCAATTTCTAGCCTGAGTGGTTCAGGAGAGAACTGAGTGGTGCCCACAGCAGGGTAGCGAGAGCAATGGGGAGACAGAGGCAAACGAGAGGGGGCACAGTGAGCAGCTGAACCAGGGCTTATCCCGCGTGGCCCCTGGCACCCGCCCCTGGTGGTTGGGCCACATTTCTGGAAATACCAGTACGTTCGTTTTTGCAGAGGAGAAAACAGCCATACCTATCACCCCACACTGCCTCTTAGAAGTGCAGAATAGGAGTCGGATGGTCTTGGGTTTACACCTGCACTCCAGAATCCCTGGAATTTAGCTCTCACTTCTGACCCTCCTCTCTCCCCCACCTCCAGAATCCTCGGCCTTTACTTTTTCACCCACTGACAAAGGGCATTTAAGATTTTCCCATGGGGCCTCATTTCTGCTCTTCAATGCCGGCCAAGGCCTCACTTCCCACACCCCATGGTGCATGGCCTCCTCCTCCTCCTGAGGTCACCATGGGGCCCAGGGGGTCCCTGAATCCATGGACAGCAGGGAGAACCAAGATCCTCCAGCCCGGGGAGATGGGCGGCAAGTCAGAGCATCTGGTTCTGGCCCTGGATCTCTACTAACTTGCTGAGTAACTTGGACAAATCTTTTTCCTCTGTGGGAGAGGATGAGACAACAGTCAGGTAGCCGCCACCTCCTCAGAGGGAAACACACGTGCTGGTCTTCATGCGCCCTGCGGCTCAGTGAATTCTCGCAGTCCCCAGGGATGGGGACCACTGAAATGCCTATCTTCAGATGAGGACACAGGCTTATGAAGTGCATTCCTTGAGCAAGAGGAGGAGGCTTTGTGCTAAAGCTTGGAGTTGGGTCAGGGAATCTGGTTCCTCAGCTTTCCTTGGCTATGCACAGGAACCTCCCTAAAATACCTTTCATTTCCCAGGAACTGTGCTGAGCCCTTTGCATCTATTTATCACCTCAAATCCTGACTCCTCATCACACTCTCACCTTAATTGTCACCTCTCAGAGATGTTTTCTGAGCTTCCCCTACCCCATTCTGCGTCCTGGGCTGGTTCTCTCATAACACTTTGATTTTGTGAAATTCACCCATCAGTTCCCTTGCTGCACGCTCTGCCCCTCTGTTCTTAGTTTCTACAGGGTATGGATTTCTTCCGTGTGTGTGTGTGTGTGTGTGTGTGTGTGTGACTGAGGATGGAACCCACGATTTTGTTCATTCTAGTCAAGTGGTCTACCACTGAGCTACATCCTCCCGCCCTTTTTTATTATTTTGAGACAGGGCCTTGATAAGTTGCTGAGGCTGATCCTCCTGCCTCAGCCTCCTGAGTAGCTGGGATTACAGGTATGTACCACCACACTCCATGCACAAATTTCTTGAAGGCTGGAACCTTATTGGCCAACTCTATTGCTATGTTCCCAACACCTCTGTGGACATCTGGAACATAGTAGGCACAATAAATATTTGTTAGATAAATGAACGATTCCTGGCAACAACCCTGTGGAGCACATACCATTACTAACTGCATCTTTCGGATCAGGAAACCAGGGCACAGACATGGAACTATTTGCAGTCAGTGGGTGACCGAGGGAAGGGTCAAAGCAAATAGGGCGACGACGTCCGCCAGACCTCCCACCGCGAGTGTGGACACTCCGTCTTCATCTGGAAGATGGTGGTGGGGACCCTGGGCCTGGAAGGAAGGCCCTCCTCTTGTTTGCACTCTTTCTCTGCAGGAGTGCAGAGGCTTGGACCCCTGTTGAGCCCAGACTGACAGGATTAGAGGAAACAGCTGGCCCGAGCCGTGCCCTGCGGGAGGGAGCTCACATTCCCGGGACTCAGGGAGGGAGCTGCTCCCTGCAGCCCAGTCACATTCCAGGTCGGTCATTTTCCTGAGCCCAGATGTTTGCTAATGAGCTGGGGAGAGGGGCTTTCAGCCCTCAGCCCCAGCTCTGGGCCCCACATTACCTCGGCCCCAAGAGGCTGGCCCAGGGCCAGCAGGCTCTGGCTGTGGGCCCGTGCCCTGTGCCAGCCAGGCCTGTCAGGGCAGCTGGAGCAGCGCTGCCAACCAGGTGCATCTCCTGGAGCTTGGAGATTCTGACTTGACAGGTTCTGCCTTCCTGCTGGGCCCCATTACCCTGGACCCACTGCGTCTGCACTGCAGCCTGATGGGAGGGACAGGATGCAGACAAGAGGGCGTGGTGGGCACAGGAGCCTGGGCGGTGGGTTCAAGTAAGTCCGGACTTTGTCAGTCACTAGCCATGTGGTCTTGAGCATGTAACTACACTTTTGGTGACTTGATTTTTCTGACCTGTACAATAGGAACAGCAATGCGACTGTGGTAAGGATTCCGTGAGCTATGGCAGTACTTGCCTCGCCTCGTGCCTGGCTTAACAGGGAAGCTGTCTATAGATGTTTTTAACAAGTCCCCTTCTGGGCCCCCTGCCCACATTATAGTCCTCCTCCAGTGCTCACTGAATACATGTGTGACTCAACTCCAAACTCCACATCTTGATTAGGTGGTTGTCGTTATTCTAGGGCCTCCCTGTTTGTGAGAGGGATGGGCTGCACCGTGCAGGATGCTGACTGGATTCCATCTTACTGCCCCTGGACGTGTGTGATCCAGTTAGCTTCCTGCAGTGTGCGACCTCCACACTGAGAATGTTCCTGAGTACTACCTACATCCAACCCAGTGGGGATGGTTTCTGTAGCGCATGGTTATCCGAGAGACCTTGGGTAGTATCCTGTATGACTTTATTTATTGACTTATTTTGCAGTGCTAGGGCTTAAACCCAGAACCTTGCACATGATCTACATCCCCAGCCTTTTTGACTTTTTATTTTGAAAGAGGGTATTGCTAAGTTGCCCAGACTGACCTTGAACTTGGGATCCTCCAGCCTCAAGCCTCCCACTGTGTGACTTTAGATGAGCTACTTAACCTCTCTCTAGGCCTTCCTTTATTTCATTTATTATGTGGGGATAACAATATTACGCAACAGATTGTGAAAGTGGAAAGTGCTTAGAAAGGGGCCAAGCACGTGATAAGGTGCTCAATACCTGCAGCTATTATAATTGATACTATAATTATCCTATAGAGAGACCAATCTACGGGGGAATAATTACTTCACTCAGTCAAATATACTGTACATCTCTTCTGGCCCCTTACACACAGTGGACCCTGAAGCACATGAGCCCTGCCCTCCAGTCTAATGAGCCAAAACTCGTTAACGGAGGAAGAGATGTGCACTGTATCCTACAGGGACATTAGCACGGACAGGTGGGTCCATGCTCCAGGATCACACCTGCCGCTACCTGAGGGTCTTGGCTTTCCAATATGGTGCTTGAAGAATGAGTTTGCCAGGAGATGAAGGGAGGGGAAGAGAACACCAGGCAGATGACACAGCCCAGGCAACAGCAAGGCGACAGGCTGTTTGGAGAGTGCAAATAGGCTGGAGTAGCCTAGGGGTTACCGCCAGGCCCTGGGAGCCACCTAGGATGCCCTGCCAGGCTGTAACATTGGATGAGTAGGTGGGGAGTCCAACTGGGAGCTTCCAACCTAGCTGAGTTAAAAATGTGGCCGTAGGTAACCATGATATAATGAAAAATCCCCAACACAGCAACTGTGTCCCACTGTGAGCTACCACTTTCAAGAAGCAAAGCTATCTTCTCCCTTGACTGGAAGAAAAGGGTCCTACTACAATCCAGCGCAGCACCCACCGATTAGATAGGTACCCTGTCCCAGGTGAGGCTGGATCCTGGACCAGGAATCCCGCTCTTTCTCAGGAGCCAGAGAAATGAGTCGTTTTTTGGCTTTCTAGTTCGGAGTAGTGCTTTCTGGGGCTCTCAGACCCTTCTCGGGATGCTTAAGCCAAGTATCTGGAGCAGATCAGAGGTCGAATGACACCAGGTAGAAACTGGGTAGACCTGAACCTGGCCGCAAGGAGCGGACAGGATGGGCGCACCGAGGACTGCGGAGTGCCGGGACTTGGTGGGCCGGAGCGCCCCATTCTCAGAGAAAGAATAAAGTCCGGTTCCCATAAAAAGGACATCTCCATCTTTGTCACCCCCAGGCCTGGCACGGCCTCAGAGCCCAGTCCCGGGAAAAGTCAGGCGGAGAGAAGTTGAAGCGCAGAGAAAGCCCGGAGGGCGCCTGAGAATCGGCTGGGGCGCCGGGCTCGCTGTCCTGTGTCCGCGGGGCCGGCCGGGCGTGCGGGCCGCTGCACCGCGCCGTCGGGCCGCGCCGAGGTCCGGCCAGGCGCTGGCGGGCGGGCGGGCGGGGAGAGGGGCCAGGGGCCGGGCGGCCGCGGCGCCCCTCCTGCGCGCCTGGAGGGAGCGGCCGCGCTCCCGCCCGCTCCTTCTCGCGCGTCCCTCCCCTCGCTCCCCCGCCCTCGCTCCCTATTTGGAGCCGAGACACCCTGACGTCGGAGCCGCTCCGCTCGCCGCTCCCCCGCACCGCGCGCCCGCCCGGGCCGCAGACGGCGCGCAGCGCAGCCAGCCCTGCCGGCCGCCTCGCCCAGCCTCCCGGGCGCCCCGGCCTGCGACCCGCGGCTCGCATCCAGCTCCGAGGACCCGGCGGGCGCGCCGCGCTCCCTGCCGCCGCCGCCGCCGCGCGCGGTAAGTCCCGCCCGGGCGGGCACGAGGGCGCCCGGCTACCGGAGGCTTCGGCCGTCGCCGCCGCGCCGCGCCCCCGCCGCCAGCTGCGCGTCGGGCGGCCGCGGTCACTGTGCAGGGCGCCGCCGCCGAGCGCGGGAGCCCACGGGCCGGCCGGGCGACTCGGGCCGCGGGCTCCGGGGACGTGGGCGCGGCGCGGAGCGGCCGGGGGCACCGCCGAGTCCTGAACTCGTCCCCAGCCTCGCTCGGAGTCCGTTCCCCGGTAGGAGTTTCCGCGGCCCGGAGAGAAAGTGGGAGGAGGATGCGTGGCCGAAGGAGAACCGGGCGGGCCGCGCGGGCGCCGGGGCAGCACCGGGGCTCGGCCGCCGGGCTCGCGCGTCCTGCGGCTCTGCCCGGGCCTCTCCGCGCTGCCTCCAGCCTCTCCGCCCCAGGACCCTTCGGCGCCCCTCCTGCCGCACTCTCGGCCTCTCTCTCCGCATCCGTGTGGCCCTGTGGCTCCATCGCTCCATTTCCGCCCCTACGCGCTGGTTCTGCCCCGGGTCTGTTCCCCGCTCTGCCTTCGTTTTCAGTTTCCCTGGGTTTCTGGCTCTGCCTTCGTGTTCTCTCCTCCTCTCTGTCCGCGCTGCCCGCTGTGGGAGTCCGCTCAGTCCGCGCGCCTCCCTGTCCCCCACCCTCTGATTCCGAGCCTCCCACCAGGATCAGAGGCTCGGGTCCCCCCAGGTGGTTTCGTGGATTGTTTCCTAGACCTGGTAAAAGACGAAAAACCCTCTCCCTGCCTCCTGCCTTCTCCCCGGGCCTGGCCTGGGTCATCCTCTTGGAATTGGGACTGGGGCAGGGAGAGCCAGTTTTCTGGGGACGCAGTTCGCCTAAGAATTCCGGCCCTGAGAGGCAGTGTGCACTACCGGATCCTGCTGCCGGCCACCTGCCCCCTGGCCCGCTCTCAGGGCGGGGCGATTCTGATCCTTTACAAGTCTCAGTAAAGGGGGCAGCTGCTGGCCTTGGTGTGGCCAGCCAGCTTGGCGGGCATCAGGGGAGAAGGCCACATTTCCAGACTTTCTGAGGCCCTCGCCCAGCTCTCCAGCTCTCCAGCCACCAGTCTGTAACCGGGAGCACCCCAGGAAAACAACCCGCTGGCACAGGATGGGGGTGGGGAAGTAACTCGTCTACACGGAGCCCCTTGCCCTTTGTTACTGTCTAAACCGCCAGCCTCCTGAGACTCCCCCAGATGCTGGGGCTGCTTGGGCGTGGTTTGCCTTGAGTTGGGGCCAGAGAAGAGGCCAGGCTGGAGCGTTTCCTTGGTGACCCCCACCCCTCTCCACCCACCTCTGCGTGGGGACCTCTCTCTTGGGCCTGTGTTGGAGGGGTGGAGGGGAGTAAGTGCTCTCTGTATTAGCCGGGGTATGGCCTCATGGTTTTAAAGTGAAATTTCAGACTGAGTTTAGCTCCTTCCCCCCACCCGCAACCCCAAGGGTCGGAGGCTGCTGGAGCGGGCAGGGCTGTTGGTGAGGTCTGCAGGGACTTCTGCTGAGCAGATGTGCAGGCCCTGAGCAGCTTATTAGCATGGATGTGTTGCCGAGCCTGTTTCTGGTCTGCAGGCAGGAGGGTCTTGTGGGTAGGAGGGCTGCTAGCTGGGGTTGGGGGCCCGCAGAAGTAGCCAGGGCTGGAAGGTGGAGCTGCCTGGCAAAGGCAGGCGGGCAGGCCTGGGTGGCATGGGCTCGGCCTGGGCATCTGTCTGCTGGATAGTTGGTTCATGCTGTGCCCAGACCCAGGGACGGAAGAAAGCCAACCTGTGGTGAGACTGGGGTCGTGGAATTGGAATCACAGTGGCCGTAAACAACTCCCCAGAGCCAGATTCTCCCCTAGGGAATCTACTAGGATAGACATCCCCAGGCCATGTTGCCTATTTCACAGGTGGCAACTGTGAGGCTTAGGGAAGTAAAAAGCAAATGGCCAGTGACTTGGTCTGTGACCACTGGACTATCCTGCCTTCAGGCACAATGAACCAATGGAAGCTTTGGCCAAAACAGCCAAATCCCAGAGTGCCCGGGGGGTTCCTGCCGGGCTGACCAGGGCAGAGGTCCGACTTGAGAGGGGATCTCAGGCCCGCCCCGTCTTGCCAGTCCCCCGAGCTGCACTTTCAGTTACACCATTCTAGGAAGTCCCTGTATTCCTTCCAAGACCTGGAGGGTTGCCCCACCCTGCCAATCCCCAAGCCTGGGGCTGGCCACCAGCGCCACACCCTCTGGGCTAGCCGCATGCGCAGCCTGGCACTGGGCAGAGCCTGTTTTCCAAAGCCGATCTGGAGGGGTTGCTCTCTCCAGGGCCCTGTCTATCAGTGGCTCTCGGGGACAGTCTGCAAGACTGCAGGTGCTGCCCTGGCAAGGGGGCAAGTTGGGTGGCACCTGGCAGCGTCTAAAACCCTCCTTCACAGCTGTCCTCTCTTTTTAGTATCACCCCAAGGGGTCCCCTAAATCCAGATGCACCCCCAGATTGAGATATTCTCAGGACCCATACAGGATCTGGAAGGAGAGGCAGAGACCAGGGCAGATTAGAGGACCCCATGGTGGGTGATCTCTCCAGAGGTTTCCACGTACACTTCAATTTAATTGTGTGGCTGCCCTGAGGGGTGGGTTTAGCCATGACTCCCACTTTGCAGATGAGGAAACTGAGGCACAGAAAGGTTCAAGTGACTGAGCTAAGATCCGAATCTGGGCTTTTCATGGTTATGAAAGAGACCCAGCCCCTGCTCTGTGTGTGTATGTGATGGGGTGCAGGTAAAGAGGAAGACGAGGGGGAACACTGGGTTTGAATGAGCCACACCCCCCCCCCCCCCACGCTCAGTGTGTCTATTTCCATGTCACCAGATTTCTGAGTCCACAGGTAGAAGCATCCAGGAGCCGCTGGGACAAATGTGCAGGAGTTTCCTCCAGGAGCTGAAGGTGCAGGGAGAAACTTGCCTCTTCACTAGAGGTGTGCCCGCTGTGGTGTGTGTGTGTGTGTGTGTGTGCGTGTGTCAGGGAAGGGAGGGAGACAGGTGAGTAGTCACAATCTACTCTGAAAATCCTGGTGTGCTGGACCTCAAATGACCCTGAATAGTCAACTGACCAGAAGAGGGATGGGGAGTGACTGTTCAGTTGTCACACCAAGTTACCTCTATACTACACGAAGGGTTGCACGGTGGGTGGGAGCTGGAGGAGGTGTTCCTTGAGGTCTAGTCCCGTCCAGTGCATTTAGGATGCCATTGCAGGCGCTGGTGAGCTGAGGGGCCCCTGCCCTGGGGAGCTGGGGGGCTGTGGCTCCTGACCTGGCTGGGCCTCAACCTCATGTGGGGGCTCAAGTACAGATGCCTGGGCCGCAGCCTGGGCTGGGGATTCAGATTACCCAGGTGGACCCAGGCCTCGTGTTTCTGAGGGTCACCTCTGGGAAGTGGCAGGTTCTGGGAGGTGTGACTCCCGTCAGCTCGAGGTGATCCTGCTGCCCACCTCCCTGCCTTCCTGAGTGACCTTGTGAACCAGGCCTTACCCCCAGCCCTGCGCCAGAAGCCTCAGGGCTGGCCTTTTGTTCGCTGCCCTCTCCCCCAGGGGGAAGGTTGGTCACTTTCCTGAGCTGTGCCTCAGGATCCACAGTGCTGAAATGGGTCAGCCGGTGTCATCCCTTGGGGGCCTCCTGTCTGTGTGGTGGCAGCTCAGAACCAGTGGCAGGAGACCTCTGAGGAGTCCGCAGGCTTGGATTTGGGAGCAAATGTGGGTGGGAGAGAGAGTGGGCTTGGCCAGCACCTCCTGCGCCTCCTTGAAGCCAGGCAGCCCCGTGGGGACCGGCAGGTCCGTCCCTTCACCGAGGCCTCAGGGAGCCAGGATCTGCCAGGACCACATGCTTGTCTGCGGGAAGCCAGGGGTGTGATTTGATCTGGTCCGTGGGGACCCCCAGGTCCCAGCCTGGGCAGTGGCTGGACACCAAAGTGCTATCAGGAGCAAGAAGGCAGCCACAGGGCCCGGGCCTCCCTGCTGGCGCCCATTCCCTCCGTTCCCCGGATGCTGCTTCTCCGTCCCTGTTTCTCGCTTCTCTCTTTGGTGACCTGCACCTGCAAGGGTCGCTGGGGGCCCACCTGCTACCCAGGGCGAAGGCCCAGCTCTCCTGTTTACTGAATGTGTGAGCTGCTGCCGGTCTCGGCTTCTCTGTGCCTCCATCTCTGCAGCGGGGAGAGGACATCTGTCCCGTGGGTACCTCCACCCAGAGCCCCTCCTCACCTGTCACCGTCGGCTAGGTGCGGAGCTGTTCTCCAGCCACAACTGAGGACCTCTGTTCCCCTCTCATGCCTTCTCTGGCTGCTCCTGTTCAAAACAACTGTTTCCCCTTGACCCTGAGCTGCTGTTTCCCCTTGGGCTCTGAGCTCCTGAGTGGGTGGAGGCTGGGCCCCCACACCCACTCCTGTTGTCCACCCTGTCCCTCCCTCTGTCCTGGAAGGCACTTGGTAAGGGAGAGGACAGCTGCTGCAGAGAGGAACCGCAGGGAACAGCATGACCCAGGGAAGGACATGGCTCGGGTGACCTCTCGGGGCCTCGGGGCGCTGCACAGCCTGGGGCGGTGGCCTGGAAGATCGCAGACTCCCCTTCCCGCCCTGGCACTCGGGAGTCCCATGACTTGCTGTGTGATCTCCAGGGCGGGGAGGAAGAGCTGAGAATCTGGGTGAGGCTGGAGGAAGGAAGGCCCGACTGCTGCTTAAAAAAAGTTAGCTTGAAAAAACAAAAATGTATAAACCCACAAACAGTGCAACCTGCTAGCAGAGAGCCCCCCACTGATGGGGGACGCGTGGGCTCTTCCTGGCAGGGCAGGGCAGGGCACCGGGGCAGGAGGCGGGCTGGGGAGGTGGGTGTGTCCTGACATGTGTGGGAGAGGCTCCGCAGCCTGGCCTCCTCCCGCCCCAGCCTGGCCAGGGCTCTGATGCTGCTGGCCTTTCCCATGAGCCCCCTCCCCCGGGGAAGAGAGCTGCCAGCCATGGGTGCCGGCTGGTTGCTGGGTGCTTTCCTTCTTTTCCAAGGAGGATGCTCTGTTCCCCATTCAGGGTGGGAAAAGGGGGTTCCCAGAGATGAACTTTATTTCTGGAAGCCACATAGCTCCTAGGTGAGAGGTCTGGGATTCCAGCCTTGGAGACTCCAGGGGACTGAGTCTGGTGGGAGTGGGGGCGTCTGGGGGATCTCAGGGCTGCTGGCCTAGGGGAGCTGAGGGTTGCCCCAGTACCCTGCTCTGAGGTCCTGGTGGGGTTATAGCTTATGAGTAACTCTCCACTGGGCAGTGAGAGGAAGAAGGAGGCGAGGTGGCCTTCTGCCTCAGTGTACCCCATTTCTCCTCGATTTCTGCCCAGCCTTTGCCTAACCAACAGTGACTGTTCCCAGAACTCGCCGTTGTTCTGTCTCCTGGCAGCCTGTTATTACTTCAGCAGCAGGCTCAACTCCACTCAGCTCCAGCCTGACCCGATTCTCGCACATGCCCATAGACCACACTCGTTACAGCCCTCCTCTCAATCCCAGATCCCGCAGAGACCTTGGATCTTCCCTGGCCCGGTTGCCTCTGGCCTCTTGTGAAGACCATGTTCAGATTTTGGCTCAGGCTGATTCCCTAGAGAGGGCAGAGGACCTACCGGAGGCCAGGAAGCCCCGGATGCTAGGCTTGTCCACAGCGGCCAGGTGCCAGGTCCCCTCTGCCTTGGTCGTGCTGAGAGCCTGGGCTTCACCGTGGATCTTCTGAGCGAGACCCGGTGTGCGTGGATGAGCATCAGCATTGCGGCAGGAGCTCCTTCGGGTGGGGGCAGACTGTCCCCACTTCCCTCCAGCTGCTCCTCTCTCTGCTGGGCTGGGGTCAGAGGCCGTCTCCAGTGAGCTGAGGCCTTTGGAGTGGCAGGAGCAGAGGGGGACTGCTGGATGGACAGCAGAGCGCTACAGAGTGTCATACCTGCAGGCTGCCTCTGCCCTGCCTGCAAGACCCCGTGCAGCCCACCCAGCAGATTTCCACTGCGGAAGCAGGCCAGCCCCCTCGTCACCAGGCACCCGCCTCTGCCAGCCCCACTTCCTTTCTGAGGAGGGTGGGTCCAGGTTAGGGCTGTTCGGAATGGGGTGCCTAGTCCCAAGCCATCCCCACCCCTGGTGCTGGGCTTCTGTGGGACCTGTCCTTATCCCCTCCTTCAGCCTCACCCAGGACCCTTTAGGATCATCCCAAGACCTGGAGCCCAGAATGTTTGAGTTGGAAGGTTGCCCCGCCTGGCTGCCCACAGAACCACTCCCCGGAAGCTTGTTGGAGGTGCTGAGTCCCAGCCACCCGAGAGCTTCACCCCACAGGTCTCCGGGGATCCTGATGAGTTGTTGGGTTTGGTAGCCGCTGGCCTAGGGCAACTCCCTCATTTTCCCGGTGCCCTGTCTAGAGGGTTGGGGACCCCACTCAGGCACTGCCCTTACTTCCTAATCTCTCCGGATCTTCCCTGACCACTATTTTTGAGGGCGGAGTGGGAGAAACCCACAGAAGGTGAAGTTGGGCAACTTAATCCTTTAGACACCGACTGTCCTGCAGCGCCATCTCCTGGCAGACTCTGGTATTGTCTTGGTGTCTGCTCCTATTTCAGGGGATGGGCAGATAGATGTTCAGCTGGACTTTGTCTCCTGCTCCACTCAGGGGTTAGGATGGAGCTGCTGGAAATGCTGGGTGTAGGGCCCGTGGGCTCAAGGCTCAGGAGGGGCATCCAAGAAAGAAATGTGTCTGAGTGGGGTGGCACAAGAATTCACTGTGACATGAAGGTTGAGTTTAGCTTTCCCAGCATCAGAAAGAATCCTGATAGATGGCCGTTGTAGTGACTGTCTAGGAGACATTGAGGGCTGTGGGATAATTTTTCATGCGTGGGGTGCTGGGAATCGAATCCTGGGTCTTGCACCTGCTAGACACCTGCTCTACCAGTGAGCTGCACTCCCAGCACAACGGATTTTTCTGCTACAGGACCCACAGCATCAAAGTAAGCGGGAGCTCCTTGTTTGCTGGACATGTACTTGAACACGTGGTGTCTTGTTTAGTAATTGCACCGATTCTTTTTCTTTGCCTTATTTCTTATATTATTTTTTTAATTATATTACTATTATTATTATTATTTTGGTACCAGGGATTGAACCCAGGGCACTTATCCACTGAGCCACATCGCCAGACATTTTTGTATTTTACTTAGAGACAGAGTCTTGCTGAGTTGATTAGGGCCTGGCTGAAATGCTGAGCCTGGCTTTGCAGTCCTCCTGCCTGGGCCTCCTGAGCCACTAGGATTCTAGGTGGGCACCACCACGTCCGGGGCAGTTGTACCAGTTCTTTGCCATTCAGCATGTCCACGTTTTAGAGGAAGAAACAGAGACACAGAGATAAACAGTAACTTGCTCAAGGCTCCATAGCAAGTTATGAAAAGAACAAACACATCCGGAGTATGCATTACCTGCGAGACTCATTTCATACCTCGTTTACTCTCCCTGACACCCACCAAGGCTGTACCACTTCTGGACCCCCCTTTGAGATTCAGAAAGGAGAAATAACTTGTCCAAGGTTGGACTTGGTTAGTGAGTGGAAGAACCCAGGGATCAAGTTCTGGCCCATGTGGGCTTGTTACCACCACCGTACCCCAATGCCTGGCCTCCCGAGTGCTGCTGGGCCTTACCTGCCACCTGTGCTCCGTTCCAGGACTCTGGAGGCCACGGGCACGATGCTGCAGGTCCTGGTGGGGGCTGTCTTCCCTGCCATGCTATTGGCTGCCCCCCCGCCCATCAACAAGCTGGCCCTGTTCCCAGACAAGAGTGCCTGGTGCGAAGCCAAGAACATCACCCAGATCGTGGGCCACAGCGGCTGTGAGGCCAAGTCCATCCAGAACAGGTGGGCCCCAGGGCATGGGTGGGAGGTGAGGACCAGGGTTCCCTGCTTCTCCCCCATGGTGACATGGCACTGGTGACCTCTCCTCCCACAGGGCGTGCCTAGGACAGTGCTTCAGCTACAGCGTCCCCAACACCTTCCCGCAGTCCACAGAGTCCCTGGTGCACTGCGACTCCTGCATGCCAGCCCAGTCCATGTGGGAGATTGTGAGTACGGCCCCATGCCCCTGCTCAGGCCCCTCATTCCAGCTGCTGGCCAGTTACCTAGGAGGCCCCACCCTGTGCAGGGTGCGGGCTTGTGCTGGGGACGTACACTAGCCCCTGCCACAGAACGGGCTTGCAGGCCTGTCACCAGCCTGCACACAGGATCTTGCTGAAGCTTCATTCTGATGTGCTGAAAGGTTTCCGGTGGTTTCCCATCGTTTTAGACTGAGACCAAAATCTGCAATGCCCTGCGAGGCTCCACACAGTGTGGCTCATCAGTATGTCCAGCTTCATCTTGTCCCTACCCTCCTTAAGAGCTGGACATTTGACATCAGCCCACTTCCTTTAGTCCCTTCCTACCAGCTCTCTCCCTTCCACCACAGGGCCTTTGCACATGTCTGAAAAACAACTTCCTCCTCCTCCTCCGCCTCCTGCCCTTCCTCCTTCCTCCCCGCCTCTAGTTGACTTCTATTCATTCTTCTGCTCTTGGCTCAGCATCGTTTCCCTGGAGCCTCTTTCCAGACACCCTGACTGACTGGGACAAATCCCTGTTCCATTGGCTCCTGAGGCCTGTGTGCCTCTGCTTTGAGCACCTGTCACATCTGCGGTCTCCATCCGCGTCTGGCTAATTGTGACAAGTCTGTTTCCCCATTTAGATTCTGAGTCCCTTGAGGGATTGTGCCTGTCCTTGTGTCCTGAAAGCTGGCATAGAGTAGGTGCTGTGTGGAAGGAAGGAGGGAAGGAGGGAGGAAGAGAGGGAGGAGGGACGGAGGGACATAGGAAGGGAGGGACCACAGGGGCGGGCAGGATGCTCATGGGGTTCCTACAGGGTGAGCCTCAGTTGGGCTGGGGCTCCTTTGAGGAAGGGAGGTCTGAGCGGGGACCCAGAGGTTTCCCAGAAGTTACCTGGGAGAGCTTAGGGTAGGTGGGGGGATGAGTGGGCGGGAGCGGTCCAGGCAGGGCACAGCATGTGCGGAGCCTCCTGGGCAGGCCAGGTGGCAGAGTAGACAGGAGCGGGGGTCACCTGGCAGCAGCCTGAAGGCTGTGGGAGGTGAGGGCTAGGGTTTTCCCCAAGAGCAGTGGGAAGCCACACTTGGTTTTCTCCCCAGGGAAATGGGGAGAAACCCTGGGGGACGGGCGGGAGCGAATCAGATGACGCCTGTGGGGTTTGGTCCCCTGTCAGCTGGTGGGCCTGCTGGTCTGATGGGTGCCACAGGGCGGCTCTGGGGCTCGTGGCCCAGCAGGTAATGGTACTCTCGGGCCTCCCCACTTGCTCCAGGCTGCAGGAATATCCCTTCACCTCCTCCTGCTCCCTGCAGGTGACCCTGGAGTGCCCTGGCCATGAGGTGGTGCCCAGGGTGGACAAGCTGGTGGAGAAGATCCTGCACTGCAGCTGCCAGGCCTGCGGCAAGGAGCCCAGCCACGAGGGCCTGAGCGTCTACGTGCAGGGCGAGGACGCGCCCGGCGCCCAGCCCGGCGCCCACCCCCACCCTCACCCTCACCCCCACACCGGTGGGCAGACCCCTGAGCCCGAGGAGCCTCCTGGCGCCCCCCATGCTGAGGAAGAGGGGGCTGAGGACTGAGGCCTCCATCTCCTCCCCCCTGGGCCCCCTGTGGAATGCTGGTCTCAGCCTCCGGGGAGGAGAGAGGGGAGAGGCGGAAGCCCCCACCTTTGGCACTGGATGGACTTGGATTCAGACTTGGACTTGGAATGCTGCCCGTTGCCATGGAGATCTGAAGGGGAGGGGCTGGAGCCACACTGCACAATTTAATATATTCAAGTGTCAGGGCAGAAGCCGAGGTCTGCAGGGCTCTTTCTGGAAAGCGTGCGTGGGGCTCTTCCTTTCTGCCTTTTAGAGACGTGACCTGGGGAGAGGACGGAAGTTGGCTGAGCTGCTGACGAGCGGGTGAGGCTCTGAGACAGCAGGCCAGGCCAAGGTCCTCAAAGCCCCTTGCGGGGCGGGACCCCCGGGGGTGAGCAGACGGTGCAGCCAGAGCCCTGGACTGAGGGTGGGCAGGAGGGGCTGGGCTAGGAGCATCCCTGGCAGGAGCGGATGCCCGCCCCGCAGGTTTCCCCAGAGGCCTCCCACACCCGCATCCCCAGAGAGGTGTCGCCTCCAGGGCGCGAAGTGGCCACTCAGTAGGGTGGTTTGGGAGTCAGGCCAGGGCAGGACCCTGCTGGCTCAGGGCCCGGAGCCAGGAGCCAGGTTCTCTGGGCCTTGCCTTGGCGTCCTCGGCTGCCTGGGTGTGGGGAGAAGGGGTCAAAGGAAGAATCTTCCTGGGCCAGGGGGAGGGCAAGCCCCAGGCCACCACTGAAGAAGACCGTCCCCCCAACCCCCACACAGAGATCTTAGTGCCTGCCACTGTCCCCAAGTTCTAGGCCCTTCACAAAGCTGATTGGAACCGACCCTGCCTCTGGGGGAAGGTCCTTATGAATATTCTTTGGCCAGTGGAGTGGGGGTTGTCCCTCCCCCAGAGGCTCAGAGGAGGACCTGAGTGGACACTGACTGAGCTTCTAGGAACTCCAGGACAAGGAGGCCCTGTGGGCAGCTGTGGTGGCCTCACCCTCCAGCTCCCTGCCCTGCCCCTCTTTCTCCCAGCTGCACTTTAACCCTGGAGGGGTGAGGGACCGAGGGGCACAGGCAGGTGGCTGGTGAAGAAGACCCCCCAGTGCCCTGAACTGCCTGTGCTGCTCTTGTGTGTCCGGGGTGCTGCCAGCCCACCATCCCTGCCTGGGGTGCCCGCGCCCACGGCTGACCCTGTCCTGACGAGAGCTTCTAGAGCTTGTAACCAGTAGCGGTCTCCCTATGGACCCTGACGTATGACGTATGAATAAATGCCTTCCATGCCTGTGTTCTCTGCCCTGTGCTTTCTCTGGGGTCCCAGGAGAGGGGAGCCCTGGGCCCGGCTGTGCCATGCAGAGCGGGCCTGCCAGGCACCACCTGCAGCTCCTCCCCGCATCCTGCGACCTGTTCACTCACCTGCCACACGCCTCCAGGGACAGGACCCCAGCCCTGCCTCGCAGCTCCCACCTCGTCCCTTGGGAGTCCATCTCTCCTTGCATGTGCCTTGGGTGGGACCCCAGAACTGGAGTGTTACCCCAGGGCCTTGGGCTTGCCTCCTGCCATCCCTTCAGAGTGACCCAGCACCAGCCCTTGCTGGGGCCACAGCCTGACCTGGCTTCCGGAGAAGAGGAAATTCCAAACTCAAAACCACTGGTTACAAATTAATAAAAATTCGGGTCCCGAGCTAAGTACCTGATATAAATCAACCCACCCGACACCCAGAGATACTGCCCTTTTTGTGGGTGAGGCATCTGAGGTGCAGAGGACTTAGTAATTTCCCAGGATCTGGCAAATGCGGGCAGTCTGGCCCAGCACGCAGGCCAGGCTTGGGGATGTCAGCACTCAAGTCCACCGGGGGGACGTCCAACATTTGTTTTGCAGAATGGGAAACTGAGGCTCTGGAAACAGGAAGACTCGCATGGGCTCACAGGCCTCCCTGACATGCCTGCGGAGAACGGATGTCAAAATACTGGCAGTAAATGCGCCACCAGAGGTCCTTCGTGTTGACCTCTGAGCCCCTGTGGGATTGGATCTGAGCACTCCTGGCGACAGAAGTAGTCTTGGTCCTCCGTCCTGTGTTTGGAACAAGGAAGGGTCTAAGCCGACAGATACATAAATGAATTAGAAGCTGGGTGGAGAGAAAGCAGAAAGGTGGCTGGCACAGCTGGTGACGGGCCCAGAGGCCTGCAGCGAGTCCCGCAAGTTGGGCCCCGAGGCTCCACGCCGAGCTGGGTTTCAGCCAGATTTAAGATGGGTGGGAGGAGGCACTGGGGCCTGAGTTCGGTGGGGAGGCGTGGTTCCACGGGAAGGGCGTTGCTGATTGGCTGTGGGAACCAGCGAGGGGGAGGAGCCGGGTTTGAGAAGCGGAGGCTAGTAGAGCATTTGCTCTGAGACACACACACACACACACACACACACACACACACACACACACACACACACACACACACACACACACACACAGACAGATGTAGGTTAGTGACTTCTGATTTTTCTCTCCACCTAGCTCAAACGGAACCACCCAAAGAGCCCAGGAATAAAATTGCAGCCCCCGCCCCTCCCCACAAGGGTGGAGGGATTTAAAATCTTTACTAGGAATTAACGATGGTATCAGGCCCTCTCTGGATGGCTGGGCAATTGCGATAATTAGCCCTGGCCCCCAGCCTCTGCCTATGTGGAGCAAGCCTTCCTTGCCCCAAGCCCCTGGCAAAGCCTGGGCTCAGATCGTGCCTACCTCCTAACTGTAATCTAAGCAGCTCACCTAAGATCTCCGAGGCTCAGTTACCCTGTGTGTAAAACGGGGACGACCGACCACACTGACTTCACTCCCGGGGTCATGATGAGCGGGGGAGGGGAGGCCGTCAGGGCACACGAGAGTTTGACAATGCCTGGAATTGGTAAGACCTCAATAAATGTCAGGAGCTATTATTATTGAGAATGAAGAATTGCAGGTGGTTGGGTTGATGATTTTGTCCATTCATTTAATGGGAAGATATTTATTAAGAACCTACTATGTGCCAGTGAACAGAACAGAAAGAACCTGCCTGCATGGAATTTATGCTCTTGCTCCAGACTTTCTTCCAGAACTGCTTCTAGCAGGACTTGCAAACTACCTGAACCTGTTTCTCCATCTCTGCAGTGAGGTCCTTTGCTTGACCTCTATGTCCTTCCAGGTGTGAAGGTCTGGGCAGAGGCTTCCTAAGACTCAGCTGTCCCGTGGTGGCCCCAGCTGTCTCCTTCAGAGAGCAAACTCACCATGGCTAGAAGTAATCAAGCAAAGTCTGATCATTTAAAAAAAAATTGGTATTGGGGATTGAACCCTGGGTGCTTAACCACTGAGCCACATCCAAAGGCCTTTTTAATATTTTTATTTAGAGACAGGGGCTTGCTGAGTTGCTTAGGGCCTCGCTGAATAGCTAAGGCTGGCTTTGAACTCAAGATCCTCCTGCCTCAGCCTCCCAAACTGCTAGGCGTGCACCACTGTGCTCCATGTCACTAAGCATTCTTGAAAGTTTGTCTCTGCAGTGTTGAGGAAGTTCGAGACTTGGTTATTCTGAAAAGGAAATGACAAATGCTAGAACTTATGCTTGGAGCTACTGAAAAGGTCTCAAGTTGAAGATGATAACAATGTGGCCACAAGGGGGCACCACCACCCTAGCCCAATCCTTAAAAATATAATTTTTAAAAATTAGAGCCAAGTATAGACCATACGATAAATAATATCCAGGTGTATCCAATGAACTCACGTTAAAATGATCACATTGGGCATGGTGGTGCACACCTGTAATCCCAGCTACTCCACAGGGTAAAGCAGGAGGATCACAAGTTGGAGGCTGGCCTCAGCAACATAGCGAGGCCCTAAGCAATTTAGTGAAACTGTCTTAAAATAAAAAATAAAAAGGATTGAGGATGGAATTCAGTGGTAGAGTGCCCCTGAGCTCAATCCCCAGTATCAATCAATCAACCAGTAACAGATAAATAAAATGATCACTGTGTTTTCTTCACAAAAAATAAAAGACATTGCACATTATAGAAAAATCTGAAATGAAGGATACATTCTTTCCCATTGTATACTAATGTTTACAAAGCTAAAATCTGGCAGACCCCTCTTCTGTGCCAATAGTTTTAAATACTCGTCCAATCTGCATCTTCACAGAAGCAGAGCGTTTAAGAGGCTTTGCCAACCTCACAGAGCAAGTAGCCAAATCATGACTGGGAACCCAGGTCACAGGACTCTAAAACCGGTTCTGCAGAGCACCGATGAGGTAGCTGCTCCTGACATTAGGAAGCCTTTGGCTAGCAGAGGGACTACGGGATGGACACTTTCCCACTATACAGCTGGAAAGGCTGAGGCCGACAGCACCATCAAGTTGACATTTAATCTCAGTGACCCTGGGAAGCAGATGCTGAATTGTCTCCAAGGAGATGGAGTGGTTGGCCCCAAGACCTGGCCGTTGCTAAGCAGTGGATCTAGGATCCTGACTCTGGTTCCAGCTTCTCTGTCCCTGCATTCTGGTCCCTGGAGCAATGTAGTGTGGTGCGGGGGAGGACTGGCCTCCTCCACCGGCTGCCTTGATTTGCCTGTGGGCAGGACTGGGGCTTTGAATGCCAATAGAGGCTTAGGGATGGGCGGAGGCGCTTCAGGGTCTGAAGTTTTTGTCAGGACATACCTTGACCACTGTGGTGGGCTCCCTCTGCCGTGATCAGAGTTTCAGTTTCTACTTGAGCAGGGCCTTACACATGGGAAATATTATTTTTCTGTACATTAAAAACATGCTCCAGATCCTCTCTACACTGCTGTACCTTTTCCTTTTTTCTATAGCAATCACTTTATGATCACCCTGTATGTTTATTATGTTTATTGTTTATTCCGCTATCACGTAAGTTCCATGGAGGCGGGATCTTTGTTTTGGTCACTGCAGTGTCCTGATTAGACACGGCAGTGTCTGATGCCTACTAAGTGCTCAAGAAGCATTTGTCAAATGAAGGATCGGAATCTGCAGTATGAATCTGCACAGCAGGGTTAGGCAGCGAGGGTCACCGCCAGGGGGCGCCACACCCCACCCCTGTGCCTACGACTCTACCCTACCAGACCTGCGGGATTCCCACATCTCTTCGCTGCTATACAGGGGACGCCACAGGTCAGGGACTTCATCCGCAGTATCTGGCGCGGCACTGGTTCCTGCTCAAAAGACCAGAAGGGTCAGCGCGCTGCTCAAGCTAAAGGTGAAAAATGCCGGGAATTATTAGCCCATTTTATAGGTACAGCAATCAAGGCCCAGAGGGGTGACAAAGAGACCTGCCCGGTGTTTCCCAGCTGGTTCCCTGAAAGCGCGGCGACCCCGCCGCGAGGGGCCAGACCTCAGTGAGGAGGAATCCCTGGGTACCGCAGGTCACAGCCCCTTCATTGAGTTCCGCCTGCGCCATCACCACGTGTGGGCGGGGGTGTGGGGACTGCCATCGCCGGGAGGCGACCCGGCGCGGCTGGGCGCTCGGAGCGCTCCTCCGCGGCCTGGGGCACCGGGACCCTCTCCGCGAGGCTGGGCGCGTCTCCCCGCCCACCGCGGGGCGGGGCGCACGCTCGGCGGCTCCCGGACCGCGCGCTCCCGAAGCAGCCCGGGCTCCTCGCCGCGCCTCTTGGGCTCCCGCGCCCCCGGCCCGCGCCGCGTCTCCTCCAGCCCCGCGGGCCTGCGGCAGTCGCCGGCAGCCGAGCAGCGCCGAGCGCCCCAGGTACCGAGCGCGGGCGGGGGCGGGCCAGCCAGCGGCGCGGCGGTCAGGGGCGGAGCGCGGCGCTGCCCTCCGCCGCCCGCGGGGCCTGCCCGGCCCGGCCCGGAGCCTCCCGCGCGCCGCGGGGCTGCCTCTGCGCCGGCGGAGACCTGGCTTCCCCCCGGGGGCTTTGCCACCGTCCCTGGGCCACCACACTGCGACCCCAGGCGCGACGGCTTCCAGCTGGCGTCCCACACGCCCACCTCCGGGCGCCGGGCGCCCGTCCCCGAGTCCCACCTTCCCGGCGCCCCGCCCCCGCCGGCGCCCCCAGCCCAGGGGACTGCGCGCGCCCGGGCAGCCCATCCAGCCTCCGCCTAACTTTCCGCGGCTCCTTGGGGGGGACTCGCTCATCAGGTGCCCCTGTCCAAACTTCCTCCCCGTGGCCTCCAGGGTCCCTGCCGCATCCCCGGCAGGGGAGCGGCCCTGTAACCCCCTCCGTCCTCTTTGGGTCGCTGTAGCTGGACTTAGCGCCCGCTCCTGTCTTGTCACCTACTGCCTGGGGTGGGTGCTGCTCTCCTCACCGACGACAACCTCGGTTCCTCCAGGCTACTCACCGTCCTCCCGCCTACCCGCTCACGTCCCTGTACTCACCCCCAGCCTCCATGGTCCCAGATCCCGGCCCAGCCAACAACAGCACCCCGGCCTGGGGACCCGGGCCGCCGGTGGCCCCCGGGGGCAGCGGCTGGGTGGCGGCCGCGCTGTGTGTGGTCATCGCGCTGACGGCGGCGGCCAACGCGCTGCTCATCGTGCTCATCTGCACGCAGCCAGCGCTGCGCAACACGTCTAACTTTTTCCTGGTGTCGCTCTTCACATCGGACCTGATGGTGGGGCTGGTGGTAATGCCACCCGCCATGCTGAACGCGCTGTACGGACGCTGGGTGCTGGCGCGCGGCCTCTGCCTGCTCTGGGCGGCCTTCGACGTGATGTGCTGCAGCGCCTCCATCCTCAACCTCTGCCTCATCAGCCTGGACCGCTACCTGCTCATCCTCTCACCGCTGCGCTACAAGCTGCGCATGACGCCCCCGCGCGCCCTGGCGCTGGTCCTGGGCGCCTGGAGCCTGGCTGCGCTCGCCTCCTTCTTACCTCTGCTGCTGGGCTGGCACGAGCTGGGCCTGGTGCGGGCACCCGCTCCGGGCCAGTGCCGCCTGCTGGCCAGCCTGCCCTTCGTCCTCGTGGCGTCAGGCCTCACCTTCTTTCTGCCCTCTGGTGCCATCTGCTTCACCTACTGCAGGATCCTGCTGGCTGCCCGCAAGCAGGCCGTGCAGGTGGCCTCGCTCACCACCGGCATGGCCAGCCAGGCCATGGAGACACTGCAGGTACTGGGGATGCTCTGGAGATCTGGGCTTGTGGGATGGAGAGGAATGAGTGGCCCTTGTGTGCCCACCACTTGGTAGAGACCTGCGATGACCTCCTCCGGGCCTTCCTAGTGCCCACCTCTTTTCGCAGCTCAGGACAGCGCCATTGCCATATGGGGCAGGCAGCTGACGTCCAGCGGGAATTTAGGGTGGCCAGCCTCCCCCCATGTGCTCCTCCCTCATCTTGCCCATCTTGGCACCCTGGTGGCATCATGCTGGAAACTTAGGAAGAATTTCTCTCGCACACTCATGCCATTCTTGATCCAGGCCTGTTGGTTCTGCCTCCTGAATAGGTGCTGTCTCTGCTGCCACCTCCTGAATCCAAGCCACCATTGCTGCTCCCCTGGGAGCCTGGGGAGGCTTCTGCTGGCCACCCTGCTTCCACTCCAGGGGCCATGCTGCCCGTCCTCTGCGCACGACCCAGAGCAGTTTTAAAAAGGAAGTGGCCATGTTGCTCCTGCTACACACTCCCATCGCTCTCAAAATATCTCAGGATGTGGTCCTGCTGGCCTCTGCAGCCTCCCTGCCTCCTCTCAGCCTCTCTCTTGGTTAACACAGCCCCTGGAAGGCTTGGGGCTCCAGTCTGGGCTAATGTCTTTGCACCTGCCTGGAATGCTCCTTCCTAGGGCTGCTCCTGCCTGACCTTTCCAGCTCTCCTGTTCCCAGGATGTTCTGCAGAGCCACCCCCGTGTCCCATCTGTTCCATCAAACCCCAGCTTACTTGTGGACTTGGTCATCCAGGCTTGAATATTAGCTGTGGATCTAGCTCAGAGCTGATCCCCAGTGCACACAGTAGGTGCTCAATACTTACTTGTGAATGGGGAAGGCACTTTTAGCTCAAGGCTCTGCAAGACCTACAAGTGACATGACTGCTTTTGTCACACGGGCTCTCACAGTTGTGAGCCCCGTGGTCCGCCTGGCAGGGTGGGGTGTAGGCTGATGCGGCCTCGAAGGCAGGAATCACTAAGCCTCAGTCTCTGGGGGAGCTAGCAGCTGGGCGCCCAGGTCGCGAGGCACCAGAGCTGGGCCTGGCCCTTCACCTCTGAGGCCAGGGTGGCCCTGCTTTGTCTCCCTATCTGTGCTCCCCAGAACGTTCTCGAGTCCCACAGGTAGCTGTAACCTGAACTGGCTGGTTCAGAGGTGGGACGGCTCCCTGGCCAGGCCACACTCTCTGTAGATCGCTTGTGTCTTTACTCTTCGTGTCCTGCTGGATGGCCCTGCTTGATCAGGCGCTCCCCGCAGTGGCCATTTCCCCTCCGGAGCCCCTGGGTTCTTCTGTCAACTGACTCGAGAACGAGAGGTGGCAACACAGGTTCCTCTCCTGTGGGAAATTTCTGATCTAAAAGGAAGGCCACCTCTCTTTGGAAGTTCTAAGTGACTTAGTACGGGGGCCACATGTGTTCCGAGGCGAACAGGTCGCTCGCCAGGGCTCCACAGAGCAGGGGTCGATTTCTCGCTCATGCAAAGTACACATGGTGGTCCCCAGGGTCCTGCAGAGAATTTGTCTTTTCCTTTGGCTGTGCGGGGGTATAACCCAGGGCCCCTCGTGTGCCAGGCAAGTGCTCCACCGCTGAGCTACGCCCCAGGCCCTGAGTCCTTGTAAAAGGGTGTTTCCCAAATTTCAGGTACTTGGTAACCACCCGGGGCTATCTACCCCAGCCCCGCTTCAGACTGCCTGTTTAATATGTATTCAGCATTTTCTTAGAATCATCTCACTTATCTCTTTATTTTCATGAATTTGTTTAGAAAGGAAACTTCCTCTCTCTTCTGGAAATGGAAAGTTGGTACCCCTTGGCCTAGGTGGAAGGGGATCACACAGCATCTATTGATCACCTGTAAGCATCTCACCTTCCAGACATGTCCAGCTCTGAGATGTCTTTCCTCTCTACTACAGCCCACCGGGGCTGGGCCCCTTGATTGATGCCTGGGTTATTGGCAGTCATCTCCGAACTGACTTCCTGATTCTGACCTTGCTCCCTTTCAACCTTATACAGCAGCTGAGTGATCCCTGTCCCCTCAGGTCACTTGTCTGCTCTGGTGACCTTGCATCTCATGTCACCAGACCCTCTGCTCTTCATCTGGCTTTCCTCTTCTTCCACCAGCCAACTTGTGCTGTCTTTTTCAACCACACTGGTCTCTTGCTGTTCCTCAAACACACCAAGTATATTCCTACCCCAGGGCCTTTGCACTTGGTGTTCCCTCTGCCTGAGTATTCTTTCTTCACATCTCCACACGTTTTTCCATCTCTTCCTTCTGGCTTCTGTTTACTTCCTTCCCTAACCCCTCTCTCAAGGGTAATAACTTGCAGCCACATGTGGTGGTGCATGCCTATAATCCCAGCAACTCAGGAGGCTGAGGCAGGAGGATTGCAAGTTCAAGGCTAACGTCAGCAACTTGCAAGGCCTGAGATCCTGTCTCAATACAAAAAGAAAATAAAAAGGGCTGGGAATGTGGCTCAATGGTTAAGTGTCCCTGAGTTCAATCCCTGTACCAAAGGAAAAAAAGAAAGAAGAAAGAAAGAACAAACATTAGTAATTACTGTTGGGTGTGGTGGTGCACACGTGTATTCCCAGTGACTAGGGAGGCTGAGGCAGGAGGATTGCAAATTTGAGGCCAACCTCAGCAACTTAGTGAGATCCTGTTTCAAAATAAAAAATGAAAAGGACTGGGGGTAACATAGAGGTAAAGCGCCCCTGGGTTCAATCCCCCCGCGCACAGAAGAGTAGTATGTGCCCCTTACCTGGGCCCCTCCAGTCCTAATTTCCTGAGCTATGCTCTTGGCAGCATGAGGATAACCTGAATTCTTTTATACTCACCCCTTTATTTCTTGATTATCTACTCCCCCGTGGGAGGAAGTTCTGTGAGGTTGGGGACTTGTGTTTTTTGTTCACGGCCTGTTCCCAGCACCTAAGATGGCACCCAGCACATGTTCACGGAAGGGGTGTAGCCAGCACAGTGCTCAGGAGCTGGGGCGCCAGGCCGCCTCCTGTCTCCCTGGGATCCGTTTTTGTGTGGGCTGGATCCTAACGGCGTTTTTTTTTTTTTTTTTTTTTTTGGTACTGGGGATTGACCACGGGGGCACTTTGCCACTGAGCTACACCCCCAGCCCTTTTTATTTTTTATTTAGAGCCAGGGTCTCTGAATTGTATAGGGCCTCACTAAGTTGCTGAGGCTGTCCTCAAACTTGCAATCCTCCTCCCTGGGCCTCGCGAGTGTTGGGAATACAGGTGTGTGCCAGGACCCACGATAAGCTCAGCTGTAAGCTTTTTATTATGTGAATTCATTTCTTTGGTAGCATGTTTTGAGTACCTGCTGTGTACAGGAGCTGTTGTGGGCTGCAGATGTGGCGGTGAGCAAGACTGGCAAGGCCTGCCCTCTTGGAATCTGTGTTCTGGCTGGAGAGAGGGAGACTGGGAGAGGCAGACGCTGGTCATGGAGTGTTACTGGAGGGCGGTGGAGCTTGTGGAAGGGGCCTCTTTCCGTGAATGTCCTCAGTCAGTCCACTGTGCACGTGCTGGGACTAAAGAAGTCACAGCGAGCCCTAAAACCCGGAGCTGGGCCATGCCCTGGGCGCTGAGACTGGGATGGGAGCCCTCCGCGTGGCCTGCACTTGGGAGTGTGTGTCTGCGTGTCAGGGATGCTGCTTCCCCCCGCCCCCGTGCTGTGACCCTTTTCCTCCTCTGGGACCGCCCCTCTCCGAGGCCAGCAGCTTCCAGCCTGGCCCAGGGGCCTCTCTCAGGGCCTGGAGCTTAGGGCGCTGCAGGGAGTTAATCTACTGGGTGCCCTGGGCCCCTCCCCTCGGGGCTCCGCCCCCTCCTCCCTCTTCCCCCCCCCCCCCCAGCCTCCAATTTCCCACAGAGGGGAGGGGCCGGGCGCAGGTCCCAGAGCCCCAGCTCCCCTGGGGTGAACTGGGTGCTGGCCACACTGTGACCTCCAGCACACCGGCCTGTGTGTGCAAACGGCTTTCAGAGGGACGGGGAGAGAGGCCGTGCCTAGAGCTGGGGCTTCGGGGATGGGGCGGTGGTGTCAGGCTGAGAGGGCGGGGAGGGGCGTGCGTGTGCGTGTGCATGTGTGAGTGAGGGGGCGGTGCCTGCGTAGGAGTGGTGAGTGCTGCTCAGAGGCCGGGGGCGTGGTCAGGTGGCCCTGGGGCAGCGCGGAGGGCAGTGGAGGGCGACCCCGAGGGCCGACAGGGACTTCCCTGCGGCCCCCCGGGGCCTCCTCTCTGCCAGCATTTCTGCGTCTCTGGTTCCTCCCCCTCCCCCTTCCCATCCGAGCTTCCCTTCTCCCCACCCCTCGCTCTCCCTCACCCACCTGTGCTGTCCTAGTGATCCTGATCCGTCTCCCTCCATCCCTGTCCTTCTCCTCGGAGGAGGAGGAGGAGGCTGTGATACAGGAATATCCGCACGGGGGAGGAGGGGGCTGAGCTGGGGGATGCTGGCAGAGTGGCTGCGTGTGGCTGCCCCAGCCAGGAGCGCGGTGTCTGTCCTGCCTCTTTCCCATCACAGCTGGATGACCTTGGAGAAGTCATTTCACCACCCCAGACCCCAGGGCTAATGATACCTATCCTTTGAGATAATTCCACAGTCGCTGGCCCAGGGCTGGGGTGCAGCTCAGGGGTAGAGGAGGGATCTCTTGTGTGAGGCTCCTGGTTGAATCCCCAGCGCTGGAAAAACCCCTGCCTTACTATTGTGGCCACTAGATCATTGTTGCCAATGATCACCAGCTAAGCTAGACACTGATGACAATAAACAGCAGTGATGACAATAAACAGCATTAATGACAGTTGATGCTTCCATGACACTTACTCTGTGCCTGGAGCTGTTCTGATCACTTCCATATTATCTTATTTAATCCTAACATGGTCCTGTGAGGTTGATGGTCTTATAATTGCCATTTTACAGAAGAGAAAGCAAAGACACAGAGAGGTGGAGGAACTTTCTTGAGGTCACACAGCTAGGTAGTAACAGCCAGAATCTGGAACCAGGAAATCTGTGATTGGATGGTTGTGAAAGGCATGAATACACCAGGGAATACGTAAGTGCACTGTGTTCGATTATTTTGCAGTGTTGGGGACCCAACCCAGGGACTTGTATTTGGTAAGCAAGTGCTCTACCACTGAGCTGCCACCCCCGCTTTCAAATAAAACACTCAAAGGTAGAGATAAAGTAAAAGATTCCCCAAATTCTTTCCCTTCCATTCCCAGGGACACTCAGCTTTTGGGGTCTGTCCTCCCAGTCCTCCTTCTGGGTTTACATATTTGTATCACTACCCAAGAGTCTTAGTGTTTCCGGTGGGGCTGTGGCACATGCTGGTAATGCCAGCAACTTGGGAGGCTGAGGCACGAGGCCGGCATGTTCAAGGCCAGCTTGGGCAACTTAGTGAGACCCTGTCTCAAAATGAAAAAAATAAAAAGGAGTGGGAATGTGGCTCAGTGGTAAAGTGCCCCTGGGTTCCATCCCCAGTACCAAAACAAAACACAACCCCCCAAGAAGTCCTGCTTCCGCCTCTGCACAGTGCTGCTCTACAAAGATGGGGGAAGTCCAGGGCCTCTCTTCAGCTGCTCTTTGGTGAATTTGACCTTGATGGTTGTAAAGCCAAGTCTCCATATTTGTGAAAACAGAGGGATAGGGTTACAGCGTGTCTTGTCTTCTCCCTGCCCCTCTGCTCCATTCCAGAAGGAGAAACCCGGTCCTGGAAGGAGCAGGGAGCTGGCCCTAGTTGGGGTTTCAGCACCGCGGACAGGGCTGACTCTGGAAACTGGAGGGGTGGGGAGAGGAGCTGCTGAGGAGCTCAGCCCGGGCAGTGGGGGTGGGATGCTGGCTCTGAACCTCCCAGGCAGTGACACATCTTGGCTTTGCCTCCTCCGCCTCCTTTCCATCTGCGGAGGGTTGCCTGGGGATCTGGCTCCCTTCCTGCCTCCTTCTGATCTCCCCACACCCAGCCCACCGCTGGCTGCCTCAGGAAGAAAGCTGAGTTCTCGTGCTGTTTAGGAAATGCTGGGCCCATCCCTGCCTTCAAAGCCCAAGTGTGTTCCTGGCTGCACATGACACCTTTCCCCAGTAGGTAAATTGTGCACGCTGGCACTTCCTTAAATTGGAGATATAGGTGAGTCTCTGTGTAAATCTGATACAGGAAAGACCAAGGTGGTCACAGCACATGGTTTAGAGGGGGGTTCCCTTCCTAGCTTCACTGACCTCTAGAGGCCTCATGGTGGAGACTAGAGACTTGCAAGTGCCTCTGAACCTTCTGGAAGTGTAGAATTCTTCTTTCTTCTTCTTGTGTGTATAAGAATTTATGAGTTTTTTTTTTTATTTTCCGGGGACAGGTTTTGTAGATTACTTAGAATTTTTTTGTTTGTTTTGGTGCTGGGGATGGAACCCAGGGTCTTGCACATGCTAAGCCAGTGCTCTGCCACTGAGCTGCACCTCCAGGTCTCACTGAATTACTAAGTCCCCAAACTTGTGATCCTCCTGCCTCAACCTCCCGAGTAGCTGGGAGTACAGGCAGGAGCCACCGCGCCCAGCTTACTTCCAAATTCTGACCCATGACATTAGCATTTACCCAAGTTTTAACTTTGGAATTATCTTTGTAAAAGATGAAGGTGGGGAAAAGTTAACTGATGAGAGGGAAGAGAAAGAAAATAGCCTTTATTGAGCTCCTACTGTGTACCTGGCACTGGCTGGCCCAGGGGGTGGGTACTACCATTTCCATTTTAGCAAAGGGGAAAAGATGAGAAGTTTCTCAAGTGTACTCCTTCCATTCCAGTCTTACAGTTCAGAACTTTCTCACTTTATGTTCCTGGTAGTGCTGGCTTCCTCTACTCCAACCCCATTCTGCATAGACTGCCAGAACTATCATTTCATTTATAGCACATCAGTTCCCTATTGAGAGTCGTGAAATGCCTTATGCTTCTGCTTTTGCCCACTGACTGGGCCCTAACTAAATAAATATGTGTTGCTTAAAACCATCCCACGTAGCCAGGCATGGTGGTGCACACCTATAATCCCAGGGAGTCGGGAGGCTGAGACAGGAGGATCACAATTTGGAGGCCAGCCTCAGCAACGTATCAAGACCCTATCTCAAAAAAAATATGAAGGGCTGGGGATGCAGCTCAGTGGTTGAATTCCTAGCTTTAATCCTTGGTGCTGCCAACAAAACAGCCACCAAAAACCAACAAAAACAAAACACAAACCAAAAAAACCCCCCACAACCCACCAACAAAATCCCACGAGTCCCCCCCACCAGCCTATTTGTAGTGGAAATGAATTTTTGAGACATCGGTGTTAAATATGCAGAATGCGTGTGAAAAAAATCAAGGCAACCCAAAGGCCCTTAAGACAAAATGGAATCTAAGACCCTTCCCCATCCTGAGTCCACCCAGACCAGCCTGCCTTTCTTTGGAAAGAGAGGCACTGACGTCAGATGCCTGGGTGAAGACCAAGTGAGAAAAATCCTCCACTGTTCAGTTCAGGTTCTTAGACTTTCACGAAGTTAAAAATGGGAAGAGGGGCTGGGGCTGGGGCTGGGGCTCAGGCTCAGTGGGAGAGCGCCTGCCCCGCACGGTGCCGCCCTGGGTTCCATTCTGGGCACTGCAGAGAAATACATAAATAAAATAAAATAAAATAAAATAAAATAAAATAAAGTCCATTGACAACTAAAGATATATTAAAAGAAAAAAAAGGTGAAGAGAGCTTCCGGGCTGCAGGCCTAACCCAGGCAGGTCCTTTTGCGCTCCCGGGTCTGCCGGCTGCCAGGTGGCAGAGCGAGTTCTATCAGCCCCGGCCCCCGGCCTCCTGCTGGGAAGCAGCTTCTTGCCCTCCTTCCCTCCTCTGCTCTCCTGCTCTTGATGTCCACTGTCAAGAAGGGAGATGCCCGCCGGTCCTGGCACAAGTGACTTGTAAGATGCCAAGGTCACCAGCGTCCCTAGCAATCTATGAAAGATTCAGTGGCGACCATCTGCTTCGTGCCCACGTTCTCAAAAAATAAAAGGAGCGCTCTGTCTTCTGGAGGACGAGCGAAGCCCGTTATTCCAAAACGGGAAGAGAATCCACACGCTGAGGCTGCGCCCGGCAGCAGCGGGTCCCTTTCCCGCTTTCTTCCCACCGCGGAAGGCTCTGGAAGGGGCTGGGCTCGCTTCTGTGCGCTGGCCGGCGCAGAGGGTTGACTTCAGGCGGTGGACCTGCCCGTGTGCGCTGCCTGCAGCTCCTTGTGGAATTCAGGGTCAGGGTCATAGCGCCATCAGGTCCACGCCTGAGGCGCGGTTTGGGACGTTGGTGTCAGCGCCAGCTTACTGCCCGTAGCAGGGCGTGGTCTGCAGCCACGGTGAACCAGCAGCTTGGAGTCAGGGTCAGGCCTCGGTCTGGGGCTCCGACTGGGGCTGTCAGGGGTCAGGATTCAGTTAATGGCTGGCACTAGGGCTCAGCCTAGAAGTGAGGTGAGGCTCAGTCTATGGCTAGGTCAGGATCAGACTGGGACTCAGGGTCACCTGACCGCTGTGGCCTTCCTTTGCACAGGTGCCGAGGACCCCACGCGCAGGGGCGGAGTCGGCTGACAGTAGGCGTCTGGCCACCAAGCACAGCAGGAAGGCCTTGAAGGCCAGCCTGACGCTGGGCATCCTGCTGGGCATGTTCTTCGTGACCTGGCTGCCCTTCTTTGTGGCCAACATAGCCCAGGTAATGCCATGGCAGGGGAAGGCCAGCCAGCCCAGGGCGGGCAGGGGTGGGGGTCACCTCCCACGCGGTCCGCGTGTATCCGTGCTGGGTCGGGGGTCCAGTCCTGCTGGGGCCGAGGGTCACGCGTCCTGTGCCCCCAGGCCGTGTGCGACTGCATCTCACCGGGCCTCTTCGACGTCCTCACGTGGCTGGGGTACTGCAACAGCACCATGAACCCCCTCATCTACCCACTCTTCATGCGGGACTTCAAGAGGGCCCTGGGCAGGCTCCTGCCGTGCCCCCACTGTCCTCGGGAGCGCCGGGCCAGCCTCGCGTCCCCCTCTGCGCGAACCTCGCACAGCGGCGCCCGGCCGGGCCTCAGCCTGCAACAGGTGCTGCCGCTGCCGCTGCCCCCGGACGCGGCCTCCGACTCGGACTCGGGCTCCAGAGGCTCCTCAGGCCTTCGGGTCACGGCCCACCTCCTGTTGCCTGGGGAGGCCACCCGGGACCCTGCGCTGCCCGCCAGGACACAGACGGTCAACTTCGACACCGATCCTCCGGGGACGGAGCTGAGGCTACATCCACTTGGTACCCCACGAACTGACCGAGTTTGGAGCTGGCCAGCCCGGCGTTGGATCAGATGGGACCGGGCCCCAAGGTCTCAGGCCACCTCCGGGCTAACGCCAGGAAGCCACAGGTCTCCAGGGAGCCCCCTGAGCTCCGATGCTGCTCCAGGCCACTTGCCTGAAGGACCAGAGCCGGCTGGGACGTAGTTCTCTGCGAGGTCTTGCATGTGCCTGTGGTTTGTGGAAGGGTGGTCGCGACTCCCGGGTTGCTGGCAGGGCTTCCCGGCTCGGAGCAGGATGCAGACATTCCTGTGCTTTGCCCAGTCTCTCGGGCCGGCGGGAGGGGCCTTCCACCTGTAGACTCGGGTCCTGGCTTGGCCCATCCCTTGCTCCTCACGCACTGTCGCCTCCGGGGCGTTTGTTCGGAATGCCCGTCTCTGCCCCGCCCCAGACCTGTAGCGGCCGGTCGTGCGTCTGCAGCGTGCGTGGCTGGCGTGGCTGGCGGAGCTGATCCGTAGCCCTGAGAATGCCTGGCAGGACGCCCCCAGACCTGCCAGCCCCCAGGCGTGCGTGGTGGCACACGAAAGCCCATGAGCTGGAGCCGGGCTGGGTGGACTTGAACCTTTGCTCTTCTGCTTCTGCTTCTCACTCTGGGGTCTGGCTCAGGTTGCTTGACCTCTAAGGACCTCGGTTATCCCGTGTGTAAAATGGGGTAGCGAGGACACCAACTCTAGGGTCAATTTGAACGTGAACCTGACGTGTGCTGTGTGCCCGGCTTCTGCAGGGGTTCAGTGTGTGGTCCACCCTGTTGTTACCACCCTTGGCCACCCAGCCCCAGAGTGCTGGCTGTGGCCCCCAAGGGCTTTTGGTTCCACGGTTATTCTTCTTTTTGGGGGGATGGAGCCCAGGGCCATGCGCCTTTGGCCAGGGGCTCCCCTCTGAGCTGCCCCCAGCCCCGCTGTTCTTCTAACAGTTTCCTGCCTCTCTTCAGTCCCAGCCCCGATCCCCACCACCTAACTCCAGTTCACAGCTCCACATTTTGGGTGCTGGTGGAGCCCCCATTGCTCAGGGACCTCCAAGCCCCTGCACGGTCCCTCCTGGCACTAAGGGGCAGATGGACAGCAGTTTCCTGTTCAATCTGGGTCCTGAGTTTTCCTCCACCCTGGGTTTCCCTGGACTGGAGGGGAACAGCCATGGGGAGAAGCCCTGGCCCTTGTCCCACCTCCTTCCGGCTTTCTCTGGGGTATGAAGGGAGTGGCCTCCTGGGCCAGCAGAGCAGAGCTGAGGAGAGCTGTCCCTGGTGGGGTGGGCCGCAGGCAGGCAGGTGGACTCTGGCACGGGCCTTGCTTTCTGGTCAGGGAACTGGGTGGGGGACTCCTGGTTCCCAGTTTACCTACCCTAGGTTCCTCCCAGCCTGCGGTTTTTCTTAAAGCCCCAAGACCCATCAGCCAAACTTTCGGGGGCCCTCCTCATGTGGCCTGGCGCTCTCCTTGGTGCTGATCAGGCTTGGGCCAGCCCTGGTCGCTGGCTGCTGGCCACAGAGTGGCCATGGTGCTTGTGATGACTTCCCCTGTGCCTCCAGGCCTGCCGAGGGGGCTCTCAGTAAACACTAGCTGAAGGACGTGACCGTGCTGTGGACTGGATTCTATGGCGGGAACGCGGGGGGGCTTGCGAGGCACTGGGACAGTGGGAGCCAGCCTGGGCCCAGGAGTCCTGGCTCTGGCCCTGACGCTGCCCCTCATGTGCTTTGAGACCCCCAGGCCGTGTGCCCTGCAGGGCCTTGGCTTTCCACATGTGATGTGAGCAGGGTGGACTAGAAATGGCAGCAGTTTGTGAATGAATGAATGAGCGCCCGCGTCCGGGAGAGCCACCCAGCGCCTGCGCCGAGACTCACATCTGCCCTCCCCCACCTCGCTCGGGCTGTCCGACACCCTCTGCCATGTCGTTCCCCCATCTGCTGGTGTGGGGAGATGACCTCTGGCCCTGCCCTTCAGGAGCAGTGGGAGGAACAGAGGAAGGCACCCGAGGCAGACACGTGGCCACGTTCTAGGGCTCCGGCGTCACACTGATGAGGGTCGGACATTGGCTCCATCACCGACTGCCTGTGTGACCTCTGCAGGTTACTTAACCTCTCTGAGCCTCAGTTTTCTCAAGTATGAGATGAAGATCGTAATAGTACCTACTCCATAGGGTGAAGGTAAGTGGAAATAATCCACGTGAGCTCTTGGTATGGGGTAAATAATATGTGATGGCTGCTCGTGTAATTAATTTTATTATCCCTGTTCCTGTTATAGGGAATCCTCCCCTGTAATCCATTCCTGTCACTGGACCTGGTTCCCAATACTCTACTTGCTGATTCAGCATTTATTGCTCCTGCCCTGTTGATTATATCCAGCCCACGACATTGCACAGCTCTGGGGGGCTGCTTACAGCATGATCGTTGCCCTATAATTGTGCAGTGCCCAGCCTGCGAGACTGAATGTGACAGAGCTGATGGATCTGCTAAGCGTGGAGAAAGGAAGCTTCCGGCTGGGCGCCTGTGCCCCGATAGGTGCCTGTGGGGGCGGCCAGGGGAGGGCGGTGGCCTGGGAGTCTGCGTCCCACAGATCTCACTGGACCTCCCAACAGCCAGACCCCACAGCTGCGTCCTGGGTGCAGGGGGCCCCTGGCGGGGAGTCCTGGGGTCCAGCTCTGCTGGGCGGGCCGTGCAGGTCTCTGCTCTTGCCTCCCAGGGAAGGAAGGTGCCCGTTTCCCTTCCCTCCGGGTCCTTTTCAACCCCGATTCCTGTCCCAGGAGAGGCGCTGCTGAGAACTGTCCTCCTCAGGGCTGGGTGGGTGGGTGGCTCAGCGGGCACCGAGCTGCGTGTAGAAACCTGGGAGATGCCCAGGTGCCCACTGAGCTCAGTCCAGCCCTGGGCAGGGGCCCTGGGGCTCCCGGGCACAGTCAGGGCAGCCCAGTGGGTTGGGGTCCACACCATGGCTACACACACCGGGGCTCCCACCCGGGCCGGCAGCAGTGGGAAGCGAGGCCCCTTGGGACTGGTCCAGCCCCTCGGGCACCTGGGCATGGCTGGGGTCAGTGGACGCCCTGGGGGCGCCTCCGGGTGCCGGCCCCTGGCTCTGCCCCACCTGGTGGCTGGTCTTGTCTGCTGAGGAGGCTGCTGCCTGGCGAGGCTCCTCCCGGGGCAGGCTGCCCGGGGCCAGCAGGAGCCCCTTCTCGCCCCAGCCGGGTTTGGTGCGGACACCCACGGCCTTCAGGATGGTGTCCATCCGTTTGGCGTAGTCCAGGTGGCCGCTGACCTGCAGAAGACAGGCGTGAGGGCCACGGTGGTGGTGGGGGGGGGCAGGGCCCAGCCCTCCCCAGGACCCCAAGTGAAGCCCCTAGACCTTGTCCTTGTCCCCAGCCAACCAGTGGCCAACCCATGACTCCACCTCAGAGTCTCAGCTCCGGAGGGTGGGAGGGCCCAGAGCCGGCCAGGAACTGAGTAGACGCAGGTGGAGGCCGTTGCTCCAAGCCGCCCGGGGCTTCCAGGCCGGACAGGCTTTCCTCTGCCCACAGCTGGTGGCCCTGCTGCCCAGGGGCCGTGGGGCCTGGGGCGCCTTCCTGCCCCGACCCGCAGGTGTGGGACAGTGAGGCCAGCCACGCTGGAGGGCAGGACAAAGCCCAGGCGCACACCTGGTGCTGGCCCTCCTGCCTTGCCGGACAACACCAGGCATGTCTGGGGACCGTCCCCAGTGGCCTCAGTGATCGTAGTGGCCCTTGGAGGGCATGAGCTGGAAACCTGGTGCCACAGTGCTGGGTGACTAGGTCCTGAGGTGCCTCGAGAGGGGCTGGGGGCTCGGGGACAGCGCTCGCCCAGCCAGGGTGGGGCCCGGTTCCGTCCCAGCACCGAGTGGGTTACAGAAGCCTTCGCTGTCTGGTGGCTGCAAGTGTGTCGGTTATAAAAGTGACCGTGCCTCTCCCTTGCCCTCGTGCCTCCCCCACGGGCTGATGCAGCGGGAAGGCCCTCATGGTCCATGCTATGCCCCTGGACTTCCCAGATTCCAGAAATGAGAGCCAACTGGGTTTCGGGTACTCCCGCAGAGCAGCAGGAAGACAGAGAGGAAGCACGGGTGTTAGGTGGTGCTCCCCGAAATTCCCTTGAAGAGGAGCACTGCTCTTCTTGTCCCATTTCCTCTTTCCTGCTGGCTGGAAATCAGATGTGATGGGCAGAGCTTAAGCAGCCATCTTGGGCCATGAACTGGCCCACTATACACAGCAAGCAGCAAGACGGAGGGGATTTTAGCCCCTGAACTCTGGAGCCAGCAAGCAGCCGTGAAGGGCCTGTTCTTGGCGAGTTCTGGGCACTGCTGGAGGCCACACCTGCACGGTGGGACCACCATGAGAACCCACGACAAATCTTTGCTGCTGGGGGCAGTGCCCGGCACCTGCTGCTGTGTTAGCCTCACCACGGTTGGGCGTCCACTTGGTGCCAAGCCCTCTGCTAAGTTCTCGGAGCCAGCTGGCATCTCCTATGGGACAGGAAGACTCTTGCCCTGGTGGGGCTCTGGGGTGGGGGACTCTCCTGCTCCGCTGAACCCCGTCCCCAGGTGGGAAGCGGCCCCTGCATGGTTCACAAAGGTCCAGCGGGGAGACGCCAGGTCTGCAGGGCTCTGCTGGGAGGGCAGCCGGTGCTCCCCAGCCTGCCATCCACCTGCCTCCCGGCCGCCCAGGAACAGAGGAGCCCAACACAAAGGCAGTGTAATGACTCCTAATTACGCGGGGGAGGAGATGCGCTGGATGCTCCTAATGTGATAAAGAGCTATTATCAGGCGGAGCTGGGAAGCTGCCAGGAGGCGGTCTGAGGAGGGAAAGAAGCCTGGGAGCTGCTGGTCCCAAAGGCAAAGCCTGGGAGGCGCTGGCAGGGGCCTGGGGGGAGGGACCTGCCATGCGCGAAGGGTCTTACATGTGCTGCCCTGGAAGTTAGGGGGTTTCCACCATTTCACAGATAGGGAAACTGAGGCTCAGAGAGGTTAAGTAACTTGCCCAAGGTCACACAGCCAGCACACCAGCAGCTGAGCCGAGATCTATAGCCAGGCCCCTCTAGTGCCACAGGCTGTACTCTTCCGGCCATATTCCATCCTGGGAGTCTGGGGACAGAGACTGGATCTTGCAGACCTTTGTGGCATTAAAAATAACTTGGGTTCACATGTCACGTGTCAAGTGCTTGGGATGGAGGGGATGTGAAAGGGTGGAAGCTCACGTCTGTCCCCCCAGGAGTCTAGAAACTCCTCCTGCTCCTGGGCTGCACCAGCCCCAAAGCTCCCAGGCAGAAGGCGGGGCAGGGGCTGCGGTTCCCTGGGGCTCCTGGGTGGGTGGGCCGTGAGTTAGGGCCCTGGGAACTTGGGGCCTGGGAGTGCAGGGGAGGAAGTGGCCTGGCAGCATGGTGGCAGATGGCAGGGGCAGGCTGCCAGAGGCCTAGGTGACCAGGGCAGGGACATGCCGGTGGCCTTCAGGGGCAGCAGTCCTGGTGCAGTTTGATTTTCATGTGCTAGGATTCCTCCGTGTCACTGTCCCGTGCTCAGTCCCAGGTGGCAGCTGTTGATGCTCAAGGGGGACACCAGTGTCTCCAGGGGGAGGGGGCGTGCCGTGTGCCCAGGAGGGGCCCTTGGCAGGATGGTGCCGCTCAGACTCCCTTCCCGTGGACCTGGGGACGCTGTGGGCACTGGGTGAACAGCAGCGTGGACGTGAGGGTCGGCCGCGGGCTCCCGCTGGCCGAGTTCTGCCCGCGCCTCGGCTGCAGCTCTCCGTGCTCCGCTCCCGAGCCCCGTCTCTCCTCTCCCCAGCGGGCAACCTCAGAGCTGGCCAGAGTCCGCTCCGCCTGGTCCTGCAGGGCAGCTGGGCAGGTCCCGGCCCTCTCGTCCTCAGTGGGACGGGGTGGTACTCAGGCCTGGGGCGGCCCTGGGGCAGAGCCAGGCTGGAGCGGGGCCATGCGGGAAGCTGCCACCTCGCTGTGACAAGCAGGTGGCGGTGGGCGAGGGCTCTGGTTTGGGCCTTGTCTGGGCTGCATAGGCTCCTCAGGGTGAGCCTCGACCGGGCAGCCGGGGCCCTCGAGGCTGAGGTGGGAGGCTGGTCAGTGGCCCCTGACCTCCCCGATCAGAGCTGTCGGCTCTGGATCCTGCTTCTGCTTCTGCTCCGGCCGGGGCCTGCCGCTGGGGCCTGCCACCGGGTCCTCCGCTTGCTCTGTGGTTTCTGAGGGGCAGGCAGCCCTGACTAGAGGTCACGGGGCGGGGGCGAGGCCTTGGAATGCGGGTGCTGAGCAGTGATGTGGAGGCAGTGTGGGCGCCGGAGGTTCAAATCGGCCCTGCCGGGGGCTGCTTGTGAGACAGGATCTTTTCTTTTTCTTTCCTTTCCCCCATTCTGTGCTGGGGACGGAACCCAGGCCCTCTCACATACTAGGCCAGTGCTCTACCACTGAGCCACGTCCCCAGCCCTTTTCTTTTACTTTAAGACAGGGTCTCATTAAGTGGCTGAGGCTGGCCTCAAACTTGTGATCCTCCTGCCTTGGCCTCCTGAGTGATGGATTACAGGTGTGCACTACCACGTCAAGACAGGGAATTTTCTAAACCTTGATGTCTTAATCCATGAAACGGGGACAACAGTGCCCGTCCAGGAGGATAGAGCTGAAGTGCAAGGGCTGGGGACAGAGTCCTGTGGGAGGAAGGAGCCTGGCCAGCAGCACCTGCCCCCACCCAACAGATTCCCAGTCTCCTCCCTGCTCCAGCAGAGCCGGCTGGGGCCACGGTCTCCAGGGTCCACGCGGGCAGACGCAGGCGGCACTCACCACTGAGGACAGGTCCACGTTCTGCACCCTGCGGTCGGGCAGCAGCACGGGCTGCAGGCCGGCGACGCGGAGCTGCGCGGAGGACGTGCGGTACACGAAGCTGAGCAGCCAGTCGCTCCTGCGGCAGAGGCGGGAGCGGCGTCAGCCTGGATCCAGGGCTGGGCCCCACCTGCCTCTAGGGAGGTCTGGAGGTCCGGAGGCCACAGGGTGCACAGCAGCCGCCCCTCAGACGCCACCCGCCAGGCCTGCTGCCAAGGGCTCTGCACGGGCACCAGGGTGGCTCCTGGCAGGCTGGCTGGTCCCTGCTGGGTCCCCAGAGGCGAGAACAGGGTCTGGCATGTGATGGGGGCAGAGCTGTCGACGAGCGCCCTATGAATTCCTGTGACGACGGGGACGGACCCGAGGGCCTCTCCTTGCTCATCATGGGGCCACCACTGAGCCACCCCCAGCCCTGTGGGCTGACCCAGGACTGCGGGAACCAAGAGGACACTGGCCACGCTCCCCAGTCAGCTTGCTGCTCAGGGCTGTGCCCAGCTGGGGAGGTGGCTGGCCCAGGGCGCCCTGGGGAGGGGGGCCAGGGCGGGAGGACAGGCCTGGCCAGGCTGCAGGTTGTCCCAGCCCTTGGCTCGGCAGGAGGCCAGATGGTGGCCCACGGGGTCCCAGCCTGGGGACACTCATCTGCTTCGCGAGCCCCTCCCCCAGCCAAGCACCCCTACACCAGCCCCAGAAAACCGCCTGGGACCCTGCTGCCTGGCCCTTCAGTGCCGGCAGGATGGTCAGAGAGTCCCCCGACCTGGCCTCCCCTGCTGAACCCCCGAGCACTGCTCCCGGGAGCTGGGCCCACTGGGAGCGGTGCCCACGTGGGCTTCTCTGGCCGGCCTGGGCGCAGGTCCACCAGGCACACCGGCTTCTTCCACCGACGCCGGCTCCCAATTTGCCTGGAGGTCCGTCACTTTGGGAAGCTAGAGACGGGCCTCCCTCGGGCCCTGAGGAGCAAGGCCCCCACCGCCTGGGCCCAGGGTGCTGGTCTCTCCTGGGCTTTCCAGTGTCCACCCGGGGTCTCCACCACACGGCGCCATGTGGAAGGCCTCAGAAGGACTGGAGTCCGGCGTCCAGGGCCTCCAAAGCCCCGCTGTGCTCCATGCTGGGCTCCTGGCCCCCAGTTCCTTCCCCGCTATCGTCTGCTCAGTCCCACAAGCAGGAACGAACCTGAGGCGCCACGGCGCATGGCCGGCCTGCCCCCTCCTCCCCTCATCAGTGTCCATGCCCTGCCAGCCCCAGGGGCCTGCCCTGCCGTGGGACCGAAGCAACGCCTCCTCCCCCCCTGCTCCTGGCTGCCCGCGGGGGCCCCTGCGACCTTCCTGAAACACCCATCTGACCAAGGTCCTCCTCTCTCAGGAACTGACCATGGTGTCCCTCGGCCGATGAACCTTCTCTCCTAGAAAGTTTCATGACTAGGGCTGGGCTGTAGCTCAGCGGGTAGAGCACTTGCCTCGCTTGCGTGCACAAGGCCCTGGGTTCAATCCCCAGCACCACCAAAAAAATAAACATTAAAAAAAAAACAAGAAAAGAAAATTCCGTAACTCTCCAGAGAGCAGTGCTTCCGAGTCCCAACGTCTGTCTTCCTGCCCAGGGTCCCCGAGGCACCAAGCACGGGGAGAAGGGAGATGGCTCGAGCCCCGAGAGGAGGAAAGGTAAGACTTAGAAGCATCCAGTGCTGGATTTGAGGATGATCCATAAATGCTGTCGCCATGGTTACGCATGAGCAAGGACAATCGTTGCGTCCAAGTTATTTCTGTTGTGATTTTTACAACACTTCACTTAGAACTGTTAAGTACCCTCACTTATGCACATTTAGGGACACGACGGGAACTCGTTTAAGGTCCCATGCCCTCTCTGCAGGCTGAGCAAGCCACGCCGTCTTCCCTGGCATTCCAGACCTTTCTCCATCTGCCTCTGGATCACACAGACCCAGGTTCAAGGCCGGCCTTGTCCCTTATGAGCTGTGTGACCTCAGGGAAGTTGCCTGTCCTCTCTGAGCCTATCTCCTCAGTGGATCTTAGCTCCCAGAGGTGGCAGGAATTTAAATGCGGTGTAAGAACCAGCACAGGAGGGCTGAAGGATGGACGGCACCAGGCAGGGGGCCCAGGACACTCCTGGAGAACAGATACAGGAGCCTGTCTGAGACCGGAAGCACAGGCCCAGCTGGAGAGGAGCCACCCCACCCCGCAGGCCCAGACGGGGAGATCACGACCATACCCGAGGCTTTTCGAGGAAGGGAGAGTCACCACACAGACGGGCCTGGCAGGTGGTCGTGGGTCCCGTACTCCTTGCATCCTCCCTAACCCGTGGTGGCATCGTGGCTTCTTCAGTGGTGGGTTGTTTTGTTTTATTTTGGTACCAGGGTTTGAACCCCGGTGTGCTTAAGCACTGAGCCACATCCCCAGGCCTTTTTATGTTTTGTATTTTGAGACAGGGTCTCGCTAAGTTGCTTAGAGTCTGGCTGAAGTGCTGACGCTGGCCTCAAACCTCAAACTTGAGATCCTCCTGCCTCAGCCTCCCAGTCCCTGGGATTCCAGGTGTGCACCCCCGTGCCTGGCTAGAGTTTTTAATTCTTTTTTCTGTGACTGTTTCCGAGTGTGTCCTTCCCAGGCTGTGAACGTCTCCTGTCTTGTCCATCTTTGGATTCCTGCACCTGGCATTAGGCCTTGAGCACACAGCCTGTGGGTGCTCTATGGTGAGACCCAGGCTGGCCTGGAACTCCTGGGCTCCAGTGATCTCCCACCTTGGCCTCCGAGCAGCTAGGACTGCAGGTGTGTGCCACGCGCCTGGCTCTGATGGATGCTTTCCAGTTGCCCCCAACTCAAGCCAGAGCCTCCTCCTCCCTCATCCTGAAGTAAATTCCTTGGACCTGGAATCCAGCACTTGGTGCTCACAGTTGTCCCTCTGGCTCCAGCTGTCACCAGGAGCTGCCAGCTCACGGGGCCTCCTCCTGGTCTGATCTCTTGGAGTTCCAGTTGCCTCCTGCAAAACTCAGGCTCACCACCCCAATGTGCCAGCCTTGGCCCCCACAAGCTCTTCTTCCTTAACGTGTATATATATATATTTTGTGGGGACCCAGGATTGAGTCCAGGGCCTCTCACTTGCTAGGCAAGTGCTCCGCCACTGAGCTACATCTAAATTTTTCTTTCATTTTGAGACAGGGTCTCACTAAGTTGCTAAGGCTGGCTTTGAACTTGGATCCTCCTGCCTCAGCCTCCCGGGCAGCTGTGATTACAGGTGTGCCCCACGGCCGGCTCTTAGTGATTTTTGAAATCGCTAATTGTCATGGAGTCAGCCACCTCCCATGGAAGCTCTGAAGTGTCTCCTTCCTTTTTCTTTCCTGCCCCTATAACCAATCGCCTGTCCCGCTGTCTCTTGAACGGCAGATCGCCCTCGGAGTTGGAAAGCTCAGAATGTCACCTTCCTTGGGTGTCTGGAGCGTCCTGCACCTCAGTCGCCTGGCCCCAGTCTCCAGGGTCCTGCTGTGACTTAGAATTCGTGGTGTCTTGGAGTCTATGACGGTGTCTGGCCTCCCACGCGGTCTGGCCAGGGCCCAGCCTTGAGAAAGCCCTCAAGACTTCTCCGCCGGCCACAGGTCAGGGCTGCTTTCCTTCCAGCCCGCCCAGACCCTGGCCTTTTGCGGAGGGCCTGTCACGCTCCGGCCATGAGCTCCCCGCTCCGGTCAGCTTCCCGTCCTGTCGCCCTGCCTGGACACGTGCTCTGCAGACTCCGCCCAGCCCTGGCTCCTTCCTCGCTCCGTGGCCCACGGTGAACCCAGCTCCTCGGCCTCGCGCTCAGCCCTGCACCTGTGGGCCCCACCGCTGCTTTTCAGTCTGTATCCCACTCCCCTGGGTCCCCCCCCAGCCCCGTCAGCAGGCAAGTGGCCTCAGGCCCACAGGGACATTCTAGGCCCTTCCGAGTCTTCCCTCTGTTGTTTTCCACCCGTGGGGATGGACGTGCCCCGGATCAGAGCACCCAGCCTGGGCCTGGCTGCTCACAAGGCCTGAATGGGTCCCTGGGACCTTCCTGGATACGAGTGTCAAATGCGGGTCCCCAGCACAAGCCCCGGGCTCCCTAGGTGCTTGGGCAGCGTTCCAGGTACAGACCTGCAGTAGCCATTGACGATCTTCCCGGATACCACCTTCCGGAAAGGCTCCCAGGCCTTGGGGTCTCCTTCCACAGGTGCCCCCAGCAGGACGACATCCTCGACGATCCCCTGGCAATCTGGCGAGAGACCCCAGAAGAGGCCATCAGTGCCCCTGGTCCCCGTGGGTCCTGGGAGGGATGCGCCAACAGCACTAAGGAGATCGATGTCACGCACACGCGCACACACCTCACGGGGTCCCCTTACCGGGTTCCGGGCCCTGGGTCGGCCCTCATGTCCCTGACCTATGCCTGCAGCGCCCCAGGGTCGCTGTTCTAGATTAAGGAAACGAGAGCCCGTGCAGGATCTCACGGCCGGCCGGTGTCATGGCCCCCGGTTGGGACCCGGGTAGCTTTCTACCACCCACAGAGCTCGCCCCTGCTGTGGACCTGGGTGGCCTGCAACACGGCAGGCGGGGTGGGGACGGCGCCTTGCTCTGCAGCAGGCCTCGGTGTGGGCAGCCTGGCAGGAGGGGCAGTGGAGAGGAGGTGGGTGCCCGCTGATCTGACGGCGGGACCCTTAGCCAGGGCTACTTGAGGGGCGTCTGTGTGGCCTTCTCCTCTCGCCACACGTCGCTTGTGCACCTTCTGTCCCTCCTCTAACACTGAGGTCCCATGAGGGCAGGCATCCGGCCGGCAGTGAGGGCCTGGCCACTCGCCCGGTGCGCAGTCCTGGGCACGAGGGAGGAGGGAACGAACTCCGTCCCCGGGAGAGCCAGTGCGGCCACTCCTGAGCCCTGTGACTTGAGCCAAGTCACTTAACTTCTCTGAGCCTAAACGAGATGAACGACATGGTACTGGGCTTGCGGGTCTTTTGAGAGTGACTCATGATGCAGGACAGCGGCCCTGGGGACACACAGGGGACGTCAGTGGCTCCCACCCTGCACTGCCGCCGCCTGGCCCTTAGGAGTCCGCGTTGACGCACGCCCAGGACGACTGTGCCTGGGTGGGGCAGCTTTGTCCAGCCCTGCCGCCCTCTTGTCCAGTGACACAGGACAGGAGACTTCCTCTCGGGCCCTGGTTCCTGACCAGAGGGTTTCTAACTGCTGTCCATTTGGGCTTCCAGTCCAGTGTATCTGATGACAGTTCCAGGCTAACGGGACTTTGGGCACCTGTTAGGGCTGGATCTGGAATGTCCCTCAGGTGTCCTGGGTGGAAGGCTTGGTCCCCAGTGCAGCCAGAGCCAGAGGTGGGGCTCCGGGAAGTGACTGACTCATGGGGCCCTGACCTCATCAGTGGGTTCCTGGATTCACGGCTGAGTGGACTGTGGCGGGCACTGGAGAGGAGGGGTGTGGGAGGACTGGTCACTGGGGGTGTGCCTTTGGGGACTGTCTTGTCCCTGGCCGCTTCCTCCCTCTCCCTGCTTCCTGGCCCCCAGCTGACAGGTCTCGTCCTTGCTCACCCCAGGCCCAGGGCAATGGAGATGGCCAACCATGTACTGAAACCTCAGAAACTGAGCCAAAATAAGCCTCTCCTCCTTTTAAGTTACCCTCATCATGTATTTTGGTCACAGTGACGAAAAGCTGACTAATGCAGAACCCCGAGTAGCAATCCCTCTCGGCACCCCTTCTAGATGTTAAAAGAGTCTATGGCACAGCCTTGATCTCACTCCTTCTGCTTCCAGGGAGATATGACATGGCAGAAGGGTTTAAAACCTCAGCGTGCTGGTGGTCGTGCTGACCCGCAGGGCGGTCATTCCCTGCAGGTAAGGGATATGCAGGATATTCAGATGTGTGTGTTGCTGGCAATACTGTTGCTGAAAGGACTCTTATGGATCAGTGAGATTTCATCCCAACCACTTCCCTTGGCAGATGAGGAAATGGCTCAGAGAGGGGATGGGGCTTGCTCAAGGTCACACAGCCAGAGAGAACAAAGCTGGGACTACAACCCAGAACAGAGAGGTCTGTAGGTCCCTGGGCCATTCTCCCTGCTGATGCAGAAACCACTCACACAGTCATCACAATCAGGTTATTGTTGCTGCCAGAGTGCTAGACAGTGTGGACCACTGGCCAACAGCTCTTTCTGGGGACCAGCCTCAGGGTGGGGTGCCGGCTCCGCCCTGTGGAATCTCCGTGCTGGAGAGCTGACCTCAGCCACAGCGCTGCTGAGGGCGGGCTGCGCCCCCTAGTGGCCAGAAGGCGCCACAGCAGGATTCTTGAACAACCGCTGGGATCGACCCCAAACTACTGGAAAAGCAAAAAAGGCACGGCGACCTTAAACAGAGGCAAGTGGTTAACCTCATAAAACAGCCCAGAGTGCAGGCAAACCATGTCAGGGTGGGCGGCGACCTGGAAACACATTTTCCCACATCCGAAGCCTGAGTGGCAGCTGCCAACTGGACCCCTCCCTTTCATCCTCGGACCACAGCCCGGAGGACTTGCTCTCCGCATGGTTGCCAACCTGGAGAGAAGCTATGCGGGGCTCTCGATGACACACAGTGTTAGCTAAAGGAAGTGGGCCAGGATCCCACGGCACCACGTGGATGGGAGGCCCAGAGCCCACCCTTGGTGCCCCCTTCCCCGAATGGAAGCGCAGAGGGGAAACCTGGGGTGGAGCTCACACGTAGAGCACTTGTCTAGCACGTGCAAAGCCCTGGGTTAAAAAAACAAAAATCCAAACCAACAAAACAAGAAAACACAGACTACCGACCACAGCTGCTGGAAAGGGGTGAAAAAATCCAGATCCCACTTTTGGATCTCAATATTTCAGCCTCCTGGACAAAAGGCAGAAAATCTGGCTCAGGTTCCACTTTCAGTACCCATCTGGTCTCTTCCACGGGGCAGAGATGATCTCTGGGTCCTGACATGGGTTAAGTACAGAATGTTCTCACTTTTCAAGACCAACAAAAGAAACTGGAATCTAACATTTAACGGCCGCTCATGAAGCTGGGCTCGGGGGCACAGGCCTGTAATCCCAGCGACTCAGGAGGCTGAGGCAGGAGGAAGGCGAGTTCAAAGCCAGCCTCAGCAACTTAGCGAGGCCCTTAGCAACTCGGTGAGACTCTGTCTCTAAATAAACAAGGGCTGGGGGTGTGGCTCAGTAAGCACCCCTGGGTTCAATCCAGGGGTTTTGTTTCAACCCCCACCCCCCAACTAATATGAGAAGATCCAACCACCTTTCTGATGCAGGGACACAGAGTTTGAAACACACTTGGATGTTTCCCACCTGCTGCCACCACCTTCTTGGGAATTTTTAAGGTTTAACGCAGTCCCTTTTGTATCTATTCAGACTTTTATGTAAGAGAGCAGGGGATCATCAAGTTCAGAAGTAATACACGTGCGGCTTTTATGCTCATAATTTCCATTTCTAAAACAGTTCTCGGGATCTTATTAATATCCTGCAGTTACTGCTGCAGCTGGAAGCCCTTCATCCTGTTATAACTTTAGCATTAAGGAGGCGTCAACCCTCCAGCGGTTAAAAAAGAAAAGCTCACCAGCTCCCTCCACTCCTGGCTGCTTGTCATTCACACGTGCAGCGAAACACATTTCTTCTCCAAACTTATTTTTGCTTTTGCCTCTTAGTCTGATTCTTTCACACAGGCATCAAAGTGATCCATTTACAACCTAAGGGGAGGCACGGGGTGTCTTTCTGGGGTGATGGAAAGGTACCAAAATCGGGTTGCAGTGATGGTCACACAACTCAGTATATTTACTAAAAATCACTGACTCTGGGGTTGGTGCCTCTTGCACTCGGCACCCCCAGCAAACTGGAGATGATTTCAGCTTTTCAATAACCATCTAGGATTGAGAAGGGACGGCCTCTTCCTAGTAGCAAACTTCACACGATAGCTTTGGCCTTGAAAACTGTATAAATTGAGTTTTTGTAAATTCTTAAAATGCACCAAATGGAGGCAGCTCTTCAGAGAGTCCCCACGGAGAACCCTCTGGGGCGGCAGGGGTGCTCTGCCGGGGCCACCCCTCTGCCCGCTGCCTGACCCTTTCCCTGCAGTGGCCCGCCTTAAAGCCAGGCACCTGCTCCTCACGCCCATCACGATGTCAATAATGAGATTCTCCTGGCTGCAAACACCAAAGCATCTCAAGTCCAAGAAGCAAAAGGGACGGATTTCTCCCTCCTGGCAGGGGTGCGTGTGTGCGACGAGTGATAAGGTGGGAAACGAAGGAGGAAATTATCTCCCGACTGTGGACCGTGAAGGAAAGGATGAAATCTGCTGCAGAGACACGGACTCAGGCACGCGACCAGCAAGGAAGGAGCCACAAAGGAGAGGGGCTTCCATTGCACCCCCGCCCTAGCGCCCAGAGGAGCGGGCTCACCCTGGGGGAAATGCTTAGCCGAGCCCGGGGGACATGCTCTCTGGATCAGGCATGGATTAAGGGGAGGACTCAGCCTTCCTTTCTCGTCTTTCACTTAGCCATGCAAGGTGATGAGGCAATTCCTGCATCCCGACCCTGGGAAGGAATCTGTCCTGCCAGATCTCTCCCTGCGCCCCCTGGGGGACTGAAGCCGGGTTTGTCAGAGGATAGAGCAACTGGTGGGTGCAGTTCCACAGAAGGGACTTAATCCCATCAAATGCCATGTCTGCTGTGGTGGAGACGAAGAGCCAGTTGACTCTGCATCTCAGCTGGTGTCCAGTGACAGCTCAGGCATAATTTTCAGCCAAGAGGGAGTTTAGGGACTCAAGGGTCATGATGCTAAGGTGTCCCCGAGAGACCTGTCCTCTTCTGGGCCGGAATGCTGGCCAGGGTGTCAGATGGGAGGAGGAGAGTGCACGCTGAAGGGTTTTGGATTAGTTTGTTTTTAAACCAAGTTCTGGAATTCTCTCCTCCCTCCCTCCTGCTCTTCCTTCCCTTCCTTCCTTTCTTTCTTTTCAGGGCTCTGGGGGAACCCCGGGCCTCACGCGTGCGAGGCAGGCGCTCTCCACTGAGCCACACCACCTTAGTCCTGAAATTCTCCTCCTTGAAGTTCTTGCTCCTCTGCCTCCCTCCCCGCCCTCCTCTTTATCATCATCACAACCTGATTCAGGACAGGCCCAGGACTAAGTGCTGTCTACATCTCTTACTCCATTTGCGCCGAGCCATGATCTCAGGTGGTGATAATGGCAATTCTCAATCCATGATGCAGCCGCAGAGATGCTAAGGAACTTTCCCAGGGTCAACGAGCATGCGCTGTAGAGGAATTTAGTGGCTCCTGCCTTTCCCACTGGTATATCCCACTACCCTTTCCAATCGAATGTAACCTGGACCCAAAGTACCTTTCTGGTTGTCTTTTGACAACACTGACACAACCCAAAATTGTATATTACACACAGAATACAAACACCTGCAAAGATTCCTTCCAATTTGGTGGGTTCCAGAGACCCCAAAACAATCCGAAATCTGCTAAAAGTTAATATCCTGATGTGTGGACCAGGCCGGGGCCCATGGCCTTTTGTTCTTGTGATCTCTGACACATATGCCAAGCCAGAGAAGGGTGAACAGGTATGCCTATGGAAAAGAAAAGCGATCTAAATGAAATACCACACACTTTCTCTTTTTTGATGGAGAGTTATGTCAATCAGCCCACACCCTGACACGTGAACTTGATTTCCCCATCGGAATCAGAAAGGTTAATTTAATGGAGTCACAATGACTTGAAATTACAGTTTCTGGTAAATGACAGCCTCCAAGTTGGTAGAGAAGAAGCAGTTTCATTACATATACATAACATGTATATATATATACACATGCATCTACATAAATAAAACATCATACATGTTCTATAGCTAGCTATTGCTGTGTAGCAAACTATCTTCAAATCATTTATTATTTCTCATGAGTTTATTTTATCACTGGCTGGGCAATTCTGCTAAGATTATCCATGCGTGGCTGATACTTGATCTCAGGAATGGATTCTGGAAAATTCTCAGTCAATAAACTATATCTCTGGGGCTGCGGAGATAGCTCAGTTGGTAGAGCGCTTGCCTCGCAAGCACAAGGCGCTGGGTTCAATCCCCAGCACCACAAAAAAAACCAAAAACAAACAAACAAACAAAAACTGTATCTCTTCCCTATTCTCTTCTTTTAGAATTTGTATTAGGCAATTATTAAATCTTAACTCCTTCTTCCTACTTTCCACTTCTTTCTCTCTCCAAGGTGCACCATGGGTGATTTCTTCCAACCTCCAATTTATCATTTCTTTCTTTAGCTTCATCTAACCTGCTAGTTGGATCATCCAGTAAGAATTCCATTTCAATGACTTTTTTCATTTCTGTGTTTCGTTTATTTTCAAGAGCCTCTGTTCTTTTATCCAGTGCCTTGTTCTTCCACTTATTTTCAATGTCTTAAATATATTTACTTGAGACAGGGTCTTTCTATGTTGCCTATATTACCCAGACTGGCCTCAAACTTGACTTTCCTGCCTCAGCCTCCCAGGTAGCTAAAACAGTGTGCCACTGTGCCTGGCCTTAATATGTCTTTAATTATTGTGACATACTTATTTTGGTGGGGTTGGGATTGGGGGATGAGGCCCTTCAGACTACTGTCTCAGGCATTAAGGTCTAATCCTGATTCTTCTGGCTTCTGCATTCACTGTGGTGACTATCTTGCTAATGGTCATGACCTGGTGTTCACAGCATTGGTGATGAGTCCACTCATCTTTCAATGTTCTTGGGACTCAAATGTCAGTTTCACTTCCTGACAAGCACTTCTGGGTTAAAAGATGGTCAGATTTCAACTGGTAACATACTTAGTTTGACTGGAAAACAGTCTAGGTACAAAAGATTTCCCTATGGTTGCTTCCCTAACTTCTTCCTCAGGCTTTACAATTGATTTTTGAGACAGGGTCTCACTGTGTGGCCCAGGCTGGCCTGGAACTCCTGGGCTCAAGCGATCCTCCTGCCTCAGCCTCCTGAGCAGCTGGGACTACAGGCAAGTGCCACCATACCCCACAGAAGCTCTGTCACTCCTTATCCCATTTCTAAAACAGGTGACACGTGATTGCTCGTGTGGAACAGTCAGGCTGCTGGTGGAGAGCAGTGTTTATGACAGACCCGCCAGGTCCCCACATGCCAGCTTTGCCAAGTGTGCAGAGCTGGTGGCAGCTTGGCTGAGGTGGCCCACGCCTATGAACGTCGCTGGGCACATGAGCACGTGTCCATGGGCCTCCTTAGCCGAGACCCAGGTCCCCAGCAGGGTCACTGGTGACTGGTGACTCCCTTTGAGCCCAGGGAATGGAGTCATGTCAGAGCTGGGCATGGCTCTTCCTCCCTGCCCATGACTGCCCACCTGTACCAGTCACGTGGCAGGGGCCTCCCTGAGTTTCTGATTTTGTATAGTTTTGGTCATTGAAATAAAGGTGGCTTGTCACTAATGAGATCTGATTTTTATTTGCCTTTTCTTACCAGAAGAAAACCCTTGCTCTATTTCTCCCAAACTTTATTTGAGAAAGAAAAATGTCACTGAAATAACACCACATTTTCCATGGCTGCTGGCAGGAAATCCAGCCCTACTGAGCTGGGCAGAGCGTCAGGGGAGGATGGCAGCCCCCGGGTGGCCCTTGCTGCAGGAGCTGGGGCCCAGGGGTGGCCTTCCATTTCCTCACCTGGAAGACATCCCAGGAATCCCTGATTTGCGGGGCTGTCCGGGTACTTGGTAAATATGAATTCTTTCTTCTCTGTATCTTTGGTGCTTAATAAATGCGTATCCAATAAAACGAAAGCAGGAAGTAAAGCTATGAATTCTTGCTTGAGCCTAGGAATTTGTGGCATGGACATGTTTCAGGAAGTAGCAAAAGCTGCCCGTTGCTGGGCAAGATCCCAACAAAAGGCGGCCAGTGGACCCTCCCCATCAAGTCTGCTAGCAACCCAGGAGCCTGGGCCTGGGGGAGCTGAGGCCAAGCCCTGGCCTCTGTGAAGTGTGCCCTCCAAAGCTGCCACCAGGTGGTGCTGTGGCGACCACACACGCTCCAGCGGCTCTGGCAAGGGCTTCCCAGGGGAGAGTCCTTCAAAGGGTGGGCCGAGCACACCCAGAGTGCCACCCCTCCCTGGGTCCCTGAGATGGAGCCATGAGGGCAGGGCATTGGCTTGGCCTTGCCATCTCTAGCGGGGCTGCCTGGGCCAGGTCTATCTGCGGCAGCAGGAAGAGCCCTGGCACAGGTGTCAGGTAGGTATGAGGCCCTCCTGTGGCTCCGTCACCTTCAAGCTGTGTGACACTGAACAATACCCCGGCTCTCTGAGCCTGTTCTCTTGAGAAACAGCGATAATGGCATGGTCCCTCCCTCCCGGGATGAACGCGATTCCTCACGCAGAGCAGGACCTGAGGGCAGCTCAGTGCTCGGTTTGGCACAGGTCAAGCAGCATCGCGGGGGTCGCGACCCTGGGCACCCAAGGCCCACCACAGCCCCAGGGCGGAGTAGGGGACTGTGCAGGAGGAGGGCCTTCCCACCGAGACCTCGCTGGGGGCAATGGAGGCTGCTGACTGCTGTCACCTTTGTGCCCTGCCAGGTGCTGGCACGTGGAAGGCCCTCACTAGCAGTTTGTGACTGAGAGACAAACGGACTCACTGAGTAGAAGACATGAAGACCAGGTCAGAGCCCGCTGGGCAGCAACCCCTGCTCTCTGGACCCTGATCATCTTTCCAGCATGTTCTCTCAATGTCCCAGCAGAAGCCTGCTCGGGTCACGGCCCCCGTTCGCTCCCCTGCCTCGGATGTGGGGTGCTGCCAGGGCCCAGGGATGACTTGCTCTTCCAAGCCTGCCCCCCGTCCCTGCCGCCTGGAAGGAAGGGCTCAGCTCTCTCCTTGGACTGCTGTGGCCCTACGTCCAGGCCTGGGGACGAAGCACTTGCTGCTCTAAGGCTGGTGTTTTCTTCTCTTTTTTCAGTACTGAGGATTGAACCACTGAGCCACATCCCCAGCCCTTTTTATTTTTTATTTTGAGGCAGGGTCTCACTCTGTTGCTCAGGCTGGCCTCAAACTTGAGGCCCTCCCTGCCTCAGCCTCCTGAGTTGCAGGGATTCCAGGGGTGCCATTGTGCCCGGCTGGTGTCTTATTTTCTTAACATGGTTATAGGCTCTTAGGGGCAGTTAGCTTTGTCACCAAGATGCAGCATGAAAGGTGTTCATCGGGAATGGTTTAGAGTCAGAGTCACCTGGGTTAGAATCCCAGGTTTGCTTTGCTTGCTGTGTGTCCTTGGACAAGTCACCTACCCTCCCTGGGCTTTGGGTTCCCCCTCTCTAAAAATGGAAAGTGAAGCGGGGTGCAGTAGCGTGTGCCTGCAGCCCCAGCTCCTTGGGCGGCGGACACAGGAGGATTGCTTGAACTCAGGATCCAACCCCAACCCCTCCCCAAAGAGAAAACGCAATGCCTGTTTCCAGGTAAAATAAGCCTACACCTTCCAAGGTGACTAGGGAGGTGGGTTCTAGAGGGTTCTGTTCTAAGTGCTCAGCGCATCCCCTCCAGACTTCTGTGGAGGAACGTGGCCTCCCTTGCCCTCTGAGCCGGCGACACACAGAGCAGTCCCAGGAAGCCTCATCCCCCGCAGCTGCTCCGTTATGAAACATAAAGCCACCGAATCAAAGTCCAACTTGAGACTTGTGGCCTAATGAAGGCTTCCAAGTGTCCGGGTGCTCACCGAAGCCGAAGCCGTGATTAGCAGGAGGAGCCCCTGCCGTGGTGTCCTTGCACGCCTGGATGGCAGCCGGCAGCCCCCTTCCAGATTATTCCACCAGGACACCCTCCCCACAGCTGCGGGTCTGCAGCCTCCAGTGCCACTTCTGCAGCTTGCCGAAGCCAAGGTTGCTGAGGCCCTGCCTCAGCTCCTACAAGGCAAGGGTGCTACTCTTCAAAACGAGCCAGGCTGAAAGGGCAGGTGGGCACCTAGGAGCTGGCGTCTCCAGCTCCCTCGCAGACATGAGAAATAGGCAGTCGACTTCCTGTTTTTGCTTTGCTAGGACGCTGATAGCTCGATTCACAGCTCAGGGACAGCTCTGGGTGATAACAGGTAAGCAGACAATAACCGTCATAAATACCAATACCGGCGACAACAGTGACTACCAAATGCCGACCACTGGCCAGTCGCGCTGCTTGGTGCTTCTCCTGTATCACCTTTTAGCTCTTTCGATGGTACTATGAAGAAAGAGCTACCAGAGGCATTTCTCAGGCAAGGACACAGAGGCCTGGAGACAAGGTAGGTGGCTTCTGTTTGCTGGGAAGGTGGCAGAACTGGAATTCAGATCCAGGCCTGACAGCGGGGCATGAGCACCTTCTGCTGCGGACCTGGCTCCCCTGCTGGGGTCTTCTGATCCCCACGTGGGTGTTTTTTCTGGCCCTGATGCTTTGTTTACCCACAGGTTACTGCTTTGGTGACTGTGTCCTGCAAATTCTTTGAAGAAAAATATGGAGTTTTGCAGACATAAATATATGGACGCCTGAGTAAATGAGCGGACAGAAGATGGGAGAAATAATGAGCAAGGGAGAACCTGCCAGGGACCTGAAAGGCCAGAGTTCACGCAGGGACAACCCATGCTGTGGTGGCAGTGACGGGGGCCCCCAAACTCAATCTGCTGGGAAAGTCCAAAGCACAGGAGACACCCTGACCTGCAGGCAGGAACCTTTTCTTCATCTTCTGCTCAGCAAAACAGGCCTGGCAGGTCCCTCGAAGACACAATCAGACAGTGCTGGCTGCACAGGCCCAGCAAGTTAGATACGGTTTCCACTACACGATGCCATGAACTGAGATGATTGATTAACACATACATTAGTGGGGCTGCGGGTGTTTCTTCCCTGATGGAATCCCCCCACCCACAGAGGCCCGCTCCTTCGCAGCAGAGGGTCTGGATTTGAGTGTGATTAGTATTATTGACCGAGACTCACGTGTGTGCCAAGTTCTGAGTGAGGGGCAGGCCTGGAGGCAGGGAGGGGGTGGCCTCTGGGAGGAGGCTGCCCACGAGGCTGGGAGGGAGGGCCACTGGGGCTCGTGGGAGCCAGGGAAGATCTGCCCCTGGGGACCTCCCCCTCCATATCTCATGCCAGACATGGCAACTCTGGCAGAGAACTCGGTCAGTGAGCATGGACAGCCACTCCACCTGTGTGACTGTGACAGGGACAGGGGACCTTTCCACGCTGTCTCTTGTGAGTTTGCATAATATAGGCAACAGGGATAAGATCGTGTTTTAGAAAAGCCCAGGGCCAGACCTGGGGACACGCCGGTCAACCTCTCTCATCTCATGGCACATTCTAGCAACACGCACTCTGGGTAGCGCCCCGCGTCCCGCAGTCTACATGCAATTCACTCCCACTGAATTGCAGTCCCTAAGTCCCTCACTTACTGCCCCTATTGGAGCAGGACATTTTCTGTCACTAGAAGCAATCAGGCAGAGGCCAGTGGATACCTCTGAGGTGCGATGTCAGAGGGATCCTGTATAGTGTGGAGGTCAAATGTCCCTGGGAGCCCGGAGTCCATGCGTCCACAATCTGACTTTCAGGGGCTGAAGGAATGAAGCAAGGCCCGTTGTACAGACCCCGAGATGACATGTAGGGCCTCCTGGGTCACCAATTATGATTGATCCATGAGCGTCGGGTGCCCTTTACTTCATCCTAATGCTCTCAGGCCTGCTGGCCGCCTCCTGCCTGGTGAGCTCAGCCCATCTCAGCGTTACTCTGCACAGACGCTGTGCAGGGCCCTTTATATGAGCTCTTTTATTTCTCCTTGTGAAGCACATGCCCATTTGTCTCCTGTGCGATTCAGGAAGGATCGAAGAGCTTACGTAAGCTGCAGGGGCCACGGAGTAGGTCGGTGGCAGAGCCCATGATCCTGACCCCTGTGGCGTGGACAGCTGTAGTCTCCTGGGTCACTGTCAGCAAGTTCTTCACTAAATCAACTCCTTCTGCATGCACTTCACAGTCAGGAGCAGGAAGTGTGCCTACAAATGGCTCGACAGGGCCCTAAGAGGCTAGGGAGAAAGTCTGGGAATAAAGACGCTCTGGGGACGCTTTGCATGAAGCGTTCGCGGGCTCTGGGAGGCGGGGACAGAGGGATTCTCAGCCTCCTTTCTTCTGGGCCAGCGTGTCCCTGCCCACCTTCTTCCCAGGCTCCCCCCACTGCCGGTCGGACTGATCAGGCGTGAGAACGCCACAGGTGATAGGTACTGCCGGGCAGGTCGCTGTGTGACAGTGAGCCAGACGGCAGGGTCTGCCTCCTCCCCTGAGCCCGTCAGGCCCTCAGGACAGGCAGGGCCACTGTCTCTACTTCTGACCCTGCACTCAGGCTGGCGACGTAGCCCAGCGGTAGAGCGCATGCTCAGAGGTGCCAGGCCCTGCCGCCCCTGACCCCTGCGAAAAGGGGCAGGACCCTGGCCCTGCATTCATCCCAATGGGGGATGGTCGTCTCTGTCTCTGTCCTTTGCCTTCCGTCCTCTGCGTCCCTGGCCAGGGCTGGGGTTCTGGGGCTACGCCTGCCAGGCCGTCCAGCACAGCTTTCCTGGGGGTTGCAGGTGGCCGGTGCTTATGGCGCTGGCCTGTGTGCTCACTGCTCCTGGAGACCGGGCGGTGAGCAGGGTGCTGTTCAGGATAGGACCTGGGTGTCCCTGGGCCTCCATCACAATGGCATCCAGCTCCCCACACGAATGCCAGTGGCCCCGGCCTTTAGGAGCACCTTCTCTCCCGGCTCCTCTTCCTCGAAGGCGTCGGGTAAGGAGGTTTCCGGAAGCTCTTCTAGCGCTGACTTGGGCCTGGAAGTCAAGTGGATTTATTCACGAGGACACCTGGTGGCCAATCCGTGGGACGCTGGTGAGGCAGCTCCACTGGCCACTGTGGTGGTGAAGCAGGGGGCCAGGCCCCAGGGTGAGGCCGGCCGAGGCCGCAGCCTTGCCTTCTTTACGCAACTGAGACGCCCCTCGTGCAGGATGCGATCAAGTATATTCTAGCAGGTGCTGACTGCTAAGGTCAAGGGGGCTGTGTCCCCTCCCGGACCCCAGGAGCTCTCAGCCTTTAGTCTGGACCAAAGCAGGAATCCAGGGACTCCACGTTCCGCTGAGTGCCCCGACCCTGTCCCGAGAACAGAGCTGACGAGTCTGTTGTGCTCTGCAGCTCAGAGGCACCGAGTACTCAGCCCTGGAAGTCCAAACCGACGGGAGACAGAGAAAAGAAGGCCTGTGACCGGCGGACGGCAGGCGCGCTGGCCGACAAGCACCTGACAGGCCAGCTTTGCAGCGACGCGGGCTGGAGTTGAATCCCAGGGCCAGGACTAATGTCAGCTACGGTACTTTATCCCTGTCGCAGGCAAGTGGGAGTCTCCACAGCCGCCTCTGAGTGAGGTAGAAAGGATGAGAAAATAGTAGAAAGAAGACTGAAAGCAAAGACAAGGGAATAAGATGTGAATTCAGAAGTCGCGCCTACTTTTCCCGTCTATCAGCCCCTCGCCAGCCTCCCTTCCAGGCCTGCTTCTCGCAAATTCCTGAGAGATCTGTAAATCCCCCCGGCCACTGTTAAATTCACCCCCCAGAAACAGATTCAGCAAAGAGCTCGGGCACCCCAGGAAGCGATGACGTAGGGGACTTTCCAGCTCGTGACACGACTGATCAGCTCATGAAGACCACGTCGGCCTGAGGATCCTGAGACGGACAGGCCACCCGAAGCCGACCGTCCGGAGATCCCCAGGCTGGGGTCATGCCACACACCTTCCCACACCAGCCGTTGCCAGATTTCCTCTAAAAGAAGGGCGGGGACCCCAGAACTGCGCCCCTCACTCTCGTGATCTCATATGCTCCCTGATGTCCTCCTTGCTTCACCCCAAGCCTCTCTGTCTTGAGATGACCCGCATTTTCCCTTGAACACGCACCTACTTCCCTGAAAAAACAAACAAACAAACAAACAAACAAAACCCCCAAACTTTCTGCCCCCGACTGGCGCCAGCTGAAATTCTTTGCTGTCCTGTAAGCCCAGGACCCTGCCAGTCCCGAGTGGCGTTTCTCCTTCTCTCTGAGAACTCCTAGACCCTTTTCCTGAGACACCTCTTCTTTTGTGACATTAGGGCTGTTTGCATTTTAAATAAGAGGAAATACGCAAAGCCCTTAGCACATCGCCTGGCCCTGAAGTTAGTGTTCAGTAAGTGGCAGGGGTTAAATCCCAGAAAGAGATCCAAAGGCATCAATAGCCCCATGATACTAACTAGCCCAAAGCTCAGAGAGGTGAAGTAACTTGCCCAAGGGCGCCCAGATAGGAACTAGCAGAGGCTGGATTTGAACTTGGGTTTCTAGGCTCTTTATCCCAAGTGCTTTCATTTCTGTCATTCCCAACTGGTTGCCAGGCTTCCTTGCACCCTGAGGATGCTCGTGAAAGTGATGGAATTGCAGAGGAGAAGCGGAGGGGAGCCAGGGCAGGAGAATGGACTGACCCCAGTGCCCAGCTGGAGCAGGCCACGAAGGCCCCTGTTAGCTGGGTGAGCGCAGGCTCAGGCGAGCCGCTTAGTCCCAAGATCTCCCCAACTGCGTGGACAGAGCCATCCAGAGTGACAGTATGTAATGCCTTTAATTAATTCTCTTCCAATGCTTTTGGAACAGAGAGGAGAATAAATGCATAAATAGCTGAAGCAATTCTTGGTTCATGTGGCCACTTCCTGGCTGAGCCAGTAGTAGGAGGCAATTTGAATTGGTTTCCTTTCAACCGTTAATGTTTGAAATCATGGAAAAGATATGGGGTCACAGTGAGGACTCAGAGGTGGCTCCTCCTGGCAGCAGACACTGTCCCCTGCTAACTGCAGGGGTCGGAGGGTCAGTCACTCCAAAGCAAGCTCGTGCCCTGGCTGGGAGACTGGCCACTGCAGGGATGTGTCCCTCTCTGGGATTCGGGCTGTGCTCATTCCCTGCCCTGGGCACAGCCAGCCATTTGGCAGGTGCAATCCCAACTCAGGTCTGAGGGGTGGGAGCAGCACACTAGGTGTGCCAGTGTGGAATGGATCAGCCTGCATGCTGTGAGGTTGCCAGGAGGCCTGGACAACGGTCAACCAGCGGCCCTGGCCCTGTACGCTGTGGCATCCTCTTGGCCAGGGCAGCTCATGCCAGCCTCCCCAGAGGCCTGGCCTCGTCCTCTGCAGGCTGTGCACCCTCCCGAGGACGCCATGAGGGGAAGAGCTTGTGAAACCATTGCCTGGGACCTCAGCACGTACGCCTGGCTCTGCTGGGGCAAGTCCACCTCGGCCCTCAGTGAGACAGCAGAAAGAACTGACTAATGAGAGCAGCGATGTCCTCAGCATTTGAAGACTGACATCTCAGTACTGCAGGGCCTGGGGTGGCTCCAGACTGTGAGTGTGGGGTGTGTGTGTGTGTGTGCGCATGTGTGTGCACGGGTGCCGTCTCCTTAAGAACAGCCCCTTGGTACCTGAGAGGCATTGGTTCAGGGACGCCTGTGAACCAGATCTGAGGGTGTTCAAGTCCCTTAGATGAAACGGCGCGGTGCTTGTGTTAAGCCTACGCACGCCTCCCGGATACATTAAACCATCTCTAGAGACGTCTAACACGCAACGCAATACAAATGCAATACAGTGGCTGTCGTGCCGTATTGTTCAGGGGACAATGATAAGATGAAGTCTGTGCACGCTCAGTCCAAACCCAATTCTCTTTTGTATTTTTCAAGTATTTTCAATCTGCTGCTGGTTGAATTCCAAGGTATAAAACCCATCCATATCAACGGCGGAACCAACGGCCCCCTGCCCCTGGTGTGTATGTGTGTGTAACGCAGCAAGTCAGGTCTCTGAAGTCTGACAGTTCACAGGTTTTTTTCAAGAAGCAGCTTTTCCAAACACTCTGGGGTCTGCGTGTCCCTTCCGCTGAGGTCGGGCTGAACCCCCCGCTGGTGTGTCCCAGCAGTTGCACTTGGGCTTGGTGGGGCGGGAGCGCTCTGGGCTGTGGGAACAGGGGCACAGGCCCATGCCTGGACCTGGGGAGGCAGGAGCTGGTTGTTCTGCACCCCCAGGTTCCTCCTTGTGGTAAGGGGACACAGTGTGGCTGAAGGATGGGCAACTGGAGGTCTCGGGAAGCTATACCCCAAATCCTGAGGGACCAACCCAGGCAAGTCATCTGCCCCACACGGAGCCTGCGCTTCCTTGGCTGAAAACGGAGGTAACGATTCCCGCCTTCCGATGCTACAAAGCTTAGCCATCAAGCTGTGAATCAGGACACAGGTCGGTGGCCACGGATCCAAAGTCCGGCTTCATCGCTGTAGTCCTGTGACCCTGGTCTAGTCACCACCTCACCTCCAAAGGCCACAGCGCCCTCATCTGTAAAACGGGTATGATTAAGACCTCAGAGGATCATGGGGAGGGTGACATAGCATGTAAAATGCTTAGCGGAGCCTGGCACACAGCAAGTGCCTAATAATGAACAGCTCGGGGCTCGGATCCCTTCCCCCATGCTCCATGGAAGGGAGACCCAGGCTCTGGAGCATTTGGAAAAGTGGCTGCTTGGAATAAGCGTGAAGTAGTCCACTTTCAGAGGCCTGGCTTGCCGCACGCCCCCACCAGGCGCCGTCTGCCCTTCTGGGATGACAAGGATTAGAAAGAGTCAGTCACCCAGCAGGTAGCAGGGATCTCAGCAGGCGCCAGCAAAATCTGGGCCCCTGCCCCTCTCTCTGACTCACCCTCTTTATGTACTTTATCGTGTAAATATGAAACCTAAAAAGGTAGGGGAAGCAATGGTCCCGCAGCTGTTAGGTAAAGTAGAAATCCTTTGTTCCACTTTGCGTTCCAGTTTTGTGCGTGCACATGTGTGCATATGTGTGCGTGTGCACGTGTGCGGCTGGACACTGAACCTTGGCGTGTCCAGCACATGCTCCACCCCTGAGCCGCTTCCCCAGCCCTCCAGGAACCTGGGCCTACTTCAGTCTGAAGAAAGGTTCCTCGGCTGCACACAACGTCCACAGGGCCCTTCCCCAGACCCGGGAGCGCTGGGGAGGGAGCTGCGGAAGGCGGGCTGGATCCCCAGCCCCAAACCAAACCAGGCGAGGGGGCGGGAAGGGGTTCCGCTGGGAGTCGCCCTTCCCACTCAACCTGGGCACAGCTGGCTGTGACAGGCCATCAGAGAATCTGAAGCCAAATGGGGAAAGGTCTGCAGAGCCTTCCAGATAGCTGGGATCACGAGGCGAGAGCCCAGGGGGCTCCCAGAGACCTGACCGCATCACCTGGGGCTGCAGGGGGAGCAGAGGGGGCTGGGGCCTGTTTCAGTCCCTGACTCTGCGTCCTGGGGCTGGCTTCTGTGACTGCTGCTATTTCCTGAGCCACGTGCTCACGGGTCAGGAGCGGTGGAGGTAAGTCTCCAGGATGCCCAGGTGGAGCAATGGCAGCCCCGGCAGGCGGCCTCTGAGCACATGGTGTGGAAGAACAATAGAGCGCCCTTTCCCCAGTGCCACCTACGTGCCTGCTGTCTGTCAGGGGATGGCCACGCATCGTCGCCGACCTCCACACCCGCTCTGCAAGACCCCAACTCAGGTCTCAGGAGGGCAGCTTGTTTCCACAGACTGGAAGCTCCGTGGGGACGGAGGCTGGGTTGCTGCCTCCCCGAAGCCCAGCACAGGAGGCTGTAGGTGCTTCATAAGTCTGAGTAGTGGAGTGAGGCTGGTTTTAGCTCCCTGTCTGCAAGGTTTGGTCTGGGATGCGACTTTGGGGGAGAATACCCCATGGGGTGGGGCTGAAATGAAATCACAAGATAAAAGCAGAGTTCTGGGGCTGGAGAATCAGGTCAAAATCTTAGTTCTGGGGTAAACTGCTCTCCTTTCTCTAAGTCTCACTCTTCTCTGAAAAATGCAGGGGGCAGCGGAGGGCTACCTGCCTGGTGGGGCGTGTGCCTCCACGTGTGCTTTAAAGTGGTTTTTAAGAGCCAGCACATAGCTCACATTCTTTGACTTGGACCTGGCAAGGCTCACGTTAAGGCGATGTCCCTCCTTGTCCTGGCCGTCTGAGCAAATGCTCAATGCTCCCTGCCTACCCACAGTGGGCAGGCAGCACAAGCGAGAAATGAACCTTTGTTATGTGAAACCTATAAGAGTTGGGGATGCTTGTCACTGCAGCATCACCTAGCCTACCCTGACTGATACGCTGTGAAAGACTGCAGTGGCGGACTTTAACTCAGATGCTCACTCCTGGAGCCTGCACCCTCTGTTGGCTTTATTCCAGGTACAGGAGGTGCAGAGGTCAGACATGTCCTTGCCCTCAAGTGGCCTGCAGTCGACAATTATGTGAAAAGAAGCGGACCATGCCGTCCCTGAGGGAAGAGAAGGCCTGCGGCGAGGAGCCCCCATGAACAGTGACAACGTCCAAGGGCAGATCCCTCAAGACTTGTAGCATCCACCTGAAAGGGAGACGGAGTGTGAAGACAGAATTCTATAGCAGTCTTTGTCAGCAAGAGGAAGGAGGGAGGGCCAGGCTGGCGGTAGGACCGTGGCTCCGGGTGATTCTGGGATTTATTGCTACATTTCATTCCTGGCTCTCAAGGGGCTCCAGAAAACAATTAGTGGATTCGAATGTATTAGAGTAATTCCTATTATTCACCCCCTAACTCAGATAATGACAGCTTTCTTGCAATTAAGAGAGGGTTTCCTCCGAGTGCAGATTAATTGGGTGTTAAATCATCAGGGCTGTCTGACACCAGACAGCGAGCTGGGGTGACTCAGATGTGGGACAGCAGTGCTGGGCAAAGGATGTGGCATCCATTCAAGATCATGGGTGGCTGGAACCTGGAAGAGGCCCCCCAGCAACACAGGCGGGGCTCGGAGGAGGGCGGCTGAGGAGGAGCAGGCAGGTGTGGCTGCAGGCCCTGACCTTTGTGGGAGGCCCAGTTTTCTTTAGCAATGTCTGCCGTCTAGGCCACCCACGTGCTGACCCCCATTTGTGACGCTCTGGACAGTTCCTGCTGTTATGCACGCTCAGCACGTGCTATCGCGTGCCCACACTTCCATTGTCACTGTTAGGATTGGGACGAATGTCTCCCAAAGGCCGCAGTGTTGAGGCTTGATCTCCAGCCTGTGGTGCTGTTAGGAGGTGGTGGGACCTTTAAGAGGCGGGGCCTGGTTGGAGGAAGCTAGGTTATTGGTGGGGGAGCCCTTGGAGGAGATCTGGGTCCTCAGCCCCTTCCTCTCTCCCCTGCTTCTGTACGTGAGGGGAGCAGCTTCCTCCACCACACAACTCCCACCATGATGCACTGCCCAGCCAGACTGCAGGACAGGCCGACCGGCTATGGGTGGAAACTTCCCACACAGGAGCCAAGATAAACCCTTCCTCCCAAAAGCTGATTATCTCGGGTGCTTTGTCACAGTGACGAACGCTGACACAATTGCCGACAATGTAACCCTTACCACAACCTCAGTGGAGACACTGTTACAAACTGCATCCATCGTGGTCAGGACTGGCCCGGCTGGGTCTGAAATCACACCAGGTGTCCTAACTCCAGGGCAGTAGCTTCTGGGGGGGAGGAGCTCTGTGGCCCACCACGTGATGACCACAGACACCTGCCTCTTGCTGCTGTCCTGCCATTGCCCAGCCGGGGGCAGGGCTCAAGTGTGCAAGTGGGTCTTTGTGAGTGAGTGTGTGTGTCCATGTCCTCATTCACTCTGTTTCTGGGTGGGTTAAGGCAGGTCAGCGAGAAAGGCTCTTCTCTGGTCCCCAGCAGCTTCCTTGGCCCCAACCCCAGAGGACTGCCAGGGAGGCCGTGCTCACAGGCTTGGCTCTGGGGTGAGTCCCCTCAGTTCCCCACTGCTTCACCCAGGGTCCCACAGTTAGTTAACAATACACCCGGGAGAGAATGCTGGTCTATTTCATTCAGAAGCCCCAATTCTTCATGGGGGGTGGGGAAGAACCAGGGATGGGAGCAGTCAGAAGATGCGGGGCGGGGGAAGCTTCTTTGGGGGCCCCACCCACCCATGGCTGTCGCACAGGCATGTCCCAGAGTCATGCTAACCCACCTGCCGCCAAGAGGCCACCTGCCTCCCTCTTCCCTCTCACCAGCTTCCAGACACACTCCAGAGGCAGCCGATGGGCGGCCAAGTGGCCAATGGTAATTAACTCAGCTTGCTCCGCAGGGGACCGGGAGGCCTGGCCTGCAGCAGCACCTCGAGGCAGCGCGTGCTTTATGTCTGGAGGTGGAGCTGAGCCTCTTCCTCAGTGCAGAATGGCCTCCGTTCCCAAGACCCCACCACTCCAAGCAGCGAACTGGGCAGAGGGCGTGTGGATGGGTGGGTGACAGGTGACCGGGAAGGAAGCCAGGTGAGAGCCGGGGGGTGGCTGGCAGCTTTTCGAAGGCCTCCCTGGGAGGGGCAGACTCTGGGGGCAGGGAGGGGCCTGGGCTGGCTAACGACCAGACTCACGAGGGGTCCCGGCTCCAACTGCAACTGCAGGAGTGAGGCCAGCAGAGAAAGAGCTGCTTGGCTCCCCCGGGGACTGAGAGAGGTCCCCAGGCATTGCAGAATGAATTCAGCCACTGGGTTTGGAGAGGTGGATTTACAGCAATTGAGAAGAGACAGGATGTCAGCGAATGTGATGCAAGCAGAAGTCTTACATTTGCACACTTGGCTTGCCTGGCTCTGGCACTCTCTGCCATGAACTGAGCACTCCCTGGGTAGCTGCTGCCCGTTAACCTCTCTAGAACTGAGCCTGGATCCAGGCCTGCCAACCTTTCAGAGGTCATCTCACATCAGCCACACCACAGCCCATGAACATACATGTTGCTGCACCCCACACTTCTGAGTGATGGGGTTCTTTGTTATGCAGCATCGCTACAGCCAGAGCTGACTGAGACACCCATCCTACCTCTCTATAAAACCACGTGTCTTTGTGGCATAGTAGATTCTATCTTCTACTGTTGAGGAGTCCTGCCCTGCATTTTCCCTGAGAGATTCGAGCACTGAAGTCATCATTTGCACAAAGTAGTAGAAAGGTAAAAAGGCACTGTTGAGTAGGAGTCAACGGTGCTGTTTTGACTTCAAGAGAGTCATTTCCTGAAGTGGGTAAAGAGCTGAGAATGGGGAGACATGGTGGGTCTCTGGAGGGATCCTCCCAGCAGGCCACTGGCCCAGGTGGACTCTGTGGAGCGGGTGGGGTGGGGAAGAAGGTGGCTCACTGGTGTGCCTGGGACAGGGAGGAATGTCTGCAGAGGCAGAAGGTCCAGTGTTCTCCCTGCTTCCTTGCCAGTTTTTGCTGACCTCTGACCCCAGCCTGGATTTTCCTGGTGAGCATGGCCCAGGATGGTTGCCCGGGCCTGTTGCATGGTGGTCCCAGGCTACCCAAAGCTAGTGGAACCAGGGCAGAGCTGCCTGGTGTAGCTTTCACAGGTGTGAATCAAACCAGGGAGGGAGGAGGGCTGAAGGGACCCAGGGCAGAGCACGCGCCCGGCAGTGTGGCCCTGCTATGGTCAATGCCACGACAGCACGTCCACCCTGCACTGTGCCCGGGACAAGGGCTCTGGTCTCAGCCTCGTTAGTGCTGAGCCCCTGCTTCGTCACCTGTCCACAGCTCACGCGAGTCAGGCCGCTCCGTGCCTGTGGGTGTGGAGACTCTGAAAACAGAACCCGATGGTAGGCCTCCCGCCCCTGCCCCAGCCGGCCAGAAGCAGGCGGAGATCGTTCGGCCTGCTCGGATACCAAGGACAGGTGGCCCCTGCGGGGTAGTGACTCTGACAGGCTAAAGCTACACAACGGCGTCCTTGCACCGACGGGTCAGCCAGGGGCTCGAGGACTGGTAAAAATGGGGCGCCTCGCTTGCTTCTCAGAAAGACCCTTGGGGTGGGGTCACCGAGAGTACGAGAAGGGAAACTGAGGCCAGGGAGGCGTTCGGCACGGTCGCTGTCTCTCCAGCCCCTTCCTGCTCCTCTGCCCGACTCTGTTCTTTTGCTTGTCTCGTGAGGAGTCCTGCTACTGCGAGGAGCCGCCAGCAGGGAGGACAGCCCCGTCCCTGGACCGGTGAGCACAAGGGCTCCAAGCTCCGGGACTCACTACCCAGCCACCGGCCTCCCTGCAGCCTCTGCCCTGGAGCCCTCACCACCAGAGGCCAGTGGCCGGGCCCTCAGGCTTCCTGCTGCCTTGACGCAGGAAGGAGGGCGCGGGGCACGAGCCCCTCCTCAGGCGTCCGTGGGGGGTGGGGTGGGGGAGGCTGGTCCACCAGAGCTTGTGAATGAAACCTTCTCTGGAAAAAGCATCTCTGCTGGTGTAATTCAGTTAGAGGCCTTGAGATGAGGTCATCCTGGAGTCCAGTGGGCCCTCAGGACAACGACACCGTCCTTACAAGAGAGAGAGGGACGGAGATGCCTTGGGAAGGTGGAGGCAGAGGCCACCGTGAAGCAACTGCAAGCCTAGCGACACCAAGGAAGGCCGCGAGCAGAGCCAGGAGAGGCGGGAAGGGAGCCTCCCCTAGCGCCCTAGGAGGGACCGGGTCCTGCCCACATGCATCCGAACAGAAGGAGCAATGTCAACATGGGCTCGTCCACCCACCCCAATTTATGTGTGGTAAGAATGAACGAATCATTTTACGATGGTTTAACGATTTCCCCATTTTAAAACTATCACCTCATTATTTCTGAGAACTAGGAACAAACTTTCAAAGCCAGGGACCCCGGGCTCAGAACCTCTCTGGCCTGGGTGACCAACCTGGGAAGGGTTTTCGTTGTGACAATAAGCAGGACTCACCTTTCTCCTGAGCCATCTCTTGCAGACAGAAGTAGATAACTCTGGCTCCCAGGCTGAATCCAATCAAGGTGACAGGTCGCTGGCCCTGGGGAGCAAGGACACAGGTGTCTGGAGGGGAGAAAGCCAGTTCCAGCATAGCACCAGGGTGGCAACCTCTGGTGGGGTTCCTTCCCTGTCATCTCAAACCAGTATCGGCCACCCTCTCTTCCTTGGGAGACACGACTAATCAATCGCGGGGGCTCCTTTCCTCGGACTAATCAGCCTGTGGCCAGAGACTGCAGTGAGACCCCTCTGGGGGCGGGAGGGGGGCAGTTAGACGGAAGGAACCGCAGGCGTGATGGGTAAAAATGCAAAGAGGGACATGGGAGGGACATGCAAAGAGGGACAGCTGCTTCATTTATAGACAGGAAGGTGGGGCACAAAGTATTGGTTTCAGATGACAAGATTGGGTACAGAGTCAGATTAAAGAGGATTCTTCGGGCTCACGACCCATAGGAAAGGCAAGTTATTTTGGTAAGTCTCTAAAGACAAAGAACTCTGTCTGGGGTACCTGGGTACAATCCACAGGGAAGGAGGCTCGGCAGGCAAGTTCCAGAGGCCCGCCCTGCCTCCTCATTATTCCTTTCCCTTACTGTTACCCCAGTACCTGCTCTTCTGCCCTGATCTAGTTCCCACAATAGAAAAACCTCCATAAAATTCTGTAGAAACTTTGTGGCAAAAACTGCGTCAGCTCCCAATATCCCTCCTCCCCTCTGACCTTCGGTACTAGAACTGAGTTTTCCTGGCCCAGCCAAAGACGAAGTTTCCCTGCCTCCTTGGTAGCTGGGAGTGGCCAAGACTGGAGATGAGGGACAGCTGTGGCTTCTGCTTCCCCGCCTGTGAGGTCTGGGAAGTGTCCTTCCCTGACCACAGAGAGAAGCCAGGTGCTCTGGATGAGCAACCACGAGACAGAAGGAGCCGGGGTTCCCAATCCCGTGAAGTCACCCTGCGGGAGACACACCCTAATCCCCACAACCCGAGAATACCACCTTATACAGAAGAGGGACTCGAGATGGGGAGGTGATCCCCGATTATCTGGGTGGCCCGAGGTCATCAAAGGCGTCCTTATAAGAGGGAGGCAGGATGTGTCACTTGGACAGAAGGCAATGAGATGATGGCAGCAATAGAGATCCGAAGGTGTGACAGGAATTGCTGGGTTTGAGGATGGGGGAGGGGCCCCCAGCCAGTGGATGTGGGTGGCCTTGGGAAGCGGGAAGAGGCAGAGGCGGGTGCCACCCGGGAGCCTCCCTGGGCGCAGCTCTGTGGATGCATTTGGACTTTGCCCTCCAGAGCCGTGAGAATAAATTTGTAGAAGAGAATACGTTCAGGGTGAGTGCGTCTGTGGTTATGACAGGAGGGAGTACACCCTGCCTTGGCCACTGAGACGTGACTGTCACGTGGGAGACTTGTTTAGCCAGAGCTGCTTCGGTCTTTGCATTGCAGCCAAAGCTGCCGAAGGACTTTGGTTTTGTGTGTATTTGTTTTTGCACCAAGATTCAGGGGTGGGATGGAGCGCTCGGCTTCTCAGGCCACGTATGCACAGTGGCGGACACTGCTAGGCGTCTCTTGAACCCTCCCCTTCCTCGTAGCCACGGTACTGATTTTCAGCTGGCTTCACTGCCACTCAGAATAAGGACCATTTCCTGGCCTCTGAGGCAGCTCGGTGTGTCCTGTGACTGGGCTCTGGCCAGCGAGACTCAGCTGACCAGCAGGAAGTCTGTGCTCCTTCTCCATCAGCTCCTCTTTTCTCCCGCTAGCTGGAGCTCAGATGTGTCCACCTTGGACCTGGAGGTCACGACCAGCTACAGCAGGGTGGGTGGACGGAACCCGGGTCTCTCCTCCACCGCACACCGTTTGAGGGTCTCGGGATCGTTCCAGGTTTTTCTGGGAAAAATAAACTTCTACTTCCTCTAAGCCACTGGTATTGGTTTTCTCCCACTTGCAGTCAAACAAATCCTAACAACATGGCCATCTCTGATACTATTTCTCAAATGTTTGTGTCCATTACTCCATTTTATTTAGAAGGGGACAGTTTCACTTCCTTGGTAAACACATCTTGGCTGGATTCAATTTTTAAATGTACTGTAATGGTTTCTTATCCTAACCATTTCCTGGAGTATTTGGACCACTAGATTCCCTCTGGCCATCACTGGGTAATTCTAGGTAGGAAGAAGCCCGTGGCCGCTGGACGTGGGAGTTCCACTTGCGGCCAGCAGGGGTGCGCGGGCAGTCTTGCGGACTTGATCTCAACTTCACTGCAAACTGCGTCAGAGGTTTTCACTGAAATACCACCAGTGAGCCCAACCATATGCTGAACTCTCTAATTAAAGCTGATACACAGGACCCACTTTTGCCTCTGCTTGACCCCCGCCCGGGGCTGCAGATGCCCCTGCATTCAGTCCTCACCAACTGCTCGCAAGAGATGCGTGGTCCACAATTCTGACTGCTCCTTACTAGGACACTTTCAGGACTTGAGCTGGAGGGTCCACAAAGACCACCCATGCCCAAAGCCCTAAGGCTACCTCCAAGTAGACTTGTGGCCAAATCACCCCCCTACGTGGCCTCCTGTCTTGTCCCCACCCACAGCCCCTGCCGGGTACCTGCTGTCTGGAGAGCAGGATGTGGGCCAGGTGCTTGCCAACTTCTGCCGATCGATGGAGACACACCCCCCAGGGGTTGTCGATGACGTTGGCGACACTGAGGAGCGAGGCCGGCCAGGTCAAGGCAGCCACGATGCCTGGGGGAGGGGAGGACAGCAGTGATGAAGCCGGGGTGTCTTTCTGGGGAAGCGATTGGCTCGTGGAGGCCAGAGGGAAGGCCCACAGTCTCTAACTGGAGCCTCCAGGTTTTCCCAGGGTGGTCAGACTCTCAAGAGTAAAGGACAAGTTTGGACCTTAAGCGTTTCTGACACGTGGACTAAGTCTCTTCTGCCCGAGCACATTTCATGTGTGAGAGTCCGAGGGCGGCCTCGATCTCTTACCGCACCCCAGTCCTCCCACTTGCCTCTATCTCTGCAGTGCCCCTCCCTGCCTGTCCCCACCACAGGCAGCCCTGCGACTTGCGTTGGCCAAAGAGATGTTAGTGAGCATGCGCCTTGAACTGGACTTGGGAGTGGGCAGCCTTTCTATTTATTTATTTATTTGGTACCAGGAGTTGAACCAACCCTGGGGCACTGAACCTTGGAGCCACATCCCCAGCCCTTTAAAAATATTTTATTTAGAGATCGTGTCTGGCTGAGTTGCCTAGGGCCTTGCGAAGTTGCTGAGACTGGCTTTGAACTTGCCATCCTCCTGCCTCAGCCTCTGAGCCACTGGAATTACAGGCATGTGCCCCTGCACCTGGCTGGGGTGGGCTTTCTGGCACATCCCCCGCGGACATGGGCATGGGCTGGGACGAGGAAAGACACCTGGAGCACAGCCAAGTTGCTCTCTTTGCCCCAGGCAGGGCTGGCCTCGCCGGGGACAGTTGTCTAACCTACAGACACGTGAGCAGGCCCAGCAGAGATGAGCCAACCCAGCCTGACAGCTCCCGAGCTGTCAAACGTGACTGTTATTGGGGGCCGTGGAGATTTGGGGTGGCTTGTCTGGCAGAAATATTCTGTGACTGGCTGCTGACCTGTCTCTTCCCAAAGACCGTGAACGCCACCTTCACCTCCAGCACTGGGGGTGGCGGGCAGGCAGGGGTATGGGGCCACTGTGGCTTGCCATGGCTGGGGGCTTACCAGACAGCACGGTGTACTTGAGGGCCTCCTGGGCCACCACGTTGGCGAGGCCACTGAGGAGGGTCTCCAGGGCGTTGCCGAGCTCCATCAGGTACTTGGCCTCCCAGGCCAGGCAGTACTGCTCCCGGCTGCGAGCCAGGGCAGCCCAGGGTGCGCTGAAGGTGCCTGCAGAGAACGCAGGGAGGTGGCGTCTCTCCCGCCTTGGAAGAGGATGCCCCACCCCTCTAACCCAGGCTGCAGCCACCAGGGGCTGCTCAGCCCAGTGGGGAAGACGGGAGGCCCAGCCCCTGGCTGCTGCTCGCTGGGCAGGGGGGCCCTGAGCCGTCCTGTGGGGCAGTCCCAGGAGCGCGTTCAACTCCTGCCCTCACTGGTAGGTAGGTGACCTTGGGAAAATCCCTCTCTGAACTTGAGCCTCACTTTGCTCATCTGTGAAGTGAGGAGAGGCTAGTTATCTCCCTTCACAGGGAGGCTGCGAGAAGGAGGTGTTTGCTGCATCCGTGAAGCATCATTTTATCCCACCCTGAGAAATCCATTCCCGCCTCCAGCTGCCAACTGTGGGGCCAGCAGGTGGCTGGGGGTCAGAAGCATCTTGGTTCAACAAACACTGGGGAGTAGTTGGAAACGGGGGGGAAGGTGGACTTGAGCCCAGCTTGGCTGGGTGGTCCCGTTTCCCTGGGCCTTGGTTTCCTCACCTAAGACATAGAAATGGAAAACGATCCGTGGAAGGTCAGGAGGCAGCGGGGGCCCGAGTGGCCCGTGTCCAGCAGGGGTGTGACCAGGGCTGCCAGACTCCCTTCCTATCGCCCTGCTGCAGAGGGGCACCCGGTCTGCTCTCCCTGAGGCCCACAGGTCCTTTTCAAACACAAACCTCCTCTAACACCCACCTTGAACCCCCTCTAGCTCCTGGGTCTGTCATGGGCTCCGCTAGCTCTCTCCCTGCCCTGCAGAGTCCAGTCTCCACTGGGCAGCCTGCCGGGCCCCTTTGGGAATGTCAAAGGCTCCCTGTACCTTCCCGAGGGCTCATCACGTTCTGAAGTCACAGTTCATTTGCGCATCCTGCGTTTGGTGCAGGTTTTCTCTGTTGTCTGGCTCACGCCAGTGATGGCTCTCCAAGCCACAGTAATTGCTTACAAAGGACGGGAAGAATGAGGACAGACAGAGCCAGTGTCGCAGAGCCTCCAGGCCTGGACACGAACTCTGCACCTCTGCCTGCCCGACCCAGAGGCCGCGCTGTTCCCCGCAGGCTGCCACATGGGTACAAAGGAGACCCTGCAGCCGCTCTCTCCCGTCTGCAGGGATCCTGTCCCAGCTCTGCACCAACTCAGGGACAGATGGCCTTGAATGAAGGATACGTGACAGGCAGTTCCAACAGGCGGCAGGTGCAGCCAGGGGAGCTGGGCCTGGGTGTGCTGCTGGCCCGGGCTCCGGACTCAGCACGGCTGCTTTCTGCCTGTGACTCAGGTAAGGCAAGGTGCCCTTTGGAATCTGGGTCTCTACATCTGAAAGGATGGAATTGTAATGTCTGACTCACAGATATTCACGGGATCACAGGAGAGGCTGCGTGGGATGTGTTATATAAACTGTGAAGTGCAGTCCTGCATCGGGAGATGCCCTGTGGCCAAGAACCTGAACTGAGGAGCAGCAGGAAGTGGGGGAATCCTGCCCTTGCTCCTGACTAGCTGGGTGACCCTGGTGGCTTTTATAAGCATGTGTCCTCAACTATAAAATGGGGTTGCTGGTGATGCTCACCTCTGAAGCTTGGATAGGTGGGTCAGTGCCTGGCTTGTGGCTAATGGTCAGCTACAAAGCTATTATTGCTAGGATAAGCAACCGTGATTCATGAAGAGTGAGCAGAGGGAAGCTGATTATCCTCATCCCGTGTACAAGCAGGTCTGAGATACTAACACAGCTTCAGAAGATAGAAGAGGGAGATTCTTTTCTCCTTCCTGAACTTTGTCTAACTTGGTTGCATTTTGTACAATCACCTCTCTGTATCCCACACTGCCCTCGAACTAGAAGAGAACAACGAAGATGATTTCCTTCCCCAAGTGAACTTGGCCTTTGACCTGGGGTCAGGGGAGCAAGTGCTGGTAAAATGAAGCCTAGAGATCTACTTTCCATCCTGGCCAGAATTGCAGACTCCTTTTCTAAGACACCTGTCTGCGTCCCTTTCCTTCCTGCCGCTTGGTCTAGTGAGAAACAGGTGAGAGAATTCCTAAACTGCAGGTTGGGAGACCTGCACCTGCCACCTATCTCCTGCTTCCTCTTCCCACAGATCAAGATAAGAACAGCCCCTCCTCACTGAGCAGAGCAGGGGATGACAGGAGGTCAAGCACAACCTGGTCCCACTGGAGATCACAGGTCGTTTCTGGGGCCTCGGACACCGCTGAATGATAACCCGCTTGCTTTCTTCCACGTTGCTTAGAAGAGCTGCGGCTGCCCCCACGGAGCTCAGAGCTCGGGAACCGGGGTTCCCGGCATGCATGCCTGGGTGTCCATGTGGTGGGGTTGGGAGTCCCTGGCTCCACTGTCCTCTCTCTAACCGAGGACTAGCTGCTGAGCCTCATGCCGGGCAACTGTGAAGGGGAGCCAGGCAGCGAATGGACCAGGGCTGGCAAGTCCTCTGAGTCGCCCTGGCTGATACCAGGCATGCACACCCAGGTGCGATGTCCATAAGTGCCATCTAGAAACCAGCCACTGCTGTCCAGCTCTGCTTAATCTTGGCAGTAACCTCAGAGGCAGGACTTTGTTCCGTTTGACCACTGAGTCAGGGGAAGTCAAATAACTTGCTTGAAGTCAACGGCCAAGTCATACTGATCTCTCCCCAGGTGACTGAAGCCCTTGGCTACCTTCTACTTCTCAAGGACAAGTTCCAACTCCTTCATGGTGTGGCCCCACCACACTCCTACCTGCTGGCTCCCCGCTGCAGCCATCCTGTGTTCCTTCTGCTCCTTTTGTACCACTGAGCCCTTGCATATGCTGTCCCTGTGCTTTGTACACACGTTTTGCTTCTTCTTTACCCAGCTGACCCCCAGCCAGCTCTTATCCTAAATGTCACTTCCTCCAGGAACCCCAAAGCACCCCATGCTTCCCCTAGTGTACCATCCACAAAGCTTTCCCTGTAATTACTTGGTCTGTCCTCTGTTTTGTGTGTTCTGCAGGAGCAGAGGCTGTGACTGGCTGCCCATCACTGAATCCTAGGGCCTGGCTTTGCCGTACAGCACATGGTAATCACCATACTTTATAAATACTGCTGATGGGTGGGTAGATGGATGGGTGGATGATTAAGGGTGGATACTCTGGTGGTCAGCTATGAAGCTATTATTAACCATGATGAATAAAGATGTGAACAGAGGAAAGCTTGGCTATTCTCATCATGTGTACAAGCAGGTCTGAGATACTGCTGGATGGATGATAGATGATGGATGGATGGATAAATGGATGATGGATGGATGATGGATGGATGGATGGGTGGTTGGATAGATGCTGGATGAATGCTGAATGATGGATGGATGGATGATGGATGGGTGGATGGATGGATGATGGATGATGGATGGGTGGATGGATGAATGATGGATTGATTATGGATGGATGGATGATGGATGGGTGGATGGATGGATGATGGATGATGGATGGGTGGATGGATAAATGATGGATTGATTATGGATGGATGGATGGATGATGGATGCTGGATGAACAACAAGGGGTGGATGGATGATGGATGGGTATGTGACAGGATGTGGGATAAAGTCACTTCATCTTTCTGAGGCTCAGTTTCCTGCTCTGCAAAATGGGGCTCCCACCCACTAGAGACACACAGAGGCAAGAACCTAGTCCCAGGTGGGCCGGCAGCTGCAGACCCAGCTCCACTATCGCCCACCCCCCTCCACGTCCTTCTCCACTGCTGGTTCTCACGGTATTTGCCGGACGCGAGCCACCCAGTGATGGCGATGGTGATGTGCAGCTGCCTGCCCTCCGTCAGGGGCAGGAACGTGAACTCCTCAATGGCTCCAACACGCTTCTTCATCTTGTATCCTGGAGGCCCAGACAGGAGAACAGGAGGGGAGGTGAGTGGGACCCGGGGTTGTCAGTCAGCGTGGCTGTAGGTGCTCAGCCGCATACAGCAAGAACTGACTGTTTGCCCTGCTTCTGGACAAACATATTTCAAGTGTGGATGTGCTAAGGTAGTTGCCATTATTGTCCCTGATTACAGTGGAGGGCAAAAAGCCTCCCAGGCTGGCCAGACCCGGGAGGCAGCTGGGATCTGACCCCGGGCTCCGAGTCGCTGCCCTGTCCTGACGGTCCTGGGCTGGTCAGTGTCCTTCTCCTGTCCACCATTCAGGCGCTCTGGTAAGAGTGGATCAAACTGACCAAGACCCTTGGGGAGCTGGGCCGGTGTCTGCATGACCGGGGGCCATCGACACAGGTGAGGCAGGTGAAGGAAGGGCAGCCGCGTCCTCTGAACATGAGGGGGAGCCCTTGGGTGGCCACGGCCGGAAGCTGGCAGCCGGCTCGTCAGGACTCTTCCTGGGCACTGCTCACAAGGGGCACGGGAAGACGGGAGGACGCCAGCTTCCCAACCTCGGCCTCACCCTGGCGCCGCCAAGTTCCCCCTCGCCCTGGGCCAGCTCCCCGGGAAGGCTGCTGCGAGTCTGGGCAGGGCTGGGACCCAGAAGAGCAGGGCCGGGCTGCCTCTGCCTCCCCAGGGGCCACCCTGGGGCCACACTGGACAGATCCCTCCCTACCGCGTCCGGTGAGCTCACCTGTCAGGCCGGCCCCAGCGGCGCCGAACAGCGAGGTCATGACAGCTATGCCAGCTGCTGAGCCCAGGGCGGCCGCCCCCGCACTGCCGATGATCGTCGCAGCTCCAGCGGCAACGAGGGGGGCGGCTAGACCACCTGTCACGCCTGCCAGGAAAGCAGGGGCGAGGCTGAAGTGGGAGGGAGGTGTGGTTTGGTGGCTGCTTGTGCCGTAGCCACCACGGCCTTCCACGGACGCTTCTAGCAATGCCGACGAGCCCTTCACTACTGACCACGCCAGCCACGCGAGGGGCCGCTTCCCAGCAGATCCTGCCCCACCTGCTCCGAGCCTAGCACACCCCTGGCTCTGGCCTCTCCAGCCGCCCTCACCGATCACAGTGCCACCTCCCACGGTGGCCAGGCCGATCAGCAGGTACCGCTTCCATTTCCTCCGGTTTTCTTTCTTCTTCCGGGATGCCTCAGCCGTCCTGGGAGAGAAGAGGCTGGGCTTCAGGGCCACCTGTGTCCAGGATCCCTTGAGACCTCCCGCCTTCCAAGCCCTAAACTGTGGTCAGTGGTGGGTAGGTACTCTGTCGCACAGAGTAAGCACCAAAGTCGCCCTGGGCCCAACGACGCTTTTAAAAAGCTGAAAAGTTTGTAATACCCGCTGGGGACTCCCAGTGTGTGGGGTGCGCTACTTACCCAACAGATCCATCCTAATAGGATTGCAATTTGAATTGTGAAAAGACAAAAAAATAATAATAATAGCAAAAGAAGCACAAAAAAATACCTTTCAACAGAGGGACCCCCAAGGAGTACAAAATAGCACCCCGGGCTCCATTGCCTCCCACCTCCCTTCCCTTCTCCCCATGCTGACACCGAATCCCACCTCCCTCTGGGACGTCTGGAAACCAGTTTTGTTCAGAAGAATCATTTCACACCAGCGGCCTTGACCTTGAAGCAGTCGCCAGACTCGTTGAGAAATGTAAGCACTGTATAAAATCTGGCGACAGGAAAGTCTCCAGAGTGAATTAGCATCAGGTGCTAATTCACCAAAATGTCCCTCGTGAGTGCGTGGGGCTCACCATGTCCTGTCTCCCTCTTGGACATTCAGCTCTCAGCTGCTTTGAAGCAACTGGGAGAGAGAGGGGCGGGGAGGGCGGGACAGAGCAGTCACCATGAGGGAACTCTGAACTGAAGCTGGCGTTTGGACAGATCTCAATGCAGAGTGATAGCAAATGACAGTGATGATAAATGATAAAAAATGGTTAATATTTAGTGAGGGCTTCCCATCCAGCAGCTCCTGTGCTACGCTTCCCACACCTTAGCTGGCGCTAAGCAGCTTTATGATCGGGCACATTAGAGGTGCGTTTGGAGTTAACAGTGGCCACTTCCCGAGGGGCCACATCGCTGGAGCCTCGGTCTCCTGTTTCGAACAATGGTGACCGTGATGTCGACCTCACTGTTGCTTAGTGAGCACTGAGTTCGCTCCTGCTGTCCAGTTAGTCGATAGGCTTTTAGTGTGAATGTGCAATGGGCACCTCGAATCGACAGCGGTTTCCTCCCTGTCTGCCTCCGATGGAAACGAGTCCAGCCGGGCACTTGGGTACTGCCACGCACGCTCCGTGGCTCTCGGCCAGCTCATCTGGCACACTTCCTGTTCTGCAGCTCCCGGACCTAAAGCCCAGTGCGTCTCGGACATGTCACTGCAGAGCCGCAGAAACCAGCCTTTGCGCTGAGATGCAGCGCGGAGAGAAAGAAACCAGCGACAAACATCTGCGCCCACCAGGGGCTGCTTTTCCGTGGTTGAGACCTTTTTTTTTTTTTTTTGCAGCGTTGGGAAGGGAACCCAGAGCTTCATGCATGCCAGGCAAGTGTTCTGCCTCTGAGCCACGCCCCCAGCCCCTCAGGGGAACTTCCTGTGGTCAGTGCCCTGGGTGATGCTGTATCGCAGGCAGAGTGGAGGAGGACCAAGAGGGAAGTCCCATGTCAGCACTTACTTGCAAACACAGGGGTGGCTTCTACCTCCTCTGCGGTGGTGGGCTGTGCCCCAGTCTCCCTCCCCGCCGGAAGGTTGTCTAGTCCCCGCTCAGGACCATGGGGATGGGTTCCAGGACGCCCTGGATGCCAAAATCCGCGGGAGCTCAAGTGCCTTATATGAAATGGTGTGGGATTTGCTTAGAACCTACACACATCCTCCTGTATGCTTTCAGCCACCTCTAGATTTCTCATGGTATAACGCAAATGCTATGGGAATAATTGTTAGACTATTGTTTGGGGGACAATGACAAGAGAAGAAAGTCTGCATTCTCATGAGATCCAATTTTGTTTTTTGGTACTGGGGATTGAGCCCAGCAGGTCTCTACCACTGAGCTGCATCCTTAGTCCTTTCAGTCTTTATTATTTTATTTTGAGACAGAGTCTCTCCACATTATGGAGGTTGGCCTTTAACTTGTGATCCTCCTGCCTCAGCCTCCCAAGTTGCTGGGATTACAGGTGTGTGCCACTGCACCTGGTGAATTTAAAAAAAAATATTTTTCATCCGTGGTCGGTTGGATCTGAGGATAGGGAAACTGCACATATGGAGGACCAACTGCTATCCCTGCTGGGAGCGGTCGTGTGACCAGCACTAACTAATGAACTACAGGTGGAAGAAACGTGTTGCTTCTGGTGGAGTCTTTAGGATGGCAGGAGCTGGTTATGTCTCCTTTTGCTCTGACCCCAGATCAGCAAGATTTCAGGCAACCCAGAACTCAGAACCAAGCCAATGTGGATGAAAGTCACAGCCACCCTGCAGTGAACACATAGTATGAGCAAGAAACAAGCCAGCTATTGGGATCTGGGGTCATTTGTTACGGCAACAAAATCTACCCCTCCTGACGGCTAGAACTTCACTTTCTTTGTGACTATGCACCACACGCATGTTCCTCCCGAGTTTCTTCATTTAACAAATGGGGATAATAATAGCGTGTAATTCCCAGGGGTGCATGAGGCCAAAGTGAGGTGAGCCCTATGTCACCGGCGTATTGTAAGAATTCGATATGCCTGTGGCTATTATCATCCTTTTTATTATCACAATGATTTCCTCCTAAACAGGGGCTGGCGATATACTTTGCCCCTTGATTGCTTCGCCCCTAACTTGATAATCCTTAATTCAGTTCAAAGAGGAAGGTTGGGAAGTATTGACTTTTGGCAGAGTTCAAGACCCGAGGGAAAACAGGCCATGTGCTGACAAGGTTCAACAGGAACGCACACCAGTACCGGCATGTGGCTCTGAGTCAACAGCACCCATGATCAACAAACGCAGGCTGGGGAGTGGGCAGAAACTGGGGGTGGGGGGTCTTGAGCCCAGGTCTGCTGGGTCTCACAATTGTTTTTTTCTGTACTGGGGACTGAACCCCGAGGGGCCACATCCCCAGTCCTTTTTATTTTTTATCTTGAGACAGGGTCTTGCTAAGTTGCTGAGGCTGGCCTCAAACTTTCAATCCTCCTTCCTCAGCCTCCCGAGTTGCTGGGATTACAAATGTGCACCACTGTATCTGGCTGCTGGGTTGGCCAATTTTTCTGAGCCCCGTTTTCTTCACTTAGGAAAAGAACATGGGAAATGACCCCGTGGGGGAGAGGAGACAGCGGCACTGCACTTGCCAATGTCAGGTAGCACAGTATGACCAGGACTGCTGCCTCTGACCTCAGGAGAGTGTCACCTCCTCAGTGTGCTGCTCACGCCTGTGTCCTGCCCCTGCCTCCCACCCCAGCTTCCCCTCTCATCACGTCCTAACTCACGCTTCACCCTGAAGAAGGGGAACCACTTGCAGGAACGCAGCCTGTACCTGTATCCTCCGGGGATTCTGCGCTATGCCATCTCTGAAAGTTGCTGACCTTGACCTTCAGGGCACAGGCCAGCCAGCTCCAGTTCTCTACCCTCTGCAGCTTGCCCTGAGCCTGGGGGTAGGGGATGCTCAGAAAATGCTTCTTGGAGAGAATCCAACTGTTCCAACAAAGCTTGGGGGTGACCCCCTTGCTGTGGGGTACAGTCTGCCATTTGTTATGAAGGCCAGAGGGGCACTGGGCGCTGCAGCACACGTCTGTAATCCGAGCCACCCTAGAGGCTGAGGCAGGAGGATCGAAAGTTCGAGGCCAGTCTGGGCAACTTGGTGAGACCCTGTCTCAAAATAGAAAACAAAAAGGCTGGGACTGTGGCTCAGTGGTAAAGTGACCCTGGATTCAATCCCACAGGTGGATATTCTGGCTAACTAAAAATACGCAGAGTGTAGCCCAAATGCCACCCAAATAGAAACTTCCAGGATAACAGAACGAGTCTGAAATGTCAGAGTTTTCATGATCACTAGCCATTTGTTGTTAAGAAGCTTGTCAAGTTCCTGAGTTAGTCCTGGCACCGGCTGCTTCTAGATTGTTCCTAGAGTGACGTCTACCTGTCTCTGGTGCCAGACAGTCATCACTTCAATCCGAGTTTGATGGAAGGTAAGAACATGGCTTCATTGGAATAAAATACTGAACAGTAAACGTGGTCCTGGCAGGACATGTGAATTACAGGAGGTCCCTCACAAAGGCCGGGCAGGGTACAGGTCTCTTCCCACTTGGCAGGTTTATTTAAATGCTTATCAACAAGCATTGATTTGAAAAGAAGGCATTTTTCCTAAAGTGACTTAGCTGAGTTATTCTGGCCTGACGTTCCTCCGCCTGGCCACTCTTTATTTTAGTATTTGCATTTCTTAGCAATTGTTGGCTACATAAAATGACTTCCCGGTGGTTGTTAATCGTCGCAGATTCCACTCCCGCAGTTACTTCTGCGGATGGAATTCCAGCAGCGAGTGCTCAGAGGTGACGTCCGCTCTAAGTCACATCCAGAACGCTTCCTCCCTTTTCCTTGGGAGCACAGATTCAGAGAACTCTACATCCAGGTGACAGCTCTGTCCCTCTTAGACTCTGCCCTCCGCTGGGACACGCGTGCCCTCCTCCAGCACACTACGCTGGCCACACTCACGTCTGCGACACTAGAAGTGAACTTGGGCTGGTGTTCCGTGTCAGCCAGAGACAGAGCCAGGGCCACACGGAGACCTGGGTCAGATCCCAAGCTGAGACCAAAGACACCGGAGAAGAGCAAGACAAAGCCTGCCCGTCTCCCGGGGCCACGGATGAACCGGAGTCACTCCATCGGGTCTCCCAGGAGGGGCTGCCCCGCTCCCCCGGGGTCCTGGGCACCTCTCTCCACCTGGGCTGCAGCCCCGGCCATCTGCTTTGTCCTGGGTGCGCCGCCTCGGGTTAGCCGACAGGGGGCGCTCGCTCGAGGTCCTTTCCCAGTAAGAGCTCAGGCGGCCCCAGAAGGAATTCTCTTTACTGCCTCCTTCCAGGGAGTCACGGAGGGAGCCTGGGATTGTCAACCAGGTCTTGGGGATACAGTAAGTGACATTCAGCTGGACGTGCTGGTTGAATCTGGAGGTCAAGGACCAGCTCTGTGGTCTGGGACGGATGATGTCACCCATGGGACCTTCTGCATCTGTGAACCCCTGGGGGTGGTTATGAGGTCCAGATGAGATGTGTCCTGCGCCTGCATCCGTCAGAGGTGGGTGACAGTGAGAGGCTGGCCATGTCCCTGGGGACCAGACGCATCAGCCTCGGGCAGTGTGAGTTAATGTTCTCAGAGGCCCTCTTTGGGCCAAGTGCCAGTTGAGTTTTTGATGAGTTCATCAACTCTGTCCTCTCAACAGTCCTACAGAGTGGAAGCGACCATCACCCTCCTGTTAGAGATGAAGAAACGGCAGAGAGGCAGGTCACACAGCGAGGGAAGCTCGGATGACCTTAGGGCTTGGATGGGGGACCAGGAATGGCAGGTGGCACAACACACTCTGACCCCAGCTGCAGAGAAGCACTTCCCAGAAACACACAGCTTTAGGGTTAAAAGGAATCTACCAGCCACTCGATCCACTAACTGTATGGATGAAAAAAACTGGAGCTGGCGCCCAGAGAGGTCAAGCAGTCTACCCAATGCCACACAGCGTTGGTAGCAGAATCAAACCAAAAACCAGACAGGTGCTAGACAGATGCTGTGCCTCCCCTGGGTCTCAGATCTTTCTGGAGACCTCAGACAGAATCTGAGAGGTCTTCAGACTACTACATTTTTCTGGGGAAAGGGTTCATAGGCAATGATAACACAATTATAATAGTATCACCAACAATAGCAAATAATGATATTTGTGGACTAGTTACTCCATCCTAGGCTCATGTGAAGAATTTACACACAGGAACTCACTTCAGACCCAAGAGGGAGGTGACGTTCACTCACTTTTTGCAGGTGAGGAAACTGAGGCCCAGAGAAGCTAATGACTCGCTCAGGGTCACGTGGCTGGTGGTGTCGGAGCCGGGCTGTTTTAGAACTTCTGGTTTCCTTCTTCCCTGATCTGGCATCATTGATATTATCAGCACAAACCCCCCTGAGTAAAGCATCTCTTCTGACACCCAGATTTCTAAGTAGGAGCAGAGCAGTTCCTTGATTTCAAGGCGTCGGAGACCCTACACACTTCTGATGTCTCCAGAGAGCCAGGGCAGCCCTGGCTCACGGTGATTTGTCTGGATCCGGGCCTGACGTGACTCTGAGAGGCAAAGCAGCTCAAGTCAACAGGTGGCCTTTGCTCCTTTCTCAAGGTCCTCCGCCCCATAAACCCTGGTGGAGGCGGCTCTGCCTCTGAACCTGACTTCAGGACTTAACTTCCAGCTGGGCTGAGGGGGTGCGACCGGGCTGCTCAAAGAGACACTGCAGGTGACGGGGACCCGGGCCGGGCAGACGTGCCTGGTGCCAGCTGCCCTTGGGCTGCGCCAGGGATTGATTTATTGCTCTGGGATTAGATTCTGCATAAGACGCCTTTCCAAAGAGCTGCGTGCGGGCCAAGTGGGCAGGGTGATTTCTTCTAACTTCTGCTCTACAACGGGTGGGTTCAGGGACACGGGACACAGGGGAAGGGGAGGAGCTGCTGCGCTGAGCGCGTGCCACGGGCCAGGTCCGGGCCGGGCGCTTGATGTGGTCGCAGGCTTCTCTCCCTGTGACGCTGGGAGGGCGTTAATCTGCAATCCTATTTTGTAGGTAGGAATATTTCAGTCTAGAGAAAGGAGACCGCCTGCCCAAGATCAAATGGCAGATGGGTGTCAGAAGTGGGATTTGAACCCGGGTCACTTGGGCTCATGACAAGGTGTCCTAAGAGTCTGAGTTGGAGCCGGGGTCAGGGACACGGGAGGTTGAAGTCACAGATTCCAGGCCTTAGCATTCATACACCTGATTGTCTCTACTTACAAATGAAGACTGAAGCCCAGAGAGGGCATGTGGCTTGCTAAGGTCACACAGGGAGTTGGTTACCATTGGGAGCCAGCCAGTGTTCCTTCCACCCTCGACCCCAACCCAGCACCGTTTCTCAATTGGGAGACAGGACCCTGTTATGGCAAAGGGCCCTCCGGCAGAATCTGTGGGTCCTGCTGGGGTGCTAGGCTTTCTTACTCAGAGTCCTCCTCTTTGGTCTCCTTCAGGCTCTCCAGGAATGTCTCTTCAAGGACATCCAGCTCCTCCAAGGGCACCTGGAGCAGGGAGGTCATGTGGCAAACGAGGACTCTGGCCCGGGCATCATAGCGCCCTCAAAGGAGAGAACATGGGAAAGAAACAACAGTTTAGGTTTTAAGCACTGAGATGCCAGCGACAGTGTAATTAACAAGGCCGAGCCCCAGACACACCTACACATATAGCCCTGAGTCGATAAAACAGCACGGCTTCTAGAATGGAGTACTACGCAGCCATCAAAATGTCAACCAAAAGCCGGGCAGTACTTCTCACCAACCAAATGGACAGATCAGTTATTTAAATCGCAGAATTGTGGGGCTGTGGTGGAGCTCAGTGGTGGAGTGCTTGCCTAGCATTTCTGAGGCCCTGAGTTCCATCCCCGGTACCACACACACACACACACACACACACACATACACACACACACAAACACACACATCCCAAGGTTGGTAAGGAAGTGAGTGATAAGAACCAGTGCTCACAGACACTGCTGCTGGGGGTGCAGTCTGGCACCCACTTTCTGAAGGGAAATTTGGCAACCATATATCCACTTTTTAAAAAAAACAAGTGTTCCCCCTTTGCCCCAGAAATTTCATTTCTGGAATTCTAACCTTAAGAAAAGAGTTCTTAGTATAGAAAATAGTTAGCCAACAAAAGCACTAATGAAAGTGGAGTCTGGGTTTAGAACATGAATAATCTGGAGATTTCTAACATCGGGAAATTAAATAAACCAGGCGCAGCCATCCAGTGGGACACCCTGGGGTCATAGGAAATTCTGTAATAGCTTTTGAAACAAGATGCTCATACAATGAAACAAATTTTAAAGTGGACCGATTTGTCCTAGGGTCCTGATTAAGAAACAGAACACAACACGGCATAAGAAAGAAAAAAAAAATAGCAAAGGAAATGTCACCTATGATTTTTTTATTTTTCTGATTTATCCGTCATGAATCTGGGTGGACCTCATAATTGAAAAATTAATCTATCAAAATTTAACCAAGTAATTCCAGTGGCTTGGGAGGCTGAGGCAGGAGGATCACAAGTTCAAAGCCAGCCTCAGCCCTAAGCAACTTTGGGAGAGCTTGTTTCAAAAAAAAGGCTGGGGGTGTGGCTCAGTGGGTAAGCGCCCCTGGGTTCAATCCCTGGTACCAAACAAAAAGAAATTTAACCCTGAGTGTCCATCTGAACTCTAGTTGTACAGTCCAGGAATTTGAAAGAAGATACGAAATCCTGTTGGGTAAGGACCCGGGGTCAGAAAGGGGTGGAAGGGCCGATTCTCCTGAACACCAGGACAGCGCCTCCCACACAGGGGGCCCTCGTCCAGCCAGGCTCTGATGGGCCAGGCGTGGGCCCCTGTGCGGTCTCCTCTTGGGGGCCTCCAGCACAACACCACCACCCACCAAGCCAGGGGACGGGGGTCTCTGCGCCTCCCGCCCCTCCCCTCCCACAAAGTGTCCCTTGCCTCCCGCCTCCTTCTACCCCACAGCACCACCTGGCTCAGCCGTGGGCACCTCCTCAGTGGCCCTGCCAGGCACATCCGCCGTGGTTCCTCCACCCGTGACATCTCTCCCACAGAGCCCGGCCTCTGCTGGCAGCTGGCGCGGGGACCAGCCCTCCCCCGCTCCCACCCTCCTCAACGCTGCCACCCAGCCCCGAGCGCACGTGGGCCCAGGCGCCCACCCGCTGGACCGTCTCAGGTTTAACCCCCTGTGCTGTCGTCTCTCTAGGGGGCCCTGGATCACCTTATCCCTCTGACCCTGAGAAAGCCAGTATAAACCGCAGTAGGGCTTTGTGCCGAGCAAGCTGTATTAGTTTCCCGTGGCTGCTGTGACAAACGACCAGACGTCGCGGCCGAAGACAGGGCAAATGTCCGCCTCACAGTCCCAAGCGAGGCTGGGTTCCTTGCGGAGGTACGACGGGGAGAAGCCCCTCGGGCTCCTACAGTCTGCTGCACTTGGGGCTCTCGGCCACGAACCCCCAGCCTCGCTCTGTCGCCACTCCTTGACCTCCCGCCTCCCCTCCTGCGAGGACCGCGATTCCACCCAGCCCCTGACAGCCGGGGGCCATCTCCCCACGTATGCTTACAGCTTCAAAGTCCTGCTGCCACGAAGGGAAACGGTTAGGGTTCCGGGGCTTTGAGGTGGACATCTTTGGGGGTCATTATTGTCTGTCATTTAAGCCTTGAACTTTTATTTCCCCCAAGGTGAGGCTTGGCCACCGCCTCCTCTTGGAACCTTCTCCGATCACTCCTTGCGTGAAGGGTCTGCGGTCCCCACCCAGGCCTCGCCCGCAGTGTCTTCCCCAGGTGGCTGAACGTGTCTGTGCTCTCTAGACGGCACGCCGGCCGTCTGGCTGTCCACCCCACACCTGCCTAGGACGGGGCACACACGTTCCCGAGTCCCGACTTAGCAGAGCCTCCGTTCCCTGCCTCAGGTTTCCCTGGGAGGGTCTAGTCAGAGTCCCTTAGCTCCTGAAGTCTAGAAGTTTGAGGTTTGGCTTTTGCAAAAGAAATTGGTTTCTTCCTTGGCCTGGGGTCCTTGGAGCCAGCCCTGGGGCCCCGGGTCCCATGGCTGCTCCTGGGTGAGGTACTGTCTACGTGGCAGGGGGCAGACAGGAGCACCTTGTCTCGGGGTCACTGGGTTAATGGCAGCTCCGAGACAGCAGCTCCTTTGAAGGAGAGCACCCTGCTGCCCCCAGGTGATGTGGAAGGCAAGGCTTGGCTGCGATGATTAATGGGGCAATTACAATTAGTGCTCATTCGGACTCCATCGGTCAAGGCCGCGGTGACTCAGCTTCCAGAGCCAGGCTGCCCGGTGCCAGGGACGAGTGTCCCGCAGAGTCAGGCCCGGGCTCCGTCCCGCAGCCTCGTGGAAGGGTCCCTCCAAGCACTGGGCGCGGGTCTGACTGAGGCAGGTGGGTGGGGTCAGAAGCCCCGGGCTGCCCAGGACGCTGAGTTCTCCCGTCTTGGCACCACTGCAGGCTGCCAGGTGCCAGCTCCCTCCTGCAGGGCCTGTGCCTCTCCTGCATCCCTCTGGGGTCCTCATTCTGACACCCAGGTGACCAGCTAATGTGGACAGCTCCACTCCCGAGTCCATCTGGGCCTGTGCACTGGCTGCATCTCACGACCACGACCTGCCACTGCCCCTGAGCTCCAACCCCAGTCGTCTCCGGCTGTTCACCTTTCATTCAGCCAGAGGGACTCTAGAGTCACCACTCTGCCACATCCTCTCCCCAGTGCCTTCCAGTAAAATCCAGCTTCTTCCTGTGGCCTGCAAGACCCTTCCTGCCGCCCCCCCACCCCAGCTTCCACCCAACCCTGCTTCATGCACCCGCATCTGTCCTGCTGAGAAGCCAAGCGCTTGCCTGCCTCAGGACCTTTGCACTGGTGGTTCTTGGGAAGTTTCTCCCCTAGAGCTCTGCCAGGCTGGTGCTTTTCCACCGGTGAAGCCTCAACTTAAATATCAACTCCTTGGAGAGGCCAGTGGCTCCTGAATGACAGCAGCCCATCTCCTGGTCACCCTGCCCCATCCCCGTGTTCCCTGCCATCATTCCATCTGTGTACAGGTGGCCAGATGTATAGTTGTCTGGCTTGACCCAGCAGAGCCCTCTGCCTGGCTCCTGGCTATCTCTGTGCCTGGGACAATGTCCGAGTTAGGTGCACGAGTAAGATGTGTTGGCTCAGTAGCTGAAGTTCTCCCCGGCCTGCCAGGCCCTCTGCTGTGCCCACTCACCCCAGTCGCACACACAAAAGCCCTTTCCAGTTCCCACGTCCTCCTGAGACTTACTGTTTCCAGAACCTTCCAGGTCCTGCTGCCCCAGGGGACACGGGGAGAGGGGGGACTAAGTGGTGAGGCCTCTCCTCCTCTGAGTGGGATCTTCTCTTACAGTGGTGACAGCACAGGTGCCAGGGCGCTCAGCGTCCAGAACCCTCTCTCTGAGAGCTGCTCACGGCTCAGTTCCCTCCTCGAAGGCTGCCTCCTCCAGGAAGCCCTCCCGGGCCCCACCCACAGCTCTGTGTTCCCTGCTATCTTCTTATCGCCAATGAAATGCCATTTTTTACTTGCCTGTCTTTCTCTCTAGAATCTAAGTTCCAAATTCATTGTGTGTCCCTAGCACTGAGGCCCCCGCCTAGAACAAGGCAGCTCCGACGTCTTCCCAAGTGGCCCGCTGTGGGGAGGGGTCTGGACTATGGAGGGTGGTCACTCCGTGGCCCCTTCGGGCAGAATCATCCCGTGGCTGGTGAGCACACTGGTCTGGAAGCTTTGTCTGGCTGCTGCTCGCTTCAGCCCCGCGTCCATGCCGCACGCTCTGCACGCCCGGGTTTCCCGAGTCCTCCACCCGCCAAGGCGGTAGGTGCGATGGTGACTCCATCTTGTCAAAGTGGAGACGGGCACAAGCGCTCTGGCCACTGCCCAGGTCCACCCTGCCAGCGAGTCGCAAAGGGGGCAGTCTGGCCACAGAAGCCGTGCCCTTGAGCCACTGGGAACAAGGTCATGAGCCGGGGGGGACACGGATGCCAGACCTGCCCGTCCCTCCCAGGCCCCCTGCTGCGTCCAGCCTCTGCTCTTCCCCAGGGCCTGCTTCCTATTTCCCTGAGGGCCCCGGATGCTGGGCTGCGTGGCAGCGGGTGCCCCCGGGGGCCTCACCAGCAGCAGCACCCTGGTCCCCTGAGGCCCCCTCCAGATGGGAGATCGAAGGGCAGGGTGCCTGGACGGCCTCCAGAGGGACCTTCGGAAGCCCTTAGTCCTGCAGTGCCGAGGCCATGTGCGGTCTGGGCACCGTGCCGTGATGGTGGGCCGTGGTTCTCGGACATTAGTACACCCAAAGGTCATCGGGGAGCCCGAGAAAACTCAGATCTTCCTGGGCACGCAGAGGCTCAGGAGGGGCTCTGGAATCTGTCCTTGTAACCAGTCCCCCAGGTGATTCAGAGCGGGTGTTTCCCACCCCAAGAAACAGAGCAGGGAGCCCTCCTGCTGCAGAGCCCAGCTCTTCCAGGTCTGAGGCGGTCAGGGATCAAGAGACCCTCCTGCACCTCTGCAGGGAAAGGAAGCCAGCCCCGGGGCCTGACCTAAGTTCCAGAGCTCGCATCTGTGACTGCTAAGTCTCCCGACCTCTTAGGAAGCATTATGATGCCCCATTTTGCCAAATGAGGGAAGAACAGGCACAGAGAGGTTAAGAAACTTTCCCAAAGTCACACAGCTGAGAGAGTGGTGGATCCTGGAGTGTAATTCAGGATTATCTGATGACTGTACTTCTGCTCGTTCCACTGTGGCTATCTTTTAAAGGCAAATCCCCTACTCTTGAGGGAGTTTGGGGTTCCAAGGGAAGCCCACGTAGCCAGCTGTGCATCTGATCTCTTATGCACATAGGTTATAGACACATTTAGGGACTGCCCTAGGCCACGGGCCACGGGCACACTTAAAACTGGCCCAGGAGACCAGCTCTTTGGAAAGTGAGGGTGGGGTGGGTGGGGGCTGGCAGGCAGACCAGGCTGGTGGCTCGGCCACCAGGGGCAGGAGTGTGCCACCCGTGCAGAACTGCCCACCAGACTTAACCACACACTGGGGGCGTCCTGGAGGCCCACTGTCCCCTGGGAGAGGAGGCTGGAGGGCTGCCAGAGCCACCTGGGTGTTCCCGCTGGAGCCAGGGCTGGGTGCCACTTGGCAGGGCCTCTCGCCAGCACCTGTTCCTGAAGCCGCTGCGCGGCACCTCCCTGTCTGGCACTGCCTTATGCGTCGAAGGTCGAGCAGCAGCCCTGGAGCTTGGCACTCGGTGCCAGCAGCTCAGTCAGTAGTGGGATGACCACCCAGCTGTGCCCCTTCCAGGGATGGGGACAGTGCAGCCTCCTGGGAAAGGCAGCCACCCAGCCTGTCCTCAGCTGGCTCCCTCCCTGGGTCCTGGGGCAGGGATGCTGGGCCCGGCCTGACCTCACACCTGCGGGGAGAGATGCAGGTCAGCTGGCGGCTTCCTTTGGGAAGAGCCTGCTGTCAATCCCAGCCCCTTTGGGGGGCTGCCCTCCATATCAAATTAAAGGAACCCCGAGGCAGAAACCTCCCCCTTGTACAGAGACCTGGTTTGCACTTTCATCTGACTACCCATGGACGTAATGGTTTCAGGTAAAGGTCTTGACCTCTCTGAGCCTCAGTTTCTTCATCTGTGAAACAGGAACAAGAATACTTCCTCTTTTCTTTTGGCTCCGGGGATGAAACCCAGGGCTTCCGGTGTGTTGGGTGAAAGCTCCACCACTGTACGACACTCCAGTTCCCAAAATGCCTTTTAAACAGATTTGGCTGTGTGTCTGGCACATAGTAAGTGCACAACACGCAGCAGCTAAGGTGCCCCTTGGCGTGTGAGCTGCCATGTTGCCATCCTATCTGGTAAGTCAGGCTAAGAAGGCTCCCTCTGACCAGGGCTGCCAGGCAGGCTGTGAACCCGCGGCCGCCTCAGGGTGGGGCTCTGGGCCTCTGCTCCCTGGGGTCCAGGACCCCCAGCCAGGCCACACACATTAACTGCCAGCCCTGCCCACTCTGCGGCCATCTGTGATTCACCAGCTTCTCCAGGCACATCTTCTGGAAAGTCTGTTATTGATCCCATTCTTCCCCGTGTGGATTTTTTCCTGTGAAGAGAAGCCACACTGTGTTCCAACCCCACGTCGGCTGCCGGAGCATGGGCCTGAGCTTCCGCGTGTGCCCGGGGTCTCCTCCTCGGGAGGCAGCGCCTGGCTGTGAGGCCCCTGTCAGAGCAGCAGTTTAATTCTTGGGGGCCGATTCCTGCCTTTGGACAGTCAATGACGCTAAGGAGGCAACAAATTGACTTGGAGATCGGCCGGGATGGGAGCAGAGCGCAGAGAGGAGGGTCCCTTTCTGAGCTCCTCCAGCTCCGCCGTCTCTGACACGAAGCAGCAAGACGGACGGTGCCCGGGCTGCGCTGGGCACATGTCCTGCATTCAGGCCTCGCTGGTCCTCTTACACCAGCCGAAGGGATGGGTCTCCAGGTGTCTCCAGGTTGACACGGAGCAGAATTAGAAGGTGGACCTTTCTCTTTTGTAAGGTGAGTACGGTCATAGCAACTTCCTCTGAGGTCTTTGTGGCTTAAACAGATTTATCCGTAGGGAAAGCACTTAGCCCAGAGCCAGGCAAACAGTAGGTGCTCAATCTGTATCCACTATTAGAATTACTTCCAGTGCCTTGCACAAGGCGGGGCACACACAGCAGGTGTCCAGTACTTACTTGCTCAATGGATGAACCGGGCTGTTTCGATGTCGATGATAAATCCAGGATGCGGACAGAACCTGGGAACCGGGTGCCGAGTGTGCACTTCGCCCCGGCCGAGGGCCGATGTCCCAAACCTTCTGATCCAGTCGGTCTGCAACCCGGGAATGAAGACCAGGGCGGGATGTAGAGTCAACCTCACGGGACAGACTGCCGAGGTTCACGTGCGCGCACCTGCTGGGGGTCCCCGGTGAGCGTGGGTCCCCGGAGCGCAGGTTTAGATGCAGAGAAGTGGGCAGGACCACCGTTCCCGAGCTCGCGGGAGCCCATTCAGAGTTGCGTGCGACTCACTTGCCTCGGGCGGAGTTCTGAAGCTCTGAAGGCCATCCTGGGCTGCTTGCTCCACCTCCTGAGCCTTGGCGTCTTCCCCGGAAGCGGGGATATCAGCAGGCATTTCGGCAGCTCCTCTGGGGGTCATGGACTCTGCAATGGCCTAGCGAGCAACCGGAACGGCTCGTAGAGATTGCCAATCGCAGACAAACCCGCCCGGCCCACGCAGCTCCATTTTTGGTTTTGTTCCCTAGAGGGCCGCAGTGTCTGGAGACGTTCTTGGTTGCCAAAACTCAGGCAGTGCTACTGGCATTGAATGGGAGAGGTTAAACATCCTGTAGTAGCTGGGCACAGTGGCACATGCCCATAATCCCAGTTGCTTGGGAGGCTGAGGCAGGAGGATCGCAGGTTCGAGGCCAGCCTCAGCAACTCAGCAAGGCCCTCAGCAATTTAGCCGTCTCAAAAAAAGGAGGGAGGACTGGGGATGTGACTCAGTGGTTAAGGGCCCCTGGGTTCAATCTCTGGTATCAATCAATCAATCAATCGATAGACGGATAAAAAATAAGCATCCTGCAGCACACAGGCTCCCCCCGCCCTGCCCCATCAATACAGCCGCTGAGTAGCCTAAACTTAGAGCTACGAGCTGCTGACCTTTGTCACAGAAGACATTATAGTAACGTGGGCACACAGCATGGCAGGGTGCACTCCATGAGAAGAAAATGATTCTCCCTCACAAAAAAATCGCACCCAGCTGCCAACCCAGTAGCCCTCTGTGACTAAGATCCCCACTGTCAGCGTCAACCTTCTAGGAATTCTGAGAGATGCAGCTTTTCATGTTGATTTCCTGGGCTGCTCCATGATTACTCATCTGCCTCATACCCATGCCCAGGGAGAAAGCCCGGCAGAGAGCCTTCTCTCCAGCCGCGGCCCGGCCCCTGCTCTGGATCTAAGCCTGTTCTCCAGACGACATCCATCCTTCTGTTCTCCGTCTGTCCTGCCTTCTTCCTTCCCTTCTTCCTCCCATTCTTATATCCATCCATTCATCCTTCCATTCATTTCTCCATCTATCCACCCACCCATTCATCCATCCCTCCACCCATCCATCCACTCATCCATCCACCCACCCATCCATCCCTCCATCCATTCATCCACCCATCTGTCCACTCACCCACCCATCCGTCTACTCACCCATCCATCCCTCCACCTATCCGTTCACGCATCCATCTATTCACCCATCCATCCATCCCTCCATCCATTCATTCACCCACCTGTCCACTCACCCACCCATCCATCTATCTACTCACCCATCCATCCCTCCACCCATCCATCTGTCCACTCACCCATCCATCTGTCCACTCACCCATCCATCTATCCACTCACCCATCCATCCATCCATCCATCTATCCATCCATCCATCCACCCATCCATCTATCCACTCACCCATCCATTCACCCATCCATCCATCCATCCACCCATTCATCCATCCCTCCACCCATCCCTCCACCCATCCATCTATCCACTCACCCATCCATCCCTCCACCCATCCGTTCACGCATCCATCTATTCACCCATCCATCTGTCCACTCATCCATCCATCCATCCATCCATCTATCCATCCATCCATCTACCCATCCATCTATCCACTCACCCATCCATCCCTCCACCCATCCATCTACTCATCCATCTATCCACTCGCCCATCCATCCCTCCACCCATCCATCTACTCATCCATCTATCCACTCACCCATCCATCCCTCCACCCATCCATCTACTCATCCATCTATCCACTCGCCCATCCATCCCTCCACCCATCCATCCACCCACCCATCTACCCACTCACCCACCCATCATCCATCTTCCTTCATCTCTCCCTGTCCCCAACAATTACCAAATGCTCGCCATATATCCCTCAATGTTACAGATGCTGAGATATGATGGCCAGCGAGCCAGACAAGAGCTCTGCCCTCAGGGAGCTTGAGAGAAAGGACCTGGACAACTGGCTCACCTATGACACCGACCTTCTTGTGAGATCCTTGGCTGTTAACCAGAGCTTTCTGTAGGGACCACCTAGCTCTTGCCCCTTATTGGTATTTCAGATTGCAATTTGCAGAGTGACTCCGACTTGATCAAGTGACTTGATGGAGGTCACAGAGACAGAGTCTCAGAGGCGGCATGTGAGTCTGGGTTTCCTGATTCCCAGGGTTTTCCAGGGCCTGCCTCCCACGCGCCGCTCTGGGCTGGGCCGCCCTCCGGCCCTCTCGTGGAACCCTTCCTCGCCGACACCGGATGAGGGAAAGACTGCTGATATTCCCACGGGTCAACTGAGGAAGCCAGGCAGAGACGTTCAGCCACCGGCCAGTGGGAGCTTGGATTTTAACACGGGCAGGGACCTTCACCAGGTGCTCAGCGAGGTGGCGGTTGTCAGTGGGAACAGACGAGGTGAGGCTGCTGCAGAAGCTCCCCAGGGGAAGGTCCTGGGCAGCTGTCTAGGCCCCTCAGGCATTCCCTAAGAGCCAGCCTCCAGGTCAGCCTCCAGGTCAGCAGAGGGGCAGGGCCCGGGGTCCTCGGGGCACGAGGTGCTCAGGGCAGTCGGGGCTGCAGGTGGGGACAGGAGGAGGGGCGGCAGGCACACCACTATGGGTGAGGAGGGGCTGAAGGCGTCGCTGGAGGCCCGAGACCGGCCTCTGACTCCCAGGCTACTCTGCCTCTGTGCGTCTCCAAGCCCGTTTCCCTGCCTGGGCCTCCACCTTTCCCCTGTCACTAAGAGGGGGTGGTCCCAGCTGGCCTCGAGGGTGAGTCTCAGGTCTGCACAGTGGGGGCAGCAGCCTCCACCCCCCCACTGGGGTGGAGGACTCTGCCTGGCACAGAGCAGGTGCCAATGAGGGTGGCAATAACTGGGCCACTAGACTCTGAGCAGCCCCCGTCCCCCCACAACCTGAGCTGGCCACGTGTGAGCTCGGCCTCTCTCCGCGGCAGCCCGGGCTGCGCTGTCACTCTCCGTTACTCCTGCGCCCCGCTAATGAAGTCAGGCGGCACTTGGGCGGCTGCGGCCTCGGAAACCTAACCCGCAGGGCTCACGGCGGAACATGCTCCAACCTGGAGCCCAGGGAGCCAGCAGCACCCAAGGCCACCTCCTCTGCCCGCTCAGGGGCCGCGGGCCTCCTCTGTGGGCAGAAGTGTGACCGAGCACCTCGCCTGCCTGAGGGCGGAGTGGCCGTCACCCTGCGAGGCCCCAGGCGGCGCTAAGATGCGGTGACAATGCTGTGGTTGGATAGAGGTTCGGATGTCCCCAAACCCAGGTCAGACACGTAATCCCCAAGGCAACAGTGTTCAGAGGCGGGACCCTGAGGAGGTGACTCGCCTGGGGCTGGAGGCCAGCATCACCGGGGGCTGTCCTGCGGTGGGCTCGCTACTGCGCCGCCTTACACGACCTCCCACTTTCCGCTATGGGGTGACACGGCATGAAGGCTCTCACCCCACGCCCTTGACCTTGGGCTTAGCTTCCAGAACTGTAAGACATTCATCTCTGCTCTTTACAAACAGCCCGACCTCAGGCATTCTGTGACAGCAACACAGTAACTAAGACAAGGACCAAAAACTAGCTTTGGGGTGCAGCCTTAGAGCAGCACATGGAGACCCGAGTCCAGCGGTCCGAGTGGGGCCCCGGACCGAGGCTGCTGGCCCAGGGACCACGCTGGAAGGAGCGAGGCTGGTTTTTTTTTTTTTTTTTTGATGATGAAGAAAATATTTTCATAATTGGAAGACTTCAAAGCAGAGTGACCTGCTGAGCCACTCTGGATAAACTGCCTAACCTCTCTGAGCTTTCTCATCCATTTTATGGATGAGAAAGTAGGATCATCTCATTAATTCCTTCAATGGCTATTTACCAAGTCTGTGCTACATGCCATGTGCTATGGCGTTTGGCCCAAGAGTCACATAACTAGGTGTACCTGTGGTCCAAGTCGGGGGCCAGGCAGCTCCCCAGGGGAGCCATGACTCAGGGGAAGGAAGAAGCAGAGGCAAAGGAGGGCGAGGGGCCTTTTCCAGCCAGGTGCTGAGAGCACAGCATGCTCCGGGGGCTGCACTGCAAGGGGAGGGGCCGGGACGGAGCTGCAGGGTGGGGGTCTTCCTCCCAGGTAGCTGCAGGCCCCTGGCAGGTGGAGCAGGGAGGCAAGCCTGGTCAGAAGGGCGGGGAAGGTTGAGACGCAGGGTGGACACAGGCTACTAGTCAGAGCGACAGAGGTCGCCTGGGAGGACGTGGCTAGGCCCCGGGCAGCGGGCAATGGGCCAGGGGCCGAGCTGGGAGTCCGTGGGAGGGAAAAGCACAGGAGAAACTTCCTGGGCACCGAACAGCGTGGCAGCACGTGGCCAGGCCGCACCAGCTCGCCCAGGCCGGCTCCCCTGGCCTTCCTGCACCAGGAGGCCTGGGAGCCCGGGACACACGCACCGCAGCATCGTCACCCGCCGGGTGGCCACCGCAGCTCACCAGCTCAGCAAATCCACTTACCGTCCTTGAGTGAGAAGCTCAGAAGGTCCTGAGGGAAAAGGAAGCAGGTGTCACTGGCGAGCTGACGGACAGCTACAGCGACAGGTGTTCATGGACTCCTACCAGGGGGAGGACGAGGTGGGCCAAAGCCCTCTGCCCCCTCGTACAGTGCGCAGCTAGACAGACGCCACAGAGTGGAAGGTGGGAGGGGGCATGTGGCCCAACAACAGAGCATGTTACCAGCTTCTGCCGGTCCGAACTTCACACAGAGCAGGTGGGTGACAAGCCCAAGGGCACACAGCAAAGCTGTGGTCCGAGGTTCCAATCCTGGTTCAGCTACTTATGGCTCTGTGACCATGGGCAAGTTACTCAACCTCTCTGTGCCCTAGTTTTCTCAACTGTAACATGGGGATGGTCATAGAGGTTGGATCCTTAATCCAAAAAATCCAAAATCTGAAACTTTTTGAGCAACCACAGGATGCCACAGTGGAAAATTCCATGTCATGAGACTTTCGTGTACCAAATTATTAAAAATGTATAAAATGACCTTTGCAATGTGTATAAAGTGTACACAAAACACATGAATCCATGTTAGACTTGGGTCCCACCAACAAGCGAGCTCATCATGTGTATGCGGCTAGTCTAAAACCTGCCCGGGTCTGAAATCCGGGGCAGTTCTGGTCTCCAGCTCCTGCACTGCCCACCTCGGCAAGTTGTTGGCAAATTCAGTGGTTCGTTTTTGTGAAGTAACCAGCACCTATTAAGCGCCACGTGAGCGCTGCGTCCATGACAACTCTTCCACAGTGGCAATCGACACTAGCTATGATCCTGAGCATCATATTATGGGATAGTTTATCTTGCAACCACCCCACCCCATCAGGAGCGGTTTCCAGACCCACCCTGCCAGGAGACGAGTTGTCCCTCCGTCCCCCGCAGTGCCCAGGTGCCAACGTACCTGCATGATGGACGCTGGGTCGCCCTGCAGGGCGGGGTCCTTCGACAGAGTCTGAGCGAACAGCTCTGCCCCTTCGCCCCCCAGGCCGCTGGCGAAAGCAGTCATGGTGGGCAGGACGGCTTCGGGCAGCGCCAGCCACTCCACCAGGCCTGCCTCGAACTCGGCGCAGAAGGAGCTGAAAGGAGGAAGCCCCGCTGAGTTCCGGCTCCTGGGACCTGCCCGGGCCTGGCGGGCCGGATCCGAGGGCAGCAGGATGAGGTCTCTGGGGAGGCTCAGGCTAGGGGACACTGCAGGAAAGAAGCCACCCAGGGCCGCGTGACCCATGAGGACAGAGTGGCCGAGTCCCAGGCAGCCCAAGAGGGAGCCCCCAGGCCCTGTGGACGAGCCCCTGACCAGGGGTACCCAGGTGCGCCCCAGCCCGGCGCTGGGATGGACTCGGCCCCCCAGAGACAGTGGGCCACTCCTTGGTGCTCTGTCCCGCGGAGACGCCTCGGCGGAGCTGCTGGGAGCAGGGAAGAGCTTGAGTTCAATCCTGGCCTCCCGCTGCCATGGCGGCCGGGGTGGAGGCCTGTGCGCGGGCAGAGCCGCCTGCAGACTCAAGGGAAGCCCCTGCTGACCCTGGGGCGTTCTGCAGGTGAGACGGCCCCAGGGAGCAGGAGAGTGGGCCTTTACATTGCCCCACACCAGCCAGCCGCTGGCTGCGGGAGCCCTAGGGAAGGGGGGCTCTCTGGAAGGCAGACCCCAAGGGCACGAGCCGCGAGGGCTAGGCTGGCAGCCCTTGTTGGTTCCCGAAAGGGGAGCTGAACAGCACAGCTCCTGGGAAAATAACTTGACTTCTCTGTGCCTCAGTGTTCTTAAATGCAAAGTGGGTTGCAGAGACTGGCTTCGTGGGTTTGCTGAAGTGTTAAATGAGATGACACTCGGAGCCAGAGCAGGTGAGCCAGGCAGAAGCTGCTCCACCAGCCTTAGCCAGCACTGACCCAGGAGAGTCGAACTCCAACGGGGGAACCTGGCTCCCTTGGTGACACCTCTCTGAGCTTCGTCCCCTCTGCCGTACGATGCAGATAGTAACGGCACCGGCCTCAGAGGTCAGCTGGGGAGAGGGACGGACACTGGAGAGGACCTGGCACCTGAAAACCCTCAGCGATGTCAGCTCTGGGATTGCAACCGTAGCACAAGCCCCCGCACGCTGCGGGGGCATCAGGGAGGCACGGAGGTGTGTGCAGGGCTGATGTAGGGGTGACCAAGCAGGTGAATGTTGCTTAGGGTCAATGTACATGCAGCAATGGCCCAGGGCCAAGGGTAGAGTCCTGGCCTGCCCCAGCCCGCTGTTCATGGAGAAAGTCTTGGATAAAGAGAAGCAACTCGGAGCAGGAGCAAAGGGGTCCAGAGCATGGGCTCTGATTCCTGTCGGTCTCTGCCACCAGCTGTCCAGCTGTGTGATCCTGGATCAGTTATTCCACGGATCTGTGCTTTGGATTTAAAAAAAAAAAAAAAATCTGTAAAAGGTTGGCAGTAATGACAAAACCCCTATCATGGGGTGGTTGGAATGATTAACTAAGTGAGCCCAGGACAGCACCTGGCACACAAAAGGCACTGTGAACACACTGTATTTCACTGTGTAATCGTGCACATTTTATACCATTTTTTTCTTTTTTGCAAAAAAGTGGGGCATGACCATCATGCGAAGCTTTTTTTTTTTAAGTTGTGCTGGTATTACTTAAATATCACCTATTACTATCCCATCTTTGGGGCAAGATTAGGATGTCGGGAGCCTTGTGAATATACGTTAATGTGGTGGCGACGATCACGTGATGAAACGCGTTATTTCCTTCGTGCCCACGTGAATTAATAAATATCCAAGTGAAGAGCCAGGACAGCAAGGGACCAAGGGCAGGCGGGTGGGGTGGGGGGCTGGAACTGCTGCGGACAGGTCGGCGTCTGGTTGGAATATGTGAAAATCAACAGCAGCAATGACAGAGTGACAGCTGACAGTCCCCACGCTGAGGGCTTCACACGTGGTGCCTTGTTGGATTCTCACCCAGACCCCGCAGGGCGGGGAGGTAACCTGCATCCCCAGTTAGAGATGAGCAACCCGGGACCTGGGGACATTAAGTGACTGTTCTGGGTTCCCACCTACATCTCCTGGAGCTGGGTGGCCACACTCACCCGCTGCAGAGACCAACCCCATCTAGCGACTCGGTTGCTGAGTTCCATCATGTGCTGGTCACTCACTGGACCCGCCGCTTTGCCCTTACTGACATTACTGGTGAGTGCCTGGGCTGCAGAGGCTCTCGCGTCCTCTCCTGGGGAGGGACAGAGCCTCAGCTGGGATCTGGGCTTCCCACTCCTGGTCCAAAGCTCCTCCCTTCATCGGAGATCAGCACACTATAGCCCTGCAGGCCAAAGCTGGCCCACAACTTGCTTTTATAAATAAAGTTTTATTGGCACATAGCCACCTGCACACCATCATAGACAGCACACGGCTGCTTTGGGGCTACAGCAGCAAAACTGATTACCTGCAGCGACCCAGGCCGCTTGATAGCATGAGCCTAAAGCTCTGACCTGTGGCAGAGGAACTGGCTGGCTCTGCTCCAGCCTGCCCAGAGCCATGGTTTTGTTTCTTTTAATAAATAGAATTGCTGTAAGGACCAGATACCTTCAGCACAGAGAAGAAATAAACATCATAGAGATTTGCTTTCATGTTCCACGAGGACAAAATCCACCAGAGGGTTTTCCGAAGGTAACTGAAACCGACATCCTGTTTTAAACCACATCAACCAGCGGCAGCAACGGCTTCCTGAATCAAGAGGGAAACGCCCCAAGGCAGGGCCCCGGCCAGGCAGCGCCTGGGCCCAGGAGGAGACTCAGGATGCAGCTCACTCCCCCATGCCCTCCGGCGGGTGCCCAGGACAGGACTGGCTGAGGAAGGAAGGCCCCCAGCGCTCTCCCTCCATGCACTGGTCCCCTGGGTGGGGTTACCAGGTGGGTTCCTCAGGCTAGGGAGGGAGATGGAGCCTTCCAGACAAGGTACAGGCCACCACCAGGAGCGTGCTGGCCTTCTGCAGGGGATGGAGACAGCCCTGCTTGGGGTCAGAACACCTGAGAGATTCTCTAACCTCTAGACAGAGGATGGGGCTTCCTTACTATTAATTATTGCTATTTTGATGGAGCTGGGGGCCAAACCCGGCGAGAGCATGTACTTCATCATCAACAGTGAGAACAGAGACTCACTGGGCGGCAGCTCCGGGATGGCCAGCGGGGGCCACCAACTCATCCTCGTCACGAGCACCTCCTTGGACGGAGGTGCAGTCGGTGTGGGTGGTTTCTCTGCAGCAGTAACCCCCGATCCCCTTCTTTCTGGCCAGCAGAACCCACCTCCCATGATGGAGGTTGAAAATGGCAAACACCTTTATTTTTTCCTAGGCTCCTTGGTAGCTTGGGTGTGTGACTGAATCTAGCCAAAGACACAAAAATGAAACCTTCTTGGGGTATTCCAGAGAAGATGTCCTCTCCGCCCTCCTCTTGCCTTGAACCTTGTCCTGTGAAGGTGTGATATATGGAGCTGCTGCAGCTATTTTGTGATCAGGAGAGGAAGGTCAAGAGAACCCTAGAGAAGTCACCCAAAAAACCTTTTGAGGTACCCCGTGAATCCTGGAACTACCTATTTTGTAACTTCTTGTTAAGTGAGAAGAATAAAACTCCTACTGTGTAGATTTCTTTTAGTATTGCATCCCATCCCTTGCAGTCAAAATACCCTGACTGACAGGAATAAGTTCTAGGACACCTGGGGCAACAAAAGTAGAACTCAGAGTTAGCGAGCAACCATCACCGTTCATTGAGCACCTACTATGTGCTACCTACCCCATCTCATTTAATTCTTGTAATCACCCTGCAGGATGGGTATAACCATTCCAAATGATGAAGAGACTGAGGCTAAGGGAGGCTCCAGGTCACGTGCAGCTGGCAAGTGGCAGAGTCAAACGCCCTGGGAACGCCTCCTTGCTTATGAAGCGCTCAGTCACCTACCCTCCTCTTCACCAGGCTTTACTGGGTGTCTTGGCCACACCGAGCAGGGTGCAGGGTCCAGGGACTCAGAGATGAGCGAGGTGGCTCCTGACTTCAGGAGCTCTGACTGGGGGGTGGCAGGGGAGTGTGGTGACAGCGAAGGGTCACAGCCTGGGGGGGCAGGCTGGGAGGGCTTCCTGGACATGACCCCCAGGGAGGTGAATGGGGTCAAGTGCTCAGTCCAGTGGAGTGACAAAGAAGAAAAACCCAAGTCCCCAAGAGCAAAGGCCTCAAGCAGCCTGCTCCTGAGGGCCACCGAGGGTGAGGGCTGTCAGAGGCAAAACTCGTCCCATGTCCCCCAAAGGCTGCTCCCTGTCCTGCAATGACATTTCTGGCCTCCTGCCCTCTGCTCCCCACCTGGGCCTTTAGCCCCTGTCTCTGCCCCCTGACGTTCAGCCAGCTCCACGTCAGCGCCTGTCTCCCGTCCCTCTGTGCCTCCCTCTGACGTCAAACAACGCCACTGCCGAGCTGTCACCCTGCTCCTGTGACACCCTGACTGAGCTCATCGGGGCACAATGTCCCATGTCTCTCTGCTGCCGCCACGGCCAGCCAGGCGGTCGCCCCACTGTGAGTAAGCACCTGGGGGGCAGCGGCCAGGCCCTGCACGCCCATTCCCTGCAGGAGCAGGTAGATCTGTCCCCATGGATTGTGACCTCCTGCCGGGGCGGGGACGGTACACGTGCCGTTCATTCCATTTGCAAGCCTTCCAGGGGCTGCGCGCTGTAGCTGGCACACAGTAGGTGCTTAAAAATGCCTGTGAAGATGTGAGCGAGTGGGCGACGGGACGAGGGCTGAGCCCCTCGGGGCGGGACACCTGCTCCTCCTCGAGCCCCCAGTGTGGTGGCTGCGCGCTGTCGATCCCTGCGGGACCGGAACTCACCTCTGCTCAGGCTCTGGGAACAGCTGGGACAGGGAGATGCCGCACAGGGCGGCGTAGGCGAAGCGGTTGGCCTCCATCAGCTCGCGGCCCAGGGGCTGCTGCTGCTGCGGCTCCTCTGCGGCCGGCGCGGCCACCCGAGGCTGCCTCTGGCCTGGCCTGGTCCACTCGGCCATTCCCAGCCCTGCGGGAGAAGAGCCCAGTGAGAAGTGCTTCTGGGGTGGGCCAAGGCCACCCGAGAGGGACACAAAAATCCCACACCATAAAGGAAAAGACGGGTCCTCGGGACTGCGAGAGAGAGAGGCTCCGTTTGCCACCTTTAGGCGGACGTGCCCCAGACTCCGTGACAGGCGCACCAACAAGGGCTTTGTGTCCACCGGGTGCGAACGAGTCCCGTGCGTCTCCAGGAAAAGAAAGCACGTGTCTTAAAAAATGGGCCAAAGACCTGGACAGTGGCTCCGTCAAGGACAGACCAGGGCCAGCAGAGAAGCAGGAATGAACGTCCGCGGGCTACCGCCACTCACCCCACGGAAACCAGAAAGAGAGGCTGGGTCCCCTGATCGTGCCCCCGGGAGCGAGGCTCAGGTCCGGACACGGTCAGACGTGTCCAGGAAGCTAAACGCAAGGCTGCCCTGCGCCCCAGCAGGCCTGTGCCCCAGAAATCAGGGCTCCTGTCACTGAGAGACAAGTGCCCCATTGCCTGTGGCCACCTCCCGCACAAGCCAGTCGGCTCTCGGCCTCTTCAGACTCCAGCCAGAGTTGTCTGACCACAGGTGCAAAATATTAGAAAAAATAAGTGGATCGTCACTGAAAAGGTACAGACTCCCTTCCCTGTCGCTATTCCCTAATCGATATCGTGTAACAACTATTCACACAGCACTTCCATTGTGTTGGATGTTAGAAGCAATTTAGAGATGATTTAAAGTATACCTTGGCTGTGCACGAATTTTGTGTAAATGCAGTACCATTTGACGGAAGGGACTTGAGCATCAGTGGATTTGGGCATGTGTGACTGGTTCTAGAACCAATTCCACAGGGACACTGAGGGACAACCCTACTTCCTATGTGGAAACCACCCCAAGGCCCACCCATGGAAGACTGTATGAACAGTGCCGTATCCATGCCATGGAATACTACACAGCAATGAAAAAGAGCGAACTCTGGCTCAAATCAGCACAGATGTAACCCAAGGACAACACAATGAGAAGAAAGCCATCCTTGAGAGATTCCATCCCGCAGGATCCTGTTGATATGAAGCAGAAGAACAGGTACAGCCTATGTGCAGGGACAGAAGGCAGAAGAGGCCGCCCGGGGGAGGTTCTGGGTGATGGAACTGTTCTCCACCTCGGCCTGCGGTGGTTGCACGTGTGTGATCGTATCTAACAATCGCTGAGCTGCACACTCCGTCGCGTGCACTCCACGTTACGCTTCCATTAATGAAGGAAACAGGGAAGGAGTGGGGGCTTCCTCTTCCCCTCCCTCCGGCAGAGAGGAGGGGGCGGGTGGAGAGGTAGGGAGCAGAGAGGCCAAGTCGAGCAGAGCCAGGCACCAAGGCCAGGAAGGGCCAGGCAATGGCTTCCAGGAAGGTATAGAGAAGGGCGGGCGCCGGCCGGGGCCAGACATCCTGGGTGTGAATGCAGCTCCTCCTGGTGGAGGGGCCCGGGCAGCCTGCCTCTCGGTGCTTAGATTTCTTTGCCTTTAAATGGAACCGTGCACGGCTCCCTAGAGAAGCTGCGAGCAGCAGATGACCCAGCCCACGTGTGCTACGCTTAGGACAGGGCTGGCACGCGGCTTGCTCGCTCGCGCTTCATAAATGTTAAAAGAAGCTAATGTGGGCCGGTCACGGTGGGCACACCTGTGATGCCACCGGCTCCGGAGGCTGAGGCAGGAGGATCGCGAGTTCGAAGCCAGCCTCAGTTACTTAGCGAGGCCCTAAGCAACTTGGTGAAACCCTGTCTCTAAATAAAATAGAAAAAAGGACTGGGGATGTGGCTCGGTGCTTAAGCATCCTCAGTTCAATCCCTAGCATCAAAAAAACAAATGCATGAAAGAATCAAGCAAATAAATGTTTAGCTGGTGCCTGTCAATCACACGTCGCCTGTGTGCGGGTAATAATAGTAACAGAAGCTCATTGGCTGTGGTTTTGTTCGCTTCTTTCTGCAGCGCTGGGAGGTGATGCTGGGCATCCAGGCTGAGCCCACCCCAGCCCTGGGGCTGTGACTTTAACACACATGGTGTCAGTCAACTCTATGAGGCAAGCAGGACCCTGGGGCCAGCTTGCAAATGAGGAAGCGGGCTCAGAGAAGAAGTGACACCTGCCATGCAGCCGGTAAATGGCGGACTGGCAGAGCCATGCCAGAGACCCGGCTGGCCACCACCTGTTTTAAAAGGCTGTTGAATTGCCAGGAGCTTTATGGTCAAATAACCACACCCCACGCTGTTCTTGGCCCTAAGTTTGTTGCCACCCAGCTGAGCAATAGCATTTTTTTTTTTTTGTTCTCAAAATATTACTTGTGTAGAGGAGTTAAGATAATAAATAATTTTATTATTTTCAAAATAATTCTGAGGTAGCTAAAAGCAACAAATCGACATTCCTTTTTTACGGCAAGTAAGTAACAGTTGGCCAAGCCCTTTCCAATCCCTTTAATTCTCACTAGTACCAGGGAAGGTTAAGTAGGGCGCAAACCATTATGATTCCCTCCTTCAAGTGAGGAATAGGCACAGAGAGGCCAAGCAATTTTCCCAAAGTTGCACAGTACGTAATTGATGAGATCCAAAGCAGCCTTTTGACTGTGCACCTTGAGTTCTTGCCTCTATATCAGCACAGGGATCCTCCCTCTCCTGTTTCAGGTGGAGACACTGAGACTAAGAGAGGTTAAACCTCGCCCAAAGTCACCCTGGGAAACTGATTCCCCATGACTTGGTCCAGGAGCTCAAACTGGAGATAAAGGGTGGATTTCCCTGGACTGGAGGATCAGCCCAGAGCACGGTGGTGGAGAAAGGGGACGGCCTGAGCCAGAGCTGAGGCCACCCCAACCGAGGCAGCTGCAGAGCGTCAGCAGACTCGGCAATTTCCATGCCACCGGAGCCACGCCCCACAGCATCTGAGGACTGTGGTAACTGCACCGATTACCCAGAGGAGCCCGGGTGGTGTTTTCTAGGGCTGGTGTCTGGGGAGCCCCATGCCAGTTCCCAGTTTAAGAAAAAAACAGCCTTCGATCAGAGAAGCGTGACCTGGCTCGCACAGGGGACACTGGGACCTGCTTGGAGCACAGAGCTCAGCTCGGGCCGAATCCACCCCACACTGCACTCTAGGCCCCCCAGCGCGGTTCCACACAGTAGGCCCAGCGACCCTTTTGGCGCGTCTGTTAACCCAGCCACCTGCCTGCTCACGGGCTGCCAAAGCCTTCCCACAGGACAGGTCTAGGACGCTTCCGCCCCAGCTGTCTCCTCCCCTGAGCCTCTGGCCTGCTGCTCCCTGGCCTCCGCATCTGGGCGCAACCTGAAAGTGGTCTCCCGAGAGACCCCCAGGCTAAAGCATCTCTGCCCCTCTGTCTCGCACCCTGTTCTATGTGTCCCCCGGCTTTCCAGGCAGGCCTGGAGTACGGCAGGCATCCCACAGATGCCTGGTGGAAGAACGGAGAGGAGGCGGGAACGTGGAAGGCCTCGCCTGGGCCGCGGGCAGGTCAGGGGACACAAACGCCGTCCGGTGCCCTGCTCTGCGGTGCCCTGCTCTCCGGAGGATTTTCTGGGGGAAGACAGGCAATAACACGCCGACACCTCACGACCCAGGAATTAGGTCACTTGGTCACCATCGCAGAGGTGGTGGGTGGTGGAACCAAGACTCAGGCCCGCAGGAGGTCTGGCTGCAGGATCTGGGCTCCGAGCAGCTCCGAGTGCACAGGGGAAGCTTAGCCAGGAGGACACCCAGCGCGGTGCGGCCAGGGGCCTGCAGGGGGCCAGGGAGGCGGCCCTGGGAGGATGGAGGGAGCAGGGTGCTCCAGCGGAGGAAGCAGCGGGAGGCGACAGACCAGCAGGACAAATGCTGCGACACAGGCCATGGAGGGACCCAGAGGGGCGCTCGAGCCCCAGACTGGGTCCTGGGAAGGGGACAGACGGTCAGGCTGAGACGGAGCAGCAGACAGGAGTGAATCAGACAGGGCGGGATGGGCGGGAGGGGTGTGTCCCGGGCAGATGGGAAGCACCTGGCAGGACCTGGAGGTGCAAGAAGCCAGGTTCTTGAAGAACCACAGAGATGCCCAGCATCGCCAGGGCGTGGACAGCGGGTGGGCACGCGGGAAGGAGTGTAGGGGCGGCGAGGGTCACGCCCCGCGGGGCCCAGACATCCAGGCAAAGTGTTTCCACTTGTCTGTGACGGTGGCAACCGGGCAGGGAGCAGAGTAAGGGTAGGTGGGGCCTCCCAGGACTATTTCTGCACCTTCCTGAGTCTATAATTATTTAAAAATAAAAGTTAAAGAAAATAGTAGGATGTCTGTGTAGAATTTGACAGATATTTTCTTAAGGCCTAAGAAAATCACAAACAAACATTGACCACTACTGCAAATTAACCTGTTACTAGCTTAATAAACATGTCCTGGTGCCAGGCCCCTTGCCACCTGGGGACTAGGACAGGACGGACAGACCACTCCCCTCAGGGAGACGTGCCAGCCAGAAACACGCAAGCCCTGGAATAAGACACCAAGGGAGGCGAGGGCTCTGAAGGAGAGGGAAACCGTAAGTGACACTTACTGAGGCTTCCAGGAACAACCGTGGGCCTCCCCTCTGGCCCAGGCCAAAGGCAGGCTGCTCAGCTTCTGGATGGTTCTTCAGAGAAATGTGCAAATTGCCTTGCGGGAGCAAACCAGAAAAACCAGCCTCTGGGTCCATAGGGTGTGGGGCCTAGGAGAGAGAGGGAGCCAGTCAGCTGCGGAGCCTGCCCTGCCGCCACCCCTCTGGCCCTTTGCCCTGGGTCCCTTCTCAAGGTCCCTTCTGGGGGGGCCTTTCTCAGTAGACAGCCCCACCTACTGAGCACTGGCCCACAGCCCTGGCACTTACCACTTACCAGGGCTCCTGGCTTAGCCTGGGCACACCGATGCCTTCCACATCCGAATTCTGGTGCCCAATTTTGTTTTGCCAGAGAGGGTGGCCATAGGACCCAAGGCCCACACTGGCTTTCAGGCTTAAGTGAGCCCGAGACGCCAAGGGCTCTCTCCCTGAAGGAACTCATTCCCTCAGCCAAGCTTCCAACAGGGATGTTAGGGGACAGACAGATGCGGATGGAGGGGACACCGAGGTGACAAGAATAATTTCATAAAACGGGCCCACGGTGCTGACCCCCACCAAGAATTCCAAGAAGCAATTTACCTGCACCCTGCCTGGCCTGTGGACAGGTTATGTCCCCTCCTCAGCAAACGTCTGTTCCCTGCAGGAGAAACACAGGCCCAAGGTAATGTTGATAACAGGAAAAACCCAAGTTACCCTGAAGCGGGAGACTTTTGCGACCAGATCCCGAACCTCTGGGAGATGAGGGTAGTTCCTCCTCACCATAAAATCTGTAGGAGGTCTGCTTAGGAATCTAATTAGAACCAGTCGGCACGGGCCAACGTGACCTAGAGTTGCCACAGCAGTGGGGACTGGAAAGTCTGAGGTCACCCTGCTGTCAGTCAAAAGTCAAGAAGTGGACCTGGGCGGGACTCTCTGGAAACTTCTCTGAGATCCCCAAGAAAACTGGAGTGCAGGAGAGGCACGTTGTCCCTCTCTTCTCTGAGAGGACCCACTCTCTCCCTTGAGCATGTCCCCTTTCCCTTTCTCCATCCCTTCAATAAACTCATTCCTGTTACTCTGAGTGACATGTCTGAAATCTTTTTGACGTGGTTGCAAGTACTGGGGTTTGAAGAGGGGGTCTTCTTAGTGCCTCAGTTTCTCAGAAGACCCCATCTCCATAATAGGAAGGGACATGAAACAGGCCAACACTCCGGAATTACCCAAGGGCCGCACCAGGGCCCCAAACCAGGGCGCCTCGAAATGACGAGAACAAGCTCCTCCCCAGCTGTCTCTGAAAGGTGATATCAGAGATATTTCTGTATTTTCACATTTTCTGCCATAAATACATATTTTTTCTGAACTCTCTAAAAGTTATCTCTAAGTGTCTCCATCTGCAGAGAAGGAGCTGGGAGGCCACGGGTCAGGAAGCGGGCAGAGGCAGGAGGGAGGATGGATGGATTCTGGATTATTTTAATTTTTTTCTTTATGTGTTTGTTTTGTGAATTTTTGCGAATTTTTAATAATTGAGTAATTAACAATTTTAAGATCAGAAAAAAACAGATACGACTTTAAGTGAAAATATGGTGTGCCGGAGATGGCCCATACCAGCTGGCGAGGATCCGTCCTGTGCCCCCCTCCCAGCTCAGCTCAGTGACACTGGCTGGCAGTCTGCAGTTGGCGCAGTGGGCACACACCCCAGGAACTGGCCAGTGCTACCCCTCGGGGTTTGTTCTTTTCCTAGAGAGGTGGGTTACCAGCATGCCGATGTAATTCCTGTTAAAGGGCCAGAGGGAAATCCGTCCAAATGTTCACGATCATTGTCTCTTGGTGGTGGTGGGGGGTGGGGATTAGAGGTGATTGGTTTTGGTTTCATTTTTCTGTAATTTTTCCATTTTCTGTCAAGAGGTTATCAGTGGCTTTTATAACGGAAAAAGATAATGAATTAAAAATAATTCTGCCTCTCCAGTCCTACAAGGGGAGTGTTTTAGAAGGTCCTGGTCCATGTGGCCAGCCAAGCCAGTGGTGCTGAGGTCATCATGATTGATATAGTCCTGTTATCTGTTAGTAGTAGCAAGAGTGGCCAGGCCGGAGGGAAAGACGGAGGCAGCTCTCAGCCGTCCATCCTGGTGGGATGGAGGGCCAGAGCGCCAGCTCTTTGGACTGTCTGGTTGGATGGGTGGGTCCCCCACTCTTCTAGCTGAGGGGTGTGGGTGGCTGTGGGGGAGGGATATGTCTCCTGACGGTCCTCGGGGGCCTCCACCCCTTGATCTGATCCAGGGTCCAGCCCAAAGTTAAGATGGGGTTCTCAAATGCATCTGAAAGGCCACACTGACTTGAGAGTGCTGGGTCCTGGGACAAGAGAAAGGCCCTGCGGTCCGGCCAGCAGGACCTCTGTGCAGAGGGCTGGTCCCGCAGCATGCAGGGCAGGGGTCTTGTCCCCACCCAGGCACTGTGAGGACACCCAGGAACTCCAGGAAAGGCCCACAATTGACCCAGAAGAACACTGACCACCGGAACGAGAACAACCACGCCCACAGCTGGAAAGCACGGCCCAGCCCCGGGGTGGACGGGACTGTTCTGGAACGGACCTCTGTCTAGCCAGTCACGTCCACCACCAAAGAACACGCTGATCGAGCCTTCTGTCAGCGGTGGGGGTGGAGAGTCATTCCACAGCCCCTGTCCTCCTCCACAGGCGTCCACGGCGGGGCTCAGGGACAGTCGCAGAGCACGCCACGAGCAACCCGCGCCACCTCTTCTCAGCAGATGAAAAAGTCTAAACTCAGCACGGAGCAGGAAGCCAGAGAAAGTCAACATTGTCCTTGCAAAGTCATTGAAGTTTTCCTTAAATCTGCGTGACCTGGGCCTTCAGAAGATCACATGCGAGAATGAATTCCTGTTTTTCCAGCCGAGGCCTCCCCACCCGCCGCCCCAGCAGGCGGTGCCGGTCAGGGTCAAGGCGAATGGTCTGTGTGGCGGGCAGTGGGCAGTGTTCCTCCTTCTCTCCTATTTCTGGCCACAGTTGAATTTCTACACGATTCTGCAGTGCAGTCAAATAACGAAGAGAGAGATGGCTCCCGCGTCTTGGGCAACCGGATTATTGTTCCGAGGGCAGGACAAGGAAAAGCACTGGGCTACAGAGAGCCCAGCTGGCATTGAGCTACAGCACCGTCCACAGGCCAGAGACTCACGTGGTAGTTGAAAGGTAAAACACACACACACACACACACACACACACACACACACACACACACACAATGACAATCGTGAGAAGCTTCCGGAAGGGAGGATTCCAGGCCAGCCCAGTTTACCACCTCCTGGCCTGTCCTGGCCCCAGCTCGCAGGAGAGAAACCCGTTCAGCCGGCACCTCTATCTGGAGGTCCAACTGGAAGCCAGAGGTCAGTCTGCGAGACATCTCTGGAGGTCTCCAGGGAAGAACCCAGAGTTCCGGCCAGTCACATGGCACAGGCAGGAAGAGAGATGGTCGCCCAGAAGGAGGGTTGTCATCCCACCCTTGCTTCAGCAGCCTGTGGGGTGGACAGGAGGGTAGGACGGGGCGGCGACCCGTCTGCTGCCGTCAGGGTGGACGGCCAGGCTCCCCTCCTCCCGGGGGGCACCCTGGCACAGGCCACTGCACCTCTCCTGTGGGTCACAGCAGGGCCCCTCGCCAGTCCCCTGCCCTCGGGCTGTGCCAGTCATCACGTCACACGGGGGGAGTGCGACCTCAGACCCCATCAGGTCACACACCTCTTCTGCTCCGAACCCTCCAACTCTCTCACCCAGCCCAAGCCCTGGCCAAGACGGCAAGGCCACCACGGCGAGGCCATGGGTGACTGGACCTGGAGCCCCTGCCCTCCGCTCTCTCTTGTGCTGTTCCAGCCACGGTACCCCTGCCCTTCCTGACCCCACTGGGCACGGGGCATCATGGCCGATGCACTGGCTGCTCCCCAGGCCACATGGCAACTCCTTTCAGTGACTTCACGGAAGCCACTGTGCCCCCTGCCTCCCGACCCACGCTTCGCGCCTGTGGTTGTGCTGCGTCCACACCACCTGTCAGCGTCTGACACGCTAAACCGCTTCCTGGTCTTTGCTCATGGCTTGTTACGACTGCCCACGTGTTCGAGGACGGCAGGCACCTGACCGAGCGGTGGCTTCCACTTGAGATAACTGAGAAATGATCCCCGAGGCAAGAAGGGAGGGGATGATACAACTGTCCATGGTCTGCTGGACTCACTGGTTTCAAACGGCCCTGCAGAGCCCCGGGGGCAAGAGGAGATGCAGACCCTCAGCGCCCACCTACCGGTTACGACAGTGAACGATCCGGCGACACCCCTTCTGGATTCACATCGAGAGGACTGAAAGCAGGTGTTCAGAAAGGTATTCACGGGCAGCGCTCACCAGCACCGAGGGCGGAGGCCGCCAGGTGCCCGCGGGCTGGGAATGGATACACAAAACGTGGCGCAGACACACAACCGGACAGCATTCAACCTCAAAAAGGCAGGAAAGTCCAACTGGTGATAATGAGTGAAGACATTATGAAATAGGCCAATCAGAAAAAGAGATGGCATGGTCACCCAGTATCTAGAGAGATGGACTGTCCAGAGGCAGGAGGGAGAAAGGCGACCATGGGGCCTGACCGGGGAGGGGAATCAGGGGCTGTCATTTAATGGATATAGAGTGTCGGATTTGAAAATCGGAGAGTTCTGGAGACCTGGAGCCCAGTGGTGTGAATATCCTTAACACGGCTAACTGTATGCACAAAACTGTGATGGTAAATTGCTTGGGATGTATTTCATCACAATTTCAAAAATCTAAATTTTAACAGCAAATACTTTCTTAGCCACATGCCGGGCCTTTGGGGGCTTTACCTTCTTTCTTCTCAACAATCTTTTGAGGCAGGGGCCACCACCCCCATTTTACAGGTGGGGACAGAGACGCCTTGAGGTCAAGGTCACCAGACAGGTAATGTGGTATCTAAACTTGAGCCTGGGTCTAGCCCGAGGCAGCCACCCTGGCTCTCGAGGCACTCGGGGAGGTCCACTCTGAGGTGGCCCCAAAGACTTCACACACCATTTGAAAACCACCAGTTTGATGAATCCCCCAGGTCCCCAGCTGTCCCCTGGCTCACGCCCTCTTCTTGGCCAGCCCAGCACGGTGGTGATGGCCTCGTGGGTACCCTTCCTACTTTCCGCCACCTTCCAGCTGTCCTCAGCCCAAGCGCAGGCCATTGCTCCGGCTCACACGGGTTCCCACCCTGGGCCTCGCCTCCTTCTCTTCTCCTGCTCTGGGTCCAAGTGGCACCTACTCTCAAGATCCTATGTGGAAGAGACCACTGTCCCCATGTGACATGGGACAAAACGGATGCTCACCAAAGTGGCGTCTCCACCACTGGCAGGTGGCAGTCCCAAAATGCACATGTGACACGGACCTCAGGTTCTTCGCTCTACTAAGGGGACTCAGGTGCCTACCTGGAAGTGTCCGGCTAACCCTGGGACAGCACCCGGCAGAGAAGGCGCTCAGTGAATGAATGCCGACACAAGGGAGAAATGACAGCACAGTTTTACATAATGACGGCTCCCCAGTTCGCTCCAGTGGTCCTCCCTGCAGGTGGCTTTCATTACGCAGTGCCTACTTCAGCCAACTCCTGGAAGTCATGCTGGTGTTCGGGGACAGCCAGACATCAATCCCAGCAATGAGTGTAAAATTCCACCCCGGGCTGAGCCTCTGACTGTCTTCCTGGACTAGTGGCCTGGGTCATTTGCAATGCAAATTTGGGTTGGGCTTAAATCTGAGGACCGAGGAGGTGGGGCAGAGAGGCCTCTCGACAGAGTGCTCAGAGACGGGCTGGAGGCGGCGGCCAGCCACGGCTGCGGGGCCTCATGGTCCAGGTTATGGGATTTTGCTCCTTGCCCTAAGTAACTGGGAAGCCACAGAGGTCTGGCTGCCAGGCCCAGGGCAGCTAAGGGGAGGGGGGGCTGGATTCCCACAGCAGCCCCTGCTGCCTGCTGTAACACACTCAAGACAGGAAGGGCCCCCCCATGCCATCTGCAGTTTGTTAATTAGCACTGTTTACAAAGCACTCAGGGCAAATGCAAGGCCTTGATAATCAGCCAGCGAAAGACATTCCTCAGGTCCCGTATCTGCCAGCCCAGGTGGCTGGTCCTGCCTTTGTAGCTGGTGGTATCCATCCCGGAAGAGATGGTTTCAGGCTTAAGAAATTCTGCAGACTCCAAACTTCATGGCAAGCAGAGGCCAAGCTGTGGCAACCCAAGCAGTCAACTGCACCCACCCCACCACTCCGGGGACCTTAGGCCCAAGAGTCAACAGACTCCCAGAGCACCAGACACTGTACTGAGCCCTTGGTGGCTTCAGGTCCTCTGATCCTCACGACAACCTTGTGGATGTGTATCTTATAAATGAGGACCTTGAGGCGCTCCAGAGAGTGGGCTTGCTCAGGGCCACTCAGGAAGTCCCAGGCCAGGAGCTGAGCCCGCCTGACACTATGCCGGGTTGCAGGATGGCAGTGCTAAAAGGCTGGTGGTGGTGGTGGGTGTTCCGTTTCTGGAGCCAGGAGGGAGCTGGGCCTCCTCACCTCCTCAGCCACCCCCACCTCTGCCTCTGGGAGCAGCAACATGTCACCGGAGCCTCTAAAGAAATACACCCTAGCTTAGGCCACAGGTGACACTGGGAGGCAGAGCACCTGCTGAGTAGGCTCCATCCCCATCAGAAGAAAGAAAGAGGGGAAGAAAGAAACATACCACACACCCTGCTTCCATCTGACGGAGGCCACACTTTGCACTGGGTTTCATCATTTACAGAGCATTTTACAGTCTCATTGGTGCTATGAGGTATCATGATCCCCATTGTATAAGAAAACAGAGGCCCAGAGAGGTAGAGGAAGATACCCAAGGTCACAAAGCTAGGAGATGGCAGCACCAGGTTTGCAGCCCGAGTCTCCAGGTTCTGTAGGGCTCCCTTTGGACCACTCTCTACTCACCTACCTGGCCCTCCAAATCTCTGGGAAGTGGGAGAGCTCAGGCCGGTAGAAGCAGCTGGAAAGAGGCCCTTGAAGGCCAAAGGCTCAGAGGGCTTGCCACTGTCCTATCACCCCCTGAAGCGGTTCCATCTCCTGCCCTCTTTGTACAACACTCGGGTGGGGAAGGTTCCTTTGGTCCCTCCCCAGACTGAAGGGTGGTGTTTTATCTCACCCTGCGGAGCGTGCTCCTGAGCACAGGGTTTGTTTTGTTCACTGCTGTATCCCCCGTGCCTAAGCAGTGCCAAACAGATACACAGTAGGTGCTCAATAAATGGCTGGTGAATGAATGAATGAGTGGATGTCCCTGAAGTGTAAAGCGTTTCACGTTTTCTGCAGTGCAAGGAACACTGCGGAGAGAGAAGCACAACATTCCCCGGAGACAGCAGGCTCTACCAACTAGCGTGCCCCCAGGGAAGGGCACAGACTGGACACAGGAGAGAGGAACTCTGTGCCAGGTTCTTAACCTCTTCTCCGTCTTAGCCACGTGGTCCTGGGGAAATCACTTCCTCCTTCCCTGACTCAGTTTACCCAGCTGTAAAATGCAAAGTCAGGAGCGGTAAGTCCCCTCCCTCGAGTAACTCCGGGGCGAGAAGCCACGCCTCCTGCGACTTGGGGACCTGAGAATTTCTCCAGGCTCCCGGGATCCCCTTGGCGCTCTGGGTCTGGGGGCTGCTGTGGGCCCAGGGGCTGCACCAGCGGCCTTCCCACCAGTGCCCGAGGAGGCCCGCGCGACCGGGAAGCCCAGCAACTGCGTGACCTTGGGTGGCCCTCCGCCCGCGCCCCCGGTTATCGAGGGAGCGGCGAGGCGACCTCTAAAGGGCGCTGGATCGGAAGGGGACGCCTGGGCGTTCGCCGGCCGCAGTGTCCCCACCTGCCACCCGCCCGACCTCGAAGGGCACTTCCGGCTCCGAAAGCCGCGCAGCCCCGCAGCCGCGTCCGCGCGCGGCGCTCAGGGCGCGGGGGCGGCGCCGGGAGGCGCGGGGCAAAGGCCGGCCGGCGGGGCGGCGAGGGCGGGCGCTTACCTGGGGCGGCGGCGGCGGCGGCGGCGAAGGCCGCCCGGCTCCTCCGGCTCCTCCCCGCTCCTCCCGGCCCGCCCTCGCCGGTCCCCGCCGCCCCGCGCCGGCCGGTCCCGTCCGATCCCGTCCCGTCCTCCCGGATCGGCCCCGGGGACGCGCGTCGGGGGCGCGGCCTTCCGGGCTGGGCTCGCCCACGAGGTCCCCACCCGCCACCCGCCGCGACAGGGGTGCAGCCTCAGGAAGTGACGGGCCAGCCCGCCGCGCGGTCCGGGCGCTGAGCGTTCGCCCTGCGGGAATCGGGACCGCGGGCTCCCGAGACGGGCTCCGAGGTCGCGCCCTGTCCTGCGGAACTGCTGGCCGGGGGTCGGGTCCGGGGAGCGGGGAGGCCCCGGGGCCACTCGGATGCACGGTGTGGGATGAAGGAATCAGCGTCCCGCCGTGCGCACCGCATGGGAGGTGAAGCAGGGGGACACCGTGACTCCTGACTCTACTTTCGGTTTCTCCGAAGCTAGTTTGGTCCAGTCTCAGGGCCTTTGCACCCGAGGCTCCGGTGCCTGGGACTCTGCCCTCAGACCTTGTCTCCTGGTTTGATTCCTACTTTCTATTCTTCTAACCCTTCCCTGACTATCGGGCACATTCAGCCACTGAACAAATATTTACTAAGCACCTACTATGTGCCAGGTACTGTGGTAAGGGCGGTGAAATCACACACCAGGTTTCCAGACCTGATGTCGTTTAATCATACCATTTACCCTCTGTGAAATTATTTTGTTCATTTTTCTGTTTGCTGATTTATAGTCTGCCTCCCCCCACTGGAATTTAAAAGCCCCAGGCCTGGAGGTCTCCAGGGCCACCTCCTTGGTTCTGTGCCCTGCCCCAGGGAGTGTGCTGGGCACTTGGTGAAGGACTTGTTGTCCTACCAACCTTGTGAATTTTCATCACACCCATTCTACAGGAGGGGAAACTGAGGCTCATGTTCAGACAGAGCAGAAGCCACAGAGCTAATGAGTACCAGAGAAGGAATGTGAATCACCGAGACCTCAAGTCTGTTGATCTTTCTCCCGATCTGGGTGGATGGTGTTGGAGATCAGCATTCCAGCTTGGAACCTGTGACTCATGTGCTAGTGGAATGCTGAGGCTTCCATCTCCTCATGCACACCGACCAATCAGAACCAAGAAGGGCAGCTAGAGAGTTAGTGTGAGGGCCAAATGACCAGTCACCTGTAGGCTTCAAGGGCTGATCCTCTGGGCCTTGTTAAACTTGAATAACAAGCCGGGTATCATGGTGCACCCCTGTAATCCCAGCTACTTGGGGGGCTGAGGCAAGAGGATTACAAGTTCCAAGCCTGCTGAGCAACATAGTGAGGCTTTGTCTCTAAACAAACAAGTAAATAAAATGACAGTAGGGCCGGGAGTGTAGCTCAGTGGTGGAGGGCCCTGAGTTCAACCCCAGTACCACACACACATACAAAAGATGGAATAGGGGCTGGGAGAGCTCAGGTGGTAGAGTGCTTGCCTTGCAAGCACAAGGCCCTGGGTTTGATCCCCAGCACCGCAAAAAATAAATAAATAAATAAAAATAAAAATAAATAAATAAATAAAAGGAATAATGACCATATGGACGTGGGTGACAGCTGAGGACTTCCTGCCACCCCTTCTCGGCTCAATGTCTGGGGGCCCCTCACAGCCAGACTGGCACTTTTCTGCAAGAAGTCTTTGCCCTGCGTCTAATTAGTCAGAGACCCTGTGTTGAAAGGACTTGCCTTTGGACACTGAATCCAGTAAGAGCCATTGCCTGGCACCTGCCCCTCACCCCTGTCACCCCCACTGGACATAATCCCATAATCGAGGCTACAGGTAGGAAAGGAGGGGAAAGCATGTGGAGCCCTTTTGGGGTGTCTTTAGGGTTTCCTCAGACGTTCGTTGTTGCACGCTGCAGGTCTCACTTCCTCCTCAACGCTTTATGAGTTGTCGTGAGGATGAAATGAGCGTGTGTGGGCAGGGCGTGGTGGACTGGAGCACAATGAACATGAGCTGCAGTTTTTCTCTGTCGAAGATTCTTCTGAGAAGATGTTTCCTTCAATAAGGAGAAAAAAGAAAATCGGCAGTATAACAGTCACATAGCAATGAAACCTCCCAGAGTTCAGTGGCCTGATGCATGAGAGGTACGTGACAATGAGCATCAAGTCTCCAGCAGGCGTCTCAGGATGGGATTTGCCCCACCCGAAGATCGGAGCTCCGGCTTCCAGGATTATCCAAGATGGCAGCTCTGGCTTCCAAATGTGTTGGCAGCTCAGGGTGTGGCCGTGGTCAGGCAGGGGTCCTGGAGGTTGGGTGTATTTGCTGTGGTTGTGGGATCCTGGAGGCCAGGCGCAGTCAGTCTGGGGTCGCGGTGATAGGGTGCAGTCAGTTGGTCTGGGGGTTCTGGCGGCAGGGAGCAGTGAGTCGATGTGAGGGCCCCAGAGGCAGAGAGTGATCGGTTGGGCTAAGGGATCCTGGAGACGTGGCTCAGTCCTTCCGGCCAGGGGTCCTATGGGGCCTGGCTGTTGTCTCAAAATGGCGGCAGCCATGTGTAATCAAACCTGCAGGTACTGTCACAGTGAACGTCCAGCAACAGCAGACAGCTGTTGCTCCACTGGCGGTCGGTGATCAGTTTGCTGACTGTTGTCTGATGATCAGGAGGTGAACCTTGTGCATTGGGTGATGGATAGGTGTAAGGCAGGCGATGGACAGGCGAGAGGCAGGCAAATGGCGGATGAAAGGCCGGCATTTATTATTTTTTACCTAGAATTATATTTGCTAAGGTCTATGTCTCATCTTCTCTGATTAGACTGTAAACATCTAGAGTAGAGAGTTCACATCTGAGTCTCCTCTGTGCTCAGGGCCTAGCACAGTGCCTGACACGAGACAGGCACTCAACCAACATCAATGTTTTCTTATTGACTCCCCCAAAGGAAGGCTTTTTGCTTTTTTTAAAGAATTATTTATTTATGGTACTTGGAATTGATTTAAAGGGGTGCTTTACCACTGAGCTACCCCCCAGCCCTTTTTATGTTACTTTTGAAATGGTCTCACTAAGTTGTCAAGGCTGACCTTGAACTTGCAATCCTGCCTCCATTGCCAAGGTCTCTGGGATTATAGAAGTGTGCCACCAAGCCCAACCAAGGGAAACTTTTGAATTGACCATTGACTAATTCCACCAGGATTTATTGAGTTGCTGGCCGGATTCTAAGGCAAGGAAGGTACAGTAGAGGAAGGAACAAAAACTCTTGTTTGTTTGTTGGTACCAGGGATTGAACCCAGGTGTGCTTAACTACTGAGCCACATCCCTACCCGCCGCCTTTTTAATTTTTTTACGTAGAGACAAGGTCTCACTAAATTGCTGAGGGTCTTGCTAAGTTGCTGAGGCTCTTTGAACTCGCGATCCTCCTGCCCCAGCCTCCCAAGATGCTGGGATGCCAGGCATGCACTACTGTACCTAGCTCCAAAGCTCTTTTTTCAGTAAAATCATGGCACTTACATTCTCGTTTAGGAGATGGGGAGAGGGGAGGCGGGTGATGGGACAGAAATTAATCCAACGGTAGTGACCAGAGTTCTAAAGCAAAACATCAGGAGTGCTGCTCCAGGTGAAGTGGCAGGTGACCTGGAGCTGAGGGGAAACCTATGGGTTATGGGGGCAGAGCTTCCCAGGCAGATCCAGCAACTGCGAAGACACTGAGCTAGGAGAGTGGTGGAGTCTAATAGATGAGAGGGGACTGGAAAGGTAGCATGGGTCAAATCACTGTGTGTTAGTCAGCTTTCCATCACTGTGACAAAATTCCTGAGAAAATCAGATTATAAGAAGGAAAGGTTTATTTCACTCACAGGTTTTGAGGTTTTAGTCCACGGCAACGTGGCCTTGCCGCTTTGGGCCTGAAGTGGAGGAGAGAGAGAGAGAGAGAGAGAGGGGAAGAGAAAGAGAGGGAGCGAGAAGAAGAGAACACGAAACAGAAAGAGGATATGGGAACCATATCCTCTTTTAAGTCCTCTCCCCGGCAACACCAGTGACCTAACTTGCCTCCACTAGGCCCCATCTGCCCATAGCTCTGAAGGCTGAGGCCAAGCCTCCAGCACTTGAGCCTCTGGCAGACATTCAAGATCTGAACAGGTAGCAGTGAAGTTTTTAAAAATGCTGACGTGTTTTGGGTTTAGGGATGCCAGATATAGCAAATGAAAATAGGGGGCAGTGTTATATTTGAATTTAATATGAGTATGTCTCAAAATTGTATATTGTGGGAAGCCGTCCTTATTTAGCAGATTCGGACTAGGTGGAGCCATGGGACACAGAGGCCTGGCTTCTAGGAAATGCCGGGAAGCATGTGGTGCTGCGTGGGAGTGGTTCCGTCTCCTTCTAGAATTTTCCTCCTAAGAGAATGGCTCTCCTAACTCCACCCTGTCCTGTCCATCACAGAAGAAGCTCCTCCCAGTCCTTGCCCCCTTTACCTGTATATTATAAATGAAGGAGAGTTGGGTGATTCCATGTTGTTTTAAGAGGCCGTCACGCCTCCTCTCCTATGAAAAGAGTATTGGCTCTCATGTGTTTATTGAGTAGATAAGTTTTTTGGGTAATAGATAGAACTGCCAACAACCTCCTCTGGCAGTTAACCCTTTCCTCCTCCACGTGGGACGTGGCAGAGAGGACCCACACAGTATATGATACACTTAAACTAAAAAAAAATGACTCATTAGGTTTCTGAAATTCAACTATATTTCATCTGGTGACCCTACTTGGGCCTCATTCCAGAAATTCTGGTTCCATTCCCAGGCCAGGCATAGGTACTGGTGATACGCCCGCCAGGTATTTCTAATATGGGCCCGGGATTGGGAACTACGGATGCAGCATCTTATCTATTCTGAAAGGGCCGTGGTCGGAGAGCTGTCCGGGGTTTGGGGCAGTGAAATGACATGATCTCACTTTTTGTTTTCTTTTGGTACTGGGGATTAAATCCAGGCGTGCTTTACCACTGAGCTACATCCCCAGCCCTTTTTATTTATTTATTTATTTATTTGGAGACAGGGTCTCACTAAGTTGCTCAGAGCCTCCCTAAATTGCTGAGGCTGGCTTTGAACTTGAGACTTTCCTGTATTAGCCTCCTGAGCTGCTGGGATTATTTGGCTACCACGCAGAGGACAGAGGAACAAGAGTGGACAGAGGCAGCGGGTTAGTCCAGCCTGGGGAAGGGTCTGTATTTGTTGGGGACCTACTATGGGCTGGGTCCAATAAAAGTATACAATGGAGTCCTAGGCTACTGGGTCCTGCCCCACCAGACCCACCTGATTTAGAATTTCTTAGAAGTGTGGAGGCCTAGGAATTTTTACTTTTTAACAAGGGCTACTAGTGATTCTGATGATCCATCAGGTTTAGAACAACTAAATGAGTGAACTTAATTCTCCTGGAATTAAATTATAGAAGTAGCCATGAAGACTGCTAGGGAGCACTGTCCTTGGGGCTGGATGATGTGCTTTCCAGACATATTACCTCACTCCGTTCAATGCAGTACCTGCTGTCGTTAGCCCCGGTTCTCAGGAGGGAATTGGGGTGTGGAGAGGTTACGTAACATGGCCAGGATCTCTGAGCTCTGACCGAGCTCAGAGTTGAACCCAGGCCTGGCTGTTTCTGCCATCCTGTCCTCCTGCAGACCTAAGTACCAGTCTGGAGACAGCTGAGTGGCAGATAATGGATCCCCAGTGGAAGAAGCCGCCTTTGCTCTGTCCTGTTGATGTCTGTCCTGGGGCCTGGGCCGACCTGAATATTTGTTGAATGGAACTGAATTTGTGGTGATTGATATCACTGAAGGCATCCCTTTCCCAAAGAGTGTCCCCAGGATGCTGTTGCGTTAACCTGAGATTAAATGACCCAGAAGGATGTTTATGGTCACTTCATTTCTTATCACACAGAAATAAACAGGACTCCCCTGGGAAGAGGCTGGACACTCCTGTGGAGGAAGGTCAGGTAGAGGGTGTCGCCGATGCACATGGTTACCTGGAAGTTGTGTTGCTGAGCAATCTCGAGTTTGTGTGTCGAAGGCATCTGTGACCCAAAGAATGGAACAGCTCCTGGTCGATTGAACCAGCAACTGAAGTTGGCAGAGCCGAGTGGCAGAGGTTCAGAGTCAAAGTCGTTTGGTTGATATTTCTTTCCCCTGTTACTCTCATGGTGAGGCAGGCATTTGTAGGTCGCTGCCTTACCTCTTTACACAGAGGCACGGAAGATGACCTCTACCTGCTTCTTATTTAAGAGCGCTTTGTACTTGTCCCTGATCTGATATTTTGGAAGGTGTGGGACCCATATCACTGTGGCATAGAGATACTTTTAGCTGGTGGTGCATGGGCCTCAAATCACCTTGAAGCAACCGGTGAGAAAGTTATTTCCTTCAATGCTTATTTTGTTGAAAATACAGTTGGATGCCTCTGAATCTAATGCTCTCTCAACATTCGTTAATCTTTTTAATGAAAGGCAAACAGGTCTTAACCTTGAGCCTTGTGTCATCTAAAATAGGGACTTAGTTATATTATTTCTTTACATAGTAAATTTTGTCTTTGGAGAGGATTTTAGATGGACAGAGAAGTTGCAAAGATAATCCAGACAGTCCTCATCTGAGAATCTTATGTCCTTTACCCTGTTTCCCCCAGGGTAGCATCTTACATAACCACGGTACAGGTGGCACCTGGTATGGGATCGTTGGTTAGGGTGCATACTAACTTACCAGTTTCCCCACTCCTGTCTTCACGGTCCCAAAACCAACTCAGGATCCCACTCTGCATGCAGTGTTGTTTGTTTTAGCATCGATTTCATTTTACATATCTTGAGTACTTCCTGCAATAGCAAACAATCCTGTTTATGGCAATGATGTATCTCCTTTGAAAACATTAAGCCTAGTAAACTGAGAGGACTTGAAAAAAAGAAAAGAAAAAACCAAAACAAAGAAAAGAAAATCAATAGGAAAAGTGGTATACAAATGTGGTAGAACGTTCTCGATTTCCTCTGGGTTGGCTTCACTTGTAGGAAAATCTTCCCATGAGGGGGGAGGAGGATCACGTCAGCCTGCCAGCCAGACTGGTTTCTCTCACTGGCCATTAGAATGGACATTTCCAGTTGGATTGTCAGTTGCTGCTCTGTGAAATGCTGACACAATTACAATGACGCTGATAATGTACCAAGCGCAAATCCCGGAGGTGACTGGTTCTGGAATTAGTCAACAGGCCAAGGACGTCGGTGGGACCTAAGCTCCTCCCACCTCCAGCATCCTCGGCTATCAGCTGTCGTCCTTCACTGGACCTTGTGGTGGCTCCAAGATGGCGCCCTCAGCTCTAAGCCTCAGATTCTTTAGCAGTTGTGTTCAAAAGCAGGAAAGAAGGGAGAAAAGAGGGCTTTCCCCTGAGCATTTGCTCATGGGTTTCTCTCCCATGGTCAGGGATAAATATTTCCCAGAAACCCCTTTGCTGGGATCACGAGTCTGGATCACTTGGCTGCAAAGGAGTCAGGAAAGCAATGACCTGGCAAAGGCGACTGGTTCAGACCCTGCTGGGTGGGGACAGGCCGGTTCTAATCTTTGTGAAATTTGAGGAGAGTACAGATTGACCAATAAAACATCAGCTAACCTCCCTTCCTCACAAAACATACCTCAAAACCACTTGGAAGACCAGGCTTGAATTTAGAATCCTTTGGTGATTGGCAGTTTGATGGCAGGGTGTGGCCCTGGATCACTGCCATCTTCTGTCCCCATCCTTAGCTCCATTTCCTACCATGAGAGGTCTCACACACAGCCGTGTAGATGCTCCAGCCCATAAACACCTGCCTCTCGGACACTCGGGGAACGCCTGGGGGAGTGGGTCAGGCCACAGGTGGGCTTGGGATGTTTGCACAGAAATTTTGGAGTACCAGGTACCGAGAGCTCAGGGTTAGGTGGGACATCTTTTTGGCCTTGTAGACGCCTCTCTCCATGGGAATGGGCATGGCTGAAGGAGAACCAATGTGGAGCCTTTACAGGATGGGCCTGGAGCAGGACTGCCCAGGCTGAGCTCAGCGGGCCCAGGGGCCTTATGTCTTGTTGATCCCGTGTATCCCCAGGACCTAACTCAATGGCTGATATATGGCAAGTGCCCGATGACTATTTAATGAGTGACTAAATGAATGAATATCACTATCAGTACGAGTGGACACTGTCCTGCTTCCTAGTAGGGATGGAGAGTGCTGGAGACCAGGGTCTAGAACAGAGAGTGAGTCTGGATCCTTGGCAGGACAACCACCCAGAACCTGTGGCACTTTCTCTCTTGGACGCCCTCCCACCCCAGGGGACACATATTTTGGATTGTCCTAGCCACAGACGTCCCTCAGGGCCTGCCAGTCAAGGTTCGCTGTTGCAGTCTGAGTTTCTGGACTGGGGGGGACCTGTGAACACACCCGCCCACTCCTTCCACACGCACGGTGGCTCTCCCACCTGACACATCCCTCCTGGCAGGCCCACCCTGGCCGGTCACTCTGTGTACTTTCCAGTCCCCGTTTCTCCTCTGTTCCTGATGCAGGAGTGTCTCAGCCTCACACTCCTCCTGGCTGTCCAAACAAGCCCTTGCTTCAAGGCCCCACGGGAACCTCGCTAGGCTGCCCCAACCCCCTCCTCAGCCTTGCCTAGGGATTCCCTGTCCCCGTCTGGTCTCCGGCTTTCTCTGTTTTGCATTCAACAGAGGCCCATGGGCCTCACTGTGGACCAGGTCCCAAGCTGGGAAGCGATGGGAAGGTATCCTTTGGAACTCTTGGGGTGGCTCCTTTAAAGACAAGTGTTTGAAGAGGGCTGCATTACTGCCTGGCATGGGGGTGCACGGATGGGATCCCAGCGACTCGGGAGGCAGGAGGATCACACAGGTTTGAGACCAGCCTGGGCAACTTAGTGAGACCCCCGCCTCAAAAGAAAATTAAAAAAAAATTAAAAAAGAAGAAAGGAGGTTGGGGATGTAGCTCAGAGGTAGAGCACCCCTGGGTCTGATGTCCAGTACCACATACAAAAAAGAAAGCTCGGGCTGCGCTGTGGCTCCGTGGGAGCGCTCGCCTAGCACGCGTGAGGCCCTGGGTTCCAGCCTCAGCGCCATGTAAAAATAAATAAATAAAATAAAGGTATTGTGTCCATCTACAACTAAAAATATTTTTTAAAAAGAAAGCTCTATTATTATACATTCGTGTCCTATTATATATTGTTTCAATGTTCTGTGTCATTTAAAGAAAGCCATGTATTTTTTATTTTTTATTTATTTGCAGTGCTGGGGATTAGAACCCGGGGCCTTCTGCTTGCAAGGCAAGTACTCTACCCACTGAGCCATATCCCCAGCCCAAAAGCAATGTATTAAAGGATGTGGCAGGTGCTGTCACAGAGAGCAGGAGAGGAGTAGGGAACAGCCAGGCTTCACCTTGACTGGCAATTTGAAAATCAGAACCCAAGGTCTTTGCCTCTCAGAGGCCACACGGCCTCCCTCGGGCTGCCTCCCTGGGTGGACTCTTTAGTTGCCCACAGTCGGATTCTTACCTTTGCTGTGCACGTGGCTCTAATTGGCCACCCTGGCTTCTATGCTGCATGGCCTATGTACCAGTCAGGGCTCCTTTGCTTGCAAATCAAACATCCCAGCTCAAAATTGTTTGAGAAAGGGAGTTTATTGGCTGATGTAACTGTTGAAAATTCCAGAGGTAATTTAGGTTTCAGGTGGGGTCGGATCTGGGTGCTTGTGGTTGTCAACTTTTCATTCCTGTGACCAAAAACCCCTGACAGGAACAACCTAGAGAAGGAAAACGCTATTTTGGCTCATGGTTCCAGAGGTTTAGTCCATGTTCAGCCGAGTTCATTGCTCTGGCCCCAGGGTGAGGCAGAACATCTTGGTGAAAGGGCTTGGCGGAGGAAACTCCACTCCTGGCAGCCAGGAAGTGGGAGAGAGGGGGGGAGGGGGAGAAAGGGAGAAGGGGGGGAGGGAGGGAGGAAAAAGGAGTAGGAGGAGGAGAAGAGGGGGAGGAAGAGGAGGAAGGGGAGGAAGAATAAAGTGGAGGAGAGAAGAGGGGAGAGAGAGAGACAGGGACAGAGACTGCAGAGACCTTGTGCCCTTATACGGCACACCCCCAGTGACCCACCTCCTCCATGTCCCAGCTGCCTACGGTTGCCACCCAGTCAGTCCATTCAAACTAGGATGAGGTTCCAGTTCTCAGAATCATTTCACCTCTGAATATTCCTGCATTAATGCAGGCGCTTTGGGGGACACCTCATTCCCAAACCGTGACAGAGCTCACATAATCTGATCAGGAAGCGCTCTCTGTTGCCGGATTGCTTCTCTCCAGGATAGATTCACCCAGAGATCCTCCCTGTGATGTGACAAGATGGTCACTGGAGAATCTAGAAGGCTACCCGCTTAGCAACCCTGGTGGAGGAGACGTCCCTTGTCCTGACCTCTAGCAGTAGCTCACCGGTTTGGGGAAAGATCCAGATTCAAAATTCAGAGTATGGTTTCTACTAAATGCATGTCATTTTTGTACTCTCAGACGTCGAATCCTTGTAGGTTGGGGACTGTCCCTATCGCTATATTAGATGTAAAATTACTTTGAATTAAAATGTGTATAGAAAAGTACATACAAGGCTTAGGCACTGTTTACAAATAAATAGGAAGTAAATACCCACCTGTGTAATTTCCCCTAAGTCAAGAAATAAAACGTCACTTGCATCCCAGGATCCTCTCCTGGCGACCTCTTCGTCCTCTGGAGAAAACCCCTTTGACATCATTATCAAGTTCCATTCAGCTTTTCTTTTATCCCGCGGTGGAGCGAAGCTGCTGCCTTGTAGGCTGCACGCAGGGAAGAGGCTGGGGTCCTCTATCCCCTTCAAGAGCACGCTCCCGAGACCTCGCTGCCGTGACCTCGCTTCTCTTAACCAGGCCCCCTCCCTCCAGCTTCCACCTTCTCCCCAGAGCGCCACTGACTGGGGACCCATTTTTCAATGCATGAGCTGTCGGGGGGCATTTCAGATCCACATCAAGACAGCGTCCTGCCTAGTGGTGGGATTTCCGCCGCCAGCGCCCTGGACGGCTCCTGTGCTGTCAGGGGTGTGGGTTGTGAGCAGCTACTGAAGGACAGAACCATCATGGTGGGTAAGAACCCCGAGGCTTCACTGGACCAACCAGAGGCCAAAGGGCCACGCTACGGGGATGATCTGGTCTGCTGCAGTCGCCAGGGCCACTTCCGAACGTCCACCACTCTTGGCGTCACTAGCTCCACTAGAAAAAAGCATCCGGTGGGAAGGACTTTGTTCGGGTGACATGGACCACGTGACAGCCTCAGGTGAAACAGCGTGGTGGGCAGCGGCAGGACCAGGCTCCCGGCTGCCCTGTTGCTGTGACAGCTGCTACAACCACCAAGCAGAGGCCCAGCGCAGCTGCCCCAGAAAGGGAGGCTGGGAAGGACGCTCAAAGAGGACGGGACCTGCCGCACACTTTTCTCTTCTTTCCTGGCTCATTGCCACTAGCCTGCTGTGCGACGCGGGCAGGTCTTTCACTGAAATTGAAGAGTCCATCTTTTTTTTTTTTTAACATTGGTTTTTTTGTTCTTATTTATCTGTTTATTTTTTGCAGCGCTGGGGATTGAACCCAGGGCCTTGTGCATGCGAGGCAACCATGCTACCCACTGAGCTACATCCCCAGCCCTTTTTGTTCTTTTTAGATACACGTGACGGCAGAGTGTATTTTGACATATTATACACACATGGAGCATAACTTATTCTAATTGGGTTCAGCTCTCGGGGTTGTACCTGATGTGACGTTTCACTGGTCGCGTATTCATGTATGAGCCTAAGAAAGTTATTCTGGTTCGTTGGACTGTCTTTCCTCTTCCCATCCCCCTCCCCTTCATTCCTCTTTGTCTGATTCAATGAACACAATGAACTTCTATTCTTCCCCTCCCCACCCTCCCTTGTGAATTTACATCCGCTTATCAGAGAGAACATTCAGCCTTTGGTTTTTTGGGATTGGCTTGTTTCACTCAGCATGATACTCTCCTGTTCCGTCCATTTACAGACAATTGCCATAATTTCATTCTTTATGGCTGAATAATATTCCATTGTGTATATGTACATTTTCTTTATCTATCATCTGTTGAAGGGCACCTAGGTTGGTTCCATAGCTTGGCTATTGTGAATTGAGTTGCTATGAACATTGATGTGTCCATGTCACTGTAGTATGTTGATTTTAAGTCCTTTGGGTATAAACTGAGGAGTGGGACAACTGGGTCTAACAGTGGTTCCATTCCACGTTTTCTGAGGAATCTCCATACTGTTTTCCAGAGTGGTTGCGCCAATTTGTAGTTCCACCAGCAATGTGTGAGTGAATGTTTTCCCCACATCCTCGCAATATTTATTGTTACCTGTATTCTTGATAATTGCCCATCTGACTGGAGTGAGATGAAATCTTGGTGTAGTTTTAATTTACATTTCTCTCATTGCTAGAGGTGTTGAACATTTTTTTCATATATTTGTCGACCATTCTTATTTCTTTTTCTGTGAAGTGTCTGTTCAGTTCCTTTGCCCATTTATTGATTGGGCTATTTATTTTTTTTAGTGTTAAGTTTTCTGAGTTCTCTGAATATCCTGGACAGTAGTGCTCTATCTGAGGTGCATGTGGTAGAGAGGGTCTTCCATTCTGCAGGTTCTCTCTTCACGTTCTTGATGGTTTCTTTCGATGTGAAGAAGCTTTTTAGTTTGATACCATCCCATGTATTGATTCTTGATTTTACTTCCTGTGCTTAGGAATCTTACTGAGGAAGTTGGTTCCTAAGCTGACAGGATGGAGGTTTGGTCTTACTTTTTCTTCTAGAAGGTACGGACTCTTTTTTCTAATGCTGAGGTCCTTCATCCACTTGAGCTGAGTTTTGTGCCGGTGAGAGGTAGAGGTTCAGTTCCATCCAGAGTAGCCACATGGGCACGGTGCCGGCCTGGGCACAGGCTAGTGCTCTCTTGGTCTTCTGGGCTGCTATAGTGAGGTGCCACACCCTGAGTGGCTTCAACAACAGACACATGTGGTCTTACACCGTCCCAAAGGCTGGAAGACCAAGGAGTCACGAAGTTTGTCAGTTCTTGCTGAGGGCAGCGAGGGAGAATCTGCTCCAGGCCTCTCCGGTCTTGTGGTGGTGGCCGGCACTTTCTGGAATTCCTTGGTTTGTAGATACATCACTTCAGTCTCTGGTTTCATTTTTCCGTGACATTCTCCCTCTTGGGTCTTGACACCATTTCTCTCTACACGGGTCTGTCTGTGCCTGAATTTCCCCATTTTTTTGTGGGTGGGTACGGGGTATTGAACTCAGGGGCACTTGACCACTGAGCCACATCCCCAGCCCTATTTTGTATTTTATTTAGAGACAGGGTCTCACTGAGTTGCTTAGGGCCTCACTAAGTTGTTGAGGCTGGCTTCGAACTCACAATCCTCCCGTCTCAGCCTCCTGAGCTGTTGGGATCACAGGTGTGTGCCACCGCGCCCAGCCAAATTTCCACATTTTATAAGAACACCTTTTATATTGGATCAGAGCTTACCTAATGACCTCATTTTAACTTGATCGCCTGTTTTAAATAAAGTCGCCTTCTGGGGTGGAGTGCAGGTTAGGACTCGACATCATTTACGGGACGTGGGGTGGGGGGCAATTCAACCAGAAGAGGTGCTGAGTGGATATTAGTTTCCTTCCTCATCAGATAGGACGAGGGGTGCCTGGCCCAGAGCAGCCCCACCGTAGATAGGCGTCGAATGAGTGAAGGGACGGATTCTGGGTCCCGTGGTGTTTTGGAGTCTGCAGAGGGTTCTCTGCTGACCATAGATACTCCTCTCGTTAATAAAAGTGATTTCGAGTTGCTCAGACAAGAACGTAAAGTTCCTCGGACAGCTCGGGCGCTTGAGGAGCTGGGATCTGACTTCTCTTTTCCGTGCGCTTTCCGCTGCTCCTCAGAGCCGGGGAAGACGCGGGACAGTCCTTCATTCCTGGAGATGCTCTGCTTTGCCACAGAGACTGAAGTGTCCCAGCAAAGGCTGAAACTTCCTCCAGCCTTCTGAGAAGAAGTTCCAATAACAAATCAGGGCCCCAAGGTGAGGCGAGGAGGCGGCCCTGGGGATGGGACAAGGAGGCACATCCTTCCATCCCAGGTACCCAGTAAACCAGGAAGCTACAGCCCAGTTCTTAATTCTTCATTCCTAGGGCCAGGGGACCACACACCTTGAGTACTTGCGACATGCCAGGAATGTTCCATCCGGTATAGCAAAGAGAGTCAAAGGTTAAACTTCGGAGTTAGACCTCTGCGGTCTACGCTTGGCTCCACCACCACGTCACTGTGTGGTACTGGGAAAGTTACTGACCCTCTCTGTGCCTCAGGGTTCTTCTTGATAATTTGGGGCTAAAACTCAGATCCACCTTATAGCACACGGGATAATAATGCAATACACTTGACACGGTGCAGCCACCATTGTCAGCAATTATTGTTACATTGTTATTATATGTTTGTTGAGGATGCTATGATCCTGAGGCTGATAAGGGAGAATTGTAGTGGCCAGGTTTCATTAGTGAGTCTGTCCCCGTCCTTCCTGTAGAGCTTTCTAGAACTCAACCCCATCTCTCTCTCTCCCTGTCTCCCCCTTCCTGTCCTTACGATCCCAGTGCTCCGCCATGGATGCTCCCATTAGCTCCCCCTGCAGCCCTGTGACACTCTGGAGCCTGTTTCATGGTGAAGAAACCGAGGCCCGGATGGGACAACCTGCGAGCGGCGAGACTGAACTTCCCGCCAGGTTGTGACCCAGGCAGGGAGGAGGGAGATGCATCTGATTGGGATGCAGTTGGTCTCCCGTGCCTTCCAGTCCTCTCTGTCCTTAGGACGGCCGCTGAGGACCTAAGCAGAGGCACCCGCCCTGACCGTTGACTTCTCCCCTGCCGTCCAGGCTGGGCCCCTGCTGGCTCTCACACTGAACAGCCAGCCCCCCCAGAAACTGCCCCCCGGGGCCAAGGATCCGCCATGAAGGCAGAGGAACTCCCCAGTCAGGACTTGGGTTCTCATCCCGCAGTACCGTGGATCCTCACGCGGCCCCAGGAGGTGCCGGCCACCCTCCCGCCCTTTATAGACCAGCGACGGCGAAGGCTCTGAGAAGTTCTTCAACTTCTTCTTGTCCCCGGGCCGGAGCTCACAGGGAGCCCAGCTGCCTCTCAGGCGGCTACTGACCTCTAGGGCCTCCTGTCCCCCAGGGGCCAGAAGATGGCTAGAACCAGCTGGGCTTTGAAGGAGGTGGGCATAGTGGATACTGTGGTTGGGGACCTGCCATGTGTGAGGAAGGCTGGCAGGAGATGGGCTATCCTGGGGCCCTCCTGATCCTCCTGATCCTCGGAAGGTGAGGGTCTGGGCAGCAGAGTAGCTTGCTCAGGGGCCGAGTAGCTTGCTCCCTGCCAGGGAGGCTGGTACCTGCTGTAAAGGGATTGGTGGGCCGTCCCCCTGTTAGGTCTCCTCCCTTTTCTTTAGCACAGAGAGCAGATTCAGGAATTCTCTGGCTCCTCTGAGCACCCGGCCACAGGATCCTGGGGGCTCCTGTGTTCTCCGTGGAATCAATCCCTCCCAAGTGGTTCTGGAGCTTCCTGCAGAAGCCCTGGGTTAATTTCTGCAGGAGCTGTTATTGACTGACTGTGTAAACTTAGGCTGGAGAATTGCCCTCTCTGATCCTCAGTCTGTATGGATGGGATAATAATGGCCTCTATTTCATAAGCTTGTTGTGAAGATTGGACTAAAATTTGCACATAAAGCAGTTAGGGCGACACCTGGCGTGAGAAAATGTGGGGTGAACATCTACCACCGTTATTCTGGTGGAAATGGTGTTGTCATCGCCACGGAAACCTTGGCGGGGGTTTCGTCTTGGTGAGGGATCCAAGAACTGGAGAGAATGGGCGTGGGGAGTGAGTGGGGAGAGATGTTCTTTCCCTGTCTAACTGGCGGCTGGCCCAAACCGCACCTGTCCACGGCCAGCTCGGCAGGTGGACTGGTCATCTACTTAGCCTTGGGAGACAGGGTGTTCTCAGCCCATGTGGCTCGGCTTACCAGCGTGGGTCCCCCGGGGCCCACACACTCTCCCTTAGCACCTGGAGTTGCCTGGCAAGGACCTTGTAAGACAAAATTTAACATTTTGAAGAACCGAAGAATAATGAACTGCACACAAGTGCAGCTCTCTGTTTGTATGCGTCCAGGGGACTATGACCCATGTCTCTTCTGGGGCCCAAGGTGTCCTCTGCTCTTGGGGCTTCCAGGATTTTTAGTAATAATTCAGGCCAACTAGCTCAGCTGGGGGGAAAGGAAGCCCAGAGAGATAAACGGCCGTGCTCAGCGGCAGGTAAGCACCCCGCCCCCTTCAATGTGTCTCATCCCTCCCGACACCATGCACTCTGTCCAGCTGGGACTCTCGTCCTCCTAGGAGGAAAGGGACAGGAAAAGGTGGTGTGTGGCGCCAGGAAAGTCCCTCTGGGTTTCCAAGTCTGTTCCCAATTATGTGGCCTTTGGAAGAAAATAATATGTCGCCTCCCACATCCAGGCCCTGCTGAGGCCTGACTGACACCCTCAGGAGCCCCTGCCCTCTGGCAGATGCCGCCTCTCTGTGGAGGCACAAGTGGTCACAAAGAGAAGACGCTGTGGCTCTCGGGGCGAGGCTGGGTTACTGGTGAGGACCGTTGTGTTTATGAGGCCTCTTATCTTTATGACAGAGCTCAAACAGGACATGAGCTGCTTCAACAAATAAAGCCCGTCCATAAAGATGGAGTTCTGTAGCGAGGGACTGTGCCTCCCAAGGGCAGCTGCACCCACTGTGCATGGCATAGGGACGATCCTGTAACCCCAAGATTCTCCTGAAGGGCCTGATGACTCGGGGCGGGAGTCTCTGTGGCCAAGCTGAGAGCAGTGCCCAGCCCCCACCTCTCCCGCCTCCCTGCACCCCCTGCAGCATCAGAAGCAGCTTCCCCACCCCCCATGCAACCTCTCTCCCTCCCACCCTGGGGCCGACTCCGGGGGAGGTCCCAACCCAGACGGGAAACGCGGAACAGTCAGAAGTGTGCCCAGACTGCCCCCCCCCCCAAACGAAGCACCAAACCAAACCTAGAAAACAAAACCAGCCACATCAGTTGCAAAAAATGGAGTCCTGGTTCTATTTGTTCTGCCAAGAGGTCAATACTGAGTGCTTTCCTCAAGGGACCCAGGGGCACTGGAGTTAGAGCAACAGAAGCCCCCTTGGTAGTGACCAAGCAGCTGGTGCCCCCTCCCCACCCCACAACAGCTTGGAAACCCTGTACCGAGGGCAGGTGGGAGCCCACGGTCCCAGCTCAGAGTTCTTGACCTGAGACGGCCATCCTGGCTTCGACATGCGGGTCCGGCTGGCTGTCATCTCTAGTTCATCGCCCCTTATCCTGCTGGCTGGGGAAGTCAGGGGCCCCAAGAGGCAGCGGGGCCGCCAGGGCTGCCAGGCCCGGGGCGCTCAGGCGATGGAAGCGATCTGGCTGTGTTTCTGCTCTCTGCAGAGGAGAGTCCTAGGGCAGGGCCAGCAGCCGCCCTGGCTGTGAGGGTGACAGCAGAACAGGGTGGACATCAGCAAGGCCAGGGCCATAACGAGAGCCAGCGCCCACCGGATGACGCCTGGGTAGATGAAGGGCAGGATGAGGAGGATGAGCAGGACCAGCAGGAGCAGGTGCACTGCCAGGCGCCGGGCTGCCACGCGGTTGGCACTCACCACGTCCTGCTCCTCCTCTCCTGCCCAGCTGGGATGATGTCCTGCCCCTGAGGTGGCAGCACCCGCCAGCCCCTGAGGACTGAGCCGCACTTCCAGGCATGGCCGGGCCAGCTGCCCCACCACCGTCTCCTGGTCACGCAGGCTGCAGATGAGACCCCCTGGGACGGGGGTGACCTTTCGGCACAGCGGGCAGGTGATGGCCCAACTGTCCTCCTGCACGCACAGCAGGAGCTTCAGGCAGATGGCGCAGAAGGTGTGCTGGCAGCTCAGCACCTTGGGGCACCGGGCGCAGTTGTAGAGCTCCCGACACACCAGACACTCCAGGTCGCCCTCTGTGGAGCCACGGTGACACTCGGCGGACCCCGAAGTGATGGTGGTGGTGGCTGTAGCTCCAGCTGAGATGGCTGGTGGCTGTTGCTGGGCCTCGGTGCAGGACATCGTGGGCACAGAGTCGGTGGCAAGCGTCTGCTGGGCACCTGGGCATGGGCAGGAAGTGTGAGCCAGGGCCGCTGTGACTTGGAAGGATCCTGACCCCGTGCCGGACGCCTCCAGCCTCCCGCTTGCTCTCCCCAGGGCCCGCAACAGCAGCTGTGTCCTGCTTTCTCCGGGGGCTGCCTGGCTTGTTTCCTGCTGTCCAGTGTCCCCTCTGTTATTATTATTTCTTTCCTCGAAACTGAGGGTTAATCAGTAACTCGTGGGCCTGGAGACTTTGCATTGCCTGATTGAAGGGCCAAAAGGGGCAGGGCCTAATGAACCAGGACTTTCCTGTCGGGGCCAGGTGACTGGTGAGTGCTTATGTGACCTATGTGGCTGGAGAGCTTCGGGATCCATCAGCAACCCCCTTCAAGCCCTCTCTGAAGCTTTTAAAATACAGATGCCTAAGTCTCAGACCCAGAGATGGAGATTTGGCAGGTCAGGATGGGATCTAAAAATCTGTGCAGTTACCAAACGTCTTCATGAGTCTGATGTGGGCGCCTGGGGAACCCTAGTTTGAGAAACATTGCCATGGAAGGGTCTCAGAGGAAAACTTTGGGGTGTTAGGATCAGTGGGAAGAAGTCTGTTTGAGCTTTGAGCACATTTGCAATCAGGTGGCCTTGTGAAAAAAGAAAGAAGTGGTCAGAAAAATATTCCACGTAGCCTGGGAGAAAGACCAGCCAAACAGCAAAACAAACCCTGCCCCACCCCAGGTGCTCAGCACCTGACCGCATTCCGCTCCTTGTAGTCCCTTAGAGTCACAGCAACTCTAGGAGCGGTTACCGATTCCTGAGCATCTCATCAGTGCCACCACACACAGTCATCTAATAATAGGTGCCATTAGCCCTGTGTGTGGCGTGCAGGCCTGCACCCAACCATCACGAGAGCAGCGCCCTTTATGTGAACCTGCTCTGGGCCCACCCTGTGCCCTGGGTCCTCTGTGCTCTCTGGGATCTTGGCCCCATGAGGAAGGCCTGGGAGTGTGGGCAGGGTGTGGTCAGGCAGGCCTGCTGGATGTCTGCCAAGGGGCCTTCCACAGGGGCAAGACCTACCCGCGTCCAAGGTCTGGTCCCTGGTCTCGTGGGACGCACTCCCATCAATTCACGCAGATGCAGTGGCCTCTGGGCAGCTGACTCAAGCTGGCAGGCCTCACGTGGGCTGGCAGATAAAGCAGCATGGCAATTAGGAAAATGTGACTCCTTTACCTTGTCCCCAGTGCAGAAGGGTGAGTGGCACACCTCCTTCCTCAGTGTGCAGGCCACGCCGAATCCAGAAAAATGCGCTGAGCGGTCCCTTGCTGCTTGTGTCACCTGGCAATGGTCACAGGGTGTCCACCTCTTCTCATTCAGCCCTTCCCTTCACCCCAAGGGGCATGTACTGTGGTGCTGTGTGCTGGAGCCCCAGACTGGCAGCGGTTTCCTCCTTTGGAGCACCTCTTGGAGCACCTCCTGGGGGACCTCTTGGAGGACCTCTTGGAGGATCTCTTAAAGCACTTCCTGGAGGACCTCCTGGAGGACCTCTTGGAGGATCTCTTGAAGCACCTCCTGGAGGACCTCTTGGAGCACCTCTTGGAGCACCTATTGGAGCACCTCCTGGAGGATCTCTTGGAGGACCTCTTGCTGCTCCTCTCATTCAGGGCCCTCTGTTTCTGAAGTCCCATTCCCTACTATCCCATCTCATTTCTCCTCCACAATCAGTTATTTCTCTCTGTCACATTTCCCCCCAGCTGAAGCAGGTCTTGGATGAAGCCCTGGGCATCTGTGCCCTGCACCCATTTTCTACTTTGGGGGTAACAGTGGCTCGTTTTCACCTTAGGCAATCCCAGTTCCCCACCATCCTCTGGGTGTGACTCCACTGGGCTTGGTCTCTCACTCCACCTCAGCAGGGGCTGATGTGATGGGATTCAGGCCAACCAATCAGCAGAGTCCAATCTGCTGGCTGCAGCCATTGGTTCAGACACAGGTATGTGATCTAAGCCCAGCCAATGAGATTCAATTCTGGGACTTCTGTTGGAATTTTGGGGGAAGTTTCCCCTTCTGCTGGGTTTCCAAGCTTGAGGGTGGAACCCCAGAACTGCCAGGAGCACAGTGTGCACAGAACCAGCCCCAAAGTAAGGTCAGGGCGAAAGAAAGGTGAGAGAAGAGTCAGGCAAAAGCCCGATGACATTATTTGAACAGCTGGATCCAGCTACACCCAAATCCAGTTATCTATCTTTGGATTTTTCAATTATGTTAACTCAAAATTGACCCCAATTTTTATTCTCGTGTGTGTGTGTGTGTGTGTGTGTGTGTGTGTGTGTGTGTGGTGCTGGGGACTGAACCCAGGGCCTTGCATCTAAAAGGCAAGTGTCCTACCCTCAGAGTTATACTCTCGGCCCTAATTTTTAATCTTAAATCAGTTCAAATTGGGTTTATGTTCCTTAGAAGTAAAAGTCTTCAGAGCCACACAACCATACATGAAGAAAAGAAACCTTCACTTGCTCTCAAGCAGTCAACATTGTCAAGACAGACCTCGTGCAGAGCCCAGAGTGACCCGAGGCCTCTGTGTTCCTATGCCACAAGAGACCGTTTTAATCCCCTGCTTTAACTTGCATTATATAATGTTCTTTCCAGTTTTCTAGCCCCTCAGAAGGATTGGGAATGTGGGCCACATTCATTTATAATGAGAAATCAGAAATCAGGTAAACAACAGTGGGATGTCAGCTTGGCTAGCGTCCTCTCTCTCTCTCTCTCTCTCTCTCTCTCCTGGCCAGCTCAACAGGAAGCCACATCCTCAAAAGGTAGATGGAGGAGGTGGAAATCAGACCAAGGGAGTCATCTGGGGTTAGCATCTGAAGAGCACCTTCTGTGATAACCTCCATTAAGCAAACATATTGGTTGCTATGCCTCGAATATCACAGAGACATACAAGGTAGAACTTGAAAGTTCTTTTTACCACTACTGCTGTGAAACGATCTGTTAACAGTGGGTTCCTTCTTGTTCTCATCCTACCATCTTGGCTTGGGACAACTTTGTTTCTTTTATGGGGGGGGAGCGGGGAGAGGGCACTGGGGATTGAACCCAGGGGCTCTTAACCACTGAGCCACATCCCCAGCCCCCCTTTTTTTTTATTAAATTTTTTTTTTTATTTTTACAGACTGCATTTTGATTCACTGTACACAAATTGGGTACTACTTTTCATTTCTATGGTTATACGCAACGTAGATTCACACCATTCATGTAATCATAACAACTTGGATTCTTTCTTTTTTTTTTTCTTTGTGTTACTGGGGGGTCGAACTCAGGGCCTTGTGCTTGTGAGGCAAGCACACTACCAGCTGAGCTACCTCCCCAGCCCACAACTTTGATTCTTAAAGGCGCCTTGTCTAATTATCATTGGTACCAACTTTATTGGCTCTTCTCACTTTACTAACTATATGATCTTAGGCAAGAATTTCAATGGCATAGAAGCTCAGTTGTTTTTTTTTTTTAACTTGATAAAAGGGAGATAATATCACTTCAGGAAATTATGGAAGATTATATTTAACCTCCCTTAACCCCACTAGTACGTGCTCAGTAATTTATGCCCCGTGGGTTGTAACTGACCTGGGTGCAATCGATCTTCCCAGGAATGTGATAAGTAGCTTTGGCGATGGTTCAGCCAGGTCTTCTTAAAGATAAGTGGATGTGGGTGGGGTCTGGGCATACCTGAAGCAGATCATGCCAGGGGAAGGACAAAACGTCTCTGGAGACTGAAAATGTCGCCTGCACCCAGGTTTCACCTTCTGCTCTGTTAACGTCTGTGCTTGCTGTGATAGTTGAGACCTGAAACATATGCATCCTTCCAAAGATCCAAATAGAACATATTTGCTTATTTTAATTGCTGTACAAATATGAACTCATTTATTTTTAGTAAAACTATTCTTTTTCCTTCGAAATGCATCCCGAGGCTTCTCACAGTAGTGGGGGTGGAATTTCACACCTAGCTGCCAGTGCAGAAGTCGAGAGAGATGGATCGCCTCAGGAGTCACACATGCAGGTAACCACAGACTCTTGCCCTGCCCAAGTCGTGTCTGATCTGAGCTTTGGGTCCTGCATTGAATTCATTGGCAAAGAGTCAAGCAGTAGCAGTGTCATGAGATTACACCGCCCGACCCATTCCTGGCCTGTGGGCCACCCTTGCTGGCGCTCTGCCAAATGACCACTGCCCACCCCCACTCCTCTCTGCACCCCAGAAGCCCTGCCTCTGGGTTCCTCAGAAGTCAACCACAGTTCAAAATCCTCCTCGACTTTGTTTAATCCCGACTTTGTCTCTAATTGATTTTTCCGTGGAGCCCCTCCCTGCTTTTTACCTGGAACTGATGTCCAATATTTGACTTTTTTGTATTTATATTTCACTTGTATAAATTCCTTTTAAATAATTCCAATGGTGGAAAGAGGTAAGGTTGAAGAAAAGTAGAGGAAGGATTGGCCTCTGGCATCCTCCGGCTTGTTCAAGATTAAATTCAGGGCTTCCGCCTCCTTGGACTCCAGTGGCAGCCTGGATACTGAAGCTCGCAGGCGATGCGTGCCTATCAGAACAAATCTCCTCCTGTTCTCCATGCACCACATTCCAGGGAGCATGGACCTGGGACCCGGACCACGGGACCAGGTGGATGTGAATCCTCCCCGGCATCGCCTAGGATGCATGCAACTTTTCTCCAGGGTGACCAGCCTGAGATCAGGAGGTGGCCTCTCTTTCCTCCCCACACATCCAGCCCTGGCCTTTGGGGAGCCCCTTGGAAGGAAGACATTGACTAGAAATAATTGAGGGTCCTGAGTGGAGGGTGGGAGGCTGTCTTTGAATAGACTGTTAGGTTGACTGAGTCGATAATGCAGAAAGTACCCAGCAGGACTTGGAGTCGTGAGCCTTTCTATATAATTTGGGGTCAATTTGGGGGCCTTGAACAAGGGCTAAACCTGCCTGTTCAGGTTTTCTACTCCTGACACCTGGGTTGAAGAGGGGACCATGGTCGGTCTCCCAGAAGCAGACCAGGGTTCAAGTCTTAGCTGTGCTTCTCTGGTGATCATTTTAACCCGTCTGATTTTCAGTTTCCTTATTTATCCAGTGGAGGTCAAAATAGCCTTTGCATCAGGAATTTTTTGGTTCTAAGAGTTGAAAAATTCAACTCAAGCTGTCATAACCGACAAAGAAAGGGCAGTTCTTGGCTCCTGTGACTGAGGAGTCCAGAGGTGTTCGACTTTTGGTGTGTTTTGACCACGTGCTCTCACTAGAGCTCACATTAAGTGATATTTTCAGGGATTAGTCATATACTCCTTCCAACACACCTAAGAAGTAAATATCATTTCTACTTTGTGGGTGAGAAAACTAGGTCACAGAGGGATTAAGTTGAATTATATGGCTAGTAAATGTCAGCTGGGAGCCAATCCAGGGAGCCTGGCTGCTGGGTGGCTCTCTAACCACCATGCACACTGCCTTGTCCATGGCGCTCTCTGTATGGCTGACCTGCTGTGTTCCCTCCTGACCCCAGTTTCTTCATCTGTAAGAAGGGGTGATATCTTCTTCCTTAGGTGTTGTTCACAATTTTTATGCTAGAACTGGACATGGCTGGAGGTCAGGTGTGGAAAGCCATGGGTCATTTTCTACATTATTCGGGGTCAGGAGGAAGGAAGCCTTGAATGAGGGCTGAGTCTCATCCAGAAGGTGGGTCTTCCACCCTGGTCACCGGGGGTGGAGAGGGGGCCATGTTGCTGTGACCTGCCTCCTAGAAGCAGTTTCCGCATCGGGAGTCAGCCCGGAACACACCATTCAGATTGAGATCTCCTCTGGCCACTGGGTTCAAGAGTGATCATGGGTCCTCCCATACCCCCAGCCCTGCCTGTCCCCAATACTCCCACCTTAGCATCACCATCTGCCCTAGTGCTCAGGACTCACCTTCTTAGAACTTTTTTTCCTGGTCATTGGCAATAACCTCTAGGATCCCAGACTTCCAGGTCCCTCTTCATCTTGGGCTTGCAGATCTCCCAAAGGTTCTATTATGTCCTAGTCTGTCCCCTTCTCCCTCCCCTCCCTGACTCCCTTCAACTTGCACTGTGCCCTCTCAAGTTCACAGTGCATCATCACCAACATTCTCTAATTTCACCTCATTCCATCACCCTCATATCACCATCTTCTGGCTCATTCTCTTTTCTTGGTGGTCTGGGCGCCCAGCTCACTGTGGACTTCTTCTCTGACTCCAGCCTTAATTTGTCATGATGTCATGTGTGGATGATCTTTCCAAGCTCCACCTCCTAGTTCCTTGACCACCCCTCCTCCAATGACCCTAACCTTCACTCAACCCCAGCCCTTTGCCCCATGATCATGTTTGTTTGTAACCATAAGCACAATATCAGTTTCATGCATCCAACTCTCTGCCTACTATCTTATCTTTGTAGTTCATTCTCTTTAGTACAAAAATGGTGATGGTCTTTAGATATTGGAACACTCCAGTGCTCCTGGGTTAGTCAGCTTTCTATCATTGTAACAAAACACCTGAGATGTTTAGCTTATAAAGAGAAAAGGTTAATTTTGGCTCCCAGTTTCAGATATTTCAGCCCATCAGTTGGCTCCTGTGTTTTAGGACTGTGGTGAGGTAGCACATCATGGTGGGAGCACATGGTGGAACAGCACCCCTCATCTTATGAGTGAGGGAGCAAAGAAAAAGAGAAGGGAAGAAATTGGGTCCTACAATACTTTTTGAGGTCACACCCCCAATGACCTAAAGACCTTCCACTAGGCCCTGCCTCTTAAAGTTTCCAATACCTCCCAAGAGCACCACATGGGGACCAGCCTTTTGCACATGGGCCTTTGGAAAAGGACATTCAAGATACAAACCATAGCAAGGCCCATTGTCCTTTAATGTCCTCATCCTCTGCCTCTTCAGCTGCCATTCTGTGGTCCGTTGTTATAGTCACTGAGTCCTCGATACACTCCAGTTCTTGCTTGTTCTCTTCCTGTGCAGGATTTGGCAATGATCTTGGATTTCACACCAAAGCCACAGACAACAAGAGAAAATTTGGACAAAGTGGCCCTCATGAAAATTAAAACTTAATTTACTTACTTAATTAATTAATTAATTTACTTAGTTCTTAATTCACTTATTAATTTAATTAAAATTTAAATTAGGCTGGACATCGTGGTGCACACTTGGAATTCCAGCTACCTGGGAGTCTGAGGCAGGAGGATCACAAGTTCAAGGCCACCTTGGGCAACTTGGTGAGAACTTCTCTCAAATTAAAATTTAAAAAAGCTGGGGATGTGGCTTGGCAGTAGAGCACTTGCCTGATATGAGGCCCTAGCATCAATCCCCGGTACTACCAAAAAAATTAAACTCAAAAGACAATGAAACTGAAGCTAAGTAAGATTAGAGAAAAGCATACAGTCGAGCTGAATGGTCTCATTCGAAAATCTCAACCATGATCTTCTGGTGGGACTTCAATGCTACCAGGCAAGCACCACTTTGCCCTGATTGCAACTATCCTTCCCTCTCCAGCATGACCATCTCACCCCATCTGCTTGCTCCTCAAACTCACAAACCCTCCCAGCCTCGCTCTCCACTTACTGCCCCTGTCACTGAGAAACCCAAACAATCAGAAGAGAACTTGCCTAGTCTCCCCATCCCCATCTGCCGTGCGCCAGCATCTGCCTCCAAACCTCTGCTTTCCCCCTGTTTCAGTGCATGAGTTTTGGTGCTACTGGCTAAAGCTGGAGCTCGTGTGCTTTCGACCCCGGCCCCCTGGGCCTGGTCAAGGGCATCACGTAGCCCATTCTCTGTTTCCTACAACAGCAGTTCCTTTGTTCTTTTCCAGATCATTTCCAGGAGCGTGAAACATCTATTAGTTTTCTTATCTAAACGTACACACAGCCAACATTGCCCGGTGCCATTCACCTTTATTCTCCTTTGGCCAAAATTCTTCGAAAGAACCACGTATAGTTCTCTATCCCTGCCTTTTCCATCAACTCTTTCTCCCCAACATATTATTGTGAAAATTAAACTAAATACTGTGTCCAGCAAATGGAGGTTGGGAAACTGGACATCCACGTGAAAAGGAGTGAAGTTGGAGCCTCATGTAAAAACATTATACGTATATATAAACTAAACATAAATAAAATTCAAAAATTAAATATATTATATATGCACGTATATATAACACATCAATTATACGAATATAAATTGCCTCGAAATGGATCAAAGACCTAAATTAAGATCTAAAACCATAAGACTCTTAGAAGAAAACACAGGGCAAAAACTTCATGACATTGGACTTGATAATGTTTTCTTGGATTTGACACCAAGGCACAGGTGACAAAAGAAAAAATAGACACATTGAATGTCATAAAAATTAAAAATTTTGTGCATCAGAAGACACATGGGGGCTGGGGTTGTAGTAGCTCAGTGGTGGAGTGCTTGCCTAGGATGTGTGGGTTGATTCTCAGTACCACACATAAATAAATAAAATAAAGGTCCATTGACAATTAAAAAAAAGACACATCAAGTAGAATAAAAAGACACCCACAGAATGGAAGGAAATATTTGCAAAACATATCTGCGATATGGGATTAAAATCCAGAATATAAAGAGAACTTCTAAAAGTTAACAACAACAAAAACAACACAATTCAAAAATGAACAAAGGACTTCAACAGACATTTCTCCAAAGAAGATGTCCAGATTACTAATAAGCACACGAAAGGATGCTCAACATCCTTAATGGTTAAGGAGATGCAAATCAAAACTACAATGAGATCCTCCTTCACACACATTAGGATGGATGCTATTGAAACAACAGAAAATAACTAGTGTTGGCAGGGGTGTGTAGAGATTGGAACCTGTGTGCACTGGCAAAAACACAAAATGGTATAACTGCTGTGGAAAATAGTGTTTCCTGGAAGAACTAAGAATAAAATTACCACATTGTATTTGTCCACTTTTCATTACAAAATACCTAAGGCTGGATACTTTCTAAAGAAAAGAGATTGTTTCAGATTATGGTTTTGAAGACTGAAAGTCCACACAGCATAGCACTGTCTCTGGCAAGGGCCCTGTGGCTGCATCTCATCATGGCGGATGGTATCACGGAGGGAAACCTGTGTGAGAGGAGAGATCATGTGGTGAAACAGGACACCAAGGAGAAAGCAAGGTCCTAGGAGATCCCTGTCAGTTCCTTCCAAGGGCAATACCCTCAACTACCTACTCACCTTTCACTAGGCTCCATCTCATAAAGGTTCTGTCACCTTTCCCATCGACACACTGGGGACCAAGTTTCCAGCACACAAACCCTCAGGGAACACACTCAAACCGCTTCCAAAGCATGGCATGCAAGACCCAACCATCCCACCTGTGGATAGATACCTCCAGGAATTGGAAGCAGGATCTCAAAAAGATATTGCACATTCTTGTTCATGGCAGCACTATTCATAATAGCTAAAATATGAAAGCAATCCAAGCAAAGTGTGATAGATCCATACGATGGAATACTGTTCATCCTATTTTGGATGGGAGTTTGGACACATGATACTTGAAACTTTGGGACATTATGCTAAGTGAAATAAGTCAGTCACAAAAAAGTGCTGTGTAAGTCCACTTACATGAAGTACTTAGGGTAGTCAAAATCATAAGGACAGAAAGTAAAGGGGTATTTCCAGGAGTGTGGGCTGGAGAGGAGAGAGGGGTTATTGCTCACAAGTTGAAAGAGTCATGGAGCTGGACAGTGGAGAACATTATGAAAGTACTTAGTATCGCTGAACTGTTCACTTAGAACTGGTTAAGAAGCAAGTTCTATGTTACAGGTATTTTACAACAATAAAATGTGGGAACAACCATACCATTGAAAGTTGATGGAATCCACCACCTGGATTCCACCATTGGTTTCTGTTACACTTGCTTTATCGCAGTCTAACCACCCATCCCAACATCTAGCCATCAGTTCATCCTATTTTGTATATATTTCAATGCAAATAGAAGATACCACTACTTTTACTTTCCCTAAATAATACCCTTTAAATAATACGAATACCATTACCTTCTCTATGATATTTATTTAGTTTTTTTTCTTTTGAAATGCACCCATTTTAGGCATACGCTTCTCTGTTAAGCCTGTGGAGTCTGGTAACCACCCACCATTCCACCAGCGACCTCCATACTGCTAAATCCAATGGGCAGTCCTCTGTCCTTTAAAAAAAAAAAAGCAGTTTTAAAGAAGGCAGGGGAGGATGCACCGAGATTGGGTTTTGGTGGTGATTGGAGGGAGAACAGACTTACAGCAAATGAAGAGGAAAGTACTGGGACTTCCCTTGTACTGCCTGTCCCCACACATGGGTAGCCTCCCCGTTATCAATGCCAGTCACCAGAGTGGTGTATTTGTAATAATTTATGAACCTGCATTATCACCCAAAGTCCATAGTCTACCTTAGGGTTCACTCTTGGTGTTTTACATTCTATGGGTTTGAAAAAATATATAAGACATATATCCAGTCTTAGAGCATCATACAGAGTATTTTACTGCCCTAAAAACCCCTGTGCTCACCTGTTCATCCCTCTCCACTAACCACTGGTCATTGTACCTCCAAGTGTTTCCTTTTCTAGAACTTCATACAGTTGGAATTACACAGCATTTAACCTTTTCAGGTTGACTTCTTTCACTTAATAATATGCATTCATGTTTCCTCCATGATTTGTCATTTCTTTTTATCACTCAATTATATTCCACTGTGGATTTATCAGCTTATCTATCCACGAACTTATTGAGGGACATTTTGGTTGCTTCCGAGTTTTGGCAACTATGAATAAAGCTGCAAAAACACTTGTGTGCTGGTTTTTGTGTGGACATAGTTTTCAACTCCTTTGAGTAAATACCAAGCAGCATGATTGCTGAATCATTTGGTAAGAGTGTGTTTAATTTTACAAGAAACCACCAAGATGTCGTCCACAGCGGCTGTACCATCTTGCATTCCTCACAGCGGTGGGGGGAGTTCCCGTTGCTCCACATCCTCACCAGCACTTGCTGTTGTCGGTGCTCCAGATAGAAAGTTTGCAGAGTACCCCATTGTTGTTTTAATTTGCATTTCCTTGATGAGTACATGTGGAGTATCTTTTTATATGCTTATTTGCCACCTGTGGATCTTCTTTGGTGAGGTCTGAGGTCTTCGACCCAGTGTTAGATCAGGTTGTTTCATTTTGTTGAGTTTTAAGAGTTCTTTGAATAGTTTGAAGAACGTCCATATCAGGTGTGTCTTTTGCAAGCCTATGGCTTGTCTTCTCATCTCTTGATGGATGCCTTTTCACAGAGCAGGGCTTTCAAATTTTAATAAAGTCCAGTTTATCGGTTCTTTCTTTTGTGGACTGTGCCTGTGGTGTGGTGTCTGAAAAGCCATTGACATACCCAAGGCCATTAAGGTGTTTCACTATGTTACCCTGTAGGAGTTTCATGGTCTGTGTTCCCGTTTGGGTCTGTGATCCACTTTCAGTTCATTTTTGGGAAGGGTGTGAGGTGTGTCTCCATTCCCGTCAGACTTCTTTTCACTTGATGGCCTCTCCATCCTCCAGGTGGTTCAGGTGACAAACCCTGGAGTCGGCCTTGACTCTTTCTTTCACACTCCTTCACCCATGTGGTCAGACTGGCTCTATCTTCCAGGTCTATCCCAAACCTAACCACTCCTCGCCCGCACCCTGCTGCCGCCCTGTGGGAGCCACCCATCCTGCCGCCCCTGGGTGATTGGCAGTAGCTTCCTGGAGGCCCTCTGCTCCCACCTGTCCTCAGCACAGTAATCAAATGCAGCAATCCTTTACAAATGGAAGTCATCGCATTTCACTTCTTGGCTCAAAACCCTGCAGTGACTCCCAGCCAAAGTCCTTGGGATGTCCTGGGAGACCCTGCAGCGCCCGCCCTGATTTCTCTGCCTTCAGGTCCTTTGCCTTCTCCCTCCTTACATCACTTGCACAGTTGGCTCCCCCCCAGGTCCAGTGCAAGGCCTTTGCTCCCCCTCTGCCTGGAGCACCCTCCCCACTGCCTGACTCCCTCACACCTGTCGAGTCTTCGTTTCATTGTCGCCTGTTCAGTGATGCTTCCCCTGATGATCCTACTCAGTACAGCTACCTTTCTCCTCCACCTTGCTCTCCCACCTCACTTAACCCTCTCCAGTCCCCCCCAGGTCTAGCCTTCAACATACGTCAGCTTTGTGCATTCATGGTGCTCATTGTTGACTGTCTAGTCCTCTCACCACTTGGGTGTCTAGTTGACATCCCAAACCCAGCGTGTCCCAAACTGAACTCTGGTCCTCCTCCCATCCTGTGAAACTCTGTCTCCCTGCAGCCCCTCCAGAGCCTCTTCACCTCTTGGGTTCATTCACTGTGTCTTAAATGGCTGGACAGAGCTGGGAGCCTCATAGGCTCTGAGGGAACGTTTGTGGGTGGACGAGTGTCCGTAGCTAGCTGTACGTGTGCATGGTAGCCCATGTTTTCCTCAGGCTGTTGAACAGCCACTGGCCAGTCCAAAAGGACAAGGAAAACTGCTGAAGTACAGGAAGTAAATAAGATAGAAGCTGTGAGTCTGCTAGGGAGGCTGCAGCAAGACTAGGCGACTTAAGTCATGGAAATCTGTTTTCTCACAGATACAGAGGTTGGAAGCTTAAGCTCAGGTGCTGTTCAGGGTAGATTTCTGCTGAGGCCTGTCTTCCTAGCTTGCAGATTGCCAGTGGGATGTCAACGTGATTGACCTGTGCCCAGAGCCACCTTCTCCCTGGGACCCCCCCGGCCTGTCCTCTGTGTATGTGGAGACCGAGGGCTCTGGTGTCTCTTCCTCTTCTTAGAGGACACCAGTCTTTTGGGATTATAGATCCACCCATTTGACTTTATTTAACCTGAATTACTTCCTTAAAGGCCCTGCGTCCAAATAGTCACATCAGGATTTTGGGGAATTAACCTATGAATTTGGGAGGACACCTTTCAGTCATAGCAGGTGTTTCTCTCTCTCTCTCTCTCTCTCTCTCTCTCTCTCTCTCTCTCTCTCTCTCTCTCTCTCTCTCTCTATCTCGGTTGGGTTGGGTGTGGTGGCTTATGCTTTTAGTACCAGAAACTCAGAAGCTGGGGCAGGAGGATTTCAAGTTCAAGGCCAACCTGGGAAATTTAGAGAGACCCTGTCTCAAGATAAAAAATAAAAAGAGCTGGGGATGTGACTCAGTGATAGAGCATCCCTGGGCTCAATCCTTAGTACCCCACCACCCAGCGTACACAAGACAGAGCTGGAGATCGGGGGCTGGCATGGCTGGCCACGGTGCCAGGGATCTAGGCTTGTTCCCTGTCAGTTTCCCACATTCTCCTCACACTCCAAGATGGCCATTTAGGCCTGCATTGCAGCCTGCTGACAGGAAAGGGAAGTCAAAAAGCACCAGCCCTGCTTTCAAGGAGACTTCTCAAAATTACCCAGATCAGTCATATACAACCTATTGGCCGAAGAGTAATCACACGACTACTCTTAGCTGCAAAGGAGGGAGAGAAATGTAGTCTTCATCTAGGATGCCCAGTTCCTCATTAAAATCTGGGATAGCATTACTGTCACCTACGGAAACCTAATCTAACACATACAGCCATTGCTAGCAGGCAACTCTGAGAAATTGCTTAACTGAGTCTGTTATAATAATTAGAGATGAGAAACTAGTCTGTGCCTAGCACATGGCTCATTCACTTACCCAAGGAATACATTTTGAGGAAATCCATGAAGCAGCCATTAAGATGGGTATTGAGGGCTGGGGTTGTGGCTCAGCAATAGAGCACTCACCTAGCACGTGTGAGGCCCTGGGTTCAATCCTCAGCACCACACATAAATAAATAGAATAAAGGTATTGTGTTAAAAAAAAAAAAAGACAGGCATTGGGGACACAGTGGTGAACATGACGGACACGGTCCCCACTCTTGGAGCTGAGAGATCAATAAGCCAACAGCAACAACGAAAGAAAGAAAAGTGTGGGCTGGGGTTGTGGCTCAGTGGTGGAGCACCTGCCTAGCATGTGTGAGGCACTGGGTTCAATTCTCAGTATCACATACAAATAAATAAAAATAAAGTTATGTTCATCTACAACTAAAAAAATTATTTAAAATAAGAAAAAAGAAAGAAAAATGTCTATGAGGTATGAGGACAGTAAAGAGAATGACAACAGGGTAATGTGGTCATCAGTGACTTGATGACCGTTTAGATTGGGTGGCCAGGAATTAACAGGTAGGTTGAGGTCTGAACGATGGGAAAGTGTTCAATGAATAACAGCTGGTGTTTTTAGCTATTATAAAGGGAAAGAAATGGAATTGCTGGGAGTCAGATGACTTGGGACTGTTCTTGACCTTGCTCTTCTGTGTTATGTGTCTGCAAGCAGCTCATGTAACTGCACTGATTCTTAGTTTTTTAATCTAAAAAAGAAAACTGTTCTTGGTTCCCTTCTTTCTCAGAACAATTTAGTCCCCAAACTATTAAGTGGGGCAGGTATCTGCAGGGGTAGGGAGTGGGGTGCCAAGGCACAGTCACCTGGAGATGGGGAGAAGGGGTGTTCACTCACAAAAGCAGCGTGGCACAGAGAGCCCAGAAGGGGAGAGGAGTCTGCATGAGGTATGGCTGGCATATGTCATCAGAGCCAAGCAGGGCAGGGAGGGTGTCCATGTGGGGGTGACCCAAAGCATGGTGTCACAGTGCAGGCAGGGTGAGTGGGACACTCCTATGTGGGGTATCACAGCCAGAGTGGGATGGGTGGCTGACTGCACAGGGCTGAGGTGGTGGCCTACATGGAGATCTGAGACAAATAGGAATTGATCAAATGAACGACTTGTCAAAAATTACAAAACCAAGAAGTCAGTGAAAATGTCAGAGCGAGGATCTCTGAAATTTTTATCCTCTGTGAAGCAAGAGGTAAAAAAGGCAAAAAATAGCCAGAACCAACTTTTTAGAAGTCCAGAAATGAACCAAAGGTTTGCAGCAATATGGGGAGCGTTTGTTCAAGAACAATGGCTGAGTCTGAGTGAGAACAGTGACTTCTGTCACCTCTCTCCAGCTGTGAGGCATCCAGGACAACCAACAGCCCACGACCACAGTGAAAACCAGCTGCCAGACAGCAGCTGAATGGTGCACAATGGGCTTGGCGCTCCTTCTAAGTGTCCTTCTTAAAGATATTCACTATTTAGCCTCTTGGGTGGCTCACAGGGAGACCTCGCCTGCAAGGCTGTTTTTGTTTATCCTGACTTGGAGCTGATCTGGTGTGAAAAGCTGTTTCTAAAAGTGTTTATCAGAAATGCTGAGCATTATTTACCTCTGTGGTTGCCTGAGATAGTGGATAACAATTGATGCAAATAACAGGCTAACCAGGAAGCTTAAAAGGAAAACCTGGAGAAGGTGGTATTCACAGACTTTGAAAAACTCTGAGAGATACCGGGGAATCTAGAAAACCACACGAATGTGTAGCATCATGGGAATGCTGAGGGCTCTGTGGTGCTCAGGAAAAACTGGGAAGACCCTAAAGTGTTACTTCTGTCTGGCTTTAAGTCTCTGCAGGAGCAGAAACTGAAGACCAAGGCGGAGCTGTCAGCAATGTGGCAGGTCTCCATGCAGAGCCCTCGGGCAAAGACTGGGAAACTTGTAAGTTCCTGGCCTTTAAGTGAATCCCTGTCCAATTATTTGTTGACCACTAAGCATACCAAGGAAAGACCTGAGTGACTACAATGAGGTTCAAGAATATGAACTTTACACAGTTAGTTCATGAAAGTCATGAAACAAAATAAGAGCCAAAAGAGTAAACAGTAACATGGTAAATAGAAAGAACCACAGACCCTGGGGAGGAAGAAGAGATCTGACACCAGACTATACACACCATTTCACTTAAAATGTCCATTTTTCAATGAAATGTATGGGTCATACAAAACAAAAAACAGCAAACAAACAAACACAACCTAAGTCCTATACACAGGAAAAAAGAGATCTAGTCCTTTCCTAAGGAAACTGCAGATGTTGGATTTAATACACTTTAAGTCAGATATTTAAAATCTATTCAAAGAACTAAAGGAAAGTATAAGAACAATGTCTCACCAAATAGGAAATATTCATATAAAGATCGAACTTATTAACAAAAGAACCAAATAAATATCACAGAGTTGAAAATTAAAATAAATGAAAGATCTGTGAGAGGCTCAAAAGCAGATCTGAGCAGGTGGAAGAAAGAATCAGGGAACTTTATGGCAGATAAGTTGAGATTATCCAGTTGGAGGAACAGAACAAAAAAGAACAAACAGAGAAGTGAACAGAGCTTCAGGCAGCTGTGAAGAATTGTCAAACGTACCACATGTTCATGGCGGGAGGACAAAAAGAGAGGACAGGAAGAAAGGGGAGAAACAAACATTTGAAGAAACAATGGCTGAAAATTCCCTGGATTTTGGTGAAAAACTAGAATTGATACCTCCAAGAAACTCAATGAACTCCAAGAAGGAGAAACTCAAAGAGTTCTACACCTAGACATCATCATCAAGTTTTCAAAAGACAAAAAGAAAATCTTGAAAGCAGCAAGAGAAAAATTATTCCTCAGGACCAGGAATCCCCAGCAAGATTGACAGCTGATTTCTCTTCAGCAATCATGGATGTCAGAGGGCAATGGGCACTTAAAGTACATTCAAAGTACTGGGAGAAAAAGACCTTTCAGTCAAGAATTTTATATCCAGCAAAACTATCTTTTGGGATATTCAGAGAATTTGCCAGGCATGGTGGCAGATGCCTGTAATCCCAGCTTCTTGGGATGTGAAGGCAGGAGGATCACAAGTTCAAGTCCAGGCTGGGCAACTTAATGAGAACCTGCCTCAAAATAAAAAAATAAAAAGGGCTGTGGATATAGTTCAGAGATAGAGCACCCCTGGATAGAATCCCCTGTACCAAAATAAATAAATGAATGAATAAATAAGCAAATAAAATAAAAGAAGTGAATGAAAATGAAATTCGAGAATTCACCACTGGCAGAACTATCCCACAAAGATATTAAAGGGAATTCTTAAGAACTAAATGGAAACACACAAGACAGAAAGTATGATGGCAGCTTGAATCCTATGAAGAAAAAAGAAATAAAGAGCACCAATAAGGGTAATTATATAAGTAAACACAGAGGACAATATAATTGTAGTTTTGGGTTATAACTCCTTTTCTCCTATCTGATTAGAAGACAACAGTATAAAAACAATTGTAAATAATAAATGTATATATACATCTACACTGCATATAGCAACAGCATAGAAAGGAGAGAAAAGGAAATGAGCTATATAGAAGACAAATTTTGAATACTATTGAAATTTAGTATTAATCTAACCTAGATGATGATAAATTAAGATGTTAATTATAATCTCTAGGGAAGTCGCTATGAAAATGGTTAAAAATACATTTAGTTATAAAAGGACAAGGAAAATAGCAGACTAGAACATGTATATGCAACACAAAAGAAGGTAGAAAGAGATGAAAAAATGAAAAAAAAAAAAGACAAACAGAAAACAGCAAAATGGCAGATCAGCAGTAACTTTATTATATATATACCTACATCAGCAGTAACTTTATTATATATTGAATACGCCAGTTAAAAAGCAGCTGCTGGCAGATTGAATTAAAAACATGATACCACTATATGTTGCCTACAAGAAATGCGATCTGTATTCAAGAACACAAACAGATTGAAAGTAAAAGTGTTGGAATGGGAGGTCTGAGTGGGAACTCGTGACTTTTGGTACACGTAGATGGATGCGTGTGAAATAAACCCTCAAGGTGCACATTCCTTATCTCTGTCCACTGTGGTCTGGGAGTAGTGACGTCCCAATACCAACAAGCAAAACCATCTAACCCAGAGCATGGTTTCTAAATACCATTCTCCACCATGGATTCTACTAAAGAGTCCAAGGAACCAGGGCATCTCGCAAAGCTGGCTGATTCCAAGACTGGAGTGGAGACCACGCACGATGAATTTGAAGCAGGTGCCAGAAAGCAAGGGAGTGTTCAGAGAATCTAAATGACGTCATCCATGACGGGACACATCTGCAAGTTGCCCCAGGATGTAAAGGATGTAATGAGAAGAATCCCAAATCACTTCATGGTGTGTCTGCCAGTGACTCAAAACTTAAATAGGATGGCGAGGAAGAATCCTCAAACCCACTGAGGGATGTTCTGTAAATAAATATCCCTCAAGGGTACCACGATCCACTGATGCTCAAGTCCCTTCTAAAGACAGGTACGGTGTTTGCAGAGAACCTGTTCCCATCTCCTGTGCTCAGAGCTCCAACTGCAAAGCACCCCCACGTCTCTCCTAGTCCCTGACACAATATAAATGCTTGAAGCACAGTTGTTACACTGCATTTTTTAGGGAACAACCAGAAAGAGTCTGTGCATGTTCAGAACAAGCACAATTAAAAATTTTTTGTTTTAGTTGTGGATAGACACAGGCCTTTATTTTATTTATTTGTTTTTATGCGGTGCTGAGAATTGAACCCAGTGCCTCCCACGTGCTAGGCAAGCGCTCTACCCCTGAAACACAACCCTAGTCCCACAATTTTTTTCAAATATTTCAATCCATGAATTTAGTGGAACCTACAGATGCAGAGGGCCAACTGTCTTGACCATGGAAACTGGCCGACGTCACAACCCAGAACCCCACCCCCGTTAAACACTGACCAGCACATGGTTCTTTGTATCATCTTTCCAACATTTTTGTAAATTTGTGATTGTTTCAAAATTTATTACACAAAAAGAGAAAGATTCTTTTGCGCAAGGCCAGCAATAAATGCATAGCGAGCATCTGTGTGGTGTTTTATAGTTAACAGGCCAGTTCTCTTTACTTTCACTTGATGTTCTTGATAATGCTGTGGCGTGGAAATCATAATACCTATACAGGAAATTATAATACCTGTTATAGAAACAACTAAATTGAGATCTAGGTAAGTAATGATCTTAAATGTGAGGACAGTGGCTCTCTTATTTATTTTTGTCCCCTTGGAGACTGATAATCTGCTCAGCATATAATAGTTGCTCAATTAATAATGACTGAATATCTTCAAGTGAAAAATTCAGGGGCTGGAGATATAGCTCAGTTGGTAAAGCGCTTGCCTGTCAAGCACAGGCCCTGGGTTCAATCCCCAGCACCACAAAAAAAAAAAAAAAAAAAAAAAAAAAGAAAGAATAAAAATTGCTCCTGTTAATATCTTCAAGTGAAAAATTCAAACCCATTTCAAATCTCGCATATTTGCTTTTCTTTTCCTTCTCTTCTTTCTGGCACTAGGGTTTGACCCCGGGGTGCTTTACTACTGAGCTATGTCCTTAACACTTTTTAACTTTGAGATAGGGTCTTACTAAGTTGCAATGGCTGGCCTCAAAATTGTGATCCTCCTGCCTCAGCCTCCTGAGTAGTTGGGGTTCCAGGTGTGCACCACGGCACCTAACTGCATATTTCCTTTTTAAGATAAGCTTTTAGTTTTATTTCTTATTTATTTATTTTGCAGTGCTGGGGATTGAATTCAGGGCCTTGCACTTGCTAGGCAAGATTTCTACCACTGAGCCACATCCCAGCCCTTCGAGTAACTTCTAAATGTTAATTTTAATTATTACACGAGAATTACATGAATTATTTATGATGAGTTATTTATTCATCATAAAATTTAGTACAGTCTAGGCAAATCAACCTCCCCATGGCCTCCCCTCACTGGGCCTCTCCAGGTGGTCTGCCCATCCATTTCTGTTCTCCTATCCTTTCCCTATGCATTTGGCTCCTTTGAACCACACTAGGCAGCGAGAATGAATGAGGCTGCCTTTGACAATCTGGGGAATTAGGGTTTCCCCTGGGAATGAGCGCTGCCCACCTCTCCCTCTCTTTGATCTTTAGATCGTTCCTTGATCCTTGATTTTCCTTCCCTTCACCAGGTGTAGTGGTGCATGCCTGTAATCCCCTCGGCTCGGGAGGCTGAGGTAGGAGGATCAGCCTCAGAAACTTAGTGAGGCCTTACACAACTTAGTGAGACCCTGTCTCAAAATAAAATTTTAAAAAGGGCTGGGGAGGGTGGCTCAGTGGTTAATCACCTCTGGGTTTGATCCTTGATACCAAAAAAAAAAAAAAAAAAAAGCATGAAGTCGCCTCAGCAGCCACTGAGCCATGAGCCATCCTCCTCTGCTGGGGCCTCAGGAGAGTTATCTCCACCTTAGAGTAAAGTCCTGGTTCGTAGCCCTGGTCCTGCGTCACAGAAAAAATTGCCAGCGCTGTTGGGTTTTCCCTGGCAGCTGACCTTGTGCTCTTAAATAAACAGCTGAGGCTGAGAAGAGAAGGAAGGAGAGTCGGAATGTGTTTCAAATGTTAGGACGGATGCAGAGGTGCAGAGGGGTGCTGGTGGGGGCTCTGGAACCCCATCCTGTCTTTACCCGATAGAGTCAGCGTCGCCCATTCACCTTCAGGAAATTCACTGGCTTCCTAAGAAGACTGAGCCAGCACCTGGGAGACCTTGATCTGGTTGGTGTTGGGACCAGGTCAGAGCAAGTGACCGGGACTATCACTTTCCTGACAGAGGCAAGAAAATTTTATTAGCTTGATAAAAAACCAAATGGATTTCCTGCTAAAAACAAGGACATAGAGCTAACGTGAAATAGAACTCTATTTTAAAAATAAAATACAGCTCAATCCAAACTCACCTTAAAGCATACTGTGCTTAAGAAGTGTGCAGTGATACTACTTGTGTGTATGGGACCGTTTCCTGAGATATCGAGTTGTATTTTTATTCAATGAGGTGTCCCCTCCCTCATAGGGAGAAGGTAGCCAGAAGAAGGGTTTCCAGGGTTCCTTAATCCAGAGGTACGTTTACCCCAGCCTAGGACTTGGGTGGGATTGTTTGAATGGGGACAGGGCTCTAAGGGTTGGAAGATGGAGTGAGCCACAGGCAGCTCATAGTAGGGACAGGAGAGAGGAGAAATTTGGGAGAGCTTCCCAGAGAACAGGAAGCACAGGACAGAGAATTATGGGATCTGGGAAAGAGAGGCTTGCAGAAACTCCTGCGGGCTGAGCCAAGGGCCTTGTGACCCCGCACAGAGAGCCCTGGCCTGGCACAGACTCCTGAGCTCTGCCTTCCTGAGGCAGGGAAGATGTCTTCAAGTTTGGCTGGGAGTCCAGCGTGGGCTGATGGTCCAGCCCTGAGTCTTCTCAAGCACAAGCTCTGAGGACCTTTTCCTAGAGAAAGGAGGGCTTCTTCAAAAACAGGACCTCGACGGAATGTTCCTGTAGCCGGGCAGGTGGGGCCCAGTAGCTGAAGAAGAGAATGAGTCTCCTCACACCCCAGCGTTGGGAGTTCAATGCACGCCCCTTACATAAACACCAACTCTGAGCCACAGAACAATCTTTATATTCTCTAACTTTCAAACTTTATCAGTGTGGGTGTATTCCATTTAATCCTTTATGGGAGTTCAATAAAGCCCTGTCCCCTACGAATCTCATTTCATTTCCACTTTGATGGAGAACAGGCAGAAGGTGTCTCATTTACTAAAGGTCAGAGAGAAACCCGATCCATGAATGGCCTTTTCAGGCTCTCCGCTGGGGGCCGGGAGGCCCTGGCTGGGTATCATGCTGTCCCACTCGACCTCAAGATCGGTGACCAGCACTCTGGCTTTAGGATTTGCCAAAATTTTGCTTGTTTCACTCTCATTTTTGTGATCTGCCTGGCCCTGAGCATACGAGGACACCCCCACATCTGTCCCTCGTCATGATTACCCCGTGTCTGGCAGTGATCCTGGTCAACTGTTGTCTTTTCGATATGGCGACACTTCTGTTTGTTTCTTTGTTTCAACTTGTTCAGATTAACAGACAGACGGTGGCAGCCTTGCATGTGTGTGTCCGAGGTGTGCAAGGCATTCTCCTGAGGTCCCGCATTTACTCTTGAGTGGGAAGAATGGAATCTGAGATTCAGGAAGGCTAAGGGATGGGCTAGCAAGGTCACTCAAGGTCACCCAGCTAGGAACTGGTGGAACAGGAATTCCCATCTTCCCTCTCTGAGTCTCTGCTCACAGCCTGACTCCATTTGGTGGCCTTACACCATTCTCAGGTTCTCCATCTGTTATGTTTTGGGGGGGACCTGGAATGCTCCCCTAAAGCTCATCCATTAAAGTCTTGGTCCTCAGTGCAGCAGTGTTCAGAAGTGGGGCTTTTGAGAAGTGATTGGCTCACGAGGGATCTAACCTCATCACAGATTAATCCATTGATGGATTCAGAACTGGTGGTATTATTGGGACGTGGTGGAAACCGTAGGAGGTGAGCTCTAGTTGAAGGTCGTGCGTCCTTGAGGAAGTTCCTTTAGGGACTATATCTTGTCCTTGGTTCCTTCTTCACTCTCTTTTTCCACTTCCTGGCTGCCATGAAGTGAGCAACTTCCCTTTGCCACAGGCTTCTGCCATGAAGTTTCTGCTTTATCTTGAGCCTGAAAGCAGTAGAGTTGGCTGACCCTGGTCAAATAAACCTTGCGCTAAAATAAACCTTTCCTCCTCCGAGTTGTTTTCCTCAGGTATTTTGTCACAGCAATGGAAAGCTGACTAGCACACCATCTGTTCCAAAATAGAAAGTAAGGTCAACATGAAAAGAAGAGCTATGCCGTCTGCTCCGAGTCCCAAGTTGCTTGTTGCTGCTCTAATGTCACCCCAGGAGTAGGAACTCAGGTTTGACAATTTCTTCAACACACTGTTACAACAGGAGTCTGAGTATTGCAACCATGTCCCAAAGTGAGTCCCACAGAACAATTTCTGCATGCAATGCTTTTGCAAACGTTTGGAAAAGCTGGGAAGGGGGTGGTGAGCCAAGTTAAAGAGGCCTCCAGCTGCCTTTCTCCACGCACGAACACACATCTGAATTGCCGAGGGACGTGTGGGACACATCCACGTTACATCATTCCCAGACTCATTTGACCATGGGATCTCCTCCTCCCTTTGTGGATGGAGTATCTTCCAGAGCAAAATGGAGGTGGAACAGTTTTCAGACTCAGCTGTGTCTGTCAGCTTGTCACTATGTTATCCCCAGGGACCACCAATGCAATCCTAGTTTCCGAAAAGAGAAAACGGAGCGGATGCACCACCTCTAGCAGGAAGAGTCGCTTTCTTCAAATGTGGAGATAATGGCGTTGACAGGCTGCAGAGGAAGCTGGGGCCTCAGGATGCTTCTTGTAGAAGGGACAGCTGTGCCTGGGAGAAAGTGACTTGTCCTGGTCACCTAGCCACTAAACCCTAGATGTCTTGGTGCCCAGCAGTGAGGTCCTGGCATGTTGCCTATTTTACCTTGTTTAGCTTTTAAGAGCTGCATATACAGAGTTGATCTACTCTTCATTTCATGTCACTAGTAACTGTTCGTCAAAGGTAGGGTTGCCAGAGTCAATCCAGGATGGCCAGTTCAATATGCATTTCAGATAAACAACTACTAACACTTATACTAAAAATAACTATTTATTATTTAGCTGTGTTTTTTATTTTATTTTATTTTATTTTTTGCAAAATATTACAATCCTACAAGGGTCCAAAGCTCTTAGGAAGCTTTGGGCCATAGTGTAGTGGAAAGCATGGAAATGTTTTGATTGTAGGATACCAGCCTAACTTGGCCACTTGTAAACTGTGTGAACTTGGACAAGTGACCCATCCTCTCTGAGCCACAAAGAGTAAGAATTCACTGAAGAAAACGTGGGAAAGTTCGTAGCACGATGCCTGGCATGTACTTGGCATTCAAAATTGGGCAGTTATTATTATAATTTTCTGAAAAGAACATGCTCAGGCCCTCGTCCTGGTTTAAAAGCATGAATGTGGATCCTGGCAGAATTCACTGGAAGTGTGTACTTGTCCTGGGCCTCCTAACTGTACATTCCACCCTATCCGCTGCACAACCAAAAAGCTCAAAGCGTTGAGCATAACAAGGGCTTTGGCCTGTGCCAGGCAACTTTAGGAGCCTACCAGGGGTAGATCCAGGTTTTATGGAATTTGAAGTTTATGTAATCAGGGGAGGGTTAAGAAAAAATAAAACTAATGTATAAAATTGGGTATAATTATATATATAATCATAATTATATATTATATGTATAATTATAATGTATAAAACATAACTCTAATATTGATGGTGGTTAAATAAATAACTAAATTCAAATGTGACTGGGCATCCTGGATTTTGTCTGGCAACATTAGACTCTCGACATGGATAAGTTCTGTCCTCTACCTCATTGGCCTGTGTGGGCAGCCACAGCAGTGATGTCCCTCAGGTTACATGGTCCCTGTGTCCCACAGTGGCTTCTTGGGTGGACCCTGGCACTGCCTATGGCTTTGCGAATGTGTCACTGGCTATCCCTGGGCTCTCTCCTCAGCAGAAGGGCGGTGGCCAGTAACAGCAATCACCACCCTACACATGCTCAGCCCTCGCACTGTGTTAGGACCCTGGGGACACGCGGCTCAGAGCTCCTCGCCCTGCAGTGAAGAACACCTGGGGAGCAGAGAACAGGTGAGAGGTGAAATCACGGGTCACAGGTGAAATCGCAGGTATGGTGGCCGGTCTAACCTTGGTTTGAATCCGATTATTTGTGACCTTTGGCAATTTGCCTCTTGAGTCCCTGGGATTTCATCTGTAAGATGGAATTTGGAAAGCCTGCTACCTCAGAAGTTTGTTGTGGGAATAATAAGGAAAGACAGTAAGAAGATGAAGAGAAAGAAAACCCGTGTACAGGGGGAGTATATTGAAGAAATACATACATCATGTTTACCTAACAAGATGGAAAAAGTAAACAATATCAGTGTGGTCAAGTAAATAATAAGTAAGACACACCATGTTAAGTGTTTGGTGCATGACGATTATTCAATAAATATCGATTATTTTCTATTACTGTTTCCTGGGATGGGATGGTGAAAAATGGTTATTTTCTCTTTGTGCTTTTTTTGAGTCTGCCTCTACTGTGCCGTCTCCAGAGGGACCCTCTCCTCCTCCTGGCGTTCTTTGCTCTGGATTTCAGCTAGACTTCCCCCTCGTTTTCTTTCTTCCTTCTTTCCTTCCTTGTTAGTGGGGATTGAACCCAGGGGTCCTTTTCCACTGAACTACATCCCCAGCCCTTTCTCATTGATTTTGAGACAGGATCTGGCCGAGCTGCTGGCGCTGGCCTTGAACTTGCGATCCTCCAGCCTCAGCCTCACAAGTTGCTGGGATTACAGGCGTGCACCACTGCACCCCGCTAACTTTCCCCACATTTCTAAAATGAAAGCGTCATTATATTTGAAGCAATAAACCTCTGGGCGACACCCACTCTGTCCTGGGCACCGTGTTGGTTGCTTGGCACAGTCCTGAACAGATGAGTCCATCGAGGGAAACGCAGGCCGAGCCGGCAGGACGGGTCCTTGTTCTGATCTCAGACCTGCTCTTCCTGTGACAGACCTGTAGACGAGGCAGGGTGCTTAGAACAAGCCACCCAGCCCCTCTGGCCTTGGCATCTTCCTCCGGGCTCTCGGATCATGCTTCCCCTTTGACACCTTCCTCTTTACTGTTGTCTTCTCAGACAGGACTAGAAAGAGGCATTAAAAATGATCTAGCCTATTCCATCAACCTTACAGATGGAGAACCAGTCGGTGGCCCCAGACCCCTCTCTTTTCCATTTCCCTGCTCTCTCTTCCCTCCCTTGCTATCCGGCTTCCTTTTCTCCTGGCTGCACACACTCCTGGAGAGCTGGTGGAGTGGGAGAAGTTTCTGGTTGGTGCTGTTTCACTTGCCAGTTTGGCGGCTGTTCCGTGCCCCCCTGTTCATTGCAAGGAAGTATTTACGACCTCTCCATCGGTGCTCTTGCTCTTTAAGAGACAGAACAGAATGGTGTGGAATGCTCCAGACTAAACGTGAAGCGTCCCCACGCTCCGATTCTAGTGATATCAGCTGCAGTTTAAACTGGGCTTGTTCCATGCTGTGTGCCAACCCCCCCCCCCATAACACTCTCTTGCCGATGTCCCAGACCCCCCAGAAATATGCTTGAAGGAAGACAGAGTATGACAGGGATGTGTTCCGAGGATGCATCGGAGGCTAGGTCATTGCTGTGGGAACATCCCTGGGGTACTCACACAAACCTAGGTGGGAGAGCCTCCCACACGCGGTGGCCGGAAGGCCTGGCCTACGCTCACAGGCCATGCAGCTGCTACTGCAACACAGAGGTAAGCATGTGTGCATCTAAACATATCTTAATGTAGAAATGGTGCAGTAAAAATACAGCATGGGATTAAAAAATGGTTTGCTTGTACAGAGCACAGCCGAGAAGGGAGCTTGCAGACTGGAAGTGACCGGGCGGTGACTGTAAGGGCCTGGGACATTACTGCACAGCACTGTGGACTTCGTAAACATTCCATTTAGGCTACGTTTGGTTTATTAAACATTTTTTCAATAACAAATTAAACTTGGCTTACTTTAACTTGTAAAAACACTTTCTAGTTTAATGTTTGGAGTCCTTTATAATAATACCTAGCTTCAAGCAAAAAAATTGTACAGTCATGACCATATCTTCTTCCTTTACATCCTCTTCTATAAGCTTTTTTCCATTTTTAAAATTACTTTTTAAAAACTTTTAATACTTTTGTTGTTGTTTTTGTGTTAAAAACCAAGACAGCCCCTCCCATACTCTTCCTCCCCGGTCCCTTTCCTCCCTTTCCCGTTTCCTTCTCCCGCTTTAGCCTTTGTGGCCGCAGGGCTGGCGGAGACTATGGAGTAAGCAGACGGCTGAGCAGAAACAGCCAGAGCGCCTTTAGCGGGGCGGGGGGAATGCGCCCCAGTACCCCCCTCCCGGGCGGAGAGGGGAGAGCTAAGAGGTAACTGTAATTACCTAACACACAGCCGGGGAGTCCATGCCTAATAAATTGAAGAGTACTGTTACAAAAGTAACAGCTGATGTCACTAGTGCAGTAATGGGAAACCCTGTCACCAGAGAATTTGATGTTGGTCGACACATTGCCAGTGGTTGTAATGGGCTGGCTTGGAAGATTTTTAATGGCACAAAAAAGTCTACAAAACAGGAAGTGGCTGTTTTTGTCTTTGATAAAAAGCTGATTGACAAATACCAGAAATTTGAAAAGGATCAGATCATCGATTCTCTAAAACGAGGAGTCCAACAGTTAACACGGCTATGACACCCTCGTCTTCTTACTGTCCATAATCCTTTAGGAGAATCCAGGGACTGCTTGGCATTTTGTACAGAACCTGTTTTTGCCAGTTTAGCCAATATTCTTGGTAACTGGGAAAATCTGCCTTCGTCTATATCTCCAGACATTATGGATTATAAACTTTATGATGTAGAAACTAAATATGGTTTACTTCAGGTTTCTGAAGGATTGTCATTTTTGCATAGCAGTGTAAAAATGGTTCATGGAAATATTACTCCAGAAAATATAAATAAAATAAAATAAAAGTGGAGCCTGGAAAATAATGGGTTTTGATTTTTGTGTGTCTTCAACCAATCCTTCTGAACAAGAGCCTAAGTTTCCTTGTAAAGAATGGGACCCAAATTTACCATCATTGTGTCTTCCAAATCCTGAATATTTGGCTCTGAGTACATACTTTCTGTGAGCTGTGAAACAGCCAGCAATATATATTCTTTAGGAACTGTTATGTATGCTGTATTTAACAAAGGGAAACCCATATTTGAAGTCAACAAGCAAGATATTTATAAGAGTTTTAGTAGGCAGTTGAATCAGTTGAGTCGTTTAGGATCTAGTTCACTTACAAATATACCTGAGGAAGTTCGTGAACATGTGAAACTATTGTTAAATGTAACTCCAACTGTAAGACCAGACGCAGATCAAATGACAAAGATTCCCTTCTTTGATGATGTTGGTGCAGTAACACTTCAATATTTTGATACCTTATTCCAAAGAGATATCTTCAGAAATCACAATTTTTCAAAGGACTGCCAAAGGTTCTACCAAAACTGCCCAAGCGTGTCATTGTGCAGAGAATTTTGCCTTGTTTGACTTCAGAATTTGTAAATCCTGATATGGTACCTTTTGTTTTGCCCACTGTTTTACTGATTGCTGAGGAATGCACCAAAGAAGAATATGTCAAATTAATTCTACCTGAACTTGGCCCGGTATTTAAACAGCAGGAGCCAATCCAGATTTTATTAATTTTCCTACAAAATGGATTTGCTACTAACCAAAACTCCACCTGATGAGAAAAAGAACAGTGTTTTACCCATGGTTTATAGAGCACTAGAAGCTCCTTCCATTCAGATCCAGGAGCTCTGTCTAAACATCATTCCAACCTTTGCAAATCTTATGGACTACCCATCCATGAAAAATGCTTTGATACCAAGAATTAAAAATGCCTGTCTACAAACGTCTTCCCTTGCTGTTCGTGTGAATTCATTAGTGTGCTTAGGAAAAATTTTGGAATACTTGGATAAGTGGTTTGTACTTGACGATATACTACCCTTCTTACAACAGATTCCATCCAAGGAACCTGCAGTCCTCATGGGAACTTTAGGTATTTACAAATGTACTTTTACTCATAAGAAGCTGGGCATCACCAAAGAGCAGCTGGCTGGAAAGGTTTTGCCTCATCTCATTCCTCTGAGTATTGAAAACAATCTCAATCTTAATCAGTTCAATTCTTTCATTTCCGTCATAAAAGAGATGCTTAGTAGATTGGAGTCTGAACATAAGACTAAACTGGAGCAACTTCATATAATGCAAGAACAGCAGAAATCTTTGGACATAGGAAATTCGATGAATTACTTCCGAGGAGACAAAAGTTACAAATGTTGGGAATCAGCAGATCGACAAGGTTTTTAACAACATTGGAACAGATCTTCTGACTTGTGAATCAGAAAGTAAAGAAGATGGGTTACAGAATAAACATAAAAGAGCATCACTTACACTTGAAGAAAAACAAAAATTGGCAGAAGAACAAGAGCAGGCACAGAAGTTAAGTCAGCAGCCTCTTAAACCTCAAGTACACAAACCAGTTGCTCCAGTCAAACAGACTAAGGACTTGACAGACACATTGATGGATAATATGTCATCTTTGACCAGCCTTTCTGTTAGTACCCCTAAACTTGCTACTTCGAGTACCTTCACTTCTGTTCCTTCTGTGGGTCTTGGTATGATGTTTTCTACACCAATTGATAATACAAAGAGAAACTTGACAAATGGCCTAAATGCAAACATGGGTTTTCAGACTTCAGGATTCAACATGCCAGTTAATACAAACCAGAACTTCTTCAGTAGTACAAGCACACCTGGATTGACCAAAATGACTTTGGGAGCACCTTCTACTTTGCCAAACTTCAGTGCTTTGAGTGTTCCTCCTGCTGGTGTGAAGCAGACTCAACAAAGACCCACAGATATGTCTGTCCTTAATCTCTTTGGCCCTCAGAAACCAAAAGTTAGCATGAACCAACTGTCACAACAGAAACCAAATCAGTGGCTTAATCAGTTTGTACCTCCTCAAGTTTCTCCAGTTATGGGCAGTTGGGTAATGGGAACACAGGTGAACGTGAAAGGACAATCTGCCTTTGGTATGCAGGGTAATCCTTTCTTTAGCCCACAGAATTTTGCACAGCCACCAACTACTATGACCAGTAGCAGTTCAGCTAGCAATGATTTAAAAGATCTTTTTGGGTGAGGTTGCTTGCTCCTATTTTTAAAGGATTATTTCTGTTTTAATCATGGGTAAGCTGATTTACAACTCTGTATAGTTGGCTTGAAGAAACTGCTTCTATGGGAAAGTGAATGGTTCTGTGACAGAAAACACCTGTTTTCATGCCAGTTAGCATAGTAATTGTATGGACTCCTAACCAGTTGACTTTTTTAAAGCATTGAGGATTTTTTCCCTCCTACAAACAACTCTTCAGGTTTTTAGAGACCCGGTCCTTACCAATCTCAAAGAGAAAAAGGACAACTGAGTTATCTTGACTAGCAGAATGTTTAAATCAAATGTTTATTTTAGCTCGTAAATCTTGGCGTTATTAAAAAATTGAGTTGATGGTAACTGCAGGCTCACCTGTTACATACTGTGTGGTACAGTCTACCTTTAACAAGTCATTAGTCTTCATTTTAATATGTGAAAAATCTTGATGCTGTAGTGATTTGTTTGCATTTAGTCTGAGAAAATGATAAGCATAAAAAGAAGGATCAGGTCATTTGCTTTTTACAATCTTATTGAAGCTTTTCTGATGAACTAATGTTGCTAATGTTGAGTACAAAAGACAGAAATACTGCAAAATTTAATTTGATTTCATTGGTTTAAAAGCATTATTAACCATCTCAAATGCAAACTAATCATTGTGAATTATATTTTAGCATGATCTGCCTCAAATAGCAATGTATTTTTCTGCATTTACATGGATATATTTAGAATCATTTTTTTCCTACTGTGTCACAGAAGAGGTATGTACTGATTTGTACTGCTATTTGACAAAGAACTCTGTTATGATTTCCCTGACTACTGCCTTCAAATTTCGTTTTCGATTCAATCTTCTGAGGTTGTAGCATATACGAATCACATTTTCAAGAAGAAATTTGTAAGAATTAAACTATATTTAATGAGTAAACTTTTGAGATTTCTTCTGTATTGTTTTAAATGTAATAAACTTCTTTAAAAATGAGCAGTTATATGTTCTGGCTACCCACACATTAATTTTCAGTTGCCATGATAGTCTGACCTCATCGGTTACTACTATTAATTCTTTCTTTTCTAGGAATTCCAGGAACTCTTTGTTTGTACACTTTAATGTTCATAATCAGCCATTTTTAGAAAGGAAAGAATAAAGTCTTCTAACAGGAAACATTTTATTTTTCGAAATCTCTCTCTGATGTTTTTCTTTAATTTGCTGATCTTTCAACCACAGAGCCTTATGCTATAAATGTCATTTGTATTTTTAAAAATTATATTTCACTGTCATGTGATAACTTTTAAAGACTCGTATGTGTATTATAGTTGCTGCCATACAGTTTGTGGTTTTTAATTATCTGGAGCCAGCAACCATTTAAAATAAATCATATGGAGTTAAAAAAAAAAAAAAAAAACGAGACACAAACACGCACAGGAGCCCAGGCCTTCACTGGGTCAGGATCAACAGTGCCACTGTCATCCCCCTCTGCATCTTGCCTTACAGGTCAGGACAATGACCTGCATAGACCTGTCCTCTCCTAGGATAGCCACGCCTTCTTCTGGAATACCAAAGGACCCGCCTGATTCTTCTGGAATACCGAAGGACCCGCCTGAGGCTGTTTTATTAACTTTCTTTAATTTTAATTAACTCTTAAAAAAATAAGTAGAAGAAAGGGCTGGGGATGTGGCTCAGTGGTAGAGAGCTTGCCTGGCAGGTTGCAAGGCCCTGAGGTCAATCCCGGAATCAAAAAAAAAAAAAAAAAAAAAAAAGGAGGAGTACTCTTTAAAATAGCAATAAAAGCAGAGTGTAGTAAATACATAAAGCAGTAACAGTTGTTGATTATCGTTATCAAGGATTATGTACTGAACATAATTCCATGTGCTGTAACTTTTATACCCGGCAGTAGGTTTGTTCCCGCCAGCATGTGAATAATGCTTGTAGCCCCGATGGTATCGCTGCAAGAGGGATTTTCCAGCTCTGTGATGATCTCATGGGACCACTGTGGTATATGTGGTCAGTCTGGGACACGACTCTAGTTTACTCAAAATATTAATATTAACACCCGAACCCAGTGTTTTCTAAATTGTGTAGGTTCGAAAGAACACTTAACTGTAAGGCTATCTGCAGAACATCAAAAAACTTCACCAACTTCCTCCCTGGGAAAAGTTAGTGCAATTATACTGCATGTATGTCCCACTCTGTCATAAAGGAAGAGGTTGGGCTAAGCTAGCTCTTTTTTTCTTCTTCCTTTCACTTTATGTCTGATTTTCGGAAGCTGTTTGTTTGTTTATTCATTTTGGGGCATTCATCAGATAGTAAGCAGATCCCATATTTTGGGGGGCCTCTTTTGCCTGAGACTCTCAACCGACAAATGGCAGGAAGTTCCTTAAGTTTCCCAAAGTCTGGGAAAAAGCATCTCTAAGTGAGAAAAAATTAAAATTTTGGCAAACTTTTGAGTATCCTTCCTGGGAGAGTTTTGGCTCTGCCGTAGAACTTCAGCCAGGGCGACATGACAAGCGAGGTGTCTAATGGAGACAAGGACGCCTCCCAAGGCCACTCACATCATGCCAGGGAGGCCGCGCTTTCCTTACTGTGGTAGAGACCTTGCCAAGGTGGGCCTCTGTGACCAAGGGTTCTCCAAGCTTCATCCTGAGATGAGATGGAGATAGGAGCCCCTTGGGATTCCCTTGTTGGAAACTGACCTTTAATCAGTTCTGTAGAAAAGATGACCATAGAAGGAGCGTGGCCTGGTGGCACTTCCCTCACTCACAGCCATCTGGGTGGTGGTGCAGTGTTTCCAGGTGTGTCCAGGTTGCCATGTCGACCAGCACGTCAGAGTGCTCCTGCCTGCTGCTTTCAGAGAAACCCTCCCCTCTTCCTGGTGTCTTGTGCTCTGGGGCTCAGCTTCTCACTCATGACTTTGTGAGCACGGGGCTCAGGAAGCCCTTTGGCCCCCAGTCTTCCTCTTAATTTTTAGAAGCACATCTCTCAGGGGGCAGGAAGCACCTGCTGCTTCCTAACTAGGTGGCCATGTCTCAACCTCCTGAGCCTCAGTTTCCTCATCTGAAAGTGGGAATAAAGGTAGGATCTTCAGGGGCTTGTGGGAAGACTGAATGAAAGGATGTGTGAAGGTCTTTTTAGCACAGTGACCCATTCTTGGGTCACCATTCACACTCCCTGCACATTCAGAGTGTGCGATCACCTTAGGGGCGAGCACCTTAGGGATACTCAAGGACCCAGCATGCACCTGTCTCTCTCCACTGGCTCCCTTGTGGCCCAAACTCTGCATATTTCTCAGAAATGGCTTTTGCCATGTGTGAAGTCCCTCATTACAGGAAGGAATTCAGAGGGCGAAAGGGGATGGTCGTTGATCTCAACCAGTGACTCACCTTCTTTGGCTTGGAACTTGCCTTTGCAAAATGGACATAATAAAACATTTCCCTTTTCACAGCCCCACCCTTGTCTTCCAGTTTATGAGGCTGGCAGGAACCCTGATAGGTTATAAACTGTTCTGGTCTCCCTTGGAAATCAACATCTGATAGAGGCAGGAAGGATGGTTGCAGTTTATAGAATTGAAGGTTTGCTTTCAAAGCACCCCCGCCCCCCATACCTGGAACTGAAGACATTGCTGTATGCAGACTTGGCAGGTGGGGTGGAAATAGTTTGGAGCTCAATCTTGGAGAACCAACAGTCCCCACATTGACACTTGGGTCTGAATCCATGTGGTAGGATAATTGGTTCTCAGACCCTCAGCAACAGGGAGGTTTTGTTCGAAACTTTGTTTTAGGAGGAGCGCAGGCTCTGGAGTTGAACTCAGGTTTGAATTCCATCCCAACTGTTGCTAGCTGTGTGACCATGGGCCAGTTTGCTGATCTCTCCGTTCCTCAGTTTCCTTATAGAAGTAATGGCAACCCCTAACTTAATGAATTGTTTTGAGGATGAAATGAGTTTTTTTTTTTAAAATTGTAAAGCTTTTAGAATGGAGTGACGGACACAGTATGGATCTGAAGATTGTTAACTTTTCTTTGTATATCTGTCCATCTATCTGTATCATCAGGATCTCTACTGAACAATGAAGGGTTGCTACCCTGGGAAATCTGGGATTTGAAACAGATCTGCCTCTGGTTCCAATCCCATTTTTACTACTCAGAAGTTTTGCAATCTCTGGGCCCTTGCATGTCCTGTTTCCAAAGATACCTAAATAAATTGTGGAAAACACACACACACACACACACACACACAAAACTTAAAAGGAACAAAGTGGCAATAATCAAACGAGAAACACTGGCTGAGATTTTGGAAAAGATAGAATCTCAAAGAGGTGAGTCCCACATTTAGGGTCATTTTTGTGCAGGAATATTTGATGGCAGTAAAAGACTGATCTGTACTGTTGGCTGTCTCTCAGAGATAGAGATATGAGAGGAATAGAGAGTAGGACTTTAAATCCCATATTGGTTAAGGATCCTGGTCAATGATTTCCAGTTTCAGCTGAGATGTAGAAAAGCTAACTCTTGGAAGAAGGGGTGGAATGGAAGGAAACCAGCTTTAGCTTGGACAGCAACTGGTCTTGGAGTTAGTGACCTCATGTGTTTGACAGAAGCTGATGAGAATCCTCTTTGGAAGAACATAATATCACCCTAGGCCTCAATAAATATATTTTTAAAATACAATATACAATAAGCAATGAAAGATAACAAGGCATACAAAAAGATAAGATTCTATGAGCAAGAATCAATAGAAACAACTGACAACAAGAACAGACCCACTGAAGTCACTGTGGTTGGGATGATCAGAAATCAATAATGAGACGACTAGACGTACTATCTCCAAGGAGATACAAACTAAGAAGGTTTTTTTCAGAATTAGGCAAGTGATAAAAAGTGACAACAGATTTAAAAAGAATCAAATAGAAATTTTAGGACTGAAAAAATGTAAGAATTAAAACTAAGACCACATGGATGGTTTTTAAATTCGATACAACTAAAGAGCAAATTAATAGCAGTGAGTTAGATACAACTAAAGAGAGAATTAATAGCAGTGATCTGCAAGACAGGTCAAAAGGAAATCTCTGGAATAAAGCCTAGGGAGTCAAAGAGAGGGGAAATTCACGAGAGGTAAGTGATGTTTCATGTGTTCTTGTGCGTTTTCTTCATTATTGCTATCACCACCGTAAATTATGCACATATCTGTTTCCTTGAATATTGATTATCTCCTTGACTAGAAAATAAACTCTGTGAAAGCATGGACTTTGTCAATCCTGCCTGCTTCAGTATCCTATTGCCCTTACTCACAGAACCTGGCACAGAGTAAATCCTCAGTAAATGTTTGTGTAAGAAATAAGTAGTATATCTATTATTATATTGTATATTATATTATATTATATCCATTATTGTATTATATTAGTTTTATAACTGCTATTGGAGCAGATGCATCATTTACTTATTCTCACATTCATTCACTTACGTATCAGTCATTCATTCATAGACTCTGGAATACCAGGGCCCCACCTTGGGATAGAGAGAGGTGATAGTTGTTGGTCTAAGATTAGCCTGTGAAACCGAGGAAGGCTTCCTGTTGGTGGTGATGTTAGAGCTGGAGGGAGTATTTAATTGTGAGTTGGGGCAGGGAATATCATATATTTCCACTTGATCAGTGCCCAAATACTTCGTTCTCACCAGCTTGGCAAACTAGACTGTTCTGCAAGGAAACCAGCCCAGCTATGATTTTATGACTGCATGCCTCCTGTACAGTGTAAACAATCTAAAGAGTAGAGAACAGATTCGCACTGGCACAACATGGGTTTGTGTTTATGTCTCATTCAGAGGAGAGCAAGGGTAGGTTCTAGGTTGATAGCAAAGTGACAGTAAGTTTCTTTAGCCTCTAGTTAAATGACCCAGCTAATCATGTGATGGCCAGTTCATCTCAAATTCCTAATATCACAGTGATGCCAATGTCACCGCTGTAAGTCTCAGTGGAGTGTTCCCAAGGAGCAGTATTCAATGCTTTCCTTAAAACTTTGAGTTCCTGCTCTCTAGTTTTCTGTTTGAGCAAGCCAGACCAGTGGGTGTGGCAGCTGTGACAATCCCTGCAACCAGTGGACATGCCTGGAGGAAACCACAAGTGACATGACCAACCTGGACCCCAATGAGGGGGCGGCTGCTGCAGCCTGGACTCTGGGGGCTGAGGTGCCAGTGAAGCACAGGGAACCGGCTTAGAGCAAAGAACTAGGCCTTTTCCAAAGGCTGTCCACGTGTTTGGAATGCTTTCTTGTGCTTGTAACAAAGTTGCACTGTCTAAATTTTAGAAAAATACAAACATGCAAAAATGCAAACAAAACAAAGAAAAATCCCATTCCCTGTTCCTCAGAGGTAATCAACTTACCATTTCGGTGTTAATTCATGTGTGTGTGTGTGTATGTGTGTGTGTGTGCGTGTGTGTGTCTTTTATAGAAACGGGAGCCTTACCTCTTTGCAAACTTCTTTTCTTGTCCAGTAACACAGTATCTGCCTCATTTGGTTTCATTTGGTCCATTGTCTTCTATGAGACTATTTCAAATGGCTACTGATTCTTCTATGGCAGGCAACACCCTAGTTTATTTGAAAAATCCTCTCGTGGTGGACATTTAGGTTATTTCTAACTTCTCTAACTTTTCAGATAATAGTATTTGAGGCTAGGTGTTGAGTCAACAAGTGTTCATCTTTTTAAAGTGTGACATACTTTTTGCCAGTTAAATGGAAAGATTCCAGCAGTTTTAACTCTGCAGAAGTTAATTTGAATAAAGTGTGTGTATAATATTATGATTAACGTAAATACAGAAACTAAACGCTCCTTTCTTTGACTAGATCTACTCTGAAGGAGTCATTTTGACTTCAATTATTTTTCTTCTAAGATCCCCCACACAAATATCTACATTTGTGTATCTGTTCTATTTATCTGTGTATCCATCCATCTATCTGTCTATCTAGACAGAGAGAGATGTTTGCCTTTGGAGTAGTAGTTAGTGGGAACACCGGATTTTCCCTCCTTTCAGGAAGTTTGTGAGGTTTTGCACCTGAAAACTTCATAGGGGACTCTCAGTTGCCTGAGGTCAACCATGGTCCAAAAATATTAAATGGAAAATTCCAGAAACAATCAATTCCTGAGTCTCAAATTGCGTGCCATTCTGGATGGCATGCTGAAATCTTGTGCCATCCTGTTCCACCCTGCCAGGGCCCCTGCCTGGCTCACCCATTCTGTGTAACACTACCCGCCCTTAGTCACCTGGTAACTGTCTCTGTCATCAGATCGGTTGTCTTGGTGTCCCAGTGCTTGTGTCCAAGTTACCCTAATTTTACAAATGATGTCCCCAAGTACAAGAGCGATGATGAAATGAGACACGGATTAACCGTGGCGCTAAGTGGCAATGCTGCAGGGCATAAAGGAAATCCAGCTTCTAGAGGGCTCAGTACTGTCTGTGGTTCCAGTCCCCCTGGGGACTGTGCATTGGGAGGAGGGCGGGAAGGCCGGGCTCTGTAGGGGCTGGGTGAGCTGGGTGCAGAGGGAGGCTGCGGGCTAGTGGGTTCCCGCTCGGCCGGTAGCCAGCTCCTGGGACCGCACACCCGGCCTCAACTCTCCTGGCTGCGGCCTCGGCTCTGCAACACAGCTGAGTGGGACCACGGTCATTTCCGATCTCCTTTTCTGCCCTGCGAGGCTCGGATTCCGATGGACGCGCTGCAAGGTCCACTTGACTTTCCGACCACAACCCGTCTTTCTGCTGCCCCCTAGTGTCCGCTGCGGCGCGGGCCGGCAGGTCCCTCATCTGCGCGGGGAGCTGGTTCGTGCCGCAGGGCGGGGCCCGCAGTGCTGATGCGGCAGTTGTAGGTAATTCATTTACGCACGGTGACTGTTACAACCACCGCCGTGGGCAATTAGTGTCCCTGGCACCGAGACGCCAAACAAAGAAATTGCTGTGGAGCTGTAGAGACGAGTCCTGCGGCTCGGGGTGAGCGACAGCAGCACGTCCTGCCGCCACCTTGTGATCACTGAGATCACATGAAGTGGAGGAATGGAGTGAGGGTCCCCTACAAATAAAAATCATGTCTTTTGTTCTCCTCCAGAGCCTCGTAAACGGTTCTATTTCTGTAGGCGTCTAGCAATTTTGTAATTGCTAGATAAAGTAATGATGAAGGCTATCAAACTCTTCATTTTACCCATATAAATAATTTAGCATATGGAATATATTTCAACCTTATTGCCATTTAAGGGAAGTGAGGAGATAGAACAAGAAGAGAAGGAGGGACAGGGAGGGAGACACTTGCAGTTATGGTACCAGGCACGTCCTGAGGTCCTGATGACCGTATCTCAACTCGGAGAAGAAGCGGAGACTGTTCTCATTTTCCAAGATGAGGAAACTGGAGTTTGGAACGAATAGGGGAAATACCGCTGGTCAAGCGTCTTGCAAAGTGGCAGAAGGGTGAAGTGGGCTCAATGCCATTTGACCCTTGCAAAATGCTTTTCCTTTTGGTCCTAAGTAGGTGAGGCAAAAGGAACACTGGAAATCCAAAGAGGACCCAGTGGGAGAGGGAAGTGGGACAGACAGGCAGAGGGACCAACACCACAAGAGCAGGAGCCAACAACAGAAAAAGAGGCAAGGAGCCATGAATTTCCAAGCCATGTGTGGGGGCTGCAACCTTTACCCCCAAACACCACTACCATCACCACCATCACCACCACCACCGTCACCATCACCATCATCACCACCATCACCATCACCATCACTAGCATCACCATCATCACCACCACCATCACCACCACATCACCATCACCACCACCACCATCACCACCACCACCACCACCATCACCACCACCACCATCACCACCACCATCACCACCACCACCACATCACCATCACCACCACCACCACCACCATCACCACCACCATCACCACCACCACCACCACCACATCACCACCACCATCACCACCACCATCACCACCACATCACCATCACCACCATCACCATCAGCATCTCTACCAACATCACTACCACCACCACCACCACCATCATCACCATCACAATCACCACCAAAATGGAAACAAAGAGAAAGAGAGAGGGAGAAAGAGAGGAGGTGGGGAGACTTGCTGAAGACACCCTTCCCTGTGGCCTACTGGAGACCATCGCAGAAAATAATCACACTTGCTGTGTTCACATAGGGTAGAAACAATGAGAGACCACTGGTATCAAAGACTCCTGGAGACAGGGATTTAGAATAGAGAGAGAGACAGACAGACAGACACACACTGGGTCTTACAGGAAATGTCCATGAGCCATTGTGGTGCAGAAAGCACAGTTGCAAGTCTTGAGCAGCCCTTGCCTTATGCCCTTGTGAAATGAGGGAAATCCCCAAGTGCAGGAAAACCGCATGACACTGCAGCTCCATCCTGGCTCCACCTGCAGTCCCAGCCCTTCCTGGAGCCCTTCTGTAACATTGGAGTCCCAGCCCAAGGCAGGGCTTCCCCTCTGGAGAGCCTACATTCTCCATAGAAGGTGCATCCAGCTCCTAAATACAACTTTTCCTAACTTGTGCTGAAGTCCTTTTCTGTCAAGAACGCCAAGAACCTCGGGGGTCCTGAATTGAATTCCCCCTCCCCTCTGGGAACTCCTTCCTCTCTTCTCCTGTGACATCCTGAACTTGTCCTGAGAGACTGCCAGACAACCACGTGCGTGCATAGAGCATCCTTCTTGGGCCAGGGTCATGTGTGGAGTGTGTCTGGGTGGGGGCTGGGGTGCCCTTTGTCCTAACTAATGATTAATGCCTACATATGTTCTCTGTGTCCATCAGAGGGAGATATCATTCACTTAAATTCTAGAAATACAGACCCCGTGACCATTTGGACATGGCTGAGTTGATATTTAACTTGGCTTGGAGAGTCCTGTCTGTACAAGAACAACAAATTAACAATTAAATTGAGATTGACTGGAGTGTGATATGGCAAGAGAGGAGAGAACAAGATGCCAAGACTTACAGACGTGCCCTTTGCCAGGGAATGAAATATGTTTATTACACACTCATGATTGCTGATAAAGTCAGTCCCAGGAAGAACCTGTAGGGCCTCAATTTGAAGGAAAGAATAGATTTTGTTGGCATAGTAGAAATACTATTGTTGATTATAATTATACACTTGATACAGGAACACATTGTGCTCATTAAAAAATACTTATAAAAAAGATTAGGTTGCTTTCACTCTTTCCTCCCTTCACATTCCTGTCAATTTGGTAGGTATCTTTCTAGACCGGTTTCTGCATCTTTAAGTGCATAAACCCCGTAGGAAACAGAGCCCTCTGTGTGATGTTGGTGGTGGTGTGTTTTTTGGGAAGGTGACTCCAGAGGGATCACTCTGCTTTGCTATCCATGCGAGTTCATTTACCCTGCCTCATCGCTCTCCCGCCTTGTTCTTTCAAACTGCTGCCTAAAATTCATGGCTGTTCCATAATTCAAGAAGCCTTTTTCCTATTGGCAAATATTCGGGTTGCTTCTAATATTTGCTTTAACATACCCTTCTGTCTTACACGCCCTTGGACATTCTTCCCAGTGTGTGTGTACATGATTTGTTTCAGGGTAGATCATAAGATGTGGTCCAGGAGTGCCCCTTTACCCGTGATTTTTGCATTCTGTGGTTCCAGTTATCTGCAACTGACTGTGGTCCAAATATAGTAGGTGGAAAATTCCAGAAATGAACAATTCATTAGTTTTAAATTGCATGCCATTCTGAGTAGTGTGATGAAATTTCACACTGTCTTGCTCCTTTCCACCTGGGATGTGAATCATTCCTTTATTCAGTGTATCCACACAGTGTACACTACACACCTGTTAGTCACGTAGGAGCCATTGGTTGTCAGATGGATTGTCATTGTATCACAGTGCTTGGGGTCAAATTACCCTTATTTTGCTTCATAATGGCCCCCAAGCCCAAGAGCCATTGAGATTATCAGTTTTGTTATAGCATATTGTTATTATTGTTCTATTTTATGATCAGTTGTTCATCTCTTACTGTGCCTAATTTATAAATTAAACTTTATCATAGGTGTGTATGTACAGAGAATGACATAGTATATATAGTATTAGGCAATTCGCATTAGACAGTTTTAGACAACCACTGGAGTCTTGGAACTCTTCCCTGTGGTTAAGGAGACTACCGCGTTTCTATTTTTAGGGTAGATAAGGAGACATGAGTACATCAGCAGGAACAGCCCAGTTGCCCTACAAAGTGGCTGTATTCATTCAGCTCCCAATGGCGACGTTCGAGAATTCTCCTTCCCCACACCCTTGATGGTTCATTCTTGAAAGTCCTAAAGCTAAATTGCTTCACTGAAATTCTATTAGTCACACTTTTTACTCATCTGTACTAAACGCTGCTCGGGTCTGACGATTCTTTACATGGACTCTGACAGCTGGCACGGCATCCATTCTACTCACTGAGCACTCCTTCCCCTTGGCCTTTAAATACAATTTCTAAGCAGCGTGGATTTGCACTTACAGAGCGTGCTGTCCAGCACAGGCCTCGGGTGAAAGAAGAAAACGAGCTCATTCAGAATTCTCTGCATGGGCCGAAAGGCGAAGGACTTAGGCCGGAAAAGATCTTTGCAAGGAGGGCGGGCATTTGCATCCCTGCCAAAGTGTTTGTGATCTGCATTTCCACAGGTTCCGCGGTGACAGACCCTTTTCCCCTGGTTTCTGAAGTCTGGAGGGTCAGTCTTTGCCCCTGAGCCTGTGAGTTTTGTACAAGCAAAAGAATGATTTAAAGAACTTTATTAAGTTGGTGCTTGTGTGCTTAGGGTTTTGTATTTTTTATTCAATATTTGTAAATCTCCCTCTTATTTTCATGCTGTTGTTATTTTATGGACTAGGAAACTGAGGTTCAAAAGCTAAATAACTTGCCTAAGGAGCGATCGCATCCAAGCTTATTGGGCTCCAAATCTTTGTGACCTACTTTAGTGCAGAGAAATTAAATAGAAAATCCAACAATAGTGACATGAGGCAACAGAGGGTAGAAAGACCGTTTCAGCAACACATACATAAGGCATACGAGAGCTAGCAATGAAAGAAAATCCATGTGTTGAATAGGGTGCTTTGTGGTTTGTGAGAAGTTATGTGTGGATTTTGACATAGTGGTTCAGAGGGCACACTGGAGCCAGAGGGCCTGGCTGCAAATCCTGGTTCTGCTATTTATGAGCTGTGTGATTTGGAGCAACTTACTTAACCTCTCTGTGCCTCAGTGTTCTCATCTACAACATGGAGATAAAAATAGTATTAACATACTGTAGTGATTAAATAAGATAGTATATGTCAAGCAACCTGGCACGTAGGCAACACCATGAGAAGTCCGTTATCATCTCATGTGGTTATCACTGCCCTCGTTCCCATTTTGCCAACGAGGAAAAGGAAGCTCAGAATTGAACAACAGCCCAAGACCACGGAGTCAGTCAGAGACAGACCCGGAGCAGAACTAGGTCTCTGTCGTCCTGTCTGGGGCTTTCCACGTATAGCACCCCCTCTTCGCTTTTCTCAATATGAACACAGGGGTTTGTGCCAGGCTTGGATGTCTGTGGGGGACAGGGCGAGACCAGGCACAGTCCTAAAGGAGGGAATTCAGGAATGTGGAGCACACAGGCCACAATTAATCCAACGGGTTTCATGAACTTTTACTCCCACATGATACCTGTGCTTTCTGTCGACTTTCTTCCATCCAGCCCCAGCCACTAATGTGATGTCCCCTGTCCCAGGGCACCTACCTGCCATCCTCTGCAGCCCATCCTCTTCGCTATAGCCAAAGTCATATATCTCTAAACACGAACCAGATGTGCCAGCTCCTGAGTAAAACCCTCAGTGGCTCCCCATGACCCAAGGACTTGGACGAAACTCCTTCATGTGGCCTGGGAGATCCCACCCGATCTAGCCCGTCTTCGTCTGTTCTGTGTTGCTATAACGAAATAGTTGAGGCTCTGTCAGTACAGAGGTTTATTTGGCTCAAGTTCTGGTGGCTGGAAGGTCCAAACAGCATGGTGCCAGTGTTCTGTCAACGGTCCTGAGCTGTGTCACAACAGGGTGGAAAAGCAGAAAAGGAACTTATTTCTCCTATCCTATCTCACTTCCATTTCTTGCCTTATGGCTCACGCCCTGTGTTCCTTCTGTTCCTTGAAATCCAGCAGTGGTGTTGGAGACGATCTTCTTGCTCTGAACCTTCCTAGTCTGGCCAAGTTCCACTCATCCTTTATGCTTCAGCTTAGAACTCAACTGTTCTGGGAAGCTTTGTCTGCATCTTCTGCTTCACTTTTCAATTTTTTCTCCCCAGCGCCCGTACCTCCCTTTTGATAGCATCTGCCATGTGGTTTGTGATTGCTCTGCTTAAGCTAATCCCACTGGACTCTGGGCTCCCTGAAAACCATGGTCGTGTCTCTCTAATTCCCTGTTCTCCCTGGCACCTAGCGCGGCAAATAAGAGTTATTTACATATTGATAATTAGAAAGAGAGATACTAGTCGTAGCCAAGGAAGTGGGGGCTGTTGACAAACGTAACTTGAAGGAGACAAGAAAATAAGACAAAAGGCAGAACCATAAGGAACATTCTTAGGGATGGCAAGAGACTAGTTACACAGTCCAAAGGGGGAGAAGACAGTAGCATTATTGTGGGAAGAGAGCAGATGAGAAATAGGGGCCAGGATGAGGAAGAAGCGGGGGGGCCTTGGAGGTAGGGCAAAGCTCCATCTCTTAGTTCTGTGATCTCTCAGGTTCAGACCCCTGTGATTTGTGAATCAGCAAACAAGAATGAGCCATCTGGAAGAGCCTATTGCAACTGTAGGCTCAGTTTTCTCGCTCCCTCTTTCTTTTTTTATTTCTCCAGTGTTGTGGATGGAACCCAGGGCTTGGTGCACGTTAGGCAGGTCCTCCACCGCTGAGCTCCAGCTCCAGCCGTCACTTGTTTATACTTTCCCTCTTTTCCTGACTTTTGCCGCTGCTCTCATCTCCCCCTCTTCTACAAATAGTGCCTTGTCCTTGACGTTTTAAGGCTTCTTGCTGTCTGGTTCCACCTGCTCCTGAGTACTACCCACCGCTAGGGGGCGGAGTAGAACAAACCAAGGTGGGTGCCTCTCTAGCCCTCCCAGGGTCCCTCTATGGTGCCTACCGGCCGAGCCCCCGGAGAAGGGGGCGGGGATTCCATCACGTGACCGTGGTGCCGGGCGCCCGCGCAGGCGTCGTGGGCTCGTCGCCGTCGCCGGGCTCGGTCGCCCGTGCCTCTTCTGCTAGGCGGCCGGCCGGCGGGCCTGCGGCTTTCCCTCGCGCCGCTGCGGGCCGCGGGCCGGGGTCATGTCCCGAAAGCAGGTGGTAAGGAGCCGGCCGGGCAGTGGCAGCCGGAAAGCCGAGGCCGAGCGCAAGCGGGACGAGCGGGCGGCGCGCCGGGCCCTGGCCAAGGAGCGGCGGAACCGGCCGGAGCCCGGCGGCGGCGGCGGCTGCGAGGAGGAGTTCGTCAGCTTCGCCAACCAGCTGCAGGCCCTGGGGCTGAAGCTGCGGGAGGTGCCGGGGGACGGGTGAGGCGGGCCGGGAGCGCGGGAGGCGGCGCCGGGGACGCGCCGGGCCGGGCCGGGCCGGGCCACCGTCGCCGCTCCCGACCTTCCCTTCCTTCGCGCGTCCCGAGCGCCTCCCGCGAGCCAGCACCGCCGCGAGGGCGCGGGTGCCCTCCCCGGGGGCGCGCCGCGACCCGAGGCTCCCAGGCGTGGTGCACGCCGCGAGGGAAGTGGAGGGGGCTGACTGTGGACGGGGCTGGAAGGCCTTTCCGACGGGTGACGTTGAAGCCGAGACCTGAAGGAATGAGGTGGGGAGACAAGTGGGAAGGGGCGTCAGCCCCCTGCGTGCTGCTTTGCCTCCTTCGGGCCCTTGCTGTTGGCGGTGGCCCCATCTACACTTGGCCTGCTGTCCACCCAGCTGCAGGCAGATTCTCAGTTTCTTACTCCACGGGCCTTAGCTTCTCCTTTTGGCAGACGCGCTTACCGAGCTTGCATGGGGCTTGGACAGAAATCCAGGTTCAGTTCTTTAAGGAACACGGGATAAATGAGTCGGGCAGGGGAGAGAGTGGAGGAAGGGAAGGCGATGGGGATCTGGAGCATGGTTGGAAGAAGGAAGATGATAAGGTAGAGGGGGAGGAGAACAGCATCCCCATCTCAAGGGCCGAGGTCTGGTTGCTAGGGGTTCACTGCAAGAGACAGTCTCGAGGATAGCCTGGCTCCGTTTTTTCATCCCTTCAAATGAACTGTCAGTTTGGGCAGAGAGAAGAACAGGGTGAAGCTGGAGACCAAGCAGTGTTTCCTTAGCTAGAATTTTTTGTTTTCATGATCTCATGTTACATTGCAGCTTGTTGATCAACGCTGTTAATAAACTGTCCCTAATTTACCTTTCCTACCTTTTCTTCTGTGCTTTGGGCAAATTGGATTTCTCTCTGTTCATAAAGAGTTGGCCACACCCTCTGGCCCTGGTGTTTTTGCTGAAGTCACAATTAGAGCTTGATCACATTTATTCCCCACACCTAGCACAGTGCCTGACACAGAAGGTATTCAGTACCTGTTTCCTGAGAGAATGAGAAAAGTTGAGAGGTTAGGCTTAAAGTTCATAGTCTGTCCTGATAACACATGCGTAAGCACCCTGCTGTGTAGACCAGAATACCAGTTGAACGCTTTGGAATTGGGGTGAGGCCATTCCTTGCAAATGATTGGATTGTTTGTGCGTTACAGTGGGCATGGTGTTCTCCACCTTAGGGCGCTGGAAACAAGTACTTCACAGAAAGTTGCTCATGAGTAGGAATCAGTGTGGGAGCTATAAAATCTTTAGGGGGTTTCATATGGTTTTGGGAAGCTTTGAGAGTACTACTTCTCTCCTTCCCCCAGGGAGAGCATACTCCCCTAGTTCTCCACGGCGCTTTGCTGGAGAAGGTCACTCGTGACACACTGAGGATACGGATGATGCTGTTAGGAGTTGATAGCCCCGGAAGGGAGAAGCACTGGGTCTCGAGCGTTTTGGTCTTAAGACCCCTTTGCATTCTTAAAAGTTACGGAGGAACTCGAGCTATGGTTTATTTGAGTTATAGCTGTCAGTATTTACTATATTGGAAAGTGAAACAAATTCTTGAGACAGGGATACACAGACACACGTTCCATTAGCTACCCATACCCGATGTAAGAGTGACAAGCTTATACACCTGGTAGCCGTACACTTGTGAGAGAATGAAAAGGAAGAAGGTAGTTGATGACACGTTAAATTTTTTAGCTCACAGATGCCCTGAAAGAAGACCTTCCCGCTTCGCTTCCCCAGTCTCTTGGGCCATGCTCTGGGAACAGGTGATACAGTATGTTTACAGTAAACACCTGTATGGTTTGACACATTCTCAGTAACACTGACTGACTGTAGCGTACTCTTGTGAAGGAAGTGGCTTACCACTCCCCGAAGTGGTCAGGAAGGTCTTCTCAGTTCATTCACAGATATTCACAGGTATTCACGGCAGGTATTCTGTACTACTAATGCCTCTCAGGAGGCCATCCTCTGCCCTGATTGTGTCTTGAAGGGCCAGTAGGAATATCCCAAGAGAAGATTCCAGGTTGAGTAGTGCATGCAAAGGCCCATTGTTTTTGGGAGGGCCCCAAGTTGTAGAGACAACAGGAGTGTAGACTCGAAGGTCAGAGATAAGGGCAGCAAGGGTGCAGAGGCTCGCTCAGCCGGGGTGCTCAGGTGTCTGACTTCCGAGGCCCCTGTTCTTTGGATAGTATTAGATAAAGTGATATTTACTCTTGCATGGGCTCCATGAAGCTAAGCCCCTCCTGTCCACTAGTTCTTCACTGGGGTAGCAGGAGCTGAACTTGGTCAGCCCTCTTTGGCGTCGTGGTTCCTTTGAATATGGTGATGTCAGTCTTCCTCATTGCAGTGTGTAGTGGAGGGTCTTGCGTGTGGTGGGAAGTGTCAGATATTTTACCTACATACCCTTATGTACCTTAATGAAGTTATGCTGCTCTAAGAAAATAGTTGACCACCTTCCCTTTTCTCTCCATTCTGGTCTGATTGCAGTGTGAGTAGCCAGAGGTCCTACATCTTGCTGTTGGCAGCTCGCTACTTGTAGTGTTCTTTAATTGGTTGTTTTGGGAACTCAAATGCAAGACCTTACTTGTATCTCTAAAGCTCAGTGCTTCTCAAGCAGGATGATTTGCCTCCAGGGGATATTTGGCACTGTCTGGAGACATTTTTGGTTGTCATAACTGGTGGGGTGGGAGGTGGTGGTGTGCTCGAGGCCAGGGATGCTCCCAAGTGTTGTATAACGCACAGGACGGTCCTCATGACAAAGGGCTCCCCGAAGGGCCCTGAGTGTGGAGGTCGAGAAGCTCCCCTGTGGTGTGATGGTGGAGCGTGGCCTCAGCAAGCAGCTGGATCTCCTGGAGGTCCTTAGGGCACTGCTGCTGTCTTCTCAGCATCTCAGCTGCTCTTGCTGGTTCCCCTGAGGGAGCCTGTAGTGTTTGTCACGTTTCCTGTGTCACTACTTTGTAACCCTGTTAGGAAAGCAAGTGATTTCAGTCTATCCTGACTTGTTTTTAGTGGGCTCAAAGGAAGTTTGGAAAATGAAAAGTAGATGAAATAAATCTAACACTCCTAATGCTACTGTCTGGGGAGGATGATGGCTGACTTTCTGTGGTTGACATATGGGGGGAGAGTGCAGACTGGAGCCAGAGTGGCCTGGGTTTGAGCCCTGGGTCCACCACCTGCTAGTTTGTGACCTTGGCCAAGTTACCCTCCTGGGAAAACCCTAACTGCCTCCTGGGGTCTGAGGACTAAGTGCATCTAGCAGGGTAGAGCACTGCTCAGTCCTCGCACACTCACAGCTGTTCCAGTGGTGGCGTCCCTGTTTTCGCCGTACGTCACTGTGTGTTCCTGTGTGTAGTGCACAGCCGGTCGTGTTGGTGCTCATGCAGCGTGAAGGGGTTCACACCTGCCTTCTGGGCTGATAGGGAGGACATTTGCCCACCTCCCTGAACGTTCTTAGTAAGCAAGCGACTCTGTATGGAGCATTGTGCGTAAGTGACTGGGGAGGGGCCGGGGAAGGCCAGGAACTGGGGAATGAACGGATCTTGCCGTGCACGAGGAGGAGCAGAGCACCATTCATTCCAGTTCTATCTGTGACTCTGATGCACCAATTACAACATGAACAGAAGGAAGACCAGGAGAGCATAGGAAGGGGACCAGTCTGGGGGGGGGGAGGAGAAGAATTCCTGGGAGTTGTAATGGGGAAAACTGTGGTATGTGCCTTTAGGAGTGTGGCAGAATTAACCCCACTATTATGTGTAACTAAAATGCACTAATACATTACAAAGCAAAATAATTATATGTATATAATTTTGTGTTAAATCCTACCTCTTAAAGTAGGTTCAGAAATAGACTAGTAGTGCAGATGCTAAAGGTTTAAGAAAAACTTGAGAGGAAAACGTTTTATCTGTTAGTCTCCTTTCTTTCCCCCAGTGGTTGAGAAAAGACTACCATTATTAGATTTTAGCAATAGACACTCAGTCTAGTAGATAGAACTCTATATCCCAATCCTTTCTAGAATCTTGCCCCAGATGGATTTCTGGTTTCTTGATTTCTGATTTATAGAATCACCCTTATTTAAATTCTCTCTCCTCCTCCTCCACCAAAAATATAAATATACTCCTTATACATTGAAGAGATTCCTGCCTCTTAACTTTCTATTGAAAACTTACTTTTCTGAGTTGAAAAACAAAGCCTTTCTTCTCCTACACACGTAGGTGTGAAATTCTTCTGAAAGTGGTGAATTTATGTTTTGGAATTGGCATCGCCTGTCTCGTAGCAAGAGCTGCTAGCCTGGCGTGCGGCTGGGTGGCTGGCTTTGAGTGCTCTGTGTCCCTCCTTCCGGGCACCAGGCTGTCTTGTTTCAGTCTCTGTGTTTCTGGGCTTTGGTGCTGGTGATATGTTGGGAATTTTAGGACTCTTTGAAGGATTTGAAAATAAAGATAACTCTTGGAGTTCATTACTAGCATTTTAATTTTAGAAAAACACAGTGTGTTTAAAATTTTCATTTGGCAGGAGTAACAGTGGCATGCCGCTCCCTGGGTGACAGGTGAGGAGGCAAGGGGGGCGTCTTTGCACAGCGCAGCTGCTCGCCGTCCAGGTGCTTCCTTCTCATAGCTTTCTCTGCTTCTTAGCACTCCTTCAGGTACTGTGTTCAGTTTGTATTGGGGTCTTGACACATTGCTGTCTCCTGGGTACTTTTCGTTTTATGAATGATGTCCTAGAAGAGTAGCTGTAGTGAAACTTAGTTCAGAAAAGAGGCAGTGGATTCGACATCATTTGGAAGGGGGTCTGGGAATTATGGCCTGTTGGCCTGGAATGGCCTGTGAGGTCTTCACCCTGTGTTCAGGTAGTTAGGGTGTCCTCAGCTCCACTTGTTGAGGTAGCTGAAGCCCAGAGAAATTTAGTGACTTCCCAAGCCAGTCAGCCGGTTGGGGACTAGAATCCTTGTTTGCTGTCTCTGGAGAAGGTAATGTGGTTGAATGTGTCCTGGGGCTCTGCCCCGGCATTTGGGAAGAATCCTGACCTATCAGACTTGAGGCTTTGCCTCCTCTGTGTGTGGAAGATTTCCAGGGATGGCCTGGCATGAAGCATCATTTGTTTGAAATGAACTAAGTTCGGTTTTGAAAGGTCTTGACCATCATTTTTGTTTTGACAGCAATTGCCTGTTCAGAGCCCTTGGTGATCAGTTGGAGGGACACTCACGAAATCATCTCAAGCACCGACAAGAGACTGTGGACTATATGATAAAGCAGCGGGAAGATTTTGAACCCTTTGTTGAAGATGACATTCCTTTTGAGAAGCATGGTAGGTTCACTGTGGGACATTGGCTTCTTCAGGAATCAGGGAATCAGGGATGCTTTGGTAATTAAGTGCATTAGCATCCCCCTGCCCTGCCCACCAAGAGGTTTGGCTACTATCAATTATGGCATTTGTGTATTCATCAGCTACTTATTTGCATGCTCTGTAACAGGCAGCATGCTGGGCTGTTGGGGAGCTGTTGTATGTGCCCTTAATAAAAATGGTGAAGTTGGGGCTGAAAGTGTAGTCAGTGTTAGAGTGCTTGCCTAGCATGCATGAAGCCCTGGGTTTGATTCCCAGCACCACCAAAAGAGAAACAAAAAAAAAAAAAAAAAAAAAAGAAAAGAAAAATACTTTTAATTGACCTGAAAAGCTGTTCTTGTTTTTTTGTCAATAGAATAGGAAGAACTGGCTACACAACTGTGTGTATGCTGGTTCTCTTTTAAAAGGTGAACACACATGACAGAGAAAGTCTGGAAAGACACCAATATTGTATGGTTGTTATTTCTTGGCTGCACTTATTTTTCAGAATGCTCTTTACATTTCTATAAAAACACTAAAACATCTATCTCATAGGGCTTTTTGTGAAGATTAAATTAGATAACAAGATTAAAATAAATGCTTAGTGAGTTAGTTGCCTGGATATGATGGGATTATTCTCAGTTTTTTTTGGTTTTTGAAGAATCTCATATTACTTTTGTAATCAGAAAAATTAATGAAGTCATGTTAATTTCTCACTAAACTCGAACACAATCTATATTCTTTGAGGCAAGTCAGTTAATGACTTTACTAATTCCTTTTGGGTTCAGATATATTTAAGAAATACAAATGAACTTTTAGGCTTTAATTCAACAAATATTCACAGAGGCTCCACCGTGCTAAGTGCTGAATCCTTAACGTTTTACACGTAGCATTTTCATCCCAGGGCTCATGTCTGTCTCTTATCAGGAAAGAGAATCACTCCTGTGTTTTGATCACGGACTCCAGAGGCCACATTGAGAACGAGTGGGAGGGAGGGGAGGCAAGGCAGGCTGTCCACATTGACGGGATGAGGGAAGAGGAGGGTCTCCATCAAAGCAGCTAAGGGTAAGGATAAGAAGTAGGACCCAGTCCCAGACACAGCTTGTGTATAATTGACAGAACTTCCTGGCAGTGAAGAGGGGAGAGGGAGGAGACAAGGGTGATTCTGAAGTGTCTGCTTTCGGTACAGCTTTTCAGGGAAGCTATCAGTGACTCTAACCATTCCTCACTAGGAAAGATCTATTTATTAGGCACCAGATATGTAGCATCAAACTGCCAGTGGGTCGTTCATACCAGTCTCTGAATTCTGATGGCCCCTCTGGGATCACTCTTTGTCTAGCTGATGGACACAGTTCATCAGAGAGTTAGCATTTTACAAATTAAATATATGCACATGGGGCATGTTTTATGGCTTAGTGCTGTACAAAAACTTGGATCACTTTTCCTATTAAAATATTTTGGATAGGAAGAGTTTTTAGTTTGTGATGTGAAATTTCCCTTCAGATCTTCAGATATCCTCAGGAAAGTCCATGTGGTAGATTTGGAGGTGTGTCAGGATAGGGCTGATCCCAGATGTGGTCCAGGGGCCACTGTGAATAACAGAGATGCTCCTTTAGAGGTTGCCTTGCAGGAGCCTGGGATAAAGGCCAGACCCCTCTTTGGGCAAGGCCACATTCTTTTCTGAAGCACTTAGGCATCAGTAGTGTGTCTTCTGGTTGTTTGTTCCCACTAGTTGTAAACTCTTTGAGAGCAAAGGCTTAGCGTCACGCTGCCTTCACGAAATCTCAGCTTGCCCTGTACAAACTCTGTGACCTTGAACAGGTTACTAACTATTCTCTGCCTCAGTTTCCTCATCTGTTGAGTGGCATGCATAATAGTAATACTTCTTCCAGAGGTTTGAGGACCAAAATTGGTAATCTATGAGAAACAGTCAGTTAGAGCAATGCTTGACACATGCATCCCTTAGCATGAGCTGTTGTGATCACTGTGTTGTTGTATTTACTGGGAGTACTTGGTAAATATTCATTGAAGGAATAAACGAAGGGCTCCTTCTTCAAAGAATGGTTAGTGCTCTGCGACTGCACACTGTTCACCCAGCTGCATTCAGACACTGATGAAGCTGGTGAGCTGTGCAGGGGTGGATGCTTGTTTCTTACTCTTTGGAACTAAATAAATACCAAAGCTTGTTTGCATTTGGATTCCTTCATTATAAAGACTGCCTTTTTCTTTCTTATTTTCATGCAGTGGCCAGTTTGGCAAAGCCTGGTACTTTTGCCGGCAATGATGCAATTGTAGCCTTTGCAAGAAATCATCAGTTGAATGTGGTGATTCATCAACTAAATGCCCCCCTGTGGCAGGTAGGTCACATGTTCAAGAATTTATCTACTTAATGAGCTTTGGGGACATCCTAACAGATGGGGCTTGACTTGTGACATTGAATATACAGAAAAACTCAGACTGTGAGCCTAACCAAGAATCTTGGGGTGACTGGAATTAATTCCTGTGATGTGGACAAATGGAGTTGGGAGTACAATCAGAACTCTTAAAATGCTATCAAGGTTATTCTGCAGTCAGTTAATTGAGTAATTTGGGGACAGAGAGCTTAATGTGCAACTTCTGTAGATGATTCCTTAAAAATATCCAAGTGAGCATTTAAAGGATTAATTAGCACTACAGGTTCTGGTTTTGGAGTTTGCATGTTCCCATGTTTGTTTCTATGCTTTTTGGGTAGAGTGAAACAAGACGAAACTCATCAGAATAGCCATCACCAGCAGTGTGTTTGATCAGTGTGTTTGATTCAGTCATTCATACTGCAGGGTCTAGGATGTCAGGCTTGGTTTCTGTTCTGCTCAGCTGTATACAGTGGTTTCAGTGGTTCTTCTACAACGAAAAGAAAAGGTTTTAGAACACATGTCAAGCGTGTGCTGTGGGAGGGCAGACCCCTTGTGAAGCCACTAGGGTTTCCTTCGCCCACCCCCTTTGTGGAGTGGTGTCCATTCAGCTCTTTTTACCTTCTTTACCTTTGGTAGCTTAAATTAACCTCATCTCCCAAATAGTCCAGCACACCAAACATTCTGGAGTATGGACGATCAAAGATTGGGCTGCAGGTGCGTGCAGGCTCCCGCCCCTTCTCCTCAGCTCAGGGTGCCTCTTGTCACTTTGTAGCTCGGGTCCTGAAGACTGGCGTATGATTTCTGTTACTCTCTTCCCCATCACTTCCCTATTTCTAACCTTTTCTTAATTAGAAAATTAAAACATGTTAATTATAGAAAACTTTAAAAGTTAAAAAAAAAACCCCATAAAGGTAAGTAAAACTCACCCAAAGTCACACTGCCTGGAGATGGTCACTGTTAACATTTTAATGTGTCCCTCTCATTCACACACACATACTTAGCTATAAAAAAACATTCAGATGTAATTGGAAAGGTACAGAGCAGGGTATTTCTACAACACATTTTAAACACATCTGCATGTAGTACAATTTTTGTGTGTGTGTGTGTGTGTGTGTGTGTATGTGTATGCATACACACAGGCCTACATTACCCTGAATAATTATTATCATAAAGGTTACAACACCCTTTTTTTTATGTGGCATCTGCGTATACTCCCTTGTAAATTGCTTAATCATAGCCTGTACTGCTTAAGGAAAAAAGGTCAAGTTTATAGAGATATGATTTACATGTAGCAAAACTCGCTCTTTTCAGGTGCGTAGTTCTGTGTTTTGACAGTCATTCAGCCTCCACCACAACTTGTGAAATAGTTCCACCACCACAGGTTGCGCCTGCTCTTCGCGGTCACTGGTGCCTGCACCCAGTGCCCGGCCTCTCGTAACCACGATGTGATTTGTCTCTTATGGTTTTGTTTTTCCAGAATGCCATATAAATGGAAGTATTCAGGCTTTTGTGTCTAGCACAGCTTCTCTTTAACAAAATGCTGCTGCGACTCCCCGGGTTAGTAGGAGTTTCACACTACAGGGATCTAATAGCAGGAGTGAAACAGTAGCTGGATGTTCTCTGGGGCATTGTTGCTGGAGGTAACCTGCTGACCCCAGGTAGAGCGATCACCTTTTCAGTGGGGCGCTTTCTAAGGATGACGTATGAGCCAAGAGTACTGGTTACTGCTTTGTTCCAAATTTTGTCATTAGGCTTACACTCTTTAGCAGAAGTCTTCAAAAAATCATTTGGAGCTTAATCTTGAAGGAAAATACTTGGTGCTAACTCAGTAACCATAGCCTACTTTTTCTTGCATTTGATAACTTTTTTTCCCTAAGTTTCTTGATTACCTAGGGAGTGTGGAAGATAATTCAATGTAATTAGATTTTTTCACACTTATTTCTATAGTGTTCTCTTTCATGAATTGCTGAATGATGAAGGTACATATTTTAAAAATAGATTTATGTTATTTCCATTGGATTTTCTCTGCGTCCCTCTTCTCCAGTGAAACTTTTAAGAATTGAAATGCATTGGTTGCTCCCGTCTGGGTGAGACCTCTTGCGTTAGTGATGAGTAGGCTCACACTTAACAGCATGGACACACTGGCGCTTGCGTGCTTTTCTAGTTAGAAACAGTTTGTGCTATGGACGTTGTGGATGTGTGTAACACGGAAGGTGAAAGTCCTCTGTAATCTGCCCATGAAAACTGTGGTTCACAACTTAGGGACTATTCTTTGGGTTTATTCATAGTATGTGTATATTGTTGTTAAGTATTTAAGGGCTTTAGAAATTGTGTCATTCAAAAATTCTAATACAGTGCCCCCTTTCCTAGTACTCTTCCTGGGAGACAAATGAGCTGTCACTATTTTCTGTATCCACAGTAGACCCTCTGCTTTGAGACCTAGATGTTCTGCTGGAGAAAACTTCTATGGTCCCAGCATCTGGACCTGGGTGGACCACAGATGCTATTATAATAATGGTAGTTTCTTAACTACTTATGACTTGGAGTAACAAAGAGAAGGAGGTGTTGATGTTTGGAGTTTCAACAAAGAGATAGTTCCTGGGACAGAGTCAGAGTTACTTTATAGAGTTTTTATGGAAGTGGAGGTTTTTTTTTTTTTTTTGTGGTGCTGGGGATTGAACCCAGGTCCTTGTGTGTGTGAGGCAAGCACTCTACCAACTGAGCTATCTCCCCAGCCCCAAAAATGGAGTTTTTATTTTGGGATCTGCCCAGACCAGACTTAGGGCTTCTTTCTTGCATGACTTTAGGGAGCCCCGTTCTTGTGTGTACCAGGGTTGCGTTCATACATGGAGTACCTTGTGAATTCTGCTTCCAGGGCTGTGCAGTGTGGTAGCATTACTTTACTAAATATAATTTTGTTTTTAAATTGGTGAAAGCAGAAGATTTTTGAGTTTATTGCTGATAATATGTCTGTGGTTGATGGAAAATGCAGTTTTTCTTTTAAGGACAGGTGAAGCTAATGAAGTGTGTCAGGTCCTCCATTTATATGACTTCTTTTCAAGGTTCTAGCAATTTTATAATTGTAATTTTGCTGGAGGTAACCTGCTGCATTCTGTTTCTTGAAAAAGCCTCTCAAATTGTTTGAGCTTTAAGCTCAACAACTCTAGATCCACTCCCATCTTCTCTGTTGGAAGGGCCTGAGTGTTTAAGGGACTGTGAGGCCCTAAAATCTCTGAAACTTAAACTTATCTAACTTCGCTGTAAATCTGCCCTTGGTATTTGAAGGTGTTTTCTTATGGATTTATTTCCATATTGTAGCATATTGATTAAGTGCATCGAAGCATATAAGCATGGGAGGAAGATAATTCAGAAATCAGTAATGACATACCTGGTCGTATTTTCAGCTAGCATCTGGCAGAGTCTGCTAACTGGGCTTCCTGGGCAACCCAGGTAGGCACTTCTGCCCAGAGGTCGACAGTCCAGACCCTCTCTGGCATCTCCCCATCTTTCGTCTACAGATTCGGGGTACAGACAAAAGCAGCGTGAGGGAGTTGCACATTGCCTATCGGTATGGAGAGCACTATGACAGCGTTCGGAGGATCAATGACAACTCAGAGGCACCAGCACATCTCCAGACTGATGTGAGTGAGCCTGCTTCCTTTGCATTTTCAGCCCTACAGGAGGAAGGTCCAGAGCCTTGTGCCCTGGAGCTGAAAACCAGGGTTTTCTTTTTTTTTAAAGTAGAACGTTGCTGCTAAAGATCTCTGGGTTTGGATATTAGAATGTTTCTTCCTTTTTGGTTCAGGTGAGGGAGAGAGAGAGGAAATTGCTTATTAGCATTTTGTTTCCCCTGTTAGCTGATAGCTATGATTATGTATATATAAAAATCTGTGAAATTAAAAAATTACTTTCGTATTTTAAAAATTGACCCATGTCTGTTTTCTGAAATTTGGAAACTATAGAAAAGGTAAGAAGAAATACAGAATCACACAGAATCAGCTACCCGGGTGCCAGTTTTGTTACTGTTTTGGTAGATTTCCTTTTAGTCATTTAATGTATTACAGATGGTTTGAGATTGTATTATTCATATAGCTATAATTCCTGCTTTTTTCAGTTAACACATTATCACAGAAGCCTTTTCTCACCTTTGTTACTCATTATTTTTAAAACAGTTTTATTTTTTGAGTTGTTCATATTTGTCCGTGGATCAGAATTCAAAATGTTTAACAAGATATATTTTGATTGAAAGTCCTTCTGTCACCCTTCTGCTTTAATCATCTTGTTCCCTTCCCTAGATGCAACTTGTGGGATCAGTATGTCAGAAAGTCTCCTAGGGATATCTTGCATATCGAGGAAATACACGTGCATATGTATACGCTCCGTTTTTCCTGTTTTCACACTGTCTCCATCCCCCGTTGTAGCATCCTGTACTACCACGTAACATCCTGTGCTTGAATCCTTCACTGTGCTTTTTGAATTTAATGTGGAGTTTTAATTCACAGCTATGTAAAAAACCTTTTTAAAAGGCTTAATGGTATTCTGTTATGTGGATGCTTTGTAACATGGCGACCGGTCCCTTATTGATGGACTTTAGGTGCTTTCAGACTTTGCCTTAGACTATTGTCTAAGGCATTGCACTATGTACCCCTTTTCACACATGCCTTAGTGTGCCTCCAGGATAGATTTGTAGAAGGTCCTTTCTGTGTCAGAGGATTTTGATAAATACTGCCTGGCTACTTTCTATCAGTATTTTACCACTTTACATTCCCACTTGTAATAAGTGGCTCCTTCTCTAACTTTTGCCAGCACAGTAAGTTTTTAAATCATTTTCAATGTTAGGAAAAAAAAAAAAATTTTTAACATGATTTTAATTTGCATTTCTTTTGTTAATTTATGCATCTTTCTCTTTTTTTTTTCTTTTTTTTCTTGTAAACAAATGGGATACATGTTGTTTCTCTGTACATGGAGTAAGGCGTACCATTTGTGTAATCATAAATTTACATAGGGTAATGTTGTTTGATTCATTCTGTTATTTTTTTGCCTTCCCCCCACCCCTCCCATCCCTCTTTTCCCTCTATACAGTCCTTCCTTTCTCCATTCTTGCCCCCCTCCCTAACCCTAACTCTAACCCTAAAACTAATCCCTCCCACCCCCCATTATGTATCATCATCCACTTATCAGCGAGATCATTCATCCTTTGGTTTTTTGAGATTGGCTTATCTCACTTAGTGTGATATTCTCCAATTTCATCCATTTGCCAGCAAATGCCATAATTTTATCATTCTTTATGGCTGAGTAATATTCCATTGTGTGTGTGTGTGTGTGTGTGTGTGTGTGTGTATATCACAGTTTCTTTATCCATTCATCAATTGAAGGGCATCTAGGTTGGTTCCACAGTCTGGCTATTGTGAATTGAGCGGCTATGAACATTGATGTGGCTGTATCTCTGTAGTATGCTGATTTTAAGTCCTTTGGGTATAGGCCAAGGAGTGGGATAGCTGGGTCAAATGGAGGGTCCATTCCAAGTTTTCTAAGGAATCTCCACACTGCTTTCCAGAGTGGCTGCACTAATTTGCAGCCCCACCAGCAATGTATGAGTGTACCTTTCTCCCCACATCCTCGCCAACACCTGTTGTTGCTTGTATTCTTGATAATCGCCATTCTAATTGGGGTGAGATGGAATCTTAGGGTGGTTTTGATTTGCATTTCTCTTATTACTAGAGATGTTGAACATTTTTCCATATGTTTGTTGATTGCTTGTAGATCTTCTTCTGTGAAGTGTCTGTTCATTTCCTTAGCCCATTTGTTGATTGGGTATTTGCATTCTTGGTGTAGAGTTTTTTGAGTTCTTTATAGATTCTGGAGATTAGTGCTCTATCTGAAGTATGATTGGCAAAGATATTCTCCCACTCTGTAGGCTCTTTCTTCGCATTGCTGATAGTTTCCTTTGCTGAGAGAAAGCTTTTTAGTTTGACTCTATCCCAGTTATTGATTCTTGCTTTTATTTCTTGTGCTATGGGAGTCCTATTGAGGAAGTCTGGTCTTAAGCCGACATGTTAAAGATCTGGACCTACTTTTTCTTCTATAATCTGCAGGGTCTCTGGTCTGATTCCGAGGTTCTTAACCCATTTTGAGTTTAGTTTCATGCATGGTGAGAGATATGGGTTTAGTTTCATTCTGTTGCATATGGATTTCAATTCTCCCAGCACCATTCGTTGAAGAGGCTATCTTTTCTCCATTGCATATTTTTGGCACCTTTGTCTAGTATGAGAAAATTGTATTTATTTGGGTTTGTGTCTGTGTCCTCTATTCTGTACCATTGATCTACCTTTCTATTTTGGTACCAATACCATGCCGTTTTTGTTACTGTTGCTTTGTAGTAGAGTTGAAGATCTGGTATTGCGATACCCCCTGCTTCGCTCTTTCTGGTAAGGATTGCTTTAGCTATTCTGGGTTTCTTATTCTTCCAGATGAATTTCACAATTGCTTGCTCTATTTCTGTAAGGTACGTCATTGGGATTTTAATTGGAATTGCATTGAATTTGTATAGCACTTTAGGTAGTATGGCCATTTTGACAATATTAATTCTTCCTATCCAAGAACATGGAAGATCTTTCCATCTTCTAAGGTGTTCTTTAATTTCTTTCTTTAGTGTTGTATAGTTCTCATTGTAGAGGTCTTTCACATCTTTTGTGAGATTGATTCCCAAGTATTTTATTTTTTTCGAGGCTATTGTGAATGGGGTAGTTTTCCTAATTATTCTTTCCAAAGATTCATCACTTATGTATAAAAATGCATTAGATTTATGTGCATTGATCTTATATCCCGCTACTTTACTGAATTCACTTATGAGTTCTAAAAGTTTTCTGGTGGAATTTTCTGGTTCCTCTAAATATATAATCATATCATCAGCAAATAGGGATAGTTTGAGTTCTTCTTTTCATATTCGTATCCCTTTAATTTCTTTGGTCTGTCTAATTGCTCTGGCTAGAGTTTCAATGACAATATTGAAAAGAAGTGGTGAAAGAGGGCATCCCTGCCTTGTTCCAGTTTTTAGGGGGAATGCTTTCAGTTTTTCACCATTTAGAATGATATTAGCCATGGGCTTAGCATAGATGGCCTTTATAATGTTAAGGAATGTTCCCACTATCCCTATTTTTTCTAGTGTTTTGAGCATGAAGGGATGCTGTATTTTATCAAATGCTTTTTCTGCATCTATTGAAATAATCATGTGATTCTTGACTTTAAGTGTATTGATATGGTGAATTACATTTATTGATTTCCTGATGTTGAACCAGCCTTGCATCCCTGGGATGAAACCCACTTGATCATGGTACACTAACTTTTAAATATGCTTTTGTATGTGATTTGCTAAAATTTTGTTGAGAATTTTTGCGTCGATGTTCATTAAGGATATTGGTCTGAAATTTTCTTTCCTCGATGTGTCTCTGTCTGGTTTAGGTATCAGGGTAATATTGGCTTCATAGAATGAGTTTGGGAGGGTTCCCTCCTCTTCTATTTCATGGAATACTTTGAGAAGTATTGGAATGAGCTCTTCTGTAAAGGTTTTGTAGAACTGGGCTGAGAACCCATCTGGTCCCAGACTTTTCTTTGGGGTAGGCTTTTGATGACTTCTTCTATTTCATTTCTTAAAATTGGTCTATTTAAATTGTGTATGTCCTCCTCGTTCAGTTTAGGCAATTCATATGTCTCTAGAAACCTGTTGATGTCTTTGAAATTTTCTATTTTGTTGGAGTATAGATTTTCAAAATAGCTTCTGATTATGTTTTGTATTTCAGTCGTGTCTGTTGTGATATTTCCTTGTTCATTCTGAATTTTAGTGATTTGGGTTTTCTCTCGTCTTCTCTTTGTTAGTGTGGCTAATGGTTTATCAATTTTGTTTATTTTTTCGAAGAACCAACTATTTATTTTGTCAATTTTTTGTATTGTTTCTTTTGTTTCAATTTCATTGATTTCAGCTCTGAGTTTAACTATCTCCTGTCTTGTACTACTTTTGGTGTTGGTCTGTTCTTCTTTTTCTAGGGCTTTGAGCTGTAGTGTTAGGTCGTTTATTTGTTGAGTTTTACTTTTTTTATTGAATGCGCTCCATGAAATAAATTTTCCTCTAAGTACTGCTTTCATAGTGTCCCAAGAGATTTTGATATGATGTTTCTTTGTTCTCATTTACCTCTAAGAATTTTTAAATTTCCTTCCTAATATCTTCTGTTATCCATTCATCATATAATAGCATATTGTTTAATCTCCAGGTGTTGGAGTAGTTTCTGTTTTTTACTCTTTCATTTATTTCTAATTTCAATCCATTATGATCTGATAGAATACAAGGTAGTGTCTCTATCTTCTTGTATTTGCTAACATTAGCTTTGTGGCATAATATATGGTCTATTTTAGAGAAGGATCCATGTGCTGCTGAGAAGAAAGTGTATTCGCTCTTGGTTGGATGGTATATTCTATAAATGTCCGTTAAGTCTAAATTATTGATTGTGTTATTGAGACCTATGGTTTCTTTGTTCAATTTTTGTCTGGAAGATCTATCCAGTGGTGAGAGAGGTGTGTTAAAATCACCTAGTATTATTGTGTTATGGTCTATTTGGTTTCTGAAATTGAGAAGGATTTGTTTGACATACATGGATGAGCCACTGTTTGGGGCATAGATATTTATGATTGTTATGTCTTGCTGATTTATGCTTCCCTTAAGCAGTATGAAATGACCTTCTTTATCCCTTCTGACTGACTTTGGCTTAAAGTCCACATTATCTAAAATGAGGATGGATACCCCAGCTTTTTTGCTGAGTCCATGTGCACGGTATGTTTTTCCCCATCCTTTCACCTTTAGTCTGTGGGTATCTCTTTTTATGAGGTGAGTCTCTTGCAGGCAACATATTGTTGGATCTTTCTTTTTAATCCAATCTGCCAGTCTGTGTCTTTTGATTGATGAGTTCAGGCCATTAACATTCAGGGTTATTATTGAGATATGATTTGTATTCTCGGTCATTTGGTTCATTTTTTAAATTTTATTTATTTTTTTTGACACAACTTGGTTCCTCCTTTATTTGACAATTCCCTTAGGATAATTCCTCCGTTTGCTGATTTGCTTCTTTGTTTTTCATCTCTTCCTCATGGAATATTTTGCTGAGAATGTTCTGTAATGCTGGCTTTCTTTTTGTAAATTCTTTTAGCTTTTGTTTATCTTGGAAGGATTTTATATCATCGTCAAATTTGAAGGTAAGTTTTGCTGGGTATAAGATTCTTGGTTGGCATCCATTTTCTTTCAGGGCTTGAAAAATGTTGTTCCAGGCCCTTCTAGCTTTTAGGGTCTGGATTGAAAAATCTGCTGATATCCATATTGGTTTCCCCCTGAATGTAATTTGGCTCTTTTCTCTCACAGCCTTTAAAATTCTGTCTTTATTTTGTATGTTAGGTATTTTCATTATAATGTGCCTTGGTGTGGGTCTGTTGTAATTTTGTGTATTTGGAGTCCTATAAGCCTCTTGAACTTGATTTTCCATTTCATTCTTCAGATTTGGGAAATTTCCTGATATTATTTCATTGAATAGATTGTTCATTCCTTTGGCTTGTTTCTCTAAGCCTTCCTCAATCCCAATAATTCTTAAATTTGGCCTTTTCATGATATCCCATAGTTCTTGGAGATTCTGTTCATGATTTCTTAACCATCTTCTCTGGTCAACTTTGTTTTCAAGGTTAAATATTTTGTCTTCAATATCTGAGGTTCTGTCTTCTAGGTGTTCTATCCTATTGGATATGCTTTCTATGGAGTTCTTAATTTGGTTTATTGTTTCCTTCATTTCAAGGATTTCTGTTTGTTTTTTTTCAATATCTCTAACTCTTTATTGAAATGATCTTTTGCTTCCTGTATTTGCTCTTTTAACTGTCGATTGGTGCGATCATTCAGTGCCTACATTTGCTCTTTCATCATTCAGTGCTTGCATTTGCTCTTTCATCTCATCGTTTGCTTCCCTGATCATTCTAATTATGTACATTCTGAACTCCCTTTCTGTCATTTCTTCTGCCATGCTGTCATTGGATTTTATTGATGTAACATCTAGATTAGTTTGTAGCATTTTCTTTCCTTGTTTTCTCATATTGTTCAGGTATCAGTGGACTGCTGAGATATTGCAGATTTCCTCTATTGACTTATAATGTCCCTGAAGATTTCTAGTATATCCCCTCTTAACCTTCAGTAGCCTAAAGTCTTGGAGGAAGTCGATAATGCAGTGCTCCACAAGGAAGCTGCTTCTCTAGGGGTGGTGTCCTTCAGGTGGGGTATATTCCCTGCTAGTGAGCAGAGGTGCCTCCACTTGTTGACCAATGGTCATCCAAAGGGGAACTAGGCTGTGGGCTGAGGCAAGGCCTGTTTGGGCCTGTGTCTCTGGTTTTACCGTCCTTTTGGAAAAACCTCACCCGGCAGGGAAGACTCACCCCGTGGGGAGATCTTGCTGGTCAGTTCCCCTCCTAGAGGTTCCCCTCAATCCACAACTACTGCCTGGGCTGGGCTGCCTTCCTCTGCAACGTTCCCAGGGGCCCGGACCTACCTCCTGGGCCTGGGAGCCTCACCCTTCGCAGACGAGTCTCCTTAGGCTGCCTCTCCTCAGCGAATCTGCCCACAGTCCTGGAACCTGCACTCTGCCCCTAAGCGTGTCTCTGTGTGGCTCTTCCACCAAGAGGCTTCCTAGGTCCTGGGACCCTGCTCTGCACCTAATCTCCTGGCTATGCGGCCCCTCCTCTGAGCAGCCACCTAAGCCCTGTACAGTCGCTCTTGAGTCCCAGCGACCCGCCGCACGCCTCTTCCTCCAGGCAGCTGCTCAGTGTTCTGGTGCGGTTGCTAGGAGTCCAAGCAACTCACTGCGCGCCTCCTCCTCCCGACAACCACCTGTAGCCCTGGTGCAGTCATTCCGAGTCCAAGTGACCTGCTGCACTCCTCCTCCTCCGGGCAGCCCCCCTGGTGTTCGGGAGTGGTCGCTCTGAGTCCAAGCGACCTGCCGCATGCCTCCTCCTCTGGGCAGCCTCCCGGAGCTCTGGTGCGGCCACTCGGAGTCCAAATGACCTGCCGTGCTCCTCCTTCTCCTCCGGGCAGCCCCCTGGGTGTTCAGGAGTGATTGCTCTGAGTCCAAGCGACCCGCTGCACGCCTCCTCCTCTGGGCAGCCGCCTGGAGCTCTGGTGCAGCTGCTCCACGACCAGGCGACCTGCCGCGCTCCTCCTCCTCCGGGCAGCCCCGGTGTTCAGGAGCGGTTGCCACGAGTCCAAACAACTCACTGCGCGCCGCCTCCTCTGGTCAGCCGCCTGTAGCCCTGGTGCAGTCAGTCTGAGTCCACGTGACCCACGGCGCTCCTCCTCTTCCTCCGGGCAGCCCCCCGGTGTTCGGCAGCGGTCGCTCTGAGTCCAAACAGCTCGCCGCGCAGCTCCTCCTCTGGGCAGCCGCCTGGATCCCTGGTGGGTTGCTCTGAGTCCAAGCGCTGTGCTGAGCGGCCTCTTCTACGATGCTCCCAGTTGTCCGAGTTCACTGCTCCAGCAGGGGGAGGGGTGTCTCGTTGGGCAACTCTACTTCACAAAGTTCCCTGTGTTCCGGGACTACTGCTCCATCCGGGATGCCTCCCCAATGGGAGAGACTCACCCGGCGGCTTTGAGTTGGTCCCAAGTCTCTCAATATCTCCTCTTTTGAATCCTGAGTCCTGGAGCAACATGAAATGCAGCCACCCTCTAGTCCGCCATCTTGAAACGCCCTCTCTTTCTGTGTTTAAGACTTACTTGTACTTACTTTTTTGTGGATGCTATTTTCTTCTTATTAAGTTGTATTAATGATTTTTAGGAACTTTTTGTACATTAAAGAAATTAGCCTCCATTTGTGATATAAATTGTAAACTTTTTTTCATAGTTTGTTTTTGTCTTTTTAGTTCTATCTCCTATGGTCTTTGCTATGAAACATTTTAAGATTTTTATATGGTTAAATTTATCAATATTTGTTTTCTTTTTTTAAGGGATTCTGCTGGGGTCTTTATGTATGCTAGGCAAGCTCCACCTACTGAACCTATCCACAACCCTATCAATGTTTTCTAATATACCTTTGGAGTTTGGGGTTATAATTGTCCTATAGTTTATTCTTGTGCTTTTCTAATTCATTTTATTTTTTTAAATTAGATTTTGATTCTATTTGAAATTTACAATCATATAAGGGTATGAGGCTCTGGACCCAACTTTGTGTAGGGTACCTAGTTATATATTATTCATTATAATATTTTTTCTCACTGACTTAAAATGTCATATCCTCCCTGTGCCATATACTAAATTTCTATATGTATTTGAGTCTGTGTTTAGACATCTGGTTCTGTACCAGTGATCTCACTGTTGACTTGTTGTTGCCCTGTTGTTTTAATTAGTAACAGTTTTAAAATCTGGTAGATATTTTTCACTCATCATAAATTTTCTTTTTCATATGCATTTTTCCTTTTTCGAAAAACTAGGAATATTGGAATCAGTATGTCTAGTTAAAAAGTCCTGTTCAGTTTTTTTTTTTTAAATTGGTATCTCATTAAGTTAATAGACTAAGGAAAAATTGACATTTTTCTGATGTTAAGTCTTCCTAGCCATGGACCTGGTAAAGTTTTATGTTTGTTTAATTGACTTTCTTTTTTCTCTTGATCTGTAGGAGCCTTTTCTTTATACAGATCTTGCCCATTTTTTTTTTTCTTGTTGTTGAACAATTCAATTCTGAGGTGTTCTGCTTTGTGTTCCTATATAAGGAAAAGATCTTTTTTTCCTCTTCATATTTCCTAGCTGGTTATCATTTGTATATGAGATATTAACAAAATGCTAATTATATGCCCAGATATTCTGTAGAAGTCTCATTTAAAAAATGGAAATAAAAGTCACATGGTAGAAAATGAACCATTTTAGAGCATAGAACTCAGTGTCACTGGGTACACCGTCAGTATTACATAAGCACTTCTTCTGTCTAGTTCCAAAACACTTATCCCCCCAAAGAAAATTTTGTACCCATGAAGTAGTTGCTCTCTGTTCCCCTGTGTCTTCCAGCAACCACCAGTCTTCCTCGTCCCCTTGGCTTTACCTATTCTGGACATTTAATACAAATGGAATCCATCCATACGTGACCTTCCTGTTTGGCTTCTTTTGCCTAGCATAATGTTTTCTAGATTGATCCATATTGTAGCATTTGTCAGTATTTTGAAAAAAATGGCCTTATAATATTCCATTGTGTAGATATATCACATTTTGTTTGTCCATTCTTCCACTGATGCACATTTGGTTGCCTATCAACAAAGCCAGTCAAACTTGCCTTCTGGCTATTGAGAATAGTACTACTGTGAATGTTTATGAATGTATTTGAGTACCTGTTTTCAGTCTTTTGGGATATACATAGAGTGGAATTGTTGGGTTACATGGTGAATAATAAATTTAATTTTTGAGGGATAAAAAGTGGCCAGATTGTTTTCCACAGTGGGTGGTACCATTTTATATCACTCGCAGCGGTGTATGAAGGTCCAGTCTCCCACATTCTGATTCTTGCTTTCTCTCTCTTCCTCCTCCTTTTCCTTTTCTTAATGGCCATCCTAGTTCTAGTGGTTTTCATCTCATTTTCCTATTGACTAATGATGTTGGGTATTTTTTTCGTGTGCTTTTTTTGTCTGTTTAGCTTTCGAAAAATGTCTGTTCCAGTCCTTTACTTATTTTTAATTGAGTTGTCTTTTTGTAAGAATTCTTCATAGATTCTAGGGACTAGATTCTTCTCAAATGCATGATTTGCCAGAATTCTTTTTGTTTATACTAGGGTATTTTGTTGTTGTTCGTCTTGTTGATTCTCGTTTTTTCCCCAGGTACAGAATTCTCTTATCTACAAATAGTAATTTCTTTTTCCTCATTTTATACTTTTGTTTGTCTTGGCTAATTACATTGGCTGTTACTGCTAAAATGTTAAATAATAATGGTGGGAGTAAAGTCCTGCTGTGTTCCTTACTTTAGTGAGAATGAAGGTAGTAGCATTCTGTGGGTTTCCAGTGGTTAACTATGCCCGTACTGTGAAACCTTTATCTTGTTTCTGGTTATTTACCACTACAGGTAATGTTGTTATGAGCACTTTTATATAAATCCTACATTTGACATTTCCTTTGGCTACATTCCAAAGTTGCAAAACTATTGGGTCTGGGACTCTTGAAACTCATTGTTAAACTGTTAATGTATGATTTTATAATAGGTTGTTTTGTATTAACTCTCTAAGGAATATACTGTCCATTGTTGGACTCCACTTCAACTTTTACATACAAAAAAAAGAAATGTCTTTGTCTATTTTCCCATCTCTTTCTTAATGGGAAGCAGAAGAAGAAGGTGTTGGAATAGTCACAGGGATGGTTTTAGCTTTTCTTTTCTGATTTAGGCTTTGATCACAAAGGCCTCTTAGACTCCAAGTGAATTAGTCTTTGTTGCTTCAGAACTCCTATTGGCAGGTCCCTGAATGTGGTGGTACACACTGGAGGGAGAAGAGCCATGCTCTGCCGAGTATCCCAGAGCTCACCGATGACCAGGACTTACCTGGGAGCCAGATGAGAGTTGTGTGTGTGTTTCCTGAAGACCAGAATGGTTCTTCTGCCAAAGCGCATTCACTGTGGGTGTTGAGGACCCTGTCCAGAGGTCCAGCTCTCAGCTCTGGCAATGAGCGGAGGCAAGCTTGCTGTTGTAGTCGGCAGACATTGCCAAAACATTGGCCTCTAGACACTGTAGGAGCTCTGTTGCTGTCCCTGATGAGTGGTTCTCCTCATCTCTTTATTTTTGTTTGTCTGTGGTGGCCTAGAATCTCAGTGTGTTGATGAAATTCAGTCTATTCATTGTTCTCTTCAAATTGTTTTCAGAGTTTTCTCCCCTGTGTTCGAATGTTTGAGATTAGGGTATATTTCTGTGTTGGAGATTCTGAATGGGTTTTGCTAGAGTTTCACAGTTGTTATGCTTTTTGTTTCCTTTAGTTTCAAATGCTTCACCAAGATGAGTCAAATAAAAGAGAAAAGATCAAGACAAAGGGAGTCGACTTTGAAGATGACCTGAAAGATGAAGTAGAAGATGCTGTCCAGAAAGTTTGTAATGCAACTGGATGTTCAGTTAGTATTCCCATCATGCAGTAGCACTTTCTAAACACGTGAGCGATGCCTAGGTTACCTGCTAGTTTTGCAGCATCACTGTAGCATGCCAGCGTGGTGGGCCAGAACGAGTCCAGGGGATTGGTGGTCTGACTTAATGAGAGCTGTTTCATTCATCGAAGTCTAGTAGTATTAGACTTCATCTAGTACTACTGAAATCTTAATGAGGGGGTTTAATTTTTTCTGACTGGTATTGGCACTATTAAAAGTGAAGTTTTATGAAGGGAATTTATTTATAATAATAAAATGGGTTATTTCAAGCAACCAACCTTATTTGAAATTTCTAAATGGACCTCCTGTTAATTCTCACTGTTCCATCTTTGTGTTTATCAGATTGTTGAAGTAGAGCTAGGCAGGAAAGTAGATCCAGTCTTGAAATTTTTCTTTGTTTCTTGGATAGGATTTTGACTTAATAGTCCAGAACCTGGAAGCTGAAAATTATAATATTGAATCTGCAATAATTGCCATGCTTCAGATGAACCAGGGAAAAAGAAACAGTAAGTCCATGAATGATATTTATAGGACTTTGAAATGATTGAGTTGGTGATTTTCCAAATACTCATTTTTAATCAGTTGGCAGGGGGTACTTGTCCTGTCATTTATTCATTCATTCAGCAGGTATTTGCTGAGTGCTTCTGTGTGCAGGCATTTTTTTTTACTGACCCCGCATCAGGAAGAGTAGTCAGAAGGTAGAGAGGGTGGTAGAGTCAGGCAGGTGAGTTGGCTGATGGTACGTAGTAAGGCATGGTGCAGGGCGCTGGGAGAATGCATGGGAAGTCCACCTGGAGGGGCAGAGTGTCCTTCTAGAAATAAGCTCTTATAAGACTCACGTGCTGGCCTGGGGCTGTGGCTCAGTGGGGAGTGATTGCCTAGCGTGCATGAGGCACTGGGTTCGATCCTCAGCACCACATATAAATAAATACATAAATGGTCCATCAACAATGAAAAAATATTTAAAAAAAACTCAAATGATAAGTGAAGAAGAGAGAAAAATACCTTATTTTTATATTGGAAATGTTAAGAAAACTAACATCTATTAACTGGTGATAATTCAGAATTGTTTTAAAAATATAATCTGTGACTCAGAGGAAGGAAGATGTAACATCTTATTAATTTCTCAGGTCATTTATTTAAAATGATATCAATAAATACTTTTTGCCAGATATCATATGCCAGATACTTCCTGTTCCTGGCGTTAGGGCTCACGTGCTTGAGCATTTTAGTGTCTGCTTTATGTGTTTGCTGTGTTTCTTCAGAAGCCATGAGTAACTTGATCTTTGTGATGTTGACAGCCTCATCCAGGGTGGTGTACTTGACATGTGGAGAGTGAGGTTGGGAGCTGCGTTTGAAGTGGTATTTGATTTTAATTAATTTCAGTTTTAATAGCCACATGTGATTGGTGGCTGCTGTATTGGACAGCACAGCTTTAGGTTCTGGGTTTTTTTGTTGTCGTTTTGTTTTTTCTTCTGAGTTCAGGGTACAAGTGAATGATTTCTCCCTAAAAATTCATGTTAAAAATTTTATCCAAGGAAACAATGCGCTATGCTTGTGGGATGCTAACCATGTCTTAGGACCAGCCTGGTCAGCAGGTTATTTTTAAATCTATCTGCGGAATTTACTAATTATTTTGTCTCCATTTTCCCCACTGTATTGACTTGGTATTAAGCGTTTTGTTTCAGGGAAACACACTTCCTGCATGGCAGTCATCTGGGGACTCAGGTGATGTTGGAGTCCTTTAACATAGCATTTGCATTATGTAATTAATACCTTTCTTTGGAAGATGCAGAGGAGAGCCTTGAGCCCAGTGGCCAAGTACCGAAGCAGTGTGGCCCTTTATGGGAGGAGGGTGGCAGCCGTACCAGAATCTTTGGAAATCAGGATTTAAACGAAGGCAGGACTGAAAACAACAAGACCCGGGCCAGCCCTAGTGAAGAAAACAAGGCAAACAAAAACCAGCTTCCAAAGGTACGAGGGAGGCGGTCCGAAGGGCAAGTGACGGGCTGCTGAAAATCTAGCAGTGGTGGGAGCTTGAATTTCACTGCAGTGTGTATTTTTCCTTTAATTTATAAAATAGTTATTGTGGAAATCTGGGGAATGCATTAGATATATCAAGAAGCAGAATGAAGACTTTGTCTTGTTTGCTGAGTGCCGTGACATTTAGAAGGACAAGTGCTGCAACTGTCCTGTGCCTGTGTCACTGCACATGTGGGCTCTTTCCACTGTGTTCCACGCTTTTCACAGACGCCATCATCTGCAGCCAGCATGTCATGTGTGAATTTTTGTGTTGTACATTATTTTCTTGCATTAAGTCAGGAGAGGAGTTAGCTGGTTAAAGGGCATGGATATTGGAATCTTTTGCAGGCTTTTGGTAAATTATCAGGTGCTTCCCAGAAAGGTTGTACATCTCCCTCCCCACCCCTATAAACAGATGTGACATTGTTCATTTTGCTGAAATTGGGATTCATTTTAAAGACTCACCATGAATTTCTGAGCTCAAAATGCCACCTGATGTGAAAAGCCACAGGCAGAGGCAGAGGGGCTATAAGCGTCTAAGGATTTCATTACAGTTATCTGGGTCTTAAATTATGAAAAAGATGTCGTCTGGCCCCTTGCTTATTGTCTCTTGCTGGACAAGGGTGATGTCTCTTTGGGTCATTGTGAATTGGTTTATGGGGAGAATGGAGCTGACTGCTAGTTCAGCCAGGGGATGTAAAGTCCAGCATAATGGAAAGTGGGGCGCTCTGGCCTGTGGGGTGGGCTTCCTCTGTTCTTGTCGGAGTCATCAGAGCCTCGAGCATTTGTGAGCCCAGCATCTCTTGCAGCAGGTGGCAGCTTGAGTCAGCCTCGGTGACCTTCTCTTTCAGGTCACAAACAAACAGCGCAGGGAACAGCAACGACTGGAGAAGAAGCGGCGACAGGAGGAAAGGCACCGTCACAAAGCCCTGCAGAACAGGAGTGGCCATAGGGACAACAACAGAAGTGAAGCAGATGTGAACACACAGGTCACCTTGGTGAAGACCTTCGCTGCTCTGAACATCTGACTGGCCTCCTGGGAGCCGTAGGAAGAAGGACCACGGAGTGCCGCACAGGCCTTGCAGGGAGGCACCCAGCACACCACTCAGTCACACGCCGAGTTAGTTCCTTTCAAGCCGCCTCTTGTTCAGATTTGTCAGTGCTGTGTTTTGTTTTATAAAAGTGCAGTGAGGCCATTCATATTCTGTAATACACACTTAAAATACTGCGTTACAGGGGTGGATAGTTAGGTCAGGAAAAAACCTTTTCTGTGTGGCTTTTTTTGCCCTGAAAAAGCAGTTCAGTGACCCTAGGATCTTCCTTTAGTACTTAGGGTAAGTTCATGAAGTAGTTTAACTGTTACAAATTCAGAATGACAGGTTTCTTCATTTCTCTCATTTTCAAACAGATACCAACATGTAGAGTGTTTATGAATGATCTCCGACTTAGGAACATATTTAGATTTAATTTTCTCCCTATCTTATTACTCAGAACAATTCAGGAAGTGTTTTCCCAAAGTAATGTGACACGGGTGGCCTGCAGAATCAGGGGGGCTGCACAGCTTCACCTCTCCTTCCTGACTGACGGCCTCGCAGTTGCGCGGGTGCTGTGGGCTCGGTGGCACTCAGGCCATAACCTGGGCACCTGCCTGGTAGAGTGTGAGGCCTGAGCTTTCCTGGGAGGTCATTCCTGGTGTTGAGTCTAGGTATTTGTTTTTGACAGCGGGAAGGGTGGTGTGTTACTGCTTTGAGAGAGTTCTGCAATCTTGGTGGTCCATAGAGCAGGTTCCCTAGTGTAAAACAGGAAGCTCCTGGGTTTCTGTCTAGGAAGAATCGAAAGAATGATTTTTTTCTAGAGCAGAAGTCTGAGTGACTATCTCTTAAAATTTGTTGTGTTCACTTTTTAAGCAACTCTTTTTTCTTTCCTAGCATTCTAGACTTAGAAAGATGCCTTTAGAGAAATAAATGGTAACTTGACCTTATAGGTCGCAAAATTTTCTTAGTATTGTGGCAGTGGAATCCCATAAAAAGTAGTAGCATTTATTTCTTGTTATTTCAACCTAGTTTGGGATTTGGATGGGGGAGTACCTACTCTGCCAGCTGTCAGTGACTTAGGGTAAACAGGCAGGGTGGAGTGCTTCTCTGGGCTGAGACCTTCAAGTGACTCACAGTTCTGAAGCGCCATCAGGGGACAGGTGGCATTCTGAGAACTGGGTTAGGTGGATGCAAATTCTGAAACGGTCCTGTGTGCAGCAGACGTGAGGCTTTGCCTTCTGGGAGCCTTGTATTTGGGCAAGTAACATACGCTGAGCCAAAAGGAAGGCAAATTCTTGGTTATCTGTCGCAACCCTCAGATCTCAGTTATAGGCACCTAGAGGCAGAATGAAGACCGTAAGCAGTTTTAATGTGTGCAGACATGTCGCTGTCAGAGTGGGTCCTGGACCTGTGGAATTATCTTTATCAGTAGGCTTTTTGCTTTCTTTGTTTCAGTGATGCCTTTTAATTTTTGTTTGTTTGATTTGGGGACTTTATGTAGTTGGAACATCAGAAGTCTCCTGGAGTTGTGCCCAGGACATTGTGGATTGGGCTTCTTCCTGGGTACAGTACATTGCAATATTGTGCAAATTTAAAGACTGCATTGCACTTTTTCTCTGCTCATCACAGTCCTGGGTTGAGACTCGAGCACTAAGTTGCAACACGGGAAGGCTCTCTGTTGCCTTTTCTATCGGGGTGCAAGCTGGTGCTTGAGGACAGATTGTTCTCTTGGCCTTCACCTCTGGGCAGATTCCTGGCTGAGCTTTTCTGAAAGAACATTCTTTCCTGTCTGCTCTGTACTGTGTGAGTGCAGAGAACAGATCCCCTCAGAAGGATCAGCTTTACCAGAAGCTCAGAAGTCAAAGTAGAAATACCTTGTGGAGACCGTTGTTGTCATTAGTCAGATTGCTTCATTTTCTCGGTTAATGAAGGTGGCCTTGGGCCCTATTGAGTTTTAAGGTTTTAGAAGCTGCTGAAAGGTTTTATTAAAGAATACTGGGAACATTTATTTATAAATTACCTAATTCCGATAACAGACTTCAGCAATTCTGGGTCACAATAGCACTGGTTTTATAAACTAATCAAATGGCTTTAGTAGTTTTCGTTTGTTACCGTTGTAGAACTTTTCATTTATAATTGGTCTGTGCTTAGTGTGTTAATGATTAGAAAGGGTATGGTACCCAACTTAAAAGGTGTCTTCTAGCAGAAGGTTGAATTTAGACCCCTGCCTTGGTCCCCTTGGAGTGAGAGGTGGGTAGAGTCCTCAGGCTTAGTTGCCTTGCTGGGCACTTGTTCTTTACTTTGTTGGCAGCCACAGTGGAGGCCGTGTGTTGAGTCTAAGGTGATGATTGTCAGCTGCTGGTCCCCCAGGGCAGTTAGTCACGGAGCTCAGTGTGGGACTGAACCTGTCTCAGCCTCTCAGCCTTTGGGGTACGACTCAGCTTCACAAGGTTAGGTCCCGGTAGCCTGTGGAGGGCCAGGAGAAGGGGGTGGAGCAGCATTTCATAGCTGCTTTCTGGCCTTATAGACTGTATATAAAGGTTTTATGGATTTTTTTTTAAACATCAAAACAAGAAAAAAATTTCAGTAGCAAAAGCTTTGAACTAGGGAGTTAGATGTATTAAAACAACATAGACCTTAACTTCTAAATAGTATAGTTGTCACCAGGAGATATTAGAAAGATAGAATGTATATGTATTTACTTTTTCAATAATAAGAATACACCTTCAGGAGTAAAGTGTGTTTGAGGAATTGTGGCAGAAAGAGGAATCTTAAATGTTAGTTGAAGTCGTTTATAGTTTTTTTTTTTTTTTTTTTTTTTTTTTTTTTTTTTTTAAATAAGCTCTGAAGACATTTCCAATTCCATTTTGATTGTGAGGACTGTGAAATGGGGTCTCCCTTCTGGGGCAGCTTGAGCTGGGCTCAGTGAACCTTCATATAGGTCGTGGACAGCGCCCACTCTGCTTCCCTGGGGAACTCGTACAACATGACGCGTGTGCTGGGCCAGGAGGAGGGCTGTGTGAGGATGGGGAGAGAGTCACTTGCATGTCATCTAGTCATTTCAGGGGGACTTCGGTGTAGTGGGTCACACTCGTAGCGAGTCCCTGTAGTCACTGTGCAGTTTCTCGCATTCTGAGAAGCTCTTCAGAGTCTGCCCGGGTTTTACTGGGTCAACATGGACGCCCTCAGTTTACCTCTGTGAAGGGTTCAGATGATGAGAGGAAACTTGAATCCCTAGTCGGAACTGACGGAAGTCTCCCTGACTGGGGAAGCAGCTCTTTGTGGCAGAAGAGTGCAGCTTCTTGATGGAGCGTGTCACCTCTGTGCCCTCCCCAACTCCCTTGTCCCGTAGACAGGGCTCTTCAGCTCTTTACCTCAGCCCGTGTCGCGCCTGTAGACTCGGCTGATGCAGCGCTCCTGCCACTCCCGTCCTCACGGCTTGCTCGTCTCGCTCCCAGCCAGGTGGCTGAAACTGGCCTTCAGCAGGTGTTCAGAGCTGACTTAATAATGGCACTTTTTCCCAAGGTGTCTTCCCTGACTGTAAAGCAGATTTTGTTTTTCCACTGACATCCTTGAATTGAAGATCTAGATGCATGTACTTAAGTTTTAATAAATCTGCCACTACATGTCAGAAAAAGTAAAACTGATCATTTCTCACATGTGGAGATGATACCAAGCCTCTGTGGCCACGTGTGTGGACTGTGTGACGTGCTGTGCCACTGAGGCTGGACCACAGGAAGCGCTGTGCCTTGTGGGTGGCCTGACCCTCTTCTGTCCCAGGTAAACTTCGCTTTCAAAACCTCAGGCTCTTAATGAGTTCTTCCAAGTGGTTCTTTCTAGAGTCTCTATTTAACGCTCCTCATTGTGACTGCTTTGTAGCCCAAGTGAAATGTTGACTGTCTTCTCAAAGGTACCGAAGAGGGGGCGGGTGCCAGTGCACAGCATGACTGCATAAGCATGCTCGAGATTCAGAGCTGCTTCTGCTTGCTGTGCTGCTCGTCACAGAAGGTCCTGATCACTGGAGGAAACCTCTGAGGTCCAGCTCTGATCCTTTACTTGTTGGCATCCAGCTGGTCCCTGTTGCCAGCCATCCATGACAGTCATTGGTGCTCAGTCGCAGATCTTTGCCTGTGGTTCGATCCCTGGCAGGTCTTTCAGCTGAGATGTGGGCCACACTGGCGTGGGGCTCCTTGGGTCTTCTCATTCTTGGGCTTGTTTTCCGTGGGGGCTGCCCTCCCAGCAGCTTTCACTAGCACTGAAACCCGGAAGGGGAAGGGAGCCACGAGTCAGACTTGGCACCCGTGCTGCCCTTCCTGGTGGCCAAGTGCTGGTGTGCGTCAGACCCTAGGACGGAGGGCGAGGAGTCTGGGTGGGCCTTCTCTTTTTCCCAGTTGCACTCTACTTGTTCTAGCTTCGGTCTGGAGATGTTGAAGACCTCCGTGGGGTCACAATCCATAGACTTAGCAAGTCTGCCTTATCTCTGGAGCTCGGGGGTGAGAAATGTGACCTTACTCATGTCCATAGTTCATTTCCCCTAGGCTTTTTCTTTTCACAGATTGTGTTCATCTGAACCATTTTTTTTTAATTTTCCAAAGTACTGTACTTGGCTATTTGCAGTGTTTTCAAAACCAAATGTTTCTTTTTTTTGTTTTTAATCTTCAATACTTGGTGCAATAGAAGCTGCAAAGATGTGCCACTTATCTATGAAATGGAGTTTTGTATACCAGTAAATTCTAGTTAAAAAAACAAAGTTTCTGTGCTTTCTTTTCTTTGCTGGGGACTAGACCCAGGTCCCCGTACATGCTAGGCAAGTGCTCTGCCACTGAGCGACAGACATCCCAGCCCAAAGTTGTTTTTATCAGCATCTGACTGCCATTTGAATGAATGAGAGGGCCTAAGAAAGCATGCTGGGAAATGTCCTTTTTAGAGACCTTTGCATCTGCTGTGTATGTGTGGGTTGGATTGGGTGTTCTAGTCCTTGGGGAGCTGACTGATGTGGCTTTGGTGCAGTGACCACAGCCTCTGCACACCCTGGCAGAGCTGCTCCTAAGACCTGAACACGTGCGATCTCTGCCTGATGCCTTCGAATGTCTTTGACAGTCTACACCCATCTGTTAACTGTGGAGTCAGGAACCCCAAGGGTTGGCTTGACCCCATTCCAAGAGGGAACTCATGTCCCCAGACACATGTGGACAGCTGTGACCACAGCACAGATTCATCTCGAAGAGGTCTACAAAGGGGTGGGGAGATTGGTGGCCACAAAAAACTAGAGGAAGATAAATCCCCATTGTGTCCAACAGGCCTACTCCACGTGTGGCCACCACTGTTGGCCAGAGGCCGGCTCAGCAGAACTCACATGCCTCTCTCTTAATTTTGTACTCAACAAGCAGCTTTCTGAATTGGCTCCTTGGTGCCTGGACAGCAGAAAAGTCCCAGAGTAGCATTTCTCTTGAACTGTCCCCCTCAGTGCACATAAGGTATGAGTGGCAGTACACAGTAATGCGTAAAATGTCCTGCCCTGGCACGGTTCTGGCCGGACTGCTGGCAAAATGGGTTCTCTGAGACCATAATGATGCAGAGGTTGATGGCATCTTGGTTGAAAGGGATCGAGGCTAGTCCTGCCACTTCATAGGTTCTGTCTTGGCAGAAGGAAATGTTTTGTACCTCGGAGAAACTCGTCTAAGCTTGTTTGAACTTGGTTATTCAGTTTTAGTTCAATTTGGTCCCTCATCTAAACATTCAGGAACACCCAACATTTGATGACCCTCTATTGTGGGCAGCTAATATTTCTGGACATTGAAACAGACATGGACCCTGTCCTCACAAAGCTGCCAGTTCAGGGCCAAAAGTTAACGTGTGACTGTGACCCAAGAGAACACGCCCTAAAGGAAGGCTGAGAAGAGGACTGTGGACACTGCCATCGGGACCTCAAGGAAGGCTGTTGGAGGAGGTGGCCTCCGGACTCCGAGTGAGGGGAGAGAGGCTGCGGAAACAGTGAAGGCATTTTGTATCCAAGGACCTTAAGCAAAACCAGGGAGTGGGAGCGTCCATGTAGTTAAGGTACAGAACTAAGGGTACAGAACTAGTTTGGAGGAAGACTGGGGACTTCTTCCCCCACCTGCTTCCCATGTCCCTTTTGCCACTGGAAGATTAGTACCATGCTTGCTGAGTGCACGCTGAAGACGAGGTGTGCTTTCTGACCCGGGGTCGTTACAGGTGGCTGCGAGTTCTCTGTATGTGGGCCATCTGCTCAAGGACACGGAAGATTAATATTTTCAAACATAATATAAGGTCCATTTAAGAAAGTGAGCACTCAGATGGTAGCAAATCCAAAGGCTTTTTGCATGAATCATGACACTATAGCATCATTTCCCTAAACTAGTTCCGGTGGTCATGTATTCAACTGAACAGATACTCACCTAGCACCTGTGGTGCCATGGCCGCCTCAGGGGAGGCAAAGGGACAAGTAATTGGGCATAGATGGAGTGGTAATGCACCAGAACTTTGAATACCTTGTGTCATCTGAAGCTTAAAGCCACGCCATGGGCTGATGCATTTTACACGTGAAGGAGTAAATAAATGGACCAAGATCACAGGTAGCAGCAGAAGCAGGATTTGGACCCAAGACTGCCTGCTGCCACCATATGAGAACCCAAATAACGGGTAAGCAGCACTAGGAAAGATCTCCAGACACGGGTTGGCATACAGAAGAGACTGGAATCTGCTCCAGCTGGAAAAGGTGGAATTCGAGGTGCATCTGTGAACAGGGGAAGCTTTTAGGTTGAAGAAGGCTATTTGCATGAAGGAATGAAGGCAGGAAAGCAGTGGATCATGGAGAGCCACTGCTGGTATGGTGGGGAGGAGTGACTCGATGGAAATCAAGCCATCGGTGGACAAAATAGAGACGGTGAAGAAGGGAGGGCTTAAGAATCTTTGGTGCTGATCCTCTACTCAGCTGTAGTTAGTGTAGACTAATTGGTATGTCTGCCAGTTAACCCTATCTAATTTTTCTCTATCTCCAGCATCCACCAAATGCCAGAAAGTTTATACAAAGCTTATTGAAGGAAAGAATGATCTTCATAGTACACAGTTCTCCAGCAGTGACACTTGCAAAGAACTTCAGAGAAGCAGACAAAAGTCCCCGGAATCATAATCAGACTCTTCAGTTAGCTCAGAAATTCCATCGTGATTTCTAATCACTTATTCAGCAAGTTATTTAACTGGGCACTTCATTCCTAGCTTTTGTTAGGGGCTAAGTAGGAACAACAGCAAAAACAATCCGAACTCTGTCTTCAGATTCGAAGAGATAAACGATGAAACATTCAGGCCACAACGTCCATGCCCCAAACTTGATGTAGTTCTTTGCCTCATTTATCCACACATCCATCCAATGAATTAATACATAAAAGCACTGAGAACAGTGCCCTGTAAACACAAGGTGCTTAGTAAAATGTTGTTTTGTCTTATTTTAACATTCATTCATTCACAGGACACAAATGTACATGTGCTAGGCATATAAATATGCGTTCATACGTACTGATTTTACTGATTTACTTAAACCTCGCTACAACCAATCTGTCAGGGGAGTGTCATTGTTTCATTTTACAAATACAGAGATCAAGGCTGTGCCCAGTCTTCTATGACTTGCCAGCACACCTGGAGGTCTTGTTAACCTACTGATTCTGACGCAGCAGGCCCCGCAAGCTCTGTTTTTCTAACAGGACCCCCACTGCTGCTGCTTTCCTAGACCTGCCTGAGCCTCTCAGCGCTACAGCATACCCCCTGCTGCTGGGTGGCTCAACACAGGTCTGTAGTAGAACCTGACTTCAAGTTCAGCGTTCTCCTTTTCCTTTTTCAGTCCTTTTCACAAGTCTGCAGCTGGAAGCCAAGTGTATATAGGTACACAAGCGGGTTTAGCCTCCTCGATTCATTCATTGAACATTTATTGAGCTTGGGGAAAACCAAGGGTATGAACCTGGCCTGTGACCAAGAGACTCACAATCTGGGATCACAGCAGGTTGCACTGGGATCTATCTTAAGTTGCAGTTTTCCCTTGTTGGGACGGTTACACAATTGGAAGATCACCTGGTCTGCATCTCAGCGTGCCCAGAAATCACCCCTCTCTATCCCACCCACATCGCTTCCTTTTCCTGAGTTTATTTCTGCAGGCACACCATCATCCTAAAATGGTTGGAAGTTCTTTGATGATTCCTTAGCATGTTTATTACTGACAATGCAAGTTCAGAAAGTTCATTAGCCCAAAGAACACGGCCCGGGGCATGAAGGGAAATCGCGTAAGCCAAGTTCGGGTTTCTTCCTAGTAGTGGAACAAGGTGGACACCAGAGGGCGCCTCAGGATCACTTTCCCTGACCAAAGGGACTCACGCTCACCCCCACAGAAGCCAAGCTCATTTCAAGACACAGTCTTTGGGTGGTTCCAACTTTGGGTCAATTACAACAGCAAAGCTCATATCCTGGTCCCCCACACTTTTTATTTTTATTTTTATTTTTGCTAGCTCAGAACTTCTTTGCCTTTTAAATTCTAGGAGGATGTACCCCTTTATTTCCTGTGCTCCTCAAAGTCTCCATGGGTGTACACATACCATGAGAAGGACCAAAGGGAGTGAAGTTTGTCCAGCCTAAGCCATGGGCTTTGTACCAGGCACCGTGGCTTGGTCCTGTTCAGTAGGCACATCCGGGTCCTGTAGGATTTCGTCAGTGTATTGCAGGCAGCGGAAACAGCATATCTACAGTCCTGAGTGAAATCTGCTGAGGCACATGGCTTCCAGAATGGGCTGCTTGCCTCCTGGTGGGAATCTTTTGGGTTGACCCACGATGTCCTACCCTCACCTCCTCTTCCCGTGCATGTGCTCACAGCTGGCCTGGTCTGGATATGCAGTCTTTCTGAGGTGACAACTATTGGGTCTGGTCAACATGGCTACGTCACAAAATTGGCAGCTGATGCCAACCTCTTGAAGAAATTAAGAGAGAGGAGCAAGGATGCCCTGGTAGAATGTCCCCTCTTGGCCCTCCGATGTCCATCTGTCAAAAAAGGGGATTAGATAAGATGGATCTAGAGTTGCTTTCCCATCTAAATCAGTCTTTGTCACTGGGGGCGTTTTGAGGTCTGATGACAGTGGGGACAATATTTTTAGGTTGGTATTTTTTTATCCTCCTCACATTAAGCCATATGGCCAGAAATATTCCTTTTGGAGATTGCCATTATTGTCTCAGAGAAGATTGCAGAATGTTTAAAAAAGAGAATCATGGAAACTTACTGTTGTGAAATTGAAAGAACTTAATATTGACATTGCAGATGGGGACCACCCAGTCAGATTTGTTTCCTCTGCATTCCAGGGCTTAGCACCAGACTGGCGCATGGCAGGTGCTCAAAATATGAATGAATGAATGAATGAATGAATGAATGAACAAAAGAAGGAATAGGGTTAGACTAATCAAATCCTAGCATGACAGAATCTGCAAATCAGAGAATATTAGAGCCACAGGGAGACATTATTATTCAGAAGAAAGAAAGGAGACCCCAGGGGTGGGTTACTGAGTCTTGTGGGTGCTGCAGGGGTCATGGCCACTAGGGCTCTCCCTGGGGGAGGTGGAGGCTCTGGGGAGGCGACGGGTTTGCAGGAGAGGGCTTTTCCAGAGGGAGGGCCTTGGTTCTAAGCTTGCTCAGGCCTGGGGCTGTGGCACTGCGGGTGGCCCCGCAGGCCCAGCAGAGCTTAGCAAGGCGGGGTGGGCCCGGTGCACAGCTTGTTGGGGTAGTGGGCGTATTTGCGGTCGTAGGTGCTCAGGTACTGGCGAAAGCAGAGCGCAGCCCTCCTGTCACACTCGCAGGTCAGCCGCTGGCAGGTGGTCTTGCCGGCTGGATGGAATAGGTGAGTCAGGCACCGCGGCTGGTGGCTGGATGGCGCCTGGCTGCCCCCGGTGCATGTCTCAGCCGCATCCTCACGGTTCTGACGGGAGCCTGCAGTGAAGCAGGCTCCAGGGCTGGGGGCGTCAAGGGTGGGGCGGGGGAGGCTCCGCGAAGGCCGGAGTTGGACCTTACTGTCCCTCCTTCCCCCCAGCCCACTTCCTGGCTCTTGGCCCCCGCCTGCCGGTGAGAACGTCAGGTCCTCTTGTTCTCACCTGCCCCTGGCCAGGGGTTTCTGGGCAACTCCTTCCCCTCGTGAGGGTGCACTGCGGCCCGCAAGGAGAGGGAAGTAGCTATGGGATGCGCATGCCACGAGTGGCCCCTGGAGTGCACAGAACCTATTTTTCTGTCCACACCGGCCTGGGAATCAGACTTTCCAGATCTGCCCTCCTGGAGGCCAGCTGCCCAAAGTCACATGGTGGGCAGAAGGTGAAGCCCTGCGAAGAACCCAGAGCCCAGGCCCCCCACCTGCTACCTTCCCTCGCTGGACCCCAGCGCTGACTATCCCAGCCTTGCATGAACCCCAGGGGTGGGTGCCCACCACCTTTATCTCCCACAGCTGCCCCCCTGAGTGGCCCGCTAAAGGAACGAGACACTCTGAGCCCCCTCTGCCTTGGAGTTCTGGACCCAGCTCTGCCCCTCCCCTCTGGGACCTTTGACATCTGAGCTGTCTTCTCTGACCTCCCAGGCCCTTTGCTGCTCCTCACAGCCTTGGGCCTGCCCTCCCTCCAGGCTGTGCCTGGCCTTACAGCAGGGAGGCCTGGCTTCGGTCCACCTGAGCCCCACACTCTCAGTTTAGGCTGCTTTCCCAGCTGGAGACCAGAGGAGAGATGATTGGTCCAGGTGAGCATTGGATGTGGCAAAATGGAAAGGACCAGCCCACCTGACAGCCCTAATAAAGGGAATCAGCCTTTGGGAACGGGGTCTGCTGTCCCAAATCAAAGCTCCTGCTGCCTCCATCCCGGGGGCCTGGAGATGGGCGTGTGAGTCCAGCTCATCCGGGTGCGGCTCACCTCGGCCCCTTCTGCACCCTCCCCAGAGGCTGGAGCTGGGAGGTGTCTCTGGGTGGGGAGGAAGCACCTGGGCTGAGGCAGCGACCGGGCTGCACTGACGGACCGCAGGATCTCTAGCCCAGATGCCTGGTGGGCTTGGGGACTGGTGGAAGCCGCTGCATGCCTCCCGATGATGGGAAACCTCATACCTCCAGGCAGGGTCTGCCCCTGACAAGGCCCCAGGTCACATCAGGAGGGGATCCAGTCTTAACTGCCCCTGGCCCAGCATGTGGGTCACTCCAGGCCGCCCACTTACCACAAAAGATGTCCTGCTGGCTGGCGGAGAAAAGGTACTTTTCCAGTTTGGGTTCACAGCCCAGCTTCTCCAGCCGCCCGTAGCAGCAGTCATGGGCGTGACAGCACCTGTGGGGTCATGGTCAACTGGAGGGGCCTGTGACCCAGGCCAGGCTGGACCAGGGGCTGCTGGGGCACGGCCCAAAGGAGCTTGGAGGGGAGGGTCAGTTGCTGGTCTCTCGGTGTCCCCGGATCCTTCCCCATCCCAGGGTGCTCCCCCCAGCTCCTCCTCCCAGAGGGGTCCCCCTGCTGGCCACCTCCTCACCAGTCTGTCTGGTCCACCGGCCAGTGGGACCCACCAATGCCACAGTAGCAGCCGTAATCGTTGTACTGCAGGGCCGACTTCCCTGTCATCCTCTCGATCATCACCCCGAACTGGACCAGGTTCCCGCTGACCAGGGCCACTGAGGAGGAGGAGGGCTGAGGCTGTCAGGACCCTCAGGGCCCGTGAGCCTCTCACCCGGGGTCCACCCCTCGTGTCACTCCGATCTGATTCGTGACAGCTCAACGTCGTCTAGTTAAGCTTCCCTTCCCAAATCACCCCGTTACCAGTAACAACAATGATACTAAGTGGCGACACCCCCAAGGGAGGCCTTTGCATCTTAATGCCGTAGACCCCACCCCTTCCTGTCAGCCATACACGCCCTGGTCTCCTCCACTACCCCAAGAATATCACTCGCCCACCCTTCTGGGGATCCCCCTTGGCTCTTCACATCTCTGCCAAAGAGCCTTCGCTGTCCCCCCAGGTGTTAGCCCCTGCCTCCTCCAGGAGAGCTCTGTCCCTTGAGGTCTCACGGATACCACAGGACATGATTCCTAACTCCCTTGGGGGACCCCCGAATTCCTCCAGGTCCTCCCATGCAGCCATGGAGTGGTGCCCACTGAGGCAGGTTGGAGCCAGAAGTGGGAGCCAGTGTGTGCTGCCAGGGTCCCGGCCAGCCCCTGTCCCGCACCCCCATCCCTCCCTGTCCCCACTTCTCCCCCATCTCCTCCAGCCACTGCTGGCTCCGGCAGAACTGGCCTCATCCCCCTGGTGGCAGGAAGAGCAGGGCTTCCGGGAGCTGGTACCCACCATGCCCTCTGAAGAACAAGCCCAGGGGCATCGAGGGAGCTCGGGGTTACCAGGCGGGGAGCGGGAAGGGCTGTCGCAGGTCACGAGTTCACTTACCCAGGAGGCCAAGGAAGGCCAGAAGATGGGGAGGGCTCATCTCAGGGGGTCTCAGAGGAGGGGAGCAGGGGGCAGAGAAGCCTGCCAACAGTGGAAGGGAGTGAGCAGGGGCGCTCTGATCTCAGGGCACCACCCGGTGAGTTAAATACCCGGTTCTGTCCACTCCCCATCATTAACCCCTGAGTGCCCAGTGATGCAATGAGCTTTCAGGTCTGAGACTCTGGCCAAGTCCCCAGAGGAGGGGCCAGCTGGGCCCACGGCGGTGCGGAAGCAGGGGATGTAATGGCTTTCCCTTCTCCTGCTCCGTCGCCTCCCCTTTCCCAGCCGCCATCCCGGTGCCCTGGACTGAGCTGTGAGCCCATGGCTGGGCTGGCTTTCCTTTCTTGGCATCTTTTCCTCATTCCTGGTTTATCAATTCGGCAACCGAGACCCAGAGAGGAGGAGAAACTTCAGTTCTCACAGCCCGGAGCGCCACGTGCCAAGTCTGCCTGTCTCCACACTTCCCCTGGGCAGACCTGGAGGCAGGACGCCCTCCCCAGGCCGTCTCTGCTCCTGACCTGTGACTGGGATAACCCGACCATCCACTTCCATCAACGCTCAGGGCCTGGGAGCTGCTGGGCCTGTGGCCTGGGTGTCCTGGCTCCACCACTTATTACGTGGCCTTGGGCAGGTCCTTTCCCTTGCTTGGATCTTTGGTTTTCCTGTTTATATTAGGGGGTAGAAGGCATCCCACCCTTGCCTCCTTCTTCAGAGGATAGGAAACTCCAGTGTGACTGGGCAGAGGCCTGAGGTTCAGGCCGTGCTGAGCCCCTGGCAGGCAAGGCCACACTGAGCCCAGTGATGCGCGTCCTACGACCACTCCCATTTTACAGAGGAGGAAACTGAGGCTCAGGCCTAAGTAAATGGTGAGGCAGAATTTGGGCCCAGGCAACCCAAAGGACTTACCCAGAGCTTAATACCCGTACCACTTTGAGACCCTTCAAAATGTTTCAGTTTCTTATAAAATCAGAAGGAGGATGAGTACACCCCAGCCTGGATTATATTTGTCTTCATAGGAACATGACTGTTAAAATTCAACTTTCTGGATCGAATCCAGGGCCACTGAGCCACATCCCCAGCCCTTTTTAATTTTTGTTTTGAGACAGGGCCTCGCTAAGTTGCCGAGTCTGACCTTGAACTCGTGACCCTCCTGCTTCAGCCTGCTGAGTGGCACGCGCCCCCGTGCCAGCTGTAAGATTTAACTTCTAAGGTATTTTTATCTGGAGGAAAGGGTCCCCACAGGCAGAAGTGGCCAGGGCTCTCGACGGAGTTCACGCTGCCACCCTGGGCTGAACCACCAGGCTCCAGGCTTCAGGTGCTGATGTGGGGCCTGGGGTCAGCCTCCTTTCTGGGAGGCTGCAGCTGGGAGGGCATGGCCAAGTGGCAGGGATCCTGGGCTGTGATTTGGGATTAAAGGTTGTTGACAGAGGAGTAAAGCCCAGTAAACAGGGCTGTACGTCAGCCTGCCGCCCTGCCTTTTGCCCTGCCCCTTGGCTTCCTGCTAATAACTCCCCGGTGCCTCTCCACGCCTTGGCCTGCTCTCTCACCCCTCTCTAGAGAAGACTGGGGGCCAGCGGGCCAGAGAGGTGAGTCCACCTGCCCAGGAGCACCCAGCAGCTGTGAGTCATGGTCTCCTGAGAAGGGGGCTCCCTTTTGCTCACCGTTTCCTTTTGATTTTAATGAGGGCACCTGGCAGCCCCTGGCTCCTGGCCTGGGTCATGAGAGACCAAACAGTGAGTCACTGAGGAGCTGCCTCAAAAGCTAACCGAAAATTAGCTTTGATTCCCGGGGAGGTTTGGCCCACAGCTGCTCCCGCGGCAGCAGGAGGGGTGTTTCCCAGGAAGAGCCAGGTTTCTGAGAAAACTGCTTTCATGACCCATTTCCAGTCCTGGCCTGGCCAGGACAGAGCCCCTGCAAGCCCCTGCTGGTCTGTACCTGGAGCAGAAGATGGAGGAGTAGAGGGCCAGGGCCTGGCAGGGTGGACCAGGCTGGCTTCCAGCTGATAGACGTGCTCCCAGCTGCGGTTCGGAGCGGCAGTGTTGGTAGGACCGGGTCTGGGAGGACACCTGCGGACATTTGGGAAAGGCCTTGGTGTGGTTGTTACCACCAGCACAATGTAGCAGGAAGCGTCAGCAAGACCAGGGCCTGAGTGGCAGCTCCTGTACTTGGCCAGTCCCATCCCCTCCCCGGGCCCAGCTTCATCTTCTGTAAAATGGGGACAACTGGGCTGAACCTTCAGGGGCGTGAGTCAGATGGACATGCAGAAAGCCCTCTGCGGGAGGCTTGCCCACAAGCATGGGGTCTCTCCTTCCCACCCCCTCACCTGGCCACAGAGGAGGTGGCCGCTGTCCCAGGAGCTCAAGCACTTATCCCCTGGGGAACAGCAGGCAGCTTGGCCAGAGCTCCTGGCATTTTGATAAGATTGTTGTCCCTGCTTGACAAATAGAGGAGAGAGGGGTGAGGAGTGAGGGATTAGGGGTGAGGGTGGGCGTTGGGGTGGTGGGCATGGAGACCAGGTGGAGGTGGGTGGAGGAGCAGAGTGGGGCTCTCGGCACGGCCGCCTTTTTCTTGGTGTAAGTTTGTCCCCGTTAGCTTAGAAGTCACCACCACCACCGTCGTCATCGTCATCCTAACGACAAAAATGGCCAAATAAATGACTGCCGTCTTCTAAGTTCCCACAGAGTTGCAGACACTGCGAGCCCTTAATCTGCTGGATCTCGTCACTTCTCGTCACAGCCTCTGTTTTGTCCCTTAGGGAGCCTACAGACCTCTTGGAGACAGTTCCTGGAAGGACTGATTGCTCATCTGGTCAGTAAGCCCCGCTGAGGACCTGGGGATATACTGGGGAGCAAAACCAGGGGTGCTTCCCTATTGGCTGGAGTCTCGAAGATTCTGGAGGTGTGGGAGCTTTCCAGCCTGGCTGGATCTGGCTCTGCCTCTGTTTCCTCTGCGGTTCTTCCTCTCCTGCTCCTTCTCAGCCTCTCCCTTGTCCTCAGGGGACTTCTCGTGTGGTTTGAAGGTGACTGCATGTGCCACCAGGGCCTCCTGCTTGCTCATTCATGAGGGGAAAGTAGAGGAGGCAAACTTCCCACGGTCACCAAAGTCCTAAACTTTGTTTTGTAGGAACATCATGCACCAATCTTTGTTGCAAAGGGACAGCGTTGTTGCAAAGCTGGCTGGCTTGTCCATCGAGGCTCACCCTTGGATCCAGGGAAGGGGAAATAGGTTACCCAGCCTCACAGTGGCTGTGCAGCATGGAAAGGGTTTCTCCCCAAGCGAAAATCTGGATTCTTTTAGGATGGAGTTCGGAGGGTGAGGAGATGCTGCAGAAGCCATCAGAGCAGGTCCCCCACTCTGTGTTCCAGAACCAAGGAAATCTCTAGAACCACCTTCAGTATAGTCAGAGGTAGGTTGAATCAGAGGTAAATAAGAGGTAGGTTGCGAGAAGGACCCACCCTTGTGAGGTCGGGGACAAAAGCCGAACCTAAACCAATTAAATAAAGTTGTGAAGTTGAAACTACTCCCAGAGAAAAATCCAAAGGACCTTCACCTAGATGTGACCAACTCGGGAGACACTTTCTCTAAGCCCCAGAGTCTTCATCCGGGGATATGAATTTTGCTGTTGCAAGTTGCTGGAGGATATCCAAGTGGCAACCAGGAAGTCGCACACCAAGACTGTCCCAGGGTATCCCCTACCAGCCAGAACACAAAGGAAACCGTCCAAACAGTCAGATTCCCTTACACAAGGAGAAATGACAACCACAGGAAGAAACTCAGCAAGGTGAGATGTGACAACAAGGCACACGTGGCAGGCCCACAGCAAGCCAGCTCAGGTGCTCTCAGGAAACCTGCAACAGAGAAGCTGCCAGAAGCCAGAGGGGAGCTGCCCCAGCAGTAGCAAGCAGCCTGCAGTCGTCTGAGAGCTCAAACCAGGTGCAAATGAATGGCTTCCACGTCCTCACTGAGAGAGAAGAGAATCCTACAGGTTCAACTTAGCAGACATTTTGTTTCCAACACCATGTTGATGGAGAAGATGGTAAGACTCCCGGCTGATCCCAGTGGGCACAGGCAGGTGACCGTGTGCACACCTATAACCAAGGTGTGGTGAAGAGCGCTTTGGGAGTCACAGAGGAGGGGACAATTAATTCTGCTTGGATGGCCTTCAAGGGCGCTGACAGCAGAGCTGTCCCCAGAGCTGGGACCCTGAAGGATGAGCAGAGTACAGCTGATGGTCAGGAGGGACATATGGTAAGGGTCGTGGGAGCAGATGCCTGTCCTATGAATTTCTTTACTTTCCTCTGGACACATCCCTTGTCCCTGTGACATCATCAGCCACTCTTTCTTCAGGGAGAACCCCTCTCTGAGTGTATGTGAACAGAACTTCCACCCATAATGAGGGCACACGACCAAGCCAGCCGACCGGTCTCTCCCCTGGGACTCTTTTCCCAGGACTTGCACTAGCGTAAGACAGAGCAGAGCCATTTTGTCTTGGTGTCCTAAGAGACTATTCATGAGGTCTCATGACTGACACTCCCTGGCTCCACTGTCCTTCCCAAGGCCTGGTGGATGAACTCCTCCTGTCTCATGAGTGGTCTGCCTTTCTTTCATCGAGTCTCTTTTTGGTTTTAGCCAGAATAAATAGCTGTTGCTTGCAAGCAAAGAATGTCAATTGTATGGCAGTTGGGGCCAGAACGAGGACTTTGGGCACTAGATCCCAAGGGAAAGAGGGAATCTGAGATAGTTTGCTGGGCAGAGATAGGGCAGTGATTTTGCACACCCTCTGCCCATCCACGGCTGATAAACAGCTGTCTGTTCAAAGCTTGGGGGACTTAGTGGTCATTACCATACACCAAGAGGAAGGCCCCATGGTGAGATGGTTGCTTCGAGGGCATCAGGTCAACTAAAGAGGGAAGTACGCATCATCTTCAGCAGTGTTCGCCATATTCTATTTAACATTGGTTTATTTCTTTTGTTCTTCCCTAATAGAATGCGAATTCCTTGAGGGAAGGGAGCTTTCAGGCATGGTTGGATCATGGTTGAAGTCCCGCCCACTTTTCTGTTTTTCTTTTGAGCAGGCCTAGTTGATGAACGAGGGCATGTGCGCATTAACAGCAAGCTCTAGCTTAGAATTTCTAGAATAAAACCCACAAGGGTCATCGCAGAAAAAAAATGGAAGGAATTGGCTGATTTTCATTTTCAAAAATCTGGGGAGAAATTGTGGAAATAAATGTTGAAGGTGCCCCACTAAGAATAAAACGTGAGGTCAGGTTGGATTTATTAGTGTTGGTGGCCTGGCACAAGATTGTGTGCTAAGGTGGGTAGCTCCCTCTGGGTGGCTGTGGCCTGGGCTGGCAGATTCCAATCCTGGTCCATTCCACAGGACACAGAGAGGCAGACTCCTTTGTCTCAACACTTGGGAGACACGCTTGTATCTATCCTGGGCACGCTGTCTCCCACCCCACCCTCTTCCTATCTCTTTGAGAGGGTCCAGATTCCTCCCCTGTTAGCCTCACTCTGAGAAGAAAATTGGTGTGCAGAGCATCATAATTTTGAAGAGTTTTGTTTCTGGCTGCTTCTCTTTCCTCATTTGTTTTTTGACTAAGGATGATAATGGGAGGGGCTGCAGTTGAAACTCTTTTCTTTTAAATGTTTTTTAGTTGTAGATGGACACAATACCTTTATTTAAATTTTATTTATTTATGTGGTGCTGGGGATCCAACCCAGTGCCCCACGTATGCGAGGCAAGCACTCCACCACTGAGCCACAACCCCGGCCCTGCAGCTGAAATTCTTTTGGTGAGGTAGAGGGATACCCAGGTTGACCCAGCCAGGAGCCCACTGCCACCAGGGGTAAATAGACACTGTCGTTGTGAATGTGGTAATCAGATCTCAGAGCATGGGCTGATCCACATGGCAATCACCAGCACTGAACTGGGCGGTCAACCCCCATGTTGTCTTTGATTTGGAGTCCAATGACATGAACATAAGAGATCTTTTTTGTTGTTGTTGTTCTAATTAGTTGTACATGACAGTAGAATGCATTTTTGCATTTTGATAGCTCATACATAAATGGAGTGTAATCTCTTATTTTTCTGATTATACATACTGCAGGATCACATGGGTCATGCAGTCATACATGCACATGTCTGTTTCACTCTACTGTCATTCCTACCCCCATGCCCCCTCCCCTCCCTTCACTCCCCTCTGCCTAATCGAAATTAACTCTATTCTTCCCTCCCCCCTGCCCTGCTTATTGTGAATTAGCTTCCGCATATCAAAGAAAACATTCAGCCTTCGGTTTTTGGGTTTAGCTTATTCACTTAGCATGATATTCTCTTCAGGGAAGTTTCTTAGGGTCCAGGAGTTAGAGATCCGTCAGGATATTTCCTCTAAATTAAAAAGAGACTCAGCCTGGTGTTGAGTTTGCATCAGGCACAACTGTCATTCATCCTGGGACTTCTTTTTATTATCTTTGTAGGTCAGCGTCAACTTTTTTTAGGCTTTACGCCTTCATTTTAGCTTACGTTCTTAGGCTGTTGGAATGTATCCTCAGGTAGTTCTCTACAAAAAACCTCGGTTGCATTAGATTCTCAACAAATGTACAATTCGTGGAGAGACTGGCCAGCTGTGGCCCACGGACCACCTCAGGGTCCCTTCATTTACACACGGTCTCTGCTGCTTTCATCTGAGTTGGTAAAGTCCAGTAGTTGTGTCGGAGGCCCTCGGCAGGAGAAGTTTGCTGACCTCTGCTCTACACAAGAAGCGCGTCTCTCAGGACACGGAAGGTATTGCTCGGCTGCCTCCACCATCCAAGAGTAATGACAAGTGTGACACTGTGTGGTTCTTGTTCCTTTGTGGATAACGTGCATATCCCCCTCCACCGCTGGAGGCTTTGAAGAGCCTTCTTCATCTTCGCCCTGTTCTGAGATTCTGTTGTGACATGGCTGGGTCTGGGTCTTTCCCCGCCTGTTTTGCGAGACACTCTGAGATCGTTTAACCCGAGGATTTGTTCTTCAGCTCTGAGCAGTTCGCAGCTTTCTTTAAGGATCTCTTTTGCTCCCTTTTCTCTCTTTGTATTTCCCATCAGGTGAACGTGGACTGGATTGACCCACTGAGTCTTTTATATTTTTTTCCTTTTAACGTCTTTTGCTTCTGTTCTCTAAAATATTCAAAAAATTTCAGCAATCATGGAGTTTTAAAAAATTTCTGCTCTTTCTTTTCATCCAGTGACTGTTTTAACATACCTTCTTGGTGTCATTTTCAGAGTTGTGATATTTTCTTGAATCTTTTTGAGGGTAGCAATTAAAGGTTTTAAAAAATGATCTTCCGTTCCCTGAATCACTTTTCTCTCTTTCTGGGCCCCCCCTAGCCCTCCCATGTCCCTTATTTGGTGATGTTGGCCTCCTCTGTCTCCCTGTGTTCCCCCCATTTGGTGGCACTTGTCTGTGCACCTATACCAAGAAGACAATGGCCATCTCTATGATGTGGGCGGCTGTCCCCGGGTGAGTTCCGCCGTGGCGAATGGGCCGTGTGGAGAGAACTTTGGTCTTGGGCTTTCAAGTCCACGGTGGTTGTAACTATCCAGAGTTTGTTGAAATTCTTTAAATAAGAGCCCCCTGCTGTTTTGGTCAGAAGGGTGGTGGAAGTGGTAATGGTGGGGGTGGAGTCAGATGCCTAGGATCTAGGCACCGTGTGTGTGTGTGTGTGTGTGTGTGTGTGTGTGTGTGTGTGTGTGTGAGATGGGGGGAGTGTGTGTTGACATCTCGCTTTGTTCACAATAACCACTGTCCACTTGGAACCACCCCCCCATTTCCCGTGATTCTGTAGGGCTGTCACGGTACCCAGCATGTGACCTGGGCTGCCCAGGTCAGGCCTGCAGCCCACCTGCACAAGGGCAGTAGGTACACCATCAAGAGGCTGCAGCAGCCACCCAGAGACAGCCTGTGGGACGCAGGGCTTATTGAAACTCGCTTATAGGGAAGGTCCAGTAGCGAGAGGCGGGAGGAGTAGCCTGTGTCCTCCGCACAGTGCCCTGTTCCGCACCAGCAGGGATTTAGGTTAGGCTGCACAAGCAGGGACATCATCAGCTTGCTTTTCTCCATGATGTGACCGGCCTTCCCAGGAACTGCTCTCTTGTATACGCACGACAGCGATTTCCGCAGAGGACGCCGGCTTGCCCTAGTGACCAGGTGTGTGAGAGTCAGGGTCCCTCAGGAAAACACTCATCTGCGCGTGCCCGACCAGGCCCTCGCCGCCGCTGCCGTTCCCTTGATCGCGCTAGGTTCTGGGAACGGAAGGGAGCATCTCAAGACGTGGCTTCACTGTTCTTCCTTCCCCCAGGATGACCCGCCCAAGCACAGTCCTGCATTTCCCATGGCCACATGCATATTTTTAGGAAGGGACACCAACCCGAATTGGACTGATTAGAATCTCAGAGCAGAAGGGTAGAGTTGATGTATGGCTCTCCCCTTTCTCTGGGGTCATAAGCTGTGGACATCATGGAAGGCTGGAGCTGCCATAGAGAGAGAGAGGGAGGGAGGGAGACAGGGAGAGGGAGGGAGGAGGGAGAGAGAGGGAGGGAGGAGGGAGAGAGAGGGAGGGAGAGAACTTTGATGCGACTTCATTTACTTTTACTCTGGACCTTCACTTTGGTGAGCCAACAGTTCTATTGACTTAGGTTAATTTGATTTGGGTTCTGTCCTTTGAAATTATAAAGGATCCGGAGGAATTCAGGCAGTTTCCATGCATGGTAGAAATCTGGTCTTACTTGTACTGAGCAGACCTGGGTGGAGTGTGGGCGCCAGCTGAGGTGAGGTTAGACCCTGGTGTTGGACTGTGGGAACCTCAGCTAAGATCCCCGGGCCCAGCCTTGGCACGGAGAGAGCACAGCCTTGCTCTCCCAAACACGCCACGCCATCACCAGGAAGCGCAGCCAGGTCAACAGAGACCCTTTCCTGGACATCCTGGGATGGCCAAATCCACAGGACAACTTCCGGCAGGGGGAAGTGAATAGCCCTTAAAACATGATTTGATCTGCCCACCAATCTGGACTTGGTGAGTCTATTTGATTTGATTTTTGAAAGTTAAATTAATGTGAAATTGCTTTTACTCGAATGCCTTGGAAGAAGTTCATACTGGTGCCTTTCCCCCCTCCCCTCCCCCTCCCCTCCCTCTCCCCCTCCCCTCCTCCTCCTCTCCTCCTCCCCCTCCCCTCCCCCTCCCCTCCCCTCCCTCTCCTCTCCCCTCCCTCTCCCTCTCCCCCTCCCCTCCTCCTCCTCCTCCTCCTCCTCCTCCTCTCCTCTCCCCTCCCTCTCCTCTCCCCTCCCTCTCCCTCTCCCCCTCCCCTCCCCCTTCTCTCCTCTCCCCCTCCCCTCCCTCCCCCTCCCCTCCCCTCCCTCTCCCCTCCCCTCCCCCTCCCTCCCTCTCCCCCTCCCTCCCCTCCCTCTCCCCCTCCCCTCCCTCCTCTCTCCTCTCCCCCTCCCCTCCCTCCCCCTCCCCTCCCCCACCCCTCCCCTCCCCTCCCCTCCCTCTTCATCACCACCATCACTTATCTTAAGTCCATCTACTCAGGGTTAACTCATACCAAGTGTAAAATACGAACAGCTCCAGCCATCTCTCTCTCATTTCTCCTCGCAGCTTGGGGTCTTTTCCTGCCCATGCCACCTCGGTATACTGTGATGTGAGGCATAGAACATTCTCAGATACTCAGCTCAAGCTTCGAAACATTCGTTAATCAAGTCCCTTATTGTTGAGATGATGGAACGAGGATGATCCAGGCACAGGCAAGATAACCAACCTCAAGCGTTAACAAAAGGCAAGCTGGGAACTCTCGAGGAAAAATCAACCAGCAAATTAGACAGCCTGACAGAAGATCTTCAAGGTACTGTTTTGAAGCTCCAGGATGTGGAAGGGGGTCTGGCCAGGGGAGGAGGTTAGCCCACAGAACTGGTCTATGTCACACTGAAAGCAAGTTGAAGAATTACTTAATTCATACCGGAAGTGGGCCATGTGGAATAGTAAAAGCAGTTGTGACCGCTCATTACCCAAATACGCACTGAGCATCTGCTACGCTCCCTTTCTGTTCAGATCAGATATGACGGCTATCTTCCGGGTGCGTTGTCCTGGGGAGCGATGAGCAGGCTCAGAAACAACTTCAGCACACTGGAGAAAGTGATCAGAGGCCCAGGAGAGGTAGACATAACATTTTATACTATTTGTGTGAAGAAGTTTTAAAATGTTAAAAGAAAACTATTTGGGGGAGATAAGATGTTCTTCTGGATCTGGTTTAAGAAGAGACAGAGTTTAACATTCACGGCAAAAGCTATCAAAGTGGAAACAAAAAGAAAACATTAAGGATTTAACTCAGTGAGAAGCGATTGTGTTGTCTTAAACACAAGATGAATTTACCACCTTGCTTTAAATAAGGAGGGGAGTGTCATTACTGATTGCATTGAAAGCAAAGTCTATCTGACTATCTGCTGCTTATAAAAGCACAAATAAAAAGCTATTAAAGGAAAGGTATTATATGATGAATAAAAGATCTTTTGAACTTTTACAACTGTGAGAAATTGAGAGCTTGCTACTATTAGTTAAAAATCTATAGGAAGGGCTGGGGAGATAGCTCAGTTGGTAGAGTGCTTGCCTTGCGAGCACAAGGCCCTGGGTTTGATCCCCAGCATCACACACACACACACACACACACACACACACACACAAAAAAAAAAAAAACCAAAAAAAACAAAAACAAAACAAAAAAAAAAACAAAACCTTAAGTGGATATGCCAAGCACAGATTTCAAAGTGAGATCAGATTAGCTGTCACAGCCTTTTAGATCAAGGTACATCATAAATTCTGTGTGTAGCCTTTTCTAGGAATTTTTCTAGATCAGTTTGTAGGGATGAAGTGGTCTATGGCTGTGGCCACAGGACAGGCCATCTTTCTAGGGACACATGGAGTTTCGCGGCCCTTCCTAAATCCCCCAAGGTGGCATCAGCATTGCAAAAGAAAGAGAGACCCACTGTTGGAGTCTCCAGAAAACTCTGAAGGTCCTACTTCGTTTCTTGTTTGTGGAGTACTAACTGCCTGCCCTTTAGAGAGAGAGATCCAAGTACCGAATATCCTTCAGATTCAGAATGGTGGCTTCCATAAAATCTTGCTTCACCACTGGTCAACACTTCATAAGGAAGGAAACAGTCAAGACTCAGCTTGGAAAATGCAAATGCTTCTTTCTCTTTTCTCACCTTAAATTGCTTTCAAAAGGCTAAAGTCCTTTTCCTGAAGGTCTTCAATTACGATTAAGCACAAGTGAGTGGATTCAAGTCTTTGATGGCTTCTGGGAGTCGGTACGGCTTCACCTTTTCAGAAAAGGCATGAAAGGGCCTGGGGACCCCAGCACAGAAGTGGAAACCCTGAGGCCCACCGTGCTCGCTCCCCCTGAAGTGCTCCGCAGGCTGGCAGGCTCTCGGTCTTGCTCCGAGAATTTCCTAGTCTGCACCTAGGAAATGCCTTGAGGAATAAATAATTAATGGTTGCTAAGCATCAAACCTGAAGTGCTACTGTAACAGCAACGATAAAGGGACTGTCCGCACTGCTCGGCCTCAGCACTTGTAGAAACAGCTCGTGAACAAAACAGTCCACGCCCGCGCCAGCCTGGCAGGGTGCAAAAGTGAGCCCCGTTTCCCAGTCTGAGCGGCACCTCTACTAAGCCCTGCCTCAACCTACACTCACTTCCATCCTCCTCCTTCTCCTTTCCCCACGCCATCAAGAGGAAAATAGATCAGATGAAACACACACACACACACACACACACACACACACACACACACACAAATCTGCAGGAAGAAAGCATTAAGGAGCTGGGTTACTCTGTAATGGTGAAAGACATAGCAGAAAACCATGACCCATGACTGGGACTAACTGCTCATTTTTCAGATATTTATTATTAAACCTGCTAATGAAGTACAAAGGGGTGACCACCAAGGAGGTAGAGAATCCTCATGCCAAAGAAATAGGAAGTCTGATCCTTCAAACATTCACAGAAGAGAAAAGGAAATTTGCTGAGTATTTTTGGCAAAAAAAAAAAAAAAAAAAAAGCACGTGGCCTTTCTGGTTTTACTGGAGACTGCAAGCATTGGAAAAATAAATCAACTCTGCCGAGCAGACTGTAGAAAAGGATGGTTATTTTCCATCCAACATGTCAAACATCCATCCGTTAACACTCCTGGTCTCCCTCCACCCATTCCCTCATTACTCCCTAGGTAATTTTCTTACCTGATGGACAAGTTTGGGAGAAGCAACTGGGCATGTCCAGTTCAGCCCCTCTTTATCTTTCCTCGTGGAGTGCTGCCTGACTGTGAAGGGCACGGGCTTTGGTCTGCTTCAGGTTGGGTGGCCAGCTTTGCTGTAAAGGCTCTGCCCCTCTGGGTGCTATGGAGGTGAGTCATCTAACTCTGGGAAATGGAATTAGGAAGTTATCGTTCCCACAATCATAAGCTACATCCTCCAATTTAGCCTTATCAATATGTTAAAAGTCAGAAATAATTTGCTCACTACCCCACTGACTCAATTGTCTATGGACAGGGAAACAAGGTATTATTTGATGATCTTGCCTCCAAACCCCAGAGCTGCTGGGATAGCTAGGAACTTAAAAAATAAATGAGGAGCTGAACTAGGATGCACAAAGCACAGAAGGCATTTGAGGCAAGCTGTGGTGGCAATCTGAGCAGACACAGGCAGGTGCAGGAGGGGACTAGAGAACTGAGCTCCAGGGCTAGGGTAAGGGTTTACCAGGGCTGGTCTTAGCCATGGGCAGGGGGTACTGGGGGTCTTTGGCTGAGGCTTCAGAGAGCTCGCACAGCTGAGGCCAGGACTCATTACGGGGGGAGAGAATGACTTCCTGTGTGCAAATCCCACAGCCCCTGGGGCCGGAACGAGGATTTGCTGCCTTTCCTGAGCTTCTTTAGCCAGGCCTCCGACCCTGACCCCAGCTCCAGCTCCATGCCTGTGTGCTCCTAGGAGGCAGTGCTTCTCAAACCTTGATGGGGATTTTGGTTCCTTTGGTCTGGGTTGGGGTTCAAGTCCCACACCAGCCTCCTGCAACAGGATCTGCATTTTAGCAAGACTCCCTGGGTGATTTCGAGGGGTGTTTTACTTTGGGGAGTCCTCTCCAGAGTGCTGCAGTTGCAGCTTCGGGTTCTGCAGGCTTGTGCAGTGGTACTGGGGGAGGGGACCCCTTCCTTCCCTGTGTGTTTGTGTATTGTGAGTCTGAGAAAGAAACTGGCAATAGACCGATTCACAGGACGAAAGGTTTATCACGTGCCTGGGGGGCATCACCGGTGAGAAACCTTCTGACCCTTCATCATGGGGGAGAGAAGTGGGGCAGTAGGCAATTTGGAGGAAGAGTAAAGGCTTTGGTTGGGGGGTCGGCGAAGGGCCTGAGGAATAGGAAATGGCCTGGGACAAAGTTTGGCTATTCTCTGGGTATGGGGTCGAATTGAATCTTTCTCCCTGTGAGTTAATCTTCTGGAGGATTCAGACTTGTAGGTGAAAGGGGAACTTCAGAGAAAGTCACAGTCGGTACAAGTGCCTTTAAAAATACTCAACATGCCAAGGAGCCATATTGGGGGGGCGATGTCCCTGGCACCCCTTCAGTTGGCATACGTGTCAGGTTCCATTCCCTTTATGTCATTTTGAGTGGCCTTGGAGACAAGGACCAAAACCATAGCACGGTATTCCCAACCAGGGTGACTCTGGCCCTTGGGAACCTTTGGAAATACCTGGAGCTATCAACAGGGAGGGTGCGCTGGCTCTGGGAGGCGCAGGCCAGGGATATTGCCAAACACCCCACGACGCCCAGGACAACTCCCTCGGTCACTAGTGTGAGGTGGAGAAACCCTGCCGCAGAGGACAGGCCCTGAAGACAGGGGCTCGTCCACATATGCTCAGTTCTGCTCCAAGACTCAAGCTGGCTCTAGATTTCTTAGGAAAGTCAGGCCATAGTCAAGTGTCTACCGAGAAGGATGGTAGATTTTACAAGAGAGAAAAAAATTTAAAAATCATGGGCACTCTATTATAAATATAGCGTGCCATTAATACTCTGTCTCTGGGACACAGATTGCACGGGAGATTTTAAAAGGAGCCAGCATTATTTGAGAAGTGTGGTTTGGTGCATTTTTTAAATTTAAATTTTATTTTGTTTCATCTTATTTTATTTTAAAGAATCAGAGCAGGAGCAGCCAAAGAAGGAAAACAAAACAAAGGAAGATAGTGATCCCGCCGTTGACCGGTGACGATTTCTGCTCCTTCTAATGTTGAAGATTGAACACTAGAGAAGCAGCCAAGGCAAGCAGATTAAGCAGGTTTTATTTAAAGGTAATAATACAAACTTCTCCTGGCAGGAAGAAGGGGGCCATGGCTGATGTTCTGAAAGTCCCAAGAAGTGTGCTCACCTACGTCTTTTATAGGTTAAAGTCTCTTTTGTTCTCCAGTTCCCTCCCCCCTTATCTCTCCTTTCTGCCTACGTGACTAGGCCTGGTTTTGCATTAAGTGAGAAGCCATGGGCAGGGGGAGGGCCAGGGTGATTCAGGCAGGTAAGGGCCAGGGGGCACCAATTAGCAGCCCCTTGTTTGCAGTCCTTGATAAAGGCAGGTAAATTTGGTGACATTCCATTCTTCCAGGGGCAGTCTCCAACTTCCAGAGGCAGATGGCTTTATGGCCTCCATTTCCTCGATTTGACCCGATCCCCTATTTCTACACTAACTACCTGTTCCCAATTCTGGCTTCAATAGGAAAAGAGGAAAAGAGATTTCCTTAGGAGAGCGATTCTCAGAAGGTGGCCCCTCCAGCAGCAGCAGCACCTGGGGACCTGGTAGCCATGCAAATCCTGGGGCCCCACCCGAGACCCGCTGAATCAGGGCTTGGGCCCTGGAGTTAATTTTCACAGGACCTCCAGGTAACACTGATGCTGACTCAGGCAGGAGGGCCACTGTTTTAGGAGAAAGGTTGAGATGCTAGGGACAGACCAGAAACTTGGGACGACGAGGTCTTGAAGGCCAGGCATTTAGAATCCTCTAGCTGAAGCTGAGCCAAGGGGAAACAGGGAGGATAAATGTGGAGCATAATCCCCCTGGGTTTTAGTTTGCGACACGATCTATCCCTATTCAGTCTCATATGCTTTGGTGTGGGCGCTCTCTCTTAATGGCAGGAAGGTTTTCACAAAACAAGGTCATGAATGCTACCTGCCAGACAATCGTAGGGTGACATTTGTTTTAAGATGCATCCAGATCTCAGGGATGCTAAAATGAGGGGAAAATATACATTATGGAATAAATGAATTAGGGTAATTTTCAGACTGTGCTTTCTTCTTGAGAATATGGATAAAAGGAGAGGGTTCACATTCAAATGAGGGGCGCTTTGTTGTTGGAATTTGCTGTTGGAGTATCTTTCTGATGTCATCTGAACTCACTGCAGAATCATCGATAGAATGCACCGGACAATAAAGATGAAATGTTTGGGAATTGAAAATAGAATATGGAATGAATTTTCAGTTTACGGGTTAGGATGATGTATCAGGATTATGTTCAGCCATGACTGTAGAATACCCAAATAATGGTGACTTAAATGGGATAGAAGTTAGTTCTCCCTCACAGAAAAGAGGTTTGGAAGTAGACAGTCTTGAATGTAAAGGTGAGTCTACAGTCATCAGGGACATGGTGTCTTCTACCTCGCTGCTCTGCCATTCCTAGTGAGTACCTCATGGATCATTATGATTGCTTGAGTGCCAGCCATCGTATTCATATTCCATTTCAGAAGAGTATATGGGAGAAAACAGGGCCCAAGTGCAAGCCTGAGGGGACTGGGGTCAAGTAGAGGAGCAGCCCTGCAGTGGGGTGGAGAGGGACCAGGAGAGTGGATCAAAAGGGAGGAGAGAATTCCAGGATGTGGAGAGCCTCTCTTTCTGATTAGGGCCACCAAGTTGTCTCGTTGCTCCATCTGCCCTCTTTTCCGTGACCCCAATCTGTTGAAAGATCCATTCTTTTACCAATTAAAAATGTAACGTAATTTTTTAAAAATGATCTTTCTGTTCATCTAGTCCTGAGCTTCTTTCTCGCGCAGCAAGTGCCCGTACAAGTCATGAAGGAGCTAAAGGGCCGGGGCAGCGCTGGGCTCTCACCCTAAATGCAGCCGCCACCCTGTCCCCGCTGCTCAGCCAGGAGCCTGGCTTCCCACTGGGCTCAGCCACAGGCGGGACTCGCAGGAGAATCCGGGAGGGAGGGGAGCGAGGTCGGGCACTTGTGCCAGGCCCTTCCCCTCAGGGGGCCACCGTGGCCGCAGGTCTGTGTTCCCTCCCTCACTACTCCCTCGGGGTCCCGGGAGCCACGTCTCCTTGGCTTTGCGGGCTGGGCCTTCCTAACACGGGCCGCATTGTCACCCATTCTTGGGATTTCCCTGCGCCTGCCCACAGCATTAAATCCTCCTGGAATTCACCAGTTTCAAGGGGCACCTCTTTTCCACTGGGACCTTGACTGATCTAACACTCCAGACAATCATTCTCACTGTGTCCCTTCCTAGGGTCACCAAGGGCCACCACTTAGCCCGAGAGCTGGTTCTTGATTCTCTTCTTAGGGGACCCCTGCCACCTGCCTTCGCCTCCTCCAGTGCCTTTGCTGCTCCGTCCTTCTCTGGGACCCCATGCCCATCCCGGTTCCCTCCTCCTCCCTGGGCCACTCCTCCTCCTCCCCTCCAGCCTCCTTCTGGGCTCCTTGGGCCTCTGTTGCTCTTCATGGTCATCTCTTGGTGACGTCCTCAGCTCTCCTGGCTTTAAACACTGTGGCTGATGACTCTAAAGTCGCATCTGCAGCCCCGTTGCCGCGTTTATCCAGCTGCCCAGTGGGTGGGCAGCTCTCGTGGCGCCACCCAGGCCTCCTGGGCTCCCCATGAAGCCTTCACCCCATCTTCCTGGTCCAGGCGTGACAATCCCTCTTTCGCTTCTCAGGTTCGACCCTCGGATCCGTCCTGACTCTCTTCACACCTATCTCCATTCAGTCTGGGTCCCGTGGGGTCTTGTCCAAAGACGAAATGACAACACCTTAGTTTAAAGCTCCTAATTGGCTTTATTTGCGACTCTAGCGTCAGGTGACATTTCCTCCCAAATATATGGCGGGCATTTCCAGGAGCCAGGCAGAGGTTGTCAATTTGCAGGCAGAGGAGGCTGAGGAGGGACAAGAACAGAAACCGGAGGACATCTAAAGTGACCCTCCTCTCAAGACAGGGACAGGGAGACAGACGACAGAAAAATAACTGGTCAACATCGGGCTATGCCAAGTGACATTTTTTGGGGTGGGGATTAAAGCAGGAAGATTTATTGTCATGTTGACTGACACTGGCCTGTTTGGGAAATCTGCCTCTTACTCTGTCCTGATTCTTAATCACCCTGGGATTCTCTTTTCTTCCCAAACCAACTGCTAGAACTTTGGGGTTGCCCTTGAGAGTAGAGCAGGGACCTTGCTGGTCCTATGGCCTCTCAGCTTGCCTCTCCAGCCAGGTCCCCCCTGCCTTACCTCTGGGATCCCTGGACTGGGAAGCCAGAAAGCTGGCTTCTGCTTCCTGGACAGCCTCTCCCTGCCAGGTCTGCTCCCGCTCCAGCTGCCGATCAAGTACAGCTACCTCCTGCATCTTCCTGCTTTTCCAGGCCCCACGACCCACCTTTGTACGTCGATCTCTGCCTTCCTTTCCTGTCCTGCACTAACACACTTCTGCAGACTTGATGGCTTCACATAACACATTTATTATCGCACAGCTCTGGAGGTCGGAAGTCCAAAATCAGTTTTCCTGGTGCCAGTCAAGGTGCAGGCAGGTTATGCCGCCTCTGGAGGCGCCAGGGGAGAATCATTTCCTCGCCTTACTGGTTGGCAGAGCCGCATTCCTTTGTCTGCAGCTAGTGGCCTGGTGCATCCTGTTCAGGGTGACGTTGCCTCCATCTTATAATACTGCACACGTTGATTCCCTTTGGGGCCCACTCAGGCAGTCTCCCCAAAGCAAGCCCTGCAATTGTGTTACTCTGCAAAGTCCCTTCTGCCACATGAGGTGACATTCACAGGTACTAGGGACCACGACCTGGACCTGGTGGGGATATTCAGCCTATCACAATCTCCGTCACGGTCACCTCTCCCGGAAGTGCGAACCCTGGAGGAGACAAGTTTTTCTTGCTCTGACACCTGCCCCACTTCTTCCATGAGCCCAAGCTGTCTCAGTGAGGCGTGCTGCTTGTTCTTTTCCTGCGACAGGCTGTGAACCCAGGGCCCCTGAGTGGGTGGGTCCTGGGCTCATGGTGGTTGAAGCCCTCCCACTGGTTATGCCACGTCCTGCTCATGGACTTTCTGTCCTTCCTGGAAACATCCCAGGTGCCCTGCCATGGGGGGAGCACCATTCTTCATGGCCTCCAAACCCCACGCAAGGACCCTCCTGAGCGAGGCTGGGGGATCGTCAGTCCTTCCTCGTCAGTTCGCACGGCAAAGCAGAGGCCCTGCTCCTGCTGAGGTGTCCCTCTGGGGCTCCCTTCTGCTGATCCTGCCTTGCTGCAAAGGCATTTTGGCTCACTGAGGTCACGTGGGACCCTCACCCCGCCTTTGCCCCTTTCTGCTCAGAGTTTGGGAACTGTGACTGAGCTCTTGGCTCATTTCTGGTGGTGCATTGATTGGCCACAGTTCTCAGCTCTCGTGGATACCTCTGAAGCCTTCTCTGCTGTCCCTGTGGTGAAGGCCAGTGCAACATGTGTGTCTCTTGCCCCGGAGGCTGAGGAGGCTCACTCCTGGTGCCATCTTGGTAAGGCAGGAGTGGGTATCTGTTTACCTCAGAGTGGAACATTTATGAGGTAAACCAACCTCCCTCCTGCTACTGCCGATGTCCTCTTAGCGAAACTGATGTCTGCTGTGCCAAATATTCTCTCCCCAAGAAGACTGAGAGGAGGAGGAAGGTGAGGGAGAAGCCACCCTCTGCCCACCACTTCCCCTCGGCCAGTCCAACCGTGCAGTGGCGCCCCAGGGGAGTTGTGGTGTGGTGCACAGTTCTCACAAAAAGCCCATGTGGTACGGTTGTGCTTCTCTTTGGACAATAAAACTGAGCTCAGAGAAGTTGAGTAACATGCTCTGGATGGCACAGCTAGCCAGAAGCAGAGCTTGGACTTGAGAAGTCCTTTTTCTCTCTACCACACAACATGGTTTTTGTGACATGAGAGTATGTGGGGTTGAAAGACACCCAAGCACAACCCTAAAGGATGAAACGCCCCTTTTCTGGGGTGGAGGCAGGAGAGAGATGCTCCTGGGATGGCAGGTTCTGAGAGTTCCCAGGGGTCTGCCTGGGCACCAGCACCTAGCGGAGCCGGCCGGCCTCCCTCTGGGGCACTGCCTTCTGCTGCTTTCCCCATCTCTGAGCGCTGGAAGATGGCTGCAGCCTGTCCACTCAAGTGCTCAAAAGAGAGTGCTTCTTCCAAACCTTGGAACAGGAGTTCAGGTTTGATTGGCGTTGGCCCATTTGGCTCCAGTGTCCACCCGGGAATGGACAGCCATGGCTTAGGCCTGGGTCCTGGGTGGAGCTGCACTGGAGCAGTGGTCGGGGGCCTGGCTCTCTGGGGGAATCTGGGGTGCTCCACCCAGAGGAGTGTGTGAACGTGGGGAGCTGATCAGTGCAGGCCCGCTCATGACCAGGCAGACAGGCTTCCAGGCAGAGGGAGCAGCGAGCTGAAGGCTCAGGAGAGAGGCTGGAGCAACATGTAGGTGCACCTCAGCGCCCCGTCGGCCCACCTGGAGGAACTGAGGCTGGAGAAGGAAAGGGCCTCCCCCGGGGCTCTGGATTCGCTCTGTAGCAGAACTAAGGTAAGAGCTCTGTGCTCAGCGGCACACATGGGAGGCTGAGGCACTGGGACAGCTTGAGACCAGGCATTTGAGGCCAGCCTGGGTGACAAAGTGAAACCCTGTCTCTTAACAAAAATGATAAGAATTCAAGGGTCCTCCCAATCAGCAGACCCCGGTGGACTGACTGCCAGCCCACACACCTGCTTGTCTCTCATCTAAGAGCGGTGGCTTTGGGGGATGCCAGCTCTCCTGGGGGTCCTGGCAACCTCCCTCCTTATCTTTGAGTGACAGGACTGGGCAGACCCCCAGATGTCCCACAGGTAGTGAGCATGGAGGGTCTGTCTGTATGGCGGGGGCTCTGCTGTGCTGCAGGGATCCTGGGCAGGACAGTGACATCTGGGTCTCCCTGATGGGGGGTCTCCCTTGTCAGCCGGTTCTCCAGAGGGTGGTCTGAGGTTTGAAGCAGGCAGAGTGCTTCAGTTCCACGCTTCCTGGGGCTCAGTCTAAGTGCGGGAGTCTGTCCCCGTCCCTATAGTTTGTCACATGTGGCCACTCTCCCACTCCAGGGAGGCAGGTTGGGGGCGAGGTCTCAGCTTCCATCCCACCCCCTCGGCTGCCACTTGGAGGGCCCAACTTGGCTGGCAAAGTGGGGTGATGATTTGGGGTCGGGAAGGTGAGGGAGGCTCACTATTCCTGAGACTGGGCCAACCCGCCACCTGCCCAGGCCAGGTCCCCAGGTGGGGGAAGAGCGAGTCAAGAAAGGGCCGGAATCCAGGAGTCAGAAGCCACCTCAGCCTCAGAGGGGTTGGTGGGGCTGTCTGGGACTGTGAGCTCTGCAGCCACAGGTGTGGGTGGCGGGCAGCGTGCTGGGGCCTCAGGGCCTGTTGGGGTTTGAGAGGCCGCATGCAGCCATGGGAGGGTGTAGGTCATGGGCGTGCACATGTGCGCGTGCGCCATGGAGAAGGCCGATGGCTGTCAGAGGACTTGCTTCTCTCTGCAGGTGTCTGTGAACTGTGTGGGGGTCTGGGTACCCGGGTGTGTGAATGTGTGCCTGTATCTGTGGGGCACCCGGACAGGTCACCCTGGGCTTGGCCCTGGAGCTGGGCCTGTCCCCACATGCCTCCTCACTCCTCCTCACTCCTGCGCCTGCGCCTTGCCAAGTTGCTGAGCCAACTCCACCTTCAGAGGCCCTTGCCCCAGGGCCGGCCTGGGCACGAACGCTCTGCTGCAGCTGCTGGCAGTGCCAACGACCTGGGGTAAGAACTGCCCCGTGACCTCTGACCCCCAAGAAGCTACCCTGGGGAAGGAGGGTGGGAAGGGAGGACCTGGGTCCCTGCCAGACAAGATGAGCAGATGCTGGATGACAAACCGGCAAAGCTGAGGCCAGAGTGGAGGCCATGTCACTGACCGTGGAGGTCCCAGGAAGAGATCTGGCACCCACCTTGGGGCCCTGGGGAGTCTGAAGGGGTCGACGCAGGACGACCTGGTAGCTGGTGGAGGATGTGGGAGGAGGGGGAGAGGTGTCTGGGGAGCTGATGCAAAATGCAGGCAGACGTGAAGGTGAGGTGCGCAGAGTGGGGGAAGACGGTGGGACAGAGGCCCGAGGGGCCCGCGGATTTCTAGTGGCAGAGCTGTGGCACCTGTGAGTGGACGCGGTGGGAGGCAGAGCGTTTGTCGCTGTGACGAGCGTGTCTGCAGCTTGGGATGGATGATGGCCTCTCCGTCCATGGTGGGGCCAGGCCCGAGGTCTTAGATGGAGGCCTGGGGAGCAGGAAGAACTCAGCCTGGGACATGGTGACATCAGGGCCTGGGGACACTGGGGGGAGATGTCCAGTGAGGGCTGGGGCACATCCTGCAGCTCAGGGCCTGGCCTGGAGAATTTCCCACTGAGAGTAGAAGGAAAGGGCCGGAAAGGAGCAAAGAAGGAAAAACCAGCAACGGGAGAGAGAGGAGCCGACAGGCAGAGGTTCCAAGAAACCAGAAGCAACTAATGACGGAAAGCAGCTGGTGACCTGGTGGGACAGGGGTGCACGGGGCCTGGAGCACAGTGGACACGTGGGAGCGGCAGGTTCATGGGGTGGTGCAGAGGAGCCTGGCTGTGGATCCCGAGGAGGGGGGTGGGAGGCAGAGGCAGTGAGTGGGGAGGTTTTTTTTTTGATGTTCAATTGTGAAGCGGGCGAGAGAGCCCCTGTAAGGACACTGGGGGAGCTGCTCCTTGGGACAGATAATTTAGGGTCTCTGGAAGAGCAGTTCAGAGTTCAGCTTGGAGGGTCTGCTCCAGGATTTCTAGGGCCTTCTCCATCAGACTGGGGAGAGTTGCAGCTGCGTCTCCACCAGCAGACTCAGGGATGCAGGGAGGTAGAGGCTGACTCCTCCATCAGACTGGGAGGTAGAGGCTGACTCCTCCAACACACTGGGAGCAGAGGCGGGATCTCCCTCAGAATAGGAGCTGCCTGAAGCCAGGAACTATGTCTCCCTCACTCGACTGCTTCTGAGGGGAGGCACTGAGTATCCCCACTGATCTGAGGGCCCCAGAGTCAGAGGGCTGGGTGCCATCCTTCCCCTGTCCTCAAGGTGTCCAGCAGCAGAGGGGGGACCTGGCTTCCTCCTTCCCCCCAGGCCTGCTTCTGTGGTGTCAGGGAAGAGTGGCTTCTGCCAGGAGGCAGGCTGAGATGACGGGGATGCAGGGCAGCCCTCTGTTCCCTTGACAACCGTGACTCCCCCATAAGATGGTGTGAGCTGCCCCAACTCCTGGTGTGGAGAGCTGGTCCCCAGTGCCGAGCGCCCCTCTTCCCACCAGCCTTTTACTAGGACAGAGGGCTTCTGCCCTCACCTGCTTGACCCTGAACCACCCTCCTCCACACCAGGACAGGATGTAGTCGTCCCTGAGATAGGCCAAAGCCAGGCCAAGCCCAGGGTGCTTGTGACCTGGGATGCAACTCCTAAATGGCAGTGGGACTAGCGGGCAGAGACCTTCTGGACAGGGCTCAGTCCTGCTGCGGTTTCTAGATCCTCTTCCTGAGCCACCAGCATCTGTCCCTGAAATACACGGACCCAGCGCTAGTTGTGTGAGGGCCTGTCAGTGTGTACCGCGTGCAGGCACCCCTGGACCAGGGTCATTCACTCGGTCATCCACCCGGTCATCCACCCGTCGATGTCCAAGAATTCACTTGGAACCCCACTCCACGTCAACCCCGTTCTGGAGACTCAGATTTCGGTGGGAGCCAGATAGCCAGGATTAGAAGTCCCTTTTGCCCAGTCTCTCTGGCCTTGCTGCTCCTGGAATGACATAAGCTTATTCCAATCTCAAAGTCTAGAATGTTCTTTCACAGTGGCTTCTTCTCTCCAAGCCTGAATATCACCTCCCCAGGGAGACTTCCATCACTACCCAACCCCCATCATCCCACTTATTTCCCTCCTGGCAGGTCTCCCAGGTGATATATTCGGGTGTTTACTTTTAGGTTAACTAGCGGAGGATGAATAGTGGAGACCCGCAGGCTTCTGGGGTAGGGGAAGCTCTTGGGAGTTTCCCCCGCTCCTCCCCTCGTTCCCCACCTGAGTGGTCAGGTGTCACTTTGGATCCTCTGCAAGCAGGTGTCAAGATTTAGTTGGAAGGATTTAAGATGTCTCTGGGGGTGGAGGGGGAGAGCGTGGAGCGGGGAAAACTCTTAGATCACGAAGCAGGCTGACCTCTCTGGAAGGAGCCAGGACAGGGGAGGCCTGGGCAGGCAGAGCCGCCACTGCAGGCAGCTCTAGGGAAGCCGTGGCCAAGCTGGTGGGGCATCTCCTCTGGGGCAAGCCCACTGGAGGAGCCCTGTGCAGGAAGAAAGGGCGTGTCTCTGGTCCCCATGGGGCTCAGCAGCACACCACTGCAGAATGTGGCCCTGTCATGGTACTGTGGCAGATCCCCAGGGGCAGGTGCTGGGGGCTGTCCATCAAGCACACTGCTCAGTACCAGTCTGTCTGAGGGGCCAGCTGAACCCGAGTAGGCACATGAGCGGTCACTCTGGACTGGTCGGCATTAGGACACTGAGCTACTGTTGCTGGCAGATGGGTCACGAGGCTCTAAATGGTCAAGCGTGGACGGCGGAGGAGCAGCTGACACAGGCATACATGCTGGTGGGAATGCAAAATGGGACACTTTCAAAAGAAGTTTGACTTGCCTTTATAAAATTAAACAAAACTTAACCTGACATGAACCATTTCATGACTAGGCATTTATCTAAGAGACCTAGACAAGTGCATACAGAGACTTCAATAGGAACGTTCGTAATCATTTTAGTCAAAATATCCCAGAAGTGAAGCAGCCCAAATGTCCACTGTCAGGACAACAGATCACCATGTTGGAGAATGACGTATGGCATGCGGCACAGCAATCACCAAGAGCAAATTATGGACTTAGAGGGTGACGTGAATGGATCTCATCATTATTATGCTGCGTGAGAGAAGCCAGACATGGGAGAGTGCATGGAACGTAGGGTTCCATTTATGGGAAGATCTCAAACAGGTCCACTAACAGAAGGTGAAAATACTCAGCGCTACAAACTGACTGTGTCCCCTAAAAATTTGTGTGTTGATGTTTTAACTCTCAGGACCTCTGAATAAGACTGTGTTTGGACTTACGGTCTTAAGAAGTGATTAAGGTAAAATGAGGTTCTTAGCACGGGTCCTAATGCAATCTGACTTGTGTCCTTACAGAAGGAGGAGAAGAGGACACAGACACACGTAGAGAGAAGACCACAGGAGGACACAGGGTGAGGATGGCGTCTACGGGGCCAGGAGGGGGACCTCCGAAGAAATAACCCAGCCGACACCTTGATTCCAGATTTCTAGACTCTCTAATTGCAAGAAAATAAATTTTTGTTGTTTAAGTCACCCAGCTTGTTGAGGCAGCCCTAGCCCTCTAAACCAGTACTTTGGAGTTGGGGATTGAGAAGCAATGAGGGGGAAGTAATTAGCTTTGTGTTAATTATTTGACCTTTTCCAACCTCTCTTTTCTTATTTATGCAAAGGAGTTGTTAACAGTTTCTTCCTCAGGGAATATTGAAAAATATTAAATATAATAATGTATATGAACCAATTAGGGCACTTTTGATAACAAACACAGAAAACCTAACTCAAACTGGGATACACAATAAAATAGATGTTATCACATGTTCAATGGAAATGGCTAAAGGCTTTCAGATGTGGTTTGATCTAGAGGTATGTGTTTTTTCCTTCTTCTCCTTGAAGCCAAGTATTAAGACCAGATCTCAGACCTGACTTCCTGTTTAACTTGTCTTGACCTTGTTTTCCACAATAATCAGGTGGAGTATGTTTTCTTACATTAATGTGAGTTTGGTGATCAGCAAGAGGACCTGGGGGCAGCTATCCCCTGTAGCCTGTCCTTCGTGTAATATGTCAGGAACTACGCAGGGACAAACTAGTCCGTGACAAGAATAAGCCTGAGGAAATAATGATCTAGGTCCTTGAGATCTGTAGCACCGAGAACATCCTGCGACAGGCAGTTAAGACGGAAGTGCATCATGTGATCACAATCCTCCACCTGCGGATGGGACCTGTCTGCCATCACTCTTTCCTACATCAGTTGCTCCTCACTCAGCCTCCTGGTGTTATGGGGTGCAACTTAAGAATAGACCGATCACCACTGAGAAGTCCAAATTTGAGAGTCTTTATTAAGCTGGCCGGCTGACTGTCTCACACAACGCCCCAAAAAATGGCTATTGGGAGAACAGCCCCGACCACAGGGTTGTAGGGGTTCTTATACCAAAAATCACATCAATCCTAAGTGTCTGTTGCTATGATTCAAAATTACAAACTAATATCATGAGATCATCAACAGAGGGGGAAGTGGGTCAAACTGACCCTTACCTAGGTACAAACTAAAGAATGGTTGCTAACATCCACACAATTACCATTTACATGGTACATTGGTTAAGAGCAATAGAGGTCAAAGGAGAGCAATTTTTACTACACAGGTGTTGCCATTGTATATTATTAAACATGTCACGCTAAGTAACTGATGATGGGTACAGAGGCGGGGTGTTCCCATGGGAGAAACTTATTTCTTACATAACATGGAGTCTCCGAGCAAAATGGAGTCTGTTTAGTCATTTCCCTTAGAGTCTGGCCTAGAACATTCTCATGGAGCCAGATCTGTCAGCCCATCACACTGGCAAGTAGACCTTTAGAGTGATGGTCCGCCATCTTCTGATCAGCTAACTAACGGTAATAAAGTTCTTTCTCTGTCGTCTTGCCTTCCGTGAACTGGCTTCTGTCCTGGGGTGAACAGAACAGCAGTCCTTCCCCTCCTCCCCTCTTCTCCTCCCCCACGTCCTCTCCTCCTCCTCTTTTATTATTGTTTCCCAGAACCTGCAACTAGTCATGCATCCCTTTCTGTATTTTATTCCAGACATCTAGGGTCATTTTTTAAAAATATTTTTTTTAGATGTCAATAGACCTTTATTTTATTCATTTATTTATATGTGGTGCTGAGAATCGAACCCAGTGCCTCATGCATGCCAGGCGAGTGCTCTACCACTGAGCCACAACCCCAGCGCTAGGGTCATTTTTTTAAAACAAATTTTATTTGTTCTAATTAGTTATACATGACAGTAGAATGAATTTATACATTTTGATTAATCATACATAAATGGAATGTAATTTCTCATTTTTCTGAGAATCATTTTATTTTTTTTATTTTTTATTTTTATTTTTTGCTTTTTATACCACTTTATTCCAACCTGAGCACCTCAATATAAAACTAAACACTGGTGAACTGTTTTCCTTACTAATCTGAATTACTGTAAAATGTACAAGTTCTGTTAGCAGTCCAACACTTAAATAGATTAAATCATCTGACACATGGTAGATTTCATATAATGAAAAGACCTAAAATAATTAGTGCAATATACTGAACTGATCAAAATAAAATGGACTTTGAAAAACAAGGTTGCAAGATTGTTACTAACATTGCAATATTTATGTTACAAATTACAGGTACATTGTTTATTACGGTTCTAGCCATGAGGAACAACTGAAGCCCCTTTCTTTCAAAGGAGGAAGAAATAATTAGCTGTTTTAGTAACTGTACATTTTGTATACTTTTAAGCAACTCTTAAATATTACAGAAAAATAATAAACATATGGAGACAGTGCAGTACCCTATTTACAGTACAGCTGGAAATCAAATTTAAAGTAATCAAGTTTGAATGTACATAATTGTTAGTGCACTGACTACATGTCCAAAGGGAACAAAAGCCCCCTCCCTACCCCCAAACAAGACCTATATAATGGCCAGCAGTGATTAAATAGAAATCACAGACACCTGGTTTGTTTCATTTTTGTTGAAGAGCTCACATGACGGGAACACTATTTATTAAACTGCATTTATCAGTTTTTATACTCTTAAAACAAGATGGGGATACATCTGCTTTTTTTACCCCATTTAAAAAAATAATGGGACTGGCTATAATATCAGTGCCACTAATTTTTTTTTTCTTCCTGGGCATGTGGGATGGTTTTTTTGTGGTTAATTTATTATTAAAATGTGGAATGTACATTTTAGATAAAAGAAATTATTTGCCTGAATATTGCAGCTAAGCAAAACATCTGGAGAATCCTATACATGTTTTTCAAAAGCCCAAATTAATCATTTTCAAATCTTTTCCATAGATGACTACTGTTCCAGTTTGGAGAAACTGGATGGTTAGTTGTGGATCCAGTCATTTGTCTTTATCCCTAATGATGAGATATGATTCCCTCATAACTTTCCAATGAAACACGTATACACATAGTTCTCATCTTCCCTTTCTATTGCTGTAACATTAGTTGGAGGGATACATGCATGTTATTAAAAATTAAGTTCAAAACACGTAAAATAATTCTGTATTAGAAACTTGACTCTATCATAATCTCTTCTTTTTGGAAGTCATACTGGGCCGGTTAAATGCTCCAATCCCGCTGTTAACAACATTTAGGAAGCAGAATATTCCAGCTAGTTCAAACTGGAGGTTTAGTTACTACAACACTGACTCCTGGTTGGTTGTGTAGGTTCGGTAAGGTCTACTCCTCTTCCTCTAGCAGAATTTGCTCCTGGATTCTGTGGTTCATTCTTTGGCAACTTTTTAGCTATTGCCATGAATATTTCATTTACATTCATTGATGTTTTAGCTGATGTCTCCATGAATAATAAACTGTTGTCATCTGCATAGGACTGTGCTTCCTGGAAATCTACAGCTCTTTTATTTGCTAGATCAGCCTTGTTTCCTGATAAAGCTATTACAATGTTAGGACTTGCTTGCCTCTGAAGTTCTTTAACCCAGTTTTTGGCTCTTGCAAAGGTTCCTCATTAGTGATATCATATACAACTATAGCTGCTTGTGCTCCTCTGTAGTACATTGGTGCTAGACTGTGGTATCGTTCTTGACCAGCTGTATCCCATATTTCAAACTTTACTGTTGTGTCATCAAGACACACGGTTTGGGTCAGAAAAGCAGCCCCAATAGTACTTTCTTGAAATTCATGAAATTGGCCTTTCACGAAACGAAGCACTAGGCTTGATTTGCCAACAGCAGACTCTCCCAGAAGTACTAGTTTGAACTGGCATATTTTATTTCCAGTGTTTGGCCCATTTGGTCTTGTTGCTCCTCGATTAGCCATGTCCAAATTTGAAAGAAGTTTCTAATTTCAGACTTCTAAATGCACTTCCAGGATGCAAAGTGTCAATTTATTTTTCTTTCTAGAGGTAAAGAAACCTTAGACAGCTCCACGCGGGGCTGCAACTTCCTCGTGGTAAGGCCCAGGTGTGGCCCGAAGGACGAATAAGGCTGTGGCTGCCGCGGCGTCTCTTCCTCGGAATCATTTTATTGATTGTAGGTATTGTAGGATCACATTGGTCATGCATGTAGTATATGAGGTAATAATATCTGTTTCACTCTTCTATCCTTCCTACCCCCTTACCCCACCCCTCCCTTCATTCCCCTCTACCTAATATAAAGTAACACTGTTCTTCCCTAGCTGCCCCCCATTTGGGGTTTGGCTTATTTCACTTAGCATGATATTCTAGTTCCATCCATTTACCACTAAATGCCATAATTTCATTCTTTTTTAAAGTGGAGTAATATTCCACATTTTCTTTATCCATTCTTCTGTTGAAGGGCACCTAGGTTGGTTCCATAGTTCAGCTATTGTGAATTGAACAGTTATAAACATTAATGTGGCTGCGTCACGGAGTATGCTGACTTTAAGTCCTTTGGGTATAGACCAAGGAGTGGGATAGCTGGGTCAAATGGTGTCTCCAATCCAGATTTTCTGAGGAATCTCCATACTGCTTTCCATTATGGTTGCACCAATTTGCATTCCCACCAGCGATGTATGAGTGTACCTTTTCCCCACATCCTCATAACATTTATTGTTGCTTGTATTCTTGATAATTACCATTCTGACTGGAGTGAGATGAAATCTTAGAGCAGTTTTGATGTGCATTTCTCTAATTGCTAGAAATGTTGAACATATATTTGTTGATGCAAAAGAAACAATAATGTGAAGAGAGAGCCTTCAAAATGGAGAAAATCGGTACCATATGCATCTCAGATAGAGCGTTAATCTCTAGGATATATAAAGAACTCAAAAAACTTAACACCAAAAAAAAAAAAAAACCCAAATAACCAACCAATAAATGGCCTAAGGGACCAGACAGACACTTCCTAGGGTCATTTTTTGTTGTTGTTCTGCCTTGCTCATCTGCCTGGGACAAAGGTCACCACGAGCCACCTCCATGTCCTCACTTCCTGTACGCTTCCACCTGTTCACTGGGCCTTCTTTCTCTTCCTTCCATTTCTTTCCTGCACCACAGGGTCCTTCTTTCTGGTCTCGAGTGCATCACACTCAGATCTGCCTCTGATCTTCCCTGTTCCCTCTGCCTCCGCCCATTTTCTCCTCCACCACCTGACAGGGCTGACTCTCGCAGTGTGGGAAGTTCAAACTTTCCTCTGGAATGTTGGGTAATTGAGGCTACCGAAATAAACAGACGATAGACCCGCAGGAGAAAGGGTGTACGGATTTATCAGTGTCCATGGAAGGGCCAGATGGTTGAAGCTCCTCCATTCTCTTCATGGGGGAGAGGGAGGTGGGGAAGGTAATGGGACTTCAGGGAGGGGACCAAAGGCAATTGCGTTCCTTCTGCATGGGCTTCTAATCAGGAAGCTTGGCAGAGAGAGAGGAAGAGAGAGAGAGGGATGGAGGGAGGGAGGGAGAGGGAGAGGGAGAGAGGGAGGGAGAGAGGGAGAGGGAGAAAGAGAGAGAGAGAGGGATGGAGGGAGGGAGGGAGAGGGAGAGGGAGAGAGGGAGAGAGAGAGGGAGAGGGAGAAAGAGAGAGGGAGGGAGAGGGAGAAAGAGAGAGGGAGGGATGGATGGAGGGAGGGAGAGGGAGAGGGAGAGAGGGAGAGAGAGGGATGGAGGGAGGGAGGGAGAGGGAGAGGGAGAAAGAGAGCGCATCTATCCTGCGCTTGGATGGAGAAGTCTAGAGAGACCTCGATTCTGTCAGTTTCTAAAGCCTTTCAATTCCTTTCAATTCAAAGCACTCAGCCTGTCAAAGTGTCCTACTTTAGGGTACCATTTTCGAGCTCCAGTAATATCATGCGTGATGTCACTTCCGTCTTTTCCTACGCAGCCCTTTCCTGGGCCTGCCTTCTCCTGCTCCCTCCTAAGCTCTCATTTGATTTTTTTATACCACCACTAGAATTTTTTCCCCTTGAAATTTCTTTGTTGGGTGCCTTTGTCTCCTTCCAATGGCTCGGAAGGGCAAGAGGCAGGGACCCTGCCTGTCTGGCTTCTGCGGGGTAAGGACAGCCGCCTGGTTCTGCACCTGGAATACTGAAGGTCCTCGACAGGTGTCCTGTGGAATGAGTGACTGGGAAATGGGAACAGCGGCAGTAGCCACTTTGCCACATCCTCAGGAGGACTGAATGAGAAAATGCACTTGAAGCACGTGACCTGGGACTGCCAGCAAGTCAGTGGCTGCTGATGGTGGAGGTGGGGGCGGGGCCTTCAAGACACCACTTCGCTGCCGATGTCTATCGTGTCGTCAGTATCCTAGCTTCAGGAGTCCCAGGTCAGAAGCCCAGCTCTGGGGTCCCCACTTGTCCCAAACACCAAGTGAGAAGAGTCATGGTGAAAGGCAGGAAAGGACCTTTAATACTGGGAAAGGGAGCGAGATCAGGGGTCTCAGCCCTGTCCTTGGGTGCGGTCGGAGCTTAGTCTAAACGGAGGAAGAGCTGCGGCAGGCAAGAGTGCTCTGGCTGACCGCGGTCTCAGTTCTGCTTCTGCGAGGTCCAGAACACGTTGGGGACCTGGAGGGAGCAATTCCATTCCCAGGAGGTGGCTGGTCTGGCTCAGTGGGGCAGCTCATCATGGGGCGCTCTGCCTGCCGGGCTCCATCATTCCTGGAAGGCGTAGGGCAGTGACCGGAGACTCAGAGGCGACGTTCGGTGGGAGTCTGGAACGGGACACAGGATGGTGTAAAAGCTGGCAGTCAAATGTCCCTGCAAATCTTGAGAACACTTTAGTTACTCTTATCTTGCTGACTTCGGCCTTGAAGGGCCTGTCGCCCGCTTTCGATGAACGCTCCCTAGTGATCAGCGTGGCGGTGTCAGCAGGAATCTGACCCAAAGTTAAAGACCGATACGAAATGAGGGCAGAGAGGCCACGCTGCTGTCCTCCCGCTTTCGGTTACCCTTTGGGCATCTGCAGGCCCAAGTGGAGAGTCCGTGCTTCTCAGCAAAGGCAGTCTCTCTAAGCGCCTGTCCTCCTTGATGTTCTCATAAAGGAGAAGTGAAAAAGTCCCTCGGTCAGCCAGCGGGTTCCCCCACCTCCTCCAAGCTGTGCGCAGTGCTCAGTGTGGTCTCTTCCCCTCGGGACTGGGATTCAGCCATGACTTTGCCCTTGAAGTCTCCTGGGCTAGATTTGAACTGAATGTGGGAAACACAGATGGTCTGAATTCCTTTTCAGAATGAATAAGCCCCATCACCTCACTGGCCAAATCAGAGGCCTGGACGTCACCGTGCAGGTGTGCTGTGGGGAGGTGAGGGACAGAGGCTGGCTTTCCCTAAAGCCTTCCTCTGTCTCCAGCAGCAGTGCCATCCTTGGGCCGAGGTACCCAGGACTCGGTCCCTGGATGAGGACTCCTGAATCCAGAGGACGTGTCTGAATCCGTATTTCCCCTTCTGGACCATGAGCTGAGCATCTGGCTCTGGAAGTTCTTGTCCCAATGAGCTTGGGCCTCTTCCATGACCTGCGTGAGTGCCCACAGTCAGCCTTGTGAGTGAGGGTGGCTTTTGACATGTGAACAAGACATAAGCACAGGGTGGAGGCCGAGTGGGTGGGGAGGAAGGCCTGGCACTTAAGCTCTTGTATGATATTGGATTTATTATGGATACACACTGAACTTGATCTTGGCACAGGACTCCAAAGTGACAGTGCCTTTTTGTATGCTAATGAGGTGATTAATAGCTGGAGCCTCCTGGATTGTGCAGGTTGGAACTTTCATCTTCCTTCTTGCCCACCCCACCCCGAACCTCTGGGGAGGAGAGAGCGACCGAAAGTTGGATTGATCACCAATGGTCGATCAATCCTGCCTACTTAATGAAGTCTCTAGAAAAAACAAAAAGTGTTATTGGACCATGTCCATTTTGCCTGCCCTCCAGTATGCCAATCCCTGAAATGGCAAGCTCTGCCAAGCAAGAGGCAATAGCAGACCCGAGTCTCAAATCCACCTCCACAAAGGTGGGGCTTGGGAGTATTTATGGGATAAAGAAGCAGGTGGTCTTGTAACAAGGACTTAGAGGTTGTGTTTCCTAAAAACACTGACTCTGTTTGGGTCCACTGATGTGAAAAACTTGGCGACTCTGCCTCCATTTTGCATCTTGTCTTTAATTGCTTTGAGTCAGTCATGTTGGATTCCAGACAATAGTTCTGATTGATAAACATTTCTGGATAAGTTGAAACTACCCCCGGCCCAGGCAATGGCAAATTTCTTATTGCCTGACAAGGCCTTGCCTAACCAATCCTTAGATTATGATCAACCAGACCACCATTAGACAAAGACCGCTTGGCCATGCGCACTCTGCTTCCCTTATCTATATAATTAGAGAGTGTGTGTAAGTAACTCCCAAAGGCAAGACTGGAAATGCTGGTCCCTTGTCTTCCAAGTACAGTTGTGGTGATTAAAGTTCCTGTCCTGCCTTTCACCCTTACTCTTTCCATTTGGTTTGTGGGGCAAGTGGCCAGATGTGATTTGTTGGGATCCCCAGAGTTGGCTTAGGATTCCAGTGATCATCTAAGGCCTGGGGAAAGGTGACTGGGGACAAGGAAAAGTGAAGTTATTAATGGTCTGCACATGAGTAATTGTCGTTAGAGACTATGCCATTAACAGACTGGACACACTTGTGTCTTCCACAATGTCAGAATTTATTGAAAAACAACAAATTCACAAGCTGTATCACTTTCACTGGTCGCAATTCACCAAATATTCATGGGTGACCTAGTAGTCTTAAGCTGAGCAAGCACAGATTCTTTTATTCCAATCTTAATTACTTATATTTTTAACACTCAGGCCATATATCACCCTTTACATAAGAAAGGCTATGAAAGGGTTAAGCTGGCTGCAGGACTTCTGGAGGCTGAACTGAGATCAAAGGCAGAGAGCAGACACAAGTGCAGAAGTCGCTCTGGTGGCCAGAGAAAAGCTCCTGTGTTAGGCAATGCAAGAAAATTTTGAGGTGAAATGATTGGGTTATGATCTTAACCTAATCATTGCATGAAACTTCTGTTAGGGATTAACTGGGTGGTAACTGTAGGCCATTAAGGTGTGGCCAGAGGAGGAGGTGGGTTCCTGGGGGTGTGCCTTTGGGGTATATATTTTGTCCTTGTTGAACATCTCTCTCTCTCTCTCTCTCTCTCTCTCTCTCTCTCTCTCTCTCTCTCTCTCTCTCTCTCTCTCTCTCTTCTTTCTTGGTGTGATTTTCTGAGTCACTTCCCTCCACCACATTCTTCCACCATGTTGTTCTGCCTCACTTCTGGTTCAGAGCAATGGAGTTGACCATCCGTGGGCTGAGATCTTTGAAACTATGAGCCCCCAAATAAATTTTTCCTCCTCTTAATTTTTCTTCTCAGGTCTTTCTGGCACATCAGCAAAAAGCTGACTAAAATAGGTTTATTCTTGGCCAAGAATAGAAGTGGGAGACAGGTTTGCAAGTCAACTTCTCTACCCTTGAGCGTTGGGAGGGGAGAGGCAATGAGAGAGAGGGATAGTCATGTCTTTTCTGGAAATTTGGGCACCACCTTCTTTTGTTCCTTTTATGATTTTTCCGGTCACTGTCATGGTAATTGTTAACTGTCACAGCCCTGGGTGTGTCGTTTAGCATGCAGATGGATTATAATGAAGGGAGAGTTGTCTGGCAGTCACTCTTGCTGCTATCTTAGATCCAGCTGGTTTTGGTTAGCCTACCTGCAGAGGAACTTCTGGTCTTCAGGAACCCTGTCCTTAAAAATAAACAAGAGCAGGGCAGGGCTGAAATTTGGTTAGAAGTTAGGTCACCTAGACAACACAAGATTGGGGCAGGGTGACAATAGGGCACATGTCAGAAAATGGCAGTGTGACCATGATCTGGGGGTGGGATTTTGGCCCTTTAACATCAACACTTGCATAGGCCACATGGTGGGCTGGTGGTTTCAAATGGTTTGAGACAGACAATTGGCCTCTGGGTTCCTGAAAAACAAATGAATCATGGTGACACTTCTTCAGGGGTGTTTCTAAACTGAAGCTGGGGGGAGTGTGCTGCTTAGCTACCTGACCTCTAAACTTGGTGATAAAAGCAGCAACTAAAAGCAAGTGAAGCTAGAGCGTTTCTTCACATTCTCCTTTTGCATTTCAAAAGGACAGTGTTCTGAGGGATTTGGTGTCATCAAACATCTGGAGGTGGCCAGAAGGTGGTGCCCAGAGGGCAGGGAAACCACACACCCTTCCCACACCTGGCTCTGTGCAGCTCTTCATGCTGTTCGTCTGTGTGGGTTAAAGTGTCCTTGGTAGTAAATTGGTAGTGCTAAGTGTTTCTCTGGGTTCTGTGAGCTGCTCTAGCAAAATAAGTGCATTTGAGGAAGAGGACAATGAGGACTCCTGATTCATAGCCAGAGGGTCAGAGGCATGGATAAAACAACCTGTGGTTTGCCATTGGCATACAAAGTGGTGGAAGACTTGTGGGACTGAGCCCTGATACACAAAGTATATGGGAAGCCGTATATGGGAAGCCGTTGTTTTGGACTAGCCTCTTGCATTAGGCCCCAGCAGACCAGACTAAGCCGTGATGGAGTCACTTATGCTAAATGCCACATGATCAAACTGAACTTTAAAACAGGCCACATTCCACCCCTGAAAAATATGTCCTGGAAATTCCAGTCAACCTGAGTTAGTAAAATAAAGAAGCTCCTCTGTGTTAACCCTATAAGGAAAGTAACCTTTGAAAATACAAATAAACAGATGGGAACAGACTGCATGGATGGACTATGCCTTTTATTCAGCAGGAGAGTCAGGCATCGGAGGGCTCACTTTCTGGGTAGAAAATGGCACTAATTTCGGGAGAGGGCTGGGTTTGTGTAGGTCACACACTGGGAGATGACGTAACTGCTGAAGACTTTAGCAGAACGTATCAGTTTGGGCATTGAGGAGGCAGGTGGTGAGAATTTGAGATATGTTTTTACTGGGCAAGGATGCAGGGTCCCGAGTTCAGCAGTCAGCAATGATCAATCTTTCCCTCCAGGGTACTGTCACTGGGAAAGGATTTATTTGGGGAAGGATCAATGTTTTGGCTTCTTCCCAGAGACTGTCATCTTAGGCTTGACGGATATCTCCTTCTCAGGGATTGCCCTGTCACTGGGGAAGGATCAATGTTATCAAAGTTTTGCCTTCTTGTCATTTCCATGTCCTTCAACTTTGGAATGACCAATCTGTTCCCTGTTTTTTCAGTTTATTGAAACGTTTATTCTATTTTCTATAGTGATGTTTTACTTGATTCTAGAATCAAAAATAAAAGGTAATGAGATCTTTGGGCCAAATTTGTTGTAATATTGTCTTTTGACAGCCCTGAATCTGTGGGATCAGATTGTAACTCAGGGTTCAATAGTATCTGCTTGAGTTAAATTGTAGGGCACCCAGCCAGTGTCTGCTGGAGAATTACTTGATGTGTTAGAGATCCCCTCCACTACCACACGTGGTGTCAGAAGTGAAGTATCGAGATTATCAAGGGTTAGGAAGGGAAAACGGGATGCCAGGTAGTTTTTTTTTTTTTTTTTTTTTAAACTTACGTGGCACCTTAATAGCATCTGTAGCAACAGGGACTATGCCTATTTCATTCACTTTCTTAAGTCTGCTAAAAAGATGTAACTGTGAGACCATGAAGGTGAGACACTTTCAAAGCATTGAGCTCCCACATAAATACACAGACCTTCAATAGAAAATTTAAATTTTGGTAAAGCAAAATTCAAGTTTAACCAATCAGAGACTACCCAATTCACCTCTATTATGGACTTTCCATTTTAATCAATCAAATAGATTTTCTTTGTCTTGCTTCCTTGAACATTTTATAAATTTCCACCCCTGTTTTTGTTTTTATGACCAAAATACCTGACAAGGACAACTCAGAGTATGAAAAGTTTATTTTGGCTCTTGGTTTCAGAGGTTCAGTCCATGGTGGGCCAACTCCGTTGATCTGGGATCAAGGTAAGGAGAACATCATGGTGGAGAGGAATGATTGAGGAGTGCTGTTCCATTCATGGTGGGTAGGAATGAGGGAGGGGGAAAGGGGCCCAGGGAAGACGAACCCTTCTAGGGCATAAGCTCAGTGCCCTACCTCCTCTGGCCATGCCCCACCTGCCAAGAGCTACCACCCAGTTAGTGCATTCAAGCTAGGATGGACTGATAAGGTTACAGTTCTCATAATCTGATCGTTTCACCCCTGAACATTCCTACATCAACACAGGAGCTTTTGGGGCACACCTCATATCCAGACCGTAGAACCCCCAGTGCATTGTTGAACTGCTTGGTGGTCTAGTGGTACCCAATTCATGAATTTCTATCAGATTAGAGAAACTCCTGAAAATTTTAACATGCCTATGTTTATCCTTTAACAAGTCCCTTAGGAGGTCTGGACTGGATGTTGACAGGGACTCTGGGATCCATTGGTCTTACACCTTCCTCTTAGCAGGCAGCGAGGGATCCTATTTTCACAGGATGTTGCAACTTGTAGCATGGAAGCTGGGTGGGGTGGAAGGGCATGAGTGGACCTGAGTGACTCAAAAGTAGACCAGCAGATGTTGGTCACAGTTTCTGTGCCTATCAGAATCTTTCAGCCTCACCTGTCTCCTTGACCCCCGGCAGTTTGCTGAACCCTAGGATAGCAACTGGGCTAATGGTGAAACAGAGTGGTTTTTATCTTTGAGTTCCTTGAACTCTACCATTCACTCTTTCTTTTACACAATCAGTATCCCATTCAATGATTAAAAGAATGGAGGGGAGAAACCAAAGCTCAGAGTGTCTTCTCCTCTGTCTTCTACACCCCCACTGGCTATACCATTTCAGATATGTGGCATTCCCCTGCCACCCAGAAATTCTGCAGCAGACACCAGCTGGGTGTCCTCAGCTTCGATTCAGTTTGGACCCTGTCTACTTGGAGATAGCATTGGACTGCACAGCATGAGGATCCAGTCCTGCAAGGTCACCCCACTTCGGATGCACCTGCAAGATCCAGATTGTAGCCTGTACTTCTGACCCAATAGCTATAAATCAGGCTTCCCAGGATGCCCTCCTTGGGTTGATCAATTTGCTGGAATGGCTCAGAACTCAGGGCAATGCTTCACCTATGTGGATTCCTTTATCATAAAGGAGACTACAAAGGATGCAGGCGAAGAGCCAGAGGGAGGATAAACAGGCTGAGGTGTGCAAGAAGCAGGTGGAGCTTCAGTGCTGAGTGCACAGCCCTCTAGGAATCTCCACTTGTTCAGCAATCCCAAAGCTCCCCAGATCCTGTCCTTGGGGGTTTTAAATACAGAAGCTCTATTACATAGATGTGACTGATCAAATCACTAGTCATCAGTGATTGAGTTAACCTTCAACCCTTCTCCCCTCCTCAGAGGTGGGAGGGTAGGACAGAAAGTCCCAACTTTCTAATCTTACCTTGATTTCTGTTACCAGCCCCCATCCCAAAGCTACATCAGGGCTCGGTCCGCAGTCATCTCACTGAGATACAAAAGACATTCATATTATTTCAGTGATTCCAAAGGCTTTAGGAACTGTAGGTCAGCAATTAGGACTGAGACCAAATATGTATCACAAGATCACGATCAGATGTAGAAAACACTTGGTCTCAGAGAGCCTCTTTCTGCCACTGAGCAGAAAGTTACCCAACTGATTTGATGCCACCTGTTGTCAGGCAGAATGCATCAGCTTTCTCCATCCTAAAACTAGGACAAGAGTGAGATAAATATGATTTTTAGATTTTCGCTGATCTCTGCTAATATCATCAAGAGATAATACTAACTGAAAAAGGAGTATTTCATTCTGATCTGAAAGTGTAAATGAAGACCCAGAAGCACAGAGGTCAATCTGTAAGGAACACTCACGACACAGAGACCAGTCTTCACATCTAGTCAGCTCTGGATTTGAATTCTCACTCTCTCATGGACATGTTGCTCACACTTCTGTGTGTGTGTGTGTGTGTGTGCGTGCGTGCACTTATAGGGTGATTTTCCAGACGTTGGGTTGCTGAGTCAAAGGATAAGTGCATTTTATAACTGACAAATTGATTGATCTTGTTCAAGACACCAGTTTTGTCTTATGTTATTTATTTTTTCCCCACTCATCTTCCGTCTCCACTATCAAATCACTCCTTCATGTGGGTATTTAGATTTTTGGTTCCTTGAAAAATATTTATTGTTTTCATGACTCTGCGTGCTTCTAGATTACACACAAGATACGGTGCGCACATTTTCCCCTTTTCCTGCCAATATCGCAAATTAGCATAGACTGCTAGCTCCTTTTGCCAAAATCAGTCTGGCAAAATGACAGATTTGAAACAAATGCTTAAATTTGAGGAAATAGCAAAAGAACCTATGCAGAGCCTTTCAGGAAGTAGGAAGTAAATCTTGACAGTTGGGTGTGGTTGGGGTGCAGATGGAGTAAACTGTGCCCTGTAGCAGAGAGTGGGCATTTATGGCTAGCAGTGGTGGGGTTAGGAGGAGGCCGGAGATAAAATTAGGTCTGTACAAAAGCCCTGCTGGGTTGGGAAATTGTTGAAAACAGATTCAGGCAGCTGAGATTCCCTCCTTCCTTCCTTCCTTCCTTCCTTCCTTCCTTCCTTCCTTCCTTCATTCCTTCATTCCTTCATTCATTCCTTCATTCCTTCATTCCTTCATTCCATTCTTTGCTGTCTCCTACCAGATATGGCTGGTTACAACCTTGGGATGTGGATTCTTCCAACGCAGCTAATTCCAGGTGTTATAGTGATAAAATCCTGACCAGAGCACCTGCTTACGGTGACAGCAAATGGGAAGCACCAAACATAGAACTTGTCCCATCCCTTCTTAAATTTATCTTGAGGCACGCAGATTATACCCACTAGAAAAAAAATGTGACATGTACACATTCTGTCTGCAAGAGAATTGGCAGAAAGGACAAGCCAGATATTATAACAAACACGTTTAAGATCCTTTACAGATAGGGGAAGATGCTAACAATACAAGAGAAGATCAAGAAAGATTTTTAAAAATTCAGTTAGCTATGAAGGAGCTAGGGAGTAGCTCAGTGATAGACCACTAACTTAGTATGTGCAAGGGCCTGGGTGTGACCTCCAGCAACACACACACACATACACATTAGTTATGAAGGATATAATCAGTGACATGGGGTAGCTAGCTGAAGAATGGCCAAAAGAAGGAAACTTAGGTTGAGAAACCTTCCAAGGGGAAAGAGTAAGGGGAAGCTAGGGACAGAAAAGAGGAAAGAAAATCTAAGGAATTCAGGATGTAGATGCACCATATCATGCACTTCCAGACAATTGAAGTTATAGAAGAAGAGAGGAAAAATGGAGGGGAGAAAATATTCAAAGGAATAATGAATATTAAATTCCTATGAAGAAAGATGAAAGGACTTTGGAGTGCAAACAGGACAGATAGATAAAAATGCCACTGGACACATTGCAGTACAAGTTAAGAACATTAAAAACAAATAGGATGATCCTAGAGGCTTCCAGAGGGAAAGAGCAGATAACCAACAAACACTGGGAGTAAGATTAACATCAGACATCTCTTTGGCAACACTGGATGAAAGAAGAAAATGGAGGGATATTTCTAAGGTATAAGAGAAAATGCACTGAATCTAGGATATTGTATTCTTCCAAATTGTTATTTAAGCTGAGGTTATAAGAGAGATGCTCTCAGGAATAAAAGGCCTCCCAAGTTTTGCACACAAAGACTTACATTGAAAAAGTTCTTGAGTGGATAGTTAAAAAGTAATCTCTACTGGAGGAAGAGATGTAGCAAAGTAAATAAAGCCACATGATCCATTCTCCTTCCCTTAGATCGAGGCAGGAGGAAGTACTTTATAGTAAGGCACTTGTACTTTGTACTTCATACTATTAAAATACAAAGAAGAACAAGCTACTGATTTATACAAAACCATGAATGAGTTTTATCATTGTATTGGATGGAAGAAGCAGACATGAGAGTATTTTGAATTTAGGGTTCCATTTATAGTCAGTTCTAAGGCATGTAAATTAGCATAAAGTGAAAAGTATCGGAAGGGTACTTTCCCCTGTGTTATGGGATGAATTGTCCCCCTCTAAATTTAGATGTTGAAACCTTTATCCATGGTGTCTCTGAATGTGACTGTTGGAGATGGGGTCTTCAAAGAGGAGATTAAGTTAAAAAGAAATCATTAGGATGGGCTCAGTTCAATGTTAAGGTGTTCTCATAAGAAGAGAGTAGGAAAAACAAAGAGGGGGAAAGCTTTATGAGGACACAGGGAGAAGACAGCTGTCTACAAGCCAAGGAGACAGGCCTCAGGAGATGCCAGCCAGGCCAATGCCTGGACCTCACACCACACTTCCAGCCTCCTTCTGACTTCCTGAGATGGCATACTTTTGTTGTTTAAGTGCCCAAGTCTGTGGCACTTTGTTATGGCAGCCTGTAGTGAATTCTTGTACTTTTATGTTGCTTTGGCATCCATTTTAAAGTTAAGTTGGATTTTCCCAAACAAGCAGTGGGAAGCCAGTTTCCAGTTCTGTGTCTCTTCCCAGTTCCTCAAAGTGTTGGTCCTGATGTCTGCCTAATATCACCACCTCTTGGTGGCCACTTCTCTGTGGGACGCTAGATACCACCTGCTTGACTCACCCCTCTTGTTCCCTACACCCTGCAGGGATCACCTCGTGGCCCTGACTTGACCCCATGGAACTTGTTCCTGTCTGTTTTAGGCTCACCAATCAGAACTGCAGGGAACCTGCTTGGGTAACACTATGGGCCCCATTAAAAAATTTAGTCCATGGGTCCCTCCCTTTTTTTCTCTTGCTCTCCACCCACCTTTTGAGCAAAGCATGCATGTCCTGGATGGCTTCTGCTTCCTGTGGTCCCGGGAGGCATGCTATCCTCTTCCCTCTGCGACATGTAAGTAATAAAATGCTTCTATTATTTGATGTGCTTTGCTGTGCTGCCTCCTCTGGGTTTCTCCTGACTGATATACCTGAACCCAACTTCTTTACTGGTTAGGATTCTACTTTATAGCCACTTTCAAGAGAGACCTCAAGAATAACTTGAAAAGAATTGATATTTACAAAGCATAGCCCTAGCAGACTAGTACATCCCAACTGGGAAGGGACACGAAGAGAACATTCTTGGAGATGGGAATGTTCTATATATCTTGATGAGATGTGAGTTACTTGGGTGTAACCACTTGTCAAAACTATTCAGTTAGAATTTATAAATATCATTGTATGTGTATTTAACCTCTAAGAAAGTGACTAGAAAGAAGCCCTTTTTTCTCTAAAGACTTAGATATTCCTGTATTAAATAACCATTATAAGAGGCCATGACTCTGGGACTGAGCCCCTGTACTGGGTATTAATACACAAGACCAAGCCAAATTGGAATCACTCAGGCTAGATAATCAAACTGAATTTAGAAATGAACCACTTTTCAAAAAAACAGGAAGTTCACAACAATTAACCCGGAGGGGCCCAGACACCTTAATTATCACGATAAAGGAGTCCTTTCTGCTTTAATCCTGTATGGAAAGTGACTAATCTACTTTTTGTCCATCATTTATGTTTTTTCTGCCTATAAATCCCATTTTCTCTGCTCAGCTCAGTAAAGTGCATGTCTATTTCAGAAACGGGACATTGCCTGATTCATGAATTGCTAATAAGCCAATTAGGGCCTGGGGTTGTGGCTCAGTGGTAGAGTACTCACCTATCATGTGTAAGGCACTGGGTTTGAATCTCAGCACCACATAAAAAAATAAATAAAATAAAGATATTTTTTAAAAAAGCCAGTTAGGTCCTTAAACTCAATTTGTTAAAATTTTGTTTTCTGACAGTTCTGAGGACTATGAAAGGACTTAAAGAAGACTTCCAATGACCCCAAGATCACTGAGGGATGCAGGCGAGATGGCCAGTGACTCCTTCAGAACCCTATGTCTCCTCACTGGACTCAGAGGTTGTGATAATGTGAGCTCCCGATCTTTTTGACTTTTTCTTTTAATATAGACATTTTTTAGTTGTTGATGGACCTTTATTTTATTCATTTATTTATATGTGGTGCTGAGAATTGAACCCAGTGCCTCACACATGCTAGGGAAGCGCTCTACCACTGAGCCACAGCCCCAGTTCTCTATTTGACTTTTGAGGACAAGTTCTCCTTGTGGCAGGACATGTGACCTTGGGTGTTCCCAGTGATCAATGGGACATTGATGATGACTGGCTGCAGTGTTTCAAAATATTTTTATTGGTGCATTATAGTCACACATAAGAGGCAGGTTCATTTTGGCATGTTCACGTATACTTATGATAGAATCTGCTCCATTTCAATCCCCAGTACTTCCTCTTTACTTTCCACCCTTTTTCCCTTTCCTCTATTCAATTAGCTTTCCTTCTATTTATTTATGGTACATGATAGACATAGATAAAAGTGGGATTCATTATAATATATTCTTACATATACACAGCATAATGGGGTCAATTTCAATCCGTAGTTCCTCACCTCCCCCTTCCACTTCCCTCCCCTCCATCCCCTTCCTCTACTCCACTGTTCTCCCTTCTACTTTTTTCGGTCCCTTTTTTAAAAAATTGCTTATTTCTCTCTAGCTTCCACGTGTAAGAGCAAACATTTGACCTTTGACTTTCTGAGTCTGGCTTGTTTCACTCAGCATGATGTTCTCCAGTTCTATCCATTGACCAGCAAATGAAAACTTAACTCTTTACGGCTGAGTAAAACTCCATCATGTATATATACCATGTTTTCTTTATCCATTCTTCTGTTGATGGATACTAGGTTGGTTCCATTGAAAGAATGGACTTTTTTAAAGCTGTTTTATCTCAACTCCCTAAGGTCTCCCTCCCAGTGATGGGAACAAAGCCCTTAAAGCTGTTCCAGGAAACAGCCCCAAACAGAGAGTAAAAGAGTAATTGGAGCAAGATAGTACTCAGACAGTTAAGATATATATGATATAAGATTACCAGAAACTGTTGACCAGAATCTACGCCCTGTTGTAAAACATTGTGAAACATGTTGTATGTTATCAGCAAACCCAGACCCCCTTTTGGAATTTCCTGGTGGCTTTGTTCCCCTTTTTCCCCCTTTCATGTGCGACCCCTCCCGATGTGTGGTTTCTGCCTTTATAAACCTGTAAGATTTTCTGCTAGGGACTCAACTCCCCGACTCCTGTGTGAGTCACGAGTTGGGTTCCAGCGCGCTGGAATAAAAACCTCTTGTGGTTTGCATCAAGTGACGCCTCCTGCGGTTGATTGGGGTTGCCGTCGATCCATGGGACAGAGTTGGGGGTCTCCTTTTTGGGGGATCTTACACCATAACTTGGCTACTGTGAATCTGCTGCTATAAACATCGATATGCATGTGTCTGTATAGTCTGCTGATTTTCATTCTTTTGGTTACATACCAAGCGGGATAACTAGGGCATATGAAGGTCCCATTCCTAGTGTTTTGCGGCATCTCCATGCTACTATCCAAAGATGGCAGCAGTTTTAAAGGTAGTTGGTGGTGACCAGTTTTAATGACACCTGGTGGTGGTTTCAGTACATGGCAGTTCCTGTACGGGTGCCCAGTTTCATCATTTTAATATGCAGGAATTGAGGTTCTATTCTCTTTGCTTCTTTTTCTTGTGTGCTAATCAAAGGAAAATTACTGGCTATGGTGATCCAGGGAATCTCAGAGCCAAGCCACAACATTATTGCTGGACATGGGATGAGTACTTTAAATCTGTTTGTAGGCCCCTTCACCTAAAGATTCTTATGGTAGGATAAGTTGGTCGTGGCATAACTTATTCGGTACTCGGTTATCCACCAACCTCAAGAAAGATTTCTGTGTAACAAGGAACATGACAAAGCAGCACACACCCAGCCAGGTCGCACTGTCCTCTATTGGTCTCATCTCAGATTTGAGAGATTCAAGACTTAGTGCAAGAATGGGATCTTACATTCTAAAAGGAATCGAGTAGTCCACTTTCTAGCTCATCTGCCTTCCATGTGCATAAGAATCATGGCTCAGGAAGCTGTAAGTTCTTACAAAGATGGCAAAATCCTAGCAAAGCGTCAGTCATATATTATACCAAATCAGGTCCATGGGCCCAATTTGTAGTATGAAATGTCAAGTTTTGCAAAAGAGAAAGTGTTTTTTTTTTTTTTTTCCCCATCAGGCAACCACATGTAGAGACAGGACAGCAGATTTCAAATTTGCCTTCCCAAGGATAGGGTTTGGAGGTATTTATGGGATAAAGGAGGGTGATCTAAGGCCTGGGGAAAGGTGGTTGGGAGTCAGGAAAAGCAAAGTAATTGGTGGTCTGAATCAAACTTGGTTGCTCTTCATGGGACACATTCTCAGGAAATGTCAATGTTAGCAGTCTCTGAGGGTGGAGCTTTGCTCTCTGACACCGAAAGATCACCTTGTATCGTCCAAAGTGAAGGGTCAGTGGTGTCAACCAGTTTGTACGCCCTCCAAGTTTCTGAAAAGCAACTTAGCCCATTAGCAGAGTGACTCATACATCACAGCTATTTTCTGCAGCAGAGCTGATGGAGTATTTTGCTGAGATATGTGAAAAAAAAAACTGATGGCAAAAGCAAACACAGGGTTTATTCATATTTTCCCTTGGTTTTGGCACCCCCTTGTCTTGGTTCATTCTTCATCTGGGAGGACTGGGGTGATAACAACTGGTCAGCTTGCATCCTGCAGAATTGGGGTGTGGATCCCGGGTAGACAGTGAAACAGCTTAGCTCTTATGGGAGATGTTTATGGGTTCCCAGGTCAGGTGGTGAACTGACCTTAGACCTTAATTTTTGTTTGACGAAGAGTACACAAGACGGGAGCACACTGGGTTTTAAACAGTGGTTGAAGTCAATAAGTATCACCTTTGAAAAGGAACAGATACTTAAGCCTAAAGTTGGAAGTATCATTAGAGACGAGCAGGCAGTGCACAGAAGTTGTCGAAACTAGAAGGTTCCTAGCCAAGGAAGTCAGGTAGGGGAGCCTTTGTACATCCTGCTGCTGTGGAGCCAGTTTCTGCTGCTCCCTGGGTGTTACTTTGAGTAGAACCTGCTTTGCCAGCAGGTCATCCAGAATAGTACTAGCAGGAACTGCACGGTCAGGGGAAAGGATTTAAAGAAAATAAAAGAAGTATCACCTTAGATCTTTTGAAACAATAATCCTCAGCCACGGCAATTGATAACAAGAGTGTCATCAGTCTGCATTTAAACAGCTGCTGGGCAGATGTGCTTCTTGAAGTACTTTTTTTTTTTTTTAATTACAATGGTACTTTATTTTAATAGTCACAAGATTTGATGCTTCAAAAAAAATCATTAATAAATAACAGAAGTGGAAAGCTTATTAAAGTCACAGTAGACATAATGTTCAGCTGAGAATCGCTTCGAGATACCGGAGAAGCCAATGCTTGCTGGAATACGCTGTGCAGCTTCCTTACTGTTTGGGTTATAGAGGCCCCAGTTCTTTGTGGTCAGGGTTATGGTCATAAAACCAGTTTGAGCACAATTGTGCTTCAAACTAAATTTTCAATAGTTGTGACAGTCTGCACAAGATGTGGAGGAATGCCCCCCTGGAAAGAGGTTAAAATTTGAAAACTTCCTTCTACAATTTCCAGTAGCCAGTATATTCTTACATCCCTGGAAACAGAGCAAAATCAAATTTAATAGATACTGCCATTCACATCTGATGGAATAGGCTTATCTTATACTTGGTAAGTCTACATTTTGGGGAGTACAGGCAGCAGAATATATTCACATTAGAAGGTGGGGAATATCAGGATCAAATGAGAATACATTTCTTGACCAGTGTCAAAAATCCTCAAGTTCATAGAAAATGGTTAATAGCCACCCAAACTAAACATAATTTTTAAATATTCAATGTTTCTCCATACTGGTAACACTAAAGTCACTAAAAACTAAAGGGTATAATCCACCTGGTAGAGGTAATACACAGGAATGAACTGACGACGGAAAACTGCTAACCTTTTAAATGGACCCCTTTGTGTCTGCTCCCTATATTCCATCCCCCTCTTCCCTCCAAAATCCAGTTCAGGCTGTCCTAAAGTGACCTGTTACAGAATACAAGCTGTACAGGTCTAATAGGATGGTGAATTTTTACTCTTGACTCTCCAATTTGGAAACCTCAGGTCCAGACTCCTTTAAAACCCTTCCCGATAAAACAATTTGTGATCCATAGATTAAGACAGTATAAGTTAAAATAACCTAATATGTGAAAACTCCTCTTTGAACTTTTGTTGATGTACTTTTTGTGTAAGGTTGTGATTGCCTCTGTGTGGGCTTGCCGTCCGGCATGGTCTCCAGTGAAGGTTATCATCAGGCAACCGTGCATGAAAATCCTTCCTTCACAACCTGCGGGCTTTATTTACTTTTTTTTTTTTTTCTAATTTTATTTGTTTTACTTAGTTATACATGACAGTGGCATGCACTTTGATGCATCATATATAATGGAGTATGATTTCTCATTCTTCTGGGTGCACATGATGTAGAATCCCACCATTTCTATAATTATATATGTACACAGCGTAATAATGTCTGATTCATTCCACTATCACCATACCCCCTCCCCTCCCTTCAGTCCCCTCTACCTAAAATAATTCTATTCTTCCCTAGCCTTGTCCCTGCTTATTATGAATTAGTATCCGCATATCAGAGAAAACATTTGACTTTTGTTTTTTTGGGATTGGCTTATTTCACTTAGCGTGATATTCTCCAGCTCCATTCATTTACCAACAAATGCCATAATTTCATTCTTCTTTAAGGCTGAGTAATATTCCATTATATATATATATGTATATATATGTATATATATGTATATATATATATACACATACATATGCATATAGGTGTACATATATATGTATATGCCATACTTTTTATCCATTCACATGTTGAAGGGCACCTAGGTTGGTTCCATAGTTTAACTATTGTGAGTTGAGCTGCTATAAACATTGATGTGGCTGCATCACTGTAGCATGCTGACTTTAAGTCCTTTGGGTATAAACAGAGGATGGGACAGCTGGGTCAAATGGTGGTTCCATTCCAAGTTTTCTAAGGAATCTCTATACCACTTTCCATAATGGTTGCACCAATTTGCAGTCCCACCAACTGTGTATGAGGGTACCTTTTCCCCACATCCTTGCCTACATTTATTGTTGTTTGTTTCCTTGATAAGTGCCATTCTGACTGGGGTGAGATGAAATCTTAGAGTAGTTTTGATTTGCATTTCTCTGATTGCTAAAGATGTTGAACATTTGTTCTTATGTTTGTTGATCAATTGTATTTCTTCTTCTGTTAAGTATCTATTCAGTTCCTTAGAATGCTTATTGATCAGGTTATTTGTTTTTTTGGTGTTAGGTTTTTTTGAGTTCTTTATATATCTTGGAGATTAGTGCTCTGTCTGAGGTGCATGTTGTAGAGATTTTCTCCCATTCTGTAGGCTCTCTCTTCATGTTATTGTTTCCTTTGCTGAGAAGTTTTTTAGTTTGAATCCATCCCATTTATTGATTTTTTATTTTACTTCTTGCACTTTAGTTAAGGAAGCCAGATTCTAAACTGATATGGTGAAGATTTGGGCCATTTTTTTTCTTCTATTAGGCACAGGGTCTCTGCTCTGGTGCCCAAGTCTTTAATCCACTTTGAGTTGATTTTTGTGCAGGGTGAGAGATAGGGGCTTCATTTCATTTTGTTACATATGGATTTCTGTAGTTTTCATTGTAGATGTCTCTCACTGCTTTTGTTAGATTGATTCCCAAGTATTTAGTGGCTTCTCTTTTTAAGCCTAGTTATTTTAATTGCATAAGAAACTGGCTAGAAACCAGAAACAAATTAACCAAATTAAGCTCTTTAAGGTTGTTTTGCAGGAAACACCTCCTTAACCCACTAGAAACCAGCCGAAAAGCTGGTCTCCTCAGTTGAGCCTGCAAAGAGCAGCCTGCCCACCTGGTTCATGATGTTACAAGCTCAAAATCCCACCCACACACCATAACTACCTCTAAAAGGAAAGTGCCACCCATAGAGAGGCACAATGACCCACAAAAGGACCCTAAAATTTCCCCTCCTCACCATCAATCCATAATCTGCTTCTTCCCTTTCTCTTTCCAACAATTCCCTCACTACCTACTGATGTCTCTCTGAGGGTCAAACCTCCACAAAAGCTCTTTCTTTTTTGACAAAACCCAATGCCATAGCTGGCATCTCTCTTGTAAATTAACACCATTTTACAATTTCTAGAAGCAGATACTTCCTCAGTACTATTTTTCCATGTGGAACAAGACATGCTTGTTCATAGACCCAAATATCTTTAGTTTGTCTGCACTGTGAAACCAAAAATTAGATAAGCTTAAACTTGAATGCAGTTACTAATGCTTCATCTTTTATCTTATTTGGAATGATCTAGTTGATGAACATCCATTGTCTAATTCAGATAAATTCAAGGTCATAAGTTACCCAAAGAATTTGGGTAACTTTTTTAGGTAGACCTATTAGAAAACATAATCACTGTTAAGGAGTACTTTTATCTCACCTGTTTAAACACCTGTTTCACTTGTTCTCAGCTATTATGCTTGGATTACTCATAAAATTTAAATGAGGCACTAGACAAAGCTAACCAGCACCTCAAGTTATTTCCCTGTTATTTCCACAGCACATGCTTCTTAGGCAGCCTTCAAAAGCAAGAATCCAAAAGTTAAATTCATGATTTAGTAAACCATCTATCTTATACCAACAATAAAAGTTAGCCTTATTTACTAAAGATTTACCTATCACTTTAATTTGACATCCATTAGATTCATTTCTATACTTCCAAAAGCTTAAGAAATACTTAGTTGATATAAACATTTGTTATTTCATTAAGCCAATTAAATAAAATTTCTTGATTGGATTGTATAAATTAACTTGGTAGTATCTTTGAAAGGTAGGAAAATATCACACATACATAACATACGTACATACACAGACAGAACCAGATCTTATAGTTTACATTCTAAAATCTTAGCCATATTCCACATACAGAGAAATAAAACTCACTAGTTTATAAAAGAATGTCTGGATTGAAATTGTATTTCTGACTCATGGAACCAGATTATCTGCCCAGATGACTAAAGTGTCTCACTAATATTTGTGACAAGGATTGTAATTGAGGCTAGCTTCACTTGCTTTCAGTTGACCTTTGAAATCACTGATTTTGGAGGTCGTGCAGCTGAGCAGCCTATCAGTGCCCCACTAGCATCACTGTATGCAACACCTCTGGTGTGCACGTTATGGTGATGACAGCCACCTAGGTTACTTTTCAGGGACTCAGGGGCTGCGTCTGCCAAGAGCAATCACTCTCCACAGGAGTCTGATGGGTGACTAAGATGGTGGGAAAGTGTGGCATCTCTGCTTCCATATTGTATCTCTCTCCTTTGCTATCTTAACCTTCAGATCAGATTTCTGCCCTGCTCCACACATAGACATGTTGGTCGTTTAAGGACTATTTGTCTGGAACTGACCCTGTAAGGCTTTTCCCTAAATTCATGTAATCTTTTTCCTCCCCTTTCAAGGCAAAACACCAAGATTAGAGTGACTGAGATATTTCAAGATTTAGAGGGGCATCAACAACTTGTGGTTTCATGAGTACCAACCACCAGGTCCCCCAACATCCCATTCCCGACCCCCAGAGGTGCCTAGAGGTTTCCAGTCATCAATCCTCTCCTAACCTAATCCCTCATCTTTCCCCCTCGCCTGAAGATAAAAGGAGCTTGAAACAGGCTGAGTTTGGATGTTTTTTTTCAGGGAACAAATCTGCCATCTTCTAGTCTTTCTGGCATGCTAAATACTTTTCTTTGCCCAAACAATTTGTTCTCAACTTATTGGGCCCCTTTTTTATTTTTATTTTTTAAATTTATTTTAATTTTAATTTTATTTTTTGCGGTGCTGGGGATTGAACCCAGGGCCTTGTGCTTCCAAGGCAAGCACTCTACCAGCTGAGCTATCTCCCCAGCCCTGGGCCCCTTTTTTAGTGGCAAGTGAATAAATTTGTGATTAGTAACAGAACTTTTAAGAATACTTTTTCTAGTTTCCAAATAGTTGTCTCCACTTTCAACAGCCAACCTTTAAATTTTTCCTTTTATTGTTCTGTCAACCATTACTCTGATTATCTCTCTCTTCTCCACCCCTTGACCATTTCTTGTACTCTTAGGCAAAAAGTGTAAGGTCCTCAGAAGGGGGCTTAGTCGAAAGACATTTGTCTTTTTGTCAGTTTTGATATTGATTATCCTGCCTGTTGTCCTAAGCAATTGTTAGTCAGGTTTTTTGTTGTAATTAAAACCAACAGAAAGCCTGAATACATCCTCTAGCATCACTTACTTTTAGCTAATTACTTTTATCATCTATGGTAGAGGTCACATGCTAAGCTTTGCTACAGACAACACCTGTGACATATGACTCAAAAAGCTAACAGTTGCGTAAATTATTTTTCAAGAACCAGGAGATAAATCAAACCAGTTAAAACCACTGATTGTTCACTTGAGCCTGTGCTAGTATCTGGTGGGTGACTAAATTTAGATTTCAGTTTGCCAAAACCACCCTCAGAGTATGCCAATGCCACCATTTCCTGAACATGCACATATGAAGAGCCATGAAGTCTGATCATACTTGCACAGATCAATGATTATTTCTTACCTTTTTCTTGCCTCCAGTAGCCTTTCCCCATATGCTAGGCCATCCTTCTTCTTTATCCTATAAATACCCAAAAGTCATATCATCAGGGAGGCAGATTTGAGACTATTCTCCTGTCTCTACATGTGGTCACCTCATGATTAAACCCTCTCACGCAGTGACTGAAACAGGCCTGTGTTTTTAACAATTTGGCGAGCCAGCCAGCAGGCAGGTCCAGACTGACCTTTTGCTCGTGGTTCCTCAGCTCCTTGCCAGTATTGAGAAACTGTGAATGAGTCTGAGCAACTTCCTGGACCATTGGGCTCCAGGGATCATCTCCAGGACTTCCCCCCAGCTCAGCACCATCAATCTTCATGCATAATTTCACTTTTGCCATAGAGAAATGGTTTCTGAGTTTGGAAGCTGTCTTATTTAATGAGTAACTTGGTACCAGTGACCAGATCCCTGTTTTTTCTTTCCTCTGATTTGGTTTTCATTGTGAGGGCTCTGGTTCAGGAAACCCCAAATTAGGGAATAATTGGGGAATATCTCCTCATAGAATTTTTTCTTGGTTTTGGTTGACTTGAGATCTGTTTCTAACTGCAGCATAAGAACCAGTTTTATGTATGTTTGTGAATTGTATGTCTACATGTTGTATGTGTGTTTTATATTGTCTACATAGTACCACAATGATGTAGAAATAAATGAGCGCTCATAAATTAAGTAACATACCTAAATGCTTTTCAGTTTATGTGACTTGGAGAATATTAAGTAAATAAAATATATGTAATATTGTTGCTTTAATTCTTTTTAAAACTATATCTTTTGACAAATAAAACACCATGACTTAACTTTTTGGAAGTTCTTGCTTAGGTGAAGACTGCCTAATATCCACCTGCTTGGAAAATAGTTAACAAGAAAGAACTTGAGATGATAGCTACATAGCTTTGCTTAATGCCTCAAAGTTTCTATGAGCAATCAGACACTTGTTAAAGAGTAAATAAGGTAAATGTGAATGAACATTTTCTCAGTAACTTAAAATCTTAAGGTCATATTAAATTAAGTAATTGATATACAACATTTCTAAGTAAAATACTAAAACATCAATTTCTAAATATAAATTCAAGTAACCTTGACTTCTCAAATTCTATTTGCTAACAAATATGCTTTCGTAAGTTGTTTGGCGTAGAGAAAGTTCAATGTTGCATTCTTCCTAGATTTCACTAGTAAGAGTAATTAACAGTAATTTTATTTGTAAGGAATATGAAAATAAATTAAGATGTATTTTGGTGAAAAACCTTTAAGATATAAAATATATTCTTTTACTGAGAAAAATAAGTTTTACCTAAATTTAGCGGTTTTTAGAAGAGTTGATGATGTGTGAAGGATTTCTTAACAGCTTTAGAAATTTTAGTGTGATACATCTCTCATGCAGTTTGGGATGAATTGTAAAAATGAAGAACTATATTTATGTAGTGAAATACCCCATTTGAAGATGATTTTTTGGGGGGACTTCAATATGAAGAAAACCAAGAATGCTGTGTTGGGCTGCTTTGAACATTGTTTCTTTGTAAATGAATATAGAAATGAGGACTTGGGTGGATCCAACACTGACTCTCTTCACCACTGCATTTCTCTGACTAGCAATGTGACAATGTAACAAATGAGATTTTTCTCATTTAATAATAAAAAATTGAATAACGTTTTGCAAAAAAAAAAAAAAATCAAAAACCACTGATTTGTTTTAAAAGCAATTAAATAATCACTTTACAACTCTGGTTACATCCAGTTTATAACTATCACTAAATGAATAACAATTATTTTATAATGATATGAGATGTGTGCTAGTTATGTAAATACTCTAAGGACTCATAAAAGCCTGATGGTTCTAATGTAACACTGTCAGCAAAGATGCAATGCTATATGCAACTTAAATAATAAATTTTTTGTCAATTGCTAAACTTTCATCAAAATGTTTGCCATGGCATGGCTGGGGGTATAGCACAGTAGCAGAGCTACTTGCTACCATGAATGAGATCCTGGATTTCATCCCCAGCGTCACACACACACACGCACACACACACACACGCACACACACAACCATGGTTATTCTAAGTCTTTTGTCATTCATAATTTTTCTGCTTCTCTCCAGCATTTTGCAATCAGATTCATGAATCAGACTCCAACAAGTACTCTTAGAGTTTTTTGATAAAACTTTTCATTTTCATATTAGTTTCCCTTTGATTGTCTATAATAAAAATTTGGCATGACTATAAAAAAATTATGTCCCTTGGGTCAAAAATATTATACAAACTGGATATATTTTGCATTTTTACTTCTAAACATTGTACTTGTTGCCTGTCAAAATTCTACAGAAGTGTGACCCCAAAAAAACTAATGCTGGTCCAGTGCTTTGAAATGATACCCATCACATGTAGAACAGATAGAAATGAACTTAACAAGGGACTCCAAGTGAGCCTGTCCTGAGAACTAGTCCTTATAAACCTCACTCTTGCTCTCATGTGGTCAAAATCTGGATACTGACTCCTATTTGTCCATCCCTTCACCTGCAATGTGGGACCAGGTCAGACTAAAACCATTCAGAGAAAAGACCTCCCAGTGGGACTATGGCCTACAACACTGATACCACTGCCCCCAAAGCCACTGTCACTAGGAAAACTACCTCATTCACAATAGCTTCAACAAAACAAAACAAAACAAAACAACAACAACAAAACAAAACAACAACAACAACAACAACAAAAAACAAAACAAAACAAAACTTGGGAATCAATTATCAATTTAACAAAAGAGGTAAAAGACCTCTCAATGAAAACTACAGAACTCTAAAGGAAGACATTGAAGAAAACCTTAGAAGATGGAAAGCTCTCCCATGCTCCTGGATAGGCAGAATTAATATTGTCAAAATGGCCATACTACCAAAAGTGTTATACAGATTTAATGCAATTCCAATTAAAATCCCTACAACATTCTTCGTAGAACTAGGAAAAGTAATCATGAAATTCATTTGAAAAAATAAAAAAAACTGCAATAGCCAAAGCAATCCTTAGCAAGAAGAGTGAAGCAGGAGGCATCACAATGCCAGACCTTAAACTATACTACAGAGCCACAGTAACAGAAACAGCATGGTATTAGGACCAAAACAGACACATAGACCAATGGCACAGAATGGAAGATAGGGAGACAAACTCACATAAACACAGCTATCTCATACTAGACAAAAGTGCCAAAAACATTCACTGGAGAAAAGATAGCCTATTCAACAGATGGTGCTGGGAAAATTGGAAATCCATATGTAATAAGATGAAATTAAGTCCCTATCTCTCGTCCTGCACAAAAATCAACTCAAAGTGGATTAAAGACTTAGGCACTAGATCAGAGACCCTGTGCCTAATAGAAGAAAAAGTCGACCCAAATCTTCATCATGTCAGCTTAGGACCTGACTTCCTTAACAAAACTCCTAAAGCACAAGAAGTAAAATTAAGAATCAATAAATGGAATGTATTCAAACTAAAAAACTTCTCAGCAAAGGAAACAATCAACAACAAAAAGAGAGCCTACAGAATGAAAGAATATCTCTACTACATGCTCCTCAGATAGAGCACTAATCTCCAAGATACATAAAGAAATCCAAAAACAAAAACAAAAACAAAAAACCCAATCAATAAATGTGCTAAGGAACTGAACAGACACTTCACAGAAGAAAAAATACAATTGATCAACAAACATAAGAACAAATGTTCAACATCTTTAGCAATTAGAGAAATGCAAGTCAAAACTACTCTAAGATTTCATCTCACCCCAGTCAGAATGGCACTTATCAAGGAAACAAACAACAATAAATGTAGTCAAGGATGTGGGGGAAAAGGTACCCTCATACTTTGTTGGTGGGACTGCAAATTGGTGCAACCATTATGGAAAGTGGTATGGAGATTCCTCAGAAAACTTGGAATGGAACCACCATTTGACCCAGATATCCCATCCCGTTTATACCCAAAGGACGGTGATGCAGCCACATTAATGTTTATAGCAACTCAACTCACAACAGCTAAAGTATGGAACCAACCTAGATGAAAGGATAAAGAAAATGAGGTCTAAATATACAATGGAATATTACTCAGCCTTAAAGAAGAATGAAATTATGGCATTTGCTGGTAAATGGATGGAACTAGAGAATGTCACACTAAGGGAAATAAGCCAATCCCAATAAGCCAAAGGCTGAATGTTTTCTTTGATACATGAATGCTGATTCATATTAAGGGACAGGTCAAGGGAAGAATAGAGTTACTTTATATTAGGTAGAGGGGAGTGAAGGAAGGGGAGGCATTATGGGGGTAGGAAGGGCATTAGAATGAATCAGACATTATTACTCTTTGTACATATGTAACTATATGAGCAGTGGGATTCTACATCATGTGCAACCAGAAGAATGAGAATTTATACTCCCTTATATAGGATGTATCCAAGTGCATTCTACTGTCATGTAAAACTACTTAGAACAGACTAAAAAAGGGAAGCAACTGTGTGTAAAGTATCCAAGGATACTGAATTGTATGTTTTGTGGGGAAAGTTAGAATGTTTGAGGATGAGTCTTATTTTGCTGTTAAGGGGAAAAGAGAGATTTTTTTAAAATTCCTACAGAGGTTTTTTAGAATGAAAACCGGAAGAACGGGACTGGCCCCTAAGTACACTCCTCTATCGGGTTCCATCTGGGGTGAGCTGAGTGGTGGTATCCAAAGTGGCCACGGGGGAGTCGCTCTGGACCGGTCAGAGTCTAGGACACCCATCAAGCTGCCGTTGCTGGCGCGTGGGGTTCCTGAGCATGCAAAGGATAAGCGCAGAAGGTGAGTGACTGTCACACACTGCCATCAGAGTGTAAGAGGAGACCGACACTTTGGAAGGAAATTTGACCTTTCTTTGTGAACATTCTAGAATGAGGTATTTATTGAAGTAAAATGAAAGCTTAGCGCACACACAGATACTTTAACGAGCATTTCGATACTAGTTTTAATTCAGCAGCCACTAAGTCGCGGGAACATAATCAGCCTGCTGCTGTTCCCCAGGTTAAAGGCTGAATGGCATCCCTGCCCGATTCCTGCGGAAGCCAGACCCTCCTCGCCTGAGAGCATGACTGCTTTTGACCACAGGGCCTTTGAGAGGAAATTAAATGCAATCCAGGTCAACAGGCTGCGTCCTGACCCAATATGACTGTGCCCTGAGGAGAGGAGGAAACGAAGACACAGACGCATGCAGCAGGAAGGCCCGGTGAGGACGTGGGCCAAGACACTTCCCCAAGCCAGGAGGGCCCTCAGGGAAACCAGCCTGGTCAGTGTCTTGTTATCAGAGCTGCAGCCACCAGCAGAGTGAGGCAGTGATATTGTCGCTGAAGCCTCCCGCTCTGGGGTACTTTGTTGTGACATCTCTAGGAAAGTAGCATATTCAGAGAGGAAGACTGACGGGGTAGGAATATGAGGGAATATTAGTGGAGACGGAAATTACATATCCATATATTATATGGGCTATATATTATGACATAATATATCTATATATAGCATCTATTTATATATAATCTATCTATGTCATAGTGATGGAGATTTATTTTAAACAGATTTATTGAGGCATAATAGATATAACCTGCACATATTTAATGTATCCAGCATGATGGGTTTGGACATAATCACATACCCATGAAACCATCATCTCTGTCAAGGTAATGGATGTGTATTTTCCATATAGCCCCCCAATTTTTCTACCTCTGTAATTTTTTTTTTACTTTATTAATTTTTAAATTTGATTTTATTTTAAATTTGTCATATAATGTTCACATTTATGGGGCATAGTGTTGTGATTTGATACATGTATATGATGTATGATGATCAAATTAGGGCAACTGGCATTTCTATCTTCTCAAATATTAAAATTTCCTGTGTTGGGCACCCTCAAACTCTTCTCCTCTAGCCACTTTGAAATACACAATCAATCGCCATAAACTACAGTTGCCCTCTTATAGAGGACTTTAGAACTGCTTTCCTGCCTTGATGTTAGGTGCTTATTATCCACCCTCTCTCAATCTTCCCCTTCGTACCCTCCCGTGACCTCTATTATGCTGTCTGTGTCTATGTGGGCAGAAATGTCCTGTATTATGACAGGATGTGGGTGTATATACTTGTCTAACTTGTGCATCTAAGATTTGTTCATTTTACTGTATGTGTATTTTATATCTAAGGGACTAGAAAGACAAGGTCAGCTTTTTCTAAAGTTGCAGCCTTCCCCATATTAAATAAAGCTTACAAAACGCCCTTGTCCTGGATTGAGCTCCTGCACTTGACTATAGCACATCAGACCAAACCACAGAGGAGCCACTCAGCCAGAGACCATCTCATCAAACTGGCCCTGGGCCAGTTTTCCATGAAACAGGAGATTCATAGAAAATTATCCAAAGGGTCAACCTGAGCTGGCATGATGAGATAGTCCCCTCTGCTTTAACCCTGTAAGGAAAGCGGCAGTGAAATGACGAATCTGCTTTCTGTTCTTTCTTTCAGCTTTCTTTAGCTTTTCTTCTGCCTGTAAAGCCCACCCTCTTCACTCAGCCCATTGGAATGCCTTTGTACTTTAAAGATGGGATGCTGCCTAACTCACACATTGCCAGTAAAAGCAACTAGGTAATGAACTTGGTATGCTAAAATTTTGTGTTTCAATGCCTCAAAGAGCCTCTTATTTGGGCCACGTGCATTTCACCAAGAGTCCATTCTCAGATTTTCCTGAGCCAAGAGAAGCATTAATACTCTCCTTGGACCTGCTGTGTTAATCAGCTTCCCATTATTATAAGCAAATAATAGAGAGAATCAACTTATAAAGAGAAAAGGCTTATTTTGGCTCACAGTTTTCATGCTCTCAGGTCATGATTGGTTGGTCCATAACTTTGGGCCTGTGGCTAGTTAGCACATCTGGCAGGAGCTTACAGCAGAGCAAAGCTCACCTCATGGCCAGGGAGCCAAAGAGGAAGAGGAAAGGAGCAGGCCCCACAATCCCCTTGAAGGACACATGGACAATGACCTCAAGACCTCCCAGTAGGCACCACCTCTTACAGGTTCCACAGTCTCCCAAGCAACACCCCAGGGACCAGGTTTTTAACACATGAGACTTTGGTGGATGTTCAAGATATGAACTATAGTGGTTGGGTAACCAGGGCCCCTGCCCTGGGGTGAGGACCCCTCAAGTCAAGTGATGTGCCTTCTTGGAGCACATGGTCCTCCTTCTAGATCAAGATCTGGGTATCCATGACTAGAATTTCTTATCCAGATTACCCTGAACAACCTCTAGGACCTGAAGACCTTGCTTACATCCATCCATCCTCTTGTGAAGGCAACATTAACCACACGAGCAAGAAACAATTCACAGTGCTGGCTGAAGGTGAGGGATGTGTGGAACGGGTGGAGGAGGAAGGAGAGTTTGAACATCAGTTAAGACCTTGTGTGATACCATGATTTGTAATGAAAATATATATTTGATATTTGCCTTATTTTCTGGCACATTATTCTGAAAACCCTTGGAATTTCCAAAGGGGTTTCTTTTAAATCCCAGTGAGATGACGGATGGATGGAGTGTTAGCCTCAGGAGCGGGGCTGTCTGTGATGTGAGCCAACCATGTGATTAGGATTGAAACCTCGAGTTCCAAGCTCTTCCCACACCACCTCTTCTGGGCAGGGGAGAGGGACTGAAAGTTGACTGCTAGTAATGAAAGTTTCATAAAACCCCAGATGACAGGGTTCAGAGAGCTCTCAGGTTGCTGTGAGGTGCCCAGAGGGTCGGAGCATCTGGAGAGGAAGCTCAGCACGTGGGTTCACACACCTTGCCGGATGCATCTCTTCAACTGCCTGTGCATTTGTATCCTTTAAAATACTCTCCATACCAAGTAAAGTGTTTCCCTTAGCTGCACCAACACATTACTTAACCTCAAAGAGAGGGCTAAGGGAACCCCTGATTTATTGCTAGTGGGTCGAAGGGCATGGAAATGAGGTTTGAGATTGACACCTAGGAGAGGCATCTTGTGGGACTGAGTCCTTCTTCCTGGGATTGATGGTAACTCTGGATAAGAAGTATTATAATTGACTTTATTTTTTTTTTTAACCATTTCATACCCCCAGATGAGGTAAGGTCTAGCCGAGAGAATGAAATCAAGAATTACTTTGAATTATTAAAGAAAGGATGGAATAACTAGATGAATGAAAAATAGTCTTGGAAAAGCATATTGATTTTTTTTGTAAAAAAATATAATTTGATTATTTCCCCCACATTTTTATTAGTACATTTTATTGCACATACTGATAGGATTTGTCGTTACGTAGTTATACATGCACACAGTACTAACAACATAATTTGATCAATATCGCTCCCCACATTCCCTCCCACAGTGCCTCCCACCCCTCGGTCCCTTTACTGATCTTTGATTTTCATGAGATCCACCTCCACCTTTCTTTTCCTTTTTCCTCTCTAGCTTCCACATTTGATAGAAAACATATGTCCCTTTACCTTCTGAGTTTGACTTATTTCACATAACATGATGGTCTCTAGTTTCATCCATTTTCCTGAAAATTACATGATTTCATTTTTCTTTATGGCTGAATAACACTCCATTGTGTTTATATACCACAATTGATCCATTCGTCCATCAATGGACATCTAGGCTGGTTCCATAGTTTGGCTATTGTGAATTTTGCTGCTCTAAACATGGGTATGCATGTATTGCTACAGTATGATAACTTTAATTTTTTAGATAAATACTGAGGAGTGGGATAGCTGGGTCATTTGGTGGTTCCATGCCTAGTCTTTTGAGGAACCTCCATACTGATTTCCATTGTGGTTGTACTAATTTACAATCCCACCAACAGGGTAATAGTGTTTCTTTTTCTTCACATTCTCTCTGGCATTCATTATTCGTGTTCTTTTTTTTTTTTGCATTTTTTATTAAAAATCATAAATTTACATAGGGCAATGTTGCTTGATTCATTCTGTTATTTTTTTCCCTACGCCCAACCCCTCCCACCCCTCTTTTCCCTCTATACAGTCTTTCCTTCTTCCATTCTTACCACCCTCCTTATCCCTAACCCTAAACCTAACCCTAACCCTAATGCTAACCCTTTCTACCCCCCATTATATGTCCCCATCCGCTTATCAGCGAGATCATTCGTCCTTTAGTTTTTTGAGATTGGCTTATCTCACTTAGCATGATATTCTCCAATTTCATCCATTTGCCTGCAAATGCCATAATTTTATCATTCTTCATGGCAGAGTAATATTCCATTGTATATATATGCCACAGTTTCTTTATCCATTCATCAACTGAAGGGCTTCTAGGTTGGTTCCACAATCTGGCTATGGTGAATTGAGCAGCTATGAACATTGATGTGGCTGTATCTCTGTAGTATGCTGATTTTAAGTCCTTTGGGTATAGGCCGAGGAGTGGGATAGCTGGGTCAAATGGTGGTTCCATTCCAAGCTTTCTGAGGAATCTCCATACTGCTTTCCAGAGCGGCTGCACTAATTTGCAACCCCACCAGCAATGTATGAGTGTACCTTTCTCCCCACATCCTCTCCAACACCTATTGTTGCTTGTGTTCTTGATAATCGCCATTCTAATTTGGGTGAGATGGAATCTTAGTGTAGTTTTGATTTGCATGTCTCTTATTACTAGAGATGTTGAACATTTTTTTCATATATCTGTTGATTGCTTGTACATCTTCTTCTGTGAAGTGTCTGTTCATTTCCTTAGCCCATTTGTTGAATGGATTATTTGTATTCTTGGTGTAGAGTTTTTTGAGTACTTTATAGAGTCTGGAAATTAGCGCTCTATCTGAAGTATGAGTGGCAAAGATATTCTCCCACTCTGTAGGCTCTCTCTTCGCATTGCTGATAGTTTCCTTTGCTGAGAGAAAGCTTTTTAGTTTGAATCTATCCCAGTTATTGATTCTTGCTCTTATTTCTTGTGCTATGGGAGTCCTGTTAAGGAAGTCTGATCCTAAGCCAACAAGGTGAAGATCTTGACCTACTTTTTCTTCTATAAGATGCAGGGTCTCTAGTCTGATTCCAAGGTCCTTGATCCATTGTGAGTTGATTTTTGTGCAGGGTGAGAGATAGGGGTTTAATTTCATTCTGTTGCATATGGTTTTCCAGTTTTCCCAGCACCATTTGTTGAAGAGGCTATCTTTTCTCCATTGCATATTTTTGGCACCTTTGTCTAGTATGAGAAAATTGTATTTATTTGGGTTTGTGTCTGTGTCCTCTATTCTGTACCATTGATCTACCTGTCTATTTTGGTACCAATACCATGCCGTTTTTGTTACTATTGCTTTGTAATAGAGTTGAAGATCTGGTATTGCGATACCCCTGCTTCGCTCTTTCTACTGAGGATTGCTTTAGCTATTCTGGGTTTCTTATTCTTCCAGATGATTTTCATGATTGCTTGCTCTATTTCTGTAAGGTACATCATTGGGATTTTAATTGGAATTGCATTGAATCTGTATAGCACTTTTGGTAGTATGGCCATTTTGACAATATTAATTCTGCCTATCCAAGAACATGGGAGATCTTTCCATCTTCTAAGGTTTTCTTTAATTTCTTTCTTTAGTGTTCTGTAGTTCTCATTGTAGAGGTCTTTCACCTCTTTTGTGAGATTGATTCCCAAGTATTTTATCTTTTTTCGATGCTATTGTGAATGGGGTAGTTTTCCTAATTTCTCTTTCTGAAGAATCATCACTTATGTATAAAAATGCATTGGATTTATGAGCATTGACCTTGTAACCTGCTACTTTACTGAATTCACTTATGAGTTCTAAAAGTTTTCTGGTGGAATTTCCAGGTTCCTCTAAATATATAATCATGTCATCAGCGAACAGGGATAGTTTGAGTTCTTCTTTTCCAATTCGTATCCCTTTAATTTCTTTGGTTTGTCTAATTGCTCTGGCTAGAGTCTCAAGAATGATGTTGAATAGAAGTGGTGAAAGAGGGCATCCCTGCCTTGTTCCAGTTTTTAGGGGGAATGCTTTCAGTTTTTCAACATTTAGAATGATATTGGCCATGGGCTTAGCGTAGATGGCCTTTACAATGTTAAGGAATGTTCCCACTATCCCTATTTTTTCTAGTGTTTTGAGCATGAAGGGATGCTGTATTTTATCGAATGCTTTTTCTGCATCTATTGAAATAATCATGTGATTCTTAACTTCTATTCTGTTGATATGGTGAATGACATTTATTGATTTCCTGATGTTGAACCAAACTTGTATCCCTGGGATAAAACCCACTTGATTGTGGTGCACTATCTTTTTAATATATTTTTGTATGTGATTTGCTAAAATTTTGTTGAGAATTTTTGCATCGATGTTCATTAAGATTTTTGGTCTGAAATTTTCTTTCCTCGATGTGTCTCTGTCTGGTTTAGGTATCAGGGTGATATTGGCTTCATAAAATGAGTTTGGGAGGGTTCCCTCCTCTTCTATTTCATGGAATACTTTGAGAAGTATTGGAATGAGCTCTTCTTTAAAGGTTTTGTAGAACTCGGCTGAGAACCCATCTGGTCCCGGACTTTTCTTTGTTGGTAGGCTTTTGATGACCTCTTCTATTTCATTGCTTGAAATTGATTTATTTAAGTTGTGTATGTCCTCCTCGTTCAGTTTAGGTAATTCATATGTCTCCAGAAACTTGTTGATGTCTTCGAGGTTTTCTGTTTTGTTGGAGTATAGATTTTCAAAATAGCTTCTAATTATGTTTTGTATTTCAGTCGTGTCTGTTGTGATATTTCCTTGTTCATTCCGAATTTTAGTAATTTGAGTTTTCTCCCTCTTTCTCTTTGTTAGTGTGGCTAAGGGTTTATCAATTTTATTTTTTCAAAGAACCAACTATTTATTTTGTTAATTTTTTCGATTGTTTCTTTTGTTTCAATTTCGTTGATTTCGGCTCTGATTTTAACTATTTCCTGTCTTCTACTACTTTTGGTGTTGGTCTGCTCTTCTTTTTCTAGGGCTTTGAGCTATAGAGTTAAGTCGTTTATTTGTTGATTTCTACTTCTTTTGTTGAATGCGCCCCATGAAATAAATCTTCCTCTAAGTACTGCTTTCATAGTGTCCCAGAGATTTTGATATGATGTGTCTTTGTTCTCATTTACTTCTAAGAATTTTTTAATTTCCCTCCTGATGTCTCTGTTATCCATTCATCATATAATTATTTAATCTCCAAGTATTGGAGAAGTTTCTGTTTTTTTATTCTGTCATTTATTTCTAATTTCAATCCATTATGATCTGATAGAGTACAAGGTAGTATCTCTATCTCCTTGTATTTGCTAACAGTAGCTTTGTGGCATAAGACACGGTCTATTTTAGAGAAGGATCCATGTGCTGCTGAGAAGAAAGTGTATTCGTTCTTTGTTGGATGGTATATTCTATATAAGTCAGTTAAGTCTAAATTGTTGATTGTGTTATTGAGATCTATGGTTTCTTTATTCAATTTTTGTTTGGACGATCTATCCAGCGGTGAGAGAGGTGTGTTAAAATCGCCTAGTATTATTGTGTTGTGGTCTATTTGATTTCTGGAATTGAGAAGGATTTGTTTGACGTACATGGATGAGCCAATGTTCGGGGCATAGATATTTATGATTGTTATGTCTTGCTGATTTATGCTTCCCTTAAGCAGTATGCAATGTCCTTCTTTATCCCTTCTGACTAGTTTTGGCTTGAAGTCCACATTATCTGAAATGAGGATGGATACTCCAGCTTTTTTGCTGTGTCCGTGTGCATGGTATGTTTTTTCCCATCCTTTCACCTTTAGTCTATGGGTATCTCTTTCTATGAGATGAGTCTCTTGCAGGCAGCATATTGTTGGATTTTTCTTTTTAATCCAGTCTGCCAGTCTATGTCTTTTGATTGATGAGTTCAGGCCATTAACATTCAGGGTTATTATTGTGATATGATTTGTATTCCCAGTCATTTGACTCATTTTTGTTTTTTGACATGATTTGGTTTCTCCTTTATTTGTCTATTCCTTTAGGCTAGTTCGCTCCGTTGCTGATTTGCATCGTTGTTTTTCATCTCTTCCTCATGGAATATTTTGCTGAGAATGTTCTGTAATGCCGGCTTTCTTTTTGTAAATTCGTTTAGCTTTTGTTTATCATGGAAGGATCTTATCTCATCATCAAATCTGAAAGTAAGTTTTGCTGGGTATAAGATTCTTGGTTGGCATCCATTTTCTTTCAGGGCTTGAAAAATGTTGTTCCAGGCCCTTCTAGCTTTTAGGGTCTGGATTGAAAAATCTGCTGATATCCATATTGGTTTCCCCCTGAATGTAATTTGATTCTTTTCTCTCGCGGCCTTTAAAATTCTGTCTTTATTTTGTATGTTAGGTATTTTCATAATAATGTGCCTTGGTGTGGGTCTGTTGTAATTTTGTATATTTGGAGTCCTATAAGCCTCTCGTACTTGGTTTTCCATTTCATTCTTCAGATTTGGGAAATTTTCTGATATTATTTCATTGAATAGATTGTTCATTCCTTTGGTTTGTTTCTCTAAGCCTTCCTCAATCCCAATAATTCTTAAATTTGGTCTTTTCATGATATCCCATAATTCTTGTAGATTCTGTTCATGATTTCTTACCATCTTTTCAGTTTGATCAACTTTGTTTTCAAGATTAAAAATTTTGTCTTCAATATCTGAGGTTCTGTCTTCCAGGTGTTCTATCCTATTGGTTATGCTTTCTATGGAGTTCTTAATTTGGTTTATTGTTTCCTTCATTTCAAGGATTTCTGTTTGTTTTTTTTCAATATCTCTAACTCTTTATTGAAATGATCTCTTGCTTCCCGTATTTGCTATTTTAACTGTTAATTGGTGCGATCATTTAATGCCTGCATTTGCTCTTTTTTTTTTTATTTTAAACAAATGGGATACATGTTGTTTCTGTTTGTACATGGAGAAAGAGCATACCATTTGCATATTCATAAATTTACATAGATTAATGATGTTTGATTCATTCCATTATGTTTTTCCTTCCCCCACCCCTCCCACCTCTCTTTTCCCTCTATACAGTCCCTCCTTCCTCCATTCTTGTCCCACTCCCACCCCCCATTAAGTGTCATCATCCGCTTATCAGTGAGATCATTTTCCTCTTTTGGTGTTTTGAGATTGGCTTATCTCACTTAACATGATATTCTCCAATTTCATCCATTTGCCTGCAAATGCCATAATTTTATTATTCTTTATAGCTGAGTAATATTCCATTGTATATATATACCACAGTTTCTTTATCCATTCATCAATTGAAGGGCATCTAGGTTGGTTCCATAGTCTGGCTATTGTGAATTGAGCCGCTATGAACATTGATGTGGCTGTATCTCTGTAGTATGCTGATTTTAAGTCCTTTGGGTATAGGCCGAGGAGTGGGATAGCTGGGTCAAATGGTAGGTCCATTCCAAGTTTTCTAAGGAATCTCCACACTGCTTTCCAGAGTGGCTGCACTAATTTGCAATCCCACCAGCAATGTATGAGTGTACCTTTCTCCCCACATCCTCTCCAACACCTATTGTTGCTTGTGTTCTTGATAATCGCCATTCTAATTGGGGTGAGATGGAATCTTAGTGTAGTTTTGATTTGCATTTCTCTTTTTACTAAAGATGTTGAACATTTTTTCATATATCTGTTGATTGCTTGTACATCTTCTTCTGTGAAGTGTCTGTTCATTTCCTTAGCCCATTTGTTGATTGGGTTATTTGTATTCTTGGTGTAGAGTTTTTTGAGTACTTTATAGAGTCTGGAAATTAGTGGTCTATCTGAAGTATGAGTGGCAAAGATATTCTCCCACTCTGTAGGCTCTCTCTTCTCATTGCTGATAGTTTCCTTTGCTGAAAGAAAGCTATTTAGTTTGAATCTATCCCAGTTATTGATTCTTGCTTTTATTTCTTGTGCTATGGGAGTTCTGTTAAGGAAGTCTGATCCTAAGCCAACAAGGTGAAGATTTGGACCTACTTTTTCTTCTATAAGATGCAGGGTCTCTGGTCTGATTTCAAGGTCCTCGATCCATTGTGAGTTGATTTTTGTGCAGGGTGAGAGATAGGGGTTTAGTTTCATTCTGTTGCATATGGATTTCCAGTTTTCCCAGCACCATTTGTTGAAGAGGCTATCTTTTCTCCATTGCATATTTTTGGCACCTTTGTCTAATATGAGAAAATTGTATTTATTTGGGTTTGTGTCCATGTCCTCTATTCTGTACCATTGATCTACCTGTCTATTTTGGTGCCAATACCATGCTGTTTTTGTTACTATTGCTTTGTAGTATAGTTGAAGTTCTGGTATTGCGATACCCCCCCTGTTTCATTCTTCCTGCTAAGGATTGTTTTAGCTATTCTGTGTTTCTTATTCTTCCAGATGAATTTCATGATTGCTTCCTCTATTTCTGTGAGGTACGTCATTGAGATTTTAATTGGAATTGCATTGAATCTGTAAGCACTTTTGGGAGTATGGCCATTTTGACAATATTAATTCTGCCTATCCAAGAACATGGGAGGTCTTTCCATCTTCTAAGGTCTTCCTTAATTTCTTTCTTCAGTGTTTTGTAGTTTTCATTGTAGAGATCTTTTACCTCTTTGGTTAGATTGATGCCCAAGTATTTTATTTTTTTTTTGAGGCTATTGCAAATGGAGTTGTTTTCCTCATTTCCCTTTCAGCTGTTTCGTCACTTGCGTATAAAAATGCTTTAGATTTATGCGTGTTGATTTTATAGCCTGCTATTTTGCTGAATTCATTGATGAGGTCTAGACGTTTTCTGGAGGAGGTTTTTGGATTCTCTAAATACAGAATCATGTCATCCACAAATAGTGACAGCTTAAGTTCCTCTTTTCCTATTTGTATCCATTTAATTTCTTTAGTCTGCCTAATTGCTCTGGCTAGAGTTTCAAGGACAATGTTGAATAAAAGTGGTGAAAGAGGACATCCCTGTCTTGTTCCCATTTTTAAAGGGAAAGGTTTCAGTTTTTCTCCATTAAGAATGATGTTGGCCATGGGCTTAGCATAAATAGCCTTTACAATATTCAGGTATGTTCCTACTATCCCTATTTTTTCTAGTGTTTTGAGCATGAAGGGGTGTTGTATTTTGTCAAACACTTTTTCTGTGTCAATTGAAATAACCATATGATGTTTAAATTGTGTATGTCCTCCTGATTCAGTTTGGGAAGATTATCTGTCTCTAAAAATTTGTTGATGTCTTTGAGATTTTCTATTTTGTTGGAGTGTAGATTTTCAAAGTAACTTCTAATTATATTATGTATTCCAATGGTGACATTTCAAAGTCGTGATATTTCCTTTTTCATCACAAATTTTAGTAATTTCAGTTTTCTCTCTTTTTCCTGCATTAGTGTGGATAAGGGTTTATCAATTTTGTTTACTTTTTCAAAGACCCAACTTTTTGTTTTGTCAATATTTTGAACTGTTTCTTTTGTTTCAATTTCATTGATTTCAGCCCTAATTTTAATTATTTTCTATCTTCTGCTACTTTTGGTGGTGTACTGTTCTTCTTTTTCTAGGGCTTTGAGATGTAATGTTAGGCCATCTAGTTGTTGACTTTTAATTCTTTTCTTGAATGTGCTCCATGCAATAAATTTTCCTCTTCATACTGCTTTCATAGTGTCCCAAAGATTTTGATATGCTGTATCATTGTTCTTGTTTACCTCTAAGACTTTTTTTTTATTTCCTCCCTGATGTCTTCTGTTTCCATGCATCATTTAATAGCATATTATTTAGTTTTCAGGTGTTGCAGTAGTTCCTGTTTTTTATTTTATCACTGATTTCTAATTTCATTCTGTTATGATCTGAGAGAATTCAAGGTGGTATCTCTATTTTTTTTTTTTTTTTGTATTTACTAAGGGCTGTTTTGTGGCATAACATATGTTCTATTTTAGAGAAGGATCCATATACTGCTGAGAAGAAAGTGTATTTGCTCATTGATGGATGGAATATTCTATATATGTCTGTTAAGTCTAAGTTATTGAATTCTGTGGTTTCTTTGTTCAGTTCTTTTTTTTTTTTTGAGGATCTATCCAGTGGTGAGAGGGTTGTGTTGAAGTCACTCAGTTTTATTGTGTTGTGGTCTATTTGGTTCCTGGAATTGAGATAGATTTTTTTGATGTACATGGATGTGCCATTGTTTGGGGCATAAATTTTTCAAACATTATTTCTTGCTGATTTATGGTTCCCTTAAGCAGTATGAAATGTCCTTCTTTATCCCTTCTGACTAACTTTGACTTGAAGACCACTTTATTTGATATGAGAATGGAAACCCTAGCTTTTTTGCTGAGTCTGTGTGCATGGTATTTTTTTGCTATTCTTTCACCTTTAGTCTGTGGATATCTTTTTCTATGAGATGAGTCTCTTGAAGGCAGCATGTAGTTGGGTCTTCCTTTTTAATCCATTCTGTCAGTCTGTGTCTTCTGATTAATGAGTTTAGGCCATTAACATTCAGGGTCATTATTGAGATATGATTTGTATTCTTGATCATTTTGGTTTATTTTTAGTTTCTAACTTGACTTGGTTTCTCTTTTGATTGGTGTATTAGTCAGGGTTCTCTAGTGGAATAGAACCAACTGGAAGTATGATTATAAAAAGGGGACTTATTAGATTTGCTTAAACAACCAAAAGCTGGATAGTCCACAATGGCCATCTGTAGCTGGACAGCTGGAAGAACGAACAGCTGTGCAGTCCAAGATGCAGAAGCCCAAGAACAAGAAAGATCAACAGTGCTACCCTAGTCTGAGACTAAGGCTTCTGGAAACTACCTGGAGAATCACTGGCAGAGTCCACTTTGGAAGAGTGAAGAAATGAAAGTCCAATATCTTCAGACGATCGAAGCAGCAATCAACCACTCCATCAAGAAGAGCTGAGCTTGCATTTGCATCTGCTTCCTTGTTCTTCCAGCTTTTATTCTATCCTATTGGGCGGTGTTGCCCATGCTTAGGGAGGGTCTCCACTTCAGTTCCTATCCCACATTTCAATCATTCCTAGACACGCCATTATGGACACATCCAGAGGCCTCTTAGTCATCAGCATCTCTTAACCCAATCAAGTTGACAATCAAAGTAACCATTACAATTGCCTTTTCCTTTAGGGTAGTTCCTCCCTTTGTTGACTTACATTGTTATTTTTCATTTCTTCTCATGGACTATTTTGCTGAGAATATTCTGTAGTGCAGGCTTCCTATTTGTAAATTCTTTTAACTTTTGCTAAGCATGGAAGAATCTTATTTCATCATCAAATCTGAAGGTTAGTTTTGCTGGGTATAAGATTCTTGGTTGGCAAGAATTATGTACATGTTCTTTCAGAGCTTGAAATATGTTGTTTCAGGCCCTTCTAGCTTTTAGGGTCTGGCCTGAGAAGTCTGATAATATCTGTATTGGTTTACCCCTATATGTAATCTGATGCTTTTCTCTTGCAGATGTTAAAATTCTACCTTTATTTTGGATGTTAGTCATTTTCATTATTATGTGTCTTGGTGTGGGTCTGTTGTAATTTTGTACATTTGGTGTTCTTTAAGCCTCTTGTATTTGATTTTCCATTTAATTCTTGAGATTTGGGAAATTTTCTGATATTATTAATTGAATACGCTGTTCATTCCTTTGGTTTGCATCTCTATGCCTTCCTCAATCCCAGTAATGCTTAAATTTGGTCTTTTCATGATATCCCATAGTTCTTGGAGGTTCCACTCATGATTTCTTACCATCTTTTCTGTTTAGTCAACTTTACTTTCAAGGTTAAATATTTTGTCTTCATTGTCTGAAGTTCTGTCTTCCAAGTGATCTAGTCTGTTGATGATGCTTTCCATTAAGTTTTTGATTTATTTGTTTTTTTTATTGTTTCCTTCATTTCAAGGATTTCTGTTTAATTTTTCTTTTCAGAATCTCTATCTCTTTATCGAAAATGATCTTTTGCTTCCTAAAGTCACTCTTTTAACTGTTTATTGGAATGATCATTCATTGCCTGCATTTTTTCTTTTATCTCATCCTTTGCTTTAAGGATCATTTTAATTATGTACATTCTGAACTCCTTTTCTGACATTTCTTCTACCATGCTGTCATTGGATTCTATTAATATAGCATCTTGGTTTGTTTGGAACACTTTCTTCCCCTGTTTGTTCATGTTGCTCATGTCTCATTCCCTCTAGCAGTGTGAATCTGAGGTATTACAGTCCCCCCCCCCCCCAAAGGCTTATAGAGACTCTACAGGTTTCCAAAACCTCTCCTTTAAGGGGGAGATCAATATTAGCTGCACCCAGTAGAAACAATATGTAACCCTAAACCAAATAACCCTGATGTAGATGTTAACAGTATTATCATGATAAACAGAGAAGATGAGTTTGATTATTATCTACAGTATAACCAATAGGTTTGCAATGAGGTATACAATTTCTATTGGTGGTTAAGGAGGATGGGGAGGGGTGTAGGATGTAACTATTAATGGGATAAGAAGAGAGTATATAGAGGTACTAGATCATAGGAAGAGTGAAAGTGGAATCAAAAGAAGCTGGTTGTTAGCATGAGAAAAGGGAGAAAGACTGAGGAAACAGGTAAACAAAAGGAAAATAGAGTGAGAAAAATAAAGGAATAAAAACTTAAAAATTTAAAAAAAGAAAAAAAATCTATACCATAACAGTCATATAGTATTCAAACCTCCCAGTCTTCAGTAGCCTGATGCATGAGAGGTACCTGACAATGAGCTTCCAGCCTACAACAGGTGTCTCAGGATGGCATTTGCCCCACCTAAAGGTGGCAGCTTCTGCTTTGGGGACAATCCAAAATGGCTGCACTGGCTTCCAAACACATTGATAGATGGGGAGCTGCAAGCATGGGTGCTGGGGTCATGAGGGGTGTGGTTGGGCTGGGGTCCTGAAGCCTAGAATTTCTTTGTAAGGGGTTAACAATCCTCAGACCTTTCTGCCACCCCTTTCTCAGTACATAGCCTAGGAAGAAATGACAGTGGGTACAGGCTGTGACCATTCATTCTCATTGGTTGTTTTGACCACATCAATGAAGAAAATTTTTTCATCTTTCATTAAGAATATTTTTTTCCTTTAAAAAATTTTTTTTGGTATTCTTGCTGTGTTGATTGGTTCATTGATATAAATATAAATATTTATATATTTATAATATGTATATATATTCATATAATCTATAATGTCTATGATTTATAATATGTATATATTATATATTATATATAATATACATATGATTTTTCCCCCTCGATTTTAGCATTTTTTTAAACAATGGTTGTCTTTTCTTGCCTTGTCTTTTCAGAGTTAGGGGTTGGGGTTTGTTTGTTTTTATTTCTTTCTCTTCCTCTTCTCCTGCTCGCAGTCACAAGCTTTCCTTTTCCTTCTCTCCCTTTACTTCGTTGTCCCTATTTCTCTCCACCATTTCATCACCATCACTCGCTGCATCTATTCTGCATTCTCTCTGTTCACATTTTGAGCATTCTGAACTTCTTTTCCTTCCTTCACATTTTCTTTTAGTGAACTGTGTTTTTACCATCTTTAGAACTATTTGGTCTATATAATTCGTACTCCCACCATTAGTGTTGTTGCAGTTATTAGTGCTGTGGATGACATAGCGGATACTTGCTGTTTACTTTAGTTCATGGCTATTTATTGCTTTTAGCTGTTGGCGATTGCTAGCCCTACCACTCCTGTTTTTGTGTTAATCAGTGCTGTAGATGTCATAGTAGGCACTGAGTATTTATTTTAAGGTTGTATATTATTTGTTTTTGTTGTTGCTGTTGTTTGTTTACCCTTTTCTATGAGGCATTGGGAATTTTCAGGGACATTTACAAGTTCACAGAGTAGAGAATCTGCTGCTGAACTAAATCTAGTCAAAAGAAAGTACCCCTTGCTTCACACACAAATTAGCCACACTCAAACTTTACCTATATTTTAATACAACAAATAGAAGAGACCAAAACAAACAAATGAACTAGCTAACTAATGATCAGATCCCATAGGAACAGCTGTGGGGGGCGGGGGACTTTCAGGCCCCATTCACTTATATCTACTCCTACAGCAAAAACAGAGAATTAGCATAAAGATCACACCTTTGAGGGAGTCTCAATCTAGATCACTCTAGGACACTTTAGTTAGAGATGGCCATGTCCTAAAAAGGCCCACACATAATAGTGGAAAAGAAGTCCACCCCATCAAATGCCTAAAACTCAACACAGGAGTACCAGAAACATGAAAAAACAAGGTAACATGATGCCTTCTAAAGTTCATAATCCATCAGTGACTGACTCCAAAGATACTGAAGAGGATGAAATATTAGATAAAGAATTCAAAAGAATGATCATACAAATGATCAATGAATTCTAGAGAACAAAGAAAGGAAAACTGAATGAATTAAGGAAATCAGTATAGGATATGAATGAGAAATTCAATGAGATAAAGACACTGAAAAAAAAAGCCAAACAGAAATCTTGGAAATGAAAAATACACTAAATCAAATACTCAGTTGAAAATCTCTCTATTAAAATAGATCATGCTGAAGACAGAATCCAGAGTTGAAAGACAAATTGAATGGCCTTGGACATTCAGAAAGTTTTAAAGAAAAAAAAAAAAAAAAAAAAAAAAAGCAACCATGACCCATAGAAGAAATCTGGCATATTAAGAGACCAAATTTAAGAATCATTAGAGTCATAGAGGGTTATGAGATACTGGCTAATGGCATGAATAAACTTTTCAGGGAAATAATAACATAGCATTTACTAAACTTTGAGAATGAGATGGACATTCAGATGCAGGATACATTCAGAAACCCAAACAGACAAGCTAAAAAAAGATCCACTCCATGACACACTATAATTAAAATGCCTAATGTACAGAGCAAGGATAGAATTTTAAAAGCCTCAAGAGAAAAATGTCAGGTCACATTTAGAGACAAGCTGATCAGAGTTACTTCTGATTTCTCAATACAAACTCTAAAATTCAGGAGGCTTGAAATGATATGTTATACTGAAAGAAAATAACTGTCAATCAAGTTTTCTATATACTGCAAAGCTATCCTTCAGAATTGAAGAAGAAAAAAACACCTTCCAAGATAAGTATAAACTAAAAGAATTTATGACCACAAAATTGGCACTACAAAAAATACTTAAAGAAGTGCTCAACACTTAGCATGCTATTTTACAACTTCATTCATTTGCCAGCAAATGCTATAATTTTATTCTTCTTTAGGGCTGAGTAATATTCCATTGTGTATATGTAGCACAGTTTCTTTATCCATTTATCAACTGAAGGGCATCACAGTTAGTTCCACAATCTAGTTATTGTGAATTGAGCTGCTAAGCAAAATAGGCCAAGCCTAAAAAAACCAAAGGCTGAATGTTTTCTGTGATAAGTGGATGATGATATATAATGAAGAGGGGTGGCAGGGTGGGGAGAGAAGAACGAAGGAACTTTGGATGGTGTAGAGGAAAATGGGATGGGAATGAGTGGGGGACAGAAAGATAGTAGAATGAAACAGACAGTATTACCCTATGATTACATGAATGGTGTGAAGCTACATTGTGTACAGTCATAGAAATGAAGAGTTGTGCCCCATTTGTGTACACTGAATAAAAATGCAGTCTGTAAAAATAAAAAAAATTAATAAAAAAAAGAAAGCTCACAGAGAAGAGAAATAAAAGGAGTTGCAAAACTAATGTAAAAAAAAAAAAGTGCTCAACATAAACCTCAGAGCTCACAAATGAACAAATCTCATTTGAAAAGTAGATAAGAAAATGAAAAATAGGATGAAATTAAAGATTAGAAATAAATAAAAATGGCAGGAATTAATTAATATCTCTCTATAATAATATTCAAATAAATGGTCTCAACTCTCCAGTTACAAGAGGTAGGCTGGCTGAATGGATTGAATAACAAGACCCAACTGTATGTTGTTTGCAAGAGACTCACCTTACAGGCAAAGACAGCCACAGGCTGAAAGTGAAAGGATGGAAACTGATATATTATGCAAATGGAACTTAAAAACAAGCAGGAGTAGCTACTCTCATATCTGACAAAGCCAACTTCAAACCAAAATTAATCAGAAAAGACAAGATCACCTCATACGAGTACAGGAAAAAAATCCAACAAAAATGTATAATGATAGTAAATATTTATGCCCCCAAATGTTAGTGTACCTAATTACATGAAACAGGCACTACTCCAATTAAAGACTCAGGTAGATCCAAAAATTTTGGATGATTTTGACATACTTTTTCACAAATAGATAGGTCATCCAGACATAAACTCCAGTAAAGACCTGTAAAACATTTTAAATAAAATGTACTTATCAGACATCTACAGAATATTTTATCAAACAACAGTCAAAATATACTTCCAACTCAACAGCTCATGGAACCTTCTTCAAAACAACATGTTTTAGGCCACAAAGCAACTCTTAACAATACAAACAATTGATACAATTTCTTGCATCTTCTTATCATATAATAATGAAATGAAATTAGAAATCAACACTAAAAAAACCCTAAAGAAACTGTATAAACACATGGAAATTGAAAAATACACTTTCAAATGTTGACTAGTGACAGAAGAGATCAAGGGATAAATTTAAAATTTCTTAGAATCAAATGGGAATAGTGATATAACATATCAAACCTCTGGGACACTATGAAGATGGTTCTAAAAGTTTAATAGCTTTGAGTGCCTACATAGGAAAATCAGAAAGATACCAAATAAACAACCTAATGATGCATCTCAACACTCTTAAAAAGAGCACAAACCAATTCCAAAGCCAGTAGAAGTAAGGAAATATTCAATATCAGAGCTGAAACCAATGAAATTGAGAATAAGAAAACAATATAAAGGACAATGAAACAAAGAGTTGGTTCTTGGAAAAGATAAACGAGATTCATACGCCCATACTCAAAACTACCAAAAGAAAAAAAGAGAACCCAAATTAATAAAATTAGAGATTGAAAAAGAAGAAATTACTATAGACATCATAGGAATTCATAGGATAATTAGGGACTATTTTGAAAACTTATACTCCAATAAATTGGAAAACCTAGAATAAATGGATACATTTCTATACACATATGACCTATCAAAATTGAATCAAGAGGACATATAAATCCTAAACAGACCAAAAACTAGCAATGAGATAGAAGTAGTAAAAAAAAGCCTTCTAACCAGATCTTTAAAGAAGAACTAATGCCAATGAGTCCTTCTTAAATTATTTCATGAAATAAGAAGGGATGGAACACTTTCAAATTCATTTTATGAAGCCAGTATGACACTCCCACAAAAACCAGACAAGGACACATCAAGGAAAGAAAACTATAGAACAATATCCCTGATGCAAAAATTCTTAACAAAATATTCATAAATCATATTCAACAATATATTAAGAAAATTGGGACTGGGACTGTAGCTCAGAGGCAGCATGCTTGCCTAGCATGTTTGTGTCACTGGGTTCAATCCTTAGCACCACCTTAAAAATAAACCAATAAAATAAAGGCATTTTGTCCATCTACAACTACAGAAGAAGAAGAAGAAGAAGGAGGAGGAGGAGGAGGAGGAGGAGGAGGAGGAGGAGGAGGAGGAGAAAAGAAGAAGGTTGTACATCATGACCAGATTGGTTTTATCCCAGGGATGCAATAATAGTTTAACATATGTAAATCAACCAATGTAATTCATCATATGAATAGAATTAAGGACAAAAATCACTTATTAATCTCAATAGATGCAGAAAAAATGTTCAACAAAACTCAGCACCCATTCACACTAAAAATATTGAAGAAACTAAGGATGGAAGGAACCTAACTCAACATCATAAAGGCCATATGCAATAAATCCACAGCCAACATCATAATGAATGAAAGCATTTTCTTTAAAATCTGGGACAATACAAAGATGTCCACTCTCACCACTTCTATGTAATATAGTGCTAGAAATTCTAGCCAGAGTAATTAGGCAAAAGAAGGAAGTAAAAAGGATAAAAACAGGAAAGGAAGATGTCAAGTTATCACTTCTGTTAGTCAGAGTTTTCTGGAGGAACAGAATCAACAGGAAGTATGATCATGAAAAGGGGATTTATTAGATTGGTTTATGTGACCAGAAGTTGGATAGTCCACAATGACCATCTGCAGCTGGAGAGCTGGAAGAACCAACAGCTGTACCGTTCAAGACACGGAAGCCCCAGAACAAAAGATCAACGGTGCTACCCTAGTCCAAGACCATGGTTTTTGGAAACTACCTGAAGAATCACTGGCAGAGCCCGCTTTGGGAGAGTGAAGAAGTGAAAGTCTGATATCCTCAGACAATCAAAGCAGCAATCAAGAACCCCATCAAGAAGAGCCGAGCTTGCATCTGCATCGGCTTCCTTGTTCTTCCAACTTTTATTCCATCCTATTAGGTGGTATTGCCCACACTTGGAGAGGGTCTCCACTTCAGTTCCTATCTCACATTCCAGTCATTCCTAGGCACGCCCTCATAGACACACCCAGAGGCCTCTTAATCACTGGCATCTTTTAATCCAATCAAGTTGACAATTCAAATTAACTATTACATCACTGTTTGCAAATAATATGATCCTATACTTAGAAGATCCAAAGAATTCCACCAAAAGACTGTTAGAGTTAATAAATAAATGTGGTGAAGTAGTGGTTTACAAAATCAATATACAAACATTGGTAGCTTTCCTATATACCAACAATGAATCTGTTTATAAAGAAATCAGGAAAATATTCCCCTCATAATAGCCTCAAAAAATACCTAGCTATAAATCAAACCAAGTAGATGAAAGACCATTACAATGAAAACTATAGCACACTGAAGAAATAAGTTGAAAAAAGACCTTAGAAAATGGAAATACCTCCAATGTTCATGGATAGGCAGAATTAATATTGTTAAAGTGGCCATACTACCAAAAGTAATATACATATTTAATGCAATTCCCATCACAATATCAAGGACGTTCTTCACAGAACTAGACAAAACAGTCCTAAAATTTATTTGGAAGAATAAAAGACCCAGAATAGCCAAAAAAATTCTAAGTCATAAAAGCAAAGCTGCAGCTATCACAATACCTGACTTCAAATCATACTAAAGAGTTATAGTAAAACCTGCATGGTACTGGCATAAAAATGGACACATAGACCAATGGAACAGAATGAAGACACAGAGACAAACCCACACAGATACAGTCATCTAATCCTTGAGAAAGGTGCCCGAAAGCATGCATTGGAAAAAAGACAGCCTTTTAAAAAAATGGTACTGGAAAAACTGGTTATCCACATGTAGAAGGATGAAACTAGGCCCTTATCTCTCACCCTGCACAAAAGTCAACTTAAAATGGATCAGAGACCTAGGAATTAGAACAGAAACTATGCAACTTCTAGAAGAAAATAATGAATCAATATTCCAGCATATAGGCACAGGCAACAACTTTCTCAATAGGACCCCTAATGCTCAGGAAATAATGCCAAGATTTAATAAATGGGGAGGCATTATATTAAAGGCTTTCAAAGGAAACAAAAATGTGAAGAACCTACAGAATGATTCTTTGCTAGTTCCTCTTCTGATAGAGGATTAAAATCCAGAATATATAAAAACTTAAAAAAACTTAACACCAGAAAAAAAAAAAAACTCACCCAAATAATCCAAGTAATAAATAGGCAAATGTACTAAATAGATACTTCTCAAAAGAGCTACAACGGTCAATAAATATATGAAGAAATGCTCAACAACATTAGCAATGAGGGAAATATGAATCAATACTACGCTGAGATTTCATCTCACACCAGTCAGAATGGTAGTCATCAAGAATACAAGTAATAATAAAAAAATGGAGGGTCGACTGTCAGGCGTTTATCATCTGCCATTTGCCTGCCTCTCGCCTGTCCATCACCTGCCTTACCCCTATCCATCACCCAACGCTCGAGGTTCACCTCCGATCGTCGGACAGCTGCCAGCAGATTGACTGCAGACCGCCAGTGGAGAACCAGCTGCCTGCTGCTGCCTGGAAGTTCACTGTTATAGTACCTGCAGGTTTGATTACATGTGGCTGCCGCCATTTTGAGACAACAGCCAGGCCCTATAGCACCCCTGGCCGGACTGACTGAGTCCCGTCTCCAGGATCCTTCAGCCCAACCAATCACTCCCTGCCTCTAGGGCCCTCACATCAACTGACTGCTCCCTGCCGCCAGGACCCCCAGACCAACTGACTGTGCCCTATCACTGGGAACCCAGACCAACTGATTGCACCCGGCCTCCTGGATCCCATAACCACACCAAACACACTGGACCTCCAGGACCACTGCCGGACCAACGGCATCCTGTCTCCAGGACCTCCAGCTGACCACGTCCACCCCTGAGCTGCAGCTCCCCATTTGCCAACACATTTGGAAGCCAGAGCAGCCATCTTGGATAATCCTGGAAGCCATAGCTCCGATCTTCGGGTGGGGCAAATCCCATCCTGCAACGCCTGCTGGAGGCTTGAAGCTCATTGTCAGGTACCTCTCATGCATCAGGCTACTGAACTCTGGGAGGTTTCATTACTATATGACTATTATACAGTAGATTTTCTTTTTTCTCCGTTTTTAAAAAAATATTTGTTTTTATTTCTTTACGTTTCTTGCTTTCTTTTCCTTCTGTTTACCTGTTCCCTCAGAGTTGCTTTCTCCCTTATTTACATGATGTTATTGTCCCCATAGGGGCTATTTGGTCTAGGATTGCATAGTGTCTGGTTTGGGCACTGCTAATATTGATCTCCCCTTAAAGAAAGGGTTTTGGAAACCTATAGGGCCACTATAAGCCTATAGGGGGAAATCTGCAATACCCCAGATCTGCAGCACTAGAGGGGAAGATACATGAACAACATGAAAAAACAAGGGAAGAAAATGATCCAAACAAATCTAGATTCTATAGTAATAGAATCCAATGACAGTATGTTAGAAGAAATGTCAGAAAAGGACTTCAGATTATACATGATTAAGATGATTTGCGAAGCAAAGGATGAGATAAGAGAGCAAATGCAGGCAATGAATGATAATACCAATAAGCTGAAAGAGCACCTGCAGGAAGCAAAAGATCATTTCAACAAAGAGATAGAGATTCTCAAAAAAAAAAAAAAAAAAAAAAAAAAAAAAAAAAACCAAACGGAAATCCTTGAAATGAAGGGAGACAATAAAACAAATAAAAAACTCAATGGAAAGCATCACCAACAGACTAGGCCACTTGGAAGACAGAACCTCAGACACTGAAGACAAAATATTTAATCTTGAAAATAAAGTCGCCCAAACAGAGAAGATGGTAAGAAATCATGAACAGAATCTCCAAGAACTATGGGACATCATGAAAAGACCAAATTTAAGAATTATTGGGATTGAGGAAGGCACAGAGATACAAACCAAAGGAATGAACAACCTAGTCAATGAAATAATATCAGAAAATTCCCCAAACCTGAAGAATGAAATGGAAAATCAAATACAAGAGGCTTACAGAACACCAAATGCACAGAATCACAACAGATCCACACCAAGGCACATTATAATGAAAATGCCTAACATTCAAAATAAAGATAGGATTTTGAAGGCCGCGAGAGAAAAGCATCAGATTACATATAGGGGGAGACCAATATGGATAGCAGCCGACGTCTCAACCCAGACCCTGAAAGCTAGAAGGGCCTGGACCAACATATTTCAAGCTCTGAAAGAACATGGTTGCCAACCAAGAATCCTATACCCAGCAAAACTAACCTTCAGATTTGAAGATGAAATAAAATCCTTCCATGATAAACAAAAGTTAAAAGAATTTACAAATAGAAAGCCTGCACTACAGAAAGTTCTCAACAAAATCTTCCATGAGGAGGAAATGAAAAACAACAATGGAGGTCAGCAAAGGGAGGAACTACCTTAGAGGAAAACCACTCAAAGGAGAAACCAAGCCAACTTAAAAACCAAAAATAAGCCAAATGACTGGGAATACAAATCATTTCTCAATAATAACCCTGAACGTTAGTGGCCTAAACTCATCAATCAAAAGACATAGACTGGCAGAATGGATTAAAAAGAAAGACCCAACAATATGCTGCCTGCAAGAGACTCATCTCATAGAAAAAGACATCCACAGAATAAAGATGAAAGGATGGGAAAAACCTACCACGCACATGGACCCAGTAAAAAAGCGGGGGTTTCCATCCTTATATCAGATAAAGTGGACTTCAAGCCAAAGTTAATCAGAAGGGATAAAGAAGGACATTTCATACTGCTTAAGGGAACCATAAATCAGGAAGACATAACGATAGTAAATATTTATGCCCCAAACAATGGTGCATCCCTGTACATCAAACAAATCCTTCTCAATTTCAAGAATCACATAGACCACAACACAATAATTCTGGGCGACTTTAACGCACCGCTGTCACCACTAGATAGATCTTCCAAACAAAATCCAACCAAAGAAACCATAGAACTCAATAACACAATCAATAACCTAGACTTAATAGACATATATAGAATATTCCATCCATCAACGAGTGGATACACATGGAACCTTCTCAGGAGCACATGGAACCTTCTCGAAAATAGACCATATGTTATGCCACAAAGCAGCCCTTAGGAAATGCAAAATATAGAGATACTGCCTTGTGTTCTATCAAGTATTGTGTTGCTCTACCTTTTCCCTCTACCAGACTGAATGTCCCATGCAGAAGATGTCAAGCAAATTCCCTAAACCTTCAAGGTCAGCATTTCCTGTTTCCCCTGTCAACCTAAAAAATAACCAGAGGTGGCCATGCTCACTCTTTGTTGGGGAATATCTCTCTGATTCATACTGAGGTTGAGATATCTGGTGTCAGAAGTGGAGTTGATCTAGGTAAAGCATGTGGTATCAAAAAGGGCACATTTTCTTAACCAATAATCCATCTAGAGTCATGGTATCATTTGATAGCCCGTGGTTTGGTTAAATAAAGAGAGTACTATCAAAAGAGATCCCCAGTAGGATTTGAACAAAATACTATATTGGGGGATGTTACCAAAGTTAACCACTAGGTGGCCTGAAAAGTTTCTTAGGTCAGGTTCTGTCAAGTTACCTACAGGAACTATTGACTGCAAAATTTGAACTAACCCATCACTTTGATCAAGATAAAACTGATGAACGTGAGCAAGGAAAAAATTAAGAGAATCACGAGTCTCAGTACTCGATGGAAATCTCATTCTGACATCAATTTTCTCCCTAGTTTGTGGTTCAAATGGGTACTGAGGGTGTTGGGAAGTCTGGGAAATTTCTCTGAAGCCCTCACATCAGGTGTGAGGCTTGTTCCTTGAAATTTGCATCAAGTTGTCCAGCTCAGCAGTTCCTATTCTTAGTAATTATCTGGGAAAAAATTATACTGGAGGAACCTAGAATAATTCAGAATCTAGGTACAGTTCACAAGGAGATCAAATAATAACTGGAAAAAAAATATAGAGAGATACAGTCTGCTCACAGGCATTTTATAGCTTTTCTTTAGAGATATATTTTTCTCTCTACAGTTATACTGACTTTTATGAAAGATAATTAATGAAAAACCAATTTGTTAGTACCATGAGTTTAGTTTTATCAGATTTGGCTTGATTATTTACATAAGTGCAGCAAGAAAAGCGATATACCATAATCTCAGATTTAGAGGCTTCTGGAGACTTCTGGAGACTTCTTAGGTACTTCTGCGGTACCTAAGCCTTTGAGGATTTATTCACTCTCTGTGACGTTGGGAACTCTTGAAGTCAGACGTTCTATGCGTATTTTCAAATGTACCAGTGTTTCCAGTTTTATCCTGTCTAAAGAGGACAGATTCTAATTGGGTTTACACAGATTACCACATTGCCACCCAAAATACTGATGAATAATTTTTGAATTTTGCAGGAATCAAGTATAGAGAAGAAAGTAAATGCTTTCAGCTTTGTTTACAAAAGTATATATTCCCAGATTGCTGTAAACTATAGATAAAAACAGACATTTCCTTAAATTTGGAAAACAAAAACATTCAAGAACCAAAAATGTCTTTCATTAAAAGACAAAACCCCATAGATTCTATCAGTTCAGCCAGTCTTCTGTCGTGTTCTTCTTGACCTCCGTTAGCCGTTTCATGAATCCATCAGTTTCTTCGTTAGAGTCCTGGAGATTTTTCTTCAGTCCACTGATCTTAAAGTTATCAGACACTTGTGTTCAGGAGTACTTGTTAAGAGCCCCGCCTCCCGCCCATGAATCTGCTTGCAAATGCTTTTAGAGAAGAATCAAAACTGTGGATTACAAAAGACTCAGAATAGACATGGCTGCAATTTGATGGCAGTTTAGCAGTTGATGAAGAAATTTTATTGTATACATCATTTTAAGATAATAATTATGACTGACATTGTCATACCAGGAACTTAGGACTTTTGTAAATTTCACAAAGTCTCTCGAACTTTGCAATCAACCTACCTCGGCCTCCTGAGTTGCTGGGATTACAGGCAAGTGCCACCACGCCAGGCATCTGTACATATTTTGGTATCTACAAATGACAATCTTTTTGTTTTCCATTTAAGATTTTAGTTGCAAAACAGAAAAGTAGAGTAATATATGTTCACTGATTTATAAAAGAATGATTGAAACCAACTTATATTTCTGACAAAAATGGGACAACTTAAAGTGACCTGTTTGTATGACTAAACTTTTAGGATTTTCATTTGTCCTGAGAGCCATGGACCATACGTTCAGATCAACCAGTTCCCTCTATTGCCCCCTTTCTCAGTCTTGAATGAGTTTAGGGTTAACTCTTAGATGTTCACATTTTAGGCCGGATTGCCTGGAGCCGCAAGCCTCCAAGTAACCTTGAATTTAATAATAAAATTATCTTTCTTTCATTTGCCCTTCTTGTTTGATGAATCAAATAGGTCAGGAAACATTTCTTAGAAGTGATGCTTAAAAGGTTGTTTGTAGTTTTTCTTTGTTTTTTTCCCAGCCTGGGTGGCAGATGAAGCAATTTTTACGCTGGACAGAGAGATCTTTTGCTATTACTCAAGATTTCGTCTAAAGTAGGGCGGTGCTGTTTTGTAAAAGCCAGAGCAGTTTTTATCACCCTAAGCTATTAGAGTCATGCAAATCTAAATTTTTCATTTCCAGGAAGGATGACTCAGTTGCCATGGAGGTGCTGAAAATTGCAAAACCACCCCTAGAAAAATTTCCTCTTTTCCTCTGTTGGTTGATGTGCCATCAGAAAAACAAAACAAAACAAAACAAAAACTTTGAAGCGATCGTTGCTCTTTATTCATTTCAACTTGTCTTTCTCTTAATGTAAAGCAGATTCATTATAGACTGAGGGGAAAAAATAGAGAGCTAAAAAACTTTACATGTTACCTCACCTCTATAATTGCAGCTTATAAGTTAATAAGAATTAGGCTTTCCCATTGAGTTTTCCCCGAAATCGACCACCATGTTGCAGATGGAGTGCCTCCAAACACAGCCTTCTCTGTGGGCCTTAGAATTTTGTTTCTTATCAGTGTCTGGAGGGCTAAGAAAATCCCCTAAGTTCTGTCAGGGAATTTTAAGCGGTTGGTCAGAGGGTCTTGCTTTGACCAGTGTATCTGTCTCAGGATTCCATTTGTGCTGGGCAGGTGGCCCTTGTGCAAGGTCATGGTTCTGGTGGTCTTCTGTGAATAGTTCATGATGTGGCATGTATGCATGGGATCCCGCCTTCAGAACCTTCTGTTTTGCTTATTTAATTTGACTGGGCCTTCACAAAGTGATTCCATTTGGATTCTGACAATTGTCACATCCTCCAACAGACCAGTAGGAGCTGTTCTGGTCCAGGGAGGAAGAGAGAGATGTCCGGGCTTCACTCCTAATAGGAATCGCAACCATAGACAGGTTGGACCCAGTGCTTAAAAACTGGTATCTCCCTTAGTTTTCAGACCCGCCCAGATGGAGGTACACTGTCACCCCCATTTGGGTGGGAGAACCAAGGCTAAGAGTAGAGGGATCATGTAGTCTGACTCTAGAGCCCGGGACTTTTTACGTTTAACTTATATGTACCGGTTTGTCTGGTGTAGTGTGTTCTCATACTGGGTGAACACACACACACACACACACACACACAGAGTTTGGTGACAAATTGGTTTATTCAAAAAAGACCCCCAGGAGTGTAGCCGCTACAGCTAAGCAGGGAGTTGGAGGTGGCAGGGAAGGGCGGGAGTGGACATCAGCTGTGCAGGTAGCCTGGGGAAGAGGCCTGACAGAGGTGCCTGGCAGAGGGTTTGGTCTTCTTGTTCTGGGTGGGGACAGAAGGGCTCCTAGCTTGCCTCTAGGATGGGCCGGGACTGTTCTTTTGATTGCAGGGAGCTGGTGGGGGCTGGGAGAGAAGGTGTTTGAGAAGGGACGCAGCACTGGGTGGCAAGGCTTGGCGGAAGAGGGGCCTCAGCATCGGGGCGCTTTCCCACCGCACAGCGCATTGGGATAGAACTGGTACTTCCTATTGTAGGATTTCCGGTTTTTAGCAAAACAGTAGGCAGCAGTTTTATCACATTGACACAGCTGCTTCCGACAGGAGCCCTGGTTCGCTGAAATTACAAGAAAATAAACACAGGATGGAGTTTGTTAACAGTCCGTGGTTGCTTGTAGGGGAGAAGACCCAGCCGTCCTCCAGCCTCTAGATGCCCATCGTCGGACACAATATGTATGGGATCCCCTCCTTCAGAACCGGCTCCAGATAGTCTGCCTGATGGGTCTCCTGCCTGGGGAGCTAGCGCCGGCTCAGATGGAGACACACCGCGCCACGCAGCGGGACCCAGGTCTCCACGTTGGCCGCCGGCTCTTCCTTCTTCTATCAGACCTGGCTGGGCAGCAAAGCCCCGCCCCCGGGCCCCGGAGGATCGTGATTGGCCTAAGCCAGGCACTCCTCGCTTTCTCCTTGACAGTGATTGGTCTCTGCATAGCTCGGAACCTTGTTCTGGCCACTGGGCCGCGAGGGGAAGTCTATTGGAAAAGGGAGCTGCGCAGGCGGAAGCCTGTTGGGTAGCGAGACCCGGGTGCGTGGGTCAGTGACGTGTGTCCTGACATGTAATTGTAGGTCCTGCCAACCCGGCATCGCGGATGATGTGCAAAGGCAGCCCCGGGCCTGGCTGCAGTCTTGAGAGTTCTTACTGTGAGAGTCAGGCACCCCCCTTATCCAAACCAGTGCAAATGGGGTGTCTTGGACTGGCACCTAGAGCTGCTAACATATACGCCCCTATGGAGAGGCCGCCATTGCAAGAGACAATTTCTGATCTTAAAAAAAAGAAAAATTACTCAGGCCATGGATGGGAGTTCATGTCCTCTCCCAACTGGACCCACTGTCTGGGGTTACTAAGCACATCCTTCCAGCCGCCACCCATCTCCTCCCCTTCAGCTTCAAGCTTTCTCCATATAGTTGCCTTTACTTACTGTCTCCACTTCCCTTCCCACCTTCTACCCAACCATTCTAACCTGGTTTCGCCCTGGCGCTCAAGGAAGTGACCTTCCTCTGATGTCCTGAATAGCCTTCTTGCCCCACAGTCCAGAGAAACCCTGTCCATCTATGTGGCAGGCTCTGTTAAACTGCCGTTGTTAATCATCTCCTCAATGGCACCGTGGCTGCCTCACCTTGTCCTCTTCCTTGCTTTCTGTCTAATCTGCTGGTCTCCTTTCCGGGTCTTGAAGTGAGCATACCCAGCTCTCAGTTCTCTGAATCTGAATATACCCCCATTCCAGACCCTACACTGAACTGCAAGTTTGCTCGCCCAGCTGGATGCTGGCCATTGCCCAGGGTATCTGGAGACCCCAGTCTCCGAGTATTCTAATTAGAATTGTTCCTCCCACAATCCAGCAGAACAGCATCTGTGATCTTTACCTCCACTGTACCATCTGCACAGTCAAATACCCACCCCAAAGCTCATTATTCCCATGCCCTCCCTAGGCGGTTTCCAAGCTGATTCTTCCTCAAAATCATATAGTTGCTTCTTGATTTCTTCTGCACCCCTTCCATCCTGACCACCAGTGCTTTATGCCAGCCTCTCTCTTTTGTCTGCATTCTGGCAAGAGCAGGCTCACTAGTCCCCATCCATTCTGCAGCCAGAGTGAGTCCTCTGAAATGCAAATGTGCTTCGGTCACTACTTTGCTAATTATCTCCCTGTGGCTTTAGAACAAAACCTAAGGACACCCTGACCTGAAAGGTCTGGCCTGACCTAGCCCCTGCCTTGCTCATGGGGCAGCACAGAATGGCCTGCAGCCCCCTGGATTCCTTGACTGTCCCATGAGCTCTTTAGGGAATACCCCAACCCTCTTCTCTGACTGCGCAGCTCGGGCGTCACTGCCTGCAGGTGACTCCTGGAGCCCCAGATGGTGTTTTGTCTGGCTCTTTGCTTACTTCCTTCTGGACTCTGTGTCACTTTGTGATCTCAGTTTTCTTGCTTTCTTATCAACCCTGAGCTTCTCAAGGCAGGGAGAGCGTCCCTCTGTGTCCCCATCTCTTGTGTCTAGCACAGTACCTGGCACGGTGGCCAGTGAACAAATGCATGAGGGACGTTGGATTGGCTGCGGGGCTCTTTCTTACCTTCACAGACAACTTTGCCTCCTCGGTATTTAAACTTGTATTTCAGAAGTTTTGTGCCACATCCACGCTTCTCCAGACGATAGTAGCAGCAGTCGTGGGCGGCACAGCACCTGGTAGGAGGTTGTACCATGAGGGCCGCCTTCCACAGCTCCAGGGGGCCTGGTGCCCCGTCATCTCCCTCCCACCCTTGATCCTGGGCAGTCTCAATGGCCATAGGTAGTCTAGAGCAGAGGGTGCAGCCTGCTGACTGCCCTTCCAGTGGGCACATGCTGGGGCCTTTGTGCCCATGGGCACCAACTGTCCTTCCAACTTCAGTGCTGCTGAGGTCAGAGTGAGCACAGGGCAAGGAGGGCTGGGGTGGCCTCACCGATCCGTTGCATCCCTGGGGGCTCCTTTGCCACCCAGGCCACAGTGGCAACCATAGAAGCCATAACTGGATGCGGCATTCTTTCTTGTCACCAAGGAGATCATGGTATGGAAATTCACAATATCCCCCTGGGCCCACATTAGGCCTGAAAGGAAATTGATAAATAACTGGTGATGGGGTACCAGGCCCCATGTCCCTCCTCTCTGCCTCTCTCTGCTTCTCTCGCTTCCCGCCGTGGCTTCTATTCTCCTCCCATGGGGACAGGACTGTTGTAAAGGGAAGGAAAACTTGGGGTTTGTGTTTCTCCCCCTCCCCTGGGGCTGCCCCATGCTGAGATCAATGTCAGCTCTTACCAAAGACCATGATCACTGCCAATAGCAGGAGGGTCCTCATGCTGAGAGTTCTGTGCAGGACGAGGGCAGCTGGATTGGTCTGGGCTCCTCTCCTAGGTGGTCCTGGCTCCTGCCTTGGCCCCTGTTCTGCCCAGCTCACAGTCCTAGAGCATACAGGCATGCTACTGCACTGGACCAAGTCCAGGGAGAACCCCCAGAGTACCCACGCATGGCTCCACCAGGGGGCTCCTGATACCACCCCTGAACCCTCACTGCTCTGTGGAATAGCTTTGCATACATGCAGGCCCTGGGACCACGGAGACCCCACATGAGACACGAGTCCCCTGTTCCTCAGACGACTGAGAATTCATGAGAAGCTGGAACCAGGTTCACCCACATATTTGGGAACTCTCTGAGGTCAGAGGTTGTGTCCCCCAAACTCGATTCACCCACATCCCTGTGCTCAATTCAAGCCTTGGGAATTCCATCCAAGGTATCAGAGTCCCAATAATTTTCTCCAGAACTAAAGCAACACACTGCAAACCTTTCCAACCCTATGCACATGCACACATACACACCCCTGTGCTGCTACACGGATGCCCGTGGACATCTACCTAACTAGCGCACACGGTCTCTTGTTTAGCCTGCTCACAAAACCACACAACACACTTGTCCACTCACGCCCTTCTTTTACATACCAAGTTGTGCACAGGCATGCTTATGTCCACGTGAGCTCACAGACGGCACACACAAACACACAGCACGGCCATTCTCAAAGGCAGCAGACAAGCAGGGATCCTGATGCCTGTCATGGAATATTAATTTCTGGGTATTTACCTCTCAGAAGATGCTGGAACTGATAGCTCCAAATGGCCCTCTTGTTCTTCCTGAACAGCTGCTCTTAAATAACTGCTCCCCCTGGGAAGTCGGGGGCTGGCGAGGCGTAGGGGTGGAGGTGGGTGTGGCCTATTGGTGGACTTGAAGATTAGCATGGGCCTGGGTAATCCCCTTTTTTCCCCCTCATCAACTGGCAAGACAGAGCTGCGGACTGGACAATCTTTCATGCCATGAGCTGCTGCCAGAATAAATTTCAGGTCATGTTGAAGCCTTTCCCATGGCTGAGCTCCCGAATGGGTAAATTTCCATAACCAGCCATGGGTGTGACCACCAGTCAGTCACCTCCCTGCAGCCGGTTTCATGGATGGGCACACACCGTACTGTGGCAGGCAGGGTGAATGGGCTGCTCATGGCACTGGGGAACAGGAAAAGGGCATTTGGTGCTACCCATTCATCTCATCAATCCTTCTTTCATTCATTCATTCCCAGGAGTCCACGCTAAGCCTCTCCGGAGTTCCAGGACCCGCACAAACCTCTCGGGACTTGATGAGACTGTTCCCTCCTCCTGCCCGTGGGCTCCAGGGGAGCAAGGGTTGAATGGGGAGGAATCTCCTTCCCCCTAACTGGAGCAGAGCCTGCACCTTCTCTGCCCCCTCCTCTTTATTCCCCTCCTCCTCTCATCCCACATGAGTTTCCAAACTCAGGAAAAGCCAGGAGCTGCCTTGAAGTTTCCACCAAACCACTGCCTCCACCTTGTACCCGCTCCTCACCCGTTTTGAGAGACGAGTCCATTAATGCTCCCTGAGGGTATTAGTCCTTTATTCTTCCGTCTTCGGGGATTCAGTGATTCTCGCTAAAGTAGATTTTTACCCAAAGTAAATATCTTTTTTCCTGCCCTCCAATCTATGCTGGGAATTCAGCTTCCAAGGTCTTTAGTAAACATCCCCGACACTGGTCCTAAAAAGCCCCTGCCACCGAGGCTGTGGTGGTCAGGAACATCCCCTCTGCGCCCACCATCTGCAGCTCCTTGCTGTGTACAGCCCTGTGTTCGCTCACACGTGAGCGTTGTCAGGAAGGGCCACTTCCAGGCTGAGACCAGTTGAAAACCAGGAGCAGTGCCTGGCCTTTCTGGGCCTCCTATGTGGACCTGCAGGTGGAAGCAGTCTGGGTTCTGGAGACATAGCTCAGAGGACTGCTGTTCTGGAAAGTTCTGCTGCCTCCACGGACATGTGGTGGCAGTGTGAACCAGAGATAAACTTCCGCTGAGTTAAGCTGCCGAGAGCCGAGCTCCGCGCTCGTTGCGACCTTACCCACTTTATCCTGAGGGCCATCAGACGGCTGTCCTCTTGAAAGCGGATTTCCTTCGTGTGCCAGAGCTGTGGTGTGGGTTCAACTGCGTCCCTCCCGCTTCTCCACTTCCTGTGTGTAGGTCTCAGAATGTGGCCTTATTGGAAATAGGGTCATTAGAGATGAAATGAGTTCAGATGAGTTCGTAAGCATGGAACCTAATTCTAGATGACTGGGGTCTTTACAGAAGGGGACGTTTGGACCCAGACACTCATGCCTGGGTAGAATGCCCTCTGAAGGTGAAGGCAGAGATGGGGCCATGATTCACAAGCCCAGGTGGCCAGGAAACCAGCAAAGCCCCAGAAGGTAGGAGCCTGGCCTGGAGCAGACCCCGTCTCAGCCCTCAGAGAGAAGCAGCCGTGGGGCAGCATCTTTGTCCTTTGCCTCCAGATCTGTGAGCCGTGACCTTCTGCTGTTTAAGCCACTCACTCGGGGGTGCTTTGTTCCTAGTACAGAGTCATAGCGAACAACACAGCCCCCAAACTCTGGGCTCCGTTCAGTCCTGTTCTGTTCCTCCAGTGGCTGGTTTCAAGCCACATCAAGGTCCAGGGGTCTCGCGCCCTGGGGTGGACATCACCTGGCTTTCAGCATCTCAGCCTTGGGAGCACTTGTAACTACAATAGGCAGACCCCCCCCATACATCCTGGTGTCCCAGGCGTTGGGTCAAGTGCTTCAACACTCATGGGCCTTTTGATATCAGACGGTGCCTCTCCACTTCCATCTTCTCAGCAATGTTTTTGGGAATTCAAAGTCTACGATTTGACCCTCTGTTCATTCTCTTTCATCCAGGGTCTAATCTCAGCCCTTGGACATCGATGAACAACCACTGCAACAAAACTCTCTGCTCTCCTGGGGCTTACGCTTCCGTGACGGGGAGACCGTGTGAGGTAGATGAAAACCCGAATTTCTCTGATGCATAAGTTTGCAAAAATCCTCAACAGTAACTAGCAAATAAAATCCAACAGAAGATCAGAAAGGTCATACCCTATGATCAAGGAGGATCACAACAGGGAGGCAAAGATGGTTTAGCATTTGCCAATCATTAAATGTAATACGTCATATGAACAGAATGAAAAAACCCAAAACATATGATTATCTCAATAGATGCAGAAAAAACATTTGATAATTCAACGTCCCTTCATGATAAAACCTCTCAACAAATTATATGTAGAAGGAACACACTTCAAAATACTAAGGACTATATATTACAAGCCCACAGCCAGTATCATACTGAACGTGGAAAAGGTGAAAGAGTTTCCTTTAAGATCTGGAGCAAGATAAGGATGTCCACTTTTTTTTTTTTTTTTTTTGGTACCAGAGATTGAACTCAGGGGCACTCAACCATTGAGTCACATCTCCAGCCCTGTTTTGTATTTTATTTAAAGACAAGGTCTCACTGAGTTGCTTAGTGCCTCATTTTGCTGAGGCTGGCTTTGTGCGATCCTTCGGTCTCAGCCTCCCAAACTGTTGGGATTATAGGTGTGCACCCCTGCACCTGGCTAAAATGTCCATGTTTGGCATATTTATTTAATATGGTATTGTAAGTCTTAGCAAGAGCACTTAGGCAAGAGAAAGAATTAAAGGGCATCCAAATTAGAGAGGAAAAAGTCAAATTATCCATGTTTGCAGATATGGTTTAGATATGTGGTGTCCCCCAAAAGTTCATGTGTGAGACAATGCAAGAGGGTTTAGGAGTGAAGCAATTGAGTTATGAGAGCATTAACCATTTGTGCGTTAATCCTTTGATAGGGGTTAACTGGGTGGTAACCGTAGGCAGGTAGGGTGTGGCTGGTAGAGGTGGCTCATTGGGGATGTGCCTTTGGGGTATATATTTTGCCCATGTTGAGAGGAATCTCTCTCTCTCTCTCTCTCTCTCTCTCTCTCTCTGTTTTCTTTTCCCAGGTTCTCAGCCGATTTCCTCCACCACACCATTCCACCACCATGTTCCTCCAGCCCAGAGCCATGAGTCAGCCATCTACAGACAGAGAGACCTCTGAAACTATGAGTCCCCAAATAAACTTTTCCTCCTTAAATTGTTCTTGTCAGGTCTTTTGGTCACAACAACAAAAAAGCTGACTAAAACAGAAATTGGTACCGAGAAGTGGGGTTGTTACGATGACCCACCAGACCATGTGGTTCAGAAGCTTGGAGCTTTCTGGAATTTGTGGGAGGAATTTTGGAAAGTTTAGTGATGCAAGCTAGAAAATTTTTAGAATGTTGTAAAAGGACTTTAACAGACAATTCTGGTGGGAGTTCAGAAGATCAGAATGCCAGTAAGACTGTGGACAGCAAAGACGGGGCTCATGAGGTTTCAGAGGAGAAGGAAGACTCTACTGGAATTTGGACTTCAGGCCATTTGTGTTACATTCTGGCTAAAAAGTTATCTACACTTTGCCATGTCCTGAGACTATCTGTGAGGCTGAATTTAAAGGTGATGTACTTCTTGATCTGGTAGAAGAAATATTTAGGCAGCATAGCATTCAGGCAGTGGCTTGGATATTGCTGGCAGCTTTTAACTAAATTGATTATGATAATCAAGAGCAGTGTTATGATTTGGATGTGAGGTGTCCCCCAAAAGCTCACTTGAGACAATGCAAGAAGGTTCAGAGGAGAATTGATTGGGTTGTGAGAGTCTTAACCCAATCAGTGAATTAATCCCCTGATGGGGATTAACTGAGTGGTAACTGAAGAGCTAGGGTGTGGCTGGAGGAGATGGGAATTGGGGGAATGGCTTTGGGGTATGCATTTGTATCAGGCAAGTGGAGACCTCTTTCTCTGCTTCCTGATCACCCTGTGAGCTGCTTCTCTCTTCTGCCATGCTGTTCTGCCTCAATCCCTGAGGGATGGAGCTGGCCTTCTATGGACTAAGACCTCTGAAACCATGACCCTTTAAATAAACTTTTCCTTCTCTGCAGTTGTTCTGGTCAGGTCTTTTAGTTACAGCAGAAAAAAAAAAAAAAATGGACTAAAACAAGCAGGAAGTAAAACATAAAGATTTGAAAAACACAGTTTGGCCAGAAAACTTTGAGTAAAACTGAGGCTAAGGAAGGTGTGCTTGTTAAAGACATTACAGCCACTAAAGAAATGCTGAATACTTTTCCAAGAAACAATAGTAAAGATGGCCTCAAGGCATCTCAGGAATTGGCACCCATTTCAGGCTCAAGGGTATAAAATTCAAATTCCCACGAAAAAAGAGCAGTGAGGCACCCTGCTTGCTAAGCCACCCAAGCTCTCGAAGAATCCCGTAGCCAGATTCCCTGGAGGCTTGGCTACTGCTCAAGATGGCGGCAGAGTCTGGCAGCAACCACATGGTGCTGATTCTGCAGGAATGCCGGACGCTGGAGTAAGGGGGTCATAGAGGCTTCCAGTGAGATTTCATAGGAAGGCCTGGGAGGTCAGCCATGTGATGCCTGGGAGGTCAGCCATGTGATGCATGGAGATATAAGAATGAAGCCAAAGCTGCAATGGAGAACCCTGAGTTTAAGAAATGCCAGCCAAGGAAAGCTGCAGGAATTGAGCAGAGAAAGGCCAACAGAGAGCTTATGTGGGCTGCAACCACCGATGCCATAGGGTGCAGCTGCAAAAGCCCTTCGGAGAGAACATCAGGATGCCACGTGCTCTACATGCCAGACATGGAGCTACAGGACTTGCTTGCCCAGCTGGGTTTTGGTCTTGTTCTGGTTCCATCCCTTTTTTCTATGCCTCTAGTACTCCATTTTGGAGTGGAAATGTTTACCGTGTGCCTTTATATATTGAGTATATGTAACCTTGCTTTTGGCGTTCACAGGTACTCATGCTGAGAGTTTGCTTTGAGTCTCAGTAGAGCTGTTGTACTTCTGGACAGTCTTGGAACAGTTGAGACTATGTGGACTCTTGAAATGGACTAAATATATTTTTCATTTTGAGATGGGAATGAGCTTTGGGGGTCCAGGGGTGGAATGTTATGGTTTAGATATGTGTTATCCCCCAAAAGCTCATGTGCAAGAGGGTTTAGAGGTGAAGTGATCAGGCTATGAGAACCTTAATCTGATAAGTACATTAACCTGCTGATAAAGATTAGCCAGGTGGTAATGGTGAGTTGATAGGGTATAACTTGTAGAGGTGGGTCATTGGGGATGTGCTTTTGTTTGTGGTGAGGGGAGTGTCTCTCTCTCTCTCTCTCTCTCTCTCTCTCTCTCTCTCTCTCTCTCTCTCTCTCTCTCTCTCCTTTCTGGTGCCATGTTCTTGTGATGGGTTGACATATTTGACTCCATGGAAATGTTATAGGCCAGGCTACACGGACAATTACTAAACAGACTCCATTTAACGAGACTCCATGTTACGTAGGAAATGCTTCTCCCATGGGAACACCCCACCTCTGTACCCATCAACATTTACTTAGCATGGCATGTTTGGCAATACAAAATGGCAATTCTTACTTAATGTAAAATTGTTCTCTTTTTGGTTCCTATTTTTCTTGGACAATGTACCACCTAGACAATGATTGTCTAGATGTTAGTAAACATTCTTTAACTTGCACCCAACTAAGGTTGTTTTGACCTTCTGCTTATAATATTAGATCTCATGATGTTAGTTTGTAGTTTTGAGTCATAGTAACAGACACTTATGATTGATGTACTGACTTATGGTATAAAAACCCCTGCAACCCTATAGTTGGGCTATTCTCCCAATAGCCATTTTGGGCATTGTGTGAGACACTCAGCTGGCCTGCTAATAAAGACTCTCAAATTTGGACTTCTCAGTTGTGATCGGTCTGTTCTTAAGCCGCACCCCACAACATTCCCAGTTAATTTCCTTCACCACACCCTTCTACCAATGTTCTGCCTCCCCTCCCGCCCAGAGCAACAGAGTCAGCCATCTGTGGACTGAGACCTCTGAAACTGTGAACCCCCAAATAGACTTTTCCTCTTTAAATTGTTCCTGTCGGGTCTTTTGGACACGGCAACAAAAAATCTGACTGTAACAGCTGATAAATTTTTTATAGGTAAGAAAGCCTAAGCACTCATTAAAAAATTAGAATTGATAGATGAATTCAGTTAAGTTGTAAGATACAAATTCAACATACAAAAACCAGTAGTATTTGTATAACAAACTTGTTGAAAAAGAAAGCAAGAAAGCAATCCCATTGGTAGTAGTTACAAATAATTTAGAAATAAATTTAACCAAGATAATGAAAGATCTGGCCATTAAACTTATGAATCATTGATGAAAGAAATTATAGAGGACACACACACAAAATTGGAAAGATATACTATGTTCATGGATCACAAGAATTAATATTTTTAAAATGAACATACTACCCAAAGCAATCTATAAATTCAATTTGATTCAAGACTTTCTTCACAGAAATAGAAAGAAACAATCCCCAAACTGGTATGTTACCACAAAAGACTCAAAATATCCAAAGCAATCCTGAGCAAAACAAAACAAAAAAATAAGCACATCAATAAACAAAACCAAAGCTGGAGGCCTTAAAGTATCTAAATTGAAAACATACCACAAAGTTATAATAACCAAAACAGTGTGGGTACTAGCCTAAAAACCAGTGCGTAGATCAATACAACAGAATAAAGAACCCAGATATTAATTCATATACATACAGCCAACTGATTTTTTTTATAAAGGTGCCAAATCATACGTTGGAGAGAAGTGATGGAAATACTAGATATGCATATGCCGAAGAATGAAATTAGTTCCCTTCCTCTCACTAAACACAAAAATCAACTCAAAGTGGATTGAAGTTCTGAATGTAAGAACTGAAACTGAAATTGGCACAGGAAAACAAAGGAGGAAACACTCTGTGTAGGGAATTTTTTTTTTTTTTTGCATGGGATTCCAAAGGCAAAGGCAAGAAAAATAAAAAATAGACAAAGGAGGTCATATCAAACAGAAGCTTCTGCCCAGCAAAAGAAACAATCAACAGATTAAGAGACAACCTATTGAATGGGAGAAATGCAAACTATTCATTCAAGAAGGAATTAATATAGAGAATACGTAAGAATAGTGTAGCCATTATGGAACACAGTAGAGGTCTTAATAATCTAAAAACTATGATATGATCCAACTATCCAAAGGAGAGGAACTCATTATATCAAAGCTATATCTGAAATATCTGAACTCCTGTGTTTGTTACAACACTCAGTCAAGGTATGGAATCAACGAAGGTGTCCAAGGCAGATGAATGAGGAAAATGTGCTATGTGTACATGATCCACTCTTATTCAGCCATGAGAAAGAATGGAATTCTTTCATTTGCGGCAACATGGATGGAACTGGGGGGCATTATGTTAAATGAAATAAGCCAGATCCAGGAAGACAAATGCCACATGTTCCCACTCACTTACAGAAACTGAAAAGTTGATCTCATGGAAGGAAAGAGTGGAATAGTGGGCAGTAGACACTGGAAGGGCAAGGGTGAGGGACAGAAAGAAGGTAGAAGGGGGGCATCGAAATGGAGAGGAGGGATCAGCTCCGGTTTCCTATGGCACAGTGTGATAACTACTGGTTAAATGATCTATGTACATAGAGAGTTCAAGCTTTATACTTCAGAATAACTAGAAGAGGACAAAATTCCCAACACACAAAAATGATTAACGGTTGAGGAGATGAACGTGCTTGTTACCCCAATTTGATCATCATATACTGAACACATGTATCAAATCATCACTCTGCACCCCACAAAGATGTACAGATCATGTCTCAATTAAAAAGCAAAAAGAAAAGTGTTTTTCCCATCCTCGCACCGCTCGACACAGCAGTGCGTCCCCGGTTGTGTGTGGGACTCCACTCCACATCGGACAGTGCTCCAAAGGTCAGCAGCCAGATGTCCTAGTCTAACTGGACCCGGTGTCACATTCCACAGGGTGAGGGCTCCGTCCCCAAGACTGCCCACGTCACATGCTGATCACAAGGCCCAGGTTGTGTCTTCTGCTTCCGACCCACTGACTGAAAATACGGGTTCCCTTGACGCCTTCCTCAGGTCCCGTTAATTTGCTACAGTAGCTTAGAGAATTCAGGGGACACTAATAAACACTTATCAGCTTGTTAATGAAGGATATTATAAAGGATATGGAAGAATAATCTGATGAAAAGGTACATGGGTTATAGAAGGGTCCTGAGTAGGGGAGCTTTTCTGTCCCCAGGGAGTTGGGGTGCTCTGCCCATGCTGCACGAGGATGCACTCACCACCCTGGAAGCTCATAAACCCCATAATGCAGAGGTTGTGTGGAGGCTCATCATGAAGGCACAAGCCATTTCATTTCCAGCCTCTTTCCCCTCTCAGCAAAGTAGATATGTAGATTTGTTTAGTTATTCCACAGACCAACAATAAAAGCCATAATAAGTAAACAGCACAGTATGTTAGGTGGTGAACACACAGTAGGGAGAAACCAGGGAGATGGCTGGGGATGGAAGGCATGTGGGGGGTGAGGGGTGGGCTGCCACTTTAAATAGGATGGGGAGATGCTCTCAGGGTAACCAGTGCTTGCAAGAGCTTTCTTCAATTATAAATAATTAAAAGAACCAGCATCCTTTTCAATATCAGGTCCTGGTAGCAATTTTTCTATTCTCTGCCTTCTACTTTTGCCCTTGTGAACATGTATTGCTTATCTTTCTAAGGTTCTTATTTTGAGATAAATTTTCACTTACAGAAAACCTGCGAGCCTCGAGTTACCGTGTGCCTCCCCCTCAGCTTCCCTGATATTGCATCTCCTGCGAGGTGTGGTGCCCATGCTTGAGATCCCGGCTCCTCTGCAGACCTCACCTGCATTTCGTCAGTTTTCCTACTGATGTCTTGTTTCTGGTCCAGGATCTAGTCGGGGGTCCTCACCTGTGGGTTCTTTTCAGCCCTCCTTGGCCTCTTCTGATCTGACGGCTCCTTTTCCGTGTTTGTCTTTTATGATCTAAACACTCTTGAAGGTGTTGGTCAAGTTCTTGTAGAATGTCCTTCAACTTGGATTTGTCTGATGCATTCTTAGGGCTGAGGTGAGGATGTGCAAGGATATCAGGGAAACGATGTCATGTCTTCAACGAATCTTACCAATAGGACCTGATATGGATCGATGTCTCATTATTCTGGATGTTAACCTAGATCACTTTGGTGTCTTACTGTTTTTTCTTTATTATTGCTCTGGAGGGAGATACTCTGAGATGATATAAATATCCATTTCTCATACTTTCTTCCACTCACTATTTTTAGCTTTTTACCACTTATCAATGGTTCTTGTCTGCAACAATTTTTCTGATTCCCTGATTCCTTTGATGATAAAAATTTAAATTCAGCTGCTGGTTAGAAACTCTCCTCGCATTTAGTCAGGGTTGTGTGGGCCACGGCCTGGATAAGTGTCCCCCAAAGGCCTGTGTTAAAGACTTGGTTTCCAGCCCAGGTGCTGTTGGGAGGTATGGGAACCTTAGAGGGTGGGGCTTAGTGGGATTAAGTTAGATTACTGGGGTAAGCCCTTGAGAGAGATATTTGGGTTTTGACTGCTCTCCTCTTTTGCTTCCTAGCCACCATGAAGTGAGCATCTTCCTCCACCATGCACTCCCACCAAGTCACCAGGATCTGAAATCCCCAAAACTGTGAGTCAAAATAAAACTTTCTTCTTTATATCTTGATGAACTCAGTTATTTTGTCACAGTGATGGAAAGCTGAACAACACAGCGTGGACTCATCATTTTCATGCATGGGTTGTAAATATCATCTTTATTTTCACAATCAAATTGTTCCATCTTGGCCATGGAGAGCTCTTTCAAGTTGACACCCAAGTCCTTTTGACATGAACCCACCATTTTTTTTTAAGCATTCCCTTACTTTCTGGAACCTAAGGTGTTCTGAAAATGTGTTGTATTTCATCATTTTATCTCACCAAGTCCTGGAATCAGTGTTTTCCCTGAGGGGCCCTGGTTTTTTTGTTGTCAGAACATGTTATTTAGAAACAAAGTTCTGAGAGTGAGAGGTGCTCAGAGCTACTGGGCTGCCACTGCTTTGGGGCCTCCTCAGGAGTCAAGGCTGGGAAATACACACACACACACACACACACACACACACACACACACACACAGAGTTCATACTATACCTCTGATTCCAACCCAACACCTTCCTTTTCCCTACAACTCCTTTCTCAGCTGGGAGTGTCATTATTCACAATAAGTATAAGCCTTTTTGTCCAATGCTAGTGTGTGGAAATAGTTTCAGAGTTGTTCACCTTTACCTCTGTGGCAGGCAGATTTACAATCTGGCCTACAAGATTTATGTATAGTGCTTTTCATCTTTAACCTTGTGGTATACCATCAAAATACTGTTTTGCAAATGTAGGGCTGTGATTTTCTTCTCTTTCCTTGAGGTGTTTATGCCATTCACTTTTAACATGTGTTTGTATATTTGTGACTGCTTGCAGTCCACTCTGGGTTCCACCTACCTCCTGAGAGATTTTATTTATTTATTACTTGGGGGTTATTGTAGTTTGGATCTGGAAGATTCCCCCATGATCCCATGTATTTAAAGATTTGGTTCTTGGCTTGGTGCTACTGGAAGGTGCTGGAACCTTAAAGAGGTGGGGCCTAGGGAGAAGTTTTAGGTCAGAAGCAGACGTGCCATCAAAGGGGTTTATGGGATGCTGGTCTCTTCCTCTCTGTGTCCCAGCTGTGTGTGGGCAACCTGCTCACCACCATGCCCATCACAGTGTGCTGCCTTGCCCAGGCCCAGAAGCACCAGGAGTGGATGCATGCATATTTTCTTTTACCTCTTTTTCCTTATATGAAGAGTAGCAAACGACAGACATTTTTTGTACCTTTTCAACCAAGAATGTACATGGAAACTACTCCATCTTTTTTTTTTTTTTTTTTTTTTGCAGTGTAGGGGATTGAACCCAGGGCCTTGTGCTTACAAAGCAAGCACTCTACCAGCTGAGCTATCTCCCCAGCCCACTCTTTCTTTTTACATAGTATTCTACTGCATGGGTGTATTATAATCTTTTCAGCCACACTCCCAGGATTGCCAGTCAGAACGTTTCCAGTATTTTGCAATTGCAAACAGGGCTTCAATGGGTGCCTTCATGCATATGTGCATTCATAAGGTTGCGTGTGTATCTTCTGGATAGACTCCTAAAGGCAGGATTAGTGGGTCAACAGGTAGGAACATATGTAGCTTTGTAAGGTGCTGCCAAATTCCTGCCTGGAATGGTAGAACTAATCTGCTTTCCTGCTAGCAACGTAGGAGACTGCCCATTCCTCCACAGCCTTGCCAACAGGATGTTTTTGCTAGACTTTTAACTGCATGCATTCCTCTTACATTTTTTTTTTTAAAGTCACTATTCCCGCAACAAATATTTATTGAAGACGTGCTCAATAATACAGGCAGCATGTGTGGAATGCAGTGGTGAGGAAGACGGAGGCAGTTTCTTCTCCGATGGTGTTTTCAGTCCAGCAGGAGAGACAGTGATCATGTGACCACACACATGCAATTATAGAAATACAATGTGCTGGATCATTCCATGATCCACTAGGTTAATCTAGGAGTTGTCTTTCTCAGAATTCCCTTTTCCGCATGGTTCTGGGTTAGAGTATATCAACAGGTGAATCTACAAGGTTTTAGGAGGTAGAAACAAATCGGTGTCATTATTCCCCACAAGAATTCTGGATGGACAGGTGCTCAGGTTTCTAGAAGGTTCCATTTGTTCCCATTCTCTTCTGCGTTGTGTCCAGTTTTCCTTCCTGAGTGCTGGTCGTGATGACTGGCTGCAGCCCTTGGCCCACCCCTGAGGCCTGGCTGCACCCCAGGAGGGTGCTATGGGACAACGGCCTCTCACAGACTTCTCCAGAAGCCCTTGCCCATCTGGCTTTGGCCAGTGGAGATGGTTTCTCAGATTTCCTGCAGGTTGCAACTTATCCATCTGCCCAGTGCTTCTGGAGGCCGAGTAGTAATTCTTCTTTGATCCTCTGACTCCCTCTTTAGGAATTTGTTTCCCGAGCCCTTCCTCCCCAAACAATTGCGCCTCCTGCTTCCCACGACGAATCTCTCACCCTTTCATGCTGGCGGCAGTTCTGCTTCCCTGACCCACACACAGAGTAAGTGCTCTGCAAAAATACACATGGCGGGAGCCCTCAACTCGTCTGGGAAGGAGAAGGCTTCCAAGGAGACGACATTGTTTCGGAGGTCTGCAGGGAGCTTAAGAGTTAACCATGTGAGTGTTTGTGTTAACTGGCCCACTTGACATTTAGTCCAACCCACTAGTGTCTCTCTCTGGATTCCAGAGTCTAGAAGTCTGAATGCCACCTTTCCTTTTCTCTCTCTCCCTGTCTTCCTTAAAGTGTTTCTTAAAGTGGCAGGAGTCCAAGTAAAATTGAGGTGAAAATACAGAGTCCCCACCTAATCCCTCCACCCAAACATGCAACCTGATCCACCGTCAACATCCTGTACCAGTGTGGCACACCTGCTGCAATCAATGAATTGACTTTGACATGGCACTATTGAATAAAGTCCGTAGCTTATGTTACGGTTCACTCTTGGTGTTGTACATTTTATGACTTTCAGCAAAGGTATAATGACATGGACCCACCCTTAAAGTACCATTCAGGACACTTTCACTGCCTGAAAAGTCTTCAGTGCTCTACCTGTTCACCCCTGCCTCACTCCAAACTCCTGGTGTGTTAGCTTTCTGTTGCTGTAACGAAATGCCTGAGACAAATAACTTAAAGAGAGGTAAGGCTTATTTTGGCTTGTGGTTTTATAGATTTCAGTCCACAGTCACTTGGCCCCATCACTTTGGGCCTGTAGTGAGGCAGAACATCATGGCAGAGACACACGGCAGAGAAAAACTGCTTACCTCGGGGTGGCTAGAAAGAAAACAGAGAGGGAGGAATCAGGGTTCCCATATCCCCTTCAAGGGTCTGCCCAGAGCGATCTCACATTTTCCCCTGGCTCCACCTCCTGAAGGTTCCACTGTGTCTCAACAGTGCCACAGGCTGGCAACCAAGGCTTTAACACATGGTTCTGGGAGACGCTTAAGACCCAAATCATAATACCTGTCAACCAGTGATTTTTACTGTCTTCACAGTTGTTTTCTTTTCCAGAATGCCAGGTTGTACAGTCTGTGGCCTTGTTTACCTTGGCTTCTTTCAATTAATCTATGACTTTAAGGCTCCTTCATGTCCTTCCACGATTTGATAGGCCATTTCTTTTTGTCCGTATTTCGTACTTCAGTCATTCAAACAGGTATGCAAGGCTGCCTTGTAGTAGTTGACTAGTGACGTGTGATGTTGAGCATCTTTTCATGTTCTTCACTGTGTATCGTCTCTGGTGAGATATCTACACAGATTCTTTGTTCTTTCTTTTATTGAGTGTTAAGAGTTCTTCATACATTTTTAGATGATATTTCTTTATCAGATATGTCCTTAAAAGCATTTTTTCCCAGTCTGAAGATTTTCTTCTAATTCTCTTGGCAGTTTTTTTTTTTTTTTTTTTTGCAGAGTAGAAGTTTTTTATTTTAATGAAGTCCAATGTATCTAAAAGTTCACGGCCAAACTTGAGACCATCTAGATTTTCTCCTGTGTTTTCTCTAGGAATTTTACAGTTTGCGTTCTCTTTGGGGCTATGATCCATTCTGAGTTAATTTTTGTGAGCAGTGTAAGGTCTGCATTCAGTTTTGTTTCTTTTTCCTGTGGATCCAGTTGTTCCAGCACTTGTTGAAAAGACAATTGTTTACTCATTAAGTTGCCTTTGCACCTGCGTCGAAGACCAGTTGATCATATTTTTGAGCTTACTTTCTGTTGTGCTCCATTGATCTTTTTGTCCATTCTTTTGCCAATACCATACTGTATCAAGTACTATAGCTTTGTACTAAGTCTTTAAGTCAGGTCGCGTCCGTCCTCCAACGTTGCTCTTCTTTAGTAAGGTGTTGGCTATTCTGGGTCTCTTTCCTCTCAATATAAAATTTAGAATCTGTTTGTCAATAACCACAAAATAAATGGATTGCTTGAATTTTGATTGAGATCATTTTGAATCTGCAGATAGAGTTAGGAGCAACTGACATTCTAATAATTTGAATCTTCCTCTCCATGATCATAGAATATCTTTAGTTTTTTAAAAAATTTCTTTCATCAGAGTTTTTTAGTTTTCCTTATGTAGATCTTTTTTTCTAATCTATTTTATCAACACATACTAATTGTACCTACTAATAGGACTCACTGTGATATTTCCACATGCATGTACCATGCACTGATCATCTCCATCCAGCCTTCTTCCACTCTGGCCAGCACCCCTTCCCTCAGCATCCTTCCCAGCCCTAGTAACTGCTCTTCTACTTTCAAGTCAATTTAAAAAGAATTTTTTTTTCAACGTACGAGAGGGAACATGCAATGCTTGTCTTTCTGAATCTGGCTTATTTTACTTAACATGATGTGCTTTTGTTCCACCCATATGGCGAAAATGACAGGATTTCATTCTTCTTTATGACTGAGTAATATTCCATGATGTATATGTACAATATTTCTTTTCATCTGTCAATAAGTACCTAGGCTGAATCCATATCTTAGCTAGTGTGAATAATCACACACACACACACACACACACACACACACACACACAAATCATGGGTGTGCAGGTATCCCTCTCATATGTGACCTTCATTTCCTTTGGGTGTACACCCAGGAATAGGATGCCTGGATTATATGGTAGTTCTATTTTTAGTTTATTGAGGGACCTCCATTCTGTTTTCCATAGTGGATGTACTAGTTTACATTCCTACCAATAGTATATAAGTATTGCTTTTTAGTCATATCTTCACCATCATTTGTCATTTTTAAAAAAATAATAATCATTATACCTGGGTAGTTTCGATTTGCATTTCCCTGATGGCTAATATATTGAGCACTTTTATTAGCCATTTGTATTTCTTCTTTTGAAAAGTGTCTATTCAGAAAATATCCCCATTTTTACTTGGGTTGCTTATTTTTTATTATTAAATGTTTTTATTTCTTCATACAGTCTGGATATTAACCCTCTGATGAATGGCAGGCAAACGTTTTCTCCCACTCCCTTGCCTCTTTCCTCTGCCGATTGTTTCTCTTGCTGTGCAGAAGCTTTTTAGTTTGATGAAATCCCATTGATCAACCTTTGCTTCTGTTTTCTGTGCTCTTGGGTCCTATCCTGAGAGCCATTGCCTAAACCATTATATTGAAGTTTCCCTCTGTGCTTTCCACTAGTACTTTCAGGTCTCACATTAAACTCTTTGAAACATTTTGAGTTGTTTTTTGTATGGGGGGGTGGGGGGAAGGGATCTAGTTTCAGTCTTCTGCAAGTGGGTATTCAGGTTTTCCCATCATTATATTTTGAAGAGGTTCTCATTTTCCCAATGTATGTTTTTGGCACCTTTGTTAAGAATCAGTTGGCTGCAGAGGCATGGGTTTATTTATGGGTTTTCTATTCTGTTCCATTGGTCTATGTGTCTGTTTTTATGCCAGTGCCATGCTGTTTTCTTTCCTATAGCTCTGCAGTATGTCTTAAAATCAAGTATTGTAGTACCTCCCACTTTCTTCTTTTTGCTCAAGTATTCTTTGGATATACAAAATCTTTTGTTGCTTCCATTCCGATATCAGGATTTTTTCCCCCCAGTTCTATGAAGAATGTCTTTGATATTTTGATGGAAATTGTATTGAATCTGTAGATTGCTTTGGGTAGCATGGACATTTTAACAATATTAATTCCTCCAGTGTATAAAACATAGGAAGTCTTTCTACTTTTCATTGTCTTCTTCACTTTCTTCCATGAGTGCTTGGTAATTTTCACTGTAGAGGTTGTTCACTTCATTAGATTTATTCCTAGGTATTTTATCTTTTTTGGTGGTTATCGTGAATTCAAATTGCTTTCATGATTTTTTTTCTCAGCAAATTTGTTTTTGGTACATAGAAAAGCTACTATTTAAAGTTCATTTTGTGTCATGTTACTGTGCTATATGAATTTATCAGTTCTAATAGTCTTTTGGTGGAATCTTCATCTTTTTCTATATGTAGAATCATAGGGTCTGCAAACAGGAAACTTTAACTTCCTTCTTTCCTACTTATATTTCTTCCTTAATTGCTCTGGCTAAAGTTTCTGTACTACATTGAAAAAGAATGGTAAGAAGGGACATCCTTGTTACCTTCCTAACCTTAGGGGAAATCCTTTCAGTTTTTCTCCACTCAGTATGACATTGACTGTGACTTTCTCAATGTGACCTTTATTATGTTGAGGTAAGAAGTTAGGGAGATAATGCAGGATATGAATGAGAAACCTATTAAAGAAATAGATGTTTGGAGAAAGACCCTAATAGAAATCTTGGAAACAAAGAGCTCAATAAGTCAAAAACAAAATTTACTTGAAAGCCTCAACAGAAGATGAGATCAAGCAGAAGAAGCAACATCAGAGTTTGAAGACAGGTCTTTAAAAGTGTCATATTGATGAAAAAAAAAAAAAAAGAAAATAAGAAAGAATGAAGACAGCATTCAAGACCTTAGGGTACCATTAAATTATTAAATATCTACATCATTGGTTTATCTAAAGGAGAAGTGATGGTTAAGGACATAGAAAATCTATTCAATAAAATAATAATTTAAAAAACTTCCTTAGTCTTGGGAAAGAAATGGATAAAGAAATAATTTTAAAATCTGCAAGAGAAAAGTGCCAAATCATATTTAAGGGCAACCCCATCAGATGACAGCAGATTTCTCAGCAGAAACACTACAGGCCAAGAAGCAATAGAATGATGTATTTCAAATCCTGAAAGGAAAATAATTCTGACCAAGATTACTATATCCAGCAAAGACATCCTTCAGAAATGACAAAGAAATAAAGATATCCAAAGATAGATAAGCAAAAATAGAGGGAATTCATGATTACCACATTAGCCTTATGAGAGGTACTTAAGAGAGTCCTGCATTTTGAAGTGAAAGTAAGATAATTACCATTATAATAGCATATGAATTTATAAACCCCACTATGAAAGAAGATACTTTACTACTCAATAGTAACTCATAAATATTTTGTAAGACATATGTCTATGTTTGATTTTGGGGGCTGTGAATATAAATTATATGATTTTTTTTATTGTAAACAAATGGGATACATGTTGTTTCTCTGTTTGTACATGGCGCAAAGGCATACCATTTGTGTAATCATAAATTTACATAGAGTAATGTTGTTTGATTCATTCTGTTATTTTTTCCCTTCCCCCCACCCCTCCCACCCCTCTTTACCCTCTATACAGTACTTCCTTCCTCCATACTTGCCCCCCTCCCTAACCCTAACTCTAACCCTAACACTAACCCTTCCCTCCCCCCCATTATGTGTCATCCTCCACTTATTAGCGATATCATTCTTCCTTTGGCTTTTTGAGATTGGCTTATCTCACTTAGCATGATATTCTCCAATTTCATTCATTTGCCTGCAAATGCCATAATTTTATCATTCTTTATGGCTGAGTAATATTCCATTGTGTATATATACCACAGTTTCTTTATCCACTCATCAATTGAAGGGCATCTAGGTTGGTTCCACAGTCTGGCTATTGTGAATTGAGCAGCTATGAACATTGATGTGGCTGTATCTCTGTAGTATGCTGATTTTAAGTCCTTTGGGTATAGGCCAAGGAGTGGGATAGCTGGGTCAAATGGAGGGTCCATTCCGAGTTTTCTAAGGAATCTCCACACTGCTTTCCAGGGCTGCAAATTATATGATTTTTAATTTCAAATTCCAGTTGTTCATTACTGATATATGGGAAAGCAATTGACTTTTGTAAATTAGTCTTATATCTTTCAATCTTGATTAATTGGGTCAAGAGTTTTTGTTGTTGTTGTTGTTGCTGATTCTTTGGGATTTTCTACATACAGAATAATGCCATCTTCAGAAAAAGACTAGTTTTTTTCTTCCCAACCAATATATCTTTTATTTCATCTTCTTGCCTTATTGCATGTATTAGAACTCTTGGTACGACCTTGAATAAGAATGTGAGAAGAGACATTCTTGTCTTGTTTCAATCTTAACAGGATAACATCTAATTTCTCACCATTAAGTACAATGTTAGATTTTTTTGGTGGATAGTCTTTATCAAGTTGAGAAAGTCCCTTTTAATCCTAGTTTGAGGAGAGTTTTTATCACAAAGGATGCTGAATTTTGTCAAGTGTTTTTCTGCAGCTACTGTGCAGATTTTTCTTCTTTAGCCTGTGGATCCCATGGGATGCTCTGTCCAGGAAACAAACTGCCTGTTGTCCTCTGCTGCCATCCCACAATAAACACAGAAGATTTCTGTGACCTCAGAAGGTGTGTATTGTTTAGATGTGAGGTGTCCCCTCCACCCCAAAGCTCATGTGTGAAACAATGTAAGAAAGTTTAGAGGTGAAATGATTGGGTTTTGAAGCCTTAACCTAACCTGATAGGGATTAACCAGGTGGTAATGGTAGGCAGTAGGGTGTAACTGGAGAAGGTAGGTCACTGGGGTGTGTCCCGACCCGCAGGACTGCAACGGGAACCTGGAGGGGGGAGCAGGGATTGGGAGAGACAAGAGACACGAGAAATGGAGACAAGACAAAAGCCTGATCAAGTCTCCGTTTATTAGGGGAATAAACCCAGTTAATATAAAGTACAAAAGCCAATCAGGGGAAAGTGCGCGAAGGCAAGATTAGTCCCTGCGCCAGAACTCCAATAAAGAAGTGTACTTGGCCAGTCATGAAGCACCACGCAATCTAGTCTGATGCACCTGGTATTGTCTGACAGTTACGTGTGCAGGAGAGGCATGCCCGCCAGCATCTGGCAGGCGCCCTCTTAGCTCAATATGTGCCGAGGTGGGGCGTGGCCTGCCGGCTCCGGAGGGGATGTGCCTTTGGGGTACCTATTTGTTGCTGGTGAGTGGAGCTCTCCCTCTGCTCCCTGTGTGCTGGGTCCTGAGCCACTTTCCTCCTCCGCATCTTTCTACCTTGATGTTCAGCCTCACCTCAGGCCCAGAGCAACGGAGCTGACCGTCCATAGACTGAGACCTCTGAAACCGTGAGTTATGTTCTTCTTTTCAGGTCTTTGGGTCATAGAGGAGAAAAGTCCGACTGAAACAGAAGGCATGAGATTTCTCCCCACTTGGGAGTAAGTAACCATTTTGCAGCAGACACCAGCTGGATGTCCTCCAAGTCAACTCAGTCCTGAGACCATCTACCTGAAGACAGCCTTAGGTCCAACAGGTTGAAGGCTGAGTCCCAAGACTATTCTCATGTCTCTCGTACTGCACACTTTTTAGGTGCCAGTCTTAAATCCCAGGTTGTATTAACTGTATGTCTGACTGAGTACAAACCAGGATTCCCACCACCCCCTCCTTGGGTTCAACTAATTTGCTTGAGCAGCTCACATAACTCAGGGAAATGTTTGTTTTTTTTTTTTTTAATTTTTTTTATTGTAAACAAATGGGATACATGTTGTTTCTCTGTTTGTACATGTCATAAAGGCATACCATTTGTGTAATCATAAATTTACATAGAGCAATGTTGTTTCATTCATTCTGTTATTTTTCCCTTCCCCCCACCCCTCTTTTCCCTCTATACAGTGCTTCCTTCCTACATACTTGCCACCCTCCCTAACCCTAACTCTAACCCTAACACTAACCCTTCCCTCCCCCCCATTATGTGTCATCATCCACTTATTAGCGATATCATTCGTCCTTTGGCTTTTTGAGATTGGCTTATCTCACTTAGCATGATATTCTCCAATTGTATCCATTTGCCTGCAAATGTCATAATTTTATCATTCTTTATGGCTGAGTAATATTCCGTTGTATATATATACCACAGTTTCTTTATCCACTCATCAATTGAAGGGCATCTAGGTTGGTTCCACAGTCTGGCTATTGTGAATTGAGCAGCTATGAACATTGATGTGGCTGTATCTCTGTAGTATGCTGATTTTAAGTCCTTTGGGTATAGGCCAAGGAGTGGGATAGCTGGATCAAATGGAGGGTCTATTCCAAGTTTTCTAAGGAATCTCCACACTGCTTTCCAGAGTGGCTGCACTAATTTGCAGCCCCACCAGCAATGTATGAGTGTACCTTTCTCCCCACATCCTCGCCAACACCTGTTGTTGCTTGTATTCTTGATAATCACCATTCTAATTGGGGTGAGATGGAATCTTAGGGTGGTTTTGATTTGCATTTCTCTTATTACTAGAGATGTTGAACATTTTTCCATATGTTTGTTGATTGCTTGTAGATCTTCTTCTGTGAAGTGTCTATTCATTTCCTTAGTCCATTTGTCCACTGGATTATTTGAATTCTTGGAGTAGAGTTTTTTGAGTTCTTTATAGATTCTGGAGATTAGTGCTCTATCTGAAGTATGATTGGCAAAGATATTCTTCCACTCTGTAGGCTCTTTCTTCACATTGCTGATAGTTTCCTTTGCTGAGAGAAAGCTTTTTAGTTTGAATCTATCCCAGTTATTGATTCTTGCTTTTATTTCTTGTGCTATGGGAGTCCTGTTGAGGAAGTCTGGTCTTAAGCCGACATGTTGAAGATCTGGACCTACTTTTTCTTCTATAATCTGCAGGGTCTCTGGTCTGATTTCGAGGTCCTTAATCCATTTTGAGTTTAGTTTCGTGCATGGTGAGAGATATGGGTTTAGTTTCATTCTGTTGCATATGGATTTCCAATTCTCCCAGCACCATTTGTTGAAGAGGCTATCTTTTCTCCATTGCATATTTTTGGCCCCTTTGTCTAGTATGAGAAAATTGTATTTATTTGGGTTTGTGTCCGTGTCCTCTATTCTGTACCATTGATCTACCTTTCTATTTTGGTACCAATACCATGCTGTTTTTGTTACTATTGCTTTGTAGTAGAGTTGAAGATCTGGTATTGCGATACCCCCTGTTTCACTCTTCCTCCTAAGGATTGCTTTAGCTATTCTGGGTTTCTTATTCTTCCAGATGAATTTCATAATTGCTTGCTCTATTTCTGTAAAGTATGTCATTGGGATTTTAATTGGAATTGCATTGAATTTGTATAGCACTTTAGGTAGTATGGCCATTTTGACAATATTAATTCTTCCTATCCAAGAACATGGAAGATCTTTCCATCTTCTAAGGTGTTCTTTAATTTCTTTCTTTAGTGTTGTATAGTTCTCATTGTAGAGGTCTTTCACCTCTCTTGTGAGATTGATTCCCAAGTATTTTATCTTTTTCGAGGTTATTGTGAATGGGGTAGTTTTCCTAATTTTTCTTTCTGAAGATTCATCACTTATGTATAAAAATGCATTGGATTTATGGCCTTGATCTTGTAACCTGCTACTTTACTGAATTCACTTACATGAGTTCTAAAAGTTTTCTGGTGGAATTTCCAGGTTCCTCTAAATATATAATCATGTCATCAGCGAACAGGGATCGTTTGAGTTCTTCTTTTCCAATTCGTATCCCTTTAATTTCTTTGGTTTGTCTAATTGCTCTGGCCAGAGTCTCAAGAGCGATGTTGAATAGAAGTGGTGAAAGAGGGCATCCCTGCCTTGTTCCAGTTTTTAGGGGGAATGCTTTCAGTTTTTCAACATTTAGAATGATATTAGCCATGGGCTTAGCATAAATGGCCTTTACAATGTTAAGGAATGTTCCCACTATCCCTATTTTTTCTAGTGTTTTGAGCATGAAGGGGTGCTGTATTTTATCAAATGCTTTTTCTGCATCTATTGAAATAATCATGTGATTCTTGACTTTAAGTCTGTTGATACGGTGAATTACGTTTATTGATTTCCTGATGTTGAACCAACCTTGCATCCCTGGGATGAAACCCACTTGATCATGGTGCACTATCTTTTTTGCGATTTGCTAAAATTTTGTTGAGAATTTTTGCATCAATGTTCATTAAGGATATTGGTCTGAAATTTTCTTTCCTTGATGAGTCTCTGTCTGGTTTAGGTATCAGTGTGATATTGGCTTCATAGAATGAGTTTGGGAGGGTTCCCTCCTCTTCTATTTTATGGAATACTTTGAGAAGTATTGGAATGAGCTCTTCTTTAAAGGTTTTGTAGAACTCGGCTGAGAACCCATCTGGTCCCGGACTTTTCTTTGTTGGTAAGCTTTTGATGACTTCTTCTATTTCAGTACTTGAAATTGGTCTATTTAAATTGTGTATGTCCTCCTCGTTCAGTTTAGGCAATTCATATGTCTCTAGAAACCTGTTGATGTCTTTGAAATTTTCTATTTTGTTGGAGTATAGATTTTCAAAATAGCTTCTGATTATGTTTTGTATTTCAATCCTGTCTGTTGTGATATTTCCTTGTTCATTCTGAATTTTAGTGATTTGGGTTTTCTCTCGTCTTCTCTTTGTTAGTGTGGCTAAAGGTTTATCAATTTTGTTTATTTTTTCGAAGAACCAACTATTTATTTTGTCAATTTTTTGTATTGTTTCTTTTGTTTCAATTTCATTGATTTCAGCTCTGAGTTTAACTATTTCCTGTCTTCTACTACATTTGGTGCTGGTCTGTTCTTCTTTTTCTATGGCTTTGAGCTGTAGTGTTAGGTCGTTTATTTGTTGAGTTTTACTTCTTTTATTAAATGTGCTCCATGAAATAATTTCCCTCTAAGTACTGCTTTCATAGTGTCCCAGAGATTTTGATATGATGTGTCTTTGTTCTCATTTACCTCTAAGAATTTTTTAATTTCCTTCCTAATATCTTCTGTTATCCATTCATCATATAATAGCATATTGTTTAATCTCCAGATGTTGGAATAGTTTCTGTGTTTTATTCTTTCATTTATTTCTAATTTCAATCCGTTATGATCTGATAGAATACATGGTAGTGTCTCTATCTTCTTGTATTTGCTAACATTAGCTTTGTGGCATAATATATGGTCTATTTTAGAGAAGGATCCATGTGCTGCTGAGAAGAAAGTGTGTTCGCTCTTGGTTGGATGGTATATTCTATAAATGTCCGTTAAGTCTAAATTATTGATTGTGTTATTGAGATCTATGGTTTCTTTGTTCAACTTTTGTCTGGAAGATCTGTCCAGTGGTGAGAGAGGCGTGTTAAAATCACCTAGTATTATTGTGTTATGGTCTATTTGGTTTCTGAAATTGAGAAGGATTTGTTTGACATACATAGATGAGCCACTATTTGGGGCATAGACACTTATGATTGTTATGTCTTGCTGATTTATGCTTCCCTTAAGCAGTATGAAATGACCTTCTTTATCCCTTCTGACTAACTTTGGCTTGAAGTCCACATTATCGGAAATGAGGATGGATATTCCAGCTTTTTTGCTGAGTCCATGTGCATGGTATGTTTTTCCCCATCCTTTCACCTTTAGTCTATGGGTATCTTTTTCTATGAGGTGAGTCTCTTGCAGGCAACATATTGTTGGATCTTTCTTTTTAATCCAATCTGCCAGTCTATGTCTTTTGATTGATGAATTCAGGCCATTAACATTCAGGGTTATTATTGAGATATGATTTGGTTTCTCGGTCATTTGGTTCATTTTTTAAATTTTATTTATTTATTTATTTGACACAACTTGGTTCCTCCTTTATTTGACAATTCCTTTAGGATAATTCCTCCGTTTGCTGATTTGCTTCTTTGTTTTTCATCTCTTCCTCATGGAATATTTTGCTGAGAATGTTCTGTAATGCTGGCTTTCTTTTTGTAAATTCTTTTAGCTTTTGTTTATCATGGAAGGATTTTATTTCATCGTCAAATTTGAAGGTAAGTTTTGCTGGGTATAAGATTCTTTTGGCATCCATTTTCTTTCAGGGCTTGAAAAATGTTGTTCCAGGCCCTTCTAGCTTTTAGGGTCTGGATTGAAAAATCTGCTGATATCCGTATTGGTTTCCCCCTGAATGTAATTTGGTTCTTTTCTCTCACAGCCTTTAAAATTCTGTCTTTATTTTGTATGTTAGGTATTTCCATAATAATGTGCCTTGGTGTGGGTCTGTTGTAATTTTGTGTATTTGGAGTCCTATAAGCCTCTTGAACTTGATTTTCCATTTCATTCTTCAGATTTGGGAAATTTTCTGATATTATTTCATTATAATTATTATGTATTATATTATTTCATCAATAGATTGTTCATTCCTTTGGTTTGTTTCTCTAAGCCTTCCTCAATCCCAATAATTCTTAAATTTGGCCTTTTCATGATATCCCATAGTTCTTGTAGATTCTGTTCATGATTTCTTACCATCTTCTCTGTTTGTTCAACTTTGTTTTCAAGGTTAAATGTTTTGTCTTCAATGTCTGAGGTTCTGTCTTCCAGGTGTTCTATCCTACTGGATATGCTTTCTATGGAGTTCTTAATTTGGTTTATTGTTTCCTTCATGTCAAGGATTTGTGTTTGGTTTTTTTTCAATATCTCTAACTCTTTATTGAAATGATCTTTTGCTTCCTGTATTTGCTCTTTTAACTGTCGATTAGTGCGATCATTTAATGCCTGCATTTGCTCTTTCATCTCATCATTTACTTCCCTGATCATTTTAATTATGTACATTCTGAACTCCTTTTCTGTCATTTCTTCTGCCATGCTGTCATTGGGTTTTATTGATGTAACATTTAGATTTGTTTGCAGCATTTTCTTTCCTTGTTTTCTCATGTTGTTCAGGTATCAGTGGACCGCTGAGATATTGCAGATTTCCTCTATTGACTTACAATGTCCCTGAAGATTTCTATATATATCCCCTCTTAGCCTTCAGTAGGCTGAAGTCTTGGAGGAAGTTGATAATGCAGTGCTCCACAAGGAAGCTGCCTCTCTAGGAGTGGTGGCCTTCAGGTGGGGTATATTTCCTGCTAGTGGGCAGAGGTGCCTCCACTTGTTGACCAATGGTCATCCAAAGGGGAACTAGGCTGCAGGCTGAGGCAAGGCCTGTTTGGGCCTGAGTCTCTGGTTTTACCGTCCTTGTGCGAAAACCTCACCCGGCAGGGAAGACTCACCCGGTGGAGAGGTCTCGCTGGTCAGTTCCCTCCTAGAGGTTCCCCTCAATTTACAGCTACCGCCTGGGCTGGGCTGCCTTCCTCTGCAAAGTTCCCAGGGGCCCGGCCCCACCTCCTGGGTCTGGGAGCCTCACCCTTCACAGAAGAATCTCCTTAGGCTGCCCCTCCTCAGAGAATCAGCCCGCAGTCCTGGAACCTTCACTCTGCCCCTAAGCGTGTCTCTGTGCGGCTCTTCCACCAAAAAGCCTCCTAGATCCTGGGACCCTGCTCTGCACCTAATCGCCTGGCTATGCGGCCCCTCCTCTGAGCAGCCACCTGGGGCCCCGTACAATTGCTCTGAGTTCCAGAGACCGGCCACATGCCTCTTCCTCCAGACAGCCACCCAGTATTCCGGTGCAGTCACTAGGAGTCCAAGCAACTCACTGTGTGCCTCCTCCTCCCACCAACCGCCCGTAGCCCTGGGCAATCTATCACTCCGAGTCGAAATGAAATGACCCTCCCCGTTCCTCCTCCACCTCCAGGTAACCCCCCGGGTGTTCAGGAGCAGTCGCTCTGAGTGGCTCTGAATCCACGTGACCCGCTGCACGCGTCCTCTGGGCAACTGCCTGGAGCTCTGGTGCGGTCACTCGAGACCAAGCAACCCACCGCGCTCCTCCTCCAGGCAGCCCCCCTGTGTTCAGGAGCTGTCACTTTAAGTCCAAACAACTCACCAATCGCCTCCTCCTCTGAGCAGACGCCTGGAGCTCTAATGCAGTCACTGCGAGTCCAAACGCCCTGCTGCGCTCCTCCTCCTCCTCCTCCTACTCCTCCGGGCAGGCCCCGGTGTTCAGAAGTGGTCTGAGTCCAAACAGCTCGCCACGCAGCCCCTCCTCTGGCAACCGCCTGTAGCTCTGGTGCAGTCACTTCGAATCCAAGGGCCATGCTCCTCCTCCTCCTCCTCAGGGCAGGCCCCAGTGTTCTGAGTCCACACAGCTCTCCTCGCCGCTCCTCCCCTGGGCAGCCGCCGGAGCCCCAGTGGTTGCTCCGAGTCCCAGCGCTGTGCTGAGCGGCCTCCTCTCCGACGCTCCCAGTTGTCCGAGTTCACTGCTTCAGCGGGGGGAGGGGCGTCTCGCCGGCAGCTCTACTTCACAAAGTTCCCTGCGTTCCGGGACCACTGTCCCATCCGGGACGCCTCCCCAACGGGAAAGACCCACCCGGCTGCTTTGAGTTGGTCCCAAGTCTCTCAATATCTCCTCTTTTGAATCCTGAGTCCTGGAGCAACATGAAATGCAGCCACCCTCTAGGCCGCCATCTTGAAACCTCCAGGGAAATGTTTATACATAGAATATACAAAAACTACAGGTAAAGAGATGCCTAGGTCAAGGCATTGGGGAACAGCGTGGGGCTTCCATACCCTTTTGGGAGTGCCATCCTCTGGGAACCTCAGTGTGTTCCGCTATCCAGAGGTCACACATAGGCATGACGGACAACTGTGTTCATGTGTGATTGGACCCAGGTCAAGGCCTGTCTGCTTCACTGTCTTTCTCAACCTCTCTGTGCACTACTCCTTCCTCCATGGCATGGGGCCGGACCCCTCTGGAATGAGGAGGAACTTTTGACCTCCTATCTGATAAGGGTAGGTCCAAGAATTTCCTTATGGCCAGCTCCAAGATAGAAAGGCAAGGGAACACGAGAGCTTCTACAACCTATCCTGGGCAAGAGGAATTCTAGTTTCTGTGGCCTGCTCTGGGGAGCAAGTTATGAGCCGAGAACTATGTATAAAAACGACATTATGTGTATATACATATATATAATATTACAAATACACTAATTTATTTTAAAATATTGACTCAGCTTTTTATATCTGGCATATACCCACTTGATTGTGAGGTGTAATTCTTTTTAGGTATTACTGTATTTGATTTGCTAATATTTTGTTAGGTATTTTTTCCACTATGTTCACAAGTGATGTTGGCTTATAATGTTCATTTTTGCAATGTCTTTGTATTAGGGTAATTCTGGTCTCAGAATGAGGTTGGGAGTATTCCCTCTGCTTCTGCCTTCTGAAAGACATTGTAGAGATGGGTATAATTTCTTTTTTGAAACATTTGATTGAATTTACCAGTAAAACCATCTAGGTCTGATGGCTTCTGTTGGAAGATTATTTGCTATTAATTCAGTAGATATTGACCTATTAAAATTATATGCTTTGTGTGAGTTTTTGCAGATTGTGTCTTTTAAGGAATTGTTTCATTTCATCTAGACTCTCAAATTTGGGGGTATGGATTTACTCGTACTATTCCTTTAGATCCCTTTAATGTCCAGATCTGTAGTGATGGCCCCTATATGATATCAGTGACACGTGTATTCTATCTTTCTGTCTTAGCTGTCTGGCTAGTGAATTATTGATTTTGTTTATCTTTTCAAAGAACTAGCTTCGGGGATCATTGCTTTTCTCTGTTGATGTCTTCTTTTCCACTTCATTGATTTTTTTTTCCTTAATTTTTTCTATTCCTGTCCCTTACTTTGGATTTAACTTTACCTTCTTTGTCTTGTTTCCTAAGGCAAAGCCTAGCTTATTGATTTTAGAGTTTTCTTCTTTTCTGATGAATGCTTTCAATGTTATAAATTTCCCTTTAAGCACTGTTTTCATAGCATCTCATAAATTTTGATAAGTTTTATTTTCACTTAGTTTAAGATACTTTAAAATTTCTCTTGAGACATGTTATTTAGAAGTGTGCTGGTAGTCCTCCAATTATTTCGAGATTTTTCTAGCCAACGAGCTTCGTGTTACTGACTTCTAGTTTATCCCATTGTGGTCTGAGGGCAGGCTGTGTGTGGTCTGTGTTCTTTTCAATTTGTTTAGGTGTGTTTTATGTCCCAGGATGTGATCTATCTTGAGGAGCACTCCTTGTGAGTTTGAGAAGAATGTGCCGTCTGCTGTTTTGGGGTGAAGTAGTCTATACATGTCATTTAGATCCTGTTGATTTATGTGGTGTCATCTAGTTCAACCACAGCTATATCAATTTTCTGTACATTTTCTGCTGATTCTGTCCATTACTGAGAGAAGAGTAAGTCTTCAACTACAATAATATATTCATCCATTTCTCCCAACAATTCTATCAGTTTGTGCCTTGCACATTTTGATGTTACTGTTAGTGCATACACATTAAGGATTGTCAAGGGTTATTAAGGAACCGACCCTTTGTTGTTATGTAAATGCCCTTCTTTGTCCCTGATAACTTTCCTTGCTCTGAAGTCTATTTTATCTGAAATTACTGTAACCACGCCTCTTTCTTTCAATTAGTGTCAGAATGATATATCTTTCTCCATTCCTTTGCTTTGAATTCATATGTCTAATAAAGTGGGGTTCCTGCAGACAGTATGCCTGATCATTTTTGGAGCTAAGTTGATGAATGAGATTCAGGTTCCGTAAATAAGACACCATTATATGAGGCTTGAATTTGGAACTGAATTTAGTGGCAGAGAAAATCAGGATTGCCTGAATCTGTTTTGAGGGGGCACTGCATGTCAGAGGTGCTGAATTTTGGAGCCATAGCAACTTTTTGGTTGACAAGCGCATTAAACTTCTGATAGGGATTAACTGGGCAGGGAGCCTTTGGCTGGAGGAGGTGGGTCCCTGGAGGGGCGCCTCTGGGGTATATATTTTGTCCTGTTGAGGAGCCTGCGCGCGCTCTCTCTCTCTCTCTCTCTACTTCTTGATGTGATGTCCTGAGCCACTTTCTTCTGCCATGATATTCTGCCTCACCTGAAGCCCCAGGGAGTGGAACTGGCCTTCTGTGACCTGAGACCTCTGAAACCATGAGCCCCCAAATAAACTGTTCCTCCTCTAAAATTATTCTTGCCAGAGCAGTGAAATAGCTGACCGAAACAGGCCTGGATTCCCACGAGGATTCCGTAGGAGGTGCGTACCTTCCATAGATGTTCGTCTTCTTACATGGAACCCTGGCTGACGCCCTAGGGGACGTTTTGGGGGCGTCCTAGGCAGGGGCAGCTGACAGTATTATAGGACACACAAGGAGCAGCAGGCTGTTGCTGGAGGAAGTGGGAGAAGGCCAGCTGGTGGGAGTCCAGAAGGGAAGCGTGGAGGGAGGGCGTGCTGGGGTCGAATTGCCACAGGCCTCTGGTCTTCTTGGCTCAACCAATGACACTGTGACTCCTTGCTTTAAAAGCTGGAGTGTCAGGGGTCAGCCTCTATCCTCAGGTTTAAGCTGGATGTGAGGACAGCCTGCTTCTGGGGAATGATTTCAAGCCCCAGAGGCCAGTGTTGGTATGACCTCTAGGAAGCCGCCCACAGCGCATGTGGGGCTCAGTGGAGCAATCTCAGCACAGCGGACGGCTGGGCTGGGCGGCCCGCTGTGGATCCCAGCCTGGCGATCCAGGCCTCCGTGCCAGGCTGACTGCCTCTCTCCACCACTCTGGCCTCTCTCTGGGATTTGACACAGGAGCACCATAAATTCACCTCTTCTTCATTTCCAGAGAGCAAAGTCCATTCTCACCCCACTCCATTCAAAACAAGTGACTCAGGATGGCCATCTCTTGCCACTCACCCTGGCCTGGCTGCCCCACTCAGCACGATTCTGAATGTGAGCTTCTCCTTTGTGCTCGAAATGAACAGGGCCCAGGAGAATCCTTCTCTCCACATGTCTTACTCCAAGACCAGCCCCAGGGATAAGCCACCTCCAGCCCTTCCTTCAGCACGTCAGTCCCCTGCTTCTTTGCTGGGCTCTGCAGATGTGAGTGTCCAATCTGAGCCTCAGGCAAGGAGCTCTGCAAAGCCTGGGGACTCTCCAAGCACAGAGGCTGCGTATGCCCCTTCAGACTGAAGCATGAACAGGCCCTGGTCTTTCCCAGCAGACGGCGGATTCCCTGCCTCTCACTGTCCTCTATCTCCCCAGCTAACGTTCTAAGAAGGCGTCAGAAATTCGTCCTTCAAGTCAAACCGGATGGAGCAGCGTTTCAGTGCACTGAAGGTAAACAGGGAGATCCTCTGAGGTGAAAATCTCTGGTGGCCTTAGAGGGTCAAGGAGAGTCCTCCTTCTCTTCTGAGATGAAATCCCAGACAGGCCCTGGCACAAGGTGAGATGGTCAGCCTCTGTCTTTCTCGGTCCCTGGCACACAGCACAGGCCTGTTGAGTGGAAGGCTGCCCTCGGTGCGCGTGGAGTGACTGAAGGAACGGCAAGCCTGAGGACAGGCCCCATTCCAGACTCCAGGCAGACGGGGGCTCGCTGAGGCCTAGGCCCACCCGGGAGCGGTACTGAGCTGCTGGTCAGCGTCACAACTAGCACACCACCAGACTGAACTGCAGTCCAAAGCTTCTAGAGCCCAGGCCTGCCGCTGAGAAGGGCCAGGGACAGTTCTGAGATGCCCTCACTCTTGGCTTCTGCAGGACGTGGACTTATTACATCGCACCAGTTCCGTTTCCTCATAGCACAGAGGCGCTGTGGTCAGGGCCGGCTGTCCATTCAGGCATTTCTTTGACTTTCTGAGTCTGAATCCTTTGGTCCCAGGGGGCAGCTAGAAACCTCTCCAGCCAGACGTGCCCAGGCACCCTGAGGTCAAGGCATCGGGCTTAGAGGTGTGGGGAGAGGTGGGTTCTGTCTTTGCTGAGCACTCGGTCTGCCCACCCTGGAATGCAAGCCTTCCCTGGCTTTGAGGCTGAAGCAGGCATTTGGAAGGCTGGGGCCTTGTGTGGCCTCTGCTCTCCCGTCCGAAGATGAACACGGGGCTGGGAGGAGAAGCAGCTGGAAACTGGAAACCCTCTTCCTGGAACAGCAAGAGCCAGACCCTGCTGGGAAGGAACGTGCCCAGGCAGACAGCGCAGAGCCCACCACTGGAAGGGTCCTTGCTCTGATTTGGATCTGGTTTGTCCCCTAAGGCTTCCTGTGTTGGAAGCTGGGTCCCCAGGGTGGCAATATCAGGAGGTGGCAGGAGCTTTAAGAGGAGGGCCCTACTGGGAGTTGGGGCACTGAGGGTGCTGCCTTCAGAAGGGATTTCAGTAGTTCTTGCTTCCATTGTTGTCACGTGATCTCTCTCTTACACAGGCTCCCACTGTGGCACTGCCTACAGTGATGGGGTGCAGACAGGAAGGCCATCGCCAGCGTCAGGACAATGTTGTTTGATTTCCAGCTTCCAAAGCTCTGAGCTAAATAAACCTCTTTTCTTTATAAAGTACCCAACCTCAGGTATTTTGTTTTCGGTGGAAAACAGACCAAAGCCCTTACTGAGGGTGAAGCTCAGTCATCTTATTTTACAGATGAAGAAACCGAGTCTCAGAGAGCTCACGGCAGAACTGAGCCTCCAGTCCTCTCTAAGCCTTTCCACTATGCCATAGCTAGATGGGAGTATGACCTTTGTAAAACACCTCCCTCTCCTCTCCCCATGTCTGCCACCTGCTTGTGACACTCTTTCAAGTAAACAAAGTGTCCTTACTAACCCCAGAGTAGCCCTTGTCTGGGCAACCCCAGAAGTGACCTTCACGGCCTCTGGAATGAGATGGGCACTCAATCTGTACAAACACAATTCTGTAGTGGCCTATTGTCTGCCCTGGAGTACAGGGACCCTGTTGACAAGCTGCAGTCAGACACACGAACTTCCAGTCTCAGCTGACTTGTTTAATTGAACAATAAGTTTTTACGCCTTTGGAAGCCGAGAGTGAACGTGATTCAGGAAGAAAATCAGTGAAAGCAGCTGTCCTAGGTGGATTTCAGTATTGTCGTGAAATTGGATGTTTCTCTCTTCCTTATTTATTGAGCATATTGGAGGGTGGAGACTGATTCTCTGTTCGTGTTTGACCGTGTGCTCGCCTGACCTCCTGCTCTAAGTGTGGCCTGTAGTCCAGCAGTGTTGGGATGACCAGGGGGCCGGTTAGGAAGGGAGAGTCTTGGTTTTTACCAGCCCTAGTAGATCAACTCTGTGTCTTAGCAAGATCCCCACGTGATTATTAGGCACCGTAAAATTTGGGAGGCACTGCCCAGGAACACCGAGGCACGTCAGACTCAACATAGGCCCTGAACAAAGGATGAAAATAAAGGCTCGACATGCCTGTGTTGTGATCAAGGATGTGGGCAGCCTGGTCAGTGGCAGAGCCTTTGCCTAGCATGCTTGGGCTCTGGGTTTGATCCACAGCACCGTAGAAATAAAAAACAAAAAAGTAGGCATTCATTTAAAGGCATTAATTGCAATGAATCTTTTTAATGGACAGACTGAAGTGATCAGTAAATGACTAAATAATATCTTGTTTATTTTTATGGTTTAACTATACGTAACAGCAGGATCCATGACATCCTAACCACACGTGTGTCACATAATTTGATGTCACTCCCCAGCACCTTCTCTCTCCCTCCCCTAATTCACTGCATATTTTAGTTTACCGAGTGCTGTCACATTCCACTGGTTTTTATAATGGTTTCAGATTGACATAGGAAGGGCACAGAATCCCCGTGCCCCAACACATACACAGTCTCCCCTATTAGCATCTAGCATTCGCGTGGTGCATTTGTTACCATTAATGAATGAATGTTCATACTTCGTTATTAACTGAAGTCCCCAGTTGACTTTAAGGTTCAGTTTGTGTTGTACAGGCCTGCAGGTTTCGACAGAAGCATGCTGTCACGTAGCGTACATACAGTACGGAGTGGCTTTACTGCTCAGTAAGTCCCCTCGCTCCATCTCACTGTCCTGTTTCCCTAACGCCCTGACAGCCCCTGGTCTTACCACTGCCTCTGTGGCTTTGCTTATTCCAAAATGTCATCTACTGAGAATCATACAGTAGGTGACCCTTTCAGATTGACTTCCTTTATGCTCTTAAGCTTACTCCATGGTCAGACACACAGTGGTGCACACCTGTAATCCCCCAACTTGGGAGGATGAGGAAGATCCCAAGTCCAAGACCAGCCTCTGCAACTTAGCAAGGCCCTAAGCCACTCAGCGAGACCCTGTCCTGTCTCAAAATAAAAAATGAAAAGGGCCAGGGATGTGGCTCAGTGCTAAAATGCCTCTGGGTTCCAAGACCAAAAGTTTCCTCCAGTTTTGGAGACCTGCCAGCTCGTGTATTTTAATCTCTGAAAACATCCCCTTGTGAGGGATGCACCACCCTTTCTTCATTGAAGAACATCTTGGTTGCTTCCAGTTTGGGGCAGTTATGAATAAAGATGCTGAACGCATCCGTATGGAGATTTTTGTGTCCCTCCAAGTTTTTATCTCCACTGGGAAAATAATCAGGAGCGCAGTGGCTGACGTGGTAAGACTGTGTTTACCTTTGTGAAATGCTGCCGACCGTCTCCCCTGTGGCTACACCACGTTTAGTTTCCACCAGCGACCACGAGGCCTTCCTCCCTGAGCCTCGACATCCTCGTGGGCACTCAGGTCAGCCTTGTGGATTTGAGCTCCTCTAACGGGCTGTCTCTTGAATCTGTGGTTCCCTAATGACACAGGCATCGAGCGTCCATCATCCGTATGTCTTCTTTGGTGAATGATCTACCAGACCTTTGGTGCATTTTTAAATGGGTTGTTTGTTTCCTTGTGGAGTTTACAAGCACGTTGTGTTTTAGACACAGTCCTTTGTTATCTATAGGCTTCGCAAACATTTTCTCTTCGTCTGTGACTTGTGTCTTTTTACAAAACAGAATTTTTAAATTTTAATAAAGTCCCATTTAGCCATCCTGACCCAGCGCCCTTTTCGGTGGTGTCAGGTTGGTGGCTTGACGTCAGCCATATTGGGAGGGTTTACATGATGGAAATCGACTCTGTCAGTCAGGGACTTTCGCCTCCCTGACAAGGTCTGGTTGGTGAACATCTGTCAGCAACCACACTGCTAACCTACTGCGTCTCCCCAGTTGGTCGATTTAATTCTAGTTATGACCTCTATTTATTGGTACCAGGGATTGAACCCAGGGGTACTTTACCACTGAGCTGTATCCCCAGCCCTTTTTTATTTTTATTTTTTAAATTTGAGACAGGGTCTCACTAAGTTGCTGAGGCTGGTCTTGAACTTGGGATCCTCCTGTCTCAGCCTTCTGAGTCACTAGTCTTCCAGGAGTGAGCCACAGAACTTGGCTAATTATGACTTTTTCAGACACCGAAGTTTTTTGTTTTGTTTACATATGTGAGATATTGATGTTTTATTTTTCTTTTAATTTAATTGTTCTAACTTTTCACATTTCCCCCACTAATATAGAAGGTATGGATATCTATCATTTAGATTGTGGTAGAAATTCCTAAATAATACAAATTGCTGTTACATTTCTCAATTTTTTACTGTGCTATTTGCATAAATTACTTTTCTATTAATGATTAAACAATATTTGGATTATCGATATAATTTTATCAAAATTATTATTTGAGAAATAAAAACCAATTTGTACCCAAATTAATAATTGCACATAATTTAATTAAATCAACACAATAAGGGAGACAATAATCTTTTATAACTTCAGGAAATGGACTTTTAAAAAATATCCAAAATCACTCATAAATATAACTAATAATTATATTTTGTGAATTTTTCAGAATTTGAAGAATGAAATGAAAATTGATAATGACAGTAACTTTGTATTTTGCTTACGACAAGCTTATAAAAGTGCCTGTTGTATAACAGACACTTAATAAATGTCTATTGAAATAATGAACGAATTATGGTCAAGAATAAGACACAAATACCTGCCATCCAACTGACAGCTTAGCCACTGGAATAAGATTAAAAAAAAAAAAAAATAGGTAGGAGAGGGGAAAAGACAAAATAATTATTTGCAGATGCTATTATTTCTTTGTGGAAAATCTGAAGGACAATTATCAGAATAAACCAGTAAGAGAATTTGATGGGGTGATGAACGTAAGAGCAATAAGCCAACATCAAAGGCATCCCTGTGTACCACCAATAACTCATTAGAAAATGTAACGGGGGAAACTGCCATTCACACAAAGAACACAAACTGTAGAATTCCTAGAAGAAAATCTGAAAATCTTTGTGAAGAAAAATCTTAAAACTTCCCTGAAAGAAAAATTTAAGAAGAAATAGGGAGGAAGAGCAAGGTGCATTCCAAGTTGTCAGGTCTATGTATCATCAGGTGACCTAAACAATTCACTGCGATTCCCATAAAAAATTCCATGAAACTTGAAAACCTGATTCTAAAATCTACAGGGAAGAGTAAAGGTTTAAGAATAACCAGAATATTTCTGAAGAAGAAGAAAGAAGAACTCTCTTTAGTATATGTGAAGATTTTTTAAATGATAGTAATTAAACAGAATGATATTAGGGCAGGTATAGAAAAATAGATAAAGCAATGTGAAGAAAGCCCAGAAAATAGATCAACAATGGGTGGGAGCTTACGTGATAGATGATGTACTAACATGAGAGGCCAGGGGCAGGGGAATGGCTCAGCGGGACAGCATTTGCCCAGCGTGGGTGAGGCAGCACTGCAAAATTAATTAGTTAATTAATTTTTAAAATAGGAAAGTTTGCACTGCTCAACAACAACAATAAATACTGGCATAACTGACCTTCCCTATAGTGAAACAAAATTAACTTTCAGCCTCACACCACACACAAAAATAAACTCCATATGGATTCAAGGATGAAAGTCTTAAATGTCAGAACCTAAAAATCTAGAGCTAATAGGAGAAAATTCCAGAAGAATATCTTCATGGTGTCATAGTTAGGAAGAACTTTTTAAACAAGACACTGAAAGTAGATTGGTAACTTCTTTGACATCAAAGTTGAAAGCTTCTAGACTCCTAAAGATGCCATAAACAAAGTTGAAAGGCAACTGGTGCATGCAGAGAATATGTGTGCAATATGTAGAGGGAGAGACTGTGGTCTTGCCCCCCAGTTTCCTGCTTCCCAGAGGCAGTACCTTCTGGAACCTGGGAGCATCCTCTGCAACCTCCCCTCCCATAGAACAGAGTAGGGAAGGACCAGGACACAGGTGAGGGCAAATGGGTCCAGAATTAGCACAGGTGTAAACAGGCTGCTCATTAAGGGTGAAGTCCGATGTTTGGCAGCACCTGCGAAAATGCTCAGCCGCAGTAACAGCCGGGGAAAGCCAGTGCAAACCACCATGCGCTCTCATGCTCATCAGATGGGGAACAGGGACAAATGTGACCCTGTCCAGTGCTGGCTGGGGGTGGAAATGGGTCCATCCTTGGAGAAGAGCCTTCCAGGAATGACTTGACGGTTGAAAATCTGTCCGCACCCCTTCTGACCTAGGAGGCATCCCTGTTAAAAACGCTTATCCTGATAACCACCAGGAAGAACAGACAAGTTCAAGTTGCAGAATATTCTGCAAGAGAATGGCCTGGATTCACCAGTGTCACTGTCAAAAAAAAAAAAAAAAAAAAAAAATGAAGAAAGAACTTTCCACATTAAAGGAAACTAAAGAATTACGAAATTAAATCCACAAGACGCTAATTTAAAAAAACTATAAATAAATAGAAGGAAGATCAGTGGAGAAGAGGAAAGGGAACAGTGGGGTTCAGGGAAGGGGAAGTACTGGGGACTGAACAGAGCAAAGTCTATTCCTTGCTTGTATAATTACGTCAAATGACCCTAAAATCACGTACAACTAAAATGAACTAATAGAAAAAATAACACTTAAAAATTTTTAAAAATAAGAAATAATTACAGATAAATGGAATGTCTGGTGTTTATTTGAATTCTAGAATGGGGGAAAGCAAACAAATTATTGATAAAGGACATTAGATAACAGAAAAAAGGGATAGACATGTTGAATGTGTGGTTCATAACAGTACTGTATCAATGTTCAATTTCTTGAGTGTCATAATTATATTTGTTATGTAAAAATGCTTGGTCCTCAGATGATGTGTGTGCTGAGTTATTTAGGAAGAAAGTACGATTTACCTTCAAATGTCTGTGTTTGTGAGGGAAAAGTAAAGCAATTATGGCAAATGTTAACATTGGTGAACTTAAGTTTTGTAGTATGAATCTGGCAACTTTTCAGTAGATTTCAAAATTTTCAAAACAAAAATTTACAGAAAATGTTGAATATAACATTTCACTTTTTAATACATACCTTAGACTAAATCAGATCTATAAGTGTCAGTGTAGGTGCTGTGAATAAAGAAAATTGCCAATTGTTGAAACTGTCATTCCATGTTTGTAAAATAAATAGGAAACAATGTTATACATTGTTTATAGAATCATGTAGGTAATACACATCAACTTCACCCTCTGGTTATCTTGGGTCAGAAAAGGAGAGAAGACAGGAAGAGTAAGAGGGGCCTATGAGGAATGTCAACTTACATCTGTAAAACTTTAAATCTTCAACCCCCCCCCCCCGCAAAAAAAAGGAAAATAAAAACTTTTCTTAATAGTGGTTATCTGGGGTGAATTACAGAGGAGTTTCAGGTCTAACTGTACACATTTCTAGATGTGTTTTTAAGTCCCCTTCTTTCTGACCATGAGAAAGAAAATGATTGTGAGTTCAAGGCCAGCCTCAGCAACTCAGCAAGACCCTGTCTCTAAATAAAATACAAAAAGGGCTGGGATGCGGCTCAGTGGTTAAGTGTCCCTAGGTTCAATCCCTGGTACAAAAGAATAAAAAGTTTAGTATTTGTATTGTGTCAATGACGCTAATGAACTCGGAGCTGCCAATCTAAATAGACACAGAGGACTTGGAAGACCAGGGAAGCCTTGGTCAGCCCTGTGAGCTTGGGCATCTCTGGAAACAGCCCTCCTCCCTTGGAGTTTGTATCTATGACACCGGAGAGATCAGGTGTGACGCTCAGCACAGTGATTGGCACACGGGAAGCAATCGGTGTCAATTGCCACTCGTGGGTGCTCCTGCTGCTCTTGTTCCCAGCCAGCTCTGGCTGGGTAGGTGCCGCTCCACCTGCTCTGGGCTTCTCTCTCCTTCATTTCTGAGATGCTTTAGGTGGCTGGTCTGTGTGCGGTCTGCACAATGAAACTCTGAGCTCCTTAAAGGGAACGACTTCAATTTATGCATCTCTGATCCCCAGGCAGAGACTGGCACTCAGCTGGTACTCGGGAAATAATTTTTGCATGAATGGCCCAGCGCATTTCTGGCCAGCGGTCTCTGCTCCCAGAACTCACTTCCAGAAGCACCTTTGCTTCCCCTTTGGCTCCAGGAACTCCCATCTGTTTTCCTCCAGCCCAGGTCCTGGGACATCCCATCCCCAGCTCTGTGTTCAAGCTCCCGTCCTAGCCAAAGCATTCAGCAGGCTGTCCCCTCTGTAGGAAAGTTCTGAGCACAGGGCCGAGGTGGGGGTTGCTTGGGGCTGAAGGGATTAGCAAAGGCTTGTGATGTGGATAAGGCCGTGACCTGGATAGTTCAGGGTTCCCCCCGCCCCGCCACACACCGGAATGCTCTGGGTGGCTGCCCAGGCCCCTTTGGCAGGGGAGCCAGCACACCAGGCTGTTTTGCTAGACTTCCTGCATCTCTGAAGGCAGCCGAGGCTGAGCAGGGTGACCCTTGGGTTCTCCTCCCCGCTCCAGGCCGTCTTCAGCACCTGCTCCCATTCAGCCGGCGAGCTGCCTCCCTGTGATCCACAGCCTATGGATCCCAGTGTCCTGGCTGGAGACTGTCACCCTACCGGCCTCTGCCAGATGAGGCTGTGCATGGGGACAGGCCCCAGAAGCAGGATCTGAGACCAGGCCAAAGAGGTCAGTTATGACACAGGGGGACCACACAAGCTGGGGAGGAGCAGTCAGGGCCCCAGCTGGGGAGGGAGAGTCGGGAGCTGGCAGAGTCCACCCTGAAAGGGGCCCTGGGAGGGGTGGGCAGGCGGAGTCCCTGCCAGAGGATCCCTCCAGGCTGCTGGGTCCTTTGTCATCAATTTGTGAGACCCTAAGGTCTGGGGTAGTTCTTAAAGCCAGGCCACTCCTAAAGGGAAGACGGAGGCTGCCCAGAAGATCATTCCCGGAAGAGGGATCAAGCCAGGACAGGGTCACAGACAGGGTGAGGAGGACTGTGTTTATGTCAGTCTGAGGCCTTGACTGAATTTTTCTCTAACCCAAACCACAAGATAAAATTCCCCTTTGGAAAAAAGAACTGTCAGTGTCTATTTAGCATCCCTTAACTGTTGGGGACGCCGCCTGAGTGGCAGCCACTTTCGTGCACAAACAAAGGCACCCGGACATGGCGTGGTGCCCTCCTGGCCTTCCTTACCTCCAGTCCAGCCCTCCTCTCCCAAGGTTCCCTGACCCCGTCTCTGGAAGGCACTTAGCTCTGGGCTGTGTACACGTGAGCTTGGAGTCCCACCGATCAGGCTCAGCTCAGAACTTTGCCACTGCCCTGCTGTGTGATGTGGGGAGGCCAGTTCTTTGAATCGCTGGGTTCCAATCTGCAAGGTGCGTATTGTTAAAGGGGGAAATTACACAAATGTCACCTGATGGGCTTTGCTACTGTTGTTGCTGCTGCTGTTTTGATCCTAGGGTGGACCAGCAGTCCAGACAGAAAATGGCCCAGAATACTCTATATGGGCAGGTTGCATTTACAGTCAGAGAAAAGGAAGGGACCTCAGAGGGGAAACAGAGTTGTTTTATTGGTTCCAGCTTTGATCTGGTGTATTTGAATGTGGTTCGAATAGCTGGCTGCTTGTGATTGGCTGAGACTCAGCGTCTATAGGAGTGGGTGACTATTCTAAGCAGGTACCGTCTGTTTGCACAAGTTGGATTTCATTTCACTATGTACAGAGAACTCTTTGGACCAAACTAAGAAGTTGTTGGGCTAACAATTCAATTTAACAATACAATAATGCTATGTACCTGAGGATCTTTTTAAGGACAGGATAAGCCATTTAAAGGCATTAGCATCCCATCTGTGCTTAATAAGCGTTGGATGTTACTATCAGTCATTCAACCTTTTTCCTAGGACTCAGTCTGTGTCACATAGTATACCGGGTCCTTCTAGGGACGTCGACCGATGAGATGTCCTCGAGGGCTCGCAGGCCATTGTGTTCAGACACTGATTAACTTAGGCATCGCACTGGATCCTGGAGCAAAATTAAAGACACACCCCTAGCCGCACGCTGTTCCCACTCCGTGGGGGGACATTGCAGCACACTCCGAACGATGCTTCGATGAGGGAGAACACAGGGTGCTGGGGAGCCCGGCAGAGGGCACCCTCCCCTTCAGGGAGGATGCATGCACGAGAAGACTTTCTGGGAAAGAGAGACCAAGTGTCCTCATTTCTCCAACTCACAGGCAGTCTCGTGCCGCAGGGCCTTTGCTTCAACAACCTCACGGCTTTGTTTAAGTGTTACCTCCTCTGTAAGACCTTTCCTGGCCACCAGTGGCTGCTCTTCCCATCAACAGCCCTCCCTCTGACTGACTCTCTTTCTCTCTCTCTCCCCACCTGCCCATCTCTCTTCTCTGCCTTATTTTTCCCCATAGCATTTACCACAACGGGAGGGACTGAATTTTACTTATTCTCTTGTCTGTTTCTGCCTCTTTCCACTAGCATGCAAGGTCTGTTTTGTTCATGGCTGTACCCTGGTGTCTGAAATGGAGCTGGGCACATCTCGGTGCTCACTAGTGACTGGTGGATGCAAATGGTAAACCTAGGAAGAAGGGTAGAGGTTCAGTAAGAGGAGGGTCCCGAGGGAAGAACGGAGGGGCTCGAGGGGCGACAGAGAGGGGGAGGAAGATGGAAAGAGAGTGAGAAAGGAGAGAGAGAGAGAAGGTGGGGAGATGGAAGAGAGAGAGAGAGAGAGAGAGAGAGAGAAGGTGGGGAGATGGGGAGGGGGGAGAGGGACAGAGGGACAGAGGGGGGTCGGGAGAGAGAAAGAGAAAGAGGGAAAGAGAGAGGGAGAGAGAGCGGAGAGAGGGAGGGAGAGAGAGAGGGAGGGAGAGAGAGAGAGAGACTGGCGTGCTTGGGGACTGAGAGTTCCCATCAGCCTCTTCCCAGGAGCAGGTGGTAGAGAGGAAGGCTGGACAGGGCACCAGGGGTGGGGGACAGGGACCTCCAACCTGGGTGGGACATGCCATGTGCTGTCACGGATGTGATAAAGGCTGACCTGGGTACAAGGCGGTCTTGAGCTCTGCTGGGGAGGGGTCAGCACAGGCATCTGGAAAGAGGTGGTGCTCCTCCCAGGCCCAGGGAAAGAGCTCTTTTGGACTGTTCGAGAACAGGGCCATATACCTGTCACGGAATGTCAGGCCTGGCGGCACCTGTGGTTCACCCGGTCCATCTCCCACTTGACGCTGCTGCTGTTTGCAACATCTCTGAACATGACCCTGGTGTGAATAAAATGTTGGGGAGTGGGGGTGAGCCCAGAGGGTGGGTGCTCCCTCCAGGCCTGATGGAAAATGATAATTTTTCTTTTTAAAAATCTTGTAATTTATTTTTTAACATTTTCATAAACTAGCACCCAGACTCCCTGGTGGACGTAGCTGGCGGCCTGTGCTTTGGCAGGTCGCTTGTGCTTCCAATACCTGAACGAAGTTTCCTTTCTCTAAGAACTAGAGTGGGGGGGAGGTATCCCACTCCTCAGACCCCGCCCACCACACCTCATGTCTTTTCCTGAAAGTGGCAAATGACAAGTGCCGTCAGGGTACAGGTAACTCAACACCCGAGCCAGCTCATTCTGTTCCCGGGACACAGGAAGTTCCTCGGCTCAGGTCGAAATATTCTCCTCGGAGCATGTGTGCTGGTCTCAGCTCTGAGCTCTGGAGCCACGTGGAGGGACTCACTGTGTCGTTGGTCAACCATTAGGAGGACTGAGTTCAGGGACAGGCCACTAAGACCCCCTCCATGCAATGAAGCCCCTGTGATGCAGATTAGGCACCAGAAACCCACGTGGTCAAAGATCAGGATCAAGGCAAAGCCAAGCAGGCCCTGTGCCTGGGTGAAGCTGTTGCTCTGGGAACCCAGGGGCACATGGGATTGCCAGGTCTCTGAAGGAGAAACTGGAAATCTGGATCCGGCTAAGATTGCTTAACATTTATATACTGGCAACTAACTTCATTTAAAAGAAAGCGCCGTGTAGGCCAAGCCCAGCCTGCCCTAAGAGTGAACAGAGTCCTGGGTGGAAGGTTTGTCACCTCAATCCATTTCCACTCCTCCGGCACTTCCCAGACCGTGAGCTCCTTGGCCCAACCGGAACTCAGCTTCCACGTCTCAGTTCATCCGCTGGGAAATCACAGACACTTGGGTTGGATGTCTTGTGATGATCCTGACCATCCAGTGCCTGCTGGGTTCCCCCTCCGGGTAATGGAAGGAATGTGGATTGCGTGGCAGAGGGGTGAGGCTCTGATGCTGAGTCCTTTTCCTAGCCGCGTGACCTCGTGCAAGCTACCTACCGCCTGCCCTTTGGTTTCCTTACTGATAGAGTGGGAGTGTGACGCCTTGCAAGACTTTGTGAGGATTCTGGAACACAGCAGGGCTGAACTTGAACTTGCCTTGCACTTGGGCCCTGGAGGATGCTCACTGAATGCTGAGTTCTTCCTTCCTGAGCCATCGGCCTCAGAATCCCCTGCCATGGGAAGGGCCGGAGTGGACAGAGTGTGTGAGGAGATCTATAATGTTCCAGAGGCAGGCAAGGGCCCTGCAGGGGGATGTCATGGAAAAGCACCTGGCAGAGGAGACTCCAGGTGGACTTTCAGTGAGCCCTGGGTCTTCCTGTCCTAGGGGCCAGGGGTGTCTCAGCAGCTCAGGTTCTTGGGGCAAGAATGTCCAGGTTTCTCTGGCTGCCCTCAGTGGGACGCCAGGTCCTAGAGGAGCCTCATGTCCTAGACCCAGCCCGTGCCAAAGAATGAGCGAGTTTGTCAGATGCTGCTTCATTCCACAAGTTCTTCTCGAGGACCTATCATGGGTCAGCCATTGTTCTAGGTGTGGGGTCAGAGATGATCAGAGCAGAGTGCCACCCTCCAGAGTCTCTTGCTCTGCCAGGATGGAAGCAGTAGGAGGTGTTTGTAATCACTGAAGTGTAGACTGCTGAGAAAAGGGAACTGGGAGGGACTGGACTGGGAGGGAGACGGTGGATTGAGTTCTAAGGTCCCCAGGGGTCACTGAGCTGGAATACCAGGCAGCCATGCATCGGTTTCTAGAGGATGATAGTGGAGGTGTGAGTGGAAGCAGCCGGGTAAGCGTGGAGCTAGCCAGAGGAGCGATGCATGCACTCGGCACACTTTTCCTGAGCACCTACTATGCACCATGTGCTGGGGCACAGAGGGGCAGCAGACAGTGCTTAGTCCTTGTGGGGTTCTCAGTCACCTGAGGAAGCACTCTCTGCGGACGCGTCTTGTTGGATCATCACAATGACTGACTTCAGCTGGTTCGAGCAGTGTTCTAGTTTACAACGAGAAAACTGAGAGCAGAAGAGATCAAACAGCCAGCTCAGGGGACAGGGGTCTGAACCCAGGTCTGTGCCTGGAAGCTTGGGGTCCTCGACCTGGCTTGTGTTCCTGTTCCTGCCCAGTCCTTCTTTTATTAAGTGTCACCTGTTGAGTCCAAACCAGTGCCAAACACAGCTCAGCCCAGCACGTCCCAGACACCGGCATGGAAGCAAGAGTGAGGTCTCTGAGCAGAGGTGGGCTCGCCTAGGTGGGCGGAGGAGAACAGGCAGGGCTGAGGATGGGTGAGCCCAGAGGGCAGCCCGCACCATGGGCCAGAAGGAAGGTGCTGGAGAGGGAGGAGCTGGCCCGGGTGGGGGGCAATGCCAGCCTCAGGGGTGCCTGCCAGCAGGCATGGCGGAAGCCACAGCGCAGAGGGTTGGGAGTGGCGGAGGAGGGTGGAGCTTCTCTGGGCAGAACTTTGGCTTTCAGAGGAAGAGGAAAGCTAGACAGGGGTCATTAGAGGCAAGGGAGTTTGGGTTTTCTTTTTTCGTCCTGGTTTTGTCTGGTTTAGGATGACGAGATGAGGGTCCTTGTAGGCGGAGAAGGAGACAGGAGGACGCGGAGCAGGTGTTCCCGTTGAGCGTGTCGCCCCGGCCACAGGACGCGTTCATCCCCAGCCTTCGCTCTCGTTTCCCCACCAGCAGGCGAGGTCTCTGCCTCATTCGCAGCTGGATCCCCGGCAGTGCCTGGCATACAGTAGGCACTCAACAAATATATAGATTTTTTGCCTTGAATTGAACTCACAGGGTTCCCCAGGGAACCCAGTGGTTAAGTCCCAGGGCGAGAAGGTTCAGGGGGGCCCAGAGGAAGGGCTCCTTCTGATGCTGGCGGACGGGAGGAGAGCAAGGAGGGGCAACAGCGCACCTCAGAAAGCGGGTCGCGGGGGACGGTGGTGCCGGGGTTAACAGAAGCCCAGAGCGGCCAAGAGTAGTGGCTGTCTGCATCCTGAGCAAGCACGCTGGAAGGTTGACCGTCGTTGTGGGCATGGTGCGCATTGCCCCTGCTCTACGTGTTGTCCACGTGCGAATCCTGAGTCCTCACACATCTCAGAGGCAGCCCAACGGTACCAGCCCCGACGTCTGCAGCCAGTCTCCAGGAAGCCAGGATTCGCACTCAGGATTTGTAGTCTGTGATGCCGAGCCAACCCTTCCCTCGCCGGCCTCCTTTTCGAGGCCTTACTTTGTGTTCCTTCCTCACCAGGAGCCTCTGGGGCTGGGGGAAGCCATTGTTTCAAGTTTCACATGAAGAAGCAGAGAAGTGTGGTGGCCAGGGTCACCGACACGAGCAAGCTGAGACGTTAACAGAGACCCGGCGCTTTTGTGTCTTTCCACGAAGTCAGAACTTACCGAATAACAAAAAACGTACAGGCCACACTCCTCTCAGGGGCAGTCACTGGGTACTGGGGTCACCTAGTAGTCACGAGCAGGGCCAGGACAGGTGCTCTTGTTCCAGCCTGTCTCTCCGTCGTCTGTAGCAGGCACGTTCACACATTGCACTCAGCGCAATGACATAGGGAGGCTACGGAGAGGCTAAGGAAGGGCCGAAGGTTCGGGAGGCCGAACGAAGAGCACAGGTGGAACAGAGGAGGCCAGAGTCACTGGAGGTGGTCGGATGAGCTCAGGAACCAGTCCAAGTACTCGTCCAGGGCGCAGAGCTGTCCAAGTGCAGGAACTTGCTGTTGGCCAAAGTCCAGGCGCAGTGTCAGCTTGGAGTGTCGGCCTGAGATGGCAGCTCGGAGTGGACTCTCCTGGTCGGCTCGGGCAGGAGGATCTGCACTCTACTAAAGCCCGAGGACAGAGATTGGGATGTTCGTTGCCACGGCGATTTTCCTTGGCAAGGCTCGAGACGAGTGACCAGGTGATGGGGTTAAGGGGCCGCCACGTCCGGACTCAGGTTATCCTTCCATCTGTGGGTCTCGCCGGTGGTCTGATGGTTCACTAAGCCATGGGCCTGGTTTCCACGCAGGCAGCCGGGAGCTTCTGATTAATTTGGGAAGTTCACACTGGTCATCCCTAGAGCACGATTAATTTATTTATCAGTTTATGCCTTGTGGCCGTGCCAGGCAGATGGTGGCTTTTCCCTTTCATGAACAAGGCGTAGGGTCATTCCTTCCACCTCCTAAGGCACAATGGGGCAGCTCATGGCAAACTCTGATTCACAAATGGAGACACTCAGGTTTAGGCAGAGCCTGGAAAGCGCTGTCCTGACGTCTCGGAGTCGCTCAGAGCAGGGCACTACCGGCTCGCCACCGTCACGCAGCTGCTCAGGGCTGAGCTGGGACACAGCTGGCATCTCTCCACCTGGAAGCCTCTCGCTTTCCACAGGGACGAGAGGCCGGAACTCAGCAGGCTCAGGGGCCCCGGAGGAGCTGACGGCTGGAATCTTGAGGCAACTTTCTGCAGCACCTCCTAAGGGGGGTTTTCCCAGGCTCCAGAGAAAGCTGGGGGTTGGCAGGTTGGGAATCGCAGGAAGAGGACAGGGTTGGGCCAGGTGCCACGTGTTTCCAGGGCTGACCCTGGGTAGAGACAGAGTGAGACAGGAGTGGGAGCCACGGGCTGGGGGAACTAGACGAAGATCCCCTGTGGTGGGAGGAAGTGAGGTACCCCTGGGCGGGACCCCAGAGCTCCAGTCCCAGGACCATCATGGCCCAAATCAATCCTCCATAGTGGGCCTCCTAAATCCAACAGGACCGTGGCCTGCTTCAGGAAATAACTGCTCTGGAATGCAGAGAGGGAAAAAAATCCCCAGGGGTCTTGAAAGGGATATAGGGCTTCTTATGTGAGTTACCAGGAATCTTGGAGCCGACCCAGGCAGGGGTGTGGAAGGCAGGTGGAGAGGCCCTTAAAACCAGGCAGCGGGCTGCCGCCTCTTCTCCTGGCCTGAGGACAGAGAGAGGCTCACTGGTGAGAATCTGCCTTTGCCTGATGCGGGTGTGGGGAGCAGGACCCAGAGGGGGGCTGTTGCAAAGAGACGCCTGGCCCCTTGGTGAGGGAGCAGGGCCCAGGGAGAGGCCGGCCTCTCTGCCTCTCCCACAGACTGAGGCCATCTATATGGGGGGGGCCTGCCACTTTTCCTCCCAACTGGGGGATGTGAACAGGGGCTTCCTGAGACACAGGGCTCCTGCATGTGGGCGTGGAGGTCCTGTCCTCCAGCGCCTGCCCTCAGACCGCCATCCACCTCACATTACGGCAGCTGCGGTTCTACTCTGAAATTATCTGGTGGCTGTGCCCGGCTCTCTGTGGTCATTTGATAAAAATAGGCAATGCCACATCCTCCCCCAGGGGCCTGCCCTGGGCTCCAGCCACAGCCCCAGCTCCAGGGCAGCTGTCAAGGCCGCTCTGACGCCCTCACTCAGATGCACATTCAGGGTCCCCTGCTGCCCCCACCCCCAGAGCCAGCAGCCACGGAGCTCTGACCCTGCATGGGGGTCGGGCTCAGTCAGGTGTGGAGAGGCCAACGGATGGGAAAACGATGCCTCACAAGGGTCTGTTCTGTACAGGGACCAGGACAGGAGGGCCTGCAGGGCCCCATGGAGCAGGGCCAGCGTGGGTCTGGATAAGGCTCAACGGCCTGAGCCTTCACTGTGACTTCCGAATGAAAGGCCTGGCAGGGCCTGCGGTGGGTTAGGCTTGTCTGTTTCAGTCACTGCAGCGGCTCCCCCAGCTGCGCAGAGCCTGGATGCTGGCTGGATGACACAGGGGCTGGCGCCGGGCTTTGGGTTGGTGGGTTTGCATGTGAGAGGTGTCCCTGCAGGGCAGTAGGTTGGGGTCTCCAGGAATTAGCCACCCCTGGGAAGGACCCTGATCCGCAAGTTTCCCAAGACTTCAAAGCATCATTAAAAAAATTACAAAGCATGTTTAATGCACAGGTGTTGCTCAGAGGCAGGGGAATGGCCAGTCGGAGGAGGAGATGTGCCATCCTGGGCTAAAACTCTGAGCAATTCATGTCACCAGCCTGAGCATCAGTTTCCTGAGTCTAAAACCAACCACTGCTCTTTGTCCATTAAACAATAACTGTTCAAGGGGACAGAGCGCAGGATTAACAATACCGACCTGCCCAGCCGCTGGTGGGTTTGAGGAGATGGTGACAGCAGGCACATCAGATGGGTCCAGAGGTCCTGTGATACCTGACCCTGTGTCCTTCTGCAGCTGAGAAGCAGAAGAGATGATTCGTATGGGGGGGGGCGGTCCTAAGGCCATTTTCCTTGGCTGTTTAGAGCCTCGGTGTGGAGGCTATGGATGGACAGAATGTTCAGGAATGTTCTTGGAGCTCAGAGGAGTTGCTGGGCCATTGCCAGCCTGGTAGCCAGGAGTCCCCAGGAGCCTGGAGCCGAGTGTTTGGAGGCCAGGCCCTGGGAGGTGGCAGGGAAAGGCAGAACCCTGGCACAGGGGACCCTCAACTCGGGAACAGCATGTCAAGTAGAAGGGGAGACGCTGACTACAGGCCAGCCGCGCAGCTGGGAATCAGCAGGGATTCCGGGATCCAGGGAGGGAGAAGCAGGCAGCTCCTGGTAGGAAATGTCGCTGAGCGGCCCACGCAGAGGCTGGCGGTGTCCCGAGGGTGGAATTTCCTCTGCCTTTTGGCTGTGACTGCTTTTGGACTCCAGACCAGTGCTGAGTGTTTTTGCCAAAGATGATTCTAAGGAATCGTAGGCAGCGCTAGGCTGTTGTAGAATTGACCCTGGAAGGGAGCCGGCGGCACAGGGAAGGGCACCAGGCCTGGGTTTGCGTCTTGCCCCTGCTCCTTGCTGGCTGTGTGACCTCTGAGCTTTCTGAGCCCTGGTTTCCCACTGGTAAATGGCAACAACGATACCTGTGGGGCTGTCATACGCACCAAGGTCCACTTATTCAGAGGGTAGACACAGTGCCTGGGCTCAGAGAAAAGTTTTACCTTTAAATTCCTTTAAAATCAGGAGGATAATTGATATGATAATAACGACTGCATAATAATGAACCCAATCTAGCTTCTATTTGTCAATTAATGCAAATATAATTATAAATGTGTCTATATTTAAAAGTATATGGGTGTGTTTATTTATTTGGGGGAAGGGCCTACCTCCAAAAGGCCCACAGAATGTTTGTGGCCCACGGAGGCCACACAGGGCCTGGGAAGCCCCTGCACCTCCTGGGTGCTCCGGTTCCATCCTGGGCTGGGCACTCCTTCTGGTGATGAGATCCGCAGGTCAGTCGCCACCTTCTGCCCTCTGTCTCCAGGGATGCCCCTGGACCAACTCCTGGAGGTGTCTTTCTTGTGTTTTCTGGCTGGAGTGGTCTGTTCATCTGTCTATTGCCCCCACCGAGTGGAATGGGCGTACCTGGTGGGGAGCCCAGAGGGCTCTGCCTGGGCCATAGGGACGTTACCTACTACACGTGTCATGGGCTGTGTTTCTTTTCCAGAACCTCAGAGATGAAGGGGCTCCTCACACTGGCTTGGTTCCTGGCTTATGGTAAGTGCTGGCCCCATATCCCACCCGCTAGGAATGACAGGGTGGTGGAAAGGCCAGTCTCCCAGGTTGTAGACCCTCGGATTTGAAGCCCAGCTTTGCTTTCACTGCGTTGATGCCGAGGCCAGCCAGAGCCTACCCTGAGCCTCTGCTTCCTTGTCTGATGCAGGATGACGCTGAGGACAGTCAGGGCAGGGACAGAATTCAGATGTTGAATGTGTGAGGTTGTGTGCTTGAAGATATGCAGCTTGCAAATATGGGAGGTGAATTTTTTTTCCTAGGATGCAAAATAAAATGAGGCCAAAACAAAGAGACCAAAGTAGAACCCAAGACCCTTATCGAAATAGTCCAGCCCACGATTCCTGGGCCTACCTCTCAGCTGGGAGGTGATCCTATACCTGGCTTTAGGCTCAGTCACAACCTCGTCCCTGCACACAGCCCTAAGAGGCAGTCCTGACCTTCCAGGTCTTGCCTGATCTCTGAGGACCCCAGGAGGAACCCCAGTTGGCGCAGGGAGGGGAGAGAACCTGGAGCTCCTGGATGCAGCAGGGCCTCTTCCTTCCAGCCTCAGGGGGAACCTCAGTTTCCCGCTTGGTAAGATGAGGGAGCTGGCCTCAGTGATTTCCAAGGGTCCTGTCCTCCTCTGATGTTTTAAAAGATGTTAGAGGAAGGGGCCGGGGAAGAAGGGACGTTGCAAAAGGGACAGGAAGCTCCCTGTTTTGTGCAGATGTCATGTGAATTCTATCCAGTATGTCTGTCCCTCACCATGTGTCTGCCTCCGTGCTCAGGATTCACACACTATCTTGACAATGCCAAGAGGTGGGTGCTCATTTTAGGCCGCCATTTTCCAGATGAGGAAACTAAAGCTCTGCAAGATGAAGTGGCCTTTCCAACACGATATTCAAGTTAGTGGCTGGGCCAGAACTTGAACCAAGTCGGCTAATTTCCCAAGTCCAAACTCTCTCCACCTCTCCAAGCTGCCTGCCCCTCCCCACCTGGCTCCCTTCTGCTAATTAGGAGGATAAAAGGGTGGGAGAAAGGGCTAGAGATGCCGGAACGGGCGCAGCAGCGTCACGTGGCACACCGGCTGTCTTTCAGGTGTGCCTGCTGTGCTGGGGGGCTTGCTGGACCTGAAGTCCATGATCGAGAAGGTGACAGGCAAGGACGCCCTGAAGAACTATGGCTTCTACGGCTGCTACTGTGGCTGGGGCGGACGAGGGACGCCCAAGGACGGCACCGACTGGTGAGCTGATTGTCACTAGCCACTGATGTTCTGGGCGCTGTACCCACATGTCTGTTCAGGAAGATGAGTGTGGAAGCGCCATTTTGTACTCCGGAAAACCGAGTCCTGGAGAAGCTAACCAGCTTGCTGAGACATTCAGGAAGCTCCCAAACAACTCAAGATCTCAAGGCCAAATGTGCAAAACAAACAGTCCTAATGCCATGATTTTAAAAAGCAATGATAATTTATTTTGCTTGCGAGTCTGCCATCTGGGGAGGACTTGGAGGGAGGGCTGTCTCTGCTCTGCTCAGTTCAGCTTGGGCAGCTTGGCTGGGATGGGAGGATCCACTTTCCAGGTGGCCAATTTCTAAGGCTGGCGAGTAGTCGTCACTGTATCCTGGCCGGGCAAGGACCAGGTCCTCAGTTCCTCCCCTGAGGCCTCTCCCAGGATGTTTGGACTTCCTCACAGCATGGCGGCTCTTGAGTTCTAGGAGAGAATATTCCCAAACTGCAAGGGGGGGGGGAGGCCTATTTATCATCAACCTCAGATATTCCACAGTGTCACTTATACTGTCCCCTTGGATGAGGCTGTCACAAAGCTTTTAAGAAGAAGGAGTACAAGTTACAATGAGGCATGAAGAGTAAATTCTGATATTCTAAGTTACACAGCAGATTGACCATGGTTAGTAATGTAATGGTTATTTCAAAATAGCTGGAAGAGGGGATTTCTAATGGCCTCACCACACAGGAATGCTGAATGTCTAGGTGAGGGATGTGCTACTTACCCTGATTTGATCATAGCATAGTATACACATGTATTGAAGTACCACATTGCACCCCATAAATATGTGGAGTTGTTATGTGCTACTTAAAGAAAAAGAAGGGAGCTAGGTGCAGTGGAGCATGCCTATGATCCCAATGCCTTGGGAGGCTGAGGCAGGAGGATCACAGATGGGAGGCCAGTCTCAGCAACGTAGCAAGACCCTGCCTCAAAATAAAAAATAAAAAGAGCGGGAAGGAAGCGACCTAGATTCCACCTCTCAGTTGAGAAGTGTCAGTTAGAAGAACGTGAGGTGCGGATGTTGTTCTTCGGGAAACTCGACCTATGGAGTTAACAATCCTGATACCTCTAGACGCGGGTAATGAATGGCAGGTGGTGGCTGGCGTCGAGCCCCTCGCTGGGAGGAACAGTAGGAACTGCGTGGTAATGAACTTGAGTCGGAGACATCAGCGTGCTGTTTTTCTTCATATCGATGTGGATGGTTGCTTGTAGTGCCAAGAAGTAAAGAATCAACCAAAACAAAGCCCCACATCAACAGGAGCACGTCAGAGAAGTACGGACGTCATACAGATAATGTGTCAGTAATCAGGGAAACCGCGTGTTTTGCCTATATGATCACAATTTTTCAGCAAGTCAAAAAAATTTTAAAAGCAACCCGCTTTGTTTACCATACTAAAGGTTAAGTTTTTGTGCTCAGATGGCAGTTCTATGCAAATCACATGTTGGTTGAGGATCCCAGGCCCCTCCCATCTAGGACTTGGCCATCCCCTGTGGCCTCAGGGTCCTCTGCTGGGTCATCTCCATCCAGTCAAAAGATGGGGAAGGAGAGGACGCGGGAGACAGTGGTGGAAGCCATCTGCACCACTTCTGCCACATTGTCCAGGCCACACCTACCTGCAAGAGGGCCTAGGTGTCCTCTGACCACCACGAGCTCAGCAGGCAAAGGCAGGTCAGAAACCGGCCAGCGGCATCCCTAGTGGAGGAGAGGGAAGGACTTAGCCACGGTACCAGGTCCTGTTGCTGTCCGTCCATGTCCACTAAGGCGGCCTCTGCAAAAGGGACATGGTTGAGCTTTTGCACTGCTTAGGGATGTCAACCCCAAATAACATTCAGAGTCACCAAAGATCCCAGTGTTGATCTGGGAACGGCAGAGTGTTGCAGCAGGAGTACCCGTGCCCTCGCGCACTGTGGGAGAATTCCAGAAGGCTGCAGGAAGGGGAAGTTTGTATCAGCAGGAACGGGGAGATTGACGGGAGCGGCTCGCAGGCAAAGCCCGTGCGAGTTGGGGGCCCAGCAGGAGCTGGCTTGCTGGGTGTGCGCTCTGCCAGAGCCCTGTGGGGACTGTCCCAGTCTTATAGAATGTCATACACAAACTTTGTTCCAGTGATCTGTGTGCGTGAGGCAAGCTGTATGAGGCAGAGGCCACGCGGAGGACAAGGGGACCTGCTCGTGGATTCTAGAAGGCCCTTAAGACAGCACTTACCTGGGGAGGCAGGCAGGAGTCCTCCCGGGCTTAACTAGAAGGAGCTCAGCTTCCCAGGGACGGGGCTCAGAGGTCCCGCTGGCTCAGGGTCCGAGTCTCTCCTTGGCAGGTGCTGCTGGCTGCATGACCTCTGCTACGGGCGGCTGGAGGAGGAGGGCTGCGGCATCCGGACGCAGTCGTACCAGTACCGCTTCGCACGGGGCCGGGTCACCTGCGGTAAGGCTGTGGCTCCACTCAGGCAGGGACTCTCCTGCCTCCGAGGCCAGCCACCCAGAGCTTAGCCAGCCTGTGTCTCGTGGTGGCAGAGCTGGGGGCCGGTGGGGGACTGTCGCAGCAGCAGCAGTCCTTGAAACATCTGAGCCTGAACTTTGACTAGGTGCCAGGTGCTTTGCTGACCTCCTCATACCTGATTCTCACCCCAATACCCAGAGAGCAGGTCGAGTTTCCCCCATCTTGCACTTGGAGACAGGGGAGTCCAAAGGCTTGCCAGCGCCTGGCAGGACCCGAGTTCGGGCCCTCTGAGTTCCAAGCTAAGTCTGGGGGTGGCATCTCTTCTCAGAATGATTCCTCCCAGCAGCCACCGTCTCCACCGCAGGCTGGGAGCTCCCGAGGCAGGGTCTGCGTTCCCTCCTCAGGCTGGGAGCTCCCTGAGGCCAGGAGCCGTGACACCCCCTCGGTCAGATTATACACTCCCCAGTTTAGGAGCTAGGCCTCCATCAGACTGTGAGCCCCTGGAGCAAGAAGCGCAGGGGAGAGCGCGCAGACTCGCAGCCCGCCCTCCTGCCTGACCTGGAGCAGGTGTTGGCCGGGCGGATCCTTCTGGTCCTCACTGGGATTTGCTGTGCCTTTTGCAGAACACGGGCCTTTCTGTCCGGTGGGTCTCTGCGCCTGTGACCGGAAGCTTGTCTACTGCCTGAAGAGAAACCTCTGGAGCTACAACCCCCATTACCAGTACTTCCCCAACGTCTTCTGCTCCTAGCTGCTCCGGCTGCTCCTGTCCTCTCCTGCAGCCCGCTGAGCTCCCTCTGCCCTGGGTCCTGAGAGACGCGCCCAGGCCTCATTCTTTCTCCACGCTCCACCAGGCCTGGAGGAGCCCCAGGGTTCCTGCCCTCCAGAGTCCCAAGGTCCCCGGGGCCTCCATTTGCCAGGACAGCCCTTCTGGGCTGGCCCTCTCCGCTGGCCCCAGGCCCAGGGGGCACTTACTTTTCTGTGTCTGGAATCATATTGTCAAAAGCACCCTCCAGGGAGTTTTTGCTCAAGCCAAAGCAAAACTGCTGAATCTAACCCTAAATCTGCTGAATGGGTGTTAAATAAAACTCACCCTCCAGGCTAATGAAAACCACGCAGGCATTTGAGGAGTCCGGCACCTCTTTCTCCAACTTAGGGCACGAAGCCCAAAGTCACCTGCATTCTCTCAGAGCAGAGGGAAGTCTGGGCACAGGCAGGATCCCCATGAGCTGCGGGCCAACTCTCAGGCTCATTTTTTAAAACCCTGGATTCTCCCCGCCAAGCAGTGGGGTTCATTCTTCATCACGAGGGTAGAGGGAAGATAATGGGCAATTACACCAGCCTGGGCATCAAACCCCAGCTCTGGCTTCTCCAGCTGTGTGATTTTCAGTCCATTACTGAACCTCTCTGATCTGCAATCTCTTTGAAAAATAAACATTCCTTTAATTGTAAAATGAGCCTCCTAATACCCTTCTTGATTCAAATACAGGGGCTGCGGGGGTTCTGGGACTTCACAGAGCAGTTCTATTTTACTTTTTTTTAAAAATAGTGTTCAGCTATGTGGTTTATTTTTACCAAGTAAGGACACTTATAAACCCAACTCATCTATCAATTTATAAAAGAAAGGGCATTTTAACACCAATCCCATAGGAAGAAAGGATATATTCCAAAATAAAGGAGAGTCCTTTCCAAGACAGGAACTTTGGCTTCTTTACACTGACGTACTCCAAAATAACCACATGATAAATGAGATCTATATTTAAAAACCTTCAGTGTTGGACATTTCTAAGTAAAATTTAATTCTATGAGATTACCCTCAATGTACTAGTGTTTTGATGTAGCCTGGTGTCTATATTTAACAACGCAACACGGAGTAGGGATCCAGTGCCCAATTTGCTCATGAAGTTTTAGAAAGCAAAGTCATTTCCCAGATCCAATGTTGTATGTATATGGGGAGAGAATAGGAAGTTTCCCTCCAGGGCCAGGTGAGGGACGCTCTGAGGTTATAAAAGCAACGCCACAGGCTGATCTGGGTTTGAGCTAGAAGGGACCTTGGGGGATCTTCATTTATCTACTAGAAAATTTAGCTCAGAGAGGTTAAGAGACTTTCTCAAAGTCACACAGCGTATCAATAGCAGAAGTAGGATCAGACCTCAAGTCCTGGCTCTACCAAACCCTGGGCTCTGCCCATTCTCCTGCTCTGTCTTCAATTCCAGCTCACAAAGGAAGAAAATGGAACCCAGAGCAGCTGAAGGACTCACCTACACTGGGACGTGCAGGAGCCCCCCTGGATTCCTGTCAAGGGCCAGCTACAGTTCTTCTGTGCTCTAATTGCCTCCTGGGTTTCCGGGGTCACCCCGGATGGTCAGTCTGTCTGGGGCTCTGGGCTTCATCCTCCATGGAAGAGACCCCAGGGGATCTGCCTTTTCTGCTGTGGGTGGCTCCGGGGAAGCCATAGAGCCAAGGGGCCTGCGTATCTGCAGGGGCAGGATACGTATCTGCAGGAGATCCTGCAGGGGCCTCATCAGAGGTCACTCATCTCAAAATGCATGGCTTCCCTTTTCAGAGAGACACTGGGATGTGCAGACCCTCCCTGGACAGATCTTCATACGTAAGCAAGCGGAGACACAGATCTGTGCCCAGTGGACAGGTGACCTTGGAGCTGCAGGTCCCCTGCTGGTGTGTGAAATCGGGCTCTGGATCACAGTACCACCCCCACACTGATAAGATCTGTGCACACGAGTGCTGGGAGGAGGCGCTCGGCCCTGTCCCCACAGAGAAGCGGTCAAGGGAAGCTTGCTGGCGGAGACAGAGTGGGAGGTCCGGGGCCTACTGACACCAGGTGCGTGAGTCCTGCCAATCCTGCCCAGGCGTCCCCACCCAGGTAGGGATGGGCCTGGAAGCTCAGGGAGGCCAAGTGCTCTGCCCGAGGACACACAGGTCTGGAGGAGGACAGGTGGGGAAGAAGCAGAGGGCTGCCAGGTGCCAGAGCTGTTGTTCTTAGCCTATTAAACACGGCAGCACCCGGGGGAAGCCGGGCGCCTGGGCCAGGTCTTGCGACAGGCGCTGGATAAAACGTTTTGTTTTGTACTGGGCAGGTGTGGTGAATTGGGGTTGCATAACGTAAGCCTGAGTTCCTTTTCCCAGAATTCCTGTCCCCGCAGAGTCCTGGGTCAGCAGGGCCAGGGAGGTGATTCCTAGGAGCTCTGGTAGCAGAAGCGAAGCCATGTTTCTTTTCGCACTGGGAAAGTTGGGGCCGAGCGTGAGATCTCTTTGCAGCTCAGATGCGCTGTCACTGCGGGCTTGCCAGCGGCGGGAGCCCGGGGGTCTCTTCCGGGGGCTTCTCCGACTGCAACCCCCCCCCCCCCAACCCTGGGACACACCAGCAGCCACCCTGTGGGCCGAGGGTGTCGAGAGCCACACGGATCTGGTCCACGCCGGTGGCTTCCTCTCGTCCTCCTGGATTCAGTCTATGCAAGCCCTCCACCCCTTCTCCTCTGTCACCTTCCCTCCCAGACGGTCAGTCACAGTGCTATCTGCAGGCCGTCCCCACCCACGGAGTGCCACGCCAGCTCTCTACCTGCCCGAGGTTAAAATCCCTACATCCACCTACCGTGAGAGACAGGGCTCGCCTCTGCAGGACTTGGGACTTGATGATAAGGAATTCGGTACAGGAAGTGGCTCCCAAGGAGCAGAGCCTCCAAGACAGGCTCTGCGACTTGCTCCAGGGGTGTCTGGAACCGACTCCCTTATCTGATAGAGTGAAAGGGAGTCATGGCTGGTGCTGAGTGTAAGGCGACACTGATCGTCTGTGGCCTCCCGGGATGAGGCCATCCACTGAGCCCAGCTTTTCTGCAAGTGTTTCGTCCTCACAAGCGCTGGGTGACCAAGTAGTTGATGTCACATAGCAGATGAGTGGAAATAAAACCCGCTGGGAGTTGGAGAACTTGGAAAGAGAACATGACGGACTCGAGGCCTTCGATTCCCACTCGAGATAAGGGACCCCAACACCTTTGCCTGCCTCTGGAGAGGACAGAGACCTGCTGGAGAAGGACTGGGTGGGGCACTGATCGAGGGGCACCTTGCGGAGCTGCCCCAGAGGTGGTTTTGCTGCAAAAGCAAATCGACACGCTGCCCAGGCACCTGCTTTGCATCTGTTCGGCTACAGAATGGCTGGTTCTCCACACCTGTCCGTCAAACCGTGGTGGACAGCTTGCAGGGCCGGCAATGACCTGTCACCTTCCTGCTGCCTGGCTGCCTCCGTTCTCTAGCCCTATGGTGATCTGGTCCAGAGGGACCTTCCTTCATCATCTCTCCAACTACAGGACATCACGCTTGTTTGATCCCGTTGGTGACATTATGCTGGATGGACCAGCTGATCATGAAGGAACATTACTTAGCACTCGATGATAAGTCATCTTTGTGCCTTAGGGGAAAACACATCCCACAAAAACATAGGAGCGGGCTCTCCAGTGGCATCTCTAGGCCCTGCCCTTTGACACGCATCTGGCCGGTCTCACTAAGAAGGAAGCGCAATTTCCTGTGGGCCATTTGGATTTGGGAGACACATAGCTCATTGGGTCGTTACTTCAACCCATTCACCAGATGTCCTGAACAGCTGCCAGATGGTGGACCCCAGAGCAAGAGCGGGCTCCGCGGCAGGTGGTAGGCAAGCTGCTCCCCTATTCGGGCGTGTGACCCAGCAGACCCCATGGTGCTTGAGACGCGTGAGCTGGAGACGCTGCCGGGAAGCCCCGATAGGCCTCCAGGCAACGCTCAGGGTGGACCCTGGGAATCTGGGAGCAGAGCCACGCCAATGGCCACAGGGAACTCTTCCCCTTTTCAGAGATGCTGCGGGGCTTGCTGATGGGCCTTGGCAGGACTGACCAAGCAGGTGACCAAGCATTGTGAGCCTGAGTTGCTTGTCATGAACTGGCTGCTATCTGACCCACCAAGACATAAAGGTGGACAGGCACAGCAGCTGTTCCATCACCAGTGGGCATGGTGCACGTGGAAGGGGCCAGGACAGTCCCGATGGCACAAGAGGGTGGCAAGGACAAGGAGCACAGATGCCACAATCCCGACACCTGCCACATAGCCTCCCCCCCTCCTTTTTTTTTAAGTAAGTTCTGGTGGCTGAACAGCAATGCTCTGACACTGAGCTATAACCCTACCCTTTTTATTTTTATTTTGAGACAGGGTCTCAATAAGTTGCTGAGGCTGGCCCTGAACTTGCAATCCTCCTGCCTCAGCCTCCCGGGTTGCTGGGATTAGGGCATGTGCCACCACCCAGCACCTCCTCCACAATGAGTAACTTCCTGAGTGAGTTCCCTGTGACCAGCCGAGTGAGGAAGACCACGGCCACCCTCACAGCTGTGTGCGGGCACCTCCAGGTCCCCCTGCACAGTTTGCATGAGGTGTTCACGTGGTTAACTCTGTATCAGAGGGGACTGAGATTCAACTGGACTCACGCTAGAGTACAGAAGTGAACTTCGCCTGAGATGGACGAAGGACTCCCCATCCTCATTAGGGGAGCCACATATGTTCCAGATTACAGAAGCGATGACCACTTTCTACTGGACAGAAAGATGATTTTGCTATTGTCTTTATTTGGAAATCATGGTGGAAAGATGTGTATAGGGAGGAGGAATCAACGAGAGATACCTCTGTGGACGTGCATCGTGTTCATTAGCTAAGCTGGAACGTCTTGCCCAGATTCCCATCCCTGCAGAGGTCTGGGTTGGAGAGGTTCTGAGTGATAGCTGGAAGCCGATAGGAAGCCCTTGTCACATGATATTCGCATCAGAAAGCCGGAGCTGAGCATGGACTATTGTTGGAGTTAAAGCCGGTAACGTTGCCTGTCGGCAGACAACTCAGCCACTGTGGGATTTGGACGTCTCTAGGGACAGTCTGGACAAAGGCTGGGCTTGCCCTTTGGCCTCCCCGGCCCTGGTGACTGCCCGATCTAGCTGTGCTGGGTAAAGTGTGGGCACTTTGTTAGATGCCAGGCTAGGCGGTGTTCTCAGAGCCCTGAGGGGGGTTAACCTGGCCCCCTGGTGTCTCCATATGGTTTGCCCCAGAAAATAAGGTTGCCGTCATTGTAGTGTCCAGGTGTTGCTGCGGACACCAGGCCACCTTCTGGTCACATCTGCTGATCTGCCCCTGGCACTTGCTTCTGGGACCTGTACTGTAGGGGTGCCAGGCTAGCTCAGGTGCAGGTAAGGGCCGCCGAGTCAGGACCCAGATTCCGGGAGTTGGGTAGAAGCAGGCTTGTGGCGAGCAGCCTGCAAACTCGTTTACTATAGGAACACCCATGCATTTTATAGACTTTCAGCCCAATCACAATGTGCCGTGAGGGATCAGACCACCAGGCTCCTATACAGGTTCCCTAGGTAACACCAGGTCAGCCTGGGGCAGTTGTTCGTGTTCCTAGGTGGTCAGAGCAGAATGCTCCTCTCTGCACGTTTACACACTTGAGATACAAACTGCTGTGAGCCAAGAGCTAGGATTTCTCCCAACACTGTACCAGGCAAGGAAGGAAACTGGAGATCTTGTCTCTGGCCAGTCAATCAGATAGACCCATTACCCCCACCCTGGCAAGACCTCTCAGGAAGATGCCAGGGACCCTCTTCCTGCTGGACTTACAAAGCCCACAGTTACAAAGTACATCTTCCCTGGGAGAGGCTCACTATCATCAATCAAGGGTCCTTTAGCCATCTTCTCTCTCAGGAACTCCCTCTAAAGCCTTCAGTGGCTCCCCAGTGCCAAATTCTTCAGCTTGACTTTTAAGGCTACACCATCTTTCCAGTTTGATCAACAGAATTGTTACTTATCCCCAAAGCCCCCCACTCTCTCTACCTGCAAATTGCATTTTTTTTTTCTAGTAGTAACAACAATAACAACAATAAAAGTGACCATTGCTGGCCCTGCTGTATGCCAGAGATTTTCATACAGATTATCACATTTAATCTTCCCAGCAACCAGCAACCAACAGGTGAGTATAATTATCCCACTGAATGGGTAAGTTGAGACTGCGTGTGTGCCCAACACTGAGCAATCCAAGAAAGATGGAGAGGGGATTTGAACCTGGGTCTGTGCAAATTCGGAAACTGAGCTCTCTGGGTCAGGTCTGCCCTTTCCTGCTCTCGGCCCTTCCTGTTATGCTTCGCATGGGACCCTCAAGGCAGTGCCCAGTAAATGTCTGCCAAGTTCCATCCTGTGCACACCTCTGCCTCGTCGTGGGCCTCCGTCAGTGGGGTCCAGAGCTCGGGGTCACGGCTGTGTCTGTGGGAAGCCACACCTGCTATCAGAACTAGGAACTTGAGAGCCATGGTCGGAACTAGAAACTCAGCACAGAAAACCTGATTCTTGGAGACCCCGGACAGAGTTCAGCTCAGTGAAGACCAGAGGTCACAGTGGCGGCCAGGGCAGCTCAAGAGCATCCTGAATCCCACCCCAGGAAGTACAGGAGACCCTGCCGAGCTGTAGGGTTTAGAACAGTCTGCTGGCCCACATCATCCCAGTTCCTCACTCAGGTGGTTTGACATCCTACTCATCAGCTTTGGGGAACTAGAAGCCCAGTTCTAGTTGTGACCTTGTGCAGGCAGTGACCTTGGGAAGGCCTCTCCCGCTCCTTGGGCCCCAGGGTTTCCACTTTAACAAGAGCAGGTCTGAGAGCTGATTTGAAGTCCGTGAGCATGCGGCCACGGCCTCCGCACAGAGGGTGTGTGTGGACATGTGTGAACCTGTGCTGCCAGGTCACAGGTCAGCCTGGCACACTCCCCCCGTGGCGGTGTGTGCGTGGGTTACTGGGTCCACGTGTGCATTTTATTACTCTCCGTGGGTTGCCATCAAAAGGCCTGGGAAGCCGTGGTTCCCATGACCTCTCAGGACCCTTCTGGCTCTGAGATAGGAGGTGTCTGAGTGGCTTCCCTGCTTCAGCCTTAGGTACACAACCCCAAAGTTCCCCTGGGGCTCGAGGCCCCGGGACCCCTCACCCTTCTCTTCCAACATTGGATCAGAATGGGGCTTGTCGCCTGGGATCTCCAAGCCTCTGCTGGCGTCAGTGCCAAGACGTTCAGTAGCCACCCAGGAAGGGGACAGAGGAGCACAGGTGCTCGGGTCCCGAGTGGCCCAGAGAGCCAGGCCAACGGGTCGGGTCCTGCAGAGCTGGTGCTGTTCGGGCTGTCGGATCAGGTGGAGTGTGTGTCCCGTGACTTCGGACCTGTGGTACCAACCCCCTGGCTGTCAAACAGGCTCATGCACCTTCTTCGCTGGGTCGTTGAGAGGGCGCACATAAAGCATTCGTGACGGTGGTGGGCATACAGTAGGCACTGGATAAATGGCACCTGTCATAGAGAGGACCCCACACCCAAGTCCCAGAGTTCCGACTTCAATGTTTGGTCCTAAACAAGTCTTGGGAGCCGAGGCAGCAGGTGTCAGGTGGAGGAGGGAAGGCAGCTGCTCTTCTGTCCCAGACTGCCCCATGTACCAGGCTGGATGTGGCCTACGTGGCACTGCCATTGTGTGGGTCCTACTTGGGGACACTGATGAGCTCTCGGGAGGAGGAGCAGTGGTCCTGGGTGAGGCAGCATCTGTGGGGGGCCCTCACTGGCCCAGGCTGAGCAGGCAGGCTTGTAGCTGTCCCCTGAGTGCTGGCCTCAGCCTCCCCCTGAGTGCTGGCCTCAGCCTCCCCCTGAGTGCTGGCCAGGCCTTGGGCACCTCCCCCCCCGCCACCAGCAAAAGCCCTCCCTACCCAAGCCGCTCCAGTCTGCCTCCAGGGCAGCCTCCCCAGCAGGAGACCTCCTTCCTCTTCTGGGCTCCCATGTGGTCCTGTTCCTTTATCCAGCCAAACACCCAGGGTTAGTCCTTCAACACACATTTATTGAGCATCTACTTACACCAGGCTGGGCAAGGAACTGAGGTTCATAGCAAGAGGCTCAGGCTGGAAAAGGGACTGGCTCTCAGTGGAGGGGCACCCCATGGGATGAGGAGGGAGGTTGACCCTAGAGGCTGATGTCTGGGCAGGAAGATGGTGGCCTGCCAAGGCCTCCTGGACTTCATCTCCAGCGAAACAAGGAGATGGGCTGTCTTTATACTAAGGACTCAATGCATGTCCCCCAGGGCCATCCTCCAACTTCCCAGTGACACAGCACATCCACAGGGGCAGCATGACCTCCAGGGGCCCTGGCAGAAGGGAGCAGCTGTGCCAGGTGCGGCCTGGTGGATTCTGAGGCTGCCCCAGGGACAGGCGGAAGGGCTGCTCAGGATGATGACACTCCCAAGCTGGTCAGAGACTAGAACTCCCTATCTTCAAACCAGCTTCCCAGCGATGCCCACGGTGGCCAGGTGTTGGGACCTGGGGAGAGACAGGTCTGGGGAGGCCGTGTGGTCACACGCTGTTTTGTTACTGCAGGCCAGCAGGGAGCGAACCAGCTTGATAGGCTCACACACACCCACAGGTGTGTCCTGATGACATCCCAGAGTCGGGACAACTTCAGTCCTGGTACTAATTTCCAGATTTCTAGGTTTGGGACAGTATCCCAGAGGTCAAGGCATAGGAGGCCTGTCCTCCTGACAAACATGAACTATCTCACCCTCACCACCCACCGAATGCATGGACATTTTATCACTTCTCTAAAAATTAAAAACATTTTTTGTATTTTATTACAGAACGTTTTCTTAAGATGTAGTTACTCATCTGCCTTCCTGAACCAGCTACACCCCTGAAATTTTCTTGCTCTTTCTTGGATGGTTCTAGATCATTGGGTTAATTCCCCCGTGCTGGCCTACAGCTGCCCCACCCCTGCCCTAGCAAGAAGCTGGCGAGAAAGTGAGATGAACCTTAGAGAAAGAAAAGTCCCATCTCAATATCACCGCCTATCAGCTCCAAAAACGCAGAAACTGGGGACCAATAAGCAGCTCAATTGTGAAGTCTGAGCGCCCCCGAGTCAGAGAATCTGAAAATTGTTTGGTCCCTACATGGAAAACGCTTTGAGTCATCAATTTTAAATTGCTGATCTAATACATTCAGAATGTTGTGCGATTGGTTTCCTATAAATCAAAGTGAGCCAGCTGCCAGACGCCCCGATATTACTCAGGTTTCAAACAAACTTGTTGGGTGTAAACTTCGAACCTGTCATTATCTTCTCTGGGCATCTCTTTATCGAGAAAGTTGGACTGTCCCGTAGGACATCTCGTCACAGTTCTAGAGAGTGACAGCTCGCCAGACCCCCCCTGCAGAACTGCCCAGACCTTTTAACATGTTACACTTTTCAAAGTGTTTCAAGCCCATGACCCAATGGGAACCTTGTAACATCCCCTTTACAGAGTGAAACGAAGGGACAGAGAAAAGTGTCCTGCTGAAGGTTATACCCCAGCTAGGACTTGAAACAGGACCCTGGGGTTGGGGGCAGCCCCAGCTACGGGAGCCAGCAACCTGCAGCAGTGTTACAGAGCTCCCCAGCGGACCAGGCTAGGACTCGTCCAGTGCCCCTGTGCCTTGCCTGGAGCCTGTCACGCCCCTGCCGATCCCAGTGTGGGCCATGTCCCAGGTGCGCGGCACACTGAGGGCTCCTGTGGACCCTCTGATGGAGCTACTGTGACCACCCCATCCTGGGCACGGGGAAGTTAAGGCACTTGCCCCTGGGCCACTGCTGATGAGCCACACTGAGACCTTGACCCCAGAGCCCACCCTCCGGGCCAGCCAACCTGCGAGAATCAGTGTGGCCACCCCTGCTCAACACGGGGCCCTGGCAAAGCTTCTGGTTGGACTTGCAGCCTGGCTGCTGGCCCAGGAGGGCAGCATGATCTGTCAGTGCCCCCCCCCCCCAAGCCATGGTGACAGCTGTCCTGCAGGAGCTGAGGAAGGGCCACTTCCCGGGCCTGCTGGATCGTCCCTAGAGCTCTGGCCAGCTGCCCCAGAGAGAATGAGCCCTGCGGGAAGGAAGGAAAGAAAGAGTCAAAGGTGTATCTATGCCACCTCCGCTGCTGCGGATGACATTCAGGACAACCACACGGCGAGGGCCACACTCTGCCAAGCTCCAGGCAGGTGTCTACAGGCCAGATCCGCCCTGTCATTCAAGTTTCACAACACCCTGTGGGGACAGTACGGGGACTCGCCTTTTATGGGTAAAGAGACGGAGGCTCCGAGAGTGTCCCTGTCATGGACCCAAGATTCCACAGCTGGGAGCCGGGAGGTGGCGCAGCTGGCAGCTGGCGTGTGGGAGCCCGTGCCCACCCGCTAGACCACGGTGTTGGCGTCTCACCCTGTGCCTGGCACGTTTTCCCCATGGAAGTAGGATGGGCAGCGGTGGTCCATGTTTGACTTATTTATTTTTCTGTGTAACTGTTTTTCCACTTTCGTCGTTTGGGAGTCAATGGGGAATTGCAGGACAAGGCTGGAGAGGAAACCCGTTTCCTCTTCTAGGCTCATCCCTGGGGGCCTGCGAATGAAATAAAAGACAGACTAATCGGAGAGGGGTACGTGATTTTATTAATATGTGTGCACATGGTCGTTCACAGAAAAATGAAACAAAGCCGTTCACTCAAGGGCCCCTGTGTCACTCAAGGGCCCCTGTGTCACTCAAAGCCCCTGTGTCACTCAAGGGCCCCTGTGTCCCCTTAAAGGAAAAAGTTTGGGCCTCAGGGGTAACAAATGGCGGCGAGATAGCTGGGAAATACATACGCTGAACCAAGGAGGACAAAGGCTTTTCTGGTAAGTTCTGTCTGTGCAAGCTCATCTTGGCCTGAACCCAGCACCAGGGAGAGGAGCTCTTTCTTCTCCCCTGGCAGATGAAGGCCAGGGGACTCCGTCCTCCACTGGAAATGTATGCCCTGCCTCTAGTCGGATAAGGGCAGGGCCGGGAATCCTCTTCCTGCCTCTGTTCATTCTCAACCGCCTTCAGCTCGAAATAATTCTTATGTCCTCAAAGCGGCACATTTGGCAGTGGCCTCTTCTGCTGCCCTTCACCAGTGGAGGATTGTTTACTGAAGGGCGTGGAGCCAAGAGTGACAGGAGCAGCCTGAGTTGGGTCTCCGGAATCCAGGGCTCCTGGGTAGCTCCCCAAGAGCAGAACGGCTGCCCCTCCTGCACCATGGCCTGTAGCACTGCCTGGCGGGGCTTCCCAGGGCAGAACCAAACAGCCCTGGCCGGCACAGAGGCCCAGTCCTGCCCTGACCAACGCTTCAACCGTCTGCAGGTGAAGGTCACCTGGTACTCAGTGTCCTTGAAATTCCTGCTGGCTCGTCCAGCAACTACAGACTCTACCCCACCTCTACCTAAGGAGAGATTTCGATTTAATATAATGTTGATTTGCAATGCTGGAGATGAAACCAGGACCTCACACACACTGGGCCACGCCCTTTGGCCCTGTTCTATTTGTTTTTTGGGATTTTTTTTTTGTTAGTACTTAGGATTGAACTCAGGGGCACTTAACCACTGAGTCACACCCCAGTCCTTTTGTGTATTTTATTTAGAGACAGGATGCTTAGGACCTCGCCCTTGCTGAGGCTGGCTTTGAACTTGGGATCCTCCTGCCTCAGCCTCCCCAGCTGCTGGAATTACAGGTGTGCGCCACTGTGCCCGACTCAAGTTGTTCTTAACGGATGCCTTTTGTTGATGACGTTGCTCCTGGTTCTCCCTGTACCAGAGGATGTAAATTTCCTTCTTAAATAAAGTATTTCAATTAAGTGAAAGAGAGAGAGAGAGAGAGAGAGAGAGAGAGGGAGAGGAAGGGAAGGAGGGAGGGAGGGGGAGCCTGGGGAAGGTCCCCATGACCCGCCAGGGTTTGAGCAGCACCTCAGCCCCTCCTGGGTGGCAGATGAAGCAGTGGCAGCTCATGGAACAGGGCTGAGACTGGAGTTTGGTCTGGAGCGCGGCCTGAAGATTGTCACCTGAGAGCTATGGCCAGGCGGGACCAAGGTGTCCTGTGGCCCTGGGTGTTTGGGCAGAAGGCCGGAGTAGCAGGGCTGGGGTGCACCGCGGAGCAGAGGGGGAGTCTACACCCTGTTCAGTGTGGGGCTCCCCAGGTGCTAGGGACGCTGGGGCAGCTCCTGTTACAGATGCGGCTTCCTGCCCCTCCCCCACCCAGGCCCACAGATGTTCAGGATGTGAAAATAAAAGGTAAACTCGGGATGGAAACAGCGCCGGAAGAGTTTTCTGGATGGAGCCGGAGGCCACGAGGAAGCAGGAGCTCTGCATGATCCACGCTTGGGTCTGGGGTATGAGCTCTGGTCCCTTCTGCCACCAGTGGCGGGGACGTCTCCGTCCATCGTACCCAGAGTCTCAAGACACTTATCAGGAGGGTTAAGGATCCTTGTGTGGATGTTTTTACTAAGTGTATACTTATTTTCTCCATCTTTAATGAATCACAAAGACCCTGCACCTATTCTCAACTCCCACAGAAGTTTCCCCACAAAAGAATTGTTGTTGCCCTGAAATACAACACTGTCTGCTCCCCTCAGCTCCCGCCTTCCTCCAAACGCTGACTGGGAGATCTCTGAATCTGTTTTCCAAATTGCAATTCCTAAGGCCCCAAATAAAGTCCTTTTTATTACTGCAGTGGCTGAGTGTGCCTTGACCCGCAAGGTGTGGGCCCCAGGGCCTGCATTCTGCACAGGGCCCTCCCCCGGGGGGAATTCTTTTCCCTCACTGGGTTGATGGCCTACTGCCTTTGGGAGTCACCTTCTGGGAGGGCAGGGTGGCCCCAGGGTCCAGGGTTTAATGGAGTTTTTGCTCACCCTTGCTGGGCCTCTGCTACTTCTGCTGATCGGGTGACCCCAGGTGAGACGTTTCACTCACCAAGAACCTGTGTCCCCATCTGTGAGCTGGGAGCAAGCCCCACGCTGCAGGGCCATGCGTGATGGGGACATGGGTGTGATATCCTTGGTGCTGGGATCCTGGAAACCTGGGTCTTCCCTTCCCCCACTCAGAAGGCAGAGCGACCACAGTGGAATTGTCACCTCTTCCTTCTGCTCTGCCCTTCCGGCCCAGCGGCATCTGGGGTCAGGGAAGTCACTTACTTCGTCCTTCCAGAGCCAGGAACACCCGCAGCTTCACCTCCTCTGACCCGCGGTGGGCAGGGCACAGCCCCAGCTTCCTCTCATCAGCCGCCCGCTGGGGTTGGAAGAGGGAGCCCCCCAAAGATTGCATCTGACCTCATTCCAGTGACCTCCAGGGAGCAAGGCAGGGTTCCAGGCAGAGGGTGGAGGGTTGAGTTCTGCTCACTGGAAGGAGGGCCTGGGAGGTGGTAAACATGCCCCTTTCCAAAAATCTGCCCACTGGCCCCTCCACTCTGTTCCAACTCTCGCCATTGGCAGATGAGCACGAGGAAAGGGATGAGCTTTGGATCAAAAATTCCCTTCCATGGGGAGGCATTAGCTCCTCCATGTTCGTGATCACAAATTAAGGATCAGAGAAGTAACTCCACTAGCCCAAGATCACCAGCTGGGAAGGAGCCCAGCTGAGAGACGTAGGACGGGCCTTCCTATCAGTCTATTCATTCACTCATTCATCACTCATTCAACAGAATCGCCCACTTCCCCAGCCTTGTCCTGGATGCTGGAAGGGTTGCTTCCATCTCTGTCTTCCAGGTACTCCCATTCTGGTGGAGTGTTGGGGTGACGGAAACAAACGGCTCAAGAAGTACTTGACCAAGGACCACTGGGGTGCGTACCGCAGGGAAGCAGAGCAGGAAGTACGGGAGCGGAGCGAGGGGCCGAGGGACCGCTAGTGGTGCTTTGGTCGGGGACACAAGAATGTTTTCTTAGAGGGAGAGCTGGGCTCTGGATGGGGAGGGGGCCGTCTTATCAAGAACCCCGGGAGCAGGGACGCGTCTCCGGGCTCAGCCCCCAAACTGCAGGCCCTGAAGCTGAAGGAAGGCCAGAGGAGCCTCGGCCTGCCTTACGGTGCCTGCTGAGCTTCCCCTGACCGGCTTAAAGTCTTTTCTGATTTTAAATTTAAAAGCAACTGGAGGACTCTATCCGAGAGCAGGCAGTCCCCTGGCAGAAGAGAAGAGGATTGAACAGCTTGTCCCCGACTGCCCTGGGTCCGGATGGCTCCCACGCTGACCTCAGGCATGAGCGTGAGTGTCAGGGACCCCAGGTTCCCTCAAGGAGACTGAGACAGGGCAGGAGCCTGGCCCCTGGGCTCCTGGCAGCAGAGTCAGGACCTGTGAAGATAGGGATGTGGGAGCAGGAGCCACTGGGAAAACAGGCAGGGACCAGGGAACCGTGGCCGTCATGCGGGCCCCAGGCTGGGTGGCCAGAGTTTGAACCCAGGATCCGGGGTTGGTGTAGAGTAAGGAGCTCCAGGTGGGAGGGCTCCCTGCCAGGGCCAGGCCACCATTGTCCTCGGGTGATTCTGACCCTCTTCCTGGTCTCCTGCTTTGCTATACCCGCCCCCGTCCTTGTCCCTGGGAGTGGCTCATCCTCCCCTGGGGCACCAGGGCTGAGTCAGGAGCTGTCCCAGTACAGAGTGTGGGAGTTAAGGTTGAACTCAGCCCCGAAGCCAGAGAGACCTGGGTTCGAGTTCCAGCCCTGCCACTTCTCGGCAGTGACTCACGGCGGCGGTTTCAGCTTCTGCAGCTGCAAAACCCAGGTAGCAGCCCTGGAGGCCGCGGGATGGAGCCAGGGGGTGGGCGCCACCATGCCCGATGCCAGGTGTTCCTGTGGGCCCCTTTCCTCCCCCTCTGGGTGTCCTTTGGCAGCACGTGACCTGGAGGGAACAGGAAGCTCAGTGACTGTGCCCTCCTGTCCACTGGTTCACGCAGGTGCAGGTGAGGGACGTGGGTGGAGATCGATGTCCCCGGGGCTGTTCCTTCCTTTCTGCCTCTTGCCCAGTTTCAATAGCTGGGAACTGAGAGGAGCTCAAAGGCGGGAGGGCCTTCACTCACCTGGGGACCCACTGACCTGGCTGCCTGAGGTCCCCTTCCTGCCTCCTGATCCTAAGTCCCGCGTCTCAGCCTACTGATCATGAGGTGCCTGTGCTGGGTGAGGGGAGGTCACAGGGAGACGAGCACCCTGCACCTAGCCTCCCCACCCTGGGGGCTTTCCAGTCCTGGGATCCTGATTCTATCAGCTACCCGCCCCTCAGGGACATTGACCTGCCCCTCTCAAGGGTAACTGAATCCCAAGGTCTCTAAACCAACCATTGCCTTGGGCCACCATTGGTTTATGTGGGGAGGTCCACTGGCTGTGGTGGGCTAGACGCAGGAGGAGGCAGCATCTTCTCGGCTGGATCCTGGCCTGAGGTCTGGAAACAGGGCTGCCATCTTGGAGCCACGAGGGACCAGGCAAGGGCAAAGCCAGCACCTGGAGTGTGGCCCACCCAGGAGCAGGAAAGAAACCAGGCTTTGATGACATCATCGAGTTGCCAAAGAGCCCAACTCGGAGCCTCCCTGCTGCCCGGCTTCTTGTCACATGAGATCATCGGTGCCCTCAGCATGGAAGTCCAAGGAGCCGGTTACCAGCTGGAAGCTTCTGCTTTTGTCAGGGAGGGGGCTTCTGGGGATGGAGTCCAGGGCCTCGCAGGTTCTCCAGCAAGCCCTCTACCACTAAGCTACCCACTCTATCTGGAACCTTCTGGACAGTACATACAGGACACAGAGCAGACGAGGAAGAGGCTGGGTGGAGTCCCTGTGCCTCTGCCTTTGGCTGGCTCGGGAGTCTTGGAAGGTTCCTGCCCCCGCTCTGAGCACCAGGCCCCTCAGCTATAAAGTGAGGACAATCACATCAGCCAACATGGAGGCTCAGGGGACCTTGCCAGGCCACCGGGAGCGCTCACGGATGAACAGGGGTCAGCAGCTCCTGGGGTGTGTCTTGAACCTAACAGAGAACTGGGTGGGCAGAGGGCGGTGCGGATAAGCGGTCTTCTCTCCTGGTTTCTCTTGGGAGTGACTTCAGATTTGGTCACTACACACCAACAATGATGATGCAGCTAACATTTAAAGGGGACATTGCCACATGCAGGGGACTGTGCTGAGAGCTTCGTTCACACTAATCTTACTGAGAACACACATACCAGTAACCCCTTATTGTTCACGTACACTTTGCACACAAGGAAACTAAGATTCCTCAAGAAAGGCACGTGGCAGGTCAGAGGAGCACTGGAATATTTTTAATAGACCTTTTTTTTTTTTAACAACAGTTTTAGGTTCACAGTAGATTTGAGCGGTAAAGAATGGAGATTTAGCGACCCCCTGGCCCTCTCCATGATGGCTGTCAGAATTTGAACCCAGAGCCCAAAGTTCTCAATCCCGCTCACACTGCCTCGCTGCAGCCACTGAGTTTCAGGAAGTCTGTACCACCAGTCACTGAACAAGTGTGTGTCACAGGCCAGAGTCTGGCTGGCCCCAGGTGCCTCAGCCCCGTGTCTGGACACACAGCTAATCATACATGAATGACAGATTGTGGATCCTTATAAGAAAAAGTTTTCTGCCTAAATGTGTGTTTCCCTCCAAGCGGAGCCCAGACCGGGATTCTTATGCAAGTTTATTACTGAGTCCTCTCTGGAGAAACCTGCAGGGGAACCAGGAAAACAGGCCCGGCCAGGAGATGGGATGAGGACAAGAGGCAGTTCCGGAAGTCTCTGGGGCATTGGACCATTCTGATCCCAGGAGGAACTCTGGGTGCTGTGCCACCCAGATGGCCCTGCACAGAGGCTGCGGTTATGCCCATGGTGTTGAACTCTCTGGTTAGTCACAGGCGGCCCCCTGGTGTGTGTATGGGGTGGGGGACCGTCAGGGCAAGGAAGCTCCCAGAAAAGAGACGGAGGGCAGATGTGAGCGCTTGGAAGCCAGCGCTTGGCTTAGTTGGGAGTGGGGGTCCTGAGCCCAAAGGGATCCTGCTGGGACACCAGCATCCAACCAACCTGTGTGGTTGGATTAGCTCGTCTGATCCCCAGCATTAATTGAGCACCTAGTATGTGGGAAGCCGAGGAGACCAAAGTGAGGCTGACGTGGTCTCTGTCCTCAAGGTGCTGCAGTCTAGCTGGGGGTGGGGGGTCAGCTCCAGAAAGTGCAGGGGAATCAGGAGAGCAGGTGAGCCCTGGCGGGGAGGCGAGACCGGCCGGGAAGACCCTCCTAGGAAGTAACCCGTTCTCCTTGAAGGGCCATCCACCAGGAGGGGACCAGAGGGCCATTTCTGCAGGAGGATGCTGAGCAAGTGCCTGGGGCAGGAAACAGCCGGCCAGGCTGCTCTGGACCCAGGTGCAGCTGAGCCCAAGGCAGGCTGGACTCCGGGGGATCTCAGGGCGCAGTTGGGGAGAGTGACGCCGGGCCAGACTGCTGGCTCGAGGGGTTCATCCTGGGGAGTGGAGGACCTTGGGGTTTAAGAGCGTCACGTGGACAGAAAGATTGCAACGGCCCTTCACGGCAGCCGCTGGGGCCGTGGCTTGGGGAAAGCAGCCGGGCTTCTAGCAGGCGGGAGTGGGGCCCCGGCACCGGGGCCGCCAGTGGACCCGCAGGTGCTTGTTGTAGGAGTCCCGGTTGCGCTGCAGGCAGGCGGCCACCTCCTTGTCACAGGCGCACAGCTGCTGCTCGCACCAGCTCCCCGTCACAGCTGTGGGCGGAGGAGGGGAGTTCAGCGTCTGTCCCTTCCCCAGACAGCACTGGCGAGGTCTGGGGCCTCGGAAGGCGGCCCAGTCCCTGCTCAGCCTGGCCGGTGCCACCAGAGCCACCTGGACTCCAGCCGTGTGAGCCTGGCACGTCCATGGCCTCCCTGCCTCCCTCGCTCACCCTTCCACTAAACAAGAATGGGGCACCCCCAAAGGGCTGGTCCCACAGTGGACCGGCGGGGTCAGGGGGACAGGGCGAGAGAGCCACAGAGTGAGCACACACTCAGGGCCTGAGACCATGGAAGGGTGGGGAGGAGCCACAGGAGCTGTGAGCTCCTTCCAGAGAAAGCTGGGGCGGGCAGGGGGAGCCGGCCAGAAGAGAACGTGCGGACGCCAGGCCTGCGGCACCACCCGCCTCAGTTTCAGCCTCGGGAAAGTGGGGTTAATGACCGCGGCTGCTCACAGGGCCACTGGGTGCCGAGCACTTAGCATAGAGCTGGTGCTCGATTAATGCTGGGTGTTGTTATTATTAAGCCCTCAGTTAGCTGGGCATGGTGGTGCACGCCTGTAAACCCAGTGACTCAGGAGACTGAGGCAGGAGGGTCACATGTTGGAGGCCAGCCTCAGCAACTCAGAGAGACCCTGTCTCAAAGCTAAAACTAAAAAGTGTTGGGGATGGAGCTCAGTGGTAGAGCACCCCTGTGTTCAGCCCTCCATCCAAGAACAAAACAAAAATAAAAATCTTCAGTTACCAACCTCTGCTGTAAAAAGTCCTTTGGATTCTCAGCCCTAGGACCTGCTACCATTCACAGAGCTGGGGACACTGTGACCTGGGGGCTAGGTGACCTGCCCTTTGCAACTCTGTGACCCAGGGAAACACTTCTAGTTTGGGTTTCCTCGTCTGTGGAATGGAGAAGATCAGGGTCTTGATGCCTCCATTCTGGACTGTTATGAATAATGGACAGAGTAACAGCAATAACACGGGCAGCCGTGTGGTTTAGTGAGCATATTCTCAGTGCCAGGCATCTGTGAGACTCCGTCAGTTGGTTTCATTTGGGTTCTTGCAATAACTATGTGGAGTAGATTACAGATGAGGATACTAAGGTTCAGAGAGGTTAAGCTATGTGCTTGTGGTCACAGAACTGGTCAGGGCTAGGCCTGGCTTCCAGATACCGAAAGGATCAAACCTCCCTTTGGACCTGTTCTTACCCCATGCCCACACCTGCTTCTCCTCCATAGCCCAGCTACTGCCACTAGACACATGAGAGGAACAGAGAGGTCAAGAAGCTTATGCATGATCACTCAGCCTCAAAGGCACTGAGGGCCAGAACTCCCTTCCTGGTCCTCCAGCTCCAACCCTAATACGCAGTCACTCACGGCACTGGATGTTCCCCTGGCAAAAGGTGTAATTATAATGGTCCATCCTGGGTCTGCATTGGTGGCTCCTCAGGTGGTTATAGCAACAGTCATGCTTCTGGCAGCACCTGGAGGGAGAGGAGAGTGGGAGGGACAGGCAGGGCGCCCAGCTGCGTGGGTCACTGGCTAACTCAGGTCTCTGGCTGTCCCCACCCATGTGCCCACCTGGGCAGAGTCAAGGATAATAACAGCTCACGTGGATGCTTCCAGTGCGCCAGGCACTCATGTGAGCACAAATTCTCTCTTAATCCTCGTGCTGGAGGAACTAGTATGACCTGCATGTCACAGAAGAAGAAACTGAGGCTCACAGAAGTCAGCCTGTACGTGGTGGAGAAGGGACATGCCCCAGGCCTGGCTGGCCCCATCCCTCCTCTGGCCAATCTCCAGGGTGGTTGTGAGGATCAAATGAGATTCGGCAAAAAGAGGTGGCAGCAGGGAGTGTGTGTGTGTATGGGGGGTGTCATCGCTAGATTAGGGACAGGAGTAGAAGAGGGTCAGACCTGTGGAGACCTGGGCTACCACCTAGGAGGCTGATCCCAGGAGGGTTGGGACTGTAACATACATAGTAGGTGCTCAGCAAAACGAATTCATTCAATGAGTCCATGGATGGAGAAGGAAGGAGAGCCCCAGGCTAGGACCGCGGGCCCGGGAAGACCATTACCAGTCTGTGGCATCTTTGGGCTGGCCTCTGCCACCAGGTCCGCAGTGACAACCATAGAGCCAGTAGTTGAAGAGGGGCACCTTTCTGGTCACTTGCCGGATCATCTTGTTCAGGTTCAGTATCCCTCCCTGGGCTGGCGGCACACCTGGCAGAGCCCAGGAATGAAGAAAGGGGACAAGAGTCCTGGGGATGCAGCGGGCCCCAGGGTGGTTCCTCCGCTGTGACCGGAGGAGCTTCGAATGATGAAGATGATAAAATAGCAGCTAACCCTGTCCTCAAAAATACAGTGCTCTCTGGGAGCTCTTGGCATCTACCGAGCCCTGGTTCAATCCCAGAACCGAAAAACGAGATAAATAAAATAAAATAAAAATATAATGACAGTTATATTTCTATGTTAAGTGCCGGTCTTTTCCTGTATTGATTTATCTCCATCCCATGAGGTAAATACTAATTTTTAAATAAATAAGCTTTCCAGTCTGGGATAACTCTAGATGTGCAGAAAAGTGGTCAGGACAGTCCAGAGGCCCCCGAGTCCCACATCCAGCTTCCTCTAAAGTTACCACTTTACAGTCACGGTGCCTTTGTTAAAACCAACCTGGGTCCCATTAATGACTTTCTTTTTTAATGGAACTGAAGGGACCATTTTTAATCCCTGTCTTTCAGATGAGCAGATTGAGGTTCAGTAACTTGCTCAAGGTCATGGTGGAAGCAAATGGAGTCAGAACTGGAACCACGGTAATCTGGAACCTTCTCTGCCTCTGGGCCTTGACCTCCCATTCCCAAGGGGAGAAGTCCCAGCGGCCCTCCCTCCAGCCCGCAGAGAAGCCCGAGGTTTAAAGAGTCTGTTTGGCTCCCCAGAAGCAGCGCGACCCCGTGATCGATGGTTTGCACCCCAGTCCAACAGCTGCTGGCTAGAATCGATCACAGAGGAATCCATTTCGTCGGGGGAGAGGACGTGTCCGGCTGAGTTGGGAGAATAAGATACACTAAGCCAGGGAATTCAGGGGGACGGCAGGAGGAACAGGCAAGACAAGGTGACAGAATTGGACATGCATGCATCCCTGAGCAAGATCACAGGGTGTGGGTGCCCAGGTGGAGCCTCGGGGCTCAGGGAGCCAGGGCTGGGCAGCCCCTTGGTGACCCTGCCATGGTCCCCCACCCTCAGGAATGATGCCCTCTACAGTGAAACTCCTCACTCAGGTGTGCGTGAGGGGTTGGGGGGGACTCGTGTGGTGACAAAGGCTGAGATCACAGGCGGGTGATCTTGGGCTGCACCTGAAGTGAGCGGACTGCTGTGTCCCCTCCACATGTGGGACCCCACACTGCCACTCCTGCTTGACGCAGCGGCTCTCACCGAATGGGATGCTAAGCAAGGTCCCGGGCCTCTGCCACCATCTGGAATTCCCACTAGGAATTCCAGGATTCCCAGATTCTGAGCTAAGGAAGCCCAAGGCAACCAACCGCGGAGCCAGAGTCCACCCTGTGGACCCGCCGAAGACCTGAATCCAGGTCCTTGCTATTCTTGGTGGCCTCTGGCCTCTTCTCCGTCCTCTTCCTCCCTCCCCTTCTCCCTCTTTATCAGTGAGGACAACCCCAGCCTGAGACATCAGTTCGTGCCAGGCACCCAGGGGGTCAGGCCACTGTGTCTTGGCCTCAGCTGCCCCCAGGGGGGTGGAGAGGCAGAAGGAGATGCGGCTACCATCCTGTGCACAAGCGTGTGGTAAGTTACTACTACTACTTACACCCGCCCAAGGCTTGGCATTCACGTTCTCATTACGGTCCTTCCGCCATCCCTGTGGAGGGGATGCTCTGTGCCCATTTCACAGATGAGGATGTGGGGAGGTTGCGGGGCTTGGTCAAGGAGATGGTGAGGTCCCATTGGAATGTCGGTTCCTCTCTGAATTTTACTCTGCCCTGTATTGCCTCTTTACAGCTGAGAGATGAATTCTTGTAGCTGGATTGCAAATTTCGTAATGATTTTCACTGGGACCTCAGAGGAGAGTCCCTCTTCAGTTGCAGGAGTCCCAAGACAACATGAAATTACTTTTTAAAAACACAAGACCAAGCTGGGCACGAAGACGCCTGCCTATCATCGCAGCGATGCAGGAGGCTCTCAAGTTTGGGGCCAGCAGAGATTTAGCAAGTCTCTGACCCAAAATAATAAAATGTAACTAAAAGGGCTGGGGATGTGGCTCAGTGGTAGAGTGCCCCTGGGTTCAATCCCCAGTGCCAACAAGATAAAACAACGACAAAAACCAAGACTTTTCTAAAGTCACTTATTTTGGTTGGGCATGCAAATCAAAACAGGAAGTAATTGGCTTGCAATCCCACTTTCACCTTTGGTCTGTTAAAGACTTCATGGAAGCCACCCTGCCCCCTCCCCACAAGGGTCACTGGAACCTCTTCCCTGGTTCAAAGGTAACGAACATGAAAGGCCCCTCAAAACAGCACTGTGCATGCACAGAAGGTGGCTGTTATTCCATCCAAGGGTCGGGTGAGCACGTGGGGGCCCCATTTCCATAACTGTGTCCCAGGCACAGTAGGTGCCAGCCCAGCAAGCCCTCAGGTTTGGCACCACCCAGTGAGGCCTCCCGTGGCATGATGGCTCCTTGCAGGGGGTGGAAGGGTGGGGGGCTGGGTGGGGGCAGGGGGGCAGGGCAGCTGCAGCCCAGTCCATGGGGGAGTGTGGCGGCCCAGCCGCGTCTGTCCTCTCTCCCCAGTGTGTGTCCCTTCCCCACTCACCAGCCATCACCAGCAGCCCACACAGCAGGACAAGGTTCATGACAGCTCCGATCAGCGCAGGCAACTTCTAGAAGTTCCCTTGCCGGCGGGCAAGGCCAGGAGACTTATATCAGATGCGCCCGCCCAGCCTGGCCCCGATTGTTGCAGCCCCAGCTCCAGGGGAAACGACCAGGGTGCCTTCTGCTTCCTCTTTTCTGGGGTTGAAAAACTGTCATTTTTGTTTTTAAGATTTGGGTTATGTCCTCCTTTTCCTCTTTTTTTGCAGTGCTGGACTCAAACCCAGGACCTCTCGCAAGCTGGGCAAGTGCTCTGCCGCTGAGTCTCTTCCCAGCCCCTCTGTTTCCTTTTTGATAAAAGAAATATATATTCAATTTGGAAGATTTAGAATAAATAAACAACAAGAAATTTAGAATCACCTGCAAATCCATGAAATGTTAATATTTTGGTGTCTGTCCTGTTGGCCCTCTTGTTATCTGTCTGTCTATCATCTACCTACCCACTATCTATCTTTATAACTCCACCCTTTTCTCTAACCAAACTTGGAAAGAATATATATAGTACTTCGTAGACTGTCTTTTTCATGTACTGATATAATTTGAGTCTATACTTGGAAGTATGTTGTTAAATATTCTTTTGCAGGAACAGTTTGAGAGACGGCCTCGCATTCCATTATGCAGTCTACCCTTTATCCGATGAATCCGTTTTTGATGGACGGGGGGTTGTCCAATATTTTGATGGACAGGGGGGTTGTCCAATATTTTTCACTATTCTAGGGAAGAATTTCACTACCATGCATCTCAGTTCATGCCCAGAATTGTTTCCTGATGTGGACTTGCTGAGTCAAAGCCCCACACAATTTGAAGACCATAGTGTATTGTGGACTTAGCCTGCCGAAGGTCTGCCCCAGCTTACAAGTGAGGATCCACTGAGGCAAATGGTGTGAACCCAGCCCCACAAGGGCCGGGCACAGCTGGCAGGATGTGCACGGGCATTGCACAGGGTTCCCATCCTCCAGAGTTCCAAGGAACAGCAGAAATTGGTCTTTTGATGGCTGGAGACGGTTATTCTATTTTGGACCTAATGTCCAGGCCTATCTCCTTGCTGCTGGCTAATCAGTTCGCACCAAAAACTGGGCCAGCAAGAGTCCCTGCTGGAAGGTTTGTTGCTTTTCAGGTCCCCTCTCTCCTGTCTTCCCTCTTCCTTTTAGATCTGATCTTGTCTTTCCTCCTTAACTCAGTCAACCAACTGACCACCTCATATGCAAGAAAACAATCTAAGCGCAAAGTAACTAAATGGCTGGCAAACTAGGTGTCACCGGCATTATTTTTAGAACCACTTTATGAGGGTATTTGGCGTGCAATTAACAATAAGCATTGAAGGCACGCAGCTTGATGATTTGGGGGTAAATGAACACCTGTGGGAGTATCGCCACCGTCAAGGCCACGGACGTGACCTCGCCTCTAAGGCTTCCTCCCGCTGGGCATATTCCTTGACACGCCGCCCCTGGGCATGCTCAGTAGTCATCCCTTCCTATTGTCCATGTGGTGCTTTACACTAAAAATAGGTAAATGAAGCTCCCGGGGCATGAGGCTATCTCTCCGCTCCCCAGAGCAGAAGCAGAACCACAGCTCTTCACCGACTCCAGATAACCTGTCCCCACTCTGAGAGAAATCCAAAGTCCAGGCTGCAAAGAGGCCTTAAAAGCTCCAACTTCCCAGCTCCTCCCGGGCCCCACGGCCCTTCCATCAGGATGAGTTTGAGATCAGAGAGACCTGGTTCCAAGTCTGGCTCCTTCTCTTACCAGCTGTAGGACCCTGGGCAAATCACTTCACCTCCATGAGCCTGTTTCCTGATCTGCAAGATGGGGCCCATGGGTCCTCCCTTCTCCCATCATCGTGGTTTCAGACGATGGCATAAAGCATCCTGCACCCACCTCACTCCTCCAGAGGGGCCATTAGACCAACACAATGCTGGCGCTGTAGTTACGTGGAGGTCAGGAGGACCTGGGAGATGGCTTTGGAACCCAGACCTCCCGGGGTAAGAGCGCAGCCTCCCCGACATCCCAGGTGCTTAACATGAAGCAAGTTGCTTAGCTCCGTGTTTTCTACTCCGCCCCTCCCCACGGAAGATGGTACCCGCTTCTCAGGACTGCCGTGAGGCTTAATGGAGATGACGTGCTACGGTTCGGAAATGGTTCGAGGGAGCTTGCTCCCCAGTATGACAATGTTAACAGATGGCAGGACCCCTAAGAGGTGGGGCCTAGCAGGAGGTTGTTACTGACCCTCCCTGTCTCTTTCCGACTTTGTGGCTGGCAATGTGATCTTTCCCTCTCACATGTGCTCCTTCCATGATGCCATTCACTGGGATGTGTCCCAGGCAAAGAGGCCCTCTCCAGAGGCAGAAGCCATGTGGTTGCCCAATCTTGGTCAGTCTCTAAAACTGTGAGTTTAATAAACCTCTTTTCTTTCTAATGTATCCGGCCTCAGGTATTTCATTACAGTAACAGAAATGGGCTGATCCAACACGTGGAAAGGGCTTGGTCCATAGCTAGAGACCAATAAATGTTGTCTGTGGTTACTCCCTCCAGCAGCATCAGTCTCATCGACTCTTCTTCATCCTCTTCATTACTGTTTATTATAAATAGAGTAAAGAGCTGTCCTTTTCTTCTGTGTTGACTCACCTGCTATTTATCGTATTTACTACATGGCTCATCTCAGTGTATTTTTTCTCTCTGAAAATTTGATCTGGGTCTCATTTTACCTTTGCTTCTCAACATATTTGAGCTTTCCTTTATCTTCTTAAATGTATTGATGTAGTTATACCTTTCACCCTTACTAATCCTACCACCTGGGTCATGTCTGGGTCTTTTTCTATTGTTCCCTGGTTTCTTTAGTTTTCCAGAAGTGAAATTGCTGGGTCACAGCGGGTAAGAGGTTACACTTCTCTATTCTCCGAAAGTCTGCCTGGACTTAGAAGCCCCGGCTCTGGCTCCAGCTGCAGGGTCTCAGCGCCTTTCAGACCTGAGTGTGTCTTGAGACTTGCCAGAAAGTCTGCACTTTTGCCTCATTGGTCTCAGCTGGGAAAACCCTGCTCACATGCCAGGCCACAAGCCAGCAACTGACCAGGTGGCCAGGGGAAGGGAGCACAAGGCAGCTAAGATGCTGAACAGAAATTTCTATTTTGTGGAGAGGAGGGTACTGGGGATTGAACTCAAGGGCACTCGCCCACTGAGCCACGTCCCCAGCCCTATTTTTGTATTTTATTTAGAGACAGGGTCTCACTGAGTTGCTTGGGCCTCACTAACTTACTGAGGCTGGTTTTGAACTTGAGATCCTCCTGCCTCAGCCTCCTGAGCTGCTGGGATCACAGGTGTGGGCCACTGCGTGGGCAGAAGTGTCTCTTACTGACAGTTACTGCACTGTCAGTAAACAGGCGTCACCTTGTTTCCTTTCCACAGCCACACTGGGAAGGACAGGCTGCGGCTCCCATTCTACAGATGGAGACGCTGGGCTCGGAGAGGTTAGAAACGCAGGGTCCCTGAGCAGGTACCCAGCAGAGCTGGGGTTAGCCCAGGCGTCTGCCAGAGGCGGCCCTTACTAGGCGGTGCCCGCACTTCACGCCTGTGGGATGGGAACAGACACTGCCCTCGCCCGCTTCACAGGAGTCTGTATGCGGGTGTGCCTATGTGTGCTTCCTCGCCCTCCCAGCCCAGACGGGTGTGGAAATGAGAGCGTCTGCCAGACCCTGCAGCCTCGACCCCACTGGAGGAAGGAGAGGAGCCTCCTCCTCCTGAGAGATTTCCCACGAGTGACAGCACGTCCTCCAGGCAGTGTCCAGAGTCCTGTCCTCTCGGCAAAGCCCCCAGAGCAGATGCCTGCCTGGATCCCGCTCGGCTCAGAAGCACAGCCGCGGTGCAGGAGCAGGGGAAGCACAGGGAGCTGGGCCTCTGGGATCCAGGGGCAGATCCTAGGGTGAACTTGAACTTGGCCTTGGTAGAGGGTGACCACTCTTTCCCTTCTGCACCAGGCAGAACCAAAAGAAGCAGGTTAGAGAACGGGGATCTCAAATGTCTGTCAACCACAGAATGGACGGACTCCAGTGATCTGGACGAATCCCATATACACAACAGGAAAGAGGACAGGCTGTGAGGGACTCCATCTCATCGATGTCCCAAAACAGTCCAGCTACGCTGTACTCCACGCGTCAGGACAGCGGTGCCCGCAGACGCGCATGGCCACTGCAAGGGGTCCCTAGAGGTCTTCGGGGCGCTGCGGGTGCTCTGTCTCTGCGTGTTGGTTACAGGGACACGTCGAACTGTGAAAACTTATCCAGTAGCCAGTCGCTGTCAGCGCCTTTTCCTGTAGACGTTGCCCTTTGACACGGGTGAAGAGTAACAGAGCTGAGGGCCGTGATCAAAAATCACATGGGCTCAAGCCTCCGCAAGGACCCACCTCAGAGGGGCCTCCTGGATGCGGGCGCGTCCTCGACGGTGAACCACTGAGGTCACATAGTGAGAGGAGAGCCACCGCGCTGATACCACACAGCTCTGGCTTCCCATTCCAGCTTAGTGGAAGCGTGGCTGGGATCATGTCGCTTTATCTCTTGGAGCCCCATTGCCCTTCTGCCAATGGGGGCCCGTGGGACCCTGCAGCCTGGTCATGATTACAGGTAGGATGATTGGCACACCGTAGAGGGCACCTGGTGACCCCTCCTTCCCCAGGGGAGACCCTGACCGATGGACGGGACTGGGAACGTGGACTTGCCTCTGCAGGCTGGCTGGGAGATCCTTGTTTCCAAATGACAGAGCTGGTCGCACACCAGGGGCTTTCCGCTGCAACCTCTCGGTTTATTCAGGGTGATTGAGCAAGTCACTTTCAAACTCCTTTGAAATCCCCTCACCAGCAGCTTCCAGATGGTCACCGCTGGAAGGTTCTTGCTTGTTTTCAGAGCCAGCCCAGCCCCCTGCTGCCTTTCCCAGGGCAGCAGAGCCTGGCATCAGAAAGAGGCCTGGGGGTCAGACAGACCTGCCGTGGATTCTGACTCCCCTCTGCTTCGTCATCTGTTAAACGGGTGGGGGGAATGGAATAATGCTGGCTCTCAGGCTGCCACAGGATTCCATATAGGACCCAGAGCAAGCACAGTGCTTGGTAATGTGCCTTGTATACAGTCAGTGCCCACTCATGCTGGTGGTGATGTTATCAGTATTGTCTTATGAGAGACAGAACACACTGCTGGAAATCTCACGGGAGGATGTGCAAACACCGCACCATCTTCTATTAGGAACTTGAGCATCCTTGGATTTTGATAACTGAGCAGGGGACCTGAAATCACCCCCCACTCATACCGAAGGACAAGTATATTTAAAATGTACACTTTGATTGTTTGGCCTAGGTATACATCTGTGAAATGGGCATCACGGGACAGTGAACGAACCCAGCACTTCCAAAGTTTTCCTTCTTCCCCCAACAAACCACTGATTTGCTTTCTGTCACTATAGATCAATTTTCATTTTCTAGAATTTTCTATAAAGGGTACAGTATTTACATGTTTCTCCTGGTTTCACTCTGCATAATTATTTTGAGACTCATCTTTGTGGTTGCATGAATCAATAGGTCATTTCATTTTATGGCTGAGTAACATTCTATCGTAGGGATAGACACAATTTATGGACTTACCAGTTGATGGATATTTGGTTGTTTCCAGTTTTTGTCTATTACAAATAAAGTTACTATAAACATTCGAGAACAGTTTTTTGTGTGGACATATGTTTTCATTTTCTTGGGAAAATAGGAATGGAAAGCCTGGGTCATCTCACAGCTGAATTTTATCTTTTTAAGAAAATACCTGGGGCCAGGTGTGGTGGTGCACACCTGGAATCCCAGCTACTTAGGAGGCTGCAACAGGACATTGCAAGTTTGAGACCAGCCTCTGCAGCAGTGAGACCCTGTGTATAAATAAATAAATAGGTCTGGGAATGTAGCTCTGTGATAGAGTGCCCCCGGCTTCAACCCAGGGTACAAGGAAACAAAAGAAAGGACCTGGACTGGGGATGCAATTCATCTGCATGGTGTGCTTGAGGCCCCAGGTTCAATCCCCAGCACCACACGCTCACAAAACAGCGTCCAACCTGGGTGACACCTCTTCTATGTGCTTATTTGTCAATCTGCATATCATCTCTGGTGAAGATCTATTCAGATCTTTTGCTCATTTTTAAAACTGGGTTGTTTGTTTTCTCACTTTTATTTTTTTAATTGCAGTGCTGGGATGGAACCCAGGGCCCACGCTCCCAGCCCTTCCTTAGCCCATGGAAGGAGCAGAAATCAAGTTTTCAGGAAGTCCAATTTATTGGCATTGTCCTCTTATGTCTTATACTTTTCATGTTATATTAAGAAATCTGACTAATTCAAGGTTGCAAAGATTTTCTTCTACATTTTCTTCTAGAAATCACTTAGATTTTACAGTGAGCTCTATGATCCATTTTTTAAAAATATTTTTCTTTATATTGTTCCAATGCATATAACAGAATTTGCCAGCATCAGCATTGATAAGTGTGGAGTTTGGGGACATTAAGGACATCCACATGCAAATATCGCCACCATCCATCCACGGGACGCTTTGTCCTGCAAAACTGAAACACTACAGCTATTAAGTTCCCATTCCTGCCTTGGCCCCTGGAACCCAACGTTCTCCCTTGAGTTTCTACGAATATGACTCCTCTGGATACCTCGTATAAATGGAATCATGCAGTATTTGTCTCTTTATGACTTACTTCACTTATCTCATTATTAACATAATCTTCTTAAGATTCATCCACATTGTAAGCTATACTGGAATTTCCTTCCTTTTTAAGGTCGAATAACACAGTCCATTTTCAAAGACAGCTTTATTGAGTTACTTCGTATATCATACCATTTGTTCAAGTGTAGGACTCAATTTTTTTATATTCAATTATGCAACCATTTCCACACTTTTTTTTGAGAACATTCTAGATACCCCCCAAATGAAACCCTACCAATTAGCAGTCACTTCCTAATCCCCCCAGCCTCATGCTCCCTCCCCTTATCCTGAGGCAATCCCTCCAGTACTTCCTCTCTACAGACTTGCCTGTTCCAGAAATTTCATATAAATGAAATCATGTCATGTACGGCCGTTGGTGACTGACTCCTTCCATATGACGGGCTTCATCCCTTATAGCACAAATCAATACTTATTCCTTTTTTTTTTTTTTTCTTTTTTTCTTTTTGATACCAGGGATTGAACTCAGGGGCACTGAAACACTGAGCCACATCCCCAGACCTTTTTTGTATTTTTATTTAGAGATAAGTTCTCACTGTGTGGCTTAGTGCATGAGCTCACCATTGCTGAGGCTGGCTTTGAACTCACGATCCTCCTGCCTCAGCCTCCCAAGCCACTGGGATGACAGGCAAGCACCACAGCGCCCAGCTAATACTGTATTCCTTTCAGTGATTGAATAAAATTCCACGGTACTGCTCTCCCACGTTCTACGTCCGTTCATGGGTTATGGACTCTTCTTCCCCTCTTTTGGTGATGATGGATAATGCTGTGTGAACACTGAGACAGATGTCACACGCAGAGGCGCGCTTTTGTTTCTCGGGGGCATGTACCTGGGCGTGGAGCTGCCGGTTGACATGGAAACTCCGTGCTGGACACGTGGAGGAGCTGCCGAGCTGTGTTCCAAGGCAGCTGCAGAGGCTTCAGTTCTCACCAACACCTCTTATCACTTGCTTTTTCTCTGCGAGTCACCCTGGTGGGCGGGATGTGGTATCTTGCTGTGGTTGGATTTGCACTTCCCTTTGATTAGGGATTTTGAGCATCGGTTCCTGTGCTGATCTGTCATTTGTCTACCTTCTTTGGAGCAGTGTTGAGCCAAATCTTTAATCAATTTTATTTTAAAATTTTTATTTATTTGTGTGTGTTACCTGGGATCAAACCCACAGTCCCATGCATGCCAGGCATGCCACTGAGCCCCATCCTCAGCCCCTTTTATTTGAGACATGGGTTTCTCTGAGTGGTCCAGGCTGGCCTTGAACTTCAATCCTCCTGCCTCAGCCTCCTGAGTAGCTGGGTTTACAGGTGTGCTCCGCTGCACCTGGCTACTCCTGTTTTCTTCTAAGAGTTTTATAGTTCGGGTCTCTGGTCCACTTTGAGTTAACTTTTTTTGTGTGGCATAAGAAAGGGACTTGACTCCACCCTTTTGCATACTGCTATCTGGCTGCCTCCATGACATTTGTTGAAAGGACCATTATTTCCTTATTTGTCTAATACCTTGTTGAACTATGACCCATTCGTTTAAATTTTGGGTATGGTGGCAGAAATGGATTGAAATTATAATTGTTTCACTTTCTTTCACCCCTCCCCTGTATACTTCCTCCATAATGAGAAACAACCAGCCCAGCCCTATTGAAAAAAGTACTCTTTGTGTATGGACTTGCCCGGGCCGTCTTTGTCAAGAATAAAATTTCCATACATATGTGGGTCTAATTCTGGATCATCTATTCTGTTCCACTGACCTAATTGGCTATCTTTATACCAATTCCACATTGCCTCGGTTAGCAGAACTTCATAATTCTTAAAATCAGATAGTATAAGTCCTGCAACTTTATTTTTCTTTTTCTTATTTACTTGGCTATTCTAGATCTTTTTAATTTCTATATGAATTTTGGGATCAGTTTGTCACTTTCTAAGCAAAGTCCATTATGATTTTGATTGAGACTGCATTGGCTCCCCAGAGCCAATGGGAGAATTGATATCTTAAGGATATCTTGATCCATGGGCATGGTATATGACTTGATTAATTTTGGTCTTTCTTGAATTTTCTGAGCACTGTTTTGTTTTCAGTGTGCAAGAACTCTGTATTTTTTGGTCAATTTTTTCCCATAAATATTTCATGGTTTTGGATATTACTATAAATAAATTTGTAAAATTTCAGCTCCCAATTATTCATGAGTAATATGTACAATTGCTATTTATTTGGTATTTTTTCATTTCATATCGTGTGACCTTACTAAATAATCAATTGACAGACCCAGGAGCTTTTTTGTAGATTCTTCAGGACTTTTTTCCCCCTTAGTTAAACAATGATTTTATTGCTTGAGTCCATGGATACATTTATGCAACAGGGGCAGAGGTCGTAGACGAGATGACTCATATTCCCAATTGTGTGGGAGGACTTACTCCATCATATTGAGTTAATGAGTGGATTCAACTCTCTATCAGAACCAGGCAGAATTTAGTATCCTTATTCTTTCTATGTCTCTCAAGATGCTTCTGAATAGCAACCGCTCTCTTAGTTGAATGGTGAAGGTCCTCAGGAAGATCAGGAGCACGCCCTTGGACTTGCTCTCAAGCTCCTATTGCCCACCACAAGGCATATTCATGCAATGTCACAGCAGGCCTTCAGGATCACGCTGCTTTGGGAGGGAACCAGGCCCTTCTTGCCATTCATACATCTGTTTTTCCATCACCAGATGTCAACTTTAGCCAGGTGGGGACACTGCCATGATAGGTCGGAGGTGATCAGGACAGGCCTTTCCCAGGAGCATTCTTGTGACCCAGGATGCAGTGACCAGGCAGCTCAGAGCTTATGGGATGTTTTCCATGGGCTTTTACATTGATGCCAATAGAGATGATCCTGCTTCTTCCTCTCCAGGCTGAATGCCTTTTATTTCTTTTTGTGCTTCATTTCTTCTCTTGCCTTGTTTTTCTAACTAAAACTACCAGCGCCATGTTGAATAGAAGGGTGGGGTGGACATTCTACCTCTTCCTGATCTTGTGGGCGTGGGATTGGGGTTTACATCATCATCGAGCACGATGTTAGCTATAGGTTTATTGTATATCCCTCCCTCGGGCTGAAGGGGCTCCCTTCTCTCTCAGTTTGCTGACAACTCTTTATCAGGAGTGAATGTTGGAGTTTGTCAAATGGTGTTTGTTGTTGATTGGCTTTGTTGTATTTTGTGCATGCATTGGATTTTCTTCTTTAGTTGATTAGTATGGTTTATTACATTCACTGACTTGTTTTCTGTAGTACTGGGGATTGAACCCAGGGGCACTCTACCACTGAGCTACATCTCCAACCCTTTTTATTTTATTTTGAGACAGGGTCTTGTTAAGTTGCTGAGGCTAGCCTCAAATTTGTGATCCTCCTACCTCAGCCTCCTTATTAGCTGGGATTACAGGTGTGCACCACCTCATGCAGATTGACTGAATTTTCATGTAAAAATCAACCTTTCAATTTTGGGAGAAGCACAACTTGATGATGATATATTTTCCCATTTATATATTAAGTTATGTTTGTCAACATTTTGTTAAGAACTTTTGTGTCTATGTTCATGAGAGATATTAGTCTGCAGTTTTCTTGTGATGTCTTTATTAGACTTTGGTACCAAATAATAGTGACTAGGAATTTGTGTATAATCGATCTTATGGGCTAAACTCAAAACTCCTGTGTTCAGACCCTAAAGCCCAGTACCATAGAATGTGGCTACATGTGGAGACAGGGTCTTTGAAGAGGTGATTAGATTAAAAGAGAGTGAGAGGCCTAATCCACAGATTTTCCACAATGAGGGGAGCTGATGTCCTCATAAGAGGAGGAAGAGGAGGACATTTAGACACACAAGGGACATGGGGACATGCAAGCAAAGAGGAAAGACCATGTGGGGACTCACTGAAAAGGCAGCCATCTGCAAGCAGAGGAGAGAGGTCTCAGAATGAAACCAGTCCTGCCTACACCTTGAACTTGAACTTCCAGAACAGTCTGCAGTATCTGGCTATGGCAGCCCCAGCAAACCAATTCAACTGGTATTATCTCTTCCTCACGAATTTGGTCAAATTCACTAGCAAAGTCACCTAGACCTGGAGTTTGTTAACGGGAATTAAACTTCATGTTCAATTTCTGTTATAGCTATGGGGTTATTTCCAGCTGAATGATTTCCTGTCTTTCCAGGAAATTGACTATTGTATCTTAGTCGTTGAATTTATCTTTATATTCACTTTAAAACAGCAACCAAAAATAAGAAAATAAAAGCCAAAAGTCATTCTGCTGTCTAGAGATGAGGGTTACTAATGTTTGCCGTTTATCTTTATTTTACACATGTGTACACCAATCCCTTCCCTTTCCTAAAGAGAAAAATTGATGTGCCCTGTGTATACAGGCATGGGTTTTTGTTTTTGTTTTTGTTTTTTTTGTATCACCAAATATTCTTTAAAAGCATGATGATGGATGAATCGTTAATAATTTGCTTCACTACTGTCTTCACTTAATTTGTTTCTGATCTGGGGGGCACGCTCCTGAAAGCACCCCAGTCAGCGTCCTTTCCCGTCTGTCTCTGGGAACCATTCAGGTTTGCCTCTTGGTTTGCAGGCCCAGAGGTGGAATTTCTGGGCCGACCAGTTTATTATTGACTTCATTATTGAGCACACCGGGCTTGGTAGGGGGAGGGTGGGGAGCCCCTCCTTCCCCTGGAGGATCGGGCCTCTCCGAAGACCAGCCCGACCAGCAGCTCCGCTGGGAATCCGTGACAGGGGTGGTGGTGCTGCGCGTGGTTTCTCAGGGGTCCCTGGCTTTGATCTTGGTCTCCTTAACACAGATCTCAGTGGCTCCCAGCGACCTGCAGGTGGGAGGCTGTCCCTTAGCATGGGGACTGTACCACTTGCTTCTTGACTCTTCCTTCTTCAGAGCAAGACGATCTCATCGGGAGGTGGACGCAAACATGGAAATGAAAATAACTTTGTGCAGACAGATGAGAGATGGCAGAGACCAGCCCTGCCACTCCCAGCCTTGTGGCAAGAGGAACCCCTGGGTGTGTGGAGGAAATGGGGCCTCTGCTCCCTAGCATCCCGGTCTAAGGGAAGTGTCCAGATCCACACACCGAAACACATACTCGTATCGCAGAAGAACGCGCACGCAGGCACGCAGGTGCAAATTAGCAGCTTCCCGTGTGAGGCTGGTTGCTTGCGGGGTTGGGGGGCTGGTTCTTCCAGGATAACTTCCTGGGGAAGGAGAGCGACCTCCATCACAGAAGCTGTGGGACACAGGAAAGGCGGGGGCTGGGTGAGGGGAATGAATGACACCTGAGATGGGCTCATTGGTTTGGGACAGCCAGAAGAGGAAGCTGGCAAAGCTGGGGGTAGGAAAGGTGCCTTGCCAGCAGGTTTGGGGACACTGGGAAAGAAGGAGCAACGTGCAGTGAGGGGATTATTGGAATGTCGATTCCCAAGACATTCCTTCTCTCCCGGAAGCAGCCCAATTCACCTGGAGCCAGAGATCAGGCCTCTACTTTGGAAAAAGCAGGTCTTTAAAACTGAGAACCTATCAAGTGCCCACAGCACTGGACACCGGACGTGCCAGTGCAATCCGTACACAGGAGGGCTTGTCACGCGGGGGGCGCTCTCAGCCAGGAAGAGGGGAGTTGGGTTGGAGCCCCATCAGTGCAACTGCTCAGTCTGAAGAGGGGCCTCCTAGAGCCCCGGGCTCTGCATTCTTCCCTCCTGTCCCTCCCTCCGTGCACCCCACGCTCCCAAACAAGGAGCAACTGGTGAGGACTCCCGGGTCTGCCAGGTCCTCAACCAGAGGCACTGGTGCCCCCCAGGGCACATTTAGAAGTGTTCAGAGACAGTTTTTGTTGTGACAACTCAGAGGTCAGGGAGGAGGGCAACTCTTGGAGGCCAGAGATGTGCTCAGTCTCCTGGGGTGCACTGGTTGCCCCTCAGCAAGGAGGGCTCACCCCACAGGGTCAATGGTGCCCAGACCAAGAGGCCCTGCCCCAGGCCAAGCAAGCTCGCCCCTCAGACGCCAGCTAGGGGGACTTCCTGCTAGAAGCTGGTGCCTGGGCCCTCCAGCCTCAGCCGGGGTAGACACGGGCATCAACCCACATCCAGACCAGGGGAGCCCCTTCTCGCTGCGGGCGGGGAGTCCTTTGAAGATCCGGGATTAAGTGCACTCCAGACGGACACATTACGGTCCCGAGCGTGTGCCCATGGGCCTCCCTGAGGAAAGCCCTCTGACCACTCTGGCCCAGGCCCCGCTGCACGTGCGTCCATTCTTAGCAGGTCCTGCCCAGTCCATTTGGCTGGAGTCTCCCTACTCCGTGCATGACCATCCTCCACACCCGGGCAGTTCCCCAGCCTCCAGCGCCTCTGGGGATGCCTGTCACCCAGCTTCTTCAGCAGGAAGCCCAGCGGATCATCTTCCCCAGATCCCCACTGACCCTGATAGTTCTGGTGATTTCCCACCCACCAGCTTTCCCTGCTGTATCTGCAGCCCAGCCTCCCCGCCTGAGGAACCTGGTACAGTGGCCCCTCCAGCACACGTGGTGGCCGCCCTCGGATAAAGGGCCCTTCCCACGCTGTGGTAACGTCACTGAACATCGTCCCAGGGGATGGAGAGGCCTCTGGACTCATTTCCTTTCCAGTGCCTGGGGAGGGGCCAATCTCGATCAGGTGCATGAACCCCCCAGAGGGGCTGGCCAGGGAACACAAGGGTGGGGACTTCGCCCGGCAGCCGTGGGCAGGGCTGTGGAAGTGGGAGGAGGAGGTGGAGCCTCCTTTTTCTAGGGCATCTGTCACTTGCCCAGGGGCATCGCCCGGCTCTACCCTGCCAGTGTGCGAGGAGCGTGAAGCTGGGGCCTGTTCCCTGGACCTTGAGGAGTGCATCTGAGACTTTTCCAGGCCTATGTCGCTGGACCCCCAGAATCCGGAACATGGCAGATGGGGCGCAGGCCAACCCCAAAGGGTTCAGGAAGAAGGTGCTGGTTAGATGCTGCTCTGAGTGGAGGGGTCCAAGCAGCAGGGCCTCTTCTCCTTCCAGAACATTCAGGTAGGTGTTTGCCATCCCGGGATGGAACTCTCCATGGAGGGATGCTGGGACCGGCTGAGGGACAGGCTCCTAGAATCCACTTCTCCCCAGAGGGGACTGTGAGTCTCTGAGTGCTGAGCTGAGCTCTGTCACTGTATTTTCGGCCGTAGAAGGGCCTGTGGGACCATTTTGTCAACCCTCATGGGGCACTTGAGGCCCTGAGAGGCCGAGGGATCTGCTTGTGGTCACTCTGCATTTTGAAAGCAGAGCTGGAACTAGAATCCAGGGACCACCCCTGTCTCCTGGTCCTGGGTTTAAGCTCCCAGCTGCCAGGTTGGGTCCCAGGCCCCTCTGGAGTGTGGAGGGCAGGGGTGGCCGCTGGCTGGGACTGTGGCTTCCTGTCTGAGAAGCGGAGGCGTGGAGGGAAGTTGCTTCGGGGCTCCTGGCTCTGCCACCCTGGGTGTGTTCCTCTAGGAGGCCCAGGGCCGGTGTGGGGTGCTGTCACAGGGCTGGAGTGGCAGTAACTGGGGCATCGAGGGACAGAGTGGTGGCACCTCTGTTGAGGCCCAGAACCGCAGGAAGCTGGGGATGAACTGAGGCTGGGGTTTCCTCTCTCTCAGGTCCAGCCTGGGAGTGAAGTTCTTCGCCATCGCCGTCCTGGCTGGCAGTGGTGAGCGCAGGCCCCGGGAGACCCCTGCCTAGCTCAGCCTTTCTCCCGCATCCCTGGGTATCTGCGTTATTGTTCCACTGACCGGACGTCCCCTTCCTCTCTCTGGGCCTCCACTTCCCTCTCAGGCTTCCCCCTCTGCCCTGGGGCTGTTTACTCCTTGGGTCACCTGTGAGCACGCCAGGGGCCTTCAGCATTTATGAGCCACGAGGGAGCAGGCTCAGGGCTGAGCCAGCATCGTAAAACATGGTGTTTGTTGGCGTTTGTGTACCTAAGCATGTGTATGGGTGGGTGTGCGTGTCGGCAGGAGTTAATGAGTTCATGTGCAGCCAGACGCACGTCCGTACACGTGTGTGGTGTGTTCCAGGCACACGGAATGTCTACGTGTGCAACACTTGACCGTGTGTGTCAGGGTTGGCATCCGAGCCTCTCATGCCTCCGGGTGTGGGTTCACTGTGTCTGCAGAGTCTACACAGTGCAGTCTCCCCACGGGTCTGCTGGGAACTTCTCTCGCGGGCTGGTACTCTGGGCATCATGGGTGGGGTGCAGCCACCCTGCAGGATTGTCGTGGGAGCCTCCTGACCCAAATCGGACCCCGCCACACATCCAGGTGTCCCCGTGGCAGGTGCCTCAGGCGCGTGGGAGGTCAGCTGAACCTCTTGCTGGCTTTTCATGCAGCCAGTTACACGCCGCCTGGACCCAGCCCCGTTTGAGGAAAAGAAAGATTCCAGAAACAAAGACAAGGCCCAACATGGTCAGACCTGAGAAAGGACTGGCAGCAGTTGGGAAATGACCTGTCACTTAGAAAACTAGGCTCGTGCTCTAGGCTCGCCAAACCTCTGGCGCAGGCAAACCACTATTTTGGCTGGATGTGGCTCAGTGCGTGTGAGCGCAGTGGTGATGCGCCGGGGTGTGAGCGTGCGCGGGAGGCGCGTGTGAGCTGGGTGTGTGGAGCATCAGCGTGAGATGCGCGAGCTGAGGGGTGTGTGTGTGTGAGTATGTGAGCACAGCATGTGAGCGGGCGCGTGTGAGAGAGGGCGCGTGAGGGGTCTTTCCTGTGTGACCGGGAAGCTCCCCGCTCCTCTCCCCCTGTGTGGGCGGATGGTGGGGGCCTGGAGCCTGGCGCTGCTCCCCGGGGAACATCTGGGCAGCAGGTGGGGACAGGGGGTGGCCAGGAACCCAAGGCAGTCAGGTCCTACCTCAAGGTGCTTTCTGGGCCAGGACTGATGGATAAACCAGAGCCAGGCCTGGGTGGCTCCCGGGCTGCTCTGCACACACACTTTTATCCTGCAAGGCTCCGCAGAGCTGGAGAGGAGGCAGGGAGGGAGCCAGGTTCTGGGCCCCTGGCCCCTCTCAGCAGCCCTGCCAGGCCAGTCCCCCATCTGCAGCTCAGGACAGGCTCAGCCGCTGGATGCAGGGTCTCTCCTGCGGTCCCCCTGGTCCCAGCTGACAGTCCCCTGGTGCTCCACTGTTCTCTTCAAAGCCTTCTTTCATTTCTCCCTGGTCCTCCCTCTTTTCTTCTTCTTTGCTCTGTGATGATGGCAACCATAGAGCTGAGACCCAGGAAGACTCAGAAGGAACAGGATTGCCAGCCTCTGCCCTCTGAGGGTTGGGCAGGCCTGACTGGGGGCCACCGTGCCCCAAGAGGGGACATGGAGAGTGTGAGGGCACTAGCTGCACACTGAACTGCCGATCTCTCATGGTCAGGGTTGTTATTCCCATTTCACAGATGGGGAAATGGAGTTCCAGGGAGCTTTCGTTATTGGCTTAGGTCTGTCTGACTCCAAAGTCTGAGCTTTTCCCACTAAGGCACATCTTTGTTGAGTTCTGCTCACTAGAGAAGCATGACTTGTCTCAAGAAGCAAGCAAGAGTGGGGTGTGGGGGGCGCATCTAGCCTCCAGTTTCTGAAATCCCTGGCTTCCTTTCTCTCCCAGAACATCTCCTCGTTCGTGCAGCAGGGCATGGTGGGGAATGTCTGGAGAGGGCAGGAGACAGTGCCCTCAGCTGTGTCACTGACTCCGGGTGCAGCTGAAGGAGCCCAGGGCTGGAGGGGGCCAACGGCATCCACACTGTGTGCTGGATGACCTCCAAGCTGGGGGGCCATAAGCAGGTTCTGCCTCTTCCAGCCTGCAACACTGGGCAAGCCTTAGTGTTCTCATCCGTAAAATAGGGACAGAGTGGCTCTCTTACTGGTGCATGGGCAGCTTCACCCAGGGAGGAACTGTAGGCTGAGCCCAGGAAGACACACAGAGACAGCCCAGGTGGCTCAGAGCCCAACACCAGCCAGGACCATAGAGGGAGGGAAGCAGTGGCCAGCAGGGCGAAGCAGCCGGAGGTGCAGGAAGTGCCCTTGCTCTCTCGCTTTCTCTGTGTGTGCATAACCCTGAGAAGCTCCAACCCCAGGACAGGGGGTGACAGGGATACTAGGAAGAGGCCAGGAAGGGAGGGAGTAAAGGGACCCAGGAATGAACCCCTGGGGTTCAGAACAGCATCTGGCATTTGCAAAGCCCCTCCCAGTGTGCCAGGCACCGAGCAGCCCCCGTGAAGAGCATGTTCAGATGGTCCCCAAACTACCGTGGCTTGACTTAATTTTTCAGCTTTACGATGGTGCAAAAGCAACATGAATTCAGTAGAAACCAGACTTCAAATTTTGAATTTGGATCTCTTCCCGGAGTAGTGACATGCGTTACAATCTTGTGTCACATGCAGGGTAACACTCTGGCTCCTGGTCAGCCCCTGACCATGAAGGGAAACATCCGCCCTGCAGTGGACTCTGTTGCTAAGCTGGGGTGTCTGGTAGGTTAGGCGGCTGAAATGCATTTGTGACTGACGATACTTTCAGCTTGCGAAGGGCTCAGCAGGACTTCAGACTAGCCCGAGCATCCGCACCGCCAAGCGGCAGGGGTGTGGGTGAGGAGCCCTCATCCCCTGGGCCCAGATCTGTCTCCTGCTCCTTCTGACACAAGCCTGGGCAAGTGGCTGAGCGCTCCAGCCTCAGTCTCCTTATCCAAAAAGTGGGATAGCAACAGAGGACTGCAGGGAGTGGACCGGTTTAGGATTTTGTACGTCTGGTTTCTCAGGCTATAGAGCTTAAGGCAGGGACCTGGTAATGCCCGACTTCAGGAGGTTCCTCCTCCTGTTCCCTGTGACCGCCCTTCCTCTCCTGCTTCTCTGGCTTCCCTCTTCCATTCCCTGGCCCTGGGGTGCCCTGGGGTGGGGGTGGGGGGCGGCCATGGGGCCCGGACTCATACACCCCCTGCTTCTCCCATAGTTCTGTCCGCAGCCCAGGGCAGCCTGCTCAACCTGAAGTCCATGGTGGAGACCACCACAGGCCGAAGCGCGATCCTGTCCTTTGTGGGCTACGGCTGCTACTGCGGGCTGGGGGGCCGTGGCCTGCCCATGGATGAGGTAGACTGGTAGGTGGACTGGTAGGTGCTGGAGGCCTGGGCTCCTGATGGGACCAGGTGGGGGCAGCTGAGGTCATCTCCACCTCTGCGAGGAGGAAGAGGACCAGGCTTGTTGGATAAGCTAGTGGCCAGGAGCCTGATACTGGACGCTTTCTGTATCCATCTCCAAGGTCTTGGTCTTGGGAGGACTTGAACCCCTCCCCTGTCTGGAAGGAACCCTTGATATGACCCCAGACACACTGGGAGGCAAGGGGTGTGACACCCAGCCCCATGGGACTTGGGGCGCCCAGAAGCGGTGGCTTCTGCTCCAATCTCCCCAGCAGCAGCAGCGCCAAGTCTGGTATCACTGGGAGCTTAATAAGTGCATGCTGACAATGACTTCAGTCCTGTAGAGGTGGTGGGGACAGCCGCTCGGCCTGTGCCTCCTGTCCCCCATATTCCCAGTGCCCATCGGCTTTCCAGACCACAGCCCTCCCTGGCCATCAGGCAAGGCCAGGCACAGCCGGGCACAGCTCCTCCACACTGCCTTGACCCAGGCCTCTCCCATCCACCCTGACCACATCATTAGACCACCCGATCCACCCCCGCCCCCTCCCCCACCACACACTCACTGTGGTCACTTCCTGGGCTCTAATTCAAGGAGCCCTGGGGAAAGGACAAAGAGCAAGAGCCCTGGGCACCAGCCCCAGCTATGCCTGGCTGTGTCGCCTTGGGCAAATAACAACCCCTCTCTGGGCAGCAGTCCAGAAAGGTCTGACCCAGGAGGGGCTGTTGGATGCGTTTGTGGCCGGCAGCCCACAGATAGTCCACAGTCCCTGCGGGGGAGGTGGCGGGCTGGCTGGCCGCACCTGCTGCTCACCTCTGCCGCCTCCAGGTGCTGTCACGCCCACGACTGCTGCTACCAGAAGCTCTTTGACCAGGGCTGCCGCCCCTACGTGGACCACTACGACTTCAGCATGGAGAACGACACCATGATTGTGTGCAGTGAGTCCCTCCCGGACCCCCACACGTAGTGCACACATTGGGCTGGGACGCACTGCCCCAGAGATGAATGTTCCCAGAAGACTAACAAGAGCCTAGGATGAAGCAGCAGCGCAAGCACCCTGGTCTGGGTGCTGGCGAGCGCCAGCATGCGTTGGCAGAAGTGCCACTCTGTGCCCCGCAGTCCTTCCCAATCACTCCCTCCTGCTGGGGGGTCCTTACTGTGGGCCCGGAGTGGGGACATCACGGGCAGCGTGAGCCCTGGCCTCTTGGGGTGACCTAGGCAGACCCAACCCCCTCTCTGGGCCTCAGTTTCCCCAGCCAACAATGCTGGACTCCAGCTATACAGGTTGGTCTGCAGTGGTTCCCCCATTTTGGCCTGCACCAGAGTCACCCAAGGGCTTGTGACAATGTGGACGGCTGGGCCCCGCCCAGAGCAGCTGACCTGCAGGCTGGGGCCTGGCCCCTGGGTGGTGCCGGTGCCGCTGACCCCAGAACACCTTCCGAGGGCCACTGGGCTCTGGGGGTTGCGCCTCAGGTGCCTGAATCCGGGGCCTTCACCCACAGCCTTGCCCCCCACCCCCCGCAGGCCAGCTCAACGAGACGGAGTGTGACAAGCAGACGTGTGAATGTGACAAGAGCGTGGCTCTGTGCCTCAGGGAGCAGACGTACAGGGAGCAGCACCGCGGCTACCTCAACATTTACTGCCAGGGCCCCACGCCCAACTGTAGCATCTATGACCCGCCCCCCGAGTTCATCTGCGGACACGGCTTCCCGTGACCCCTGCCCTGCCCCAGCACTTCCGAGGTCTGAGAGCAAAGTGGGAAGCAGGTCTGTCCCGGGACCCGACAGATGGAGCAGACAGGGGTGGGGCCCGGGCAGGAGCCCAGGTGCCCGGCGGCCCCTCCCCAGGGCTCTGCAGCAGGCTTGGCCCCAGAGGACTCGGGTGGCCTGGCCCTGCCTGTGACCACAGGCTGGTCCCACAGAGCTCTGGGCACGGCTTCACCCCGGTGCTGGTCCTGGACTTGGTGGGAAGTGCGTGGCTTGTTGGGGTCTCCCCTGAGTGTGGAAGTCAAGGCCTGGGAGATGGGAGTGCGTCCTCTCTGCCGGCCCCAGCTTGATTCCTTGACCTGGCCCTTGGGCCTCCAGCACATGCTTGGCTGTGTCCTGGGACCCGGCTCTCAGGCATCGACGGGGCTGTGAAACCTGGCTTCTGGGGTCCCTGGCCAGCCCTGCAGGATGATTAGGATGATTCTTCTGTGCTTTGGGGGCGTGTGAGTCCATTAACACAGCAGGTGGCCCCACCCACCTCCATGTGCAGGCCCACAGGGCAACCCCAGCCCCAGAACCCCTGTTGCTTGAAGTGCCTCTGAGCAGACTCCTGAGCCCGCATGCATCCCGGGATCAGGTGCAGGATGTCATCCCTTGAGCATACAGGGACAGGATGGGGACATGCCCCAATATGCCCACCCCCACAGCTCCTCTTCTCACCCTGTCTGACCCAGCCCCCACCGAGGACACCATTCGTCTGAGGAGGACTCTGAGCACCCCAGGCAGGGAGCGTGCAGGGCCCAGCCCTCCAGGCCCTCACTTGAAGCTGCCAGAGGCAGGAGAGCAGGCCCCCGTCTTCCTAAGAGAGTCAGGCGTCAGGAGTCACGAAGGTGGAAGGGAAGGTGCTCATGCAGGACACTGGGAAGAAAGTTCCAGAAGGCAACAGGAGGGAGCAGAGTGGGGAACAGAAAGCGGGAGATGGGAGCCAGGTGAGAAGGCGAGGGCCAGTTCATTAGAAAGGACAGGAGTGCGAGAGGCACTGGGGTGGGCGCATGTGGATCTGGGGACTTGCAGGCTGAGGCGCGGCTTCTCCGCTGTGCCCAGCACTGGTGTCCCTCAGGTGCACCTTCCCCTGGCCGCATGTTCCCTCAGGGTCAGTGGCCTCCAGCTAGACAGCCTCACACCCACCTCCTATCATGTCAACCCCAAGGAGGCCGCCCCGGCCTGGACACTGAGGACCACTCTTAGCAAGTTCAGCCTGCCCGGCAGTGCCACCTGGCAGTGCCCACTGACACTAAGGAAGGAAAAGCAAGCAGGGTGGAGGAGGCCAGGAGAGACACCCAGGAAGAGGGCAGGAGAGGCCAGAGCCTCTGGAAGCAGCTGTGGGACTAAGCAGGGAGGCTGCAATGGCAGGGGGACTCTTCCCAGGCCAGCAGTGGTGACATGATGGGGACCTGTTGTGCTGACCAGACCTGCCCGGTCACGGGATCTTCCTTGTCTACCCTCTCCAGAAGCTCAGTCAACAGGCCACCCTTCACCCCTCTTTGGCGGGCCCCCCAGTCTCTAGGTCGAGGGCCCCACCAGGTCAGGGGCAGAGCAGGGCCAGGGTGCCAGGGGACTCCTGCAGATCTTGCCCCTGGCCTGTGGGCCCCTCCTCGTGTGCACACACCCTGTCCTGGAGCCGGGCCAGCGCCGGGGATGAGTGTCTGCTGCTACGGGTCCCGCCCCTCATCCCAGACCCCCCAGATCACCCCACAGGACTCAGCATCCCTTCCGCAAGTTAATAAAGACCCCGCTCTGGATCCTGAGGGTCTGACTTCACTTCCTACTGTAGGGTCCTCCTTGGTCAGGCATTGGGAGGGGGACACGGGGACCCCGTCCAGATCTTCAGCCATGGGGAAGGCAGGTTCCTCCAAACCCAGTAGCTGTCATGGCTTGTCCCCTGCTCTGGGGCTGAAGTGACCCTGCTCCAACAGAGAGAGGCTGAGAAGGTTGGAAAGTGGGGTCAAACCATGGGCATCGGGCCTGTGGTCCTGCCACGGGGCACTGATAACAAGACTGGGCCAAGGGCTTTGCAGTGCCAGTCTCGGTAATGCCCTCCTTACCCTCTCCTGCTGAACCAGCAAGGCCCACGTAGGGAAAGCAACTTACCAAAGTCACACGGGCCGTAAGAAAGGCTGGGAATTCTGAGCATCTGACTGGTGATGGGCAGTCTGACAGCAAGAAGTGACTGAGTCCTGGGTTCCAGCCAATTTCATTTCTCTTTCCAGTTTGGCTGTCTCGGGCGTGACATCTGTGAAATGGAACCACACCTCTGGCCTGAAAGGTCACAGGCTTGTTGTGCCAGCCACTGAGACAGCTGGAGGTGGGGCTTTGTGAGCCCGTGGGGCAGGGGTCAGTGAGGGCAGGAGAGGGTCGCCCTCCTGATCACCAGCTCCGAGGCCACACACTTCTTAGAAGGAAAGTGGGTCAGCGAGACAGGGAAGCCACATGAGAAGGCGGCAGGACAGGAGGTCCCAGGTCCCAGCCCAGCCCCTTCCCAACACAGGTTCCTGCCTGAATAGGAATGAGTTTCCTCCGGGACAGTGGCCAGAGTGGCTGTTTCTGGTGTTCTCCAAAGCCATGGGTTCTCCTGGGGACATTTGGGGGTGGCCCCTGGGGAAACACGGGTTGAGCAGATGGGCTCCCCACACCACCTACAGCCTTCAGCTGAGCAGCCTATGTGTCCTGCAGTGTAGACAGAGCTTTCCTGAGACGCTGCAAGAAGGAGGGACTCCTGGGCTGAATTCCTTAAAGGCGGAAAGCCCTGGACCAGGCCACCGGTTGGTTTGTCCATTCAGGGGCCACCCAGTACCTGTGGCCTCCTCAGCCATTCAAGACTGAGCCTCAAGACTCTGCTCCGGGGAGCCCAGGCCTGGGAGGGGAGTAGCCGTGTCAGCTCATGACCATCACATGTGGTGCCACGGGGTGTGGGGGGCAGATGATACCCCCGGTGTGGCAGTCCCAAAGGTGCCCCAAAGGCCATCAGGGTGGAACCTGGAAGGTATCTGGCTGCCCCAGGAGGTGAAGGTGCCCAGGGAGGAGCACAGGTCACCTCATTGAAGGGCTCTCCCTCCCTGAGGACTTCCCGCCCCTCTTCCCAAGGTGGAGAGCCTTCCTCGCCGGGGCTTGAGGTCAGGGCTGGCCTTGTTCCTCGCTGGCCTGGGGGCTGCCATCTCCGCCCAGACCTAGGTCTGTCTTCTCCGTCCTGTGGAGACGCCTCCCCTCCCTTCCTCTTGCCCATAGTCACAGCTTCCAGAGCCTCAGTTAGGACCAGCTGTTTTCTAGGACTTGGGCGACACCTCGTGGACATTCTTGGTCACCACCAGTGCTACTCCACAATTCCTCTGCCCTAGACCTGCAGTGAGGGGGGGGGACCCAGGGAGAGACAATGCCCAGTAGATACAGAAAACCTTCACCATCGCCTCCGCCACCTTAACATGACCCACGCCACCTGTCACAGAGAGCATCAATCGGCAGCACCCAGCTCTGCCTCTCACAGGCCACTTGACCTTGGGCAGGTTCTGTCACCGACAGAGCCTCAACATTTTCCCTTTCGTACAGTGCAGCTAGTAATGACACACGCAACAGAGGGTTTGGGGCCTGAACGAGATCAGGAGCACCCCAGGACAGGGCCTGGCATGTGGGACAGAAACTGTCAGAGCTGGTGACTGGTGCCCGTCAGTCATGTGATGGACAAAAGGTCCTCAGGGTCAGGCTGGAACACGGGAGCAGGAGAAGGAGTTGCTGGAAGTAGATTGCCTATCATCTCCCCAAACCGGAAACCCGGTAGAACCAAAGCTGTAGCTTAACAAGAAAGCCTGACTCCCTCCATGCCGGAGTGGGGTGGGGAGGAGCAGCAGGCGGCGGGGAGGGAGGCAGAGAGGAAGGTCCCAGGGACACCACTAGCCCCAGCCCCAGCAGGCCCCTGGTGTCTCGCCTGACCCTGGTCATGGCTGGCCCCAGGAGCCACAGTCCCTCGGCCTGGCCTTGACCATGAATGCAGAGAGGTGGCCCTTTCCTCCCGGAGGACAGCACTGGCTGTCAGCTTCCCCAGTTGTGGCTTTCTAACAAGCAGCTGACGTGCCACCAACTGTGACAACAAGCAAAGTTCTAGAGAGAAAGTTCTCAAAGCTTTGAGCCTGGGGAGGCAGAGAGTGCAGCAGAAACAAAAACAAAGAATGTCACCCTGCCAAGGGCAGTCCTGTGGACCGGCCTGCCCCTGCTCCCCAGGATGATGTGGGGGGACAAAGGAGGAAGAGCAGGATCAATCCGCGCTTACCGTCTGCCAAGCACGGCTCAGAGCTTCGGTGTCTTCTCATTTGTCCTCACAGTGGCCCTCGGGGATGGGGCTGTTCAAAGCTATTCACAGCTTCCTCTATACATGGAAGACGTAAGGCCCAGAGAAGCCAAGTAAATTACTCCAGGTCGTGGGGGATTTGCATCTGACTCCTGAGCCTTAACCTCAGAAAGCTCTGGATCCGATACTCTCCTTTTAAGAAAGGGGAGAGGAAGCAAGAGATTAGGAATCAGAAGCCACCTTCCAGCTGACCACGTACCAAATGGCCACCTGTGACTAGTTTCCTCAGTGAAATGGGGATAAATAATTCCTGGGATCCCTCTGGTAATCGGTAAGACAGGGATGAGAAGGTGCCGGGAGGGGCCGATGTTCACTGCAGTAAGGAAACGGGCCCAGGAGAAGCGGGGACTTGCACGGGGCCCTGCCCACCCCAGCTGTCTTCACACAAGACCAGGCCTCTGCGCCCCTTCACCCCCTCTCACCCCCGCTTCACAGGTAAATTCCTGCCCTCCCCAGCACCCGCCAGAACCAGAACCAGGCCCCCGCAGGGTGGCATTGAACCCTTGAAGCAGCCTCCTAGCTCAGCCCTCCCCGTGGGTCTCCAGTTCCGGGTTTCTTCTGGAACAAGCCTACAGAAGACAGCCTGGGGCTCAAGAGCTTGCTCCAAGGAGTGGCAGCTATGTGGCCTGAGCAAGCCCCTCCTGGCCTGGTGAACTGGGAATACCCTGCCTGCAGATCGTTGGGAATTCCATGTGCCTGGCCCAGTGTGGGCTCTCGGTACCCGGAGGCTGTCTGTCCCAGCAACGGAGGCTTGGGACCCGTCCTGCTTCCCCTGCTCCCTCGCCCAGGCTCTCAGGCCCCCGAAGTGATCTCGGCAGTGCCTGGCCAGTACCTGAGCCCCCAGTGTGTGCGTTCAGTGACCCAGAGGTCCAACCGCCCACTCCTCGCCTGCTGGTCATGTCGCAGGCCAACAGTCGAAGGACCTTCCAGGTTTTGCAGTGTCCCAGGGAGGGATAGGGTAATAGCAATTCCACCTCCCTCAGCTTCCACACATACAGTCCACCCCAAAGAGTGACGGCCACTCCTGGGTGAGATGCTGAGCCCCAAATCCTACCCTCCACAAAGAGCCCACCCTGATGTCTGGTCATTTCAGTCAGACCCCGAGAAACGCAGCTGGTTAAAATCTAAAGAGTTGTCGGAGAACCGCATCTGCGTTCGAAGCCTGGCCACGTGCTCTAACAGCAGTGCCCTGCGGCAGCTGAACTGAATCACTGGGTCCCCACGACCGCCCCGTCCCTCCACATCGGCCACAGCTGCCCATCTTGCTTAGGAAGACCCTGGGGCATCAGGAGGCTGGCTGCTCAAGGTCACACGTGGAGAGCAGCAGGAAGCTTGGAACACTGCTGACCCCTGGGGCTTCCAAGTGACCACAGCTCTGCTTGACCTGTCCTTGACCCCTCAGCTCTTCTGCTTGCCTGAACACCAAATCCTGCCTTCCGTGTCCCTACTGGGAGCCACCTGGAAATTCCTTCACCTTCGCCAGGTTGTCTTGCCCTCCAGTTACTCCAGATACACCTCGGTGACAAAAAGGAACAAAGACCCTTCCTGAGCTTCTATTCTGGTGGGGGAGAGAGACCATAAACAGGGGACATGAGTGAGCATGTGGGACGCTGGCAGGAGGGGAAAGAACCCCAGGCAGAGGCTGGAGAGGACCCAGAGGCGGGGCCGTGTGGCAGGGTGGGGGCCGGGTGGCGTGGGACCCGGCATCCTGCTGGCTGCCCTCAGTGTGGAGAAGATGGAGCGGGTAGGGTGGCTGCAGACAGAAGCGTTAAGAGCCACTGCAGCAGCCCGGGCCCAGGTGACCAGGCCCAGGCAGCGGGTGGGACACAGGGAGAATGCTCAGGTTCTAGATTTTTCTACTCCGGTTTTATTTTTTTTAAGGTAACATTTGACGGAGTATTTCATGAATATAGAACATGGATGAATGGGGAAGGTCGTGCCAACTGCGTGGGTGTAAGATTTGAGGGGACTCTGACACCCAGGGCTTCGGCCAGGAGGGGCCTGCTTGTGCGCGCTGAGTTAGCTCCCCCTGGCTGGGAGGCTCCGCCGCCCGCCTGGCCTTCCCAACTCCTGCTCCTGCTTCGGGTCTCAGATGACATGTCCTCCAGGAAGCCTCCCCGGCCTCCTGGGCTGTCCTGTCTCCCCAACACCCACCCCAGCATTTCCCAGCCTGCTCGCCACATCCCCCAACCCTGGGCTCTGACAGCCCCCCAAGGGCGACCTTCACTTCTCTACCCTAAGCACAGGGCCAGGCTTAGCGTCCTCCTCAGTACAGATGGGTGACTGCTCTTCAGGGACAGTGAGATTTCCCAGTAACTGCGACGGGGTCCCTCTACAGCCCCACCCCTCCTCTCAGAACCAGGCACGACACCAAACAGGCTCCCCCACAAACAGGCCGCATCCTTCCTCCTACCAGACTAGGTGCTGCGGCCCCCAGGGGCAGCCTGGATTTCACCATGGAGTCTGGGCCTTCACACTGAGCCTCTTCCTTCACCCTGGCTATCCATGAGATGCCTTCCCTGTCCAGGGCTGGTCTCTGCTGTGCCCAGGACCCTCCAGGGCAGGTGCTGCTGGCCCAGCCCGGCCACCCCGCTCCCATCCCTGCCTTCTCACAGACCCCTCGGACCCTCTCGGATGCTCCCTGCCTCCAGCTCCCCTTCCGTGGTGGCACCATCTACAGGTGGGGAAGGGGGAAGAGGGCCAGCGACAGCCAGACCGTGGAGCTGAGCCAGGCAGAGCCCCGGGCCCTGTTCCCAGGTCCCGTCTGGCGCCCCATCTGACTTTGCATCTTCCTTAATCCAGACTTGAAGAACTCAAGCAGCCACGGTAGCTCAGCCTGGCCCCCAGGAGTTTTTGGACCCAATTTTGCATGCGCACGCGCGCGTGCGTACGTGCGTACGTGTGTGTGTGTGTGTGTGTGTGTGTGAGACACCTCTGAATCCCTGTTGCCCACACCATGCCCGGCACAAAGCGAGTGCCCAGGAAATGTGAGTTGGGTGGCCTCCTGAGGAGAACACGGCTCCCGGTGTCTTCCTCATGCATGGCTGACCCCTCCTCCCAGCCTACCGGGAAGGGGCAGAGGCCACAGCACAATGTTCCAGTGGCCTCTGAGTCCCCGCAGTGCTGAGACCTGGGAATCTCCACTTCACAGAGACATTACGAGCCACACCCAAACGTCCCGGCTTCAAACAGCGGCCTCTGAGCAGCTCGCAGCTCTGCCGGAGTCGGCAGTTGGCCTGGGCTCCGCTGTCCCACAGAGGCTCCCGGGGAGGCAGTGTGGCTGATCTGGGGCCTCAGCAGAGATGGCCGAGCTGACCACACTGACCAGGTGGGTGCCACCTCTCCCAGGTGGAAACCGGCGTCCTAGAGAGTAAAAGTGCCCAGGGCCTCTGAGGCCTAGGCCTGTGGCTGGGAGGCCTTCACTTCCGATGCCGTCTCTGAGCAGAGGCCCATTCAGAGGAAGGGCAGCGAGGGAGCCTCTGCCTCCTAGTAGGAGCATTGCACTCTGGAGAGCTGAGTGTGGTCAGGTGAGAGGTGAGGACGTGCGGAGGCAGGACAATCACAGACGTTTTGCCACCTACCATTCCAGCTGGGACCGTAAACATCAGAATCCACCAGATTAGATCACGTTGACGTTTATTAGACTCCAAGCCCGGCGTGACCAGAGCCTTCCGGATGTGGATGGGAACCCAGGATGCCCCTGGTGCACCCTCCCGGCCCTCTCTCCCGTTTCTTGACATCTTCCTGGCCATGAGTCCACATGCTAACACGTGGTGTCCTGGGCCCCGAGACATGAACCCAACATCAAGCTGTTCCCACCTGTGGGTGCGCAGGGTGCAGGCTGACCTGAAGCAGATGAGGGCCAGACACCAGGCCTGGCCCCCAGGACCCCACTTCCCAATCTCTCTGCTTTCTTCCCAGGGAGATCTGTGGTGGGCCGCCTCTCAAGTCTGCCCGGCATCTTGATTGGGAGTAGGGCGGAGGGAGAGTGGAGGGCTTCCCCGTCTGGGTCCCGGCTGGGAGAGGACGCTCCTCTCTGCTCCCCCGTCCCCCCTTTCTTGCCTCACAGCACTGGCTCCTGTCTGGACGAGTCGCTTAGCTTATTCGGTAGATGTCCGCGGTCCCTCTCTATCCACAGGCTCCCCTCTGACCTCCAGGCCTCCGGTGCTGGGTGAAGGGTGCACCGAGGGAGCAGTGCCACAGGGTGGGCGTCAGGGATAACGGGAGACGGCTTCCCAGAAGGGCAGCAGGACAGCCGACGGCAAGCGGCGGGGCTGGGGCCTTCCTAGCACTGGAGTTTCTGCCGGCCGCACTGGGGCCGGCCGGAGAGCTGCTTGAAGTTCCTCTCGTAGGTGGGCAGGCTCCTTCGGAAGCAGAAGGCAGACTGCCTGTCACACTCGCAGGCCTTCAGCCCGCAGAGGCAGCTGCCGCCAGGACCCAGGGAGCATCCACCTGTGGAGACACACAGGGTCACGGGGTGCCCTGCCCACCCAGGGCTCGGCTCTAAGGCTGGGGAGAGCAGGGAGCTATGCCGGCCAAAGACTGAGGACAGAAAGGGAAGGAGCCAGGAGTACCTCTCCTTCATCTGTCAGCACTTCCCACCACATCTGGGCACCCAGCCAGGCCGGAGTGAGAGGCAAGGTGGGGCAGGGAGCCCAGCTGCGTGGAGGAGCCCTGAATTACAGGGGCGGCCAGGGCCCCAGGAGGGAGGGAGGGAGGGACTCACGTTCCCAGAGCTCACCCCCTATTTCCAACTGCCTGCTTGACATGCCCACTTGGTGGCTTGGCACCTCCAACTGGGTGGTTCAAAATGGCACCCTGGGCACACCTGCCCCTGCCCCCCACCAAACCTGTCTCCCTCCACACTCAGCAAATGGCACCGACTCTGACTCGAAGCAGAAAACTAGGAGTCGCCCTGGCTTCCTCCCTCCTCCCGTGTCCACACCCAGCCCCAGTCCTGTGGATTTTCCATGTTTAAAGTACTTTATGCTCTGTCTTCTCTCCACCATCCTGGCCATACCCAAGTCCCTGCCATCACCTCAATGGAAGGAAATAAGCAGGGGCAGTCTCGAAATGCTGTCTGAATACATTGGCTCTTCTTAAAGCTCCACTGTGCCTCCTATTATTCAGGGAAGTCATCCCCACCCCTGGTGGCCCCTGGAGCACACTTGCCCTGACTCCACCCTCCCAGCCTCCCCTTCCTCATTGATCCTCCACCCACCCACCCTCGTTCTGCTCCAGGGACCCCAGCCTCTTTTAAATCACATGTCTCACACTCTCTTGTCCCAGGGCCTTTGCACATGCTCTTCTTTTGGTCTAAAATCCTCCCCAAGACCTTCAAGTGGTGAGATCCATCTGCACTTTTGATCAAGTTCCACCTCCTCAGAGAGACTGTCTTCAACCACACTTGGCCACTCTCCCGTGTCCCCCTGTTTATTTCATCTGCACTGACTGGTTGGTGGACTTGCTTGGGCTGCCTCTCCTCTGCAGTGCAAGTTCTGGGAAGCTGGGTCCCTGTCTGGCTCACCGTAGCATCTCCATCATCTGCACAGATGGCGGCACGTCAGAGTCGCCACAGAAACAGCTGACCAATATGTGCTGGGCTCTGTGGGCCTCTGGGACACAGGGTCTGCCCTTTGGTTGAACAGCCACTGGATGGGACCTTTTCTTAGGTGTTCAGGGTCCTAGCTCGTGTGTGTGTGTGTGTGTGTGTGTGTGTCTGTCTGTCTGCCTGTCTGTCTGTCTGTCTGTCTAAAGCACAGCTTCCCTTTGTATCTAACTCCACCCGAGTCCCACTGTCTTGCAGGGTTGGGAGTGAGGAAGGCGGTCAGCACGTGCCTTGGTTTCTAATCTGGGTGTCTGTCTGTAAAGTGGAGCAGCAAAGTCTCCGTCCCGGGGTGGTGGCCAGGCAGCTGTGGTGCCGCTCCTGGGCAGACACTCTGCAGCGCTTCCTGCGGCCATGACGGCAGCGCAGCCAGGTCCACAGAGGAAGGAGCAGCGCCTGCCTGTCGGGCCAGCGCCGGCTGCGGTCTGTCCGCCGTCCGTGCTGCAAAGTCCACCTTCCTGTCCTCCCACTCCAGTCTGCAGGCGCGGTTTCTCAAGGCAGATGACACCGGCCCACGGCCAGCTGCCCTCGGGAATGTGCCAGGGATGTTCACGCCGCTCCCACTGGTCCTCACGCCTGGGCTCCTGTGCCCTCTACGCCCCCGTCCATCTGCCACAAGCTGTCGAAGTTCACCAAGCCCCAGCTCCGGACACTTGAGCCCATTCCCCGCGCACAACTCTCTTCCCTGCTGTCCCTCCCGTCCTCTGGGGCTGGCAGTTGCTGGAGCTCAGGTCCCGCGCGCGTGCTGGTGGCCCTGCTCTCCTCCCAGCGGCCTGGTGCTGCTGTCACTCTGGAAACCTGTCCCTCCTTCCTCGGCCCCTCCTCCCACCTCCTCCTCTCCTCCTGCTTCTGGTCCTCTCTGTCCTTCCTGCATCTCAACTCCCAGGCTCCTCGGCCTCTCTCACTGCCCTCTCCCTTCCTGCCTCATCTTCCCGTCCTTCCTAAATCCTCCCTGACTCCTGTCTCTACCTCTCCTAGCTCACCCAGCCTCTGGCTCTTCTGGAGTTGACCTCGGGTAGTGGTCCTTCACTGGGGATGGCATCTCTCAGCCCTGGTAGGACCAGGCCTGCCATGACCTGGAAGAAGAGGGAGCCCTGGGCCAAAAACGCCATCTGTGGAAGCCTCCTCTTAGAAGCAAACCTAAATCCAGGTCCTGCACCTTTGAGTGTGCTAAAGGAGAAACTGAGGCAAGAAAAAGAACTGATGGCTTCAGAATGTTCTTTCCCATTCCGTTTCCATTCCCTCTCCACAAATGAGGCAAGGCAACAGCTCTGCACCCCTGCCTGTGGCTAACCCAGACCTTCACCAGGCCTCTGTTTGTGCGCCTAGTCTGGGCCCCAATTTCCCCCAAAGTCTTAAGTGGAACTCTTATTCAGTCCGCGACCTCACATCTTCTGGATTTCCCAGCTCCAGCCCAGACGCTGCCTTGAGCTTCAGACTTCAACGCAAGGGTCTATGTGCCATACCCTAGGACGTCTGATATGCTTTTTTATTAGTCCATTTTCCAGAGCTATAACAAAACACCTGAACCTGCGTAGTTTACTAAGAAAGAGGCTTACTTAGCACACAGTTTTGGAAGCTGAAAGTCTGGACAGCAAGGTGCTGGTTCTGTGGGGGCTGCCTGGCTGCCCGAAGGTGGCCAGAGGGAGAGATCACTCAGCAAGGGCGGAAGTGGGAGAGACTGGGGAGGGGCCAGTCCTGCTTGTAAAAACAATCCTCTGTGGGAACTAAGCAGCATCCGTGAGAACTCCATGAGTCTCTTCCAGAACCCCCAGCGACCTAGTGACCTCCCACAGGGCCCCACCTCTGAAAGTCCACCACTTCGCTTCTCAACATTGCCACTCTGGGACCAAGCTGCCCACACATGGACCCTTGGGGACACACTTAACCATATCCAAACCATTGCACATTTCAGGGGTTCAAACCAAACCCCGCCTCTTCATGGTCTGCTCCTCCCCCATGTTCGCAAAATCAGTAGATGGCGCCACTACCCGTGGCCGTCCTGCCTCCAGCCTCCGTTCTCCATTAGCCTCCTTCAGACTGCAACTCTAACCCCTGGCAGGTCCTGGCAACTTCACCTCCAAAGCGCAGCCAGCATCTGCCACTGCTCAGCCCTCTGCCGCCTCTCCAGTCCAGGCCACGGTCACTCCTCCCAGTGCTTCAGAAACTGTCTCCTCTTGGCTCCTCGTTCCCCTCTCTTCTGCACAACAGCCAGAGTGACCTCTCCAGAGCAAATTGAGAGCGTCCCCTGCCCCGCTTCACACGCTCCAGTGGCTCCCCCGCCACTGCAGTGGAAGGTGAGCCCGGTCCCCTCCGGGGCAGCGCCCAGCCTCAGCTGCCGTCCTTCCCAAGGCCTCGCGCTAGGACGCTGGCTCCAGGTCTCAGGCCTCCCTGGCAAGGCCTTCCTCGGCCACGTAGAGTGGCACCCTTCCCTCCTGGCCTGCATCATCCCTTAGCTTGTGGCCGTGTTTGGGAGCTGCTCATAGCACCTGTCCCTATCAGAATGAATCTCTGCTTGTGACCAGATGGTGGGCTCTTGCCGATGGCCTTACTGGCTGCCCTCGTGTGGCCTGTGCGCCAGGGCCCAGGAGCCAGGGTCTGGTCCAGATCTACAGCTCACATGGCTGAGAAAGGTCTTTGCAAATTCAGCTTCAGAAGGCTGCCCTTCCGCCTGCCCGCTGTGGTAGAGGGGGCATCAGAGGCCCAGAGATGGAGGTGACAGCGGCACAGGTGGCTGGAACCAACCATGTCTCCAAGGCTGGGCTCCTCCCCACACAACACAGGCATGCATGCGTGGGCGGAGCAGGGTGTCACTGCTGGGTGATCTTAAAGTCCCTTGCAAATGCCAAGTACTTATGTAAGCCCACTCAGAGGAGGAAAGAACCACCCCCAGGCTGCTGGACGGCAGCTGTCCCTCCCAGCAACCTGGCCCCTGGGCTCTGTCATGACCTTTCTCTGCATTGATCTCCTGGTGGCATTTAAATGGACAGACTGAGTTTTTTCCCCCTTCCCCTCCCCCCTCACCTACCACATCCCTCCCCAGCAGCCCCTGGTTGCTAGGCAACATGGGACCAGGCTTGGGTGCAGGATTTCAGTACTCAGGGGGCTGGGAGGGGCTAACCCTTGCAGGGCAGCTCTTTGAACTAGGTGTCAGAGGTAGGGGAGAGGTCCTATTCCCTGGGGGTAGCCTTAGCGACCTTGGCCGCCCAGTGCTTTCCCACCAAGTGAAGGGGAAAAGGAAAGCTGGACAAAACAAGAAATCTCTATGTCCCAAAGGGCCCTCACCGTTAGCCACTGCAGGCCAGGCCCTGTAGCAGGTCACTTTCCCAGATGATGAGCCGCCCTGTACAGACGGGGACAGGGAGACGGATGAAGGCCTTTGAGAGAACCCAACTCTAACTGTCCCTCATTGCCCTCCCTGGGCCAGGGCAGAACCTCCGACCAGCTGACCAGCTCGCTGCAGATCACGAGGCTTACATTGGTGTAGAGTCCTTCCACCAAACAGGAGCCTGTCACCTTCCACAGGGCCGGGTGGTGGGAGGCAGGGCCCCCTGGCTCTGAATCCCAACTCTTCTTTCCCTGACTGTGTGACCTGGCCATAGCACTTAACCTCTCTGAGCCTCAGCATCTTCTTTGACAGGGAGCAAACACTCCCACCTCAGAGGTCTGTTGTTGGGGTTCAGGGTGCTGCGTGTCAAGCGTTCATCCTTTTTTTGCTCTGGAGTTTCCATTAAACTGTGAAGAGCAGGAGCCCGGTCTGCCCTTGCTCTGCACCTGGCCCTTGGCACAGTGTGGGCACTGGACAGGCATCTGGTGGGTGCTCAGTGCACACTGGGCAGGTGAACAGATGTGCCTGGGTCTCAGCACTTGGTGGCCACAGATCCAGCAAGAGCCAGAGGACCAGCTCTTGGCTCACCACAGGGGTTGCTGATGCCCTGATGCCGATACACAGCCCTTCCCATGCTAGTTCCCCGGGCAGGGAGGCACCAGGCTACAAGAGCCCCGGTCAAGGCTCAGGGACAGCAATGAGGAAAGCACAGCCCAGGCCACCAGCTGGCCAATCCAGCTCTTGTCACCAGCCAGCACATGCCAATCAGGGAACATGTGTCAGCTGCTGGAGCTCCAGCCTCCTCCCACCCCCCAGTCTCTTTCCTGCACTCTCCCCATCTCCTGGGGTCCCAGGCTGGGAGGTGCAGAGTGTCCCCACCAGCTTCTGCCCTGAGAGCAGGCAGCCCGCGGTGGCCAGGGCACAGGCTTGGTCTGGGCCTCTGACCAGTGGGGAAGCTCCCTCCACTCGCTGATTCCACTTCCCTCCCTTGGGCACCTGCCCCTTCTGCCCTGATCCTCATGAGGTGTCAGAGGAGGGCGCCCTTTCTGGCCATCGTAAGGTGCCATCTGTCACCTTAACTAGGATGAAGAGAGGGAGCCATGTAAAAGCCAGACCAGGAACCAGGTCGGGGAAGAGTCCGGGGAGCCTTTTCAGCATCCCTCCTCACTAGTCAACCGCCAGCCCCTCCTCATGGGGCAGAGATGGCCCCTGGCCTCAGGAAGGTGACATCCTTGTGTTGAAACACACAACCCACGGGGGCACCCCCGCCTTGCTCCCTCCCGAATGTGGCCTCGGGGGCATCACAGAAGAGATGCTTCGCTGTAGGCCTGAGGATGATCCCGGCAGAAAGCTCAGCTCAGGAAGGCTGCCTGAGCTCACATGGGGAACGGGGCGATTCTGCTCAGGGGAGCGCTCACGGCGGGCAGGGGCACACGGGGGCGGCTGCCGGAGCCCAAGCCGAGCTTCCCTTGCCAGCGTCCGAGCCCCCAGTCTACCGCACATCAGGTTGCCTGGCTGGTGTCAGGAACCTCGCAGTCCAAATTCCGGGACTCCGGTTGGGCCGAGTTAGAATCCCGGGTCTGCGCCCTGAGCCTGGGATGGGGGTGTGCTTCCTGCCCCGGGAGACGAGTGTCCTCGGGATGGTTTCTCCCTGACCTCACAGGAGACAGATGAGCTCCAGAAACACTCACTGCTGGAAAATCTCACCTGGGGAGCCAAGGGGCTCACGCAACTCCACCCTGGGAACTCCTCTTACACCCACACCGTGAGAGGGATCCAGACACCAGTCACGGGAATGGGTGGGACTCACGGGGGCTACTGCCCAAAGCTACCTGCTCTCCGGACACACTCGCCCTCACATACCCACACCCCACTAGCCTGTCGACGCCTGGTCGACCCCAGGTCATTCCCTGTGGGTGGACTTGCCCACCCTGGCTCTTTTCCTCCTCTTTCTGTGGCCTCAATATCGTGTGCATTCCTTTCCTGTCCCCCTCCTAGTTACTTTTGTGTCCCCATGGCACTGATCTGCATGCCTGGCAGGCAGTTGCCCTTAACGAGTATTTGTTCAACTGAAAGATGGCTGAGCTGCTTTGTTAACGCATGACAGACATAAGGAAGAATGTTTGCAACAGCAACCGTTGCTAAGGGAAGCTGCAAAGGCAATGGAGTCAACAACTTTTTATTGAGCGTGTACTATAGCCAGGCTCTGGACTCCCAGAGAGTGCTCGTGAGACAGCTGTGGGCAGAGCGACCAGGGCAAGACTAACAAGCGCTCTCCAAGACACTCTGGTCCTTGTTCTTGCCCCTTTCTATCTCAAAGCAGCTGGAAAAAAAATCTCATTTCCTAAAAGACCACTGGGTCAACAAGGAGGTGGCGGGTAAGGAAGGACCAGGGTCAAAGGCAAGTCCCTCCAGGGAAAGCTACTCACAGACCACTGTCTTGTTGATGATGTGGAACTGGTAGCTGTTCAGCACCGGCTGGCAGCCAGACTCCTTCAGCTTCTTGTAACAGCAGTCATGTGTCAGGCAGCATCTGGGGGCCAGACCAGAGGGAGATGAGGGAAGGCACCTGTGTGTGCGTGTGTGGGTCCCTAGGGAGCAGGCTGGAGGACCTCAGGCGGGAAATGCAAGAGACGCACCTGCCTCCTCCCCTCCAGAAGGCCCTGGAGCAAGGGCAGTGAATCACTGATACAGGTGTCCCTCGGTTCCAGGGAGGAAGGGTTCCGGCATCCCTGAGGATGCCCAGGTCCTGGATCGCAAGTCCCTTATGTGAAATGGCATCGTATTTGCATATAACCTACATACGTCCCCCTGTATGCTTTAAATCATCTCTAGGTTTATATTACCTAACGCTATGCAAATGCTATGAAAATAATCATTATTCTGTATTGTTTAGGGAATAATGACAAGAAAAATATTCTGTACAGACGTCATTTTTTTTCTTTTCAAATACTTTCCATCTGAGGTTGGTGGAATCGAGGAGGCAGAGCCCGTGGATACAGCCGGCTGGTTGGGATATTAAAAATAAATAAAAATAACCAATAATGTTGACTGAGCCCCCTCTAGCACCTACTGCTCTTTCCTTAGTGACTCGGTCCCCCTGGGAAGTACAGTCATTGTCCCCATCTTGTAGGGGAGGAAGAGATTCAGAAAGGCAAATTTCCCAAAAGGACGTAGCTGGGAATGAGAGACCCAGAACTCAGCTAGGTCCCTGTGACTCCTCCGTTCATCAGCCATGTTTCCTGAGCGCCTTCTATTTGCCAAGCACTGTAATGGCCTCGGGGGAGATAACTGTCAACAAGAGCAGGCGCAGTCCTGGCTCTCACGGGGCTCAGAGCTGGCTGGGGGCTGCGGGGCAGGCTCGGGAGAGCAAGCGTCAGGGGCACGGCCTCAGCCTGTTTCTAGCACCCCTGAACCAGAGGCAGGAATGGAGGAACCTGGGATGGCTTGCGGAGGCCCTGGGCACAGTCAGGAGAAAGGAAGAATAAGCCCAGGCTCAGATTCCAAGGCCAGAAAAGCCAAGGACAGGGCTTCTGGCTCCATTCACCGGCTCCTGGCCATTCACCTTCGGCTCATCGTTTTGAGTCTGCCTTTGAACTTGGACAGGGAGGCCCACATCATCAAGGGAAGGGGACGGGCTGTGACAGAGGCAAATCTTTGTTCCCGTCCTGGCTTTGCCACTCAGGACGGCAAGGCTTGGCGGCTCTTGTCTGGGACCCTCGCTGTCCTCACCTGTAAAGTGAGGGTGGTGACATCTCCTACAGTCACGGCGGGTAACACCAGTCCACGTGCAGGCCACCTGTCCCAGTGTTGGGCACATAAAGGGCATCTGACAAGGGTCACGGCCCTTCCACGGACCCACCACCAAGCTGGGGGACTCAGGCTCCAGGTGCGGGACGTATTTATCGAGGCCAGGTTGAATGTGGCAAGGAGCACTTTGTCTTCTTCCTTCTTCAAGTGCAAGAGCACACACGCTATCCGACTTCCTCCCCACGCCCTCCCCAGATGACACCAGCCGTCACCTTTTCTGGGAACCGGAGCTCGCCTACCCCCTCCTGAGGAGCAGGCCCGGAAGCCAGGTTGGGCCATGTGACACACCCAGATGGGCCACTTGGATTCTCTCCTAGAATATGAAACTGTATGGAGAGTGCAGGCCCCTTGTTAAGACCTGCGAGGTGGTGGCCGCAGCACAGACACCACACTGGCCCCTCAGGAGTGCTGGCCGGGGCAACGTGGTGGCCACGTGTTCAAGGAGCTTGCCTGGTCACGGGCTCTTCAAGACACGCCCTGTGACCCCTCCGGTCTTTTCCTATGTTGGCCTGAGTTGGTTTCTGCTACTTGACATGCAAGGATCCTAACTCTCCCCCTCCCCGCCCCTCCCTCTGGCTTCAAGCAGCAGCTCCGGGGCACATGGAATGGCAGGTGGCCTTGGAGCCCGGCTCGCACCTGTCCGTGTCGTCCACAGGGACTCCTTTGCCGCCGAGCCCGCAGTAGCAGCCATAGCCGTAGTAGGAGAGGAAGGCGCTCCTTCCGGTGATGTGTTTGACCATCCTCTGGAACTGCCAGAAGCTGCTGAGGGTGGGGACCGTCACTGCCAACGAGGAAGCAAGAAACAGGAAAAGCAGCAAAGAGCATGGCGCTGCCTTGGCATCCCCCGCCAGGCTGCCTTGCCTGGGGGCTGTCACCAGGTCCCTAAAGCAAAGGGATGGCGTTGCCACGATCTTGGGAAGAGAAACAGGACCTGATTGACCCCCATAACACAGAGTTTCTAGCTAACCCACCGGGATGAGCACCCAGCTTCCACGACACTCAGGGCAAATGCTCTACTGCCAGCCGGGACCTTCCCCTCAAAAGCAGAATGCCACCATGTGAGGCTAAGGACACTCAGTCTGATGCAACATTAGCCAGAAAAGTTCAAAGTTAGAAAGGCCAGTCCCTCTGGATATCATCAGGCATCCACAACCTCACGAGCGAAGCAAAATATGCACGAGGTAGGGAAGATATCTGCCATCCATTTTTTTTTTAAATGGCAAATACGTGTGGACCCAGCCATTTTTGCTTCTAAAAAATGCTTCCTGTAGTGGGCACAAAAATATATACAAAGATATATATTTATGCAGCATTGTTTATAACAGCCGAACAATGCAAACCACCCAAATGTCCACCGATGGCAGGGAGATAAAATTAGGAGTCTTGAAAATATATTGTCTTTAATAGCAATATCTCTAGGTGACGGGATTTAGAGGTGGATAGAGGAAGCACTCTTGTTATAGCCATGCAGTGTGATTTTATTTTTAATGAGCATGTATTACTTTTCTATTAAGATGTTTCAAGGTGTGTGTGGGGGGAGTGTACAATGAATGTGTACCCAAGTTTTAGGAGGGGGTACACCTGGGTGTAGGAAGGGACTAGGCTCCTGGAAAGACAGAGAGAGGCTGCTACTAGGTGCTCATTACTGACTTCACAATAAAAATACAGTAAAGCTGGGCGCAGTGGCGCATGCCTGTGATCCCAGCGACCTGGGAGGCTGAGGCAGGAGGATCACGAGTTCAAAGCCGAGCTCAGCAACTTGACGAGGCCTAAGCAACTCTGTGAGACCCTGTCTCTAAATGAAAAATTAAAAAGGGCTGGGGGATGTGGCTCAGTGGTTAAGAGCCCCTGGTACCAAAAAAAAAAAAACAAACAAACAACAAAAAAAAAAAACAGTAAAAACATGACCTTGAAGAAGAAAAAGAGGGGCAGAGTTTGGGGGAGTTTCCGGGGCTCCTTCCTGTCCCACTGCCCAGTTGGAAGCTTGTTACTGTGGCACACGGCAGCGGGAAGCAGTTAGGTGCTTCTACTCTTGGAGAAGGAAAAATTTCTGGGTCTACATGTATTGGCCTTTTTAAAAATATGGTTTGAGAGGGTCTTTCCTACCTTGTACTTTTTTTTTTTTTCTGTGAAATTGTCAATGCCTGATGATAACCAGGGGGACTGGCATCTCGGCTTTGAACTCTTCTCATTAATGTTACATCAGATCTGAGCCAAGGGGTGGTCACTTGCATTTCCTGGAGAGAGGTGAGACCGCCCTTAGGTTGCAGATCCTCAGGACACACCATGGGGCTACAGAAGGGACCCTTCCTGCGTAGAGGTTCCTGTTAGACCATGACCTTGAAAATTATAAATTCCACCACCGTGGGTGGTTTGGACATTTTTAAACTCAGGGACCCAAAAGTCACTGCTACACAGTTGAAACCAATGTTTTAAAAAATGGATGTGGACAAACATCTACTCAACTAATCCAGTGTAAGTCTAGGAATTTTTTTGTGACCCAGACCCTTTCCTAGAGGACCCTTTTCCATTTTGCAGAGGAATGCAATCTGATTCCCTGGCAGCAGTGACTTAGAGTGACCAGGTATTCCTTGGGTCATCATCAGAATGGCTTTCCTGATAAGAATGGATCACACCTAAACTAGCTAGATACATGCCTGCCATTTTGTGCAGAAAGTCATGAGACTTTAAATAAAGGCAACTAACATCCAAAGGAAGACCCTCCGGAGCCAGGCGTGGTAAAGCCACAGCCAGCGCCTCTTAGTACACGGCCAGCGACCTCAGATACCCTGGAAGTTCTCTGAGGTCTCAGCATTGGGATCAGCACAGAAACAGAAGCAGAACTTTGGTGGCAGCCTGTTCTGAGTGACTTGTGGCCTTCCCTCACCCCATGCCACGTCAGGAGGGGCTAATGACAGAGAGAGGACAGCATCCTGGCACTACACATCTGGCTTACTACTTACGGCAGGAGATGAAGACAACAAGAACAATGACCTTCATCCCCAAGGACAGCAGGGGGTCCGGGGACCCAGGGTCCCACCTTCTTCGTCTGCCAGTCAAACTCCTGTTTGGAGAGGAAATGACTAGAATCAGCCGAAGCCATAAGAGGGCAAACCAGTCACTGCGGGGCCTTGGAAAGCCTTCAGCCAAGGGCCCAGACAGAACTTCTTTTCAATTATCTCTGAACATGATACCCTTCCTGGTATTTAGACCCAGATATAAAAAAAATAAGGGCTCCATTGAAGAGTCCAAGTATCTTTTTTTTTTTTTTTTAAACTTCTTTCTTTGACCACACTATCTCCTCGACATTTTTTTTTTTCCCTTTAGAGGAGTCAGGTGTCCCTCTGTTCCCAAATACAAATGACACACATACTGTTCAGGATGGGAATCCAGCTCAGGAAAGCCCGTTCCACTGCCCCCTGTCCACAGGGCTTCCCTGTTGATACCCTGGTGCCTTGGTTGTAAACTCGCCCCCTCCGAAACTTGGCTTCCTCCTGTAAAGTGAGACTAATAATCCCTATCAGTAATGTCAAGCCTTTACTAAGAAATAAATGCTACGGGCCCGGTGGGGATTATGTTATGCAATCCTCACATCTTAAGAGTTTCTAGGGTCACCATAGCGCTGGGGTAACGGAAGCCCAGAGAGGTTGAACCAATTCCTTATAATCAGCTGCCTACTCCACAGACTTGTGGGAACCGGTTGAAATAAGGTTGCAAACCACAGTGAGAGAGGCAAGCGTCACGTTTTCATTTCCATCCGGGGGAATCACACCCAGACGAGGCATGCTTCCTGTGGGACGATGGAGGAGAACAGGGGCCTACACCGGCCCCATGGTGAATCAGCCTCTGCCTGATAACGTGGGGACTTGGAGCGTGAACAATAGCTCAGCTGAACCTGGAGACTTTGGCAGGGGCAGAGCTTGTGCTCATTTTCACCCGGGGGAAACTTTCCCAGGGAAACTTCAAAACGGCCATCCTGCTGCAGGTCCCTGCGAGAGGGGACCAAGCACGATTACTCTCTTGCCCTCTTTGGCAAAATTCTGGTGGATGCTGTGAGGCTGGGCCTGACCAGGTCGAGTACTGGCCAGCCTTCATCTCGTCGCTACGCGAGATGGTTTTAAAATTAGGTTCTGTCTCCACAGGCTCTTGCTTCCCTTGTCTGAGTCTGAAAAGAATAATCGTGCGCAGCTTTGGTGCACAAAGGAGAGACATCTTTTGAATGGGCAGGCGATGACATTTTAAAGAGACAAAGAAAGGGGTCAAAGTTTGCTACTGGTAATGAAATCTGACAGACTCTTATTAAGCACCAACTGCGTGCTCTGCTAATGAGAAGATTCTGGCCCAAGCAAGGCTGCCAAGCTGGCTGCAGACACTGAATAAGTACAGGCCAAATATAGCCCCTAAACACCATGTGGGCTGAAGTTCTAGGTTCGCTTCTCCATTCGTTCTTCCATGTTCGGGACGGGCATGTCAGCTGCGCCCCATCCTCAATCCCTGGAAACTGCATTCTGCTACAGGGGACCCTGTGTCTCAAGGTTGTGACCCCTCCGGGGACGAGGGAAAAAGTAGCCTCTAGTTAATGCCTGGCTGTGATGTTTAAAGGGTTGTCGGCTGCCTCTTTCAGGACTACGAGAAGTCTTGCCAGCTCCAGACTCCCTGGAAGACTGGCCAAGACCTCAGCAAGCCTGTCTGTGTCAGTTCCTCCCTCTATGCATCAGCTTCTCCTGCTATGCCAGCTTCTTCCACCATGTCAGATTCTCCCCTCATGTGACATCTTTTCCCATCAAAACCACTTTTCTCTGTTCACATCAGCTTCTCCCTTTGTATGTCAGATTCTCCTTGTAGGCCAGCTTCTCCCACTGTGTCAACCTTTTCTCCCCCCGCCCCACCCCCAGGTCAACCTCTTCTGCTCAGTCTCGCCTCATCCATTCCCGATCGCTGTACCCCCGGGAGGCTCCCGACAATGCATCTCTCTGTCTCGGAGTCTGTATCCAGGGAGTCCAGTGTAAGCACACGTGGCCGGGAGCGTCCCTTGAGGGCTTGCATAAATAAATGTCTGGGTGCTCAGAGGCAGGAGCAGGGCACTCCCTGGGGAGGGTCGTAGAACGCTTCCCACAGGAGCGGGACTTGAGGAGGACTTGAATGACTTCAGCTTGTATATTCTGCTCCCATTTCCTCCTCCCTACGACCCTTCAAGGAGGGTGCCATCAATGTCACATTTGACAGACAAGGAAATCAGGGCTCAGAGGAGAGAGCCCTGCCCTTTGGGCAGGACCAGGACTTAACCTGTGATTCCTAACTTCAAACCCAGGACTTTTTCCTGTCACCAGGTCCCCACCTCGACCTCTCTGAAGGTCTCAGCATTTCCACAGATTACAGCTGTGGCTCAGGGAAGACAGATGTGGTTCCCTCCATTCGACTTACGGTTTGGGGCTGAGACAAAACCAAGAGCGCAGGGCCAGAGTGCCAGAGACTTGAAGGGCAGCCATGCCAGCCGGCTCCCGACAGCCGCCAGCAAGGCGGGGGCCCTCAGAGCCCCTCTGGGTGATGAGCCCAAATCATATATCCTCTTTCAATAGACAACACTGGACCCTGCTGACCCTTCTCCCTAAGGACAAGCAAGGTGGACATACACTGCAGAGCCCCATGAGAACCGCAGGCAGAGCCATTTAACCCATTTCCTAATCCCTGGCACCCCCTTCCCTGACACAAATGGGTACAGATGATGAAAAGGGCAAAGCAGCCATTGTACCTGTTCAACACCCGCGAGGTTTCTGAACACTTCGCATTTGTTGTTACTATTATGATTACATCATCTTCATTTTACAGAGAAGTAAAGGAGGCAGGGAGAGATGGGCGGCACATACACACTCGAGGAATGAATGGATGATGGAATGGTTACTGTCCTATCAGACTTCAGGTCACACAGACAAAAACAATAACTGCAACCAACCAAGTACCAACGTGCGACTAGGCCCGGCCCGCAGTTGGTCTCCACGAGCCCTTTGAACGTTCCCAGGGAGGCCTGTGTTATCAATCCCAGGTTATCAGTGAGGGTAACTGAAGCTGGTCACTTACCCTGCAAAACTGACAGCTGCCAGACTAACCCCAGGAGCAACTGCTGCGGAGGTGGACACTCCTCCTCACCTGGAAGTTAGGTGGGTCACTGGCCCCGGGGCTGCCTCCACCCGAAACTCAGCTGGGAAGTCAAGGCCCAGACGACCCGACAGCTCAGTATACACCACGACACTCTTGTTTTACTCGCAATTCTAACAAGCCACTCAGACTCTTTGTATCAGACCCAGCCGTTGAACAGGAATGGAATCAAGAGTAGCTTTCTTGCTGGGTGCGGTGGCGCATGCTTGTAATCCCAACAGCTCGGGAGGCTGAGGCAGGAGGATCGTGAGTTCAAAGCCAGCCTCAGCAATGTGAGGCGCTAAGCAACTCAGGGAGACCCTGTCTCTAAATAACAAAATAGGGCTGGGGATGTGGCTCAGGGGTCAAGTGCCCCTGGGTTCAAACCCAGGTAACAAAAAAAAAAAAAAGTTGCTTTCTTGGTAGATAGTCCAGAAAGAATGGAAGCCTGGGAACCCCCCACTGAGAGTGGGGACAGATGGCTACATCACATCGGCAGTATTGCACCTGGAGCAGCCACTGCCCTGTGCAAGAGATAAAAGAGGGACAGCAGGCAACTCAGATCCTTCAGCAGAAAAGAGGCCTGGAGCTGGCCATATTGCTGGTCAGAAGGATTTAAGTTCCTGGCCCTGGGCTTCCTCCTCTGAGATGGAGACAGTTATCTTGCCCAGCCCCCAACAGCGCCACAAATTCAACAAACTCCCAAAGGTGAATGTGCTTGGCTGACAGTTGCCAAGGTAACGACAGTGCTTGAGGGCTTCTGCTCAACGAGACCCAAAAGTAGGCAACACATTTTTGGATATTTTCCAATGACATGGGGAAACAATAAAAGCTTGGAGTACTTCAAGGGGTAAGCTTCATTATATAGAAATTTCCCTCTTGCAGATGCCCTGAGGAAGCTGATTCACCAGGAGATATGACTAAGGTACCAGCCTCTCAGCCTCATTACTAGATGATCCACCCAGTTCATATTTCTCCTGAAAGTTATCCAGGACCTAAATCCAAATGTCTAATGGGATCAAGAAGCAGCAGAGCAAGACACTGGATACAGGCAGGGCGTGGTGGTGCATACTTCTAACACCGAGAGCCTGGGAGGCTGAGGCAGGAGGATTGCAAGTTCAACACCAGCCTTAGCAACTTAGCAAGGCCCTAAGCAACTTAGTGAGACCCTGTCTCAAAATAAAAAATAATAATAATAAAATGAAAGGGGCTAGGGATATGGCTCAGTGGTTAAGCGCCCCTGGGTTCAAACCCCAACACCACCACCAAAAAACCACACTGGGTATAGATTCCGAAGTCTAGAAATCACTCATTTGAAATGGGGTCAAATGCTCTTTCAGAATAAGTTTCTAAGAAACTGGACCTCCCGCCCTCAGCTGGGTCTGAGGGACCTCAAGCCAGCTAGCCTTTGGGCATCAGCTGTCACTTTGTGGGGTCTCCCAGTAAAAAAGCCAGCATGGAATGAGCATGCCATTGTTATTAATCCAATTCTCATTTGATGAGCACCCACCCCACAGCGGGCAGCTCACGGCAAAGCGCAGGATTGGGAGAGGCCAGTCCAGCCCTTGGGGAGCACACAACCTACCAAGGAGAGCCACACAGTCAGGTGAAAGCAACGAAACCCTCCTCAAGCACCTCTGTGTGCTGGGCACTGTGCTAGGACCTGTCCAGGTGCTATCTCTTCCCACCCTCCCAGCGACCCTGTTCTTAATGTCTCCCTTCTACATATGTGGAAACTGAGGTCCAGAGAAGTGAAGTTGGTTGCCCAAGGTCCTTGGCTGGCAAGTGGTGGAGCCAGGACTGAAACTCAAGCTTTGACCCCAGGGACCTGGCCTACAACCCCTATTACCGGCTCAATAGGCAGGTCCACACACAGTGTCTTTGGGAATGTGGGGGAGGGGTGCGGTGGGGTTCTGAGGTACAGGGTGGGCTTTAGAACAGCTGGATATGAGTTCCAACACTACTGTGCCCTGGTTAGCTGGGGGTCCGGAGCACAGTGATTTTCTAAAGCAATGAGGTCAATGTTGTCCCCACGAAGGAGCCAAATGCCACCATCTTGGGCATGTTCCACTGGACCAGAGGCAACCAGCAAAAGCACATGACACTGGCTCAGAGGTGTGGTCAGGAAAGGACTTCATGGAAGACGTGGCTTTTAAGAAGGGCCTAGAAGGATCAGGCAGTTTGGGTTCACTGCCAGGAAGGGAGCAAGGTAGGGCAGGCAGGAGCAAAGAGACTGGAGACGGGAAAGCTGAGGGTCCCCGTGGGGCACGCCTGGCTGGAGTCCAGGAGAGAACTGGAGGGTAAGACCTAGATGGCCGGGCAGCAGCCCCTGCCCATGTTTACTAAGAACCCATTGTGTGTGCGAGAGACGAGGCATTAGAGGCTGCATCCTTTGAAGGCACCCGTGCAGGGCCAGGGCCGAGTATTGAACCCAGGGCCTCACACAAGCTGGGCGAGTGCTCTACCACTGAGCTACACCATCAGCCCTGAAGATTTTCTCTTTAAAGGCAGAGTCCCAGCCATGGACTGCCTGGCTTTCTCTCCTTCCCTCCAGCCTCCCCCTGGGCTGTGCATGACATGGCCCTGGAGAGCCAAAGGCTTGTGCTGCTGAACGTGAAACAGACCACAGGAATAAGGGCCACTTTTCTGTGCGCTGCCAAGGGTGCACGCACACCGGGGGGTGAGAAGCCTTTGCTTCTCTGAAGGATTACATAATTCCTAGGTGATGTTAAAATAGCTGATGAGGAATCTACTTTAATCTTTTCTGAGTGGGTGCTGAAGGGCTGAAGGCATCGCTTAGATATTTCTGACAGAATCATTAACAAGAAATAAGCCATGAGCGCCAACTTGCAAAACCATGGATTCCTAAAACTGCCAAATCCTGCACCTGCCTGGGGCCACAGATGCCTGCTGGGTAAACGAGAGCTGGGCTTCTGAGAGGCCTGCCCAGCCCAGGCCCTCAGCAGCAGCCACCACAGAGCAGCGCTTTCTCTCTGAGATGGGCAGAAACACCACCATGATCCCCCTCTCGCAGCTCACCCCCTCAAAAACCTTGCTGTCTGTGCCAGTCACTTCACACATGACCACGTTCAGTCCGTGCCTGCCCTTCTACCCCGGCTCAAATTGTATTGAAAACAATCTGATTTGCTACTCCATCAGCGTACAACATGTCTTCTCAACAAAACTGAATGTTCTGAAGACTGAGTTATGCCCATATCCAAACCCCATGCCTGCATGGCCAGAGCAGACCCAATGGGAGATACTTAGCCCCAGCGCTGGATGATGAATCTACGGTTCTTGCATGCCTAGTACCTTTATCTTCTAGTAATACAGTCACTAAATTACTCATCTGTATATTCCAAGAGCCTAGAATAGAACCTGGCAGACAGCGGTCCAGTTGGGGCTTCTTTTAAAGTCAACTTGCAAGAAAAGCTTCACCTGCTAGGGTCAGGACATGAAGAATGAATGGGAGTTACGCAAAGGAAGGGGAAGAATCTTCCAGGCTAAGGGGATAGCAGGTGCAAAGTCCTGAGGACAGTGAGGGTGTGTATATGTGCGACTGGCTGGCGTGACAGGCCCCGTGGAGGCGCAGGAAAACTCAGACAGAATCCGAGGACAGCCCCTTTCCATCTCAACCAGCAGGAGGGAGAGAGTGAAGGCAGGCAAGTTTGTGGGTCTGACGGCAGACGGCTGAGAAAGTTTCCATATGATGGCTTCTATTTTCTCTCCGCAGAGGGCAGTAAGATTATCCTCCAAGACGGAGGAGGAAGGGGGAGAGGTGGGAGGTTTCAGGAGGGAAGACAGGTTTGAAATAGCCACTGAGAAGGAGAGAGAATTGAGGGGAACGGAAGGCTGGCTAAGGAGGACTGAGGGTCCCATTGAGGTTGGAGGCCACACTGTCCATCACATCCATGGGTGTGACTTGCCAAGATTCTCTTAGGACACAGATGTGGGTAGACAGATTGGGGTTCCATCACACCAAAGAAGGGACGGAAAGAGAGCAGGGCAAGGTGTGGAAGATTTTTGCCAAGAGAATGGCTGAGGTAATGGGCCACAGATCCTAAACCCGGTAGGGGACACTCATAGCAGGTGACACTAGAAGTGACTGCCCTTGTTTGAAGTGAAGGCCGGTGTAGTCAGGCCCTCAGTCGTGCGGTTGCCCTGGCTCACCAGGTTCAGGATGTGGGCCCAGAGTGGGTGGCCAGACGGGGGATGAAAGCACTGTACCCGGGAGGAGAAGCAGGCCAGTGGCCCTGCTCCCCCACTCCAGACACCCTAAAAGCAGCCACTGGGATTCGAGGGTCGGCCGGAATCAATCAGTCCCCAAGCCTCATTTTAAAACAAGGCCAGGGTCACTGGGAGGGCCAGGGTCTGACCCAAGGTGGCAGCAGGGGTTGCAGGGGCCCCCGACCCCCCTCTCCCCAGGGGAGGACCAGGCGGCCAGGTGAGGAAGGGCAGGCAGCGCGCTGGAGTCCAGCCCTGCTGACCCGCGCCCTCCCGGCCGCACCCCTCCAGGCCGGTTCCGGTCGGACCGGAAGCACGTGGCCCCCCACCCTCGCGGTTGCCGCGGAGACCGGGCTGTTTACCAGCGGGACGCGCCCGGCGGGCGGCGGATGGAGCGGAGCGGCGAGGTGAGCGCGGCCGGCTTCCACCCGCGGCCCAGCGGGCCTGGAAGGGCCGGGGCAGGCGGGTCCCCGAGCCCCGGAGCCCGGCGGGCCACCCGGCCCCAGGGCGCGCCCGGGACTGGAGCCCCCGGGGAAGGCGCTGCTCCCCGGGGACGGAGCACGCCTGGCCGGGCTCCCGCGGTCGATGCCGGACCGGCCGCGGGCTCTGCAGCAGCACACCCACCGGCCTCGGAGCCGCCGGGCCATGCCCTCCTCCGCGCACAGCCAGCCCCTGGACACTGACCCAGAGAGAGCAGAGGACGTCCCGGTTCACCGAGCGGCCGGAACCGGAGGAGCCTCCCCCAGACCTGTGTCTCTCACCCAAGTCATCTCTCACTGTCCAGGCCTCTGTCCTGCCCTTCCCCCAAGTCCCTCTTCTGTGCCTTCAGTCTCTGCGGCCAGGGCCACGGAAAGTGGGAAAACCCCAGCCCTCCCCGCCCTTCTGCGGCTGGAGTCACCTCCCATTTCCTTTCCAATCCTTTGATCACTGGGTGGCTTGTGGGTCAGTGTGGCACTCTGCACAGGACAGTGCATTCTGATCTTTAGGGTAGAACTGGGAACAGTCCCAAAGTTTTCTCTGGGGCTGACTACCATCTCCTGTTGGTTCTTCTGAACGATGATTGCGGGTGGGGGACAGGAGTTGGAATTAACTGGTAAACAGTTTTAAAAGACCAATTCCACTGTATGCATCTTGCTATATTCCAGCAGATGGTATGTAGGTGGATATATTTTATTGCTTTTACTGGAGGTTTAGATTTGGGTTGTCAAATAGGGTGCTCTGACCCTGTGGTGTGTTGTGGGTCGCCTTAGAAAGCAGAAATCGTGCTTTCCTTTCGCCCATCAGAATTTCCTACTTTCCAGTTGATTTGGTGATGAATCCTAATGGGCACCTGCCCCTCTGGCAACTTCTTGGAAACAGCTCGGGGTGTTTGTTTCCTGCCTCCTAGCAGGCTCTGTGGTGCAGCTATTGTGTTTAAGTAAACAGGCCGCTTGCCTACTCAGCTGGCAGCTTGACGGTTCCTACGCCTAGATCTTGTCACATCACTTTGTGGTTGAGTGTCTGCCAGGCCTAGAGGTAGCGAAGTGCTCTGAGCAGGGATAATGAAGCCTGCTTGGACCGGGGTGGCTGGCAGAGTTTGGGACCCAAGGTGTGAATATAAGGCACACTGGGCCAGATCCCCAAACACCTGTTCCCTCCACCTCCCCTGCCCTTGTGCTGGATGCCCCCCACCCTAGGAGCTGGTGTTCCCTCCATGTGACAGATGGTCCTTCCACTTGGGAGGAGGCCGTGGGTTATGGAAGCAGGTTGGATATAACGGTTTTACCTGAAGGAGGTGTTAGTCTCTAAATAACCATGAGTGGGCTTCTGGGAATTAGTCATAATTGAGGTTTTTCTCTGAGATAGCTTGCAGTCATGTTATCTTATGACCAGGGTGTCTCGAATATGACACCCCCTGAACGTGGCTAATTATATAGTACCAAAAGGTATAGCAAGTGCATCCACATACTCAAGTTTTACTGTTAAAAATAATCCAGCAGAGCCTGTGAGAACACATGACTTCGCTCATCAAAGTTGTTAAGGAAGAGGTTTCTAAGTTACCAAACTTACTGACAGTTAAACCTTCCTGAGCCATGTGTGGGCGTCAGAAGCCAAGCCTGTGATAATTCTGTAGAAGCTGTGGCAAATTAATAGCCTTCCCGGGCAGGGAGGGTGGGAGAGAGGGGAGCGAGTTGTCCTCAGCACAGCAATTGGACAGCTGTGGTCTTGTCGTGTTGTCCTCAGGCACAGCACAGAGCTGCCTCGTTACAAGCGAAAGACTCTAGAACTGAACGCAGGGAGAAGATAGATCAAATTAACCAGGAGATGGGCATTTTCAATGCCCAAACTTTGCTAAGGAGAAGGTTTCTGAACTACCAGTGCCAGACTGGGTGTGAAAGATGAGTGAGAAGTGGACAGTGAGAGAGAGACCCTGGCTGCTGAGTGGAGTGGAGCAAACAGGCCTTTAAAACAAGAAGGCGGGAGTAACTTTGCCCAGGATTTTGAACAGAGAAGGATGTCAGGAATTTGTAGGGATAGTGTGTTTGGGTGGAGGTTTGGTTGGCAAGGGAATGAGTACTCCCTATCATCAGGCGACACTGGTAATGTGCACAGAGTGGCAAGGTGAGAACACAGGCTGAGAGGCTTGAGACATTGCTGAGGACTGGGTGGGGAAGCGAGGCTGAAGGAGGTGAATTTGAAGCCATTGGAGTGTGGAATGAGAAGGAAAGAGGTCAACTCTGGATTTTTCTTCTTTGCATTTCCGAGGCAACTGCATAGCCGGTAGCTCACTGAAACCACCCTGGCATTCCTGTGCAGTGGATGGGGTAGGTATGTGTCCCAGTATCTCCTGCTGGTTAGCACTGACTGGGAGGAGGACTGCCGAGGATCCCCTGGAAAAGCTCTAGAGCAACACATGAGCCTTTGGACCTAGAAAAACCCAAAGCACCCAAAGCAAGCCCCGTTGACATTTAACTAAGCTGCTACTATGTGCCAGTCCCGGTACTTCCCACTTCCCGCTTTACTTCATGTTCCTGTCTTCGTGTTAGAGAGAATAACACTGAGGTTCAGAGGTATCTAAGTAGCATCTTCAAAGTCATATAGCTAATTCGATAAATGAGGACAGTTATGTGCCAGAAAGGTAGAGCTGTTGCCCCACGGTCACACAGCTAGCTGGGGGCAGAGCCTAAAAATAGAACTCTGGTCTTGTGACTCTGGTCCTCTGCTCTTGTGCTCAAATATGCTGTTTCTTGGGGACCATGAGGCACTAGGAAGTCACCAGAAGGTCTCCAGAAGACTGGAAGAGACCTGGTCAGTGAGTAGAGAAAGCAGTAATCACCATGGTAGTCAGGATTCAGAGGGAGGCAGGGAGCCCACAGCATTCTGGGAAACCTATAACTGAGGACTGGGAGGAAGTGGCAGTAATGGTGTAGTGAAGGGGCCACCAAGATGGCAGTGACATGACTTAGTGACTCTGGGGCTGCACAGAGAAATACTCCTCCCCGTGTCAGCGTGTGGCTTCTGTGGTGTTTCCCTGGCACTCCTGAGCAGCCTCTGTGAGACCCAGTGCAGAGGCCCTTGGGGTTACGAGGTGGCTGGGAAGCTAGAAGTGTAAGTGGCAGAGACAGAATCTGGTGTGCTGGGAGAGAGCCAAGACCACTCCTTCAAGAAGCAGCTCGTTTGGGTGCAAAGGACACAGGATTGACGGTCACAAGACCTGGATTCTGTTTCAGGCTCTGCTACCAGCTCGCCTTCAGGAGTGCGACCATTGGGCAACACTACCTTCTGGCTCACAGCCATAGGATTAGCATGTGCCCAGATTCCCTTAGCATTGGTTTAAGATGGAGTTTGACAAATTATCAGGCCCAAACTGGTCAGCCACCTGCTTCTGTGTGGCTTGTGAGATAAGAGCTTGTTTACATGTTTAAATCGTTGAAAAAAATCAAAAGAAGAATATTTCGTGACACGTGAAAACGATATGAAATTCCCATTTCAGAGTCCCTCAATGAAGTTTTATTGGCACGGTCACCTGCGTTCATATGCATGCGTCTCTGGATCTACTGCAAAGGGAGTTGGGAGGCCATGACAGACTGGACGGGTGGCAGAGCCTCAAATAGCCCCCTCTGGCTCTTGGCGAAGAGCGTGCCGACCCCGGGTGTAGAATCGGAGCCCCTGTGAGTTCTGACAGATGGCTGGAGGGGCCATTAGGCCTTCCTGCCCCTCTCCCCCAGGCCCTGGCGACAGAGTTAGGGAAGGCTGTTAAGTGGTTCGTGCAGAGCACACAGCAAGGTGGGATGAAAAGCCAGAAGGAAGGAGAAGGAAGGAGGAACCAGGAGTAGATGGGAAAAGAGGAAGGAGGATGAGCCGAGGCGGAAAGGGGAGATGAGATGCCTGAGGGAGCGCATCCGCGGTGGACAATGTGCCCGGCAGACTGCTGGTCCCGGGTTCAAGGACACTCTGCAGGGGGCAGCAGGGAGAAGCTGCCTGTTCTTGAGTGGAGCTGAGCCTGGTTCCCTGCTTAGCACCTTCCCAGGGTTACTTTCCTCTTGGATCCAAAGCAGCTGCTACTCACCCTCCTGATGTTGCATCCGTGTTCTTAGATGATGGGGCCATGCCAGGGAGGGCTCCCCTGCCCGGGACCTGCAGATTCCCTGGAATCTCCCAAGCTCCCCCTCCTCGGGACCTCACCAGTGCCCTTCCCTCCCCCCGGGGCCCAATCTGCGCCCCCATTTTTGTAGTTCAAGTTGCAGTGGAACGGCCCCAGCTGTTCGCTGACTACGTGCTGTGCTGATTTTGTGTGGCAATGGCAGTTGAGTAGCTGTGACAGATCATGTGGCTTCCGAAGCAGAAAATATTTATGGAAAAAGTTGGCTGACCCCTGCTTGGGTTGTCAGCGGGCACGCTCCTTGTCCTCACTGTCCCCCAGCCTGGAGCCCTCCTCCTAAGTGTCAGGATTAACCCTCCACCTGGTCTCCCTCTGCTGCAGTCCTGGGCTTTCTTTGCAGCGGTTGTTACTCTTTGAAAAGATCTTTTTATATGTGGGTTTAACCCCTGTCCTTCCTCACTATAATAATTTTAGGTGGTGAGGACTGGTTTTTTGCTGATATATCCCAATTACCTAAAATGAATGAATAAATGGATCACACAGCTGGTGCCCTCTCCAGATGCCAGAAATCCAGAGAGAAGGCGCCTGGACCGTGGCCCATTGGTGCTTATTCTGGGCACTTGGGGAGCGATGGCACGGATCCAGGTGTCCAGGGACAGTTAACCCACTGCCTCCTGTTTTTCCCTGCTTCCTCAGGGGTCCTGAGAAGCAATGGCCACAGAAGTCCCTGTGAACACAGCACCACCCGAGCACAGCGCTGTTGTCCACCTAGCAACTGACAGCTTTCTTTGGCAGCCAAACTCCCTCAGAATGCATCTCACCAGGCCCAAGTCTGCCAAGGGCCGGACGCGGCCCAGTCTGCACAAACCCCAGGGCACAGAGGACAGCCCTCAGCGCGCCACTTCCCCCCGGCCTCCAGCCATCCCCTCTGAGCCTCCTGGCAGCCAGAAACCAGGGGCCTGTGCTCCCGTTTCTCCAGCCCAGGGAGCCGCCGGGGAGACCCCTGAACTGCTGCTGCAGGTGCCCATCGGGGCTTCCTCTTCTCTCAACAAGTACCCGGTCCTTCCTTCCATCCACAGGAGGAGCCTCCACGAGGGGGCTGTGGACACAGTAGCTAAAAAGGCCAGCTCACTGCAGCTGAGCAGCATCCGGGCTCTTTACCAAGAGGAGGCCTGCACCGTGAAGACAAGCAAAGAAGATTCCAGCGCTCGAGCTGGTGTTCTGGAGAGGAAGTTCATGACTGGAACCAAGAAGCAGGGCCCCTCCTGGGCTCGGAACCTGGAGGAACCATCAGACCAAGAACCCAGGCTGCTGCTCGCTGTCCGATCCCCCTCAGGACAAAGGTTCACCCGCCATTTCCGGCCAACTGATGACTTACAGACGGTTGTGGCCGTGGCCGAGCAGAGGAACGGAGCTACCTATGGAGGCTGCAGCATTGAGACCATGGAGGTGCCCCGGCGACGGTTTTCTGACCTCACCAAATCTCTGCAGGAGTGCGGAATCCCCCACAAGTCTGTGCTGGGCATCTCCCACGGGGAGAGGAAGGGGTGGCCCTGATCCGCAGCCCCCAGCTGGGATCCTGGGTCTCTGAGCAAGGAGCGTGCTTCGGTGCCGAGCCTGGCTCTGAGTGCTACGTGAGCCCGGTGCAGCTGTGGTCCCTGGGTCTCGTCTCCACAGCATGTCATCTGCTGATGTGCTGAGCACACCGCCAAGACCCCGGAAACGCCCCTTCATGCTCTCCACCACTGGAGCAGCTGGCAGCTTCCAAGGCTGTTCCTGAAACAGCTGCGGCCAGAGTGCTGGGTCCTTTCTGCAGCATTTGCTCCCTGAACACAAACTCTGACTCCTGAAGCTAATGGTTTGCCCCTCTGTACTTGATGCAGGATTAAACACTAGAGAGGATTCTAGTCTGGTAAATAACCAGGATCTAGGAAATATCTAACTGGCATTTGTATTTCTTGCAAGTATCTTTAAGAAACAGGCTGCTGACCTTCTCTCTAGAAGCAGCCCCTCTGCTGGGCCTCGGGACGGTCAGTTTCTTAGGGATTTCTACCTGCATGATGAGGCATCAAAGGGAAGAACAGGTCTTCTGCTATTGCAAATCCCCCAATATTGCAGCTTCCCTAACAGTCCTGGAGGTAGGTTGCTGCCACAGCCTGGACGGGCCAGTGCTGCGGTTCACTTGGGTCCTCCACTTCCGTAGCTTCTCTGGGCAGACTTCCTCCAAAACCGAGAAGAGCCAATGCAATCTGATTTCCTTTGCTTTGGTCACTGATGGAATCTTCTGTTTTTAAAACATACAAACCTAAAAGTCTGTACAGCTTTGTCCTAAGGGCCCCTCATAACTAGTTTCAGTCCCCTGTCTCAGTGCCATGCCCACTTCAAACGTGGAAGGTCCTTTGAGGCAATGACAGCACTCCTGGTGGTCTGATTTTGGGTCCCGTGCTGGAGGAGGGACCAGCAACTTACTGGGGTTGCTTTGCTGTGCTGTGCTGAGACCATGGCCATGTGGCTGGCTGACGCACCAAGTGCCTTAGCCCCAGAAGCCCCGAAGACCGTGGCATCCTGTTCTTCCCAGTCTGAAGTGGGGATGCAGACAAGTTGCCAAAGTTCTCTTGTATCGTGCATCCAGCAGGACTCGCACAACTCACCTGGATCCCTGTACAGCCCTCGCGCCCTCAGACGCGAGGCCACCACAAAGCCCCCACCTCCTGGGTACACAGGGAAGGTGGGAGTCGGGTTCCAGCAGCATACACACACTGCTGCCTCAGCCCCAAGGACATCTTGTGCACAAATATGGCCGGTGGTTGGAAATGTGACTTCTGGCACATTCTATGAAGAAGGCGGGCCTGTCCCAGCTGCACCCCACCCCACGCCACCCAGGTCACTCAAGGCTAGGTTAGTTCTGAAAGTTTACAAAATTTCTTACCACCATCCTGGTTTGGTTGGTAGCTCCTCTGAGTGGAAACACCAATTGGGGCTGGCCTTGCCTTGGGCAGGGTCACAAAACTGGACACCTCTTCCAATTTTTGACCATGACAGAAGGGACTGGGGGCTTCAGCCTGGAACTATGGCACAGGAAGTTCACTTTCCCCCCACCCCCCGGGATACAAGCACATTACCCTGCCTCTGATCTACTAGGCTGGGGAAGAGGCTCCCATAAAATCACACCTACTCTAGGGTAAGAAGGACCCCCCCACTTGCGACTTGGTCATTTCTCTAGACAGGAAAGCCTTAGCCAGCTTGAGTGCCATGTGGCATGCTTGAAGAAATTAGAATCCTCCGCCCTTAGGGGTGGGCTCTGCTCTGCAGGTTGGAATTGGGGGGTAGAGAATAAATGGGAGCCCTGAAACAGAGAAATATTTTTGGATATTTTAGGATGTGTGAATAAAGCTAGATTTGAACCATCATAATAAACATTTTTGGACAAAAGATGATAATGCTAACAATAAAAGCTGATTTGTGTGAAACGGTCTATAGAGAAACACATCTTGTCTTTTAGCCCATCGGCCACCAAACACTGTGGACAGGGGTGCGTGGACCTCACTGGGGTTTCTCCCTAGGAAGTCGCCTGTTCCACCCTCATAACCAAGTCTTCCTCCCCCACTTCAGGTTCCACCACCGCAGCCCCTTGGCTCCGCTTCCGGCTCCTGCCATGGCACTGAGCTGGTCTGTATGGGAAGCGGCTCCAGAATTTCTCCTGAACGTCATCCCAGTGGCTCTGAGAACAGATGATTTCAGAACTCAGAGTTCTTGGTGGCTTTGCATGTGGCATTACCAATTTTAAGAACCTTGACCTAATGGGTTCAACTAGGCCCAGGATACTATTCCTGGTGGCCCTGGACAGGCCAGCCTTGCCCACCCATTTTATAGTCACAAAACTGGTCATATTTTAAACAAAGGTCACTGGGGCCTACCCTGTGCCACTCTTGGTGACAGACATGGGTGCCCTAGCAAGAGAGTGTTGGACTCTCTAGCCTACTGATGTCAGTAGCTACGGCTAGACACCAGATGGAGGGTCACACTATCATCCTGTGACTTTCATTTTCTTGATACTGGGGATTGAACCCAAGGGACTTTATCACTGAACTATATCCTGGTCCTTTTATTTTTTATTTTGAGATAGGGTTTGCTAAGTTGCTGAGGCTGGCCTTGAACTTGTGATCCTCCTGCCTCAGCCTTCTAAATCACATGCCACTGCACTGGGCTTGATTCCATGTCTTCTCATGCCTCCTGCAAAGGAACCTTGCCCACCTTTTCCAGTGATGGTGCTGGAGCACTGCACTTAGCGACATGAACTTCACACAAGAAGACACTCATTATTATTATAAGCATATTCCATGATTAAGTCCAGTAGGTAAATTAGTCTTGGCAGCATAAAGAACAGCAGGAGAAAGAAGTGACTCATCATTTAGAATCCAAAAAATTTGCACCAACAGATGGCAGGTGGTTTTGGCATAATGTTCCTCTCTCTGAAAGTACCCGGGGACCCAGCCAAAAGCCATCAGGCCAGGGCAGTCCTGCTGAAGAGATGGCCTGTGAACATGACCACAGGCCAGCAGGTACCCCTGAGCTCATGTGTCAGATAATTCACAAACAAAGACACCACGAGGTATTCCACTCCAATAATGACCTTAAAGACCAGTGATGGATCACTGGACTGGACTCTCATTTGGGCTTTTATGGGCCACTTTAAATGGGTTTCCATCATTAATGCCTGCCACCCAGACCCAAGGGACAAAGAAGTTTCTCTTTACGCAGTTCTTTTAAGGTCTTCACAATAAGTTGAGAAAAAAGCGTACTTGGTTTCCTATAGTTTGGGGCATATTTTGGATGAACCTCTTCTGTGGTAAGAGGATCTCTTTTTCTACCTTCTGAACAAAATCACAGTGGAAATTATGTTCTTTTGCTTTGGGATTAGTTTGGAAGTCATTCTGTGGATTAAACAGGAACATCTCTTTTCTTAGTCTGAGATGACACACTGCAATGACAAAGTTCCAGAGCCTATTTGCCCCCACCCCAAACTGGAACCAACCAAACCCACCCTAAAAGCAGCAAGACCATATCCAGTAGGGAGCAGCTGGCAGCCATAGTGGAGCAGACTTCGGGTGACTCAGTTACCAACAGGCAAGACGGTAACTCACACTATAAAAATAAAATTGGGTATTTTATTTTTTGTCCACACTGGTGACATGCTGGCTCCTCTCCCGAATAGGAACATTCTACCAGCCCTCTCCTCCGGTCCTCTCTGTCCCTCCACATTCAAATACTCAGGCAGCAGCGGCTCTCCTGAACAGCCGACGAGGACGCACGAATCTCTGTAGCTATTTCTGGACTTAAATCCTGTCCCATCCCAAGAAGCTGAATAACTGATGTGACAAATGCCAGCAGGTAAAATTAAGCAAGCCTCATCCAGCCTGTCCTGCTCAGAGGGGCCTCTGCATGCTGCACTGAGCAGACTGTGGGGCCAGGGTGGGAGGTAGAAGGTGGACTCGGGGAGGTTCACAGCAACCAGGCAGGAGATGATGGCAGCTGGGGCCAGGGTGGCAGCCACAGAAGTCACAGAGGTGGTCCACTTCTGGACACACAAGCCCTTTTCTTTAGGAAAAAAGGAAGTATAGTTTGACAAGTTGGGATTTACTCAAGTGGACATGGCTGACCAGTGTCACCACTGTGGACAGACTAGGCAAAACACACGCCAGCAGCAGAGTGCAGGGTGGGGGGCGGGACAGAGGCAGCAGCATGCTCACAGGAAGGAAATGAACAAAATGTTGTGGACAGAGTGACAGAAGAGCAAAGCCATCGTCTGCTGTAACTGAGAAGAGGCAACTAGAGAGGTCACTGCTTCACTTAGTGTTAGTTAATACTAGCTGCCATCTAACTCTAGGGGTGTGATTACTGACCAAGGTTGTTTGCTACCATAGCCCTGCTCCAGGGACAGCACACTGTTCCTCTCTCTCTCCCAGCCTCTGTCCCTCCATTGTATGCCACCCTTCATTCCATTTGTTGAAATCCAGCTGCTGATTTGGAATGCATTTCTTCCTGGAAGGGCAAATAAAGCCACCATCCAGCGACCTGGCTGGTAAAGCCCCTGGCTTCCCCATTTCCAAGTCTGTGCCTGTTCTTTATAATGAGAGGACCTGTGGGCCTTCGGGACCAGTCAAGGACTGTGCCTGTCTCAGTCTGTGCCTTCTGATGGGGAGATGTGGACATCACAGGTCCACTGGCTGGGGAGCACCCCTAGCAGATGGCCCAGGTCTGCTCAAACCCTAGCCTACTGTTAGCGAGAAGGGCCTGCCACCTGTAGACGACCCAATTGGGTAGCAAGTCTAGAAACTTCTGCCCCATTCTGGGATGCTACAGATGTCAGCCCAGACCAGACTCGAGTGTCTCATGTCCTGAAGACTCTGGATCTGAACCCTCGGGCCTCTGTGGTGGCCTCCCCTGACCCAGGACTTGGTCCCTGCTGGCTCTTTTCCTCTTAACAGAGCTCCCAGCAGGTCTCCATCATATTCAAAGCACCTGGAAGACATTAGTTCAACAAATACATATCAAGTTCCTGCATGTGAGGCACAATTTAGACTCATCGGTAAACAGAAAAGCCCCCCCATCTTTGTCCTTTTGGAAGTTACATTTGTGCATTGGAGGGGAGACAGAAGTAAGCAATACACATGTCCCTCATGTAGAACGGTAGATGGGGACACACGCAGTGCGGAGGGAGGGGTTGGAGACCCCAGGGTGGGCAAAGGTGATGCGGGAGACAGGGAGCATCTGAGTGAAGAAGGGGGAGTCAGCACGTGGCCATGTGGGGACCGAGGGCTGCCAGCAGAGGGGATGCAAAGGTCCCAGGGGGGGCTAGGTGGAGGCTGTGAGAGGAAAGGCCACTGGGGTAAGGTGGGTGGAGCACCCACGGACTGGGGTAGGAGGCGGACTTGTCCCTTGTCACTGTGGGCCCCGTGGGGAGCCCCCCACCCCCAGGCATGTGTTCCAGTCAGCTCTCTGGCTGCTGGGATGAGAACAGGCTCAAAGCGGGAGACGGAAGAGCAAATAGAAGCTACCAGCATCCTGAAAGCCAGAGGTGAGGCCCAGGGTCGTGGGAAGTGGCCAGGTTCTGAGAATACGATCCATTTACTTAAAAAAAAAAAAAAAAAAAAGCAATATTTAATTTTATTGTAAAAATAGTATTAAAGTCAATGCTTGGCCACAATCTGTATCATCACCATACATTATTTTTCCAGTTAGAAAAGTCTCATTCATACAGAATCCATTACACTCTGCCCCCAAAACAAAACACTTGTTTTTTTTTAATGCAAAACTTGGAAAATAGAGAAGAGATTGAAAAGGGAAGGAAAACCATCCATAATCCTTTCAGTCAGAAATAACCGTGGGTAATATTTTGGCAAGTATTATTTTATCCTTAGAGATTAAATTTATGTTGCACATTACTTTCTTGCCAATAGGCACACACGCGTATTTTTAACATTTGTAATCCTAGCAAACACAGTTTTATATTCTCTTTCCAAATTCCAGCAGTCTTCATAATTATTTTAAGATTGAGTAATATTTCAATATGTTGATGTCCTGTAATTATTCAAATATTTCCCTTTTCTGGAACATCTATGTGTTTCCATTTTTTACCATAGAAATCAATGCTAAAATCCTTATTTATGTAGCTTTTCACATCTTTTGAATTATTTCTTCAGCACCAATGCCCAGGAATAGGATTGGTAGGCCAAATTATATGGAAAATGGTAAGGATTTTGCTTTGTTTTTCAAAGGGTTCTAGAGAGAAGCATGTGACAATTTTGCCAGCATCTTCCATTTGAGGTGACTGCATTTTATAATTTTCCTTAAAATTTTATTCATCAAAAATGGAAATAACCTTTAAAAATGTACGTTATTGATCACTACTAAATATCACCATGTCTTTTGACACATTTTTAAGACTAAAATGAAAAACTAAAGGTGCTGCTTCTTTACGGTCATGACCAAGGCCAAGGAAGGTAGGGACTGTGGGACCTGAGAAGGAAATTTCTTTGTCTTATTATTCCTATTTAAATGAAGCTTTACACTTTTCAGAATATATATGGTATTGAACTATTGGCATGCTGGACTTTAATGATTCCCATCTTACTTACGTGCCTATCTTTTCTTTGGACCAACAAGCTAAACACATGCATTTGTCAGGCATGGGACATGATGGTCTCTGCTCTCAAGGGACTTTCAATCTAGTGAGGAAAGGCAGGTAAATAAAAAAGTAGCACAGAGGGTAAGTAAGAAGTCTTTCGACCTCTTGGCAACTTCCAAAACTAAGCACAAAGAGACAGAAAATCTTCTTATTTGTCTATGATGGAATCTCAGGCAGGATGTCTGAATGCTCACGGGAGCTTGGTCCACGCCATTAACATTCAGTCTGAGGACCAGGACCAGGGCTACTAAGTCACTGTCCTCTAGTGCTTTCTAATTTGAATGCTTACAAAGAGCATAGGGGAGGTGCGAGAGGCAGATTGGGGCAAAGACCAATCAGGGAGGAGCAAGAACCAGTCCATGCCACAGAGCATTTGCCCCCAGAGCCACTCCTTCTGAAAAGGCCCATTGAGGAGACATTCCTGCCACTTGCTGAAATGCTCTTGGACTTGGTCCCAGCCGATTAAATATCCTGCACTGCTCCAAGCACTCGCTACCAGGCTGGGCGGCCACGGTTACTGGTTCCAACCTGTCTACATCCCTCAGCCCCGTCCTCCAAGAGGCCTAAGTTCTGAGTCATAGACACCAGGCCAACAGGGAGCAAATCAGCATTTATGCTCACAGTCAACCCAAGACTCTGTCCCTTCATTCTCAGGAAGATGGAAGGCCAGCGCGGAGTGTGGAGGGTGTGCTGCTGGCCAAGCAGCGAGGTGGGGATAGGGAAGCTTTGACTCAGCATGGCCAAAAACACTCCCAAAGAGCTTCCGAATTCTAAGACTGTGTGGGACAGGCAAAAGTTGACTAGAGAATTTTAAAAGGGGGCCTCAACATCCCAAAGACTCTGGGACTGTTTAAAAAGATCTGCCCCAGATCTGTATTAAAGTCTCCGGGGTAGACCCTGGGAACTGCTCTCAGAACCCCCAGGGGATCCAAAGGATCAGCCAGGCTAAGAACTTCTGGGCTGGACCAGGTCATTTCCAGGTTCTCTGGATCTTACCAGGTCAGAGCAGGGATGGCCTTGAGACCTGCCCCAGGTGTCCTGGTCTCAGATCTTGGCTGGCGCCTCCCCCTCTGCCACTCCTGATTGTCACTCTCTCCTTCCCCTGGGATCCCCCAGCTCATTATCTCCCCTGAGTTTTTATGAAAGCCACCCTCCACAGTGGAATAGTGAATACATAGGATTCAGAACCAGAATCCCATGTTCTGTTCTGGGCGGTCCACACTATCTCCAAGCCTCAATCTTCCCATGCAGAAAAGACACAATTGCTTCCCACCACTGGGCTGTCGTCAAGCATCAGAGGAACCATGTTTGGTGGATGTTTTGACACCTGTAAAAATATGCATGAAGGCTAGTTTTAATTTTAGTAACTACCTATCTTACATTGTTGTCACTTCTCTCCTCACTTGTCCCACAGATTTTGCCAAACACCTGCTTTGTTCCAGGCACTGAGCGGACAGAAATGAAGACATGCTCACTGCCCTCTAGCTCCCCGCCGAGTGTGGGGAGGCGCAGAGGCCCACGGGAAACTGTCATCTTTCCCATGAGATTAGCACATTGTCCCTCTTCTGTGCTGATACAGCTCCAGTGTCCCAAAGCACTCCTGACACACAGCAGGGGCTCAGTAAGTGTCCTCGGAGAGAGGGAATACATGAAAGGGTACCACAGAAGCACAGATCAAGGATGGGGGCACAAAGCGAAACGGCGCTCCAAGGGCCAGGAGAGAACCAGCCAGAAGAAAGGCCACAACCCAGGACCAGCGCACAGCTGGCCTCTTTGTTCACGGTGAGGCCCTTCAGTGCCAGCCTCTGACCAGTTCTGCTGTGGCCTTCTGGTGCCTAGGAATGGGCTCTGCACAGAGTAGGTGCCAATCTACCCCAAATGAAACTGTTGAAGATCCTACTTTATAAACAAACAAAAAACAAACAAACCCAAAATCCCAGCTCAGCTCAGCATCACAGGTGTAAAACTGAGGTCATTCGGGTCAGCCAAGTGCTCAGCCAGTTCCCAGTGACGCGGTTCTCAATGATGCCATCCCCGGTGAGCCAGGCGTGATTCCAAGCTCCTGGCCGGCCTCCGAGTCAACCTGGCCAGCACAGATGAGTTCAGTCCACCTGCTGCAGTCTTCATCCACATGTTTTGGAGCAGATCTCTTACTGCCCTGATAAAGAGAATAGATTCTTTGGGCCGCACAGACAGGTAGGTTCTGTTCTCTGAACCATTTTCACAAGAACAGAAGCCCAGTGTGCACATGAGACAGGACCGCCTCAGTAAGCAGAAGTCCTGTGGCCCGGGTTCCGGTCCCTTTCAGGGATCATACGTCTGACCTGGGCTCAGGGACTAGACCTAGGGCTGAGTTGCGATCCTGCCGAATCCACTTAGGGATTCCATTTTGGAGGCCCACTATGATCTCTGCTCCTGGATCTATCCAGGAAGAGCAGCGGAGCCTTGTGACCAGGTTGGTTTACATACTTGCTGGGTGAAGACGGAGGCCGGCAGCCTCTCAGGACCCTCTCGACACCGTGACCGCATGGTGCACCAGAGGCTTAGTCTTCACTGCCCATGGTGTGACCTTGCTGCGCTACAGCAAAACTGGGAGCAAGAAAAGGCTTTTCTTTTTTTTCCCCTCAAAATGCAAAAATCTGAGGTTCGACAATTGCCTCAGAGCCTCTGACACCAGCAGCTGCCCAGCCTGCATGCACCTTTTACACCTGGGCCCGGTGGGCAAGCAGGGCTCCCAGACAGCCCGGCCCACTTCCAGCATCTGTGGCATATTGACTGCTTCGCCTGTGCCCAAGCTGAGGCTACATCAGGACAGGATGGTTGAACAAGTGGGTGTGAGGTTGCTGTAACAGTCAAATGACATTTTCTCCGCTTAAAGGAAATCACAGAATTAGGAAATGTTTATTCAAAATTCTGCCTGTTATGCCAGCTTGTCTACCACCCTCCTGGTTCTCTCCTCCTCTGACGGCTCCTTCTCTCCCCATTAACCTGCCTTTACTTTGCTGATTTGTAATTATTACCTAAATATTTTTCTTTATGGATGTATTTGCTTATCAGCTGTTTCCCCAGTTCCGACGTGAGGTCCATGAGAGCAGGAATCCTTCCCGTGTGTACCCCTGGCACCCAGTGCCTGCCTGGGTGGCGCTTGTCTTGATTACATACAGGAATGTCCCAGGGACTCAGCAGACACCCAAGTGCACTTGGATTTGGCCTCTTGAAAATGGCAGCCTAATGGTACATTATCTAAGAGGAAGCGGAATCCTCGGGTTCCAGGAAGTACCTTTTCTAAGCCAGTGCTTTGGATTTGACCTCACTGCTGGGGGACAGCCTGAGCCACGCAGTTATCCAAGCTACCAGCAAAATTCCCTTTAGGTGAATTTAGGTGTGGGGGCGGTGACATGTGTGTCTCCAGGGGCCAGACCTGTAGGGCTTCATGCCAGGTTTCCCCCTATTGCCCAGGCTACCCAGGGCAAGGTATTCCACCTTTTTGTGTCTCATCTCCCCATGTTTAAAATGAGGGTCATGTATTTACCCGCCAGAGCTGCAAGAGTCAAACGAGTGAATGCACAGGAAGCACTCGGGATCCATGGGGCCACTGGTGCGTTTTCTGGAAGAGCTCAACCACCGCTCACCGGCCATCTACCCCCACCCCCAGGAGTGAATGAGTGGAAACACTTCCGCCAACAGGAGCTGCCCCAGACAGAAAGTAAGGTCTACGGCATGTCCTTGGGGAAGCTTCGGGAAGAAGAGGAAAGGGGCACGGTGTTACCCGAGGCCTCTCTCCTCTCTGGCCTGTGTCTCTGTGCCAAAGAGGCCTGCATTGTAACGAGGGTGAAGGTGCCCTCGGGACTTCCTTAGGGCCACTGTGGCTTGGTGCTTCTGTGGAAACTGGGGTTTATTTCTAGCGGAAATGAGGAAGGGACAAGGAGACCCGAACTGGCAGGTTCCAGGCATCTGCTAGGAACTCCACAGGGGGACGCTCATTTTCTTCAGGGTTTTTCTCAAGGCAGAAGTCTTCCCTCCATTTTACAGATGAGGAAATGGAAATTCGGATAGGAAAAGTGACTCTTCCGAGGTCACACAGCTGCCGGCAGAGGTCTGGGATATGCACACCCAGAGAGTCCAGGGCCAAGCCTGGCAAAGCGCGGGAGGGGGCTTCGCAGAAGGAGGAGCGGGGCAGCTGCCGCTCAGCGAGACAGACTCGTGGGAGATTCGGAAACGCTTGGCCACCACCTTTAGGTGGGAGACCTGCAGAAGGCTCTGAGGCCATTCCAGTTCTGGGCCTGGTTCTCCATGTGGTTATTATAAAGATAAGGAGGAGACAGTTCAGCCGTGTTAGCAGCTCTTAATTGTCAGTCACACCATTTTCACATCTAGGCAGATTTCTGGTGTAAATGTTCACACTAACGGTGGCTGAAACAGCTTGTGAGAAGCCAGCAAGTCTGTTTCCAAGGCCAGGCCCAGCAACGCTCAAGCCCCTGCAGCAGCTGTGGCCGGGACAGCTCTTGACCAGGAGACACGCTGGCCTCCACCAGGCGGGAGACTCCTGCTCACAAAGGAGCATGTGAAGCTGGAGAAACAACAACAACCCCCTGACCCTGAGGTCCCGCTCAGAACTGGGGCACAAAAGAGCCCTAAGACACCACGTGTGATGAGGAAACTCCCCAAGTCCTCCCTCCTGCCCACTGGACCAGTTTTTATTTCTTCAGCCACAGAAACAAATAGATTCTTTTACCTGATTCAAGCCTGATAGCTTACCTATCAGGCCATTTGGAAAATTGCTGGAATCATGGCATTGGGCACACAGACTTTACAAACAGGACAGGTTTCGTAAGCACCAGGTTCCAGCCTAGCCCCACAGGGATGGATGCACGCCTACCTGGAGGAGATCCATCCTGTTTCACAGGAGACAAAGCCCTTTGTATGTGAAAGGGTCTAGCAGGTTTTAGCAGGAAGCCACACAGAGGAGATCACCCCAGAGCCAAGTCCTAAAAGATGAAACAGGAGTTTGAGGAGCAGAGAAGAGGGCAGAGAAGGGCCTGCCAGGCGGCAGGCAGAGCATGCACTGAGCTGGGACTCAGGAGAGACCTGCCCTGCTTGTGAGTGAGTCCAGAGTGGCCGGGACTTTTCCTTCTCAGAGAGAGTTAGATGAGACAACACGGGTCTGAAGTCACACTGAGGGGTGTGTGTGTGTGTGTGTGTGTGTGTGTGTGTGTGTGTGTGGACTTGACCCTGGAGGCAAAGGGGAGCAGCAAAGATTTTTAAATGGGGGTGTGTCGTGGTCCAAATCAGGAGCTGGCCTCATATAGGCCTTTTTAGGGGTAAATGAGGGTAAATGAGGGAGACCACCAGACAGGGTTGGAGGGCCAGCGCTGAGGTTGCTAGGATGTACAGCGTGGCCTTGCTCCAAGGCACCGGGCGACCAATGAGGTTCTTTATAAAGCACAGCCGGAGTTTCTGCTGCCTTAGCACAACCCAGACCACAGGGATACACAGAGAACTGTGGCTGCAAGCCTTGGGATCAAGTTCTTGTCCCCTGACCATCCACGTACAGCCTGGGCCTCCTCCAACACAGTTGCTGAGTCAGACTGGCCTGTGCAAGACAAGCCCCAGAGCAGATGGCGCCTTCTGCGGTGGCCAAAGGGCAGTGGCACTCCCTGACCTCTGCCCCTCTGTCCCCATTCACCAAAAAGGGACACATCTCTGACCCCAATAATGTTCCATAACACCAGGCAGAAACACCCAAACCCTTGCTGTGCACCAGGCACGCAGGTCTGTGCTTTCTGTGAGATCTCTCTTTAAACCACACGTCAACCCTATGGCAGGTTCCAGAAGAATAAGCATAGACCCTCAGAATAGAAGGGTCTTCTCAGGGAAGGGAGAAATAGCTGAGAAGCACCTGAACCCCAAAATCACCAAGCAGCTGCTCCTTGACAGCAGGCGACTGTGCAGAGACACCCCGCCTTCCCTCCACTCCTCCACAGCCCAGCAGAAGTCAAGGTTTTGGGGGGTTTTGTTATTTAAAGTCTTTGGTAAACGCTCTTTGACTATTAGAAAAGTCTGTTGAATATTTACCATGCTTAAAGAAAAAAGTTCTTCATTAATTGATGAGGTGGCCTTTCTTTGAGGATTTTCATTTCTACCCAACCCGGGGAAATGGCTCTAACATTTAATGAGGTGGTCTGTGGCTTTTACAGGGTGCTCATTAGTCACACTTTTCAATTCCTAGTCTAAAAAAGACATTAGACTCCTACAGGCACACAATGAATTCCTTCACCCCTAGCATTTACCCCTCTATAATGAGTCCTAGAGAAGGCCTTGGAAGCTGCTTCGTGCCAAGCATTGCCCAAATGGAACAATATGGGGTGGGGTGGGGGGGTGGCAGCGTGAACTACAGCCAGTCCCACTGGTCAAGAGTCAGTCAAAGCAGGATTCTCTGGTATTCACGGAGGAAGATCACTCAGCTGGCAGAGTGAACCAAGACCAGAGGGATCCTAGACAACAGTCTTTGCAAACTTTCTCATGGACCATCTTAAGAAATGCTAGCTGTCTAGCTGTGAGCAGGTGTTTCTCAGGGATGGAGGTTTGTGTTGCTAAGTGGAGGATGGCGTTCTTTGTCAGGAGGAAGTCTCACCATCACTAGGGCCACATGCCAGACAGCTGCCCCGTGGGCCGGGCCCGAGACAGGAAAGATCTGGGGGTTCAGCCAACACTCCCACAGAGTCCAGAGACCAAGACGTGTCAGCAAGGAAAGCAGCCTTCGGGCAGAGATGTACTGGAGAGGGGATCAGAGAATCGAGTCTCTGAAGGACTTCCGAATGGCAGCTTGCCTTCCTGAGGGGCCATGGATATTTAGGAGACAGTTTCCTCTTGTAGAAGCAGAGTCAGGAACCACACAGAAGAATGCCTGTCAGGGTCTGTGACTCTGATCTTTCAGAGAAAGTGGCATCCAGAGGTCAAATACCTCCATCAAGCTATGCACCAGGACCAAGGTCCAGCATCACAGAAGCCCCATGTATTTCCTAGACTAAGGTTAACAACAAGGTCCCAGAAATGTGTTTTGAGTACAACTGCCTCCTCAGACCACAGCTCTGTCAGAAGACAATCCAACCACACTGTGGCGTGGGGAGGGACCTTGGCTGCCCTGTGCACACCCAGCAGATGCAAGCCCTAAGCCTTTGAGCCTCTGTTTCTTTATCTGCAAAGCACAGACGTCAACTGACTGGCCCCGCCTGCCTCTGAAACTTCTCTGAGGAGCAAAGGAAGAAGAGAGGCGAGGGCCTGCGAGAGCCTGCCCCACGCGGATCAGAAGCTGACCGCCACTGTGGCGCCCACCAAACTGAGCCTCCACACGGGAGCACCAAAGGGCTGGGGGCTCGACCTGCCAACCAACCAGATCTGACCCCCGGATCTCCTCCTTCTCCTTGATCGATTTCCTGACCCATAGTCTTGTAAAGCTGAGATGTTGGTCTTAATTTCAGACACCCCAGAAACCTGGTTATGACTGGTAAAATCTTTACAAGTACCATAGTCTAGTTGCTGAAAAGGGCACACTCAGAAAACAATAAACAAACAAAAAAAGAATCTACCACACCAGTGCCAAAAAATACCGTGTCCTCAAAATGTAGAGTACAATGTGGGTACGCTCCCCGGAACCCAGGCCTAGCCCCCAAGGCAGGAACTAGCCTCTTAACCATCAACCAGAAGGTCAAAGTTAGAAGGGCCCTGAGCTTTTTTTTCTTTCTTTTTTTCTTTTGTTTTTGTTTTTTAAGGGGAGAGAGAAGCCAAGACCAGCTGTCTCAGAAAGCAAGGGGGTGTTGCAGGGCAACCAGGTGGTCATCTGCCCAAATATAGAAAGAAAACCTTTACCTAGATTCTCTTTCCAGAAGGGATTCACATTTTGCACTTGCAAAACTATTTCCTGGCTGAGAGCTGACCTACATCGCTGTCCCTGCCCACGCTGGTAATTGTCTACCACAGGGTGCCTGTTCTTTGGCCACCGTCCTTTTTTGGGTTTTCAGCCCATTAATTGGTTTCCAGTGGTTCTGCTGCGCCAACCACACCGAATCCCTCCCTGTGATCTGTCCACTGCTTCCTTGAGCATGCTCAAGGGAACAGATGCCCCCAAAGGCAACTCCGTGACCCTAAGAGCCACTAGGAAGAAAGGATCAATTAACTGTTCTTGAAAAATGTTTGCGCCCACACAGAGATGGAGAGGGAAGATACACAAGGACTAAGAAAGGAAGGCAGGGAGGCAGGGAGGGCTCTGCCTTCTTTCTTTCTTAAGACCAAAGAATAATCAAAGCCGCAAACAATCCTGAGGGCGGAGAGAGGAGCTGGCTGGAATGTTCCACTTAAGGAGGGGCAGGGAGCTCTACCCTCCTGGATGAAAAGCCAAGATTGTGCTGGAAAAGGAAGGTCACAGCTGAGAGCACTGACATTCGACCAAGTCCAATCTTTCCACTCATCAGATGAGCAGATTGGATCAGAGAAGGAGCCGAGACTTAGCTGGTTAGCAGAAGCATCTAGATGTGCTCCTCAGACGTCCTGCCTCCCCAGTCGATTCTCTCCGCCATTACACAATGCCTTGGAGGCTTCCCCTCTGGAACTCCGCATGAGAGGGGTTTTTAGTGATTTTAGCCACACCTATATCCTGAGCGCCTTGCAAAGTGACTGGCCACAGAAAGAACTCAATAAATACCTTCTGTTAGAATGAAGGCCACATTTAGCTCTCCTGTCCCCTTAGGGGACAGGCATAGTGGGCCTGAGGTATGTTCAGATGGTTTTAGGTTGTCTCTACATGCTAATCACAGCCTGGGTTTCAGAGGTGGGAGGGAGGCTGGCAAGATGATCTTGGGGGCTGCTGGTCACAGTGAGGATTGTCAGCATAGGGCTGGTGGATAGGACAAGTGAATCTGGGCCTTGTTCAAAGGTCTTGAAACAAAAGGAATTTGGTGGGGAAAGAAAAGAAGCAGATCCTGTGGAGCAACTACGGGGCTAACAACCTGAAGATGAAGGCCAGGCCAGGAAAGGAGGTGCTCTTGCCGGCGCGACAGGACAGGACCACAGGGTTTAGGATGCGGGGTAATAAGCCGAGAGCCCGGCCCAGATGGAGAGAAACAGGCTTGTCGTGGACTTCTGATGGATGATCACAGAGATTTCAGGGCGTGCTGGCTTTTATGACACAATGCTGAATCACCGATGCATTTGGTGCCCGGCCTCTGGTTAGACGTGCACCCCGTTATAACTGCATTCCAGTGGGGAAACAGGGTCTGCAGCGTGAAGATATTCTTCACAATGCCTCTTCCAGGATGTGTTGAGCTGGAAAGCATGCCTGCCTACACATCTGCATCTCAACAGACTCCCAGACGCTGCAGCCAAGCCCAGTTCCAACCAAGCATGCTGGAGGAGAATGAACTTCAGGGCACAGGCCAGCAACCACGGAGAGGCAAAAGGAGCAGGCGAAAGGGAAGTTGGCCGGCCGAGCTTTCTGGCTGGGGGCTGCCTGGCAGCAGGTTCTGTTGTTTGGAGAACTACGAGAACATTCCGCTTGGGGCAAACCAGGCCGAGGAGATGCTGCACCGTGACTCAGCCCTGGGCATTAAAGGTTTTGTCCAGTCTTGGCCAGTTCAGGACATTCCAGTTCACAAAAGTCCCTGAGTCAGATTCTCTGGGATAGAAAATCAAAGGGCATAAAACTTCCCTGAACTCTAATCGGCTTTTTAAAAAAAATGACATCAAAGGAGTGAGTTGAAAGGTCACAGCCCACTTGCGCACTCACACCCACTGTTTTAGGCTCTGCAAGTCATCCTGGGTTGAAGGCAAGATGGGCCATCTGTCCTTCCTGCTGGGACACAGGCCAGGAGTCAAGGGAAGGCCCAGCCTTTGAAGGAAGAGGATGCTGTCGTAGGACATCCTGGAGGAACCAGGCTGATTCGCCCCCAAGTGCACCGTATGTTTCAAGTCAACATCTTGGATTTTATGCTGAAGGAATGAGCTAGGCAGTGGCTTTGACCTTTCCTTCTACCCCTCCAGCTAGCACTGAATAATGCAGCGTGAGTCCCCTTCTCAATCCTGGGCAACAGTCTATGCGGCGTTCGTGTCTTTTAGCTCGAGTGCCGTGGGGTTCCCCGTGGCACCGCAGTATCTAGAGAGCAGAAAGCGCGGGTGCTGGTCCACCACCCCTCCTCCATGATCTCGGCAGAGCTGCAGGAGTTTGTAAGAGGGAGAAGGGGGCAGGACGGAGACCAGAGGCTCAAATGTTGCTGAGCTGGGGAGAAGGGACAGGAAGGCTAGCTGGCATTCCACGGGCTCTTCCCCTTCCCCACCCTCAGGTACAAACAGCCCTCTCTGGCATCTCCTGCTCCCCACCCCAGCACCCTTCCTATGGGCTTATCTTCTGCTGCGTCTCAGGGCTGGGAGGAGGGGCCCTAGACCCATCACCCAGAGCAGAGCCACGGCATGCTGTAGGCCAGTAGACACTGACACCTCTTCTTTAGGCCCCAGCCCCAGAATGTGTCTTCCTCTACTTCAGCAGAGGTCTGAAAGGCCACGCAGCTGAAATTAGAAACTTTCTCACCTTCTGTTTTCCTTACGTACCAGGAATTCTGCACCAAGCTTCAGCTCATGGGGCTCAATAGTGTCAGTGTTGCCACTGGCGGGCTGTGTAACATTCAGGAAATCCATTTCCTTCTCTGGATTTGCTTGAATATTGGATGAGGACAGTTGATGCAGACCATTGCAACAGTTCTCCACTAACTTAGAAAAAAAAGCAATGATGGGCTTTCTCTTCTTTCCACTAGATGGTGCTGTGCCCCCGACTGCAGCAGGCCGTGCCTGGAGCAGTGGCAAGGCTGTGTTCCAGGCTGCAGTGTCAGCAGGACGCTGCTGCCCACCAGGGCCAGGCCAGGATGGTGCGACTGGGCTCTGGAGGTTGGTTCAGGGCAGAACAGGAAATGGTCAGGGGCTTAAAGTTCAAAAAGCAATTTTACTTTAAAAGAGCAAGACTTGGTTAAGATTGGGCAGGCAGGCCCCGGATCCCGAACCAATAGTATCACCTGTGCCACATGGCTACCCCGTCACCACCAGAGTCCACAGGGTTCTGGCCTTGAGTGGGCTGGGTCTCCACACACAGCTCTACACTCTACAAGGTCAGTCTCACAGAGTCAAAGGCTCTGAAGCAGCAGAAGGAACGGCAGGGCCCTCGGCTGCAGGATCTCTGCCACCTATCCCCGAGGGGTGGCAAGGCAGGTCCATCTGTGCCCGACACCGTTCCTCATCTTAATGTCCCAGATGTTCAAGTCGACAAGACTGACATATCTTCTACAGTCTCAATGTTACTTTTCGTTTTTTAAGAGAAGCCCAAATAGTTCAACAAATGTTCCAGAAGTGTTCCAGGTTCTAAAATGTAGTCACTAAGCCCTTTTTCAAGTATTTGAGATAAAACAGTATTGATTAAAATACTTGTAGTCTTCCATTGGGGGAAAGATACAGAATAAAATGTGTCTATCCAAAGCTGTTTAATTTTTGAATATAGATGGATACATATCAGAGGGTAAGGAACAAAGAGGAGTTGTTTGGTTTGTGGTGTTTGTGGAACTATGGATGATTTTTTTCCTTCCTGCAATGTTTTCAGTTGTGCTCTGCTGTTTGAAAAATACCAATAGCAAACCTCTAATGACCAGGATATACCGACTTCTAAAAGCCTTTCTGTATCTCCCCAAAAAAGTGCTTCTGTTTTACAAGCCTTTCCTAAAGGCTGGAAATTCCATGAAATGTGACTATTCTTGAGTTAAAGATTCCCTTTCTGAATCTCACCATTGATGTTCTTCCAATTGATTTTTTAAGTGTAATGTTTTAGCTATATCGGAATAATTATTTGCTCTTCCCTCTAAATTGGAGGCAAAACAATATTTAAAAACATTTCATAAAAGACTCATCTATAATCTCACCACTGTAAAATAACCACCCTTGCCCTGCATATTTCTATCTGGATGCTGGCCTCATAGGTATTTTTATATGGCTGTAATCATGGAGTGCATGTTATCTTATCTAAGACTTCTTTTTATTAAACATTTTATCCAATATCTAGTTGACATACTTCCAAGGCCAAAAGTGTCAATACCTCATCCAAAGAACCTGCACAATGACATTTAATTAAAAGTTAAACTAATACTGGGTCATTACATTACTTAACATGAGCTATTAAGTTCTCAGGAACTAAGTAAATCCCTGTGGGTTTTGATTGGTGCAGATGGACTCTGAGGCACCCAGGTATGTGATTCAGTGATCCGTGGCACACTCCTCTGTGCTCCTCTGGGTAGCTCTGCTAGCACTTTTGAAGTTTTGCCTCACAGAGATCCTGGCTGACCTGTGTGTGGTGGGGCCAGGCAGCGTCTCCTTATCTTTCTATCCTGGCCCTTTGCAGAGCACAGCACCCTACTTACACTGGGTGGTTTAATGAATGAGAGATTCCCGGGGTGCATCGTCTGTCAGAGGTGATGGGCTGCCACCTGTAGCAGGAACTGGGTTCCTTGGCATGGGGGTGTGGCTCACTGGTACAGTGCTTGCCTAGTACATACAAGGCCCCGGATTTGATTCCCAGCACCACAAAAAAAGAAAAAGAAGAAAAAAAATTTTTAAGTAAAAATAAAGAAAGAAAAAAGGAAAAAAAGAAGAAACAGGGCTTCTTGAAAGAAGGGAAGAAGTAGGGACTGGGCTCAGTGGTAGAGCGCTTGCCCAGCATGTGTGAGGCAATGGGTTCGATCAAAGGTCTATCGACATCTGAAAAAAAAATTTTTTTTAAAGGAATAAAAGTGTGCCATCTCCCAATCCTCAGTGTCCAGAACCAAGATTTGGCCTGCTGCCTCCTACTGGGCAAGAAGAAATGGCACTGACCACCGTAATCACACAGGCTCGTGCATACCATTGATGGCCCGTCCTTCCACCAGCTCAATGAGATCCTTTGCTGGTCCAGCACATCCAGAGAATCCCCAACAGCTCCTCTTCCTGGGGTGGGGCTGAGTGTTCACTCACCCACACAACAGGCAGTCCCCAGCTGTCGAGCCTTGAGCAGGAGTGATATCAATTAACTTGTGGCAGGAGAGAGACAGGGGAGTCACTTCCAGACCAACCATATTTGGGGCTGTACAAGCAGGTTCAGAAATCACTTTACAGCACAGTAGTTTTGCTTTAACCACCTACTGAACAAGTCAAGATCAGTGCTAATGTTTAATTTAAATACACACAAAATAAACTACTGTTGTGTCCTTAGATTCTGCTTAGAGAAGCCTTGCAGATACCAGTAATGAGACATGGCAGGCCAGTAATTAAAATGTAGGCTTTGCTTTCATGCCATCACAGGGTAAGAATGGGCAAGGCCTGCTAAAACACTTCCGTGTGATGGTAATTACTTGATACTTCTCTACAAGGTTATATTAAAGCATTCCATGCAACCCCAGATGCCAAGACAAAAGAAATACCTTTTAATAAAGCTCAATGACATCACCATTTATTTATACCCCACCTTGACTCAGAAAGGATTGGCGGTAGACGACAACAGTGAGAAGAGTGGAAACAGCTGCCATTTGTGTGTGATTGTTACACGCCAGACACTGCCTATCAGGCATTTTATTTACATCGTCTGTAATTTAACAGAAATCCCTCTGAGAAAGATTATTAGGGAGGTAATAGGAACAGAGGTTGAAAACTCAGGTCCTACAGCCAGACTGTTTGGCTTCAGTCCTGGCTTCGTTACTGACTAGCCCCGAGACGCTGGCAAGTAACCTGACCTCTCTGTGGCTCAGTTTACCGTCTATATAATGGACATATTTGTAATGACTTCATAAAGTTGAGGAATCTATGGAACCATCCATGTAAAATGCTAAGGATGGTGTCTAGCACAAAGGAAGGGCTCAATTAATTTTAGAAGGTGGCAGAGACAACTGGGGGTCATCTGGTAGCCCACGTGTGCTCCTAAATTTCCAATCCCTTTAGAGCGAGGCAGAGCCATGTGACTGGTTGGAGTCAATGAAATATTATTGGAGGTAACATGTCATTTCTGGACACAACATTTAAAAGTCAGTGCATGACCCTTTTAGCCTCATTATAATCCTAGATGCCACATGTTGAGATTGTGGCAACACTTGAGGAAAGACAGCTGCACTCCAGGTCACCCAATGCAGGAAAGCCCAAATGATTCACATCAGATTTTAAACGAGGGAAAAAATATCAGTGTGTGCTGTACTAAGCTACCAACATTTCCAACTTTGCTTGTTACTGCAGCTCTGCATACCCTCCCCTGACTAGCAAAGCTGCTCTTGTATCATTCTTATTACCTTATTTTTACACTCCAAGGGTAACCAACTGAAGAGAGACCTTCCATTCAACCTGCCCAGCTATCTATTCACCTCTAAATGGAGTATCACCACGTTAATCAATGCTTGCCCTTTCTTGAATCCCTGCACAGTCTTATGTGCTGTGAAGAAGGAAAAAGAAAAAGGTTCAGCCTCCATGAATCACTGACAAAAATATCAAAGCTGCTGACTGTTGGGGACTATGTGTATTTGCACAGACGTGAGACTGTTGCCACCTCAGAAAAACACACGCGAAAACTGGAAGGGAAAGAAGGTTAGAATTCTTCCGTCTCCTTAAGGGGTGTAGACCATGAACCCTAAAATCAAAAGCTATCACAGGTAGGCTGGGAGGCTAAAGTCACCAAGGGGCATGGAAACCCAGGAAATGGGTTTGAGGGTTCACAGAAGAGGGGCTAGAATTCGACTGTCACAAGGGGATGAGAAGGTCCACTAATCAGTCAGGGAACTCAGCACCAGGGAGTCCCCTGGCTGTGAACACCTGTCTCCAGTCTGTGTGTAATAGTTCAGGGTGTCCTCCCCCTTCTCTTTAAGGTCCTCTGCAGGAATAATGCTACATGCTAAACCACAAATCTCTAGGACGCCCTCCGTCCTACACAAGGCCTGGGAGTGGCTTTCCAACAGCAGGCTAGCTCCCAATTTCACCTGAGCGTCCTCTTGGAGAGGCAGTAGACTCCACACCACTTCTCTGGTCCCATAGAATCCTCAGGGAATGAAGGACGGTAGCACCTTGTGCCTGCAGGGACTGTGATGTCATGGCCTACCCACCTCACAGAGGCAAAAATGCAGTGTTCATTCTGCGCCCTCTCCTTTTTATCCATAAAATTGTTACAATTCCTGCTGCCTACCACACAGGGACAGTATGCAAATGAGCTCAGGTGCTATAAAATGCTCCAGAACCCTCCCACAGCATGTTACATAAGTGCCAAGCATTAATATCCAACAGCCGCCACTCAAAGCCAATTTCTAATTCGAAGGCTCTATCACTATCAACTTCCCAGAACTTACAGGATTTTGTCTTTGCTTTTGTTAAAGAACTTTTACCTAAATTTAAGTAATTTATGTGTGCTGTGAAAAATTAGAAAACATGGGGAAATAAAAGCATAAAATAAAAATCGCAGTCCCACGCCCAAGTGACAACTTGGGTACAATGATCAGCTTAGTAATTTTCCTTTCATGTTTTCTTCCGTATATCTTTTTTTGCTGTAAGTCAAGAACAAGCCCAACACATGGTTTTATGTCCTACTTTAACATCACTTGATAAACATTTTCCCACTTCTACTCTGAAATACAGTTTTTAATGGCTCTCTAAAGCGCCTACCTTATGAGGTGCCCTGATCTTAACCACATCCTCCTTGCTGGACATTTCAGGCATCTCCCAAGTTTTCTTATTATAGGAAATGCTGAGCTTAATTTCTTCAGTTTTTTTTTTTTTTTTTTTTTTTTTTTTTTTTTTTTTTGGTGTTCCTAATTATTTCCTTAGGCTATATTCTCATGTGCAACTAGCTTGTACCAAAACAAACAAACAAACAAACAAAAACAAATTCTGCAAGTTCTCAGTTCTGCATAAAAGATAAAGAGAATCGAGCCATGGTAGCTGGTGTTGCCAATGGCCTAACTCAAGTAGCAGAGTTCCTCCAGGGAGGGCCTGAAAATAGAAAAGCGACAGTTTCTGGTGTAAAGATATAAAAAAGAGAAACTCTTCAGGTTGCTCTTAAACCAGGGTTGATACTATTATGTGCCACCACTTAACCAGAGGGCCATTTAATCAAGATCAGACATTAGTTTAAAAAGTACAATGTTGCTATTCGAGAAAAGAAATCTGGCCACCCACACCATCCTGTAATTCAAAAGGCTCTCTAAAAAGCACACATTGCCTACAGACACAGGCCGACAGACACAAAGAGCTTTGAAGTTTAACCTTTCTATGTCCTCCCTCTGAAAGACACTCAGCTCACCCCAAACAGTTGCCAAGGATACCCCGAACAGCTATCAAGACTAGCCCAAGAGTCATCATTGGTTAAACATTTTTCCTTTTTATTTTGACAGATTAATACATATTTTTCAAACACAAAATAGACAAAATACATAAAGCAATCTAGGCTTCATTCTTTGGATGTTAAGTACTTTCACCCAGGAATCTAGCTTTCAAAGAGAACTTCTCATCAATAAGCATCACAATAGGAATATTGACAACCACCATAATTAGAGCAGTGCACTATTTATTTGTACCAGACACTCGCTGATGTGCAAATGGTGGATAGAAGGACCGACTGTACCACCTGGGATGTGCAACCAGCTTTAAAATAAGCAAAATGTCATGGTCTCACCTAAAAAACATTGGTTTATAAACAACAGACGTTTATTACGAGATCACATGGGCTGAGTGTTCTGCTGGGGCTTGGAAGACACTGTCACTAGCTCCATGACTGCCCTATGAGAGAAGCATCATGGTAGCCCCATTTCACAGAGGAGGAAACCGAGGCTCACAGAGGCCAGGAGACAGACTGAGAGCTGGGCTCTGAATGCAGGATCGGACCCTAGCTTTTGCTTTTCCCGCTGCCTTTACCGCCTCTCCAACAAAGATGGTAGGTGACAGCAGTTCCTGGACTGAAGCTGGGGGCCAAGGTAGCAGAAGAAAAGATCCAAAGGGAAACCAGGACCGATGCTGGAAAATGGTAAGTGGAAGGCAGAAGTGAGCCCTCCAGCCCCTTCCTTTTATACGGAGGGCCAGCACGCTGCACACTGAAGGAGGAAGGAGAAGTGTGTGGGCTTGTGCACGGGAGGACGGCTCTTCAGGAGCCTCTTCAGCTAGTCCTCAGAAAAAGGACCTCTGTTGTTCTGCTGCCAAGGAAGAGGGGCCAGTGTTACGTCCCCCAGGAATTTCCTAACCCTTCTCCTCACAAAGAAAGCCCCAGAGACTTAATGCTGGAGATGCACTTGGGCCAGAGCCCGTGGGAGAGTAAAAACAAAGCACTTCCCCTAGGCAATGTTATAAGGTAAGAATCAGAAGTGAAGGAGCCAGCACTGTGACAGGTGGCGAGGACAAGGAGCAGAGACAGTCACACTTCTGCTTATGAAGAGCAACTCCAAAGAAAGTAGCTTTGCGCAGAGGGCCTGGTGGGTGATACTGAGATGGCACCATTTAAACCAGCGAGAGCCACCTACAGCTTACAGGGAGGCAGATTTCTCCCACATTTGCATATTTTTTCGGTGCTGAGAATTCTTCTTTGGGGCTCTGAGCACTGAAGACCCATCTTGAGAAAACTGGACCGGAAGTCCAGATTCTGGCACCAGTTCTGCCAGCAAGGAGCTGGAGGGCACCTTCACCCCCCAGGCATAAGAAGGGAGGACGGTTTAGCTCAATGTGGTTTAATTCGACTCAGCCATCGCCAGTGAACACACACACAGTGCCCGGCACAATCCTGGCTGAGCTTTAAGTTTGGTTCCTGCCCTTGGAAACTCAAAGTTCAGCAGGGGGAAGGGTGGGTAAACAGAAGGTCCCAGGAGTGAGTGTGACAGGGTGTGTGTAAGGGGAGAAGCAGCCTGGGGAGGCATGATCAGTGCACAACTGTGGGCCTGGAAAGACTCCCGAGGTGGGAGGATCACAAAGCACCTATGGGTGGGTGGGGCTGAGGGGCACAGGTGTCTTGGATGGCCCCCTCATACTTGCTAACCTACAGCTCTCTAGGAGCCAAGGAGCTCTGGCTGGTTTGTGGGCCATGTGGGAAGCAGCCCTAGAACACAGTCTGTGGCTATCTTGCTGTCCCAGCCTCAGCAGGCCAAGTGGGCTTCCTCTGGGGCAGGGCTGAGCTCGGGCTCAGAGGCGGGATGGGGCTGAGGCAGGAGCGGAAGGTCAAGTGAGTAGCGCTCTTTCTCAGCCTCCTCCCTTCCAGGTGTCGCCTGCAGAAGGCTTTACTTTCAGACGGGTGTCACCCACTCGTTTTTGAAAGCAGCATAGTCGGTCCTGAGTGGCTTTCCACTCACGGCCATCTCCTAACTTACAAAACTTGACTAGGAGAAGCTTCTAAGTGTCTCTTCTTGCTTCCGGCAACAGCCTCTTGGTCTCCCAGTCTCCTCCTGATTCATCATCTTCTAGGAGACCATTAATGCTGGATGCTTGGGTTCGAGCCTCTGCCCAGGCTCCCCTCTCCTTAGGGGGAGTTCCTAGAGCCCTAGATTTACAACCCGCCTGCTTGGTCAGGAGCCCCACCTCTCCAGCTCTGCAGGGCTTCAGATCCAGCCAGCCCTGTGACATCGCCAACTGATTCTCGAGCTCGATGTGGCCAAGACTTCAACTCCTACTTGCCCATCCCCAGGCCCAATTCTCCTCTCCACCTCTGCTCTGCACCAGAAATGGTTCCACATCAACTCAGTTGCTCAAGTCACACCTTTAGGAACTACTCCTGGCTCTGCCTCCCTCCTGGCTCCAACATGCCATCAGTCACCAGTTCTCTCTCTCTCCTCACTCGTTATATCTTCTACAGCTCTCTCAAGCCTCCCACTTCTGCATTCCCACCAGAAGCAGGGAGACCCTCTTCATGATCCCCACCTCCCACCCAGACTCCTAAAAACCTTCTCTCCACACAGCTGCTGGGATATTTCAAGAACACAAATCTGATCATAAAAAATCCTCTGCTTAAAGTCTTTTAATGGCTTCCCATTCCCTTATGATCCAAAATCCTTCAAATGGCTTGAAAGCTGTGAGCGAGTGGGCACCTCTCCAGCCTCGATCGTGAAATCCTTCCCTCCTCGCTGCTCCAGCATGCAGGACTTTTCTTAGTTCCTGGAACAATATGTGCTGTCTTCCTCCTGCTCACGTCCCATGCGCCAGGCCTGCTCTGCCTGCCTTCCCTTGCCCGGTCACCTCTTCTTTGACCTTTATTCTCAGCGTGGACTTACTCCTTGAGGAAGTCTGCAGTGACCTCATGGGACAAGCCTGCTGTACACAGGACTGATCCTTGGTAGCCCTGGCATGCTGGTTTATTTACAGTCATTTCTTTAGTGTCTGTCTTCTAGAGAGTCATGATTTTTCCACTGCCCACCACCCATGCTCAGCACAGAGCCTGGCACACAGAGGTGTGCAGAATGGCACCTGCAAGCCCCCTTGGCCCTCAGATTCCAGCCTCCCTGGCTGCCTGTTCTCCTCTTTCCTGTATCTCAGTCGGTTTCCTGTCATCAGACCCTGCTCTTCGACCTGCAGGTGGGCCTGACTTCACAATGACCCTCGCACTCCGTGAGGTGACTAAAACCTAGAAAGCAACCTCATGTCCTACTGAGCCATGTCCACTATGGCAGAATACACCCACTATCGTAATTTCGGCAAAAATCATAATCAAAACCTAGAGTTCTGTGTCTAGAGCCCAGCATTTAGGTTAGCGCGTGCACACACACACAAAGGTGCAGGGGGAATCATTTCAAATATCTGTCTGGTTCAATGGTCACTGTTACATTTTCAGATAGATAAACATACACATGCTATGGGAGATGTGCTGGTTAAATAATTCAGCTTAGTCGGGATTATAGCCATTATCTCGGAAGCACAGAGCTCAGAAGGGGGATCACTGGGCAGTTCAATCCCCTTACAGGGTAAGATGTATACACACCAGGCACAAAGAGAGAAAAACCTTGCTTTCCAAAGTCCAAAGGCATCCCTCTTGCTGCAGCACAGCCTCTTGCTGGCACAGGCAATGTGACCAACGGGAATGACAGAGTTTGATTTGTTCAGCAAAGCCTGTTTCAAAGCAATTAAAAAGAGCATGTCATCTCCTGTCCAAGGCACAAATAAAAGGCCCCGGATGCTTTCTCCTTTTAAAATTGATCCAGGCTGTCAGCTGCTTCATTAGCAAGCTGATTAGGTTCTAATTAGCACCCTAATTAAGTGCTTCTAAATCAGAACCTGAGAAGGGTGTTAACTGGGAAGGGAGGGTAGGGACTAGATGGCCAGGTCCACTTGCAAGGCACTTCCATGGGTTTCTTAACTGCAGGAGGATGCAAACTTTATTCTTGCAAGTGGGTTTCCATAGGAAAGAAGACCTGTGAACATTTTCTTTCTGAAGCACATGGTTCAGCCCCTTACTTAGAAAGTCTGGGCAGAAAAGTACAAAGAATTGCTTGCTGGAGAATATTTCACAGGCAGAAATAAAGGGGGAAAGGAAAATTGATGTTTTGGGTTCTGTCTGTCCTCAGACGTCCTCTAGAATGACTTTGACCTTATGAAACCCTGGCACTTCAGGCAACCGAGAAAAATCTTGGAAAGGTCCCTCACATCTGAGGTTCAAGGAAACCCAGCATCATTCCTCACAAACCACGACGAGGAGAACGCAGGTCCTACCCCACCCTCCACTTTAAAAATGCCTCATTTTTGAGATGTTTATTTTGAGGTGGTGGCCGATGTCTGTCGGCTGCCAATATGAAGAGTCGCAGTCACACTCAGTTGAGTGGATTGGAACTACAGCCAGCCAGAGACCCACAGAAGTCCAACACAAAGCCTTGGGGAGTTTACTCTTCAAAGCCACAAGGATCACAATTCAGCTGTTAAGATATTTTTTAAGTCAAGCACAGGGGAAAGGAAACATCTTTATTTCTTTCCTAAACTCTCTTCTTCAAAACAACTTCTCCTGTCTTTGCAGCCATGCTAAGAGGGCATCAAGCAAGAAGTCAGGTGGTGTGGGCTCTTTATGAAGCAAGAATTGTCCATGTGTGTGAGATGAAATGATCACCCTGGCTGGCAACGCAAGGCTGTGTCTTAGCACCCAAATCTCATGCCCTCAGCCGGCCTCTGGAGTTTTCTAAGCTCAGAAGGTCGACTGTAGGTAGGTTCACTTCGTGTGACCACAAAGGACTGAACCATCAATAGTATGAAAATGAACAGCTAGAACTGAAGCTCTGAAAGTTTTCTGAGTTAAAGGGCCTGTGTGGCTGCTGTTAGGAGGCACTAGAGGGACAGGAATGGACTTATCAGACTCTCACTGCTTCCTGCCATGAACAAGTCAAGATCGTTACTTTTTGGTACATCTTACTCACAACCGTGTAGCACTGACCTTACTCATCCCGAGGGTTATGACAGGGATGGAAGTTGATCACAGAGCTACATCAGGTGACAGTATGGGCGGGCCCTACTCCTATGCAGGCTAGCTCTTCCAGCAGGGCAGTTAGGGCCGTGGGCCGTGGGCGAGGGCAGCCAGAGCACAGCCTTAGGAAGGATTTCTCTCTTCTGAGCCCGGTTCCTTATCTGCAAAATGGAGACAGCACTCTATCCATACAGAGCTTTGGCGACTATTAAAGAGAATACATTTGTCAAGTCCTGAGCACTTGGCAATGACTAATGTTTCTTCTCTCCTCTTCCTTCTCTCTTCAGGGTTTTCTGCAGTATCTTTTCCTCTCACAGTCCCATTCCCTCTTCTCCTCCTAAAGCACATTTTTAGAACTGTGGAGCCAGAAACTATTTTTCATTGATTTAGGTACAGAACACTAAATCCAAAACAGGCATCAGTAGAATTTCTTCCTCTCTCCTTCCCTCCCACCCCTCTTCTCCCTTTCTTTTCTTTTCCCTCCCTCCTTCCCTTTCTTCCTTCCTTCCCTCCTCCCCTCCCCGCTTCCTTTGTTCCTTCCCTCTTTTGGGGTACTGGGGATTGAGCCTAGGGTTGCTCTACCACTGAGCTACATCCTCTTTCTAATGATTTTTTTTTTTTTTCCTGAGTCAGGGCTTCGATAAATTTCCCAGGTTGGCCCTAAACATGCAATCCAGCCTCAGCCTCCCACATAGCTAGAATTTCTTTTTTTACATAATACATAATAATTGTACTTATTTATGCCACACAGTGTGATATTTGAATACATGTCTACAATATGTGATGACCAAATTAGGGTAACAAGCATATCCATCACTGAGAACACTTATCATTTCTTTGTGTTGGGAACAAAATCCTCTTCTAGCTATTTTGAAATACACAGTAAACGATAACTGTCACCACCCTGCTGTGCTACAGAACACTAGAATTTACTCCTATTTAACTGTAATTTTGTACCTGTTAGAACTTTCTGGATCTTGAATGTCCCCCACAATCACATGTTAAAGGTTGGGTCCTCCTTCTGTGGCGCTGTTGGGAGGCAGGGTCTAGTGGGAGGAAGTGAGGTCACTGGGGTGTGCCCTTGACGGGGATATTGAGGCCCTGGTCCCACCTCTCTTTCTTTGCTTCCTGGCCTGCTTGGTGTGAGCTGGCTTCTTCCCCCAAGTTTTCTAACATGGTGCACGGTGCTACCAGAGGCCAAAAGAAACAGGCCAAGCAACCATGAACTGAAATCTCTGAAACAGGGAGCCAAAAGGAGCCTTTCTCGTATTGATTATCTCAGTATTTTGTTGCAGTAATGTAAGCTGACTAACAACACAGGTGTACGTCATTTCCATGGTTTTATGGTTTCCTAGAAATCTTATAATGCTTACGTAAACAACTGAGATTTAGAGTCCTTACCAAAACAGTCTAAAAAACCCAAGAGAACAATGGCGCATCTTCCTCATTATTCTGGAACTTGACCTGGCCTCTCATCTTAGAACCTCAGATGGTAGATTCCCATCTCTCCTCCTCCTGCCTTCTCCGCATCATCAGCCTTGACAATAGCACAATTACCAGACAGCGGGTGCCCTTTCTCAAGGGCGTAAGTTGCAAACAAAATAACTAACACAATTCAAAAGCTTTTGACAGACTGACTTTGGGAGCAGCCCAAATGGGAACTGCTGTGGGTATTCATGCAAATGACAAGTCTGCTGCTCCCCCTCACAAACTGCATTGCATCATTTAACAAGTGCATGCATCCACCAAGGGTTGCTCTAGAAGGGAGAGAGCATGGAGGAGGAAAGGCAGCAGGAGCAGGAGAGGGACAGAAGCTGAAGTGGGTCTAAAGTTAGAGGAAAAGGAGTCAGCAAAGCAGGGGAAGAGAAAAGTAGGTGAGCCAGGACCGTATAAGTCCTAGGAAACCAAGAAAACTGAGAATGGAGAAGTGGGTGCCAGCCGTCCCAGCTCCCACAGGTGCCCAACGCCGCTGCCTGTCACTGTGTGCCAGGCTGCAGTCTAAGGGCATGACCCAAGCTATCTCCATCGCCACAGCTTATGAGACTATTATCATGCTCACATTACAAATAAGGAAGCTGAGCTTCTGAGAAGATTAGTCTGCAAGTTCACAATGCTACAGGCAGTGGAGAATAAGACTCTAATATAGGCCATGTGGCTTTTGGACCAATCGCTCCCAACTCCTGGTAGCAGGAGGCAGGTTCATGCACCAAAAGCAGGGACACTGGGATGTGTGTGGAGATTGCCGTAAGGCTGGACTCCCTGCGACACAGATCCTGAGACAGAGATTTGCACACAGTTTATTAGTGTGCGCCAGCCCACACCTGTGGCAGAGGAAGGGCAAGAGAAATGGGCTGTGATGGAGTCATGGAGGGAGTCTCGGTTGAGGTTGGAGCCTGGAGCTGGACAGCCCTGTGGTCACGTCCCACTGAGTCAAAAGGGTCAGCTACCCGCACTCCCCACAGGAGGAAGGTGGGCCTCGGTCCCAATATGGGCGACATTATATTCTCACCACCTTGCCCAAATACCTACTGGTCTCCACCCATATCTTCAAGGGAATATCAGTTTTGGGGATGGGGCAGGGACAGCAAGGAGAAGGAAGACCAAAGGCAGCATATATCTACCTGACTAAGAGGGGGATGGGGAAGAAAACACCAGCATGTTACCAGTGACTCGGGCATTCGCTCACTGTGCCTTTAAGTCAACCCTAAAGTGATGGTTGGCGCCTCCCACTTCTCACCTTAGAAAGCCTGGGTGCACAAGGGGAGTCTTCCCTGAGTTTGCCACACTCAGTAACTTCACAGAGCAACTGGAATTTGAATTTGGGTTCAGCCCCTTCCCAGCACTCCAGTGCCTAAGATGTTCTGTAAATAACAGGTGGCAATATTCTCCAGACAACGACCTCAGCATGGCTGGGACAGCCTCAGGTCCTGACACCCTCTTAGCCCTCTGCTCCCCACACCAAGCCAGTTGCTCTTCAAGCAGGAAGGCAGCTGCACCCACTGCTACAGCCCAGCTAGCTGCCAGAGCTGTAGCGGGCACGGGGCTACCAGCTGTTAAGAGACCCTCCTGCCCCTTCTAGGCCCTTGGGCCACCATCCCTCCCCAAGGATATCGTTTTTTCAGCCCCAATCCCCCCAACTGATATTTCCTTGAAGATATGGGTGGAGACCAGCAGGTATTTGGGCAAGGTGGTGAGAATATAATGTTGCCCAGATTGGACGGAAACCCACATTCCTCCCGAGCTCATGAGACACTCAGTGAGTTCATGGTCAATGAACTTGCAACAGAACACTCCAGCCAGCAAACCCACGCTCCGGGACAGGCCCTCAATGGGACAGACCCATTGAGGTGTGACACATTTCTCTTTTGTGTTTTCTTCAGAAAAACCTCAATCTTTTCCACTTATCTGACATATAACCCTGGTAAGTCAGCCCTCTGGGTCAGCCCTCTTTGAGCTTCAGTCCCACCTATAAGACAGCCAACAACTCCAGGCCAGCTCAGCAGGAAATAAAGACCTGTGAAATTACCTAGGTGGCAGACAGACCAGTGCCAGGGACCAGCAAGGGAGGGCGCTGTTCTTGCCCAGTTCCTCAGCTGTTCCCATAAGGCAAGAGGAAACACCTGCTGGCTTTAGTGCGCAGGGTCTGACACTAGGCCAGTCTCCCTTGTTAACAGTGTCCAGGCCACAAGGCAGCATACCACCCACCTGGAACATGGCAACAGGGCTTGACTTGCATTCATTTTCCTGGGTATCTTCCATGTATTGTCAATGTTACAGGCTTTTTATTCACTCTGGTGATGAAAACTTTCATTTAAAAATACATCTATTTAAATAATAATGAATCGGTTTTAAAGGAAATTTTTAAGTAAAATAACATTATAGGTGATACACAGAAGCAACAAAAATGGAAAAACAGAACACCAAAGTCTGAATTGGGTGAAGGACCATTCAAAAGATCAAGAGAACTCATGCCAAGTGCCTCACACATGCCAACTATATAGTGGGAATTCAAGAGACAGGTTTTTTTTTAGCCTTGGAGTTCAATTGCCCAGCTCACTGCCAGAGTCCCCAAGGGCTCCAGGTCCTTTCTCATGGGGCTCTGGCACCAACAGAATCTTTTCTAATAAAGGAGGAAAGAATGGAAAGGAAATACATTTCAAAAGATTTGAATTCTCAGCCACATTCCACCACTTACTAGATGTGTAACCTTGGATAAGTCAAGCAATGTGGCCAAGTTCAAAGACACTGTGGTAGCAGCTACCTTTATTAGGCACTTACTATATGCTGCAGAGCCATGGAAAAGGTCTGCTTACATCTCACAACCCTGTGGAGGGGGCATTATTATCCTCATTATACAGTGGGGAAATAAAACTCAGGCCACCTAAGGTATCTCAGGTCACACAGTGGGAAATGGCAGCATTAACATTCAAACCCAGATCTTTCTGACTCCACACCCACCTCCAGAGTTGATATGAGAACTGAAAGTAGAGAGGCCAGCCTCCCCCGTGACAAGATGTGATAAATGGCTGTTCCTTGGAAGTTTAGAACACTCCTGGCAGAGGCATCAGGGGATGTTATTGTTTTAAAATTGGCTTCAAGAGAGGCACAGGAGAAAAGGAGAAACCCCTGCTGCTTTGGGGGAATGGCGACAGGTGACACCCAGCTCCCAGCACCTGCGGCAGGACCAGAACTGCAGGCCTGGCACACTGCCTGTGAGTGAAGACGGCTGATGGGTGCGCTCCAAGGGTGGGTGAACAACAGCACGTCTGCAGCTGCCAACCACGTTTGCACTTTCAACACTCAAGGCTGACAAGAGAGTGCCGTGGGCAAGAATTACCCACTTCCAACCCAGAACAGGGACCGACCCGCAAAGTGCAGGCTGTGCAGTGCTGAGGAGCAGAGAGGCTGCGCTCAGAGCCCCACGACCCCAACAGCAGGACGAACACGACAAGGTGGTGAAGGAGAGCTGATGAGTGGTGCAACTCTGTCTACACCCCACGAGAGCACCCCAGAAGCAGAGCAGTGCCCTGATGCAAATGAAAAAGAAGTTCCGACTGCTGGTCCCCATTGCAGGCGCTTGTGTTGTGCAATCAATCAAAGCATCATTGTAGGGTTAAATGCTTGAAGTTTTTTTTTTTTTTTTTTTTTTTTTTAAATCATTAAAAGAATGCCTTAAAACCTCCATAGATGGGTAATGATATTTCAGTTTTCTGGAAACTAAACTCAGAAAGGGAAGAACTTGGATCACTTAGGGGAGCACAGGCCATGAAGGAGGCTGTGGATGGAGCACAGAGCTTCCTCTGCTTTGCTAGGAAGGTACAGTATCTTCATGGGAACAGGAGGAGGGAGAAAGAGGACCAGAGACTCTGTACTGGGGAAACGGGCAACAGGCAATCCCACACAAGCATTCATGAAATGGCTCCCTTCGTTTTCAAGGGCATGAGCTGATAAATGTTGATTGTACTGGCTTGTGTATTATGCAAATGAACCCAAAGGGGACAGATAATGCTTCAGGGTCACCACCTGTCATATTCTCATACCTTGCATTTTGAAAGGGGTTAAGCATGGCTGACTTAGTCCTTAAAATACCTGAGTGGGAGTCAATAGTGTTCAATGCCATTATTTCAGATCTGACTCACTGTGGGCCACATTAATTTCCTATTTACAGAAGCCACTCTCCAGCACATGATAGATCCCATTCATTTAATTTACCACCTACGGATCTGTCAGATGTTACTGATGTCCAGAGCTCTGCAAATACTAGCCTTCCCACAGACTCGGAAAAGCTGCGCTCTTTCAATTATGGCCTTAAGATGATAGCATTTGATGTCTGTCTCAATCACATGAAATTAATAGATGGGTCATGAATTGTTTAAAACACTTAAAAGTGCTGGAGGTACAAAAGAGAGTTGGGGAGAAGGGAGACAGAGAAAAAGAAAACAAAAGGAAACTATCAAAATAGGTCAGTTCATCAGATGACAATCTTACCCCAAGACAGTGCCTCACCAGCCAATCTGCCCTCTCAGCCAAGGCCACAACAAAACAATTCATCACCTTCACTCAAAGACGTGAATTTAGGGGCCAGGGTGTGGTGCAGTAGAACAGAGCTCCTATCATGCATAAGGCCCTGGGTTCCATCTCCAGCACTATAAAAAGCCAAAAACAAAACCATGTGTTAATGCCTTCTGGGTGCTCAGGGATTTTTCAGAAGCTAATGACCCAGCCAGCCCTCAAGAAATGACACTAGAAGATAGAAAATGGTCTAGAGCCTGCATTTCCTTCAGATATAAGACCACACTGTAGAAGAAATGACTGTAGGCAAAAGGGAAATAAAACATTATATACATTCCTTTCTTTTATTCCCGCATCCACATCACATGCTGCTTGCCCTTAAACTGTAAGAGTGCAGACCTCAGTTTTTCTTGTCCAGCCAGCAAAGCTGTATTGTAGCACTTTTGTATTAATGTACCTCTTGGTGCTATTACAGAAAGAGGTTTTGTGTTTTTGTTTTTTTTTTTTTTTTTTTTTGACAAGACCACATTTAAAGGATACAAGATAAATTGAAGACAATATTTATATATCTGCCAGGGGCTGTCTGTCTCTTTAATAAGACAGCTACATTATCCTCCAATTTCCCACCCCCTTTACTCTTCCTTTATTGTTCTTGTGAGAGGATTTGTGCAATAAATAAAACCCAGAAAGTTAAAAAAGAATCTGGTCTTTTTAAAACCCATTTTTATCGCATAAATGCAAAAAGAATGAAATCACCATAACCTGGGGCAGATTAGCAATCCGAGAAGTCAGCAGCCTTTCCCCCACAGGCACACTGTGACAGCAGAAAGGAAAAGGAAACCTCAAGGGCCTTCTTCAGTGGCAAATGCGACTGATTTAGAGACAAGATGAGAGCCCAGCCTCCTAGACACCTTTGGTCATCTTGATTCCATCTTCCCCTCTAATTTATCTCCACAAGATGATGCAGCAGAGCGATGGGGACCTCCAGCAAGCAGAGCGCCGTAAGAGGGGATTTGATGGTGCAAAGAACCGAGCGGCAGAGGCCAATCCTCCCAGGTCACTGCAGATGCAGACAACCCCAGCAGTGGTCCCTTGAGTTTGGACTCCTCTCTGCATTGCCAGGTCATCTTCCTTTCTGTCACGGACACTTGTTACTCTGGGGCCCAGCCTCCGAGTACTCTGATTCCAGTAACAATCCTGTCTCCATTTGGAAATTCATTCCTCCCCTGCTCTTATTCAATGTTGTTTGTTGGAGCTAACCCAACCCTGAACTTGTGAATTTAAAGTAGGCCTAAGCCACTTGGCACACTACATTCTCTGGTAACCAATATTGTTCCTGAGATGTGCACTTTAGCCAAACCAGGCTGTTCCAGCCACCCTGACTCAATTCTGAGATTGTTATTGCAGTTGCTGGGAAAGCTGATGACCTCTTTTCCCCTAGATCTGTTATGAAACATGTGGTCCTATAGCTGCTATAACTATTCTGTCACCATGAGGGGAAAGCTTACCCAAAGGATGCAGAACAGAAAGATACGGGAAGAAGCCAGTCACATCATTTGAGCGGTTAGATCAAGACATGACTTAAGTTGGATCTATCCCTGCACTTCCCATTAGGCCTACTTAGAACGGGTTTCTCTCTTGTTGGCAACTGAGTCTATTAGATAGTTCTCAAGCCACTGATTTGCAAACGTCACCACTCATCCTCAAAAACTATCAATGGCTACCAAAATTAAAAGTCAAAGTTCTAAAGTCAAAATTCCTTAGCCTGCACCCATTTCATCCACAAAATGGCGTAAGTTTACTTCCCCACCTTTATTTTGGATTGCCATCTTAAATGAAACTCTTCGGTCAAACTGGCACACTCTTTCTCTAAGACAAAACTCAAGCCTCATCCAGCCCTGCCCCAGGCATCTCACCTTCCTTCCTCTCAATTTTCATCACACTCCCTGCACCCCACTTTTTTTCTTTTTCTTGACAGCTGCCATGAAGCAGCCTTACTGCTCTCATACTATAACCATGGGACTCTGGGTAGTGAGATATGATATCTGTGCTCAAGGAGTGTGACAGGCTGACATATTTGATGCCATGGAAATGTTACAGGCCAGGCTATATGGGCAATGACTAAACAGATTCCATTTAACCCTGATTCCATGTTATACAGGAAATGCTTCTCCAGTGGGAACGCCCTGCCTCTGCACCCACCAACAGTTGCTTAGCATAGCGAGTTTGGCAACACAAAATGGCAATTCTTATATAATGTAAAATTATTCTCTTTGGTTCCTATTTTCCTTGGACAATATACCCTGTCAGCAACGACTGTCTAGATGTTAGTGCCCATTCTTTAGCTTGTACTCAACTAAGGTCGTTTTGTCCCACTTCCCTTTCTGCTTATGATTTTTTAACTCATAATGTTAGTTTGTAATTTTAAATCATGGCAACAGACACTTATGATTGGTACTGACTGATGGTATAAAAACCTCTACAACCCTATGCTCATGATTGTTCTCCAAGTAGCCATTTTGGGTGTTGTGTAAGACAGTCAGCCAGCTGGCTAACAGACTCTCAAATGTGGACTCAGTGGTGATCAATCTGTTCTTAAGTTGTGCCCCACAACAGGAGTTCACTGACTCATGGATGAATCAATGACCAAATATTCATACAAAGAGTACTGTATAGTCATAAAAAAGGTAAGCAGCGCAAAAAATTAAAAAGGTCAGGGTTTTATAAAAAGGCAGAAGGGACCCTACCCTAAATGATGAAAGCCTCCCTTAAAAAGTGACCATCGAGGCACAAAGAAAAAGGCAGTGTGAAGGGAAGAAGGCAATCAGGTGGGGAATGGTGGGCAGGGGTTAGAGGTCAGCAGAGGCGATTTACATAGGCTGTCAGAGGGCTGCTGGGAAATGGCCCTAAACCTTAATTCCACCAGCAAGGGCACTGGGGGATTTTCCAAGTGGCCTGATCAGCTTTGTACTTCAAAAGATCACTCATTTCCATGTGGAAAATGGACTAGAGGAGTGGCCCAAGAGCTGTTACAGTGTACAGACGACAGAACACGGTGGCTTGAACTCTGGCCTCATCAGTGGAGATGGGGAATTAGGAGGTCTCAGTAATATTCTGAAGGCAGGAGCTGTTTGACTTAGTGATTTACTGGATGTGGATGGGGAAATTAGAGAGGGATGATTCCTCACCCCAGTTCCAGCCATTCCATGATGGGGAACCCTAGAGGTAAGGCACATTTGGAAAAGATAGCTTGTTTCAGATAGGTTAAATCTGAAGAGGTTGTAAAATAAGTGCATTTATTCAGACAGATATATGGGTTTTAAGTTTAAAAGAAAAGTCTATCTCCCGATAAAAAATTGGGAGTCTCTGATGTACGGAGGGTATTTAATATCATGGGGTGGTTGAATTTAATCAAGGACAGTATAAAGTAAATGGATAACCTGGAACATACTCCCAAGAACTCCAATTGTAAAAGGTTTACTTGTTGGGACAGAAGCAACACAGATAAAAGGCAGAAATTCCTAGCTTCCCAGACAGACTTGAACTTCCTGAGGAGAGGAAATCTGCCTCATCTTTCTCCTAAAAACACAAACAAACAAACAAAACCCCAGCAATCTGAACTTAACAGGTGTGAAATAAATATTTGTGACTTACACCCAAAAGTGGGCATGCCATTGAGCTAGGAATCAGATGTGAATTTTAAATTTTTGTGATTCCTGGTAAAGAGGAAAACTTTTAATCTATATTAGCAATTTAACAGAATATTACAAGTCTTCATTCACTCAGCTAGTGTTAAATAGAACTTAAAGGTACAAACAGTGCATAAGACTGGAAAGGAAAAACATAGAGGCAAAGGACAAAGAAAAATGTGCTTCCCAACTTAATTAACTTACTGAATTCTCACTACATGCCTATGAGTAACAATCCTACAAAAGATAGGTTTTACATGCACTAGCTTAAAAAACAGATCTACAAAGCTTCAGTTGCACAGCCAATAAGCAGTGGGACCAGAATTCAGGCTCAAATCTGTTTACCTCCTAGATCTGAGTTTTCACAATTACTGCACTCCATCCTTCAGTCCCCACACAACAACTCACAACCTGTAATGAAAATTAACCAACCATGCAGAATGGCCCACCACTGAATGGCAAGAGAAGACCTCCTGATTGTGAATGCTAAAGAAAGAATCAATATGATACAGGGGGTCAGAAAGGACCCTAAGATAAGGACAATAGAGTCTAAGAGTTGGGAATGCATGTTCATGGGGCAAGACAGAAAATCCCAAGGCCATGACACCAACACGAGAGGCAAAGTTAAGCCTCAGAAATTCTCCTTCTACGTGCCTCAAGCAGGTCCTTTGAGGATACTTTCCTGGAGTCAGGTGGCTTGTCTATGATGATGGACACTGGAGCAAGCACAGGTAAAGCACTTAAGTTCTTTTTCATGACAACTAAGGGTCTGGGAAAGTATGTAACTTGAGAGCTAAATTTGATGTTCACTGAAAGACATGACGCCAACCAGGAGTAAAATAAAACCACCCATGGTTTTAATAAAATGAAGGAGGTTATCTGTGGAAACTCTAGTGCTGATTTAATTCTACTGGTATCAGATCCACCACTACATTCTTTCCCCTTATACTCTGAGATTTTTGAGGAAAGGGAACTTATATGGTCATTTTCTCACGTGTCAAAGGCTTGGCACAGTGCCCTGTCCGTGTTAGTTTTTGCATAAACGTGTTTTAAACTATTAGAAAATAAATATCATATATATTAGCAAATAGAACAATGATTCTTGTGAATGAAAAGAGGCAGTAATGAGGATGCCAAGTCTTCCCCTGCCCCCTTTCCTATTACTGGGTTTTTTATCAACCAAAGGGGAAAGAAGGGAAGCAGGTGCCAAATGTTCCATTTTCAACAGCGACAATTTCCAATCTCCCCAAATTAATTAGTAAATGGAAATACATTCCGAACCTGCCAGAGAACTACACTTACAGCAGCTACAAATTACCAGCTTACTTCAATTCCTTTGAAGGGGGTCCTAAAGATATACTGCATAGCAAGGGTAATAGCACAGTTCTCTATTTGCACTGAGCCAATTCTATTCTCAACTCATCCAGTGACTAATTGGATCCATTTGCAAGAAATCTGGCCAGAGAGAGATGGGATGTCCTGAGGCCGGGAAACTGCAAAGCTTGACCTCCTTCTTGATTAAAACTAACTATAATTACATAAGGCTTAGGCTTTCATAAGAACTCACATTTATAACACTCTTAAAAGCATGCCAAGGGCTTTCTCTTTCATCACCTCATTTGATTTCCCCACAATAATCTTGTGAATAGGAAGCACTTAGCACGGAGCCTGTGAAGGGTGCAGTCAATATTCAATGAACGAACAAAGGCCGGGCAGGACTTGTGTGCAGCTCATTTCACAGCTGAGAAACTCGGGCTCGGAGAAGTAAATCTCGGCCGGCTCCAGGGCTCCCAGAGGGGACGGGGTTCGGCTGGCCCGTCGGAGGGCGCGCGCGCGGGCCCGACGGTTCTGCGGCCGGCGCCCTCCGGCCTGCTGGGGCCTTCTGGGGGTTCGCGTCTTCCAGGCCCGCCCACGGCCCACCCTTCTCACCACCCCAGTCCTCCGTGCGCCCTGGGTCCCCTCGGCGGCCTCCTCCCCGGTCACCTCGACGGTCACATTCGGGGTGGGGAGAGGTCGGCCTGACCCTCTGACCACAGCGCCCACGAGCTAGTGTAGGCTGGCGCAGACCCGGGTCGGGAACTGATTAGACCACTGCGCCTGCGCAGGAGACGCCTCCATTTCTGCCCGGGCGGAAACCCACGCTTTGGACTTTGGTTCCGGGGCCAAACTCTAGGGCCTCTCTGCAGGGACCTGCGCCTTTTGTGTCTAGGTCTCTGTCCGCCATGCTGTCCAGGACCGGCCTTCCTCGCTAACCTCGCGAGGATGAACAACCTCCACAAAGATAGACCTTTAGATGATCATCCTAAATTACTAGTTAGAGAAAAGAAGTTAACCCACCAGCAAAATGGTAGCACTTGGAAAGACAGGTTAAGAACCAAATTACCTGGATTCAAATCTGCCACTTACTACCTAGATGTCCTTCTCATCTGTTAATGTGAAGTTTAAATGCATTTATAGATGCAAATCACCTATTCTAGAGCGGTGCCTGGCATATAGTGTAAACATTATGTAAATGTAAAGTTGTGTTAGTCCAAATATCTTATGGAACAACATGGTATCAATGCTAGCCTTGCCTTGAAATAGAATTTTTTATACTGTTAACAAATGATTACAAGATTTGCCTCCCCTCTCCTCCTAACTACCAAGAAGTCTTCTCTCCTTTGCCCAAGTATTTCACAGCTCTCTGTAACAGTTAAGCTTACATATGTGTGAAGCTGCTGAATTTGGCAGGTCAGATCAGCTAGACAATAAAGATACTCTCTTTACAAGATGGCATTTATTTTAGTAATAATATGAACGTAAGAGCAAAAGTAAAAGTGATGGGTGAGAGAGAAAGAGAAAATATATCACCAGATCAGGGGAAACACCAACTTGACCTGAAGACATGCAGCAGGGGAGCCCCAGGGCAGCTTTTCAGGGTGCTGACTGGGAAATCCACACAGGTTGTTCTCTCCAGAGGTGAGATTCCAAAGTCTTACTCCCAGTGGAATTCCTTAAATACAAGTTAGAACAAAGAAAGCTGCCTTCTAACTACACGCATGACCTAGTGATCCCCTCAAGGATGAAGTGTGTGGCCAGATCCCCAAAGGGAGGGAGTGACGGCCTTGAGCTAGTCAATGACTGTGAGTTCCTGTGGGTGAGCCAAACCCACCAAGAAGTTAGCATTCTTCAGCTGTTCCATCAAGTGCCAGCGGGTCACAGCAGGCACATGAACAGGGAAGACCTTTAATATTTTCCTCTCCTAATCTGCTGACCACAAGGCATTTTTCCCAAGCAGGCTTGTGTCCCAGGTTGTGCCTATATGTAAAAGAAAGCCTATCATTTTGATGTGTTAAGAAACCGAAGTGCAGTTGTCACTCAGTATTGGCTAATGAGGACTCTTACTTTATACAAATTTTCAATTAACAAAAAACAATTTTCATTTCTGTGATCTTAACTCTATAAGACATCTGGAGTATATTGAAAAACAAAACAACAACAACCCGAAAAACCTTTCCATTCCTGTGTGTATCCCTCTTTGCGATTTGCATTTGCTGCATTTTCTGTTTGTAGATGGAGTCTATTTCTTTACCCCCTTGACTCTGGGCTGGCCTGTGACATGCTTTGACAAATAGGATGTAACAGCAGTTCCTCTGCAGAAGTTCTGAGCCTAGACCTCAGAGGCCTTGCAACTTCCACTGTCTTTCTTTCTTGCCCCCAAGTTGGCCACCATCCTGATTTGCTCAGGCCTGAGGAGTGTTCCAGGATATGGAACTTCAACTGCTAAAATCAGGATGGTTCTAGACAAAGCACTATGGCTGCCCTGAGCCTGGCAGTGTCCTCCAGGACGAGAGGCTCCCGGGAGAGCGTGGCACAGTCAATGTCCAGCACCAGCAGCATTTGGCTCATCCAGCCCCAGTTCAACCATCAGATGGCGACAACCACGTGAACTGATTCAAGGGAGATCCGCAGAGCCATCCAGCTGAACTCAGTCCACATTCCTCTCCTGTAAAATTGGGAGCAAATGAAATGTTTAGTTTTTTTCTATGGTGCTAAGGATCGAACCCAGTGCCTCACCCATGCTAGGCAAGTGTCCTGCCACTGAGCCCCAGCCCCAGCCCATGCTCACTGTTTTAAAGCCATCTAGTTCAGCAGTGGTTCATTACATCACAACAGATAACTGACACAATGCAGTAACCCCTCAACCACAGGGAATATGCTAAAAAGAAACTAAGGAATAAACTCCAACTTTAAGAGGACAAGGCCTTGCCCTCCTCCACCACTTATCCAATTCTTGTCCACTTGGAAAATATTTATTGAGCACTTACTGTATACCAGGAACTATATCATGTGCTTACCATCCAGGAGTGAATAAGTAAAATAAGAACTCTGCCCTCAATAATCATATTCAGTTTGGGATACAGATATAAAAAGAATAATTATAATCATAGGATGCTTTGAAAATGAACAGGGCCTAATCGAAGTGGAAGAGTGTTGTTTTAAAAAACGCAAGTGTTGAAAAAGAGGAAGTGGCATGTAAATTTAGTTCTGAAGAAGGAGTTATTCAGGTGGCCATTGGGCTGACATGTTTTCCAGGCAGAGGGTCAGCACCGAGAAAGTCCTGGATCAGGAAGGAGCTTGATGAGGAAGAACCGAGGAGCCAGAGTGCAGAAGCTAATGGGGAAAGAGGCAGGAGATGAGATTAGACATGCAGGGCTAAAATGCACCTACCTGGCATCAGGTAGATCACACCTAGCCCAGCTACCTCCTTGGAAAGGCACCATCTGGTGCTCCATGCTGTATGTGAAGATTAATGAACTCAGAGACACAATGCCTAGGTCCATCTCAGCAAAGGATTTTACTAACCCAGGTTCTGTATCTGTAAAAGGGAACGATTCACAGTCAACTCCAGATAGCGTAGGGATAGGTGAACGTGACACGGTTTCATACAGGGAGGAGCCTTATAAAATGACGAGCATGGTCCAGGCTGTGATCTTGAGGTGCTCGGATGCCTGCACCCTGTGCTTTGGTCACATATTGTAACCCCACCCATCAGGCTGAGAATCATAAATGACTTCAGTCCTCTTATTCTGCCCATGTATTCTCCCCAACCCACCTAAGAAATCTTCGTCTCACTTCCTTACTGAACCTACGGGTCATTAATATACTTCTGTGTTCGACTTTTTTTAGTTCTTCAGTGTTGACTGTTTCATCCTCTGATGATGCACTTATCCAACAAGCATTTCTTGTGCATCTATATCTGTGTCAGGCACAGTCCTAGGTGCTGGGGATGCCGTCATGAATGAGACAGTCCCTGCCCTCTAACGGAAGAGACAGATACTAGAAATTAACTGTGTAAATATAAACATACATGATGATAAAAGCAAAAATTTCAACATGAAAATACAGAATGATGGGTGAAAGAAGGACCTCCTATTTCAAACAATAGTGTTATGAACTCATTATCATGAAAAGAAAATGAGTAATTGTTCAAAGTCTGGAAGAAGCCGAGACGCTGTTCTTTCAGCACCACGCTCATGAGCTCAGTTCCTTCTTGCACTAGAAACACTGGGTGCCAACTGTACTGTAGGGTGTTGCTCTGGCAGGGTGAAAAGAGATAAGATAAACAAATCATTGACCTTTTCCTAGGGGATTGCTATATAGCTGGGAACATCAAAAATGCACAATGCACTTTTGCACAATGCACAAAGCACAATCATTTTGCTTGGTGCCTTGTGGGAGCAGAGAAGCACACGGGATGTTTTGCCAGCTCTCCCTCCACCAGGCCAGGTCACCCTTAGATCCCCATGTGGTCTCCCCCAGAAACTCTTGATTTCTTTCAGCTTCTCAAATATTCGTGTCCTCCCTGCCTCAGGACCTTTGCTCATTCTGCTCCCTCAGCCTGGAATGTTGCCCACCTCTCCCTTCTCCAGCCATTTCCTTAGGGAATCCAGCCATAGGGTGTTCAGACTCAGTCGGTGTACTAGGCAGCTATATACAGTCATGCTGTGTAACAGGTGACCACAAAAATCTCAGCAGCAAATACCATAAGCATTTGTGGAACTCCAAAAGTTCAGGCTAGGTAGAGTCCTGCTGGCCCGGGTTGGATTGACTGGGCAGCTCTGCTGACCTCAGCTGGGCTCTCCCACTCACCTGGGCTGGGGGCTCAGCCAGCCTAGCAGCCCTGCTCCACTTAGCTCCCGGAGCTCAGGGGGTTGACGCTGCTGCACATGCCTGTCATCCACCTCCCGGGGCACTGGCCGAGGCCTCTCTCAAGGTGAGACCAGAGGCGCAAGCAGGCAGATGAGAACACCGGAGACTTCAGGCCGATGCGTGGAATTGATTCATGTCACCTCCACTTCTTATTGGCCCACGCCAGTCACATGGCCAAGTCAAAAAACAAAGGGCCATAAAAATCTACTTTGCTGTTTTGGAAAAAAAATGCAAAGTCATATGACGAGTTTGAGAATCAAGGAAAGGAAAAGAACCAGAGCCAGCAATGCAACTTACCATTGGTTCCCGCTGCGCCCCCTCTGAGCACCACACACATGGATATAGCAATATGCCGGGGTCCAACCCTAGCAGGAGTTCATGGGTTCCACACTGGTAAACGGGGTGCGGGGAGACAGCGTCGGCGATGGATGGAGAATGAAAGACACAGACTCTAGTTCTGGTGCAATCAATCCCACTTTATTCTGGGGAAGGCTGGGTTTATATACATTTTTCTTCAGGCTATGATGATAGGCTTATGATTAATAAAATCAAGTTTTCAAAGCATAGGCAGAAATTGTTTTTACCGAAAGATTATGAGAAAACAGTAACCTTACAGATTATCCTTAATCACAATTATTTTAAGCATATCTAACTATGTCAATGAGCTAATACAATGTTTATTTCCTTAATATCTAAACTCTATATGACCTAAGACTATTCTTACTATTTTTGCGGTAAATCGATAGACAAATAATCTCACGTGACCATTTCTACTAGGTCCATCTGGTTAATGTCTAAATTGCTGAATTAAGGGTTACAGGAGGGCAGAGGTCCCAATGGTTATTATGTACCAACGTTTATTATAGGGGTATTATAGGGGTGACATATTCTTTGTAGGAAGGAGGTGAAACCTTATTCTTTTACCTTGCCACCACACATAAACAAAACCATCATCTGAATTAAAGAGACAGGGGGAGATCTATGTCTACCTTCTCTAAGGGCTTGCCTTTAGGGGGGCTACCAGGGCTTGCCATAGATAAAATAAGCTAGTCCATATCTAGTAGCTACTGTGGGAGGTGCTTTGTGCTTAGAACTTGGGGAAACATTGTTATCTATAAGTTTCTGTGCCCCAACAGGTCTGGCTGTGCCAGTAAATGCAGTGTTTGATTTTTAACATAATAAGAACATTCTTCTGTAGTGAGGTTAACATCACAGGGTTTCAACATGTGTTTTTGTCTCCATGATGTTTTTCTGGAAATTTGTAGAATTATTCCCATCACCTCTAGCAAGATCCTCAGACTGAAGTGAGTAATATATTATTAGGAAAGCTCCACAGAATAACATCCAAGCTAGGGAGGCATACATCTGGCTACAATCCTTTTAGGATGAGTCTCTGCAATCATCCTTGAGTGGAACTCTGTCAAGCACTGCAAGGAGAGCCAGGTGCCCCTGCAGCAATAATGTATTTGTTTCACGTTTTATTCTTCCACTAGATAAGGAGCTCCATGAAGACACAGAACAGGTCAGGATTGTTCATTTCTAACGAGGTGCCTAATGCAGTGTTCGGCATGTGGTAGGTGTGCCATAAATATTTGTGGACTAAGTGAGATGAGTGGCAGGGACATTCATGGGAGCTGGGCCCAAGGGGGAGGACTCTTTCTGAAGGACTCCAGCAGGCGGGCTGCCAGGAGGGAGGGGCGAGTTAAGGAGAAATGCTTTCTCTCTGGTTCACTTATCCCTCTGACCGTCTTCCAGGCAGAGGCTGAGATGGCAGGTGCCATTCCAAACAGCAGGAGGCATGCTGCACCACCCGCCCTCCCTTGGTGGTGGTGGGAGACCCTTGGAGGGACCCTGATGTATAACTCAGAGTGCCTCCTGCGTCCGGTACCAGCCTCCCCTCCACCCACCCCACCTGCCACTTCACCTCAACATTCCAACGCTGCCCTGTTCCCTCTAGGTGGTGAGTGAGTGATTTTGTGAAAATCTCTGCTTCTAAATAAAGTCCTTTGACCACTTCCCTTTTTCCTTGGGATCGTATCTGAAGACCATGCATGACCAAGAGTGCCTTCAGCATCCTAGCAATGGCATCTCCACCTCCCTCTGCCACCCCATCTCTAGACCTGTGCCCTGCCTTTACCACCTGGGCATGGCAGTACTGGATGACCTTCAATTTCAAGAGAGCTCCCAGCCATTTGCTGCCCAGAGCTTTGCTCACACAGCCTCCTCTGTCTAGAATATGCGGCTCCACGTGCCCACTAGCATCCCTCTATCGTGGTTTGTATAGGAGCTGTCCCCCAAAAGCTCACGTCGAGACAATGCAAGAAAGTTCAGAGGAGAAGTGATTTGAGTTGTGAGAGTCAATCAGTGGATTAACCCCTGATGGGATTAACCGGGTGGTAACTGGAGGCAGGTGGGGTGTGGCTGGAGGACATGATTAATTGGGGGGCATGGCTGTGGGGTACATATACTTTTGTATCTGGAGAGTGGAGTCTCTCTGCTTCCCGACCACCATGATTTGAGATGCTTGTCTCCACCACCCTCTCCCACCACCATGTTCAGCCACTCTGTGAGCCCCGGGGAATGGAGCTGGCCTTCTATGGACTAAGGCCTCTGAAACCGCGAGCCCTCAGATAAACTTTTCCTCCTCTACAATTGTTCCAGTCAGATCTTTTAGTCACAGCAGTGAAATAGCTGACTCAGACACCCCCACCCCCACTATGGGCACACTCATCTCTGACTTCCACAATCCGGATTCTGATTTGTTGTATCATCCAAGTCTTGCCTAGCGCGCCTATGAAACTGGTCTCTCTCCTTCATTTCTGCTTCTCAGACTCTGTTCCAGCACATGAAGTATGTTGAAGAGGATTTGTTTCTGTCGTAGCTTCAAGATCATGAGTTTCAAGTAACAGCTATGCCGCTTGCTTGAATTAGGTGTCATGACCTGGGGATTCAGTAGGTTAAGGCACTTGGAAAATTGCTGGCACAGAGGTGAGTGATCATTCAAGGTTGGTTTTTTTTCTTTTCTTCCTCCCTTCTCGGCATGTTTCCTTTTTTGCCCTGACTGCTAGGAAGCTCTCGGAAAATTGTAGAAATGGTCAAAATACGTATAATCTCTTCCCTCAGAGAACTTTCTATCCAAAAGGGGACAGATATTAAATCAATAACTTCCCAACTAAGCAGAGAACTAGAATGTTGACGGGCTCTGTGAATAAGGAATACAGGTGTTAAAAACTAATATAACTTAGAAAACCTAAACTGCATGTGGGGAGACGCTAGGCACAATAACAACCCCCAAAGGTATCCGCGTACTGACCCTGGAACCTGCGGACATGTTGTCTCACCAGGCAGAAGAGACGTCGCAGTGTGATCAGGTTAAGGACTGGGAGATGGGAGATTATCCAGGATCACCTGGGTGGGCCTGATAGGGTCCACATAAGCCAAAGGAGACAGTGACAGTGACAGAGCACAAGAAGGACTTGACTGGCCATGGCAACTTCGAAGACATGAACGTGGACCATGGGTGGCCTCTAGAACCAGAAAAGTCAAAGGCGCTCCTCCCTCAGCGCCTCCAGCAGGAGCAGGGCCCTGCTGACACCTCCGCCTTAGCCTTCGGGGTCTCATTTTGGACTCTGCTCCCCAGAAGTGTAACATAGTAAATTAGTGTCGTTTTAAGCCACCGAGTACTTTGTAATAGTAGTAACAGGAAACACAACGGGCAGTCAGCTTGGCACATTTGTGGAAGAACGGGAAGAGGGCAAGGAAGGACAGGGGAAGGGCGTGTGAACCAGCAGAGGTTGAGCCCAGTGGAGGCCGAGCCCGGTGGAGGCCGAGCCCAGTGGAGGCCACGGTGTCCGGGGCCACTGCGAGCTAACAGCCTCTGATGCTACTTGTGGGAAGAGAGCCTCATGTAAGTCAATATCGAGGGAAGGGCATCTTTGCCTCTACGTGGCTGCCGACTCTGCTTTATTATGAGTCACCTTTGCCTTCATTTTAAAACACTCAAAATCAAACCCTGTGGACCCCAGAGCTCCTGCAAACACATGGAGCTGCAATCCCCACGGACGCGACGAACCCGGCTCTGGCGTGGTGACCCTCCCTGCAGCGCCGCAGACCCAGTGGAACCGTGATTGGTGTGGTGGGATCACCCAGTCATCTCCGCACACACAGGCCATGTCCCTGTCCTGTAGGGCCCCCCAGGGCTGAAAGGGGATGGGGCCAGGCCTGGCTTTCGCCTCAATCTGTCTTTGGTTCTTCTGGCACCTATGTGGGGGGTAAGCCCAGGAAGGAAGAAAGAAAGGTAGAGTTCAGCTACAGAGTTGGCTGCTGGGGGTCCTCAAATCTAATTTCTAAAATTTCTCTCCAGGGAGAACAAATATGCCCCTCCCCCAGCCTCTCTGCACCCAGAGGAGCTGCTCCCCAAATAAAAATGGAAGCACCTGCTTCTTGTTTGCCCACACTGCCTCTGCCAGGAAGGCTCCCCACAAATGGATGTTCAAAAGGTCTTGCTCCATCTCCTCAGGGTACCCCTCTCAGAGAGGCCATCCCAACCTGCAAAGCAAAGTGGACATCCCAGTTGCTCTGTGCACAGTGTTTCTGTCTAGCACTTGTTACTGTTTTAGTCAGCTTTTTCATCTCTGTGACCAAAATTCCTGAAAAGAAAAACCAAAGAGAAAAGTGTTTTTGGAGCTCACGGTTTCAGAGGTCTCAGTCCATGGACGACTGACTCCATTGCTTTGGGCCCAAGTGAGGCAGAACAACATGGCGGAAGGTTGTGGAAGAGAAAGGCAGCTCAGGACTTGGCAGTCAGGAAGCAGAGACAGCGCCCCTCACCAGCAACAAAATATGAACCCCAAAGGCACACTCCCAGCTTACCCACCTCCTTCAGCTACGCCCTACCTGCCTACAGTTATCACCCAGTTAATCCACATTGGTGGATTAACCCACTATTAAGTTAGGGCTCTCAGAACCCAATCATTTTACCGCTGAACCTTGCATTGTCTCTTTTGTGAGCTTTTGGGGGACACCTCATGTCTAAACCAGAGCATTTACATTGAAATAGTTCCACTTATTGACTTGTTTGTCTACTGTCCATTCCTCTCCTGCCCCAGCTCCCCTGCTCCCTAGGACAGAGTAAGCCCCTGAGAAGACAGTCCTCTGCCCCCGAATGCTGCATACCCTCAGGACTTTCCACACATCTCATTCCTGCTCAATAACCACATTCCCATTTCTCAGCCCCCATCCTGTGGGTTGAACTGTGCCCCTCCACCCTCCACACACCCCAATTCATCTGTTAAAGTCCTGTCCTCCTGTGCTTCAGAATGTAACTGGACTCAGAGATGAGATCTTTCCAGAGGTAATTAAATTAACATTATGTCATCAGGTGGGGCCCTAATCCAATTCGACAGGTGTCCTCACAAGAAAAGGAAATTTGGACATGGACAAGTAGAGGTGGGAAGGCAATATGAAGGCATAGGTAGAAGATGGTCACTGAGAAGCCAGGGGAGAGGCCAGGGCCAGCTCTTCCCTCACAGCCTCAGAAGGAACTGTCAGCAATTATTTCCCCCAATCTTGGGGTCCCCATCCCTCAGAGCAGGACCAGTAATGACACCGGAGAGCAACCAGAGTGACAAGCCTTTATTTGATGGCCAGTGAAGGGGGCGACTGATGTCTCTTCTTTCAAAGTGTATCCTCCCTTCCCCAGTGAGCAAAGGGCGCATGTAGGTTTATGGGATGGGAGAGCATCTGGCAGATGAATGGCCTGATTTATGGTTTTAGCAGGAGAGCACCAGCTTTGTCTCCAGGAACTCTGTCTGCCTCCACATACATGACTGACCCTATTTGGCTAGTTCAGGGGGTTGCCATGGAAATCATAAACTGTCATGGGGTAGCAGGTGGGAGTTTGCTATGGAGGGCAAACAGCAGTCAAGATGGCGTCCAAACCAGCTTAGACTGGTTGAGGTCTGCTGAGTTCAGCACCCTGCTTGCAGACCGACCCCTTGGTTGTCTATCTTGCTTTCCCCCAGAATCCAGATATCTCACCTCTCTGATGTAGAGCTGGCATCCTCAGGACATGCGCAGACCAAGCAGCTGTGCTTGATGTAGGAAGAAGGGAGACAGAAGCGTCTCGGAAGGGGCCAGTAACAACCAACCCTGCCGACACCCCAATCTTGGGCTTCCGGCTTCTGCAACCGTGAGAAGATGAAGTTCTGCTGTTGAACCCTCCGGTCTACGGTACTTTATTACAACAACTCTAACAAATTTATGCATACAACCACAAAGAGAACCAGGAACTGGTAAGAATGTCCTAGATTGATCTTGACTTTATCATTGAGACACTAGCAAGGATAGGGGCGGAGAAAGGGGACAATCCCTTTTCTGCCCATCTTAAAGAGCCGTGGCTGGTAGCCCCATAGCAAAGGACAGCAAGAGGAAAGCATGACAAGTTTGATTATAGTTTTACACAACACAGGAGACTTAGGTGGCAGTCCCCAACATGTGAACGAACTATCCATGCTGATCCTTGGGTTCAGTGACATGTGGGCAGCCGTGTGGAAATGTGATCAGATGAGAAGGGTGTGAGCTAACGGGGGCAGACCGAGGGGCCCACAAGCCCATCTGTCCAGATTCCTCCTGGCCTGTGTGCAGCACTCCTACCTTCTGGGTGTGGGGTAGGACCCTTCTAGAAGGGGCCTTATGACCTACAACCAAACATGGTAGGTCAGAGAATTTCTCCATGGCCGCCAGCTCTTACACAGAAGAATGTGGGAGTTAGGGAAAAGGGCTTTGGTTCCTGTGACCACCTTGGGGAAGAGAAATTCTGGTGTCTCTGCCTTTCCTGGGGGAGGAGGAGGGGAGGGAGACAGAAGGGCAGAGAGGAGCTTTACTTCTGAGGCCTTCTCTTGGGGTATCTTTATCTGAGCCCCAACACAAACAGTCAGCACCCTTACTTTAAATAATCTCAAGACAGTTTCAAAAAACAACTGCTTGTAAAGACCAGGGCAGGGTGTTGGGTGTGGAGCAAGGTGAGGGAGTGCAGTACCTCAGGGCTGGCCACAGCGGGGACCGGTTACTCCCTGGGCTTCCAGGGAGAGGGAGGGGGGCAGCCAGCAGGAAGAGAGAGAGAGAAAGAAAGAGAAAGAGAGGCGCTTGACCAGAAGCCACGGGCTTCTGAGACCAGCCATCCTGCAGCAAATCAGGGGACCAGGGACATAAATACCCCCACTCCAGTCCCATGCCTCACAAACAGCAGATCATGGATTCCGCTTTCCACAGTGGAAGCAGGGTGCAGAGGCTGTGGAGGGCTCAGCAGCGATCTGGAGGGCCCCATGGAAGATTCCAGCACAACACTCTCTTTGTCATTGTCAACGCCTCCCTCTTTTGCTAAACCTGCTTTCATCTTCACCCCCTGCATGTCATTTCTAAAGAGCGCTCTCAACATTGAATTCTGCTCAGACCCCCAAATGAGTCTATTTATTGAGCCTTTCTTTCCTAGGCTTTGTTAATAACGTGTCGCAGGAGGGTAGCACAGTCTCAGTGTCTGCATCGCCTGGGGCTGAGTTGGCCCTCCCTGAGGGGGTCTCAGGCAAGCTCCTTGTGAGATGCTTCAGAAAAGCTATTTATCAATGCCCAGGACAATTCGGAAATAGAAACAAGCACAAAGGCCAACATTTACTGAACACCTACTAAGTTTCTGGTGGTTAAGTGGCTTAGTCCTCACAAGCGTTGTGGAAGTCACATTATTATCCCTGTTTTGCGATGAGGAAACAGAGGCTCAGCGAAGTCCATTGTCCAAGGTCACAGAGCGGACAAGTAGCAGAGCTGGAGTGGGCACTCCGGGCAGCTCTCTCCAGCATCTTCATCCGCCCACTATCCCAGATGCTTTTCAAACACATGAATTGACTCAGAATAAAAGCCAACAGGCAAGTAAGAAGCTGAGCACAATAACCACGCCAGACGCACAAGGCTTCCCATCTGCCCAGGCTCGGCAGCCCCCAGGAGTGGTCCCAGGAGGTACTCAACACCACCCTGAAGAACTCTGTGGGGTCGTCCCCTCCATTTTAAAGAAGAGGACCACGACTCTTGGAGGAGTTAAACAGTGGGTCCCAGGGAAGTCACAGGCTCCCCTGACAGCCTAGCTCTGAAGTTCAATGTCTTCAAGAGAACTGGAACCACAAAAACAGAATTTAGGGAACAGGCAGAGAAGGGAGACCTATGGAAAACACAAGCAGAGGTACGCTTTCTGCTTTGCATGATGTCAAGAGGTGAGGTAAGGGTGTGGCAAGAACTGCTCATGAAATCTTCCAGAAAGAATTGGCTTTCCCAGTGTTCAGGAAGCCCAGAGGAGACTAACTCCGACTCGGGATTCTCGACCCCAGCACTACTGACGTTTGGGGCTGGGTCAGTCTGTTGTTGTGGGGGTCTGTCCTGGGCACTGCTGCGGTCCTGCTGTCTACCCACCGGACTCCAGTAGTAACCCACCTGCCCCACAGTACAACCCAAAATGGCTCCAGGTTCTGCAGATGGGGGTAAATTGCTCCCCGCCTCTCCCATTAGCTCATTAGGGCCTCTGCTGAAGCTCAGAATGAGGGTGAGGAACAGGAAGGGGACTCAAGGCAGACACTTTTCATCTTGAATAGCCAGAAGCATGGCAGCTGAGCTCGGAAGAAGGCAGAAACCAGGACAGGGACCGCCAGCAGGAAGCCCTTGCAGTTTGATGGCAGGGGCCACTGGAGCTGGACAGACAGAACTGGAACCTGGGATGTCACTTACCACTGTACTACAGTGGTCCGATCACGTTAGCTGGTAGGGTTCCAGTTTCCCAGGTTTCTAGGATAAAAATACCCCTTTCTACAGGCCGTTGGTATCCACGGGCACCTCGCTGATCCCTCGTGTGGTCAGGGTTAGTTTCCCCTTTGCCCTCATTTCTAAGACCAGCAAGGCCAAGTTCTGCAGCCGGCCTTGTGACTGCCCTCCGTCTTCCCGCCGTTCTACTCTCTGATGAAGTCCTTTCCGGCCTCTAAACAGCGGGCCAAGATGAGTCGCCACCCCAGGAGAGCCAATCCTCCAGAATGAGGAGCATTATGGGTAGAAGAAAGAAACAAAAACAACAACAACAACAAAAAAGGGCTCATGGGAAGGAGCAGAGACGTGATGGGTACAGGATGTATGGGAGAGGCAGGTTGCCAGGGGGCCTGGCAGCGCGCAGCTATCCAAGAGCCGAAGCTGAAAGACACATCGAAACCAGATTTTGCAAGGCCAAGCTCTCAGTGTCTATCCGGCGAACTCCTATTCATCCTTCAAGACCCATCCCAAAGAAGGAAGTGGTAGGAAGCATTCGGAGTGGGGTAATCCCAAGGCCTGTGGCTAACAGCAGTTTGGGGCACCAACTTCTGAAACGCCAGGCCCTGGCTGTTTACATGGAAACCTCTATCCTGTGGTCATTAATCCCAAATCCCGTCTTCTTTGTGACATCTCTTCTGCCTCGCCTGGCTAATCCACTCACTCGCTCTGAGCTGACTTTTCTGAGCTCCTGTGACTCCTGTATGTGCTGACCTGTGAAAGGCGGGGTTCAGGCCTCAGCTCTAGCAGGCAGTGTGCCCCACGACAGCAGAGAGGCCATATACTGTTCATCTTCATGTCCTGCAGGCCCAGCCCAGAGCCCGTAGGACAGGGGCCTGCCTGCCCATCCTGCCATCCGCCTTTCTAATGGAATCCCAACTGAGTACCATGCTTAATTAAAATATCCACATCCCCAGACTCCCTGGGAGCTCCGATGCCATGTGACCCTGTCTGCACCAATGAGGTGTGAGTCGAATCCCACAGGGTGGGACTGTCAGGAGGCCTTTGTTTTTCTGAGACAGGGTTAGACCTCGGGGCTGTTCGCAACCCCCCACCTCATCTTCCCACCTAGAACCTTGGACCACACCCCAAGTTGGAGTCCTCTCGCGCCCTCAGGAGGAAAGACTCGCACTGGGGGGAAGCTGAGCGGACACCTGGACGCATCCTGAGTCACTGAGGACCTCCTTGCGCAGTGGCGACAACCTTGGGCTTCCCTCCCTGGGCTGTTTTTAGATGTGAAAAACAATCCTCAGTTTCTACCGCTCAGGCTTCTGACGTCTGTGGCTAAATGTAACCTAAATGCGACTCCCGGGCTAATTCAATGTTTAGGGAGTTCTGATGGCCCAGCTGGATGGCCAAGTCCCTGCCTGCAGCTGGGACCTGTGGGTGGGACCTGCGGCTGGGACCTGCGTGCTCGAACTCCCCAGCAGACCACAACCTGCAGCCGCGGTGACAGACCGAGGACTAGCTGGGTTCTGACCATCCTTCCTGCCGTGAGGCCAATGCCACTTCCTCACTGAGTGACCTCAGAGAAGCAAGAAAACCTCACTGGCTAAAAAAAAAAAAAAGAGCAAGACTGTGGGTCCCTTCCCAGGGTGTTACCAGGACTAAGAGGACTGGTTTCTACAAAGCGCAGCAGCTTGAGTACCATGCAGGCTCCGCCAGGGAGCTGGTGGTGGCCCTGGCTGCACAAGTTCTGACTCTGTGGTCCTGCAGGATGAAGAGGTGGAGGAGGGAGAAGGGACTCTGCCAGGTCCTGGATCTGTCCCTGCTCCCCACCTCGGCTGTGGCTGTCCTCTCAGAAAGCAGGACAAGTGCGGGTCTCATGTCCTCAAAAGCCTGGGAGGCAAGAAAGCATTGATTGGCATTTGAGAATCCTGCGTTGGTAGGAAAAACAGTGGATGAACCCAGAGAGTTCACGAGCAGGAGCCTTCGTGTTGCTGTGACCACACTGCCCAGCTTCTTAGGGAACTGCTAGAACAAATCTTAGAAGTTACCTGGTCCTAACCTCTCATTTAAGCCATGAATACTTTCAGGCACAGAGACGTTAAGTAATTCACCCAAGGTCACACAACCTTGCGCCAAGCCGGGTCTCTAATCTAGGATTTTTTTGTTGTTGTTTTTAAACTTCAGTCTAGAAGTCATTAAAAAGAAAATAATAACAGTCTGTCCTCTCAGAGGACAAAAATCCATCAGCATTAATCAGTCTTTTTTACTTTGGCAAGAATGCCTTATCTCTTCCTTCTAAGCAGACAGTGCCTGCAGCTGAAAGAGCAATCGTGATAATTAATAATAATATTTTCCCCTGGCAGCAGCTGCTCTGAAACCTTCTACTCATTCAGCCACAAATGCCAGCCAGTCACTCCGACCACAGGACCTCCCAGAGCTTCGGCTGACAGGTCCGCACCGCGCGCTGGCTCCTGGGGGACCCGCAGCAGAGGATGTGGTTCCAAGCCCTCCAAGAGCTTGGGGAGGCTGTCGCTAAGAAAAGCACCAGCCTCTGCAACGTCAGCGTCCACGGCATGGCGACAAGTCTGGTGCCATCACATCAGCACTTCCACTGGGTCCCCAGCCTGCCTCCCTCAGGTGCCACCAGCTGGCACCAGCTGAGGGTGACCAGACTTCGTCTAAGAACAATGCCAGGCAGCACCCACTGCACGGGGAGGTCACTGGCGTACCAGGACAGCCCTTAAACAAGGCCACAGTGGGGACGCCTGCCCATCTCGCTGCACGCCCAGCTCCTTGCCTCGTGCCGTGAGCCAGGTCTTGCTTGGATGCAGCTGGAAGGCTCAGAAGGTTTACCAGGAAGGGTGCCACAGAGACGGCAAGGGGTGGCCAGGGTTAAGGAAGCCCGAAGGGATGGGGAGAAGGAACTGGAGATGGCAGAAGGCTCTTCCCATAATGGGACAAGACCTTAAGGGACTAGGGGAGCTAGAGCCATGGAAGAGGCACTTGGCAGGGCTGTGGCCACAGAGGAAAGCAGCTGCTGGGAGACCTGGAGGCAGGCAGGAGGCAGCAGGGAGCGCAAGGCCCGCCTCCCTCTTTCTTCCTGCCTTCCCATCTTCCTGTTCTTCCAACCCAAAGCCAGTGGCCAAGGACAGCTGATGGATGGAGTTGGCCGTGGTCAGCCTCCAGGGTCACAGAGCAGGTCAGAGAGCAGCAGATGAGAAACCCAGCCAGGGACATTAGAGGTAGGGAGGAGACAACAGATCAACCAAAGTTAAACACAACCAATAATTCAACATAGCGGCACCTCTGTGCCGTCAGCCTTAGGGTGTTGTGGCTCTGTTCCTGGACCTTCTGCACAATGCAGTCCTTTCTCAGATGTTTTGATTTTTTAGGAGAATATAGTCTACCTGATCACTGTTCTAGAATTCGTTTTGGAAATGTTGATCCTTGGACATGGGAAGTGGGTGTGAAATCATGAGAAAATTTACATCCACACCTGCGCAGCCAGGGAGGGGATCCTGCAGACCACTCACCCCCCGGAGCCCCTCAGAGCTCCTACCTCTCTTCTCTGGGAAATGGGGCTCCATGGCGGGCTTACTTCCCACCTGCCCAGCAACAGGAGGTTTCTCCCCCTTGGGTTGTGGACTTGGAAGACCTGAAAAGGGTCTTGACCAATGCTCTTGCCTCCTTGGGGTTGGGAGGCTAAATGACGCATCGCCACAAAACACGCGGCCCATCGGCCATGACAGGCGCTCAGTACACACTGGATCTCGTTGCCACTCACTGACTTAGCGCCGTGGATCAGGGGTCACAACCCTGGACCTCAGTACCAAGAATGGCGCTTGGCACATGCCTTATGATAATCATGGTGTAAGATAGGTCAGCCGTTCTTATGTCCCATGCAGAAGTTACTTGAATTGTCCTTGGCCACAGAGTTATAGACCCAGAGCCAGGATTCGACCCCAGGGCATTGGCCACAAAGCCACGTCTTCTGCCTCAGTGGTTCTCACATTTTAAGCAGCCTTGTTAAGACAGCCCCCCAGGTCTCCAGTACACAGAACTGGGATGGGATCCAAGAACTGGCATTTCTACTAAGTTTCCAGGTGATGTGGATGTTGCCAGCCTGGGGACCAGTCCAAGAACCCCTGATCTGCACTCTGGGCTGCCAGTCTCTTCCCGCCCAGGGTCTGCGTGGTCCGGCCACAAGCAGCCACGCCCATAGCCCCACCTCCTTCTCCAGATGGGATCCTGCAGGTCCCCGAGCTTCTGCACTGGCAGCTCCTCATGGGCATCACCCCACCCCATGCTTCCTCCTCCCTCCCTTGGCCACCTGGACCCTTGGGACAGCCTGGAATTATCTCTTCCAAGCCTGCCTGTGCTCAGGCAAACGCGCACAGGGAGCGTTTCTGCTTGGTTTTTACAGCATAAATGAGTTCGTACCATATAGTTATTCACTTTCTGGTCCTTCCTTTCTTTCTGTTTTACCCTTACGGAAGGAAGGTCTTCCCCCAATGAGCCTTGGGGCCAGGCTACTGTGACTGCCGGTATCTCTGTCCCCTCTCATGGCCTCCCCCGTGCGTGCATGTCTGAGCTCACTGGAGCCCAGGATGAGGAACCGGTGGCAGCAGCCCAGCCCCTTCCTCCCCACCCTGTCTTGGAGTGAGCTGCCCCCGGCGAACCAAGTTCTGCCGGCTCTCCCAGCCCCTGCTGTCTACACCCGCGGGCAGGCCAGCCGGCCTATTCTGAGAGCACTTCCGCAGATAAAGCCACCCTGTCCAATGGCAGCTCTATCTTTAGTGCAGGTGATGTTTTGGGGCTCCATCTGCTGTCCTCTGGTTCTGATTTCTCAATTGGTTCAGAAAGTGGGCGGGAAAATAGGGTTACTACTTACTGGTCCCTTGACCTGCAGCCCTCATACCTAACGACCGATTGTTAGGATATGCGTGGCTGCAAATAACAGTTGGTCCAACTAAAAGTAGCCTGAACAATAGGGCTGTTGGCTCACATGGTAGGAATTCTGTAGGCAGATCTGTTCACCAACCTCCTGATCCCTTTGGGCTTCATCTTGTCCTCAAATTGGGGCCTGGCTCTGGGTCACCTTTCCATCATTACACACACTGTAATGGTAGAAGGGCCTGGAGAAGTTAGACCACCAGGTTCCAATGTCTGCTGTACTATTTCTTGTCTGTAAGTCCTTGGCCAACAGAACTAAACTCTCTGACCCTCAGTTTCTTCCTCTGTGAAATGAGGATAACAAGATCTTCATTGTAAGGGTGCAGTGAGGATGGAATTCATCCTGGAGTGCCTAGCACAGTCCTGGACGTGTTGCAGAACTCAGTACACTATAGTGCTCCGTGCTCCCTCCTACAACCATCTCAATTAAAGCAAGAAACGTAAATCACCAACTTTGATGCTCAGAATTACCTCAGGGCTAAGGATGCAGCTCAGTGGTAGAGCACTGGTCTAGCAGGATTGAATCTCCAGCACCACAAAATAATAAAAAGTAAAAGAAATACTTCAGTTTATGCGTTAGTGTAGGTCACTCCCCCTAGCGGGGAAGCCCCGTTCTCTTTCGAGGGCCTTAACCCTGTCCAGTCCCAGTGCAGTGGCCGGTCCTCTTGAACCAGTTGGCCATTCTCCTGCCTATTTACCTTTGTGCCCAGGGATCTGCCTGGGGCTAAAATTGCTGAAGTATTTTGCCCCTAGACCCAGAGCAAAGCTTCTCTCTCGGGCCACCCGCCAACACTGACTGCATTAATGGGCCATGACAAAGCACCTCAGACTGAGTGACTTCAACGACAGAAATTTATCCTCTCAGTATTCCCGAGGCAGAAGCCCAGGATCAAGATGTGGGCATGGCCACACTCCCTCCGAAGGCCCGAGGGAGGCATCTGTCCCAGGCCCCTCCAGCCGCTGGCGGATCCCTGGCTCTGGCGGCGTGACTCCAGGCTTCATGTGGCCTTCTCCCTTGGCAGGTGTCTACGTGCCCAAATCCCCCCTTTTTCTAAGGACACCAGCCAGCCTGGTTCAGGGGCCCGGCCTACCCCAATAACATCTCATCTCATCTAATCACATCTGTAGTGGCCCCATTTCTAAACCAGGTCACACAGTGAGGTGCCAGGGGTTAGGACTTGGACATGAATTCGACAGTCTGACCTATGACTTAGCGTAGTGGCCCCCAAACATAGCCTGCTCATTTCTTTTTTCTTTTTTTTTAATTTGTTCTGTTTAAATATACATGGCACTAGAGTGTATTTGGACATATTGTACACACAAGGAGTATGTATACCTTATTCTAATTAGGACCCCATTCTTGTGGTTGTACTCGATGTGGAGTTTCACTGGTCATGTGTTCATATTTGAGCATAGGAAAGTGATGTCTGATTCATTCTACTATCTTTCCCATTCCCATCCCCCCTCTTTCCTTCACTCCCCTTTGTCTAATCCAATGAACTTCTATTCTTCCCTCCCCACCCCCTATTGTGTTAGCATCCACATATCAGAGAGAACATTCAGCTTTTGGTTTTTGGGGATTGGCTTATTTCACTTAGCATGATAATCTCCAGTTTAATCCATTTATCAGAAAATACCATAATTTCTTCTTTATGGCTGAGTAATATTCCCTTGTGTGTGTGTGTGTGTGTGTGTGTGTGTGTGTGTGTGTGTGTTTCACATTTTCTTTATCCATTCACCTGTTGAAGGGCACCTAGGTTGGTTCCACACTTTAGCTATCATGAATTGAACTGCTATTGACATTGATGTGGCTGTGTCATTGTAGTATGATGATTTTAAGTCCTTTGGGTGTATACAGAGGAGTAGAAAAACTGGGTCAAATGCTGATTACGTTTCAAGTTTTCTGAGGAATCTCCATACTGCTTTCCAGAGTGGTTGCACCAATTTGCAGTCCCACCAGCAATGTGTGAGGGAACCTTTTTCCCCACATTCTTACCAACATTTATTGTTCTTTGTGTTCTTGATAATTGCCATTCTGATTGGAGTGAGATTGGAGTTTTAATTTGCGTTTCTCTAATTGCTAGAGATGTTGAACATTTTTTCATATATTTGTTGACCATTCATATTTCTTATTCTGTGATGTGTCTGTTGAGTTCCTTTGCCCATTTATTGATTGTGTTATTGATTTTTTTTGGTGCTAAGTTTTTTGAGTTCTTTATATATCCTGGAAAGTAATGCTTTCTCTGAAGTACAGGTGGCAAAGATGTTCTCCTACTCTGTAGGCTCTCTCTTCATGTTCTTGTTTCCTTTGCTGTGAAGAAGCTTTTTACTTTGAATCCATCCCATTTATTGATTCTTGATTTTACTTCTTGCACTTTAGGAGTCTTGTTGAGGAAGTTGGTTCCTAAGCCAACATGATGGAGAGTTGGGCCTACATTTTTTTCTAGTAGGTGCAGGGTCTGTGGTCTAATGCCTAGGTCCTTGGTCCACTTTGAGTTGAGTTTGTGCATAGTGAGAGGGGTTCGATTTTATTCTGCTACGTGTGGATTTCCAGTTTTCCCAGCACCATTTCTCCAATGTATGTTTATGGTGCTTTTGTTTAGTATGAGGTAAATGTATTTATGTGAATTTGTGGGTTTCTCTCTGTGTCTTCTATTCCACTGGTCTTCATGCCTATTTTGGTGCCAATATCATGCCATTTTTCTTACTATAGCTCTGGTGTAATTTAAGGTCTGGTATGTGATGCCTCCTGCTAAAGATGTTCTTGCTAAAGATGACTTTGTCTCTTCTGGGCTTCTTATTCTTCCAAATTAATTTCATGACTGCTATTTCTATGAATAATGTCATTGGAATTTCAATGGGAATTGCCTTAAATCTGTACAACACTTTTGGTAGTATGGCCATTTTGACAATATTAATTCTGCTTATCCATGAACATTGGAGATCTTTCCATTTTCTAAGGTCTTCTTCAATTTCTTTCTTTAGTGTTCTGTAATTTTCATTATAGAGGTCTTTCACCTCTTTGTTAGATTGATTCCCAAGTTGTTGACTTCTTTTTTTTTTTTTTTTCTTTTCTTTTTGAGGCTATTGTGAATGGGATAGTTTTCCCTAATTTCCCTTTCTGCTGATTCATCATTGCTGTATAGGAACCCAATTGATTTATGGGTGCTAATTTTACATCTTGCTACTTCTGCTACTTTGCTGAATTCATTTATGAGTTCTTGGGTCTTCTAAATACAGAATCATGCTGTCAGCAAACAGTGATAGTTTGAGATCTTCTTTTCCTATTCATATCCCCTTAGTTTCTTTTGCCTAATTGCTCTGGCTAGAGTTTCAAGAACTATGTTGAACAGAAGTGGTGATAGAGGGCATCCTTGTCTTGTTTCACTTATTAGAGGGAATGTTTCCCATCTTTTCCCATTTAGGTTGATGTTGACCTTGGGTTTATTATATATAGCTTTTACAATGTTGACGTAAGTTCCTACTATCCCTAGTTTTTCTGGTGTTTTGAACATGGATGGATGCTATATTTTGTCAAATGCCTTTTCTGCATCTATTGAGATGATTGTGTGATTCTCATCTCTAAGTCTCCTGGTGTGATAAATTGTGTTTATTGATTTCCGGATATTGAACCAACCTTGCCCCCTGCAGCCTACGCTCATTTCTATTTCTAGTTCTTGCCACAGGCTCCCTGACCAAAGGCCTTTCTCTTACTTCTCTGTCAAGCTCCTAGCCATCTGTCAAGACCCTGCTCACACCACCTACCCTACTAGTCTTCTTTCGACCCTCCAATCAGTCACCCCCATCATCCTCCACTTAGACCCCCTATGCATGGATGACCTTACACTTATCTATGGCAGATCCAGACCAGCCCCAGCTGCAGGATCCAGGGCTCCCTACTCAAGTGTGATTCATGGACCTGCAGCAGCCACATCGCCCTGTTAGAAATGAAGAATCTCAGGCCCCAGCCCAGACCTGCAGAAGCTGAGTAATTCAGTTTAGCAAGGTGTTCTGTATGTACATCAGGCGTGAGAAGCATTGATTGACACAGGGGACTTATCTGAGCCTCGGTTTCCTAACTTGTGAAGTTGGGGTAGTCACAGTACCTGCCTCTGAGAGGTGTTAGAGAAATAATTGAGAAAAAGATGTGTGCATGGTGCTTAATCCAGTGCCTGCCTGGAGCAGAGTATGTACTAAATAACAGCAGCTGTAATCATCGTCAATATGAACATGAACTGCCTCTTAAAGAGCAAAAGTGAGCAGACCTTATTGCAAACCTGTTTGTTTTACCGAAGATAACATTTGAACTCATTTTGTTTACTATGACAATTTTGTTATTGTCCCCATAGGGGCTATTTGGTCTAGGATTGCATAGTGTCTGATTTGGGCACTGCTAATATTGATCTCCCCTTAAAGAAAGGGTTTTGGAAACCTATAGGGCCACTATAAACCTAGAGGGGGAAATCTGCAATACCCCAGATCTGCACTGCTAGAGGGGAAGATACATGAACAACATGAAAAAACAAGGGAAGAAAATGATCCAAACAAATCTAGATTCTATAGTAATAGAATCCAACGACAGTATGTTAGAAGAAATGTCAGAAAAGGACTTCAGATTATACATGGTTAAGATGATTCGTGAAGCAAAGGATGAGATAAGAGAGCAAATGCACGCAATGAATTATAATACCAATAAGCTGAAAGAGCACCTGCAGGAAGCAAAAGATCATTTCAAAAAAAGAGATAGAGATTCCCCAAAAAAAATGAAGGAGACAATAAACCAAATAAAAAACTCAATGGAAAGCATCACCAACAGACTAGACAACTTGGAAGACAGAACCTCAGACAATGAAGACAAAATATTTAATCTTGAATATTTAATATTTAATATTTAAATATTTAATAAAGTTGCCCAAACAGAGAAGATGGTAGGATGGTGTGGGTGGTTCCAGGTCAGACAGGGGACCAGGATCCAGGGGACTTGTGTTGAGGCCATGCTTGACCTATGATGAGGAAAGTTCAGTTGTCCACATCGGAGACGTGGATGGCCAGATGTTAAGGAATGGAGGCTAAGGCTTCCCTTAAGACTGGAAGACAGAAAAGGTGAATAGAATGGAGTGGGATATGGAATAGGATGGGATAGATAAAGGGAGAGAGAGGAGTATATGGGAGCAAAGAACAGACAATGGAGGAGGGAGAAAGAAGGAGAAAACCTAAGAACCAGGATTTCTAAAACCAGCTTCTCCATGAGTAAAGGCCTCCAACTCACATTTCATGGAAAATTTTAGACATTTTCTATTCGGACTAGAACTCAAACGTGGCATTACGGTAGAATTAAGAGAATCCGAGTTTGGGAGAAGAGTGGAATTGACTTTAAGTCCCATTGCGGCCAGGCCTTAGCTGAGTGACCTAGCATAGGTCACTTGCCAGGGAGTAGAAATGGGTGTGATCAGGCCCAGCAGAGCAGCGGAAATGCCCCTCTCAGGCAGCCTCCTGGGAGGACAGTGGTGGCCCTCCCTGCCCTTGGGGGACTGGAACCCAGGCTGTCTGGTCCGAAGGCTCCCTACAGCTCATGACCCTGGTGAGGGTCCACCAGGGGGCCATTTCCACAGTTGCAGAGACACCGGAGGAGGAAAGGCCTGGAGTGAGAAGAGCAGAGGCCCTGACGGCACCGGGGAGGTAAGAGCGCAGGCGTGGAAAAGCTCCGGTGGGCGGCCACTTGCTTCCAGCCCTGGCCCGGGGTTTTGGGTGTTTTGCTCCTGGTGGCCGGTCCCCAGGAGCCCCCGTGAATTACTCTCCTCTTAGCCCGTGTTGTCAGCGGGGCTGCTCCAGGGTCAGCGCCCTTCCCCGCCCACGCCCATCCTGTGTTCCCCACGCGGAATTCAGGCCTGCGGTCACTTCTCTAGCTTTGAGGTGGGAGGCCGTCATGGTTTTCACGCAGCGTCCCCCAGAGGCTCACGTGTTGAGGTTGGTCCCCAGAGTGACTCAGGAATGGGATCGTGAGGGCTCCGACCTTATCAAAGGCTGGATCCACTGATGGACCCGTGGCTGGAGAGACTCCTGGAGGCGGTGGAAACTGTGGGGGGAGACCTAGTCCATGGGAGTGGGGTGCCCTCGTCCTTGGCCCTCCCTCCCCTCCCCTCCCCTCCCCTCCCTCTCCCCTCCTTCCTGGCCACCATGAGGTGAGCAGCTTTGCTCCACCACGCCCTCCCCGCCATGATGTCCTGCCTCAGCACAGGCCCAGAACGATGGAGCCAAGTGACCTCTGATGAACCAAAATAAACCTCCCCCCTTTAAAAAAAAAAAAAAGAGCAAAGGTGAGACTGAATAAAGTAATGTACAAAAACTCTTAGAATAACCCTGCTAAGCACCTTGAAGATGACAGCTGCCATTGTTGCTAGTCTTCACTTTCTGCCCTGTTTTCCAGCCCACCCCACCTTGGGCCAGTACACTGCGAAAACTCTCACCAATGTTGTTGAGTAGGCAATGGCCAAGGTTTCTGTCGTTGTTGTCGTTGTTGTTTGGTACCAGGGACTGAACTCAGGGGCACTCGACCACTGAGCCACATCCCCAGTCCTATTCTGTATTTTATTTAGAGACAAGGTCACACTGGGTTGCTTAGGGCCTCACTTTTGCTGAGGCTGGCTTTGAACTCGAGGTCCTCCTGCCTCAGCCTCCTGAGCGGCCTGGATCAGGGGTGTATTCCACGGTGCCTGGTGGCAATGGCCAAGTGAAGAGGCCTGTATGGAGAGAGACCCCAGGTCCCGTCAGTCTAACTGCACTCAGGGGCCAGTGCCAAAGCCTCCTTCCAGGCCTCTGGCCTACTCCTGATCCACTCCCGCCAAGAGCCCTGCACACACATACCAGTAACTTCCTGTCTTCTTCACCTCCTCCTGCATCTGTCACAGAAGGAGGGGAGGGAGAGTGCTCTGGGGCTGGAACCCTGGTCAAGGGTGGGGTGCGACTGTGGAACATAATTTTGGACTATGTGGCACTGAGCTCCTAAGGGACGGGAAGGGACGAACGTGTCAGGGCTGCACACTACGTGCTGGGAATCCTCCTGGACCTCTTACAGCCTCATCTCATTTACTTCCTACCACACCCCATAAGAAGCCATGATTTTTAGCCTCCTTTGGTAGAGGAGGAAACTGAGGCTCGTGGAGCGGGTCTGTGTGAGGTCGCCAGGCTGGCGGGTGACAGGGCTGGGATTCCAGCAGAGGTCTTCCTGTATTTCTGAGACAGGCAGGGGAAGAGGGAAAAGAAAGACCCCTCAAACTTATCTTTGTTCGGAGCAGAGCAGAGACCAGCGCTGAGGAGGGGGAATCGCACCAGCAAGGGCCTCAGAAGCCTTCAGGGCCCCGTGGGAGGAGGCCGTGCCTGAGCGGAGCCCGGGGGTCCCCCAGGGAAGGAAAGGGGCATTAACAGACACCGTGTGGGGTGCTGTGGGGGTCTCATCTCGTCCTCCCTCGGCCACATGAGCTTCCCTGGCCTTAACGTCCCCTACCAACAGCCACTCCAGATCTTAGAACTCAGGTGGGGAACAATTTATCAAAACTCTTATCACCCCCATTTTACAGAGCAGACAACTGAGGAGCAGAGGGACTTCTCAGAAGCCTCAGAGCCGGGCATGGGAGAGCCAGGGTGGAAACTCAGCTTGCCTGATTCCAAACCGGTGGTTCCTGCCATCACCCCACTTCAGGGAGTTCAGAGGCAGATGGGGCACAGACAGAGGCCACCCTCGCTGTCCCCTGTGGCTACAGCCCAGCTTGTTCCTGGGGGTGGGGGACAAAGTTCCTCTTCCCAAGGATAGCAGGTGCAGCCGTTATGGCAGTAGGAGGTGGACAGAGTCCAGTCTGAAAGACCCTGAGTTGGGGGAACTTCCAACACCTACTCACCATCATGTGGAATACTCCAGAAATTTCCAATTCAGACCCCAGAATGCCCAGCCCTGGCTGCCCTTCCTCCCTGTCCAGCTCACCCACCACGTCCCTCTTCTGCAGACCCTCTTCCGTGGGCACCTTCCCACGGCACATTTCCCACTCCATGATCTCCCTACCCTTTGCCACATTTTCTATTGCTTAATTAATGTTCCATCTCCAGTGATTCACTAATAAAATTTGACCTCATCCTAAAGAATGATTTCCACAAAATTACAGCCAGGGTGTACTTTTTATTCATATTGCTATCCATAGAAACAAACACAAAACTGTTATTAAAAGATAGCTATTCAAGTACCAATTGAAAGCACCTAGCATTCCACCAATGATAGGTATACCAAATTCCAGAAAAATCTGACCTATCTATACTTAAGGATCCCCAGAACCCTTCTGCAGGTGGGTTGCCGTGACTCCACTGGACAAGGAGTAGTCTGAGCCTGGGAGAGCGACTTCCCCCAGGTCACACCTGGGAGAGTGGGTTCCAGGCCAGCTGCTCTGCCAGGACCCCCATAGAGGGGCCAACCGTGGCCTTCACTCTGCTTGAAGCCCTCGTTTCCTTGCACATCTGCATTGTCATACATAGGCCAGCAGTGGCCTCCAAGGCAACTGGGAGTGGACACTCTATCTTTTGTTCATATGATCAAGACACTGCAGGAGAGAAAGCCAGGCCTGCCTCCAAGCCACCTTAACTCCTTCCCTGCAAAGGACAGTTTGAAGAGTTTGTTTTTCCCTGAGGCAAAGTTTCTCCATGACACCATGGCCAACAGTGCCAGGTCAGATTTCTGCAGCCAAGACGGCCATTACGGGTCATTGATGACATTGATTGAAGTCCACCCGGGTTCACTTAAAGGAAAAAGTCACTGGAAAGATGTGGGAAAGCTTTCAGATCAAAAGGAAATGCTGAAACAAACAGAAGGAGCCAGAAACCAAGATTCCAGGTAGCTGCAGCTCACGGGCAGTCTCTGCCAGGGGCCTGTGGGTGGGCCATGCTCACTTAGTCCCTGTCATCGTGTGGCTCCCCTTGAGATCTGAGCTCCAGGCATAGTCTCAGGTCTGCGTTCGCCTCCTGGCTGGTGATGGGCAGGACATGGTGATTGACAACCTCGCCAATCCTGCCCATGGCACAAGCGAGCATCAGGCTGCGTTATCCTCACAAGGAGGGATGAGGCTGGGAGGCCAAATACAGGCACCCAAGGCCACCAGCCTCATCACCCTTAGGACACACTAAGTGGTCCGTCATCTCGTGCTGGCAGCTCCAGGTTCGCCTCAGAGCTGGCAGGTGATGCTGTTCCAGCATGGACGTTCTCCTGTAACTAGCTAGACTACAGTGGGTGGGCAAGCCCCCCAGACACGTCCTGGCCTACCAGTGTTTCTGCCTCTGACAGTTATCCAGCACCTTGGTGCTGACAGAGGACCGAGGAGAATTCTGAAAGTTTCTGCTCACTCTCCTTGAAGCCTCCGCGATGTCATTTCAGAGATGGGCATTGGTCCCCCAACGCCACAGACCCTTCAGCAAATGTCTCCTTGGACCCCATCCACCTAGGTGGTGTGGTCTGTCTCCCAGCCCCCTTGGACCTGGGCTGGCAATGAGACATGCTTTGACTAATATAATGCAGTGGAAAGGACATCATGTGGCTTCTCCCTAGAGACCTGCAGCTTCTATCTGCACACTCAGTGCCTGGCACTTGAGAATTGCTACTTGTCGTGGACTGAATTGTGTCCCCGTAAAACTTACGTTGAAGCCCTAACCTGGGTGTGACAGTGTCCAGCAGCAGAGCCTGTAAAGGGAAGGAAACTAAGGCTAAATGAGATCATAATGGTGGGATCCTAATCCATGGGGCCCGTCATCCTCATGAGAAGAAGAGACACCAGGAGAGTGAGCACGCAGAGAGGAAGCCACGTGGGGACAGAGAGGAGGCCACCTTGCCAGCACCTTGATCTTGAACTCCTAGTCCCCAGAACTGCAAGAAAATTAATTTCTGTTGTTTAAGTCATCCGGACTATGGTATGCTCTTGTGTCAGCTCAAGCACAATTGACGCATTAGCCAGTCTTTAATTGATGGACCATTTCTTGACTGATGGATTAATCCCTTTGATTGGCAGATTGATCCTCTTCCTCCTCCTCACTTCACACCCTATTTCTGGTGGATTCATCCCAGCACTTAAACGTCACCTATTTGTTGACAACTACAAAATTGACCTTGAATCTACCTCCTTTTCTCCAGCACTACTGCTTTCACCTGAATTCAAGTCAACCCCATCACTTGCTTAGTGTATGAGTCAGCAATGCCACAATCATGCTGCAAGACAAACACTCCCCCCAATCCCAGTAACTTGCTACAGCAAGCATTTGTGTTTTTTGCTAAGAGGTTGGTAGGTCATCTGGGACATTTCTTTGGGTTACAGGGCAAGTTCTGATCTTCTCTCTAGTTCTCATCATTCTCTGGGGACCTAGCTCCTGTCCCCGTGGCTATTCTTGTCATGGCAGGTGGCAGATGCATGAGAGTGTCAGCCAAATCATGCAACCTCTGCGTCGGTCATATCCTTTGACATTGGATTAGTTCAGCCTAGTCCTACAGCTAAGCCTAAAGACCACGGGTGGAAAATGTATTCCTCCCGTCGAAGGAGAACTATGGCAAAGATCAGGAAAGAGGAAGGACATGAAGGCCAATAACACAACTCGCCACACGTGGGCTACTGCAGCAGCCTCTTCAGTGGGCATCTCACCCAAAGCCGCTGCAAGAACCATCTTTATTTATTTTGCAACGCTGGGGATGGGACCCAGGGCCTTGGGCGTGCTAGGAAAAAGCTCTACCACCGAGCTGCAGCCCCAGCCCAGAGCCGTCATTTACAAGAAAAATCCGATCTTGTGGCTTTTCTGCTTAAAACCCCTTGGGGGCCTCCCGCAGCCCAGAGGGGAACATCTAGATTCTCACGGCTGCGGAGAGGTCCTGCACGACCTGGCGCCCGCAGGACTCCTGCACCGTTCACCCCTTACACTTCCCCAGCCACGCTGCCCCTTTTAGTTCCCAGGAGGTCTCCCTGCTCTGGGCTCTTACACTTCTGCTTCCTCTCCCCGGAAGTCCTTCTCCACCTGCCGCTTCCTTCCTGGAAACCTTCTTCCGGTCCTTCTGCTCTCTGCTGGGATGTCTTCTCCAGGAAGGCTGTCCTTGCCCCTCTGCCACTTGCTACTTTGGATGCTCCTCTTGCACATTCTCCACACTACCTGTTAGGAGCTGAGCTGTGCCCCCCACCAATTCACTAACACCCAAGAGCTCAGAATGTGACTGTATTTGGAGACAGGGTCTTACTGAAGTAATTCAGTTAAAAATGAGGTCATGAGGGTGAACCCCAATCCAATGTGCCTGGTGTCGTTAAATGAAGATTACGACACCACACACACACACACACACACACACACACACACACGGAAAGGCTGTGTGAAGACACAGGGAGAAGGTGGCCATCTGCAAGCCACGGAAAGAGGACTGAGGAGAGACCAGTCAGGTGTGATGGTGCTCACCTGTAATCCCAGCTACTCAGGAGGCTGAGACAACAGAGTCCCAAGTTCAAGGCCAGTCTCAGTAACTTAGTGAGACCCTGTCTCAAAATAATAGATAAAAAGGACTGGGGATGTGCCTCCGTGATAGACCCCCCTGGATTCAATTCCCAATACCAAAACAACAACAAAAAACTCAAAGCAAACAAAACACAGACGAAACTAGCCCTGCTGAGCCCATGACCTGGGGTTTCTGGCCTTCAGAATTGTGAGAACATAAATTTCTCTTGTTTAAGTCACCCAGTCTGTGGCACTTGGTAATGGCGGTACTAGCCAGCTGGCACTCTTCATTTCCTTCGTGGCTAAATCACAAAGCTAGGCCCACGTTCACTGTGTAAGCTCACGTGTGCGCCTGTGTTTCCCACAAGATGTAAACTCTACGAGGACCACATCTATTTGACCTTGCACGCTGCCTTGCACGTAGTAGGTACTCAAAAATTATTGGAATAAACAAGGAAGTGAACAAATGAGGCTCTTCCAGGGGTAAAGAAGCAGGGAGGCGGGAGAGCACAGCCCCACAGTCCCTGAACAACCCCGCCTGAACAGAGAGGCTCAACTGCGAGACGCAATTTGATTTACTCCCCAGTGACATCATAGCCATCACCATGGCAACACCCAGGATGCCTGTCTGCCAGACAAAGTCTCTTCCATCAGTAAAGGGCAAACGGATGCCCAGGGTGGAAAGGAGCCATTTGTGAGGCATGAGTGGCCGCCTGCCCCCTCCCCTGCAGCCAGGGCCCAGAAACTGCCGCCACACCACAGGGGCTGTGTCCCTCTGGGCCCAGGCAGGACTGCCCCCCCGCCACAGAAGGCCCTTTACCTCTGAGACGGGCCAGTCGGCCAAGAGCAAAATTACGTAGGTGGAAGTCAAGACAGGCCTCCAGGCCTTATGACTGGCTTACCTGCAGAATCTGCCCTTTGCCCCTCAAAACACCTGAGCAGTAAGCCAAGCTGTTGTCGCCTGTCTGATCATCCTGTCTTCCTCCTGCCTCATGGCTATTCTGTCTTTCCCTTAGTCTCCTTCCAACTCCTCTCTCTCTCTCTCTCTCTCTCTCTCTCTCTCTCTCTCTCTCTCTCTCTCTCTCTCTCTCTAAACATCTATGAAGAGCTTGCTGTGCGTCAGGTTCAGTCTTAGTTGTGGAGTGCTGACTGGGATCCAGAAGGGGTCAGTCCCCATGGGAAAAGGAGCTAATTCTTCACCTTTGCCTCCCCAGAGGAGCTCTGAGGTGTGACTCTGGGGCATGAACAACACCTCAGATGCATTTCTGGCAGAGACAGAGTTTAAGTGACAGTAGGATTCAGCTGAGATACCACTAGTGCCCCTCCGAGTTTGTTGGAGTCAGATGCACTGAGGGCCAACTGGAAGTCCAGCCACCATCTTCCCTAGGTAAATGGATCCCAGACTCCAAACTTCTAGACATCACCTTCACATAAGCATCTGTGGCCTCCCCTGTGACCTCTCTGAGCACCAGAAGCAAAGGGACCAGGAACTTACAAGGTGTCATGATTTTATAGATGCGGACCCTTGGGCAGGGGTGCCCGGCCATGAAACAGCATAGCACATGACAGTCCATTCAGCCTTGCACTCACACCAGCCCCAGGTCCCCACCGCCCACCTCCCACTGCCCCTGCTGGTGTCATCTCCCTCAACGAGCCTCAGTTTTTTCATCTATAAAATGGGAATAATATCACCCACATTCCAGGATCGGGGTGGGGAGTGGGACCATCACATATAAGGAAACTGGTTCACAGAAGGCACAGAAGAAATGCCAGCTGTTCCAGTAGTTTCTGCAGGAAGGCAGAGTTTGCCTTTCTGTCACCCCGCTGACAGAAGTGTCAACAGGAAGAGCGAGATGTTGAGAGACGCCTCCTGAGCTGATGCCAACAGAAGAGCTCTGACAATCTGCCTCTAGAAAAATCTCAGCAAGCTGCCTGGCCCCGGGGAAATCCAACCATGACGATTTGCCCAGAACCTGCAAGATGTTTCCTAATTGTTGATGCTCATGAGGGACAAGAAACAGCTGAGCTAATTCTTTTTCCCATCAATTTGCAACATCTGCCCCAACCCTTACTGGCAGCAGAAAAATAAGGACTTTCTGGGCAAGCCTTCAGCCTGTCAATCTTTGACAAGTTACTGGGCTCTTCCAGAAATCAGATTCTTTAACTGATCTCCGCATAGGCATTAACAGCTTTGGGGAGCAGAGAGCAGCACTGACCTATGGGTTTTTTGTTCTGTTGCCCCAGCACATAGTAGGACATGGCACACAGTGGGTACTAATAAATGTTATTGAATGGATATATAGATGGATGGTGGGTGGATGGATATATGGTTGGTGGGTGGGTGGGTGGTTGGATGGATGGATGGTGGATTAATGGATGGAGGGATGGATGGATGAATGGATGGTTGATGGGTAGGTGGATGGATGGATGGATGGATGGATGGTGGATTAATGGATGAAGGGATAGGTGGATGGTGGGTAGTTAGATGGATGGATGGATGGATGGATATAATGAACTGAAGTAAAAGTTACCTCCTTCCTGCCAGGGAATTCCAGAAACATGTGAAGACTCTGGGCTGGGGGAGTAGTGGGGTTCAGGCTCTGGGAGAAGCTATGAGGATCACAAAGTGATTGGCCCCCTAATGGCTTTGAGATCCCAGGCAAGTCATTAGTGCACCCCTGTGGAGCATATTTCACAGATGTAAGTAAGGACTGAGGGCTGGGGGCCAGCCCAACCTCACTCCTTGTAGAGGGTCTAGACTTTGGTTTCCTCTCCACAGCAGGGAAAGAGTCATGGCAACCCCCTCATAGGGTCTTGTAACATTTTTGAGATTCTACCATCTAAGAAGTTTACAGAGAGACTGGCAGGCGTCCATGCTCAAAAAAAAAATGGTCATGTGATTTATACATATAAGCACTCAGTATGAGTATCATTGTCAGGGGCAGAGGGACCTCGGAGAGGAGCAGATGTGGAGGAAGCAGGACATTTGTCTTTATTTCATTCCACGGTTTCCTTCCTTTCCCTAGTGCAGGTAGCCCCTGGAGACCAAAGGACACCCCCATTCTAGCCTTACTGGAGGAGAGGCAGAGGCCACGTAAGGAACATGGTGGAGGCCCCAACTCTGCCTCAAAACTGCTGCATGGCCTTGAGCAAGTCACGTTCCTTCTCCTAGCCTCAGCTTCCCCATCTGTAAAATGTAAATGACAGCATTCTCTTTCCATGCCAGTCGTTACTGGATAACATGAATTTCTCTGCCTTCGAGAACCTGGTCTGGGCAGCTGCTCCCTCTGGTTCTCTCCCTTGCCTAAGGGGCAGCGAGGAAATAAACACAGACCAGACAGATGGAGCCAGCCGGGCGGGGCAGCTGGGAGACGCTCCTCCTGCTCGGTTCTTGCAGGATGAGCGGAGTGCCACTGGCGGAGGGCAGCCCCTGGGAATAAAAGTCACTTCTGAAGAGTAAGGGATGTGACTGCAACGAGGGCCCCACGTTTCATGTGGAGGCAAGAAAGACAGAAGGGCTTGTCACCCAGGGAGGACCGATGAGAACGGAGTTTTAAATGGGAACTCTGCTGGCCACCTGGAGCTGTTGACAGATGGGAAATGGCAGAGGCCAGGCATCCAGAGAGGGGCTGGTCAGGACCATGTGAGAGAGGCCAGGAGGACTGAGCGGGCATGGCTGTGGGCAAGGCAGGTGGGCTTAACACCTACTTTTAAAATACTTACCCAGCACCTTCCCACGACCTCCATCTCCCCATATCCACTGCTCCAAATCTTCACCAACTGCCACGTGGTCATTTCAAGACAGACCTGACCACATCCTCCCTGGTTGCAAGCTTTCTGGTGGCTCCCAGTGACCCTCGAGATGAAAGTCAGATTCCGCAGTGAGGCAGCAGGCAGGCTGTGGTCCCCAACCCGCCCCACGCCGTTCCTCACTTTTGCTGCTCTGGCCGCACCAACGGTGCATACGTGCCCACCACAGAATCTCTGCACATGTCCCCTCGTCCTCCTCTTCTGTTTACCACCCTCGTTCAGATGTCAACCTGAGGAGTCTGGCTGGCCTCCCCAGGCAGTACAACTACCCTGTGGCAGGCAAGAACCCTGTAGCTCTTTTTTTTTTATTTATTTTTTGCTGTGCCAGGAATTGAACCCAGGGCCTCACATAGACTAAGCACACATTCCACTGAGCTACATTCCCAGTTCGATTTTATTTCTATATATTTAAAATCCCAAATGTGTTATAGTTTTGAAAATTGACATTTACATCAGCAGAGTTTGAATAAAGCCAATTTCCATCCACATCAGTGGATTTCATCCAATCAAGTGAAGGTCTGAACAGAATAACGAGACCAGCCTCCTCCACGCAAGAGAATTTTCCAGTAGCCCGCCCCAGGACTGGAACCTACCACCACCTCTCCTGGGCCCAGCCTGCTCCTTCACGCTGCATATTTTGCCCCCGCCAGCCTCTATGATCGCGTGTGCCAATTCTTATCTTCCTGCTGGCTTCGCTCCCCTGGAGAACCCTAAGATACAGAAAGGCACTAAGGTTCACCATCAAGTTTTGCTCGTACCTTGGCAGACAGCTCCTTGCTCACCAGTCCGTCAGGCTTTGAGATGCACTGCCATGGCCTGATGCACCAGCTGCACGCCAGCTCTGGCCCTGGGCAAACCAGGAACCTTTCCATCATTGACTGGGCTACACCCTCTAAGAGGCCCAACTCCATCATGGGGAAGGAAAGACCCTTGCAAGGGTGGGCTCTCGTTGGGTACTCTCAGTCCCAGGGTACCATCTCTGAGTATGCTAAAAGTTCTTTTATCCTTGCTTGTTAATTCCATTATCAATTCAACTAATGATATGACGCCTACCTCCTTAATATGGAATTCCTGCCCAAATACGGAATCTACTGTCATGTTTCTATTATTTTATCTTTTAAGTTTCTCAGACTAGAGTCAAAGAAAGTTTTAGATTAAGTATTTTTAAATATTTAATTTTAAGTACCATGAAGTTTGCTTGACGTTTGTCCCAGCTGTGATTCTTACGGTAATCAGTGGCTCCCTCTTCCACTGAAGCGTGAGCTCCGTGAGCGAGGCCCTGCATTGCTTTGGATGTGCTCGGGAAGGGAGGCTTGTGAATGAGCGGATCCCTGAGCATGCGCTCAGGCCCAGCACTGTGTTAGGCCCGGGAGACACTCAGGCAGAGACTCGCAGGAGCAGAGGGACAGTCCCTTAGGAGATAGATGTCCTTCTGCACCCTTGTCCCCAACCCCTGCTGGTGCCTCTCTGGTGTTCACAGCATCACAGCCTCTTGGGGATCGGATCCCCTCAGCAATCCTGCCACTAGCCAGGCATGACCTCAGGCTTATCTGGACCAAGCTGGCTGGGCCCAGCCTCGGAAGAGCTACCGCAGATGCCATGGCAACAGCCTAACTCCTTGGAGGCCCTGGGCTGATCCCAGGGATGCCAAACCAAGCTTCTCCATTCTCGGGGGCCCAGACCCAGGGTTGAAGTTCAGAGCAACAAAAGTCACTGAGGGAGAAAAACCACATTTGAATTACTGGGAACACAATCAATTACCTCTGAGAGTCCAGGGGAGCCACGGATCAATTAACTTGCCATAAAAGCCTGTCCACGTGTCCACAGAGACTGTCGCCATGAGGCCCTGAAGCTTCTCGCTGGCGAATAGGGAGTCACACCTTAGCACAGGTCAGGGAAGCCTCCCAGTCAGGCAGGAAGTAGGGAGTGTGGTGCGTGGAGAGAGGCAGGTGTCCTGGGTTCCACCTGGACTTTAACATCTATTCCCCTCCACTTCTCTGAATCTGGGGTCCTCACCTACAAAATGGGGGTCAAAATCAAGACTTACCTGTGGGGCCATTGTAAGGACTGGCTCTGTTACTAGGGACATCCCCTGGGGCGCAGAGAGCGCACAGCGAATCCCAGCTGACCACCGACCGGAGCAGCACCACAAAGATCTTCCGTGGACACTTCTCTGGGGTCAGCAGCCTTTGGAGGGTAACCTGCCAGCGTGCCGGTGCTTCAGGAAGGACGGCCATCGAAAGTTGCCACTTGGGGTGTTGGAAAATGTGACTCTGCTGGCCAGGGAGAGGAAGGCTGCCTGTAAAGAACTAAATTTCTCAGGTCTCGGCACAATGGGGCGGGAGGAAGATTTCCAGGCTGACTCTGGGGTGGGACAGGGGCAGCCTGGCCATCAGGGGCCGCACTGAGCCCTTGACCCGTCTGCTCTGGCCACCACAGGATGCCTGTGAGGCAGACGTCACCAGCCCCACTTTACAGAGGGAAAAGTGTGGTCCAGAGAGCTCAGGTAACTTGCCTGCCCAAGGTGCATCAGGTCACAAGTTCAAACATTCTCACCAACGCGTCTGAGAAAGTTCAGTCACCGCCACCAACCTGCGCGCCACGGAGGACAGCGGCAAGCCAGTACGTCCCAGCTTTCTCCTAACCTCTCCCCAACTAGAAACGCTTCTCCTCTGCCTGGAGAATGGTTCTGCCCAGGCCCTCAGCTCCTCTGCCGCCGTGGGGGGTTCCCCCCAATTCCACAGCAGGGATTAGAACTAGAGCGAACAAGCGCCCCAGGGAATGTTTGTGGCATCAGGGAATGTTTGTGGCATCCGGGAATAAGGAGGTGAGGTACACACCTGGCTCCAAACTCCATCTCCTCCTTTTTCACTGTGAAAGAGTAGGACTTAGCCTAGGTCAGAAACTACCCCCTGCAGCCAGTTTAAGGCCTGCTTTCGGCCTGTGGTCCATGTTCCATCGTGGAAGCTGCTCTGTGCACGCCTCTCCCCAGGACTGAGTGCAGGACTCCATGAAGGCCTCTGCCCCTGTCAGATTCGACTAGAGTGTGTGCCGAGCCTGGCGCCCTGTTGGAGGATGTGAAATGGGCAGGAATGCAGAAACAATTGGATTTGCCACAAGAGCAGAGGGCACGGAAAGGGAGTAGCCATTAGCATAATACTCAAGACTCACAGGCCTCGGGCTTCGACTACCAGGTCCAACCTCAGAGGCCCACTGAGTTCTTCCCTGAAGTATTTCTGGAAGTCTGGGATGCTGGGAGGGATGAGTCTACCTGCACTTCAGATGAACCCATGCTGGCGGGCAGCACTACAGCTTTGCTTTGCCTACACAGGGTGGGTGCGCTTTTTGTGGGAGCTCAAACTACCACCTGGGCCTAGGCCCTGTCATCAGTGTTGCCCAAATGAAGCCTCAAGATGCCAGAACTGCTTCTTTTCCTCTTCTGTGCAAAGCCATGTTGGGGGTCATGCAGAGTGGGAAGAATCTGGTCCTCTAGCGACTATTTATTGAGCACCTATTATTTGCCAAGCACTGGGGAGAGGCGATCAGGGAGGACCTTTATGAGCAGGGGACATTTATGCTGAGGCCTGAAAGCCATTTGTGCAAAAAGGGAGGGGCAGAGCATGCCAGCCAGAGGGTACAGTGTAGGGGAGGCCCTGAGGGTTGGATCTGAAGACTGAGGAGCGGGGCATGGCTGGAGCCCGCGAGGAGAGGTGGGGGTTGAAGCTGGAGAGGGAGGCTGGGCCGTCCTTCGAGACCACAGTGAGGAGCGAGGATTTATTTGGAGTGTCATGTAATCCCTAAAGTGTTCGAAGCAGAGCAGGGAGGTGATTTAATTTATGTTGTTAAAATGTCACTGGGCGGCTGAGCCATGAGCACACGGGGACATGGATCACGTAGGGAAGCAGAGAGGGGGCTAAGGCAGGGGGTCCAGTCCATGAGGGACAGGGAGGATGCTGAGCTGGTGGATCTGAAAGAATTCAGAGGGAGAATCAACCATGCTTGCTTTTAGACTAATCATAGATAGTTTGACCTTTTATTATTATAAAAATAAGCCTTGTCATTTCAATACCTTTCCCAAGAGCCTAGAGCTGGCCGTGTGTCTATGCTCAGGATGGGCACTGTGCAAACTTCTCCCCTGTGGTGTTGGGCACTGGCACCAGGCTTTCTCCACACAGTCTGCCTTCCCCCAGCAGAGGCTGGAAGCACCAGGGCTTAACCGGGAGCGGTTAAACCGCCTGCTAAACGTGTGCGTTCACACATGCCCCAGGCAGCGGGAAACAGGCATTCACAGACCATTTCCAGCCATGTTTAAAAGAAATTGAGGCCCATAGAGGTCGAGGTCCAGGTCTCTCAGCTACAGTGCAGTGAGTTTTAAAACCACAGATATAGTTTTATTGCCACTGGATCAGATGTAGTAATTCCAAGTGCATTACCTAAGGGCTATCCTTAGAGAATTTATTTTAATAAATAGCCAAGAATTTATTTATCCAATAAACACATCAAGTTTCTATTATCTGCTAATGGATGTTGGTTGTCTAGTGTCTGTTGCAACACAAAGCACCCAGCCAGCCTCTGCAGTTAGGGAGATAAAAGGAGGGAAAGTCCCCCGTCCTCACAAAGCTTGAAGATTGGCGGATGGGTGGGGAGGGGAGAGGGGAGGAAAGGGTAGGAACATCTCCGCACTGCAAAGGAGTCACGGAGACGCTACATGCTATGGCAGAGCAAAGTAAATTGTGCGTAAACCCATGGAAGGTGCATCTGACGCAGAGCATGTCACAGCTACTCCTCAAGGGTTTGAAAATAGTTCTCTGAACTCCTTCAATTTTATCCTCACATGCACACTTCGCCTATTCATTTGGACCACTCGCCAATGGAAGATTCTGTGAGGATAAGGTAAATGTCAGTCCTGGCTCATACAAATAAATGGTTCCTGATTCCCATCTGATCACGTGACTCTGTTCTGTTTATTCATTTCTGGGTGGCTTTGCATCAGGTAAGCTCGGTGAAGAAGGGGACCGCGCCTCTGGTCTCCTTTGCATCTTCTCCCTCAGTCTATGATAATGACTTAGCAAATGCTACCCCAGGCCATTTGCAGGGTGCTGGGCAATGAACAAGACAGGCCGGGCGCCTGTTCCCGTGGAGCCTGCAGCCAGGGTCTGGCCAGCTCTCAGCTCAAGGGGATCCTGTTGGAGAATACTGATTACCATGGGTAGCTTGTGCCTCCTACATGTCGTCTCCAGCTGGGTGTCCTCTGTTCTAACTCACACATCCAGCTATGGACTCTTCCTCCATCTGTGCTTCGCCATAAACTCGCTATGTCCCAACAGAGTTCTAGATTCCCACCCCTGCCACCGCCGAACCTGGCCCTCCCCCGCCTCGCCCGTCTCCACGACGGCACCAGCCCCATCCAGCTGCACAATCCCATAACCCAGGAAGCACCCTGCGTCCTTCTCACCACCGCTGCCATTACCGTTCCGCCATCTTTTACCTGTTAGCAGGGTGGTCCCCCCACAGACCTCTCAGCCTGTGCCCTCTCTCATCTACTCTCCGCACTGTGGCCAGGATGACCACATTAAACACACACAAAGGCACATTTTTCTCCTCCTTTATGCTTCCAGTGACTGTCCATCACTCCCCACGTAAAGCTGCACCTCTCCTGGGGACCTCCCACCTGCCCCTCCATCTGTGGGCCACTCACTTTGGCCAGTGCCCTCTCCTTTGTCTTCGGGGATCTGCAGAGCCCCTTCCCATCCTTCGTGCCCTCTGCTCCCTCTGCATCTGATGCTCCTCCTTGACCCTGTTCTTTGAGGAGCTGGGAGCTGGGTCCCCGGCCATCCTTTCCCCTCCACGTCACCTGCTCCGACTCTCCAACCCAGCATAGCCCAGTGGCTCTGCGGCACATCACCCCATGACTCCCTGTAGGGCGTGTATCAGGCCTCGTATGGTCTCACCGCTCTAGACTGCCGGGTTCACGATGTGGGAACACCGTCTAGCTTGTTGACGCTTGTGGCCCAGCGTCTAGGAAACACTCTGATGTTTGTTGAATTAAAGCAAACGACCAAACATAAGCTCCCGGGGTTATTCCGAAGGTGGCAGGAGTCAGGGTGTACTGCTGGGTACACGGTAGGTCCTCAGGCACTCAGCTGTGCCCCGAGCTGGCTGAAATGCACCATCCTTTCCTCTCGGGAAGAAAACAGGAGGGATAAGAGGGCAAGAAACAGGAAGTGCTCCGACCACGCTTGAAAGAATCCATTTCGCTTTGTTTTCCTTCTTCCCTTTGTGTGTCTATTTTTATAGAGCAGGAAGAGCGGGCTCCATGATGGATCGCCTCAAAGATCAGCCCTCCTCTGTCCCCTGAGAAGCCCTCTCTTGCCTCACTCACTCCAATTGCTCTTGAGCAGCCACCTGTTCCAAGGCACGGGCTCCTGGCCAGGCTGTGTTCCTGCCCCCAGGAGAGTTTTGAAGTCTGGAGCTGTCGCTGCCTGTTTGTGCTAAGGCACTATGTACAGCCGCAGATCACAAATAATAATTCGAAAAGAGTCTCTTTTATTTTTGAGAAAGTTCTTTTCCATCAAATGGTTTTATTTCATATATCCAGCTGCACAATAAACATCCACTGAGTGCCCACCCTGTGCCAGACACCAAGCTAGGCACAGCAGAGATGGTGGCCAGAGAGGTCAAGGTAGCAGAAGAGAAAGACATCAATCAAATGACCCCATAACAAAATGTTAAATTGCAATCGCGCGCAGTGCTGCTTGCTCTACGAAGGACAGGAACTGAGATCATGAGAGCTTGTAACGGGGGTTTGAACCCCAGGTTCCCTCCCATGTTTGCGCTGACTGGCATCTGAAGCAGTAGAGGTGCTTGTGGAAGAGTGGAGGGAAGAATGCTCTGGGGACAGCTTGGACAAACTCTGGGTCAGGAGAGAGCCCAGAGACCATGAGGGCTGGAGAGGAATCCCGTGTTTCCAGAAGGGGCAGAGCGGGTGACTGGCAGGGAAAGGGGTAGGAGAGGTCAGCAGGGACCTGAATGTGGATCCTAGTTGGCTGCGTTCAGGAGGAATCCCGTCTCTCCTGAGACCCACGGGAAGCCATTTTCAGGCTTCACCAGGGTGGCAGAAGATCAGATTTGGAGCTGTGTAGTGGGCAGGTGGGGGAGGCTGCCCAGAAGCAGTTGTTCCCAAGGGAGGGGCTTGGAGCTGGAGAAAGCATCCGGGGAACTGACCCAACAGCAGGGTGGAGTCAGTCACCCCCGGCCAGGGGTGGCGGTGGGGCTGGGGGCCGGAATTGCCCTCCCCACTCTAAAAATGAGCTAATCAAGCCTCAGAGAGGGTGAGCAGGCCCACAAAGAGCCAGCGATGGATCAGGGCCATATTCAGCCCCGTGGCTCAGGGTTCTGTCCCCAGGGGGCCAGACTCAGGAGTGACTAAGGCCAGCGCAGGCTTCTTTCCTAAGGCCACTGCAGCTGAAGGAGGCCAGCAGCCCCTCAGCACATGTCACATATGCAGCCACAGCCCTGAGGTGCCGCGTGGCCACGGAGACACCCAGCTGGAGGGCCACCCGGAGTCAGAGGTGAAGCGCATGTGCTTTGGCAGCACACGGGCTGAGCTGCCCTAATTGTGGTGATTTCTCAGGGACATTGTTTTAACTGACCAGTTTGTGGTGACAACAAAATACTGACTTCTAGTCAGTTCGATTGCTTTGCATTCTCCAGGGACAACGCGTGTCTTGCCAACCCAGAGCTCCGGTGGCCGGCGCCCTGCCCACCAATGTGCCCCAACCGCTCTCCCTACTTTTCCAGCTGTGTCAGGAGCCAACGACCGTTTCCACCGCGACCTTCCTGAGGGGAGAGTGGCTTGCCACGACTCTCTGGGGACACCGAGAGGGTCAGTGCTCCTCATTCAACAGATATTCATGAAGCCCTCTGAGTCCAGATCCACACACCTATCGAAACAGGTGTATGTATGGAATTATTTTCCTATTTTAAACCACTTATCAGACAGAAGTAGATTACGATTCCTAATTATGTATCTTCATTCAAGAATTGCTCTATTATTGTTACCAGTATCGGTTTAGAAAGATCTGAGAAATTTTTGCAGGTCCTCAAAAGTCTGAAGGGAACTATGTTGCTCTAGGTCCCTGAAACCTGTGGTTTCCAAAAGGGGCTGAAAGGCCACTTGAGAATTGGATACCAATCAATGCAATTGATTAGGATACAGGAAAGCATGATTAGAACTTCAATCTACATTTATTTTATGTTTAAAATGTAAAATAGGAATGGGGCTATGCTAATATTTAACATAGCGTGTTCTGGTTTAGATGTGAGACAATGCAAGAAAGTTTAGAGATGAGATGATTGGTTTCCAGAGCCTTAACCTACTCGGTGCATTTGACCACTGATAGGAATTAACTGGGTGGAACCAGAGGCAGGTAGGGTGTGGCTGGAGGAGAAGGAATCACTGGGGATGTAACTTTGGGGTATATATTTTGTTCCTGGTGAGCAGAGTCTGCTTCCTGATGGCTCTGTTCTGAGTTACTTTCCTCTTCCACCATGATGTTTTGTCTCACCTTGAGCCCAGAGCAACGGAGTCAGCCATCTATGAACTGAGACCTTTGAAACCATGAATCCCAAATAAATTTTTCTTCATCTGGAGAAAACAACAACAACAACAACAGGTGTACGTTAGATGTGACGCTGCCCTGGAGAGAGGCTTCGTCATTCATTCTCTCACACTCACTTATTCAGCCAATGTTATTTTAGTTGAGCACCTACTGTACGCCAGACCTTGTGCTGGGCAGGGGATACCATGGTGCCCTCAGTCAGGTGACCTAACTGGGCGTGGCCAGGTTTCCTGGAGGAGATGGTACTTTAGCTGTCCTTTGTAGGACAAGTAGAAAATAGCTAGGAGGAGGAGGGAAGGGTGTCTAGGACCGAGGGGTCAATGTGGACACCCCTGCAGAGGTCTGAGAGTCCATGTGGGGGATGGGCAGGAGGGCACCAGAGAGGGGGCAGGGGCAGATGGCCAAAGACCTTGAATGCTCTGTGAAGGGACAGCCCCGGGAGAGCCACTGAAGGATATGGGGTGGCTTAAGAGAGGGGTAGCAAACGGGGACAACTGTCACCAGCTACTACGGAGATCTGGCCACAGCTTGGGGAAGGGATTGGGATCCATGAGACCAGGGACATGTTGGCCAGGCAGGAATTTGTTAGGAGGCTAAACAGAGGCCAGGGGACGGAGAGGAAGATGGACTTGAAAGATATCGGGAAGAGGAGATCTACAAGAGGTGGCATCAGTTAGCTGTCACCACAAAATGCTGACCACCAAACTCAGTGACTTAGAACAACAGTCGCTTGTTCCTATGGCTCTCTGGCTGCGCTGGGCATTGGCTGCTCTTGGCCGACTGCTGGGCTAGCTGGGCTGGACCTGCTTAGGCACCTGCAGCTGGCTGATCTCAGCCAGGTTCGACTGTCTGAATTTATCCTCCTCCTGGGACCGGAGGCCAATCAGGCTGACCTGTGGCCACAGGGCCAGAGGACAAGAGAACAACCTAGTCACACAGCTGCTTTATAAGCCTTTAGTCACGGCGCGCTCGCCAACATACCCTTAGTGAAGCCACATGGCTGGACCCAAGAGGAAGAACTGCCAGGTCACAGGCAAGGGGTGTGGATGTGCGTGCGTGTGTGTGTGTGTCTGTGTGTGCATGTGTGTGTGTGTGTGTGTGTGTGTGTGTGTGTGTGTGCGGAGTGTGTGTGTGAAGAATTGGGGGTTTGATGCAATTTCCTGCTCTCGGTGAGGGATTGAAACAGGAAAGTAAAAGGCATTCCTAAGGATCTGGTGGTCAAGCACGTGATGTCTACCAGCTCACCTGCCCGCGAAGCCCGACTGCCCAGAGTCCCCTCCGGAACCAAGGCTGGGACTGTGCAGCCCTGCTCAGCATGTTCTGGGGAAGAGCCCACCCAGTCCCCGCGCCCACCTAGGCCTTCCCTGACCTTGCCGCCAGCCCTGGCCTGGTGGGGTCCCTGGAGACAGGACTTTGCTTCCCACCCTTGATGGCACCTTGCAGAGCTTGTCCAACTCAATGCTTCCCATCCTGCAGACAGAAGGGTGGCTGGGGAGAGGTGTTCCGGGAAGGAGGAGCCACCCCCGTCCTCCAGGGCCCCTGTTCCCCTCTGCACCACCTCCTCCTCTCTGCAGACCACCCACCTTGATTTCTCCAACTGCAGAATAAATGGAAAGGAGACTTAATTTCCCCAGAGGGCAACCCTGGGAGGAAGGAAACAGAAATAGCCTTGCCAGGCCAACTGGGTGACCTGGGGGAAGCCACTCCCCTTGAGGGATCTGTTTTCACACCTACGAAACAGTGATACTGGTCCAGGGACCGTTTAGAGCTTGTCTTAGCAAACACTCAGGGTGCTCACTAAGTGTCCTACCATCTTACGTGTTTTACAAACATGGCTCACTTTATGATCTTAACACCATCTCAAGACGTCACCATTTTAAAGAAGGGAGCCTGGGATCCAGAGAGGGCAAGACATTTCCCCAAGGACACACAGCTAGGGAATGACAGAGGCAGGGTTTGAACCCTAGAAATCCAGCACTAGAGTCCACATTTAACCACCATCTTTGGGGCTGCTTGTTTTCCTGTCCCCTGTAGATGTCTGCAAGTCCAGGTACTTGTCCTCTTGGAGTCATGCCTGTCTCGTGCCCTTTGGCTCCTTTGAATGGGTGTTGTGGGTCGAATTACGTCCCCCTAAAAAGGGATCTTCAGGCCTTACCCCTGGTACCTGTGGACGTGACCTCACTTGGAAGCAGGGCTTTGCAGAAGTTCTCCAGTTAAGACGAGGTCATGCTATAAGGATGGGCCCTGCTCGACATCTTTACGGGAGAACCGCAGCAGAGATCTGGAGACGGACACACAGGGACACAGAAACGGAGATGCACGTGAAAACAGGTGGATATCAGAGAGCGCGCCTCCGAGCCCAGGAATGGCAAGGATCGCCGGCGAGCACCAGCAGGAGGGACTCCGGCAGAGCCTCAGGGGCTGGGCCCCTGGTGCTCTGTGAGAGCCACCCTGCTACTGGCCATCTGTCCTGGGAGCCCCAGGAACGAACACGAGGGGTAGAAAAATCTCGAAGACTCCCAGAGCAGGCAGCTCTGGAAAGCAGCATCCTACTGTCCCCACCAGGTCCCCTGTCCAGTCTTCCCCATGGCCCTGTAGCCACTCAAGCAGGCTAAGGGCACTGTCCCACACAGTTCTGGTCCTCAAATGCGAACTCTGGGCTTGGGACGGCTGAGTAGAGGCCCATCGGTGGACGTGGAGCCCGGGTGGAGATCTTGAACTTCGTGGGGGCTGAAAGTCGGGCTTTGGGAGCTTTGGGGTGGCCAGGGCTTAGAATTTCAAGTGGATAATTGTCCACTGATTCCTGGTCCCTGTCCCCTGGGCCCTCTGAGCCCACAAGCTGCTAGTGGCCTCCCTAGGGTGCATGAGGCATGTGACATTCCTGCAAGGCACTGGACTTGGAGACCAACCCACGGGGACCAGAGTCGAACCCCACCAGTGCCCCTTCGTGTCAGTGGCTGCACCTCTCAGTCCCCACGCCCTGACATGCCCCTGACGCTGGGCAGCAATCAGGTTAAACCAGAGCTCAGGGAAGGCATGGGACAGGCCTCAGGAGCGCCGGGCGGAAGGAGAGCTGCCCGGGCACCAGGCCTCCTCCCTCCTGCCGGCCGCCTCAGGGGCTCAGCTCACCTTCCCCAGCCCCAACTGGAGCCTGGGGGTGGTGGGTCTGACCTGAGCGGAAGCCAGTTTGGCCGGGCGCCTTGCTCAGTCCTCTGAGAACGGGGCAGCTTCCGTTCTCCCACCGTCTTCCCACTCCATCGCTGACGGTGGTTTTGCTTCTCTCCGGAAGCTGCTCCCACACACCAGGGACTAAGAGGTAATTGGCAACTCCGGGTCAACTCCGAGAAGTTCCCCCAGGCCCTTCCTCCAGACTGCTCTCCAGAGTCCTTCTGCTGGGATCCCTCTAGCTGGCTGGCACCTACAAAGACAAACAGACCAGGGCATCAGGCCCCATGTTTAATGAAGGTCTGGGTGGGGGTGGGGTGGGGGGACTTGGAACCCAAGGTGGAATTCTTCTGGTTGGCTCCCCAGTGGTGGAATCATTGGTTCCTGGGCTTCGAGCTATGATCACAAGTCATCTGTTGCCCCAGGGGGTAGTTCTTGAACCCTCTGCTCCTTTCCCTCTAGCTTCTGCACACCATCCCTAGCGTACCCTCAGGCTTCACCCTCTAGGCAGAGAATCGAGAAAAGGGGTGGCTCATCTGTCCTGGGTATAGCCTGGAATATAGGGAAGGAGGCAGGGTAGAGAGGTAGAGTCAGATAGACAAGGGTTTTTGAATCTTGGTTCTTCCACTTACTGTGTACCCTTGGTCAAGTCACTTTACCTTTCTGATCTCATTCGTAAAATAAGTATAGCACCTATCTTTCGGTGTTTGGTATAGAACAAGCCAGTATGAAGTACCTGGCACACAATGACGTCAGTGAAAGACCAAAGGGATAGAATGGACCCTGTCTAAGGTTGGAATCTGGCACCCGTGAGCGCGAATCCCCGCTCTGCCATTCCTCAGCTGTGTGCCTTGAGCAAGTCACTCTCCCTCTCTGATCTGCAATTCTCGGTAACATGGGATGATAGCACTCCTCCTGTGTTTTGGTTTTGTTTTTAACAGTGGTTATGTGGGGGTGTGAGCGGCGGTCATTTGTCCCTCTGGTATCTCTGAGGCATCTGTCTTCTCAACTTTGAACCCTTCGACTTTAGACTTCAGATTCAGGTTTGGCAGTTCCACCTTGCTGGCCACTTGCCTCCAAACCTACTTGTCCTTGATCATGACAAGCCCCTGGACAGGCAGTCAGGAATGACACCTAAAAACCTAGAAATTCCCCTTTCAACTTGGGCACGACGGGGGCAGCCAGCCGGGGCTTGGGTGGCCCAGCAGGACCATCTGCCTGGTCACATCATGGTCTTTTGGGGGACAGTGGATTGACAGCTTCTATCACTTGGCTCAAAAATGGACTTGCGAGGGAACAGGGGGATCTGGAGGGCAGGACCCTGAGAGCCCCGCAGTTTGGGGCCCAGGGCAGGGCTGCCCGAAGGCCCCTGTCACAGGCAGGGCCCTGGCCTCCTCTCCAGCTAGCAGGGGCTGCTAAGTGACCTGGCTTCCTCCGGTGCTGAGAGGGGGAGGGAGGGGGACAGCACTGGCGGGGTGTGCGCAGGGGGTGATCGTCATGGTTACGCTCTGTGCTTCCTGCAGGCCACCTCAAGGGCCATGCAGTGGGGACACTGATCAAACCAGCCTGCAGGGCAGCGGTCGGGGCTTGGGCACTGGAGCCTGGGTACCCACCCCCGTGCCCCCTCCAGCAGCCCTGGGCGCAGGGGGGCCAACTGGCTGTGCAGAGGGGCCGCTTGGCTGCACACATGTTGCTTCTGGGGTGAGGGACAAGGAGGAGGCTGGGCCCGGCTGTCCTGAGCGCCGGAGCGTGTGCGTGAGCGGAGTTTGCGTGCCTCTGTGCCCAAGTGTGTGCCGCCAGCCTGAGCGTGCACCCTGCGCTCACACCGCGGGAGGGGCGGGTGCTCCAGCTACAAGTGAGGGAAGGCGACCACATGTTGCGCTCCCTCTCTTCCCCTCCCTCCCTCCCTCCCTCTCTCTCTCTGCTCCCCCTTCTCTCGCTCCCTCTTCTCCTGGTGTCTATTTCTCTGTTTCTGAGTCGCCTGCGTCTCTTCTCCCTGTCTCTCTGTCTCTCTCCCCACCCCCCACCCCCATCTCTGCCTCCCTACTCCGCCCTCTCTCAGCCTCCCATCCTGCCACCTGTTTCCACCACCTCCCTGTCCCCATCACCTCCGCTCTGTCCTCTAGGGCCCTGGGGCGCTCAGGAGCTCTGTGGCTGCCCACCCCGGCTGCCAGGCTCCTGCCCGCTGCCCTCCGGTGCCGGGAGAGACTGTCTCCCAGCCTCTGGCTGAGCGCGCACTCTTTCCGAGCCCCGCGTCCCCAGGCGCCTGCACGGTAAGGAGCCTCCGCGCAGAGAGGGGTCCGTGGTCGGGCGGTGGGAAGTGGCCAGGGGAGGGGGACTTGGTGCTGGGCGCAGTGTGGTGTCTGCCAACAACAAGCCCCTCCTGGAAGTCCCCTCCTATCCCTGCGGCAGTCCCAACTGTTCCACCCTAGTGCTCCAGCCGGCCCAACGGCCCAACGCAGGACCAGAGGAGGCAGGGGGGCGGCGGCCAGAACCTTCCTCCCCTCCTCCTCCTCCTGAAGAGCCCTGGGCCCCTTCCTGCCGCCCCTGCTCCCGGCCTGTCCCCCCTCACACCCTCCCTGCTCTGACTTAGTGGACAGAGCCCCTCCTCACTCTCTGCTGGACAGAAGGCTGCCCTGGGTTCACGAACCCAGCCAGGTCATGGGAACCAGGCAGAGGCCAAAGGGCACTGGGTGAGCCTCAGTCCTGTCCTGGCCCAGAGCTCAAGGCTCAAGGGCACAGGCTCCTGTGTTTGGCTGGGTTGGGAGTGAGGGCTGAACACACGTGTGTGGACGCGGGCGCGTGCGTGTAGATGTGTGCATGAGAAGTATTTGGGGGCATGGGGTGTCCCTGGAGGGTGGTGGGCATGCAGTGGGTGGTAGGGGACTGTGGTGTGTATGTAGAGACACGTTTGCATGCGCGGGATGCCCATGACCTGCTGACGGGACTTTAGAGTGTCGGGGTACGCACGTGTGTGCACGCGTGTTATGTGTGTGCACACAATCACCTGTGCAGGAGATTGTGGGTTGACACTGACCCCTGGGCTGCCGGGCGAGGCCTGACATGTGACTGCAGTGTCACCCAGCTTGGCTTCCATCCACCTCTGGGGAAGGTGCTTTGGCCATTCCTAATCCTACCCAAGTGATGATCCAGAGCCCAAGGTGGGGGACATGGTGCCCTTGGGGTCGACCTATGGACCCCACTGCTTTTCTGGTATGAGCGAGACCAAGGTTCCTGGCCCGGGGTGGCTTGGGCTCTGAGACTCCTCCCTAGCCCTGGCTGCAGGCGCTGAGAAGCTCAGCGGTCTGTGGCCTCACAGAATGTGTGACAACCAGCCCAAACCTGGGCCTGACAAAGCTCTCAGAAGGTTCTCTAGCCATCAGCCACAGGCGGTTGGTAAAGTTGCCACGGTTGGGGGTGCAGGGTAGAAGACAGGACTCAGAGAGACTGGGATCCACTCAGAGCTACCCCCAGCCCGGCACCCCTTGGGCCCAGGACAGACTCTCTGGCCCTCCCTGACCCGCCCCCTGCTGCTCCGCACCTTCCCTGGCTGACTGACCTCTCATCACCCTTAATGCTGGCTGTGGCTCCGTGGCAGGAGAGCTGCCTGGGGAGAGGGGACACGCTGGGGAAGGGGATTGCTGCTAGAGGCTGCCGGGGCTCAGGTCGGGGCCCTGGCCTTGGGCTCTTGCAGGCCCTGCCTGCTGACTCCCTCCAACTCAGCCTCCAGGCCTAGCGGGGCTGAGTGATTTCTCCAGGTCTCATCCCTGCTCCAGAAAGACGGGGAAAGGGACGTGGGCATTGCCAACGATATTCCTAGGGGGCTGAGAACAGCTGGGTGGGGCTGGTGGGCTGAGCATGACTCCAGGTCCCCAGGGGTGCACGAGCCCCCCATCCCACTGACTCCCTGTAAGAGCATGTGACTGTTCATGGGACCCAGCGGCAGCTGTGTCCCTACCCAGGGCTCTCCCTGGGCACTTGCCAGCAGCATGACCAAGGCATGAAAGCCAGTGGGTTCTTGGAGTCCTTAGGAAGAAGGGATGGAGATGAGGGGTGCTCGGCGTCGAGCTGAGAAGGCTTCCTGGAGGAGGTGAGGTTAGCGTGGGGACTTGGAGCAGGGACAGGCTGGGGTGTGAGCACAGGCAAGGTCAGGAGGGACAAGAGGTCTTGGTCAGCAGCTGTCCAGCAAATCAGTTGGAATGAAGAGACAGGCTAGGATGGGAATGGGGAAGGAAGGAACGCCGTTTGGTCACTGGTGCCCCTGGCTGCCAGGTGCTGGTCTGCCCTTGAGGAACTTGTGGTCTCCAGTGGGGCAGGACAGTAATTGGTTTCCCAAGCTTGTTTCAGCCAGTGCCCGCGAGACCGGCTATGGGATTTGAGATCCAAGAGGTGAGGGCCAAGGCTCTGAGATGGTCCGGGGCACAGAGGTGAGGGCCATGCCAGCGGTACACATTCACCAGCCGCCTGCCCGTGCACTGGGGCAGGGCGAGGGTAAACCTCCTTGGGACAGCAGAGAGTTGGCAGAGGAGGAAGTCCCAAGATGGACGCTGGAGGAATTTTTGCCTCAATTCCTGTCCCTTATCTCACTGTAGTTCCGACCCTGATCATGAACCTGTGAAAGTGACCAAGAATGCACAACTAGGTGGGGACAGGACCTGGTGTGACCCCTGCCTTGTGCCACCCCTTCCCATGTGTTCGATTTATCCCCACAACAGATGACGAAGGGGCTCCTGGAGATTGCCCAGAGCTGGGTTTAAGGGCACGGAGAGTGGCAGAGCCACTCACCAGGCCTGAGGCTGGACGTGTTGGAGGCTTGCCGGGCCTTCCCTGAGCCCCTGCCACAGGCTGGTGCACGAGACGAGCGCAGACGAGAAGGGCCTCTGGGCCTCCCCTGGAGGAGCCAGGAAGACCGCTCCACCCTCCCTGCCACAGAGTAGGGCTGAGCAACACTCTGTCCCAGGGGCTCAGAGGACCGTCAGGAATCACTCCGGGACGGGGCGGGACTTGAAAGGACACAGCAGGATAGGTAGGCCTAGGAGCACCAAGCTGGGAGGCAGGATGGGCCAGGGTCTGGAACTGGGGTTCCTAGGGTGAGGGTGGGATGGGGCTGACAGTCCCGGAGCAGGGAGGTCATCGGGACCCCAGGAAGACCCATGAAGGAGCCTGAGGAACTTCAGCTCTTGAATCTTCCCTGGGGCCTGGGGATCCCATGGGAGCCCGGGCTGTGAATGACAGTACAAAGCTCTTCCAAACTTCCTAATGCCACACGGGGGCCACTGGCCACAAGGCTCCTTGAGTAGGACCACCACGGAGACGGTGGCACACAGGGCCAGATCAGGCACCTGGAGCACAGAATAGTCTGGAATGGGGCCGTGGCTGTGAGCAGCTGCAGGACAGGGGTAGGTCCCCCTGTTCACCAAGTACCCCGTCCCTGCTCAGCCCCAGCAGGGGCGGCCTAGTCCCTAGCTGGGAGCACTCAGGGGGAGGCGGTAGGCTTTCGAAGTCGCCCCCAGAACGGAAGAGCGGTAATGAACTGGCCGCTTCTACACGTGGTTCCTTCATGAGTATGTGTTCGCTCAAGCCAGTGAAGCCCCGGCCCATCGCTCAGCATCTGCGTCCATTGCTCTCTCTGAATCACAGTCAGGGAACGGCAAGGCGCGGCCGAAATCTCGAGAAAGTCGTGGGATTCAATGAGGCCAAGCAAAGGGGACTCCGCAGGGTTCTTCTGACCCCACTCAATGTCTTAGCTGAATGAGGACCTGGCAGGCCAACTGGTAATGGAAGAAGAGGACATAGGCTACAGTGAGTTCGGGGTAGGAAACTTCAATCTTTATAACCCGATGGCGAAATGTGAAAGGAAGGGTCCATTTTGCCACCATACAATTTTGTTATAAAAAAAAAAATCATCCCCCTTTACCCATTTCATACTTGATTTGTTCTTCGTTCATTGACAGTTTTTGCCCATGATTATAATTCCAATTCGATATGAGATTCTGTCTTCATGTTTTTAGTTTCATATTTCAAAATAAAATTCCAGTTGAAAGCTTTTCTGCCCCAATTCCTGTGACACTGGTTCCTGTCCTGATCCTGTGGATCTACCTGGAGTGTCTCTCCCCACTCCAGTTATCGGAGGGATATGGTGGCAAACTTCCAGAGTCAGGGTTGAGTATTTGTGGTTTGCGAGTGAGCGAGCGAGTGAGTGCATGGCCACCGAGTCCCTTTCGATCCCTTGCTTGTGCTTGCCTACCTTACCTCAGGTCGTCCGTTCATTTATTCAACATGCAACGAGCGCCTGTCAATTCTGAGGTGCTCTCCTAAGCTCTGGGGATAAAACTGTTGATAAACTATCCAAAAGTCTCTGCCATTGGGCAGCTTATGTGCTAGTGGACCCCCTGCCAATCTCCCCTTCCTCCACCTCTGGCTCTCCTCCCAGTATTGTGGCTTCTGGGACCATCATCTTAGCTCAGGGAACCGAGCAGTCACGACTCCGCTAGCCAAGTTTGGTTCTGCCACAGTGACAACAGCAGAATCATTCCTGCTCTGTGCCCCAGCCGGTCACCCACGTCGTCACGTAACCCCACCACTCCAGATCCAGGCTAACAGAGGTTCCTGGTGACCATGGGCCTTCTGGTCACCGTGGCAGGAAACAGGACAAGACCAAGAACACATCCACCTTGAAAGCTTCCACACATTTCAGTGGCTGAAGTAAGACACCCATAAGGCCTTCAAGGGGACAGTGGCACGCAGCCTGCTGTCTGCTCAGAGGAGAATCTGGGAGATCTACCCGACAGCACGGCAATTACATGCAGACTTAGCCAAGAGAGGGGCATCAAAGCCCTTATCAGAATAAAAACAGGAAAAGGAGAGAGGGAAAAGGTCAGATTGGTTATGTCCCTTCCATGATCTTAGTCTCCAGCTGGGGCCACTAGGACTCGGTTCCAATCAGCAAATCAGAATCCCTTGTGGCCAGCAGATGCACTCTGCCTCTCCCAAACTCCAGCTTAGCAAAGCGCAGATTAGTTTTAACAGAGAAAGTTCTGGCCTGGGGGCTGGGATCCATTTGCTTCACTTGCCCTCTGAGCCTCAATCTCCTGGTCCTGAGAATGGGGACACATTATCTGACCCCCTCTTGGGCTTTCATTCATTCATGGATGAAAGTGCTCTGGTCCTAAGCAGCTTGGTACGGGGCCTGGCTGCTCACGGTTACTCCTTTGTGGCACAGTCGTGGATGTAAAGCAATAATGGTCGGGGGCTAGGCCCCTACAGTGGCTTTTAATTCAGTTACTTTCTGTTCTCTGAACTGTTGGCTTTGCTGAGATAGCGTGTTTCCAAGAGCATCCTCACAGGCCTTCTGGGAGGCCGGGGCTTGACCAGCTCTGTCCCCATCCCAAGGTCCTCCATGTGGAACAAAGCTGCCCACGCCCTGTATGTCAGCCAGGCCTGCTGCACTCACCGTGTGGTGCTGTGCAGCAGGTTCCACAGCTGTGCCCGTGTCGTTCAGAGGCACAGAGTGGAGCCCGGCCTTAAGATGAAGTCTGCTGGGGCTCTGGGGTCTGCGCAGGTGGCCTCTCTGAGCAGCCTCCCCCTCCCAGCATACTTGGACCCGCTTGCTTTAGCCTCCGTTGCTGACTGATTTGTACCTGAGGACTCCCAAGGACAGGACTTATCTCTTGCTCATGTGAATAAGGGACAGCGTTGCTGTGGCCTAGTGGTCAATGCAGAGGCACCAGAGGGACACTGCCAGCATCCAATTCCCAGACCATCTTTCTTAACCTCTGTGTCCACTCGGATCGTCCATAAAAAGATAAAAAGAAAAATTTTGCTTATGTGATCCTGAGGAATCAATGTGATAGCCACAGAACTTGCTTAGCACAGGACCTGACTCGATGACAGTCTGTTCAAAATATCAGGAGACTCTCAATCCTAAAATGTTACCTCCTGGGCCCCGTGGGCAGAGGGAATTCTGCATCCTGAAGACAGCTTCTCCGAGGTCTTCCATTTCTGATTAACCTTTGGCTGGCTCTGCACCAGCAAGGGACATTGCAACCCTTGTCTGAGTTTCCCTGAAGGACAGTGGGCCATGACACCCATTTTGAGGTTCCTCGTGTGTCCACCATGTTCTATTCGCCTCTTTGTTCAAACCATTTCCCAGTGGAGGGCACCCCCCCATGGGCTCATTCTGAGGGAGAGCAACTGTGTGATCAGCCACCTCTGCTAGATGCTTCCACCCCTGAACCCCTCTTGCAAGATACAGCAGAAGGACAGGAACCAGGAGATGCAGAAGCCCGCGGGTCACCCCAGCCAGTGTCAGGGGAACACCTCTAGCTCGTAGGTGCACTGACTGGGCCTTGGCACAGCCCTGGCTAGAAGGAGCAGGCAGCAGGTGACATGGTCACAGCAAGGTTCTGGGCCAGACTGCTTGTACCCAAATCCTGCCTCTACCATCACCTGGCTGTGTAACCTGGAGATTTCCCTAACCTGTGAGTCTTGGTTTTCTCCCCTATAAAGTGGGGATGATCTTCCCTAGAGGATCTTAGTGCGAGTTAAATGAGGTAAAGTGCCCGGCCCTTCAGAACAGCGCCCCTCTGAGGGCAGATGAGGTGGTCAACACGAAGCCCAGTTACCATGGGTGAGGAGCAGGGGAGTGGCTCAGGGCCGATCTCGCTCTGTCTCTCCAGCACTCCCTTGGACCCTGGGCTGTTGACTTGGGAGGGTGGTGTGGGATTCATCCTCCAGGTTCATGGCCTCTGATTGTTAGGTAAAGAGGTCAAGGCCCTGGGTGCAGCCAGGGAATCACCCTCTCTCAGCCACTCATTCTGCAAATAAACCTTAAGAGGGCAACAGATCCTGGGGTTTAAAAGCTCCATCTCCGAGTCCACATGTGAGGTATCATCTTGGGCAAGGGATGGAACCACACTAGGCCTCAGTTTCTCCATCTGCAAAATGGGGGCAATAGTCTTACAGACTTCATAGGACCGTCCTGAGGGCTGCCTGAACTAATTCATGAAGATGTAGACAACAACCAGCATATAATAATTGCTTAACATATGTCAGCTGGCTTGGGGTGTGGGGCTGTTTTGTTCCAACGGTTTCAGGTACTGTTCAAGGAACAAGGACAGCTTTGGTCTCTACCTGTCCTCGGGGCTTACACTCTCAGGGGCCTTGGGCAAAGAGAGACACCAATCCAGGGATTCACCAATCTTTATGCCACTCTCACTGCACTGTGTGCCAGGCCTGAGAGGCCTGAGACAGCAGGGTCCCCGTCTGGGGTTCACACAGAATGGGCAACTGAGCTGGCAGCCTGGGGACCTAATTTCCTGTCCAGTGCCCTTTGCCGCCCACATGGCCTCTCTGTGCCGAATGAAGGCACAGCATGTGCGGGGGAGCTGTCTCACAGCTTGGCACAAACAGATCTGAGCCCTAGAGGGAAGCTCGGGCGATGTTCTGCCAACACCTGGGCTGGGGCCCTGGGATGCCTGGGTGCAGATAAGAGGGCCGTGGGCAGCCATCACCGCTCTGTGGAGACGCTCAAAACCCAAGTGCCCAGATACCATCTAAGTAGATGGGCGAGGAAGACAAGGAGGGCACCCCAAAGATACGGGCAACTAAAGAAGCAGCCAAAGGCAGCATCCCACAGAAACCTGGCAAAGAAGCTATGTCTTTACCTGCCCCTTATGCAGAGGTGAAACTGAGTCTCAGGGACATTCCCAGCCCTGGAAAAGGAAGAGCAAAAATAGCTCCCTGTCCTTTCCTGACAGGGGTGCCTTAGGGGAGGACAGAGGTCAAGGGCCACTCTTCACTTCCCTAGGCACCCCAGTGTAAGAGGGCAGCTCTCGAGGCTAATCCAGGACAGCCTCTGCCCCATCCCCCATGAGCTCCCTCACAGACCGGCAGGGACTGGCTAGACATAGGGACAAGGCTGGAAGCCACAGAGGGAATCCATTGGCGCCTTTCAAGAGGCTGTGGGGTGCTGGCAGCTCAGCAGGTGAGCTCACCTTTAACCGCCCCCTGGAAGGTGAAGTAAACTGAATCCACATAGATGGAATCCAGTCTTCCCAGCGACCTGTGGGATCATTTCTGAGAGACCTTGAGTGAGCAGAGACTCTGATGCTGGAGCATCCCTGGGCCCCGGGGGACAGGCACCCTTCCTCCCACCTGCCTGCACCCTTCATCTGTCCCCTCCCCAATCTATACACAAGAAGCCCTTCTGAAGGCCTCCTTATGTGGAGTTTCCAAACTCAGAGGTGCCCATTTCTTCCTCTTCAGCGGGTCCCCTGGGGCTCTTAGCTAGAAACCCCTCAAAGCAGGGGCAGCCGGGCCTCCGCCTCCTTGGGGCTTATGGTCCTAGACGTCTGCACTCCAGGTCTCCCAAGCAGTGTGGGGGACCAAATGCTGAGGAGCCTCTTCTCCCAACCGCACCCCCACGGCAGCCACTCTGGGAAGGAAGCCTATAGGTTGGGGCTGAAACGGAGGGATTGCCCCACTAATAGATTCTTTAAAGAACCTACAGCTAAAGCCCCTTCCCGCCCCCTGACACCTTCTAGGCCATTCATTCTTTGCTCATTCAACAAATAGGACACATGCCATCCAGTCGTTGTTGAGCGTCAACGACTCTAGGGAGACAGAGTTCTTGCCGTGAATTCTAGAGGTGGGCAGGAGGGAAGCAGGACATGAGCCTGAGGGCAGGGGCCGTGTCCATCTTGTCCCTGATCATCCCAGGCCCTGCGTGGTGTTGCACACAGTCAGAACTCCAGGCTCCTGACACACCTGCCGACTGGTACCCAACACATGGGTAAGGAAGTGTGGCTCTGCTCGTAGGGGGCCGTCTGGGCAGTGCAGGACCCTGAGAAGGTTTCATGGAGGTGGTGGCCTTTGAGCTGGGCCTTGGAGGAGGACGGGAGAGGGGAGCAGTGGGGGAGCCCTCCCTGCGCAGCCAGCCACATCGGAAGAGGTGGTTTGGAGGAAGGGCAGGAGGTCCCCATGGGCTGGATCACGGGACACGCAGGAGGGGTGGGGTCAATCATGCATTTGTTACCCACATTGACTGGACGGGGGTCTGGGAATGTTTAGAACAAGGGGACCAGAATGTGGGGACCCCAGGGTTCTAGAAGTTTAGAACAATCAGACCAGATCCAGAGAATCCAGGACTCTGCCCCATCTGGGAGTGTTACTGTCGGTGTCTGGGTGGGGCTTTGTCTCCCAGTGGGGCCATGAAATCATGGACTTCCTAGAGGACCCCCGCCTGAGGTAAGCGGGTGTTCCACCTGCCCACCAGACTTGCCTGGTGGGCTCACTGTGCCTCACCTGGGCCTGGCTGAGCCCACTCGGCCTGAGGACCCCTGCTCTTTGGAGCAGGATCTGGGGAGATCTGGCCGGTATGAGGGGGAGAGGCTTCCAAAGTGACTTTCCAGGTGGAGGAGCAGAGCTACCCTGCTGCCTCTGGGACAGTCGTTGATTGGAGATGCGGGGGTGGGTCAGATTGCAGCTCTCAGGTCAGAGCTGAGTCCAGGGTCACTGAGGCCAGCTCCTGGGCCCTGCAGACCTGGAGAAACTGAACTCACTCAAGGCCACACAACACATAAAGAGCACAGCCCAGCAGAAAAGTGGGTCAATTACTCTGGAAGTGGCTATATTGGACCCTAACCCCAAGCAGAACTCCAGAGAGTGGGACCGGGCCACCACCCCCAGCAAGTTTCTGCCTTTCCAGTCTCTTTCTGAAAAGCAAATACCCTCTGGTCTCAGTGCCCCTCTTTTTGACCCAAGGACCCTGACATGGGCGTTCCCGACCCTGTCATGATGGCTGTGGACGGGCCGGTGCGGAGCCTGCTCCCTGCTCCTCCCACACATCCTTGCCTCCGGTGCTCAGCACAGGCTCTGGAGCAGCCTGGGAAGTACACGATCAGTTCCCATCAGCGTGGTCACTGGCCTGCTGCACAGCCCTGGGTCTGCCTTCCTGTAAAATGGGGTGGGTGTGAGCACCAGCAATGACCACCACAGGGACCCGGCAGGGGCCCCTTTTAGAGTTCCTCCTCTGAACTGAGCCCTGCGTGGGCAGCCAGGACACAGGCCAGGCGCGCATGACCAGCTCTCACGGAACTCCCAGCCCTGCGGGGGCCAAGCCATGGTGGAGGGCAGTCACGGCGCTCCGAAATGTGGTACGTGGTGGCCCAGGGCCCGCAGCTGTGGGAGCTCCGGACGGAGCATCTGATGAGCAGGGGCACTGAGCAAGACCCCCGGGGAGGCGGCTGCAGAAAGGCCCCTGGCATGACGAGCCGGACTCTGCAGAGAAGGGGGCAGCGCTTACCTGGGGAAGGCTCTGCGGTGGGAGAGAGCTGGTCCGCTCAGGGCATGGCAAGAGGGCCAGTGCATGGAGGGACCTGGACATGCAGGACATGGCAGGAAGTGGCCCTGGACAGAGACGGAGACTCAACGGGAAGAACCTGGAAGGCTAGGAGTTTGGCTCGTCCTGTTGGATGAAGCGATGGAAGCCGTTGAGTTGGGGGTAGAAGTGTGTGTGTGTGTGTGTGTGTGTGTGTGTGTGTGTGTGTGTGTGTCCACACATGCATGTGTGTAGTGCATGTGTCTGGTGACAGAGAGGACCAGAAAGAGAAGAGAGCAGCCTGGAGGTTGAGGGACCAGCGAGCAGGTGACCGGAGAGCCATGGAGAAGCGAGGGTGGAGGGAGGGGGATTCTAGGGCAGACGCATCAAGCTCAGGGGAACGCGCTGCAGGAGGCAGCGGGGCTCGTGGGCAGGCACACGGACCCTCAGCTCCCAGCCATTACTAGTGGCTTTATGGCCTGGTGCAAGTTTCCTCATTTCTGAGAGCCTTGGTGGGTTGCTTTTTTTTATTTTTTATTTTATTTTGTAGTTGTAGATGACCAGTATGCCTTTATTTTATTTGTTTTGTTTTTATGCAGTGCTAAGAATTGAACCCAGTGCTTCACACATGCTGGGCAAGTGCTCTACCACTGTGCTACAGTCCCAGCCCCAAGCCCTGGTGTTTTTACCTATAAAACAGGCAGAATAAGAGTGCCTGCCTCTGCCGATGTTTCAAAATCGTGTATGCAAAGCACGCGGGTGGGGGTCCATCCCTAGGGCACACATTTATTGAGCATCTACTAAATGCCTGGCGCTATTCTGTGGGTAGTGGACGTAGCAGTGAGCAAACTAAAATACGATCCCTGCTCTCTTGCGATCACACTCAGGAAGGCTGGGGACACCATCAACAAAGTCTGCCTGACGCGGTGGGGGTGAGGGGTGGTAAGGGAACAGTAAGGGAAGGATTGGGACGCTGTGGCTCGAGGGTGAGTGAGCAGCTGTGAGGTGGCGCAGCCACTGGTAGGGCCTGAGAACAAGGGCGTGAGAGTGGAAATGAAGCAAAGGTCACTGACAGGGGGGACCAGGGGCGAGCCCCCCAGGGAACCCACAGGGAGCTGCGCCCGGCAGGTGTGTCAGAGGGACAGAAGAGTCTTAGCCAGAGCAGCGACAAGGACCAAGAAGTCACCCGGCCGACCCCAAGGGGTGACAGGAATCAGCTGCACTTCCTGGAGAAGACTCGGGAGGCAGGGCCCCAGGCAAGGATGGAGAGATCCTCAGACAGGCACAGAGTGCGGGGCAGGGCGGTGGTCGCAGGGCACATGGAGATTTGGCAAGACAAGCAATGCCAGGGGCTGGCACGGGGGCCTAGGGTGGCAGAGCATCCCCATGGACTGAGGTCCAAGATGGGCAGGACCGACGAGCAGGTGGGGAAGGTGGACTGAGAACCCGGCTGACGAACGCTGAAGGGAGCCAAATGACTTCACCCTCAACCGTTCCTCTGACGCACCTCTGGGCCTGGTGGTCAGAGGACTTCTCTCCCTTCCCTGGACCAACCAACAGGAATCCCAGAAACCAGCAGCGTCACATTGCGATTACAGATGGATCCATTCATTCGACGACTCTGTATTCATCACCGACTATTAGTGCCAGCACGATTCAAGGCCCTTGGGATTAACCAGGCAGAGAATCAGGCCCCAGGCCCTGCCCTGGTGGAGGGCAGACATGAACAGCAACAAATATTGATACATGATGCTCTGGCAACAGGAGTGACGGGAAAACAACAGAGGAGAAGCAGGGGCGGTGCTGGAGGGGTCGCAAGGCTAAATCAGCTGTCAGAGGCCTCTCTGAGGATGTGCATTTGAGCAAAGACCAGAGGCGTAAGGGAGCAGGCCATGTGGCCATCTGGGAACAGTGTTTCCAACAGTGGGAACAGCCAGTGCAAATGGCCTGAGGCAGAGAGTTAAAGTGGAGATGTCAAGGGGGAGGGCAACAGGAAAGCCACTCAGGGGAACCTCAAGGGACATGGAGAGCATCAGAGGGCTTGAGCCATGGGGTCCCATGACCGGATCCTTGCCTTCAGAGGATCACTCTGTCTGCTCTCTTGGAAACAGACAGCAGGGGAACATTGGGTGGTAGCTGTGGAGGTGACAAGAAGAGGTCAGATTCTGAACCTACAGCTTTATTTGCTCTCTGTCTCTCCTACTAGCTCCTGTTCTCGCACCTGCCTTATCCTCCACGGGGTGCCCAGCACCAAATGTCCTTTAGTGTCCTCGGGAGCAGTGCACATTCATTCATTCACTTTATGGATATTAGTGAGCTGGGCATACACATAAATAATGTCCTGGCCAGAAGGATGGCAGCCATTGGGGAGTCACCATTTCTGGGCCTTCGGAAACCGTTGGTATTTCACAGGGACACCAGGAACCTCCCATGGGCTGTGTTGCACTCAGGCCCAGAACAGTCTGCAGTTCACCAGAGAAGCTCAGCCCAGTGCCCCAGATCGTTCCGTTCTTTCTCTGAGCCTCATAGAGAATAGGAAACAGAAGCCACCTTGAGACCCGGGACACCCTTCTTAAGAGTCCTCCCTCTGGCCTGCCCTGCTCCTCCCTGAGGCTACTCGAAGGCCCTGGCTCTTACGTCCCCCTCTGCTCCCTCAGCCCCAGCCCAATTTTGTCCCCTTTCTGCTTTCTCTCACCTCTCCAGCTGTTTTCCGGATTTGACATCCTGAAAGTCAAGGATCTGGGCAGACAGATTGTGTGGCAGACCACAGGAGGAGGTGAGGAAGGTCAATACATGATAATGCTGCTCCCGACACAGGTACCTGACACCAGACACAGCCCTAAGTCCAGGCTGTGGTCTCTCAGTGACCTGGGATGTGTCATGGACTCCACCCCTGCCCCTGGAGTTTCCTGTGGTCTTGGAGACCCTGGTGGGGAAGGATCCAGAAGGGAGGACACTCAGCATAATTACTCTGGTCTCCCTCTCCCACAGGGTGGCCCTGGGCTCTTCCAGGAGAGAATCCTACACTAGCATCCATACATCCTTCACACACCCCAACACACCTCCAGCACAGAACACATCTCTCGAGACCTCAGTGTCCTCCTCTGTGGAAGAATAACACTCGGGAAGGTTTCATGGGGATTGGATGAGACAGTGTATGCACCTGGCATGTTTTCACAGCTTAATAAACTCCAGCTGCCGTGACTATGTCTTTCCGTTCCTCTCAAATTTCCTCTAGAAATTTGCTAGACTGTAAACTCCCTGAGGTTGGGGCTGTGTCTTATCTTTGTATCTCCAGGAGCTAATTCAGGGCCTGGAATACAGTAGGCACTTATCAATGCTGGCGAGTATACATGAATGAGGCCCCCCAGGATTTAAAGCTTACTCCTGCCAAGAGGTTCTGACAGTCTTACAGGGTCAGCGAGAAGAGAAATTGGCCTTTGTTGTTAGACGTCTCTCATCCAAGCCCCACTCCCTGTGTTGGGGGACTGGGTTGGACAAGATGCCCTGGGCAAGACTCTAACCCATGATGGTCTGAAGCTTAAGTCCAAGTTCACTGCGTGTCTAGGGGCTGGTTCCCTGAGGCTGCATTCCCCAATCAGCATTCTGGTCAGCAGTGAACCGGGGCGAGGAGGAGGAGAGGGGGAGGGTGGGTAGCAGGAGATGTGGCTCCATCAGGAAATGAACTCCGCCATCTTGTTCTGCCCTCCGGAAGGAGCCAGGCTTTGCTCTGGCCTCCAGGACAGAAATCGCCTGAGAAAAGACACTGGGAATCCAGTGGCTCCCTCCGGGCTCTCTATCTTTCTCCAGTTATCAGTCAGCCTGTCAGGAGATAAGCAGAGCTGAGAGCTGTCTGGGCTGCAGCCACAGGGAGAACATAATTAAAGATACTGCTGGCTGGTGGGGGCTGGGGGAGCACCTGAGAATTTGGGCAGGGACGTGAAGAGGACCCGGAGGGAGAGAGCGTCCTTCCCAGAGAACGGGTAAACAGTGTTCGTCGGACAGCCTTACACATGGATGGCAGCCGGCGATCCGCCCAGGGGAGCTCCAGAGAGGAAACCAGAGAGCACCTGCCCTCGAACTTGTATTCCAGGCCCCTTGCGTGGCTGTGGTTCATACCCTCACCCTCAAAGGCACGTGGTTACTTGGGAGGGCATGGGGAGTCCAAGAGACCATTGGTACACTGGCCTGGCAACGCTCTGAAGCCCTTCGCGTTGGAAGGACGGAAGTCACCCCATCCTCCACCCATTCCGTCAGCTTCGAGGATCCAAAGAGCAAAAACAGATGTGATCCACACCCACATGTGTACCGCACAGGCTGCAGAGGCGGTGACGGATGTCAACCAAATAGCCTCACAGGGCATAAGAAATTGGTAGAAATATGCCGCAGAAGAGGGGCTGGGGAGATAGCTCAGTTGGTAGAGTGCTCGCCTCGCAAGGACAAGGCCCTGGGTTCAATCCCAGCACCGCAAAAAAAACAAAAGAGCAAACTGCCCCTGGGAGAGAGAAGCCCAAGGATGCTGGGCACAGGGGTCTGGCCTCCCTGCAGAGAACGCTTGGTGACACTGAAGAATGAGAAGGCTACTAGAGGAAAGTCGGGTGTGGGGCGAGCCTTCCAGGAAGTAGCAAGCGCAAAGCTGGAGAGAGCAGGAATGGAGCTACCAAGATGCAGCTGGCCGAGGGAGGGAGGCCATGACGGCCGAGGAGGCAGGAGGGGTGAGCAGGCCAGGCCCTGGGCCAGCCTCAGGGTCTTCGTCTGTTTGAAGAACACTAGGACCCCCATGGGTGGGCAAAGAGTGGGGAGGGCTTGTGTCCACTTCGTGTGCTGGAATGTTCCCTCCGGACACTGGGTGGGGAACGCACTCCAGAGGGGAGGGGCAGATTTAAGAGGCCCATAGGAGTTGCAGTCTAGGCAGAAATAGTGGTAGCCTCGGACCAGGGAGCTGGTGACAGAGAAGGACAAGTATTGACTAAGCAGGGGCATCTCCAGAGAGAAATCACGGGCCCTGGTGCTGGGTTGGAGGGTGGTAAGGCACAGTTGCCCCAGTGCCTCCCAGGGTTTTGGCCTGCACACCTGGGGGGACGGAGTCTTTGGAAGCACTCCTCCCACCCCTCCCAGCCGAGCTGTTGACTGTCGTGGGCAGCGCCAGTGCAGTCCAGGAGCCGGGACTTGGTGGGCGTTTTGCAGAGGAAAGTCTGAGGCTCAAGGGTCACGGGACTCACAAAGGGCTGAGGGGGGACTCACGGGGAGCACTCCAGGTTGAACGGGAAGCTACTCAGGCTCTAGCCTGACTGTGGAAGAATCCTAGCGGGCCTGGGTTCTCTACCTGTGAAACGGAAGGAGGAGAACGGCCACTCCTCTCGGGGGCCCTGAGTTGTCGTGGGCTCACGACTTGTGGGTCCTTGGGGAAACGGATATTGCTTTGACTCCCTGGGAGTCCGAGATGGGAAAACTGGGTTTGTGGAGGGTTGGGCCTGCCCCATCTCCTGCCTTTCCTGTCTCCTGCAGGCCCTGAAGGCTGAGTAGCTGGCGGGATGCCGGGCCTGCTGAACCGCCTAACAGGGGCCGCCCTGCCCCTCACCGCGTCTGATGTCACCTCCTTTGTCAGTGGTTATGCCTTGGGCCTGACCGCCTCCCTCACCTATGGCAACCTGGAAGCTCAGCCCTTCCAGGGTAAGAGCCCCCGGCGGGGTGTTCCCAGGGCCACACCCTCCTCCATGTTGAATCCCGGTCCTGACTTTTACTACATGACTGACATCAGGCAAGTCAGGTGACCCCTCTGAGTCTCAGTTTCCTTTTCCATAAAATAGTCATTCCAGTTCTGCCCTGCAGGCCTCAAAGCTAATGAGGAGGGGTCAGCATTTGAGCTGAGGGGGTCTGGTCGCAGCCCCAGACAGTTTTCCCAGGGTTCCGCGTGTCCCACAAGGCATACTCGCTGCCCCTGTCCCGGAGGACCTCCCCTCAAGAAGGGTCAAGATTCGGCCCAAGCCAGGAGCCCAGTCCTAAGCATGGCTCTGGCTCCTATGACCTTGGGGAAGCCACAGTCCCCCTCCGACTCAGGATGCTCCTCTCTGCCGGTCCAGACGCTGGGGGTTGTGGGGAGGGACAGATGAGGTAATGCAGGAGGAACAGCGTGGACCAAAAAGCGCTGGGATGTAGTCATCAGGGTCAGTCAGGGTGTGGACCGGGGCTGGCCTGTCAGAATTCCTTGGAAATCACATGCCTCTCCCTCTGCGAAGGAAGGGCTTTGGAAGGCTGGCCAGGAGGCTGATTGTGGCCAGGACTCCCTTCTTAGTCATGGCGATGAAGCCTCCTGACCACAAACCCACCTCCAGTCCCAGCTGAGGTTCTGCAATTATTTCACTGCTACTCTGGGGGACCAAAAGGAATTTGCAGGACAACTTTGCTTCTCCTCAGAAATCTGGGCACAGCAAATGGCCCTGTCCTCTATTTGAGGGAATCCAGGGAAGGAGACATAAAGCTCATTCCACCTGGGCACTGGGAGACTGAAGGACTGAACAACTGTGAGCAGCCCTCTGGCTTTCCACATGCAGGAACAAGTGCCCCCATTTTGTAGATGAGGAAACAGAGGCTAGGCAGGACAGAATTTTTGCAGGGTTCATTGTGGACACAGCCCTGTCCTTCCAGCAGTAGAGGTAGAGTCGGTGAACCCTCCTTAAATGCAGCAGGTCTACTAAACCCAAACCTGCACTTTAACAAGACCCCCAGGTCATTGAAATGCCCTTAAAGTTTGAGAAGCACTAAGATGTAAAAATGTGGGACACATAGCTTAGTGAGTTGGTCCTGCAGGTTTGCTTCGTCATGCCCATCTTACATGGGGCCATGAGGCTGAGAGACGCTCAGGGTCTCTGACTGGGAAATGAGGCAGGGCCTGGATTCAAACCTCCGCAGCCCCAGCCCTCGGTGCTGCACGGCAAACTGGTGGCCAAGGACCAAGCTCCCCACCCAAATGCATTCCACTAGACCTGTGCAACAAATCCAGGCCCGCTCTCTCTCTCTGAAAATCAGAACTTCTGGCCACACCAGGCTTGCCCACCTGCACAGTAAGAGCCACCAAAGCCAGGCCCGGCCCTAAGCCAGAAGCCCCCTGCCCGCTCTCCTCTTGGCACCCTCTGTGCAGCAGTGAGCACCCCCCATCGGGCAGGCCGGAGGCTGTCCTTCCAGAGCGGGGGCGTCCGGGGGAGCTTGGCAGCCTGCAACGCTGGCCCCGCTCTGCAGGCCTCTTCGTGTACCCTCTGGACGAGAACACCACTGTGATCGGCTTCGAGGCGCTCGTCGCTGACCGCATCATAACCGTACAGATCAAGGACAAAGCCAAGCTGGAGGGCGCTCACTTGGATACCTCCCGCATCAGATCCTCAACTGTCACAGGTAAGGAGGCCCGAAGGGCTGGCAGGGACTGGGCCTGGCTGGAGGTGCCTGGGTCAGAGCCCGGGCAGATGGCAAGGGCAGTGGTGGCATAGGGCAGGGAGAGTAGGAGTCCCCAGATGGCATCCTGTGTGACCTTGAGCCAAGGATTCAGTTCTCTGAACTTCCCACTTCACTGTCTATAAAACAGGTCACTGTTACTGTTCTCTCCTCCAAAGTGGGGAGAGACGCAAAGGAGGGCAGGAAAGAAAGGGCTTTTAAGGCATCTCTGGAGGACAGAAGAGCACACTGGTCCAGAGGCTGAGAGTGAGTCACACTGAACTCTGACTCTCTACCCTGTTGCTCACGTCTGGTGTGAGCTTCGATAAGCAATTAACCTCGTGTGTAAAATGGAAGCAATAATTAAAGCCACCCAGGGCTCCACCAGGGCAGTGCAGGCAAGCACTCACATCCCAGGAAGTACTCAAAGCTTGGTCACTGAGTCTTGCTAATGAGGAAACTGAGCCTCAGAGAGAGACAGTGACTGGCTCAAAATCACACCGCACATTACTGTCAGAGCCGGGGCTTGAACCCAGACCAGTTATCACAGGATGGAAGAGATTCTGACCATAGACTCTATGACTGAGGTCCAGTTTGTTCTCCTGAGCATCAGGATGTTCAAGATTCTTTTAATGAGCTTTCGTGTGTCAAGCTCAAAGCGTCCTTGAGTTGAGTTCTCATGACCTGGAAGAACAGTCAGGTGGCTCGACTATTAACCACAATGGGACATCCAAAGTGGCTATGCCAAGAATTGTCTTGGAACATTGGAGGAGGGAAAGAGGGGTCAAGAGTGGCCAGGGAGGTTCTCGTGGTGGGGTTGGTGGGTGGGTGAGACTAGCTAGGACCAAGCCTTGCAGATCAAGGAAACGGTAAGCAAAACACAGACTTCAGCATGCCAGGCAAACGTTTTACTGAGTTACAACCCTCGGGCTTTGGTTTGGTTCTGGATGAGGGATAGGATTTGTGGGATGGCAGTGTGACCTCTGGCAAGGCATGGATCCTGAGTCAGACCCCAGCGGGTTCAGTTATTGGCTGAGTAACTTAGACAAATCACACTCCCATGCTGGGCCTCAGTTTTGCCATCACCAAAATGGGGCTGCTCAAACCTACCCGCAGCAAGCTTAACTTGGATCAGAGATGACATGCACAGCCCTTGACGCCAGCCTGGCACTTAGGGAACATTCTGCAAGAGGGGGTTTCCATCACCCCTCATTCCTGCACACCGGGAAAGGTGGCCTTGGATGAGGATTTGGAGCGGATCCTGTTCGTGGTCAACCTGGGGACCATCGCCCCCATGGAGAACGTCACCGTCTTCATCAGCACCTCCTCGGAGCTCCCGACACTGCCCAGCGGGGCTGTGAGGGTCCTTCTGCCAGCCGTCTGTACCCCGACCGTGCCTCAGTTTTGTTCCAAGAGCACCAGCCCCTCCAACCAGCAGACCCAGGGGTAAGGAGGCCCCGCCCGGATCACTGCCAGCCTTGGGAGGCAGCAGAGTCCACTGGGCGAAGGCAGCAGGGCACTGGGCGGGGGAAACAGTGGAGGGGAGGCTCTGCCTCTCTTTCTCACCCTCGGGGCACTTGGGATTCTCCCTGAAATGTCCCTGTATTGGTCCCGGCAGAATTGGGATCAGAATTTCCAGGGTTTATTTTTAAATTCACCTGAGAGGCGTTTGCTGAGTCCCTACTGTGCCCTGGACACTGGGCTGGATGTTAGGGATAGAGAGGGAACAAAACCAACATGATTCCTGCCATTTAGAAACTTGGAGGCAGAGATCAGCTCGTTATGTAAAGAATTATTTACATCCTTGGATGCATAAGGAATTATGCGGTGAGCCCCATGAGGGGGAAGTTCACTGGACTAAAGGTAGAAAAGAGGAACTGACCTGGGTGTCCAAAGGCCAAGCCAGACTGTGCTGACAGCTCACCGTGAGGAGGATGTAGGCACAGAGAGGTATATTCCTTGACTGGAGAATGGCAGGGGCAAAGGTCCTGAGGCAGCAAGGACAGGGCACCAGAGAGGAGCTGAAGCTCAGGTGGCATTTGATGAAACTTCAAGGCCTGAAATGCCCTTTGCACTTCTCCCCAGAGCAACAAGAAGCCATTAAAAGCGTTTCCAGCAGGGCAAGAGGAGAAAGGCCTAGTCCTCAGACAGGTCCTTTGTCCTCCCCTGATGGAGAGGGAAAAGGAGGGGCGGGGGTCATGGCCTCAGGCATGATACCAGACACCATTTTCTATGAAAGTAAGTGCTGTAGGGGGAACAAGGGGGACTGGGTGGGGTGGGTGCTAGTTTAGTTAGAAGAGATAAGGATTAAGCAACATCTGAGGCAGAACCTGAATGAAGGGAGCAAGTCATGGAAATATTGAGGGAAGAACATCTGAAGCCTAGAGAACAGTAAATGCAAAGGCCCTGAGGCAGGCAGCAGACTTGGTGTTTCAGCAGCGGCAGAAAGGCCAGTATGGCTACAGCAGGGTGGGAAAGGAAGAGAGAGAAGTCAGAGGGCCATAATGGCCAAGTCGAGGATACCTGGCACACAGAGAATCTGGTGGCACAAGCCAATCTCAAGCAAGGGAACACCAGCCTAGGCGTCATCTGCCATTGGCTACGAGCCTACATATGTAAGTGGCAGGGCCTCCTTGGGACCTTCAGGAGCTCGGGGGTTCAGGAAACGAGAGGCTCAGGAGGACTTGATGTCCCCTAGCAGGCCCTGCTGCGCTTGTTCTGGACCATTCCAGCGGGCAGAGCAGATGGTACCACACTTGGGGACACCCGTGTCACATCCTAATGAACTTCAAAGTTGCTCAGGTAGAATGGCACAGAAAACCTAAGAAAGCCATAGGATACCAAGTACCCATGGGCCTTAGAGAGGGAGGGACTCTGTCCAGTGCTCATGGAAGTGACCACTGGGACACGCAGCCTGGAGAGCAGTCGGTGAGACCAGGCCTATGCCCCTGACCCAGTGACCCCAGAGAAATCTTTTGCAAGGCCTAAGGGGACACAGGCCAGAGCCTTCACAGTGGTGCTTTGGTTGTGGGACAGGCAGGTGGTGGCCGGAGCAGATGAGTGGTGCATGTTGACCGCCAAGGCTTTGGTCGTCGGCCACAATCACACCACCGTGCTGAAAACGCCAACCACAAACGTCACCATGAATTTTCCCAGGATAGGGGTCATTTAGGGACATGCACCAGAGAGGCCGAAGCCATGCCTGCTGAGAGGAGGGCGGGGGCTTCTCGGAGGTGGCGTGCCTTCTCTGCATCCAGACCCTCCCTGGGGTCAGGCGGAGGGGGAGAACAAGGTCCGGGAGGGAGGAAGCCCTGCAGCCCCCTGGGCAGGCTGGCAGCCTGGGCCTGGCCGTCTTCCCCTCGACCTCTCACACTGTCCCTGCCTCGCCCCGTGCCCACCCCTGCCGCCGCTTGCACTTGTTGCCCCCCAGCAAAGACCGGCCTTGCTTTGGCACCCGGACCCTGGACTCCTGGAACAGGTTGTGCCTGGCCACTCTCCTGGACACCGAGGCCTCCAACCCCATGGAATACAACTTCAACTTCCAGCTGGAGATCCGGGGGCCGTGTCTGCTCGCAGGTGAGAGAGACACCCAGCTGGGGTGGGGCCCAAAGAAGCCCCAGAAGGGAGAAGGACGGGAGGAAGGGCAGAGAGCCAGCCGGTCCAGACGGGAGGCCAGCTGAAGCACGCAGAGCTGCCTGGAGCCCACTCTCCCCTCCCCCAACTAGCAGCTCAAAGACGAATCCCTCCCCGGGGCAGCCTTCCAGGCCACCCCCCCCTGCCCTCATGGCTTCCCGCAGGGAAATGTCCATCAGGGAACAACGTTCTTGATCCTCTCCTGGAGGCCACATGCAGTGACCTGGTCACCAGTGTCAAGGTCCTGGGGTGCGTCCTGGTGTGGAACATTCTAAAGCTCCCCAGGTAGTTCTAGTGTGCAGCCAGGGCTGAGCACCGCAGCTCTGCAGACTCCTCCCCGGCGCACCTGGGTTTTTGGAGGACGCTGGGCCCAGGTTCCTTGTCTGCAAATGCTCTTTCCTCTGCGAGATGCATCCTTGGAACACCCACCAAAAGCACCCACCTAGCGAGCATCGCGCTCCCGCCATCGGCTCAGCAGCGTGCTGGGTGCTTGGTGCACTGGAAGGGAAAACAGCACCTCCGACCCCTACTGGACCCTGTGGCCAGTGTGGGAAGAGCCGCTGGACACCCCCTGTCTAAGCCCATACTTTACGGATGGGGCCACATAGCACACCGGGAGCCCGTCCTCTCTGGCCTGGGTCTCGGCGTCCCCCACTGAGCTTCCATCTGTCCTGGGGCTCCTGAGCCTGTCCCACCCGCTCTGCCTTCCTGTGCCATTCAGGGGTGGAGAGTCCCACGCACGAGATCCGCGCCGATGCCGCCCCCTCTGCCCGCTCAGCCAAGAGCGTCATCATCACCCTGGCCAACAAGCACACCTTCGACCGGCCTGTGGAGATCCTCATCCACCCCAGCGGTAGGCTGCCCCCCGGAGGGCAGGGCGCCTAGTGGAACCTAAGCAGGGCAAGGCCGGGGTGGGACGGGCTGGGCCTGGGCGGAGACCAGCTACTTGCCTCCCGGGACTCTTGGCTCTAACTGGCTCGGTGAAGCTGTTGCAGAGGACTGGGCTCTCATCTGTCCATGAGGGCCTTTGCCACCAAGTCAGCTGATCAGAGGATCTTTGAAGACCCAGGCTTAGGGAGACCCTGAGTCCGGTCTCAATCCATCTTGCAAAAGAGCCAACTGAGGCCTAGACAGGGTAGAGAGTCATCTGTGGCCACAGACAATCCCGCCTTTCAGCTCAGGGGTTCACCCCAGCCCCGCCCGGCTTCAGGCAGCCAGGGAGCTGCAGTCCTGCTCCAAGAAGGACCTGCCAGGGAAGGTCAGGCCCCTAAGCCAAGGCTCTGCCCCCCCACGCTGACCTCCTCTCTGCAGAGCCCCACATGCCACACGTCCTGATGGAGAAAGGGGACATGACCCTGGGAGAGTTTGACCAGCACTTGAAGGGAAGGACAGATTTCATCAAAGGGACAAAGAAGGACAGCAGCGCAGAGCGGAAGGTGAGCCAATGGCGGCAGAGCCAAGGGGAGGACACTGGTCTCCCCTGAACCCGTGAAGACACTGGGTCTAAGACAAAGGAGGTGACGCCCCCTCACTCCCGGGGTCACGCAGTTAGCTGATGGCAAAGCGTCTCCTTCTGTGATTTGCTTGGGGCACAGAAGGGCCGGTGGACATGGGCTTCCACCCTGCTCCATCCTCCCGCCTCCTGCCAGGGGGCTTCGAGTGCCCCCAAGGTGCCTAAGCCGAACAAAACTCACAGCGAGGGGCACGAACAGCCTCAGCCCTCTCCAGGCCTCCCCATCCCTCCACCGGGTACCTCAGCTCCCTTGTTACCTCCCTGTTCCCATCTGCAGTTGGTCCCCCGGCTCTGCCTCCCTCTGGGGCCCCCACTGGCTGTTACATAAGGGACAAAGGCAGAGCTGAGAAACCCTGGGACAGACCCTTCCCCTCTGCCTCCCCCGACTCACGAAGCTGAAGCTGAAGGAGGCGCTGGGCAGGGAGCCCGGGTCAGCCCTAGCCCCCGCCTCCTGTGCCCTGTGCCTGGAGGGCAGCCCGAACGCTCAGGTTCAACCGAGGGGCTCCCTTCTACTGAGCCCTAGTGGATGAGGACACTGAGCCCTCGCACCCAAGATATCTAGTGAGCTGGACGGGGGTCATTGTCCCAGGAGGTAGATTTGGTGACAATGAGGCTAAGGAATTAGATGAATCCTGGAGGGGCTGTGTAGCTGGACTTAACAACACCCACGCCGTTCCCTGTTGGCCTAGCCGGCCCAGCGGGACGGTCAGGAGGGAAGTGACAGCAGACGCACCTGCCGGGTGGAGGACGGAGGGACAGCAAAGGGAAAGCAAAGGTGGCCCGATGCCCTTCCTCCGTCCCTGTTAAAAGGTGCCCAAGGAAGCACCTGCCTCCCTCAGTGGATGAGAGGAGAGAAGGTGCGACCAGGCTCTCGGGGGAGTGTGGCAATGCCAGGGTTGCCACGGGGCTCTGAGAACTGCGGTGTGTGGGCAAGGGGGTGGGCAAGGGGCCTCCTGGGACCCAAGTCCGCTGTCCTGTCTGCCAAACCTTAAATCAGTTAACGCGGGGACTGCCGCAGCCGATGAGAATCGAGTTGCCACCTTGGCTGGTTATGCAAGTGCCCTGGATTCTCACGGGCTCCAGGGACGGCAGGGATGGCCCCTGCTGAGAAGTGATGAGTTTGTTGTAACTGGATGATGGCAGCTGGAAAGGACAGCAGAGAACCCCTGGCCAAGGCACCCACTCCTCCTCTAGAGGCGGAAACCGGGGTCCTGCAGGTGGCTCCTCGGACTGGCAGACACGTCTGTTCCCACCTCTGGGCTCTGCTACGGAAAGAACCAACCTGCACGGTGGCCTTGGCAAAGGGGCCTTTTGTGGGGAGGAGAACAGGATCCCTAGGCAGGAAAGAAGTCAGTTGCAGGTACCCAGAGGGCAAATATTACTCAGGAAGTGTGGGAGGGACACGCTGTCCAAACCGTGAATTAGCAAGGAGAGGGCAAATAAAACCGAGATGCTTCATACGGGCGACAGAAACTGGAAATAAAGACACACATAAAGATCAGTGGCGGGGGAAGAAACAAAGACCCATACAGATTCATTCTCTCATTTAGTCATTCAACAAACACTCACTGCCCAATAGCCGTCAGGCTCTGTCCTGGGCATTCAGGGAACAACACTGAAAATGACACATGACACACTCCTTGTCCTCACCGAGCTTGTATTCTAGAACAGGGAGACAGAGCTGAAGTGAACAGGGAGCAAGATGAGTTTGGGAGAGGGCCGGAACCCGGGAGAAATAAAGCAGGATGATATGATAACGAGCGATTGGTCCTGGGCACTCTTCAGCAAGGCCTTCAGCAAACGCCTGTCTGAGAAGGAGACCTGCTGAACAGCGAAGAGCCACCGTGAGTGGAGGGGACCGAGCCCGATACTTGCAAAGAACTGGAAGCAGAGTAAATGCTGAGCTGTTTGGAAAAGAGCAAGATGGCTAACGAGGCTGAAAAGCACAGAGCAGAGCAGGGAGAGACGAGGGGACAGCTGGGCAGGGCTCAGGCCAGCTGGGGCTTCATACACCACAGTGCCCAGAATGAGGGGAAGAAGAGACCACCCTGTCCTGACCCTGGTGACGGCAGAGGACGGATTCAGGGTGTGTTTTGCTGGAGAATTGTGATCCTTTGCTGAAGGATGAGATGTGGGCTGAGGATAAGAGGGACATCAAGGACAGCTGAGAGGTCTTTGGTTTGAACAAAGGGGCAGGTGGTGATAGGAATGGAGAAACAGCTAAGGAGAGAATGTGCACAGAGAGAGAGAGAGAGAGAAAGCGAGCGAGCAACAAGAGAGGACGGAGCAAATGAGATTCCATATGGAGCGAGATAAAAGGAGAGGCAGGAAGAGGGGTCTGCAGCACCCTGTGGCTTTAGGGACAGTTACAATGACACATTAAAAAATAAAGAGAGAGGCCAGGCATAGTGGCACATGCCTGTAATCTCAGCAACTCAGGAGGATGAGGCAGGAGGAATCCAAGGTCAAGGCTGCCTCAGCAACTTAGCAAGTCCCTAAGCAACTTAGCCAGACTCTATCTCAAAAAATAAAAAGTTCCAGGGATGTGGCTTAGTGGTAAAGTGTCCCTGGGTTTAATACCCCAGTACTTCAAATAATAATAATAATAACAACAATAATCATCATCATCATCATCATACCTTTTATGTTTACTGATTCATCTGCAAACCAGGCACTACGTTAAGTCCTGAGATGTGAGAGAGACTGAGGTGTGACCTGCCTTCGAGTAGTACAGGAGCTAGAGGAGAGGCAGAGATAGAAGCAAACACCTGCATTCCCTGTGCAAAGGAGCTGGACCTCCAGGCCAAATAGCAGCATCGAGAGCAAGGGCAATTACTATGGCGATTACTATCGATAGCAATGGTGGCAATTACTCTCTGGCAGGCAGCAGACTCACAAGTGTGGCATTTAATCCATACAAGCTGTGAGGTATGTCCTCTCAACCTCATTTCATAGATGAAGAAACTAAGTGAGGAAGTTCACCTGGAAGAGGGAGGAAGGCTTTCCCAATGGATGAAATTTGAAGGATTAGTAGGAACTTATCAGCAGGAGAGAATCAGTAAACCAGGAAACCAAGTTCTCAGCCAAGATGAGCTAGAGAGAGGTTCACAAGCAGAGTGTGAAACGCAAGAGATGCTCACGCAATGCAGGGGGTCCAGTGGTGGGCTGACCCGGTTCATCTCCCCCTCACCCAGAGAAGTGGACAGATTGGCCCCATTTTGCAAACAAGGAGACACCCAGAGGGCGGGACTTGTCCCAGATGGCATGGCTGGGTGGCGAAAGAGCTGGGCTGCCTGCAATGTCGGTGCTTGTCGTTGAAACCAGTGAATGTCTGATGGACAGAGGAGCCGGGGGCAGGCAGCCTGGAAGTCTGGGGCAGAGTAGAGGCAGGCGATGGGGGACGTCCTGGGAACCCTGGATTGCCCAGGTCAGAGTTGTCCTTTCTCTTCCAGACAGAAATCATCCGGAAACGCCTCCACAAAGACATCCCCCACCACTCGGTCATCATGCTGAACTTCTGTCCTGACCTCCAGTCTGTGCAGACAAACCTGAGAAAGACCCACGGGGAGTTCATCTTCCTCATCGACCGGAGCGGCAGCATGAGCAGGACCAACATCTACCGCGTCAAGGTACCTGCTAGGGGGCCCTGCCCCCGCCAGCCCAGGCCTGCTCTGCTCCCCTGACCTGCACTTTCTCTTCCAAGAAGCAACTTGTTTTGATAAGTCATTTTAGACAGAGATGACCAAACTCAATCTGCTCCCCAAATAAAACACTGTCATGATAGAAGCAGAGGCAGAACTGTCGTCGATGCCACCGATAGCTGTCCTTGACATTCTACACACTTGTGTTGCATGCTTGCTGTCTCAAGCACCTCACCAGGTAGCAAGAGAGAAGGGGCACAGGGAACAGAGGACGGAAGCTAACACTTGCTGAGGGCCTGCCCTCTGCCAGACGCAGTGCTCACCACTCAAGTCAACCTTGGTATTTCATCCACATCCTAATCCTATGAGGTTGCTCTGTTTTCTAAATGGGAAAACCAATCCTGAGATCTCAGTCACCCACTTGAGTTCACAAGGCTATTGTGGCCGACAGTTAAGCCCATATCTGCCTGACTATGTCCCCCACAAAAAAAAATTGGTTCTTTTTCTCAAATGCCTAATGTGTGCAAAGCCCTGTGCTTGGCCATCTCGAAAAACACCGGGATGCAAACACACCGTCAAATGAGGGTCACAGGCCTGCTAAGCAGTGAGATTGCTTGAGAGCTGGGTCTCCCTGCTGAGGAGAGCTCTGGAGAAGTGTGAGAAAGAGTGATAGAAACTTCCCTTGCCCATCCAGAAGCATCCTCCCTCCAAGAGAGTATTCATCTTGATTATGTTATTATCCAACATAATTTTGACTTCTGCGGGTGTGTGTATCCCCCTCTGGAGCCACGAACTCATTAAGAGAAAGGACCAGATCTTTCTCACCTAGCTCTCTGTGTGGGGCCTAGCTCTGTGTGTTTGCATAAAATGCTCCCAATCTGCTTGTTGAACTGGGTAAAGGACTAGAGTTCAAGAGAATCAAAGATGAGGAACAAGAAGAAAGTAGGGCTCTGCTGTCACCTGATATTTCACCCCTCCTGCCCTAGTTTGTCCTTGGAGCATGCTCTTGTTTCCAGGGCAACAGGCTAGGCAAGGAGAGGAGGCGCTGGGTGGAATCCGGGAGGCCAGCTATCCCCTCAGGCTTGCTGTGCCTGAGTTCTGTCCTGAGTTGACAGAGGTGTCATAGATGAGACCCAGGATCCTATTTGCCTGCATCTTGACACCAGGATGCCTGACAGGACTTTGGTGCCTTCTCACCCTGCCCATCACCAAATAAGGAGAATGGGAGCTGTCCGTGGTGCTGGAGGGCTGAAGCCACACTCCAGGAACCTAAGACTCTCTGGGTTCCATTCCACAGCCATGTGGATACATAAGACATCCTCAGGAACCTTAGAGCATCATAGGAGCATAAATTTAAGGCATCCCTAGGGAGCAATGCATTCATTTTCCCTCCACTTACCAGGTAAGAAAACTGAGTACCCAAGAGTTTAAGTGGTTTTCCCAGCATCACAGAGATAGTGAGGGAGCCTGGGCCATCTATGTCTGGCCTCAGTGTACATCTTTTTTATACATGCATTTCCATTTTTTAAAAAATCTCTCTTCTCTGATGGTGTCACTTCTGCTGGGTGGCATTGTGGAAAGAGCAATGCCTGGGGTCCAGATCAGTTCTGCCACTGAGTTGCTATGAGACTCTGGACAAATTGATTCTCAACTGTAGGCTTCACTTACCCTTTCCATAACCTGAGAAGGAAGGGTTAATTCAGGGAGGGCAACTGTATGTCACATGTCCCTCTGCTCCCCTCTCCTGGGAAGACGTCAATAACTGATCATGTCATTTTTTTTCCTCCTAAGCCTAGACTCAGTCTCTATATCCCCTCATCCCAGTGTTCCAGGAAGTTGCTTTCAGTTAAATGGAATTGGTTTATAAGTGGAAATCCACTTCCTGAACTAAAGCCCTCTCCAGCCTTTACTCTCTGGCAATAAATTTCTCTGGCTCTCCTTTGAGTCCCCTCCCCCCTTGGAGTCTCCCTTGCTCTTCTCCAGCTCAGCTCACTGAGTTCAATGTCATCCCTCTGCAAATGGTGTTGCATGGGTGTGATCCATTCTGCTAAATATGACCCTTTCAGAGAAAGACTCAGAAAGGGCCACACACACTTTCCCCCACTGAGGTTGCCGGAGTCATTCATTCTGGCCCACTGAGTCAACATTTAAGGATGAACTAGGCGTAGGAAGGAGGGAGAGAGTAGAAATCCAAACAGCCATGCCAAAGGAGAAAGTTCAGCCAATTTAATTTCCTGCAGCTGGTCTCATTCTTCAATTGCCACTTGCTGCCAAAAACAGGGCTTTAAAAATTCTAATAGGTGTGAGCAGAGACAATCTGTATGAATCAGCAGAGTCTCCTGCTAGCAGGAATATACATTAGTGGCTAATGAAAAGAGCAGATATTGAGTTCTTTTGCTGAGACACAAAATGTATTGGCACAAGCAATGAAGAGAGGCAGAGAGGACACCAGTGTTTGCAGAGGAGGATGGGAGAGGGTCTGTGGGTCTGTGGAGCCTGGAAGGATGTGCGGTGTGAACATTGCCAGAACCCACTGGCAGCTGTTTCTCTCTGGATGCTGGAGTGAGATGGTTTGTTTCTCTGAGACCCATGGGGTGCCATCAATAAAGTATGCAGGGGTGAGAGGGAGACCTTCCTTCCTGAGCTCTGTGCCCGTGTGACAGAATCGACACGAGCTATGTTTTGAAAACCATGGTCGGAGTCTTGGCTTTTGTGATCCAGGGCAATTTCTTTACCATTCTGAGCCTTTACAGCCTTTTATCTGTTAGCTATTAATCCTAATAGATAGCTCCTCGGTTTGCTTAGGATAACCATTAACTGGATATTTGCTTTGCACAACACTAAATCTCACAAGGGTAGCATAACCAGCCCAAGGTCAAGTTAATAATGGTAGTGGGAATATTCTCCCCAGATAAGCTGAACTTTGAGGTGCATCATGTCAGCCACCATGCTACAATATATGTTAAGCGGTTAAATGTGATTATAACTTCAAGTGTGTAGCACAGATTGGCACACAGGAATTGCTTGATGGTTATTATTGCACTTATCCTCCTCATAATATCTTTCCTTCCTCCACCTCCACTGCCTTCTTTTCCATTATTTTTTCAATATAACTGTACAAGGCCTCCTGGTGGTACATAGCCACAGAGGTTGACCCTGCCATGTGCACAGACTTTGGAGGCAAAGTGACTCATGTTTGAATCCTGGCTGTGCTATTTACTAACTGGATATTCACCAAGAAGTCACTTGACCTCTCTGGACCTCAAATCTTCTATTCTATAAATTGGAAATAATAATGTGCCTGGCTCCAAAGGCAACTGTGAAGATTAGCGAGGTAATGTACCTAAGTACCTCCTTTGCATCCAACAAATATGAGCTGAAAAGATTGTCCCTAGGAATTTACCCCAGGTTCGTGACCGGTTAAGTCCAGTGCAGAGGCCTGGGATGAGGGCCAGAGGCCATTCCATCAAGTGTGACCTGGACCAGTCACTTTCTTCCCCTCGATGTTGATTCTGCTTTGGCAGAGGGAGTGGGTGCTCCCTGCCCTCGCTGCCTCTCTGGTCAGTGAGAGGTGGAACTGGCCAGCTAGTAGCGTGCCTTTAGGAAGTCAGACCTGCTGCACGGGTGGATGAGTTTTATGACGATGGCTTTGGTCCAGCCTCTGGTCAGGAACAGCCAGTTTTGTGATATGAGGGAGAAGGAGGTATTGGGTACAAAGGGTGACAGGCCACATTGGAGGCAGCTCCTGGGCTGGGAATGACAATACATGCGTGTGGTGGCAGAGTGGCAGTAGTCCCTGACTGAGTCCTGAATGTCCCTTTCTCGCCTGCCAGGAGGCCATGCTGGTGGCCCTTAAGAGCCTCATGCCAACCTGCCTCTTCAATATCATTGGATTTGGATCCACATTTAAGACCCTCTTCCCTTCTAGCCAGACCTACAATGAGGTAAGGAGCAGGGATCTGAAGCCAGGAGGGCGGTGGCTGGTAGAGAGCAGAGGAGAGGAGGGAGAAGGAAGGGGGAGGTGACCCTGGGGCCAGACTCCAGCTGCCCACTCACAACAAGCCCAGATCACAGCCGGGGGCAGGAAACTAAGGAGAAGCCATCCCTGCTTAGGCAGTGCCTGACGTCTCAGCCTTCTGACACCTTCCCTCTTTAAAATAAGATAATACACTGGGCAAAGAGTGTGAGTGCACAGAGATGGAGTCCGGGGAGAGGGCAGGGAGAGAACATGTCCGCGGCCTGCCACTCACCGAGGCCTGCCTCATGAGGACCATGGGCTCAACAGGACTGAGCAGTGAGGGGACAGAGCGATAGGGTGAGTGGCTGTGGGAGCTACGGGTGGAGCCCACAGACTCAAGCTGCTGTCTGAAACAGGCCTACAGCCCAGCAGCGTGCTCAAAATTGCAGCATCCTCCCCAGGTCTAAGAAAAGGAGGGAAGTGAAGAGGAAAAGAAGCATGGAAGGGAGGGAGGAGGAAAGGAGAAAAGACATATTGGTGACTCTTCTACTAAGAGTAACTTTAGGTCTTGAAAATACAAGGATAATACACATTAATTGTCTCAGAATTTTTAAATATCATCAAAAATCAGTAATCTCCTTTGAGTCATCTGTCAGAAAAAAGAAGAAAAGAAAACACAATTAAGAGCTTGCTCTCAGTCCCTCCAGACCTCATTCTGCACATGCACAATCAAGATAGGATTAGGCCTTCCACACGGTTCCTCAAGCTACTTTCCTCGTCTTTCATGAACATGTTTTCACGCCAGAAAGCATTCATCTAACGTCATTTTAAGGCTGCCTTTCATCACACAGATGCCCTGGGACTTATTTCACAGAACCCCTGTTGTCAGCTATTATGCTGTTCCCAGTTTTTCCCAGTTCCCTCCTCTCTGTGTGGTAGATTTTACGTGCATGCTTAATTGTTCCCTTAGGATGAATTCCTAGAGTTGCTGCTTCAAAGACGCCATATCCATCATAAGCCTTTGGATACAGGCTGTTGCTTAGAAGCCCCTCCCAAGCATGAAGGTTGGGAGAGCATCTTCCTGAGCCAGGGGCAGGAGGACAATGTGTCCAGGGGGAATCGACACTTACACTGTAGTGACATTCACCTGGTGCCAGTAATCCTTGGCCCATGGGGTCCCACAGTGTTGGTCCAAGAGGGAGGAAATCTGAAGCCCAGATTGGGGGACAATCTCCTTTTCAAAGTGCCAGGGAGTTGGTGCCAGAGCCAAGTTCAGTACCCAAGTTTGATGATTCCCAGGCCTGTGTTCCATCTGCCTATATCACCTGGGAATGTCGTTCGTGCTGAGGAAGTAGAGGTTTAGCCCACATCTTTTCCAGGGGGCTTATAGTTTTAAAGTGGAGCCTAGGAAGGACAATACAGTGAACGTACTACTAATGGTGGTGTTTCGGTCATTGCTGGAGGGTGGGTTACAGAAAATAAGTGGCCACCTGTTCTTCCTGAGTCTGAAACTAAAAGCTCATCCTCAGGGTGGCTTAGAGTCTCCGTGCCACACGGCGACCCTGGGGACTGTCTGTTCCTGCCATGCTCATTCCCTGCAGGAGAGTTTGGCCTTGGCCTGTGATAACATCCAGAGGATGCGGGCCGACATGGGTGGCACCAACGTCCTTTCTCCTCTCAAGTGGATCCTGCGGCAGCCAGTGCACCAAGGCCACCCGCGACTCCTCTTCCTGATCACGGACGGCGCCGTCAGCAACACCGGGAAGGTGCTGGAGCTGGTGCGAAACCACGCCTTCTCCACCAGGTAACCCAGACTGGAGGTCCAGTTACCCCGGGCTGCCCAGGGCTGGCTACCACACCAGGAGAAAATGTGCACGACACCAGCGGGAGAAGACAGGGCCCGCAGTTCCCAAAATGCTTTCCTTCCAGGATGATGAGGGATGGTTTTCAAATTGGCCTTTTCCTCTCAGAAGGTCGGGAGGGTCGAGTTGTCCAGAAGGAGGCTGCCTTGACTCTGTACTGACCAGGAGTTGATGGGCTGTCTGTGCCAGAGAGAGTGCCCGTGGAGGATCCTTCCTCCTCCTCCTCGCCTCTGCCTCAGGACACGACCAGCTCTGAGTTGACTCTGCCTCTTTCCCCATCAGAGCCAAAGATCCAGAGGGGCTGGCAAGTAGCAGCCTCTCTGTCTCTGTCCCCCAGGTGCTATAGCTTTGGAATCGGACCCAACGTCTGCCACCGTCTGGTGAAAGGCCTGGCCTCTGTGTCCAAGGGCAGTTCTGAGTTCCTGATAGAGGGGGAGCGGCTGCAACCCAAGGTAGGTAGAGGGGCCTCCCAGCCTCTTCTGGGGCTGGAACCTCAGAGACCCAGGCAACTCAGTGACCAAGCTGAGATCTCGCCCCAAACCTGAGCTTTGCACCAGGCCATGCCACACCCAGTGGGAACCAGAGAGGTGAGAGCCACAGAGCAGGCAACTCTTGCAGCAGCCCCAGGACACTAGAGCCCCTGGTCTCCAGTCACTGGATCACATGCTCCATCCACTGGCCAGGCAGGATTGAGGTTCCTGAAGGAGCCGCCACCTTTAGAGATAAGGAGCTGTGCTTGGAGTCATTTCTGGTCACGTTTCTGATGATGACCATGGTGGTTCAGAAGAATCTAAAGGACTCCGAGATTAAGGAGGCTGCTGTCCTCTCTTCCTTCTTGCACATTTGGCACGAATAACCCAACCCTTAGAAAATCCAGGTCCTCTAGGAGGAGAGATGGAATGGGATAAAGAGGTCCATTGGGGGTTGCATCTGTGAAAGATAAAAAAGGAAGGAGAGGAAAACTCTTTAGACCATGAGTGTATTAGTCAGCTTTTTGTCACTGTGATAAAAATGCCTGACAAGAACAACTTAGAGGAGGAAACGCTTGTTTGGGGCTCACAGTTTCTGAGATCTCAGTCCATGACTGGCCACCTCCATCACTCCGGACCAGAGGTGAGGCAGAGTACCATGGTGGAGGAAAGGGCTTGGCAGAGGAAAGCCACTCGCTTCATGGAAGACAGGAAGAAAAGAGAGGGCAAGGCACCAGGGTCAAAATATGGCCACAAAGGGACAACCCCCAGTGACCTACTTCCTCTAGCCACAACCTACCCGCTTATAGTTATCACCCAGAAGTCCTTCCAAATTATTAATCCATCAATAATTATTAATCCATTAGTCAATGAATTAATCCACTGATTAAATTATGGCTCTTAGAATCTAATTATCTCATGCCTATACCATCTCACACATGAGCTTTCAGGAGACATCTCAAATCCAAACCATAACACTGAGGCAGGTTTATCATCTGTGAAAGGAAGAAGGAAGCAGATTGGACAGGGAGTCTCCAACTGTGATGTTCTGGAAAGGTCTCAGCCAACCCAATGGAGCTCTGGAGCAAAGACTGCCCATGAGCGTCTGCGCTGGGCCGACAGGGCCAGTACCAGAATCTCTGCAGTCATTGGTCAAGGGCTTCAAAGGAGAGGTGTGGTCTTGGCTCAAAAGCTAGAGCACTGAATCTGGAAGGTGTCGCCAAACTATATCCCTTGCAGCTAAAAGTCATAGTCTTTGTTGAAGGGGGATTTGAGGATGTATCTCCACAACCACCAAAACCCCTAAATCATTTTCTCTAGGAAAGGGAATCCGTCTAGGGGACACTAACCCACAGATATCATCCACAGAACACCTATCACATGGCAGACACTTCAAATCCAGTGTCTCATATAATCTTACAGCTACACATTCCCACTTCAGTAGGAGGGGAAACTGAGGCCCAGAGAGGCAAATAAACTTTCTTAAAATCACTATCCTGTTCACACTTTGACCATGTTCCCTTGAGCTAGTCAGAGCCATACTTGGAGCCTCAGATTTTCTCCTTTATAAAATGTTAACCTTAGAGAAGATGATAGCAAAGATCCATTCCAACTCTCACAGTCCAGAAGTCTAAAAAGATCAGAGGTGTGTCTGTTGCTGGACAAGCCACCGGAGGCCTGCTGTCACTTCCTCCCTGCTCACACCCCCTCAAGCTCATACCCACACAGTCTTTATGCGCCTCGTCTGCACAACCCCTGCCCACCCATCTACCCCACCTGTGTTCCAACAGATGGTCAAATCCTTGAAGAAGGCCATGGCCCCAGTCCTGAGCGATGTGACTGTGGAGTGGGTCTTCCCTGAGACCACAGAGGTCCTGATCTCACCTGTCAGCACCAGTGCCCTCTTCCCTGGAGAGCGGTTGGTGGGGTATGGCATTGTGTGTGATGCCTCCTTGTACATCTCCAATCCTAGATCCGTAAGTATCCCAGAAAGTCCAGGGAGCCGGGGGGTCCAGAACCCATGCCCGCAGACCATTCTTAGTGGCTAAGACTATTCATTCCATCTAGGAACTCATTGGAACAGGGTGTGAGTTGTAGGCACAGCTGCTGGGCCATGGGCATTTGATCATGATGACATGGATTTAGTAGGAGGCCACCATGTCAAGTGTGGTTCTCAGGAGCCCCTTCAGAAGAACAGCTTGAGGAACTTGTTTAAAAGGCAGAGCCCAAGCTCAACCCAAGACTATTGAATAAGAATAACTGAGAGTCTGGCCAAGGAATCTGCATTTGACATCATCTCCCCTAAATGATAAAGTGGACACTTCCACTATAGAACAATTGCACACAAGGTTCTTTCTCTGAACACTTGGCAATTCATATCTCCTTAGATGAGTTTGTGTTTTATTTGTTTATGGGTACTTCCCTTGCATTTGGGGCAGAAGTGGGATAAAAGCAAAGAACTTCTCAAAGAAAAGTGAAATTCATGCTAAAATATGAGAGATTGACTGCTAATCTGTTTTCTCACCTACCTACCTTCTTTAATGAGTCTCTCCATCACCTTTGAAAGGACTTCTCATCTTGATTTAAGGAGTCACAAACTCAATGCCTAGAGTGATTGAGCAGGTATAAATTGGAATTATTTGTTGTAACAAATAAAAGGGGCAAATGACATTAGGGACTCAGAATTGGAGAGGCAATAAGGGATGGTGAAACTTGACTGGGCAGCCCTGTCTACACTGGGCAGATCCTGCTTTGCTCTAACAAACTGATGTCACACAGGAATGTGGGCCCTGCCTTCAATGTGTTTCCAATAGAAACTGGAACTTCATGTGAAATCTGTAGATTTTTGAATGTTATAGAATTTTTTTAGAGCCACGATCAGGGTGATGTTAATGTGTTGCAGGGAGAGATTGTTCAACTGCAGGGAAAATGCTAAGCAAAATGCTAGCCAAGTCTCTGCACAACCCAGACCCTCCTTGGAGGTCTGAAAAACAGCAGAGCACCAACAGACCCTCCCACCTATGGAACCCAAAAAAGTCACCAAATTCATTCTTCCTTTCTGAGCCATGATATTGGCAAGGTGTCTCCTGCCATCAGTGGAGGTGTCAGATAAACAGTACCTCACACTCTTGGCGTAAACATGACCTACCCCAAGTTTCATGGAAAGCAACCTAGAAATAACTAATGAGATTAGAAATAGATAAATCTCTCAATCCAGAAATCCCACTCCTGACACTCTTAGCTCCAAGAAATGAAAGAGATGTAATGGGTTTGTGACCAAATATGTTTATGGAGGCAAAAATAAATGTTCACAAAGTGAATGCTTTTAACAATAAAGATGGTGGAATGTCATACCATCCATCCAATATTAAAGAAAATGGTTGACATGCAGAGTTTCCAAAATGTTTTAAGTGCAAAGATCAAGATACTGATAAATGTAAGTGGTATGGTCCAGTTTTCATGAAACAAAAATGAGCCCTAACCCAGATGTATTATTTATATACCATGCACACGTACACACAGCACACCATGTATACATTTATGTCATGAAGAATGGAATTAAGAAACATTTGTTCATTTTAGTTACCTATTAGGAGATAAGAATGACATTTAGATTTACATTTTAAAAACTTTTAAATGAATGAAATCAATAATTGAAAACATCAGGGACATAAATGATATGAAAAGTTAATCCCATTCTCCATCTCTTGAATAGAAGTTTGCCTCAATTCCTTAAGCAAACAAGTGTTCCTATTCCACTGGTTCCTCGGAGGTGGAACCCTCCCACACATTCCCACTCACACCCCTTGCCAGCTAGTGGAAGTTCTTCCTGACATCTAGCCTCACTCTCGGCCCTCTTTTCTCTTCTCCCTCCAGGATAAGAAGCGAAGGTATAGCATGCTGCACTCCCAGGAATCCAGCAGCTCTGTCTTCTACCACTCTCAGGAGGAGGGACTTGGCCCAGACAGTGGAGATGGTGCCAAGAGTTTAGGGAAAACCAAAGAGACCAGGCCATTCAGTGGAGACTCTGCCACCAGTCTTGGTGGGTCCTCTGTGCTTCCTGCTCTGTTTCCTTTGCTTAATAATTGCTACCTTAGAGTTTTAGTCAGCTCTTTAGCTGCTGAGCCTCAGAGAACTGACAGGAATAATTTTAGGAGGAAATGTTTATTTTGGACTTCACAGTTTCAGCGGTCTTAGTCCATAGATGGCTGATTCTACTGCTCTGGGTCCCAGGTGAAGCAGAACATCACAGGGCAGAAGGTGTGGCAGAGGACAGCAGCTTAGAACCTGACAATTAGGAAGCAGAAAGACTGTTCCTTACCAGGGACAAAATATATACCCCAAAGGCATGCCCTCCCATGACCTACCTCCTTCAGTCACACCCTACCTGCCTATGGTTATCACCCAGTTAATCTCCATTAAGGGATTAATGCACTAATTAGTTTAAGGCTCTCATAATCCAATCACTTTATATCTAAAGTTTCTTGCATTGACTCGCCCATGAGCTTTTGGGGGAATACCTCATACCTAACCTATAACCTTTATAGGGCTTACTACCTGCTAAGCATCTCAATGAATAATTAGCAACCTGAAAAGGGAGGTACCATTATACCTATTTTACTGATGTGGACACTGAGATTTGGAGAATTCCAGCAATGTGGCTAAGTTCTCAGAGCTTGAAGGAGGTAGAGAGAGCACAGACTGAGTCTGGACCTATCTGACTACTAAATCTCTTTACAGCCTTTGTTTCCATTCAAAGGTCATTCACCAATTACTTGATAAGGTTAGGTGGCAAGCCCAGGATGAAGGCGTAGGTGACTCAAACATGATGCCTGCCCTCCAGGACCTCTCCTTCTGTGAGAAAGATACAATTGACCTTTGATCTCATAGAAGCAGAGCAACAGGGGCCACAACTCTGGGCATCCAGGGAGAGAAGAGAACATTTGCTCAAGGATATCAAAGACTTCACACAGGGACTGGTTCTCAGAAGTGGGAAAGGAGAGAAGGTTCCAGAAACTTCCCGGATAAAGGTGTGGGGATGTGATACTTAAAAAGCAATACAGTTGGCTTCTCCTTCAGTTTGGAACACACTGTACCTTCAAAAAGGGACAGACTCGAGAGTCACTGGGAAGATAGATGAAGGCTATATCAGGCAAGGCTTCAGATGCCAGGGAGACACCTGCATGTACAGCAATAGGTAATGGAGAACTTAGGAACCTGGGAAGTTTCCTAGTAGAAAAGGGTATCCAAGCCTCTCTCTTTCCCCTCTGCCCTCCACCCTGAAAGCTCCCTTCTCACTGCCCCTGCCCAGGTGCGGACTCCTCCCAGAGACGGAGAGCATACAGCACCAATCAGATCACCAACCACAAGTCCTGCCCAAGGACCACCACAGCCAGTGACCCCACAGTGTCGGCCAGGAGGCATCCACTGAGGAAAGCCAAGCTGCAGGACCTCACCAATCAGACCAGCCCTGATGCCCAGAAGTGGCAGATTGATTTGCAGGTACTCAAGCAACTCAGGTTGGTGAAGAGCGGGGGCAGACCATGGCTAAGCCATGAGGACAGGGCCTGTCCATCACGCAGACAGATGAGGATGGAAGGATGGCTAAATAGATAGATAGACAGACAGACAGATAGGACAAACAGAGTCCAGATCTATCTGACTTTACAGTGTTCATTTCCATTTAAAGGATAATTACCAATTACCTATGAGGACTGGGTAACCACAGCTTAGGGAATGAGCCTTTCCCTCCTGTTTTCCATCTGTCCCACCCCTAATGACACCTTCTAGTCATGATGCTGACTTACCAGTGAGATCACCTGTTCTCTGCACCCAGCACTTCCCAGCTGGCAAAGGGCATTTATCTGCATCTCCTCTGTCATTAGATCATATAGCACATCTGGAAGAGGCCGCAGTTTGGGGTCCAGTCACCCCCATTAAGTACAGACATGAAAATTGAGGACCAGAGAGGTAAAGCAACTGGCCCAGCGTGACACATCCTATGGGGGACTGTAACCCAGGACCTCTGCCTTCAGAGCCCCACTTTCCCCTCAGTCACACTGCTTCTCTTCCAATCCCCGCAGCTGGACGTTCACCCAGGAAAGAGGGAATTGAAAGGCAGAGCCAGCTGGAAAGGTCGCCGGTGTTCCGTGAGATCAGGTTTCTCACCTCAGCACCGTGGCCATGATAATTCTTTGCTGGGGAAGAGGGACAGTCCCAGGCTGACAGAAGGTTTGGTAGCACCCCTGGCCTCTGCCCCCTGGAAACCAACAATAACATCCCCAGTCGTGACATCCAAAAATGTCCTCAGACACTGCCACATGTCCCCTGGAGGGCAAAATCTCCAGTTGAGAACCATTGTTCTAAACCAAATTGTGGTTTAACCCATTTTCTTTAGAATGGACTTTATGTCAATGTTCACGAGCTGCAATGCCGTGGAACCAGGCATGCACTCTCCCCAGCGTCCCTTCCCGCTCCCAGCCACCACCCCAACCCTCCTAGATACCCACCCACCGACTTCTTTCCCAATTTGATTCTCCCCAACTCACATGCACACAAACACACTCACACGCGCACACATACACTCTCTCTCTCTCACTCCCTGCAGCCTCCAGCTGGGTGAAGAACTGGATCTTAGATTCATCTGTTGCCATGGAAACTATAGAAACTTGGGTTTCTCTCTCTCACCTAGTGTGGGTGATGGGAGGGCAAGGGTCTGACCCAGCATGGAAGATGGTGAGGGCAGAGGAAGGGGGAATCCCAAATCTCTGATGGGGGTGGGGTTAAAGATCCCCTGGGATCCAACAGTCATGGCCAGGTACCAGCTCCTATAGAGGCCATCCTAAAAATGACCAGTCTCCTCCTCCCATACTCTTGTACTATACCTAGGACCTGTGGCCCAGAAGTAGGAAGGTCACCCCCACTTAATGGGGAGGCATATTCCCCCTCCCAATAAAAATTTAATAGGGAGTAAAAAGTCCCATGGTTACCTGTTGACCTAAAAAAATTCTGTTACACCTAGAAAGAGCCTTTGTTTTCCACATCTGTTCCACTACCCGGAACAGAAATTTGTGGTCCCAGAAATTTGAAATTCATTTTAAGTTAATTTAATATTCTTCAGTTACAAAAGTAATACACACTCATCATTTGCAACAAAAATTTTGCAATAGTTCAGTAAGGAATCAAGTACAAATAAAAGCCCTCTCCCCTATTCTAAGACCTACGTGATTTTGAGTGTTCCTTTCTAGACATACTACACACAAACACACACACATGCACAACATACATTGCACATACAAACTCCTCTCCAACTTATTTTTTTTGGGGGAAGGGGTGTTACTGGGGGTTGAACCCAGGGGCACTCAACCACTGAGCCACTTCCCCAGTCCTATTTTGTATTTCATTTTAGAGACAGGGTCTCACTGAGTTGCTTAGCGCCTCGCTTTCGCTGAGACTGGCTTTGAACTCGCGATCCTTCTGCCTCGGCCTCCCCAGTCACTAAGATTACAGGCGTGCACCACTGCGCCCAGCTCCAACTTACTTTTTAAATGTCTTTTTCATTCACTTTTTATATATAGTAAATTACTGTTTCTGGTGAATGGTTTGGTGAGATTAAGCCAAGGTCTGTTATGGTCATGTAATCTGCAACACAATTAAAATACAGAACTGTCACAACCTAATATTTAAAAATAAATTTCATCTTGGGCATCTTTCCCCATTGGTATGAAGAAATCTCTTTTTGCTCAGTGTTGTGAGTTTCCAGTGCACAGACGTAACATAATCTATTCACCTTGCCAATGGATCAGTAGTTTCCAGATTTTTTACTTTTACAAATTATACTGCAACAAATGTACAGTGCTTGCACGCAGATACTTGCACTTTTGTGGATTGCTAGATTGAATTCCTAAAAGTGGAATTGCTGGATCACAGGGGTTTGTTCATCTAACTTGTTGTTAGATAACACATTGCTTAATTGTTTTCCCACCGTGTGCACCTACAGACCTACAGTCCATGACGGTCTCCCTTGTATTTGCCAATCTGCTAGACTGTTTTAATTTTCATTGCTCTAATTTTTCAGGAGGCTAAGCTTTTTATGGGTTTATTGGATAGTTTTTCTATAAACTGCTTACAAACACCCTTAATCCATTATTCTATTAAGTTTGTCTCTTTTCCTCCAGTGATTTATAAGCGCATTTTCTTAAAAATGATCTTTGTCATGCATCTTGCAAATGTCATTTCCCAGTTTACCCCTTTCCTTTTGATGTTTGTACCAGCACAAGAATAGATAAATTATCAAAACCGAACAGAAAACCCATAAATAAATCTAAATGTGCATCTTTGTTGCGATAGAGGTGGGGAACTGATAAACTGTAGGGACTCAAAGGATAAACTATTCAGTAAACAGTGTTGAGGTTTGTACCATTTGGAAAATCAAGAAAAAACTGGTTTCTATTTCCTTACAGTAAAACAACTTTCAAGTGATTCAAGGATTTAAACATACAAACAAAAATAAAAATCCTAGAATATTTTTGTGTGGGAAAGACCTTTTAAGCATGACATATGGGAAGACATAAGGAAAAAGGTTGACAATTTTAACCACACACATAAAAAATTTTAAACTTCATGTCCCCCCAAAAATTGGTTTAGAATTATTCATGGTATGTGATTTTTCTGAGGGGTTTGGGGTTTTTTGTTTGTTTTTGTTTTGGCTTATAATTTATCCATCATTTGGGGTTATTGTTGGTATTTCTCATGAGATATAGGTTGTGAGTTACTGGGTCCTGGATAAGGCAGTGCCTCGGGGCCAGTTGCAGTGCCCAGGGAAAGAACTGTGGTTAGAGGCAGGCCGGTCCTGCATCATGGGCTCCCCTCCTCCCCCTCTTACTGTGCCCACAGCCCTTCCCTAATGGCCAGGATCTAAACAGGGGCCCCAAACTTCGTGGACCCGGGGCCCGCAGGCCCTCTCTGCTGCCCCAAGGCTGCCAGCCCTTTATGCTCTTCGGCCAGGAGCCCCAAGCCTGGGGGCTCATGAGGGAATTGGATCCTGGATCCAGCCTGAAGCCTGTTCGGGACAGTCGCAGCCCAGGGGACTTGGGTAAGTGTGGGAAGGTCCAGAACCTGACTAGGAACAGGGAGGAATCATTTACAAGTCTCAGGGGTCAATGCCTATCCGTCCCCCTGAGGGTCCGTTATGGCCCATACTGCCCTGAGGACCAATTCCACCTTCCCCATTCAACTTCACCTTGGGGCAACCTGCTCCATCCTCTGCCCAAGTGCCTCCACCCAGTGCTATCGGGCCCCCTCAGGTCCTGGCTTCCTGGGAAGTGGACCTGTCCCTTTCTGGGAGACAAGCCCATGGCACCCCGTTGTCCTAGAAAAGGAGCTGTCTGCCCCCTGGGAAGGGAGACTGGGCTGTATTTGCTTAGGGATGACTGCACCATGAGGAAGGACGACGTCCTCTGGGGGTGGCCATCTTGTCCCTCCGCCCACAGAACCATCCCATCACCCCTCCGCCTTCGAGACAGAGACGTCCTCGGACTGGGAGCCCATGGCTGAGACTGAGGAGCGGGGCAGCTCCAGCAGGCCCACCACCCCAGGCCTGGTGCTGGGCAAGGCTCTGGTCAAAGGCCTGCGCGAGAGCCAACGCTTGCAGTGGGAAGTGATCTTCGAGCTCGGGCCCCCAGGCCCGGAGCGGGGCAGCGCGCGCGACGACGACCTGTGGAGCGAGACCTTCCACCACCTGGCGGCCCGCGCCATCATCCGCGACTTCGAGCAGCTGGCGGAGCGCGAGCGCGAGATCGAGCAGGGTGAGCTCCGACGGCCACGTCCTTCGTCCCAACCCCGCCCAGGGCCCGCCACGCCCGAGGCCGCCCCCGAAGTCCCGCCCACTCCTAAGACCACCTCCCGCAGCCCCGCCCACTTCCCTACGCGATCCACCGTCCCTCAACCCGCCTCCCCTCCAGGCCCCACCCCTTCTTCATCGCCCCGCCCGCCCGCGGCCCTGCCCCCTGCCCAACCCCCTCCGAGCCGGCTTCAGTCCTTCTATAGCTCGAGCTGCCTCAGCTTCCCCACTGCCTACCTCTCCATCTCCACCTCCCACCGCTGCCTCCTGGTGCCTCCCCTCACCGCCACGCACAGCCTGGGGCTCCACCACCTCCTTGATCAGCTGGCGTCCACCTACCTCCAGGACCCCCTGCCCCCAGCCCTGGTCTCCTCCACCCCCTGAGGTTGATCCATCCTCTTCAGCCTCCTTCCCCTTCCTAGGCCCCCAATCCCCTGTCACCGCAGTGCTCCCCTGTAGCGGCCCCTGATGGGCTCCGGAGAGCGAACAGCGTGATGGCCATTAGAATAGCCCGCGCGATCCTCTGGGACAGTCCTTTCCCACAGGGCCCCTAGACCTGTTGGCACACAGGTCATCCACGCCATTTCTTACTGAGGATCAGCCGGGCCGCGGTAGGGGTTGGACCCTGCAGACGCAGCTACACTGCAAAGGCATCGAAAGAGATCCCGCCCTTCCCCACCCAGGAGTGCTTGACACAGACTAGCAGAGAGGCGGACATTAATCAGTTACACAATAAGTGATTTCTTTTGTAAACAGCAGAGTTTTATGCAAATAAAAAGTTGTGCAACTTCCAAGTTATCACTCCAACAAAGACATTTATTCAACTAAACAAAAGTCTTTTGAAGTATTTTAACAATGTGCAAATACATTCACAACATAATCTACTGATTAAAAGACTCCAAGTTTACAGTACCTACAACAGAATTTCCAGATGCCTACGAAAGTTTGGAGATTGGCTTCGTTTACAGTTGCATATATTGCCTTGTTTTAAGAAATATCATTAATACAAATATCCCCATTATGGCAAGAAAAAAATGCATTCATACAATAAAATGTCTTTTAGGCATTTATTATGCCAAACATTTAAATGATTATTCTTACTATGACATAAAAATAATACTCATTTAGTAATAAAAGAGAAGGACAAATAAGTACTTGAGTGCATTCGTCCTAAGTGCTATTAAGAAGAAATACAGAGATGAAGCCTCTGTACAAAAGGAATGGACGATGGGGAGCTAATTTAGTTCAGGAATTGAGGCAGTTTTCTCCCAAGAGGTGACTGGTAGGAGCTTGATGGAGCACACTTGGAGAATAGAAAGAGATAAAGAATGGTTTGATTTCTTTGATTTCGTTTTATGCCTTATTCACATAATAATATTAAATTGTTTATATTTTATTCATATTTGAATAAAGCCTGTCCATTTTTGCTTCCGTGAGCACTTCTTACAGTTTACAAAGTACTTTTCCACACTTCATCCCCTTGACTCCTCACACAGCCAGAATCTCAGCTTCTGTTGCTAATCCGCTGGGTGACCAGCATCCCCACTCTCCCTCTCTGATGCCCAATCTTCTTGGCAGTTCAATGGGTCAGGTTAGTGATGCCCACCCACCCCTATGAAGTCCTGTGGCAAGGTTTTTATTAGAAATCTGCAAAATTAAAATATAAAAAAAGGACAACATAGTTTATTTAAAAAATTAACACTAAAGTTATTTAAGAGAATTAGCTATCATTTATTCTAAGCTAATGAGCTTACTTTTTACTTGAAAACATCCTTTATTGTGTGAAATCATGAAATGATTACCATTCTCTTAACATCTTTAATGAGCTAGTTGGCAACCCCTTGACTTTAAAGGTCTATTTCACCCCAAAGACGGGGACCACAAGTAGAGCGCTCCTTTCAGCTTTCGGAGCTGCTCTGTGATGCAGGACTGCCCAAGACCAATGGGTGACCCCGTTCCTCCCTTGCAGGGTCCCATCGCCGCTACCAGGTGAACGCTGTGCACACCAGCAGGGCCTGCAATGTCATCAGCAAATACACAGCCTTTGTGCCCGTGGACCTGAGCAAGAGCCGGTACCTGCCTCTGGGAGTGGAGTATCCCAACTCCGGTAAGGCATGCAGGTGGCGGGGTCCCTCCTGAGGCCACAGGGCCCCAGGGATTGGAGGAGGGACTGAGATACAAAGGAGCAGGGAGGTGCAGGGAGGTGCAGGGCAGGGCCTAGAAGCAGAAAGCACCAGCAACGATGGTCCACCCTCCACCCGGCCAGGGACACATCAGTCCCCATCCTACTGCCTTTTCCCACCAAATGAAATGAAAATCACTTTACTGTGTTTTGGGTTTTTTTCCCCCAAAAGGGGCAATTATATATGCTCATTGTAGAAAATTCCAAAATATAGAAAGATTAAATAACTTTCCTTTGGATAGCTACATGTAGAGAAATCAAAAGACAGGTAACGTCACATGAATGGGAACTTATTGATATGTGATCTATTTTACAAAACATGGGTGCGTAAACATCTGTCTATGAAGGAGGACCTAGGTGCTCATTTTAATAATTGTAGCATATTCTACAGCAGCAGAATATGATATGATGACTGGCTATCACCAAGATAGCCATTTAGGGGCTGGGGTTGTGGATCAGCGGTAGAGCGCTTGCCTAGCACATGTGAGGCACCACATTAAAAATTAATAAATAAATAAATACAGTTATGTCTATCTAAAACTAAAAATATTTCAAAGTAATAGCCAATCAGAAAGCATCCCAAAGTGTTTTGTATATATCCTAAATCTAAACCCTCAAAATAATTCTGCAGAATTAATGTATTACTACCATTTTACCAGATGGGACACAGGCAGAGGGGTGGTTAAAGGACTTGCCTGAGGTCACACAGCACCACGGGCAAAGCCAGGCTTTGAGTCCCAGTACTTGAGCCTATTTAGACCTTTGGTTTACTGGTTCACTCCTCATTTGGTTACTGGAAGTTCTGCTGCAAAGAACATCTTTGTACACCTGTCTGAGAAGTAGGACCGCCGTAGCAAAGGCGTGCCGTCTGAAGCCCCCATGCACGCTACCACACTGCCCCTCGTCCCCACACTGCCCCTCAGTCCCCAGGTTCCTCCCGACCATCTTCCCCAGCACCGAGTCCTGTTATCTTTCCAAATTCCGCCTATCTAATAGCCAGGAAAAGAGTCTCTCTTGGGGCATTCCTTTAATTTTTTTATGAAATGCTTTTCATGGTTTTGAACCCTGCCTTTTCTTTACCGGATTTCACTTTCCTGTCCTCTGCAATTCCTTTTTTATTAACACAGACCTCCGGGGGGCGGGGAAATGTGTTTGAAACAAAGTGGGCCCTTTCTCCCTCCTCCTGTCCCTCTCAGCCTTTTCTCATCTGTGGTACCAAAGTGACCAGTCACCCATCCCTCCTCCACTGCCAGTCGCTGCCAGTTCAGGCTTGGGCCAGCAGCTGTGGATGGCAGGCTGTGGCCACTGCACGGTCGCTCAGGTTGCTAGGATGCCTCTCCCTCCCTCCCACCCCCCACGATACTGCTAGCATCTGCCTGGCAGCCTGGAAGGTGAGGACCTGGCCCACATCTTAACCCAAGTCCCAAAGCTCCCCAGGGGAGCTTGGTCCCTGGACCAGCACTGCCCCACGTGTGTTCTGAGAAATTCAAACTCTAGTTTCCTGTCCTGTGAATATCCTTCCAACACAAAAATAGGAAGTGCCAGGTTAGGAAATACACTGGTGACCAAAAGCATTCTGGGACAGAACCTCGGAGAGCCCTTAGTATGTTCGTGGCCTGCGGTGCACAGCCTCTCCCCAGCTCACTCCCCTGACAACTTAGACTCGTGTTCTTTGAGAGTGGGGTCCCCCAAATACACCGCAGGGAGTTGGGCTTCATTTGCTCTTCATCACCCGCTCCCTGTCGGCAATGCCCAGGACATGAGGGGCCTGCCCTGCCGGAGGGGGTCCTGGGACAGGGCTTTCTGTGACAGCAAAGAAAGAGAAAGAGAATAGTGTGTTCTGAAGAACACCAGCCTTTTAACTAACTGGAAACATGGCTGTTTGGCACACATCATCTTAGCAGTGGTCTCTACCTGGCCAGGCACAGATTGTTATCCCCATTCTCCAGGTAGGGAATCTAAGGGTCAGAGTGGACCACATCCCATCCAGCTAGGAAGAGATGGGGATGGGGCCCAAACCCAGGTCTTTTCATTCCAGAGCTCATGGTTTAACCTTGTGCTGTGCCTTCCTGCCTTGGGATCATTATGAAACAGAAGCCAGAGTTGTCCCCGCCAGCTTGGGAAGGAGCAAGGACAGGCACATGTGCACCCACTGATCCTTCTCCTCCTCCACAAAGGTGCCCCATTGCGGATGATCAGCTCTCGGAGCCTTTCCCGACCATGGAGAGGCACTTCTACTGGCTTGGGACCGTCCCAGGCCACGCTCAGAGAAGACTCAGCCGCCGGAGATGGCAAATTTCAGACTCTAAGTAAGAGCCAGCTGGGGTGTGTTCAGAAGGCTGGGCCCCTGATGTTACTGCACCCCCGTGTCTGAGGCCCAGAGGCTTCTCTGAGTCTGTGCTCTGGACTCCTTAGGCAGGGCCAGTACCAGGCCAGGTCTTCCAGGCTGTCTGAGGCCTCAGATGGCCAGAGGGGCTCAGCATGGCTCAAGCATGGCACCGTGGACAGGGCTCCGTCTGCAGAAAGAGTCCTCGCAGGCTCTGAATGCCGGGAAACCTAATAAACAAGGAGAGAGGCGAAGAGCAAAGAAGCAGTTCCATCAGCTTCCTCTCAGCCCTCACCTCTCACCTGGTTCCATGATGCCTCTAGCTCAGGCCTGGAGGTGCCAGGACTTGCCCTTCCTGAGGCCTCGCACTACTTCACAGAGCGGACGTTCGTGTCCTGCACGCACGCACGCGCTCCAGCTCTGCACAGACAGCCTAATGTCGCCCTAGTCCCAACCCTTTCCTTGGCGCCTTCACACGCAGCAAGGATGTCCTGCCTTCTGCCTTGCATGAGGAGGACCTCAGAGGTCCACGTGGCCACCAGTTCAGTCATCCAGTGAGAATGTGTTATCCATGCTGGGCGAGGTGGGGAGGTGGCAGAAACCCAGAGCTGCACTTCCAAATTAAAGCATTGTGCCAAATGCTCGGCCCCTTTGGGTTCCAGACCCCAGGGGCACCTGCTCTACCCTAGAGCCAGGCTGAACTTCCAGGCAATTCCCATCTACCCCTTCCTGCTCCACAGTTCTGCTCCTGGTGGCCCAAGTGGCTTTGATCAAAATCACAGATGTCTTCCTTTCCGTGGCGCCTCCATTCACGCCCTTCAAACCCCACATCCTCCCTCCCTGAGGAGGAGGATGGCGGACACTGAGAGTTTTCTACATGCTGGGCACTGTCCTCATTATTCAGGTCTCCTCACAACCATCTCGAGAGGGTTTCTTTTGTTTCCCAATTAAGATACGAGGAAACTGGGGTTCAGAGAGGTTAAGTGGCTCACTTGAGGTCACACAGCTGATATGTGATAGAACCAAGGTTTGAACCAGAGGCCATGAGGTTAAACACCATCCTATTTGCCCACTGGTCCCCTCAGTGAGCAGTCATTAGTCTAGTTCATACTTGTGCTGGTTTCTCAGTGTCACCGACGAAACTCTACCTGCGTCCTTACAGCACAAACAGTCTCACTTGGGGAAACGGAAGCTTAGGTGCACATATTGATCCATGAAGCCTTTTCTATCATTGGGATACTCCCTTCTAGTGGGTGGTCAAGTTTATCTAACCCTTGCAATGGCAGTTTTAATTATAAGAATAATCACCTGAATTGTGCGTTTTGAAAATAGTATGTGCAATTATTATCCCCATTTTACAGGTTGGGAACTGGGGCTCAGATTCCCCAAAATGTCCGTTCCATGTTCTGGCACCTCCTGGGGAGCTGGCATGAGTACCTCCTCAGGGGGCACAGCCCTGGGAGGAGTTGCCCACTTCTGCCCCCGGCAACTAAGCCCCCGTCCCCATTGGGCTGAGCACTTGGCCAGGCACTAGAACAAGCTGCCCACTATCTCCTTTAATCCTATGATGACACTTGACCTAGGTACTATTAGCTCCAATTTGCAATCACACTTATAAAGAAAGCCACTGGACCAAGGGCCCCTGGTTTGTCAGTGGGGGAATCAGGACTTTAACCCAGGCCTGGGAGGGAGAGAGCTGGGGCCAGGAATGCCCAGGCTCACTGGCTTCCTGCATTGTAGCCATGGAGGAAAACCCCCCTGTGCCCCTCGGCGAGATCCTGTGTCCCAGTCGGGACAAGAGCGCTGCTTCTGAAGGTAAGTGTTCAGCTGGGGCTGGCTCCCCTAATTAAGAGGGTGACCATGACAGGTCCTGGGATCAGAAGGAGGCCTCACCAACACAGGGCTGGAGATTTTATTGATTCTTCAAAAAGCCCTGAGAGAGCGGAAGAGGATTATCCCCAATTTAAAGATGGGGAAACTGATGCTCGAAGAGGTGAAGTTGGTGCCAGAACTAGGCCTGGAGTCAGGCCTCCCAGTTCCAGCTGAGGGGGCCACTGCACCAGCCCACTCTGCCTAGTGTGCTCCAGCAGTGCGCAGGGGTCGGGGGTCAACCCGCTGTCCCCATTTGGTGCACTGATGTGAAGCTGTCACAGCTCCCACAAGTGACTTCCCAGAATATGCCAGGTCCACCTGTCGAGGACACGTGGAGGTCAGTTTCTTATACATCCCAGCCTCCTCCTCACCAACTGGCTCAGAAATGCCTTCTTGTGATCAGCTCAGATCCCTCGGGCCTCGGGGATACAGGCAAGCCCCTTCCCCTCTCTGGGCTGCTAAGCAGGTGGACAGGTCACTTATTGCACCTCAGTCTGTCATTCTGTGGCTCTCCAGGTCCCCTGCACAGCCTGCCCACCAATGCTCTTTCCTCCTTGAAGGCCTCAGAAACTCTCTTTGGGTCCAGGTAAGTGGGATTTCCAGTGGTGTAATGGTGGCGCTGTGCTGCACCCTGTTTTCCTGGGATTGTCCTTGGCTGGGAAAACCAAAGGCAGGGCCAGCCCAACATTGAGATAGAAGGGTCACTGTCTTCCAGATCTCACCCTGCCTCTTGATCCCCACTCAGCCACTGTTAGCTCATCTCCCACATTCCCATGGTCTCTTCCAGTACACATGCCCCTGAGAGGGCTAGCCTAGGACTCTTCCCGTTCTCTTCCAGTACACATCCCCCTGAGAGGGCTAACCTAAGACTCTCCTGGTCTCTTCCAGTACATATGCCCCATGGGAGGGTTAACCTAGGATTTTTCTGGTTACTGGGTTGGGCAGGGATACAGTATCAAAAGAAGGTCATAGAAGAACTGGAACCTGTTCTTGTCTTGCTGCTGCTAAATCACGGAGGCCTCTGTTTCCCCAGCTGTCAAGTGAGGGAGGCTGAAGGAGGCCATCTGTTGGATCCTTCTGGCTATGACTTTCACAGGCTTCTGGGTGGGCCCAGGGCTGGGATGGCCAGGGACACCTACCTTCACCCACACAGGCTGACTCTCAACAAGTCCAGGCTGCTGACCCGAGCAGCCAAGGGCTTCCTGAGCAAGCCGCTGGTCAAGGCGCCAGAGTCAACCCTGGGGAGCCAGAGTTTCGACTACTTGCCACTGGTGAGTGTCCCCCACCCTGCCTTGGAGCCCCTCTAGCATGCTGGGCACAGGCCCCACCTGTGAGCCCCCGCCTATCCTTCCCCTCCCCAGAGGGAAGGAGACCTTGTCTTAGAGTTTAGATCCGAGTTCTGGAACCTATGAGAACATCCCACACAAGAAGCAACAGGACAGAGGAATTAGCATGAGTCCCCTGGTCCTGGTAGAGGGGTGATCTGGGGTGTCACTAGAGGCCAGTGCTGGCATCACGAAACTCCTGTGCAATCTGCTATCTTCACCCTAAAAATTCACGAGAATTTTGCATTCTACTTACCATCTATGTGTGTCTGTTTTTCAGCACATAAAAATAAGTCTTGAAATGACTCACAAGTGAGTAAAATTAACACCCCAGGGACACGCACTACATTTAGCACATGGCTCTGCAGATGCCCCAGCATGCTGCAGCGGGTGAGGAACCCAGGTCTGGAGTGGGCTATCTGGGTCTCTGAGGACTCGGGGAATCAGAGGGTGTTCTAAGGAGGAGCTGTTTACACTTTGCTGCCCGGAGCTGTCTCTGCACGCCCAAGTGCACGGGGTCATTTTGAATTCCCGAAAATGCATATATTCACTCAGCAGGCCTTAATGGAGCCAGGCTCATTGGAAGGCCCTAGGGAGACAACCCTGAACTGGACAAATGCAGTCCTGGGACTGCATGGTTGAGAGTCCCAAGGGACCCAGGCGAGAAACCAGACATTCTGGTGGAGGGAAATACAGAGGGCGACACACGCGTAACCCAGGCCTGAGATGGGGCAGTGGCGAGATCAAGCATGACTTCCCCAAAAAGGTAATGGCTGAGCCAAGACCGAAGGATGCGGAGCTATAGCCAAGGACCTAGCGAGGAGAGGGACAGCTTGGCAGCCAGAGGGGAGCTGAAGTAGGGGATGAAAGTCCAGGACCAACAGGGATAGGTCATGCCGGGCTTTATAAATCATCTTCTGAACTCACTTTAATAGCAGATTGAAAGCATGGAACTGAGCCTTTACCAAAAAATGCACACCTCTGCCTTTTGAAGATTCCTCCAGGCGCGGGACAAATGAATTGAGGGAGGGGGGAGGAGGAGGGAAGCAGACAGTGCTCTGCAGAGCCATTCAGAGGGTACAGTCCTGTTGGGATTGGAAACTGATCTGTGTGCAGGGACAGAGAGGGATGAGGAGGCCAGAGTCTCCTCGATGGCCAGGACAGTCCCAGTGGCCAAGCTGGGCCCACCCACCCAGATCAAAAGGCAGGTTTGGAGGGAAGATGTCGAGTTGGGCCTGGAGAGTGATCAGTCTGCGGCACCTGTGGGATCGGTGTGGTGTGGCGATGCTCAATCGGCCTGAGCATCCCACATATTCCCCCCGGCCGCAAGGTGAGGTGGGAGGAGGTGAGCACAGCATGCTGGGAGGGGCTGGACTTTTGCTTGGCCTGGGTTCCCACTGAGGGGCTTCCCCACACACAGGTGTCTCTGCAGCTGGCCTCCGGAGCCTTTCTGCTCAACCAAGCTTTCTGTGAGGCCATCAACATCCCCATGGAGAAGATCAAGTGGACCTCGCCCTTCAACTGCCACCGAATGTCCCTCACTGCCCGCCAGCCCGAATCTACGGCTCTGAGTCCCCAGCTGTGCACCAGCCCCTCACCTCGACACGCGTCCTGCGACAGTGTCTCCCTGGAACCTCCGGCGGACAGCAGGCTGGGCCTGGAGTCCAAGGTGCTGATGGAGCACTCGGGGAAGCTGTGGGCCACCGTGGTGGGGCTGGCCTGGCTGGAGCACAGCTCCGCCTCCTACTTCATAGAGTGGGAGCTGGTGGCTGCCAAGGCCAATTCGTGGCTGGAGCAGCAGGAAGTGCCTGAGGGCCGCACACGGGGCACGCTCAAGGCCGCGGCCCGCCAGCTGTTCGTGCTCCTGAGGCACTGGGACGAGAACCTGGAGTTCAATATGCTTTGCTATAACCCAAATTATGTGTAGCGGGGGGGTGCAGGGGGGAAGGGCCATTGGCACCCAGTGGGGAACTTTTTGAAGCTGTAGCCAATATACTGCTTGCTAGAAAGAGCCCTGGACTGGCAGTCAGGAGGCCTGAGTTCAATCCCCAACTTTGCTACCACCTACCTTTGTCAGTACAGGCCAGCCCCTGCCCCCTGTCTGGGCCTCGGTTTCCTCATCTATAAAGTAAGAGGGTGAGATGAGGCATCTGGATTAGATCTTTAAAAATGGTTCAATGCTACTTTCTGTCCAGATACTGAGGCAGGCCTGGGGCGCGCAAGAGAGTACAATTAAGCCTGAGTCTTATCTGAAGGAAGGCCATGTGGGCCCAAAGCAGAAACAGCAGCACCCCCTTTTATTTGAGGGGAATGAGAGAAACTCGCGACAACATATAACCAGACCAACAAGTCTGCATCCAGGCACGGAGGGGCCTCCTCCACCCGTTGCATTGTGGGAGAGGCTCTTGTCTCCATGGCGACAGTCTAGGACCCCATCTCTCCCAAGACTGCAAAAGTGTTGCTCGAGGGCCTTTTCTTTGGGTGAAGCTCCCTTTGTACATTTCAGTACTGGCTTGCGGATCATTTGTGACTCCCTGCCTAAGAAGTGTTGGGCAGCACCCAGGGAGACTATCTGTGAGCCAAAATATCAGACCGACCGAAGCTTCAATCTATGCAGAAATAGTCCAAAAAAGACAGACATGCCCATAGAGGTCAGTGAAGACGTTAAGGTGACACTGGAAATAATTTACACACTTTAGGGAGTTGGAGAAAGTGAACTCCATCCACTGTGCTGAGGAGCTAGAGAGGCATCTCCAGGCGCATTGCATTCTGGGATAGTGGGTCCCCCTCTAACCACACCACACTGTGAGGGAAGGGGGCCTTCTTTGCAAACTGTGCTTGGTTGTAGTGCATTTATTTGAGCATGGCAGTTTGGGCTAGGAGACATGATTTGGGGGGGAAATGATAGGAACTTGAAGGCTCCTCAACCCCAGGCCCACCATGTGCTATCCATGGATTGGTGCTCCCCAGCCTCAGATTCCCTCATGACTGTGTCAATCACAGCTACTCCCACAGATTCCCCAGAAGGTGGGTCTCAACCTCACCAAGGAGCCCCACGAACTTGGGACCCCAGGCTGAATTCATACATCCCATAACCCTCCTTTTTCCAAGTTTTAGTCTCTCATCAAATTCCTCACCCAGGATGGTTCCCAGGGGCCTGGGCTGACGCCCCACCCTCTGCAGAGAGACCTTAATCAAACTGACCCATGGAAGGCTCTGGCACAAGTCCCAGTCTCAGGGAGACCAAGGGGTGGCCAGTCTGTAGTAGAGGTTGGTGGGGGATCTCCAGCAGATGCCACTGGCGTGAAGCGGGAATAGGCAGGCCCACAGGATGTCCTACCCACAGCCAGTCCCCCTCCTGGCCCTGCCCTGCCAGGCTGCAACATCCCCCAGGAGGGACCCTCTCCGCCTTTGGGAAACTTAGAAGTCCCTCCACTCCTTCACTGGCTGGCTCTGCTTCAGCCTCACCCTCTTGGGAGGAAGCCAGTCAGACAGTCCCTGAAACTTGATCTCTGTGACTCCAGGTGGGGCAGGGTGCCAGTCTGGGGTGTGGGCTCAGCGTGGGTGCCACCAAGGAGGATAAAGGCTCTAGGTTGTCTTGCTGAAGGCCGAGGAGGGGTGAGGAGAAGCCAGGTCATCTCCCTGCACACCCTCTTTCCTGCCTCCTTAGCTGCCCTAGCTTCAGGGCAAGGCTAGAGGGGGTCACTTCCTGACCCCCCACAAATGAAAAAGCCCGTTTGCAAGGGGCACACCTGGACTCGGGTCTCAGCTTTGATTCTGGTTTGGGCCGTGGTTCCCCTTCTCTGGGTGTTCTGGAGCTGCGGAGCGGGGGGTCTTCCTCCTGCTCTTGACAGTCCAGATTTTCTGACTCCAAGATGTTTCAAGCTTAGTGAACAGGGATTTGCTGTACTCCACGTGGCCTTGAACTAGGGCAATGTGAACCCTGGGCCTCTTTCCTCCTCTAACATAACCAGGTTGGACTGGCTATCCATCTACCCTATCCCACCCCTGCCATGAGCCTAAGTCTGGGTCTCCAGGCCTTGGTGTGGACAATGACCAGGGCTTGGACGGGCCAGTCACTGTCCAGTACAGAACTACTACTAGGAGATGCCTGGAAAGAATAACCCAGAAACCCAGAAAGGCGATGGGCACACCACCCTCTTCCCCAATGAGCCCCTTAGACCCTGCCCTGCAGTGACAGCCAGAGCGCTTCCGCAACACAAGCAAACTGCTGATCTCTGCCACCCCTGGCTCCCCTGCCCAGCACCACATGTGCTGAGGAACAAATCCCCTTGGTTTCAAGCAACCCAAGTGCTGCCGGGGGACCTCTGGACAAGAGTGTTCAAAAGGTCCGTAGTAGCATTGAGACTTCTTGCAGCCTCAGGAGTTGTGCCAGCATCATCAAGCAGAGGACCGAGGACCAGCCTTAAGAAAAGACAAGAACGTCAGGGAACGGAGCCTGCGGAGAAGCTCAGGAGACTGCAATGGTCCTCTAGCGGGAGAACATTGCCCTGCGATCTGGATTAATCTGTCCTGCTCGTTAAACCAGCCGCTGCTTCCTCGGTCATGCCAAGGGATGAAATGCCTGACGTCTGCGTGCAGCCTCCATGCTGCCTTCAGGGGACACGCTGAGCCAAGAACTGGGGCGCGTAAGGATTGATCCCAACCATCAGAGTGCTGTGTGGCTTTTGGAAAATTGCTTGCTTCCTCTGAGGCCCTGTCTCACCTGTAATAACCCCATGGTGAAGGGCTGGGTGAGATGTGAATAAGCCACCCATGGGAGACCATTCTGTGGGTGAATGCATTGGGGAAACACTTCTTCAGGTTAGAATGTTCAGTTCATGTGTGCCATTTCCAATGAGGTGAGCCAGTATGCAGCGCTTCCCAGGGTACTCGGCGGGTCTTGACCCCCCGAGGGTTCTTTGGGCACTGACATTTAAAACATTGTTGTGGAGTGCTTGCTGTATGCCAGGCATATGGGGGTACTGGGAGCATCCCAGGTGCTGGCCCTGTCCCTTTAGAGCTTAGCAAGGAGCATTTGAAGAGTCTCTTCCACGGACCATTGTCCCAGTCCTGGAGTTCCAGGTGGCTTTGTCTAGATGGACCACGCTCCCAATCCGTGGCCCTGCAGTGTGGGAGAACAGCCCTAGGCCTCCACTGTCCAAGCACCTGGCACTAACAGCCAGTCCACCGAGCTCCCAGACACGCCCCGATGGTCGTGGTGTTGGGCGGCCAAATGCAAGTCCTGCTGTGGGCCCTCTAGTCCAGGCCAAGCAGGTCCCCAGTGCAGAATCCTGGCCCGAGGCCCCTCAGCTGAGGAGACCAACTCCAGGTCCCAGGAACTCGGGCCCCGTGCCTAGGAAGGCTGATGCCACACCTGTACATAAGCCGCCTAGGTTTCCAGCCCTCACCTGTTTCCCAGCAGTCCCTGGGTGACAGCAAATGTCCCCCCGACCCGTGCTGGGAGGAACTCCGGCTGATGAATGGAGGAAGTGGAGCCAAGACAAGCCCTGGTGGGTTTCCACCTGCTCTCCAGACATCTGCAGAAGCCAGGGCTCCTCCTCCCACCTCCTAGCTGTTTCACCTATCAGTAAAGGATTCTGGAAGTTTCCTCTAAACCCTGCTTGCACCCTGCTGATCCCTACCCTTACCTGGGAGCCAAGCTTCCTCCTCTGTTTTCTCCTCTCTTCTTTGTCAGGACTCCCAAGAAAAAGGAGTGAGGAAAGGGGCCTTCCCTGTCTGGGTGCAGCCTCCCCTCCCCCGCCTGGCTGGAACCTGCATGACACCCCAACATTGGCCATTTGGGGCTCCCAGTGCTGCCTCTCACTACCTGCACATTGTGACATCTCTGGGTGACCCCAGACACAAACATGGCCCATATCCTTAGTACCCTGGGAGGGAAATTGCCACGTTGTCATTGCTGTGACTCTGGGAAGAGGCCTTTCCCCCTAAGCGGGGACTAGAGAAGTCAGCAACAAAAAAGTGGGTGCATCCCTCAGCTGTAACAGCACCCTCCACATCGCCAGAGTAAAAATAGCCAGGGCAGGGGTGTGTGGCATTTTGCAGCTGGATAATCTGAGCTGCCAAGATCTGTCCCCAAGTCTGGGGCTCGGCAGCAGCACTCAGCCAGGCTTCCAACCTCCTGCTACAGAGCACCTCGACCCATGTGCCCAGCCTGCCCCAACCCATTGCCTGTCGCCTCTCAACAGCTCCGCCTCCCCAGATACCTGCGGATGGGCTTTCACGCTCCTGCTGCAGGTCTCCTTGGCTCGGGGCCAGCTGTCTTGAGCTTACAGCTGCTTCCGAGGCAAAGTGCCTCGCCTCAATGTGCTGACTGCGGCGACACATCTTATAGTTTCACTATTTGCCCAGGTGGCTTTGGCTCAAGCGGCATGGCCGGTGCTTGTCCCTGTCGGAGCCTCAAGTGCCTATAACATGCTGCCTATCCCTTCGCCTGCTCACCTGCAATGACCCCACAGTGCCTGTGACACCTCTTCCTTTTGGGATCTGCATCACCTTCTTGCCCAGTAGCCGATTACATTGTAGTTATTGCAAAGGTCCTGGACACGGGTCCACCATACTTAGAAAATCCTGTCCCAGGGTTATGTGTGTATGTTCTTGTACCTGGTGTTACTGTTCTCCTATAGGCTTTGGACACATAAAAACTATCCATATGGCAAAATTATACATATGCCTTCTCTTTTGTTCTCAAAGCCCATAATCCTTGGCTTTCAAACTAGAGGTTCGGGGGTCTACTTGCCTTGTTGGTGAATCATCTCTCTCTTGATTCAGTTCCTCCTAAGGTGACCAAATCTCCAAGTTTGCCCAGGATTGAGGGAGGTCGCCAGGATATGGGATTTGGGACTTACTTTCAGTTTTAAAACTAGGACAGTCCTGGACAAACCAGGACAAGTTGGTCATAGTGGTTTCCCCAAAAGCAGAACCTGAGACAAGGATTCAGTGTAGGCAGTTTATTTGGGGATCTCAGTCCCCTTAGTGAAGGATGGAAGTAAAGTAGAGACAGGAAGGACAGTGACTCAGGGAACGACACAAAGCTAGGTAATGCTGTGGGTGGGGACACTCCTTCAACCAGGAGCGCTAGGACCAGAGCAGAAGTACATCTCAAAGTTCATGGAGTTCCTTGGTGCTTCTGGTCTGCCACAGGTGCACGGTGAGCAGGTTCCTGCAGCCTGAGAGAGCTGCCAGGTGAACGATCCAACAGATCAGAAACATTTCTGTGACGTGCTCAGAGCCCCTAACAGGACTGATGAGAAATGCCAACGAGCTAAGATTTAAAGGGTCAGTGGAAACCCTGCTCCCCAGACAGCCTGGCGGAGACTCAGCAGGGTCGCCGGCTCACCCTGTGATAGCCGAGCCCTTTGGCTGCCTCTGTTGCTGCTCAAGGCTGCAGGGAGACCCAAAGGCCCCTGATACCTGCCTGACATATGGGCAGACACCACCTCTGGCTCTGGGGGAAATGTTCTTCTCTGCTCTCGTCCCCACTGTGCCTCCTGTAAAAGCCAGGTGTGTGCATGTGCGTGTGCCCCTGTGCGCAGGTATGTCTGGGATGGCAGCACAGGGCTCCTCACCCCTCACCCTGGGAAAAACATGCTGAGGAAGCAGGGGTTCAGGCCTCCTGGGTTCTCTCCAGGAAGTCTGAGGGAGAGAACGGGGTGAGCCCAGTGGCTGGGGTCTCTGGGTCTCCTGGGTCCTCTCTCCTATGAAAGCCAGTTTGCCCTCCTGGGAAACCTGAGCTCCCCTGGGCACAGTTAATCTCTATCCCGGTCTGAAAAGGGAGAAAATACCGAGTTGATCCCCAGCCCAGCTCTGCCAGCTCTCCTGTTCAGCATTGAGACACAGTTGCTCTCGTTCTTTCTGAACACTGCCCAGGATTTGCCAGTCCTGAATCCGTCCCGGAAGCATCCAGAGTGCCCACACCCAAAGTTCATCTGCCCCAGATTCAGGGCCCTGAAGGTAGAAGGGGCACGCGTCCTCTATGATACACCGACATGGGCATCTAGGGTGACAATTGCTGGGAAGTGTCCTTCCCTAACCTGGGGGAGGAGATACCTAGGATGGTGACCCTCCCACCTCCTGAACCCCAGTCAGATGGCTACAGGACTACCCCAGCCATCCTGAGCTGAACTATTCTCAGGGACCTAGATCCTCCAGATGGCAGATATGGGCCCTCCCAGGCGCTGACCCAATCCCCGTGTGCCCTGCATTGGGGGCTTCAGATTCTGGGGCAGAATTCAGATTCCAGGACAGAAAAGCAGGAGCTATTTCCATGGACAGCACTGGCATTCAAGAGCACAGTGCGGCTCTGCCTCTCCAGCAGAGGGCGCTGTGGGTGTGCTCTGCCTTCCCCTGCAGCGTGGCTCACAGCAGAACCAGGAGCACAAGAACGAAGGGAAGCTCTGGAGCTATTCCTGTCCCCTGCCAACAGTCTCTCTGCTAAAAACAGGTGCTTCATGATGGCCAGGAAGCCCACTGAAAGGCTGTCACATATTCAGCTTGTGTCCAGACATCAGGCTGGCTCCACCTATGTCTAGAAAAAAGAGAGTGACCATTTGGTCCTTCCCTGCTTGGCTTATCCCTGCTCCTCCTCCTCTCCACCACATGTGCACACACCCCCAAACCTCATGCAAAGCCCCCTTCTTTCAGGAAGGCTTCCAGACCTCCTCTACGCAGCAACGTCTTGTGGCATACTTTGCTAATGCACGCACGTGTGGTCTGCCGCCCCAGTCACACCAGGCGCCTCCGACTGCACTTGAAGGTCTTCTCCAAAGCAGGTCGCACCCCCATCAGACTGGAGGGTCTCCAGGGGCAGAGATCTTACCTCCTTCATCGGACAGGGGTTTTCCCAATAGGGCTCTGCCTCCTCCGTTTGCGCTCTCGGAGGTAGCCTTTCTGTCTGCAGCGATCAGCCTGGGGACAGTCCTTTTCCCACCCTTCGGCAGGAGTATCTGAGAAGACCCCAGGTGCCATGAGCTTTGCATACCAGGTAAGAGAGAGATGAGATTGGCTCCAGCAAAAGACGGCCAGCCAGCCTGGAGAAGAAGAGAAAGGATGCAGAAGAGCCTCATAAGGCAATGAAGACCCAGCTCCCTTCCCTGCACCACCCCTTGCTTGGCAGGTCTCCCTCCATTTGCACTGTCACCTCGTCACCCTATCTTGTCACTACTCACCTATACTGTCTACTGTAACCCCTGCCCTGTCCTCTCTGCCACCAAGTGGGCCTCTGCACCCCAGGGGAGCCCTCTAACCCACTCCAGTGGCTCCCCACTGCCTGCCTGCTTCCCGAACTCAGCCTGACACACAGACCTTTCACCTTCTTTCCAAAACTAGATTTTCAGTCTCCTTCTGTCACTTCCTCTGTGTCATACCGACATCCATTCCTTCAAGAGCTGTGAGCTGAGTTACTTCTAAATCCCAGGCCTTGTTCTAGACTCTGAGAAGCAGCAAAGAACAAAACAGAGTCTCTGCCTGTATTCATCCGCCAGGGTTCCCATAACAAAGGACCACAGACCTTGGGCTTAAACAGCAGGCACTTATTGTCTCCCAGTTCCGGAGGCCAGAAGTTCAAGATCAAGGTCTGAGAGCTGTGGGAAGCATCTGTGCCAGGCCTCTGTCCTGGCCTCTGGCAGCTCCCTGGCTTGTGGCAGTATGACTCTGGTCTTCATGTGGCCTTCCCGCCCTGTGCATGCCCGTCTCCAAACCTCCCCTTTTTACAAGGACATTAGTTCTATTTAGTCAGGGTCACCCGGTGGCCTTAGTTATCTTCATCACCTCTTTAAATATCCTATCTCCAAATAAGGTCACATTCAGAGGTCCTGGAGGCTAGAATAGCAACATATTAGTTTGGGGGAACATGTTCCCTGCACCTCCAGAGCAGACTGGACCTGTCCAGACTCTGCTCCTGTGGCCGTTTGCCCGCACTCTGGACAACAGCTACTGGGAGAACATTCAGTGCCTCTTCAGTGCCCTGTGGCCATGCGTCTCCTCCCTTAGAGTTTGAGCAGCCAGCGAGCAGAGCCTGGGCCCCATCATCTCTAGGCCATCTCAGGAAATGCATGCCCAGGTGCACAGCTGAGGCGGACCCAGCCATTCTATCTTTAGTAAAAATAATCAGAAGTTATCATCGGAGGAGTCCTAAATGTCAGCCCTGATGCTAAGGCCATTGATTCATTTCATTTCCTCCTCACAACTCTTGAAGTATCATTTTGGTGATACAGATGGGGAAACTGAAGTTCAAAGACATCAAGCAATCTGCCCAAGGTCACCCAGTTAGAAACTGGTCGGGGAGGACTCAAACCCAGGTCTAGCCATCTCCTGGGTAAGTCATTCTTCATTCATTCACTCGGCCTGGGACTCTCCACACTACTGTGTGCAGGGTACTCCTGGGCTAGGCTAACGGGGTCAAGTAGGGAAGGGGAAGGGAGCTTTAAGGACTGAGCTTTTCATTTTCTCCGAGTTAAAGAAAGAACTTCTCTTCCCTGCTCAGCTGCTGGGACTGCAGGCTGGCTCTCCCCTTGCCCAAGCCCCCCCTCCCCACGCCATCCCGAGAAGACAAATATAGCCCAACTCTTCCTGCCCCTCCCCAGGAAGGCAGCTGGGGACTAGGATGCTTAGGACACATAAGGAGAATCGGTGACAAATCTTCCTGTCTTTCCGCTGCTCAGTGGGGCCCAGTACTGCTCCCACTGCTGCCCCAAGCAGAGGAAGCAGCAGATGGGCCCTGGGCCTGGAGGACCCACGACCCAGCTGCTCCTGTGTGGGCAGTCCCTCGATGTGGGAGCTGGAAAGTGTGCTTAGAAACCTCCAAATGCCCACCCCGCCTCCACTTACAGCAGGAGACTGAGGCCCAGGGAGGAATGGGGCCTGGACCGAGGCCACTCAGGTCCCCCAACGCTTCCTTCGTGGGTTCTAAAGATGCCACACCGGAGCTACCTTAAGGTGAGTCTTCAGAAATGTGTGCGCTTGCAGGTGTAGATGAGGGCTAGACAGGACACGTCAGAAGGGTCATCACGCAAGCTCGGCGCCTGGGCTGGGGGAGCGAGAGGAGCGAGGGCTGGAGATAGGCTGTCACACAGGAGAAAGGCACACACGCCACCACCCCCACCACGCCTTTTTGTAGTAAAGCCCAGATTCCCGGATGCTACAATAAGTTGAAGAGGAGCCATCGGTGCCTCCCACTGTCATTCAGGGAAGGCCCAGATAATTTCAGGTGCTCAAACTGTGTGCCCATAGGCAAGTCTCTTCCCCTCTGGGGACCTCAGTTTCTCCATTTGTTAAAAGAGGGAAGTGGACCCGGTGCTCCCAAAGGTTCCCTCCAATTCTCAGGCTGAGGGTTCAGCATTGTAGCCCTAGAGCCCAGAACGGTCAAAGACAAAGGGTTGGCAAAGATTTCCCCTCACCCGCTCTGGGGTTGTGTCACCTCTCCCAGAGTCAGGAGGCTTCCCGTGGGCCACAGGCCCCAGCTTTCAGGAGCCAGAGTCAAGCATAGGGTTATCAGTCCTGGGAAGGAGAAATGAGCTTGGGAATCCAGGAACATGCAGAGCAGACAGCCAAGCTCAGGCCCAGCAACCCCAACCAGGCGGCTCACTGGATTCAGTTCCAGTAAGCTCTGAGGCTACCAGGAAAATATCCTTCCAGGCGCAGGGATCCAGTGACATTACATTACCATCAGATGTTAGGCCCCAGACCGTGGAAAAGGCAGGAACTGCCAGGCCAGCATCCAGCCAGCGGCGGACCCCTATCGGCCCCACCCACCCCACAGCTGGGCATGGTCACTTCGCCTCTCAGTACCTGGGTTTCCCCATCTGGAAAATCACCACACCTTCCTCATAGTGTTGTCATGAAGACACGCTTGGCCCAGCTGATGCATAAGCGGTCCCAGGAGACCCCTGCACAGCAACCTTCAGCTCAGTCTTTACACAGTTCTCTGGGTTTTATTATGCAGCAATTCCCTGCCTAGAGAGGGGACTTTCAAGGTGACACTGACAAGGCCTCAGAGTTGGCAGACGGTATCCAAGTGCAGTAATCAAATTAAATGAATAACTATCCCAGGTTAGCCCTCTCCTAACCAAGACTGCTGCCTGAGAGACTGGGTGGTCCCAGCATGGAGGGGGAAGAGGGCCTCGGCCTGGCTGAAGCCAGCCTGGCAGGGCCCCTCTCCCTTCCTCCTGGGTCTCTCCGGGTCTCCAGCCTCCATATCCTATTGTGGCCTGGCTCTATTTGCTGGGTCTCTCAGTCTTTCTCCAATACCCTTCCTCCTCCATCCACTGGGTCCCCACCCCAGAGCCCAGCTCTGCCTCCAAACCTAGCAAAGCCACATTGGTCCTTAACCCCAAATCCTACCAATGAAGCCTCTCCCTCCAGACATTGGGAGAACCAGATGAGGTAAAGTTGCCCTCTATGCAGATAGGTGGGGCTGGGAGAGGCGACAACACACTCCTAGGAGCAAGCAGCCTCTGTCTGTTGTCCTATGGCCACAGTAGCCTGTGCCAGACCTAAGTGCAGTGGGTCCAAACCTCACTACCCCTGCCTTTCATTTAGGTCCCCCGACCCCTGCAAGATCCCACTCACGCTGACGCTGGGTCTGGGCTCGGTGGTAGAGAGCTGGCCTAGCATGTGTGAGGCCAAGGGGTCCATTCCCAGCCCTGCAGGGAGACAGACAAGAAAGAAAGAAAAATAGCAAACATACACCCAGGCTCCCTGCACCACCCCTTGGTCCCCAGGTGTCCAACCCCTTGCTAGGGGACTGGCAAGCTGCCCGGACCTCGCTCTAGTTCTGCGACCCTGCCCCTCACTCTTCTTCCCGAGCGCTCCCAGCACCCTCTACGCCCAGACCGCACGCTCCCCTGCCCTCTGCGCCCCGCTGTCCCGCACTCCAGGCGCTTGGTCCTCAGTTTCCCAGCTCTGAGCAGCTCTGACTCCGCCACCACAAAGGCATCACCGTGGGAACCGGGAGGTGGCACATTAAGAGCAATTAGCCCACGCACCGTTGGAAGCGACACCTTGATAAATAAGAGTCTGAGCGGCGTGTAAATAAATATTAGAGTGCATTAGGTGGGCAGCAGGCGCGGCCGCCGGAGACTGGCACTCGCAGGCAGCTGCCGGGGATCCCCCTGCCCTGGGGCCTGCGAGCTGCCAGCGGGAGTGGAGAGGGAGGCCCCGAGAAGAACCCAAGAGAGACAGACAGCACCTGGTCGGGGAAAGAGAAACCGAGAGGGATTAAAGGAGAGAGATGGAGCGAGGGAGGGAGGACTCAAGAACAGGCTGCGGAAGAGGCCTAGGGTCCCCCACCCAGCGCCGAGATACGGAGGAGAGCCCACCCTCCTAGGGGACTGGCCCGGCTGGCTCTCTGCGCGCCTCCTACCTCCCTGACTGCTCTTTCTCAGCCTCCGTGGCTGGCTCCTCCTGGCTCCCCAGCCTGCACGCTGGGGGACGGGAATAGGACTCCTGGGCCTCCTGGCTTCTACCCTCACTCACCAGGTGAGCACATCCAGTCTGGATGCTTTGAAAGCCTCGGGCTGTGGAGGCTCCCATGCCTCTTCCATCCAGACCCAGGCCCGCGGGGTTGGCGAGACCTTACAGCCACACTGAAACCTGCCCCGCCCACAGGCTGCCGCTCAGTCAATGGCAGCTTTTCTCCTTCCAGCCCTTGAAGCCTAAACCCTGAAGTCGTTCTTGACGCCTCCCTCACACCTCACGTCTAGCCCAGCAGAGAATGCGCCATCTCTACTTTAAACGTGCTTCCAGAATCCCTGCAGCCCTCCCTGCTTCACGCACCAAGTCAGACAAGCCCCCGCACCTCCTCCTCCTCGGGCTTCCTGCTTCCACTGTGACCCCTGAGACCTCTCTGCCCACCGAGTGCAGCTATAGAACTAAGAGTGGGATCAGGCCTCTCCTCTGCCCAGATGCTTCCTAGAGAAGAAAAGCTACAGACCTTAGGAAAGTCTTCCCGGCAGCCATAGGCAACCCACCCTCCACCTTTCCTACAGCCCCAGCCTCGTTCTTTCTTCTCAGGCTGTTCTGGCCTCTTTTCTCTTCCTCAAACTGTGCCAAACCTGCACCCACCTTTGGGCTCTGGCACCAGATGTTCCCTCTTTCTGGAACATTCCCCAGAGTAGCTAATCACCTCCTCCTTCAATTCTCTATTCAAACATTCCATTCTGCAAGAGGCTTACCACGGCCATCCTGTCAAAATTGCTGATTTCTCTTCCCTCCCCCCAAAGAAAACCTTTCTGTCACCACGCTGGTTCTGTTCCTCCACAGAACGCGACCCCTTCTAAAGCACTACCTGACTTGCTGGGTTTGTTCACCCTCCTCCCAACAGAGAGGAAGCTCCCCGAGGGCATTGGCTTTGCCCCCACCCCCACCCCTGTGGTTGTATCTCCTGTACCTGGAGCAGTGCCAGGAACATAAAAGACACTCAGTAAATATTTGAAGGAAGGAGAGAGGGAGGACAGAGGATTGGAAGGCAGGAAAGGGGTAAAGGAGAAGAGGAAGAGAGTCCTGAGAGAGGGGACAGCAGGGGCAAAGGGAGGGTGGCATGAGCAGGCAAACAGGGTGGCAGGGCTTGAGAGGATGGGGACTGGTCGGAGCTCAGGGTGGCCCTGGGGCTGGCACATCTGAGCTGCTCCTTTGCAGCCTGGTGTCCAGGCTGGAGGGAGTTAGACTGGGGATCAGCAGACCCACCCCAGCAAGCCCCAGGGCAGGGAGCCCCAGCTGGGAGTTGGACCCCGGTGCTGCGGGCGGCAGCGCGGGTAGGCCCTGGTAACAGCCACGGTAATTACTGGTTGTGTGCGATTAGGGGATAATTACGCTTAATAAGTCCAAAAGTAATTACCACGCAGACTGCTTGCTGCTTTGGAAAACAGAGGCCCCCAGTGAGCGGGAGCCAGGGAACGGAGAAGCGGGGAGAGGGCACTGTGGACACTGGGGTTCTCGCCCGCTTCTCTCACGGGCACCCGCACCGTCCCAGCGGCACCTCCACCAGGGCCTTGCTCCCCTCCGATGACAAGGCTCACTGTCCCCAGGCAGCGCCTCACTCCGGAAGACGGCGGCATGTTCCGTTCTGCACAGGGCCGCCCGCCCCCTCTTCCCTTCCTCAGTCAGCGTCCTAGCGTGACAAACTGAGGCATCGTCACAAAAGGAGCGACATGTGTCATCATGGGCTCGCCCCACACACTGGGTCAGGGTTTCCATGAGTCCCACTGCAGGATGGGGAAACCGAGGCGCTGGGGCCGGGCTCACAGCAGGTTGGGGAGCAGAGTTGAACTTCCATGGCAGTCGACCTGCTGCTGAAGTCCGTGTCCCCAACCCCCAGGGCCTGCAGGACCACTCCAGTCCCATATCTCCTTGGGTTTTTTCCTTCTTTACAAAGAACTCAGTGGCTGGAGTCACTGCAGGTGCCCAGGACACCCTGTGGTGCGAAAAAAGGACACCCTGTTGCTGCTGCTGACGCCCCCTGTGGACTTAAGCAAAGTCGTTGGGCTTCTTTGGGCCTCTATTTTGCTACCTGCCCAAAGGAGGCAGTTCTGCTCCCTCAGACCAAACCCAAGCCTAAAATAGCGCCAGGACCAGACTGGTCCAGGGCTCCCGTGCCAGGGCCAGGAGAGACTCCGGGACCTTCTGCAACCCCGAGCCTGTTTCCTTTCTTCTGCACTCATCCACCCTTAGGAGGTAGCGGGGGAGATGCCTTACAGAGCACAGTGACCAACACGCTGATCTAGTTACACAGGCCTGCCCTTCCCAACCTGAACAGCTGCCTTCTACCTCGTTCTTAGAACTCAAGTTCCTCTCATGAAGAGCAGCGCAAGTTTGCAGGACTCCGAGAATCATGTTAAATTTCATTTGTATGATTATAACGAGTTACGATGACAATTTATGTCTGCTTTTTTTATCTGATCTTTACCCATGGAGGTGTGGCTAGTGCTGTCCATATTGCATTGTGTGTTGACAGCTGAGACCCAGGAGGTAGAAGTCTCCTGTTCCCAACCCGCTGGCATCTTTCGTGGCGGAAGGCCCAACACCTTCTACCAGAGTCCCAGAGAGAAGAGCAGTGGCTGGAAGAGCAAGTGCCACACAGTCCCCTCCCCCATCCTGGAGCTGTGCAGTGTGGGGACGGCAGCTCATGCCATACTTAAGACCACTCCAGCAACCCAGAGCCCCAGACCTGCTGGCCAAGGGGAGGGATATAATGGAACTGGCCTTGCTTAGCTCCTGAGGACTTCAGATGACCACAGATGCCAAGTCAGGAGTGGAAACAGTGCTCCTGCCTTCAAAATAAGAGAATGTCACCACCTGTGAAATCTGTGCCATTTATATGAAATATATGTCGTGATATTTTCCCTGCAAGAGTGTTAAAATTACCATTTTTCCCCAGAATGTCAGAAAATAACATCACTGACAAGCAATGATCCCTGAGAGAGGTGGGCTAGAGTAGGGATACACAAATACCCAAGAGAATGAGGTCCCCAACCACCCGCCAAGAGATTTTCAAATATACATAAGGCAGGTGCCAAACCCTGGGACTCTGATTCATTAGGTGAGGTGCCAGCCCAGGATGCACAGTATGGTATAGCCCCTCCTCCCCCAGGAGATTCTGCAACAGCTACACCTGCCACAGCTGGGGGCTGAGGACTCAGGTGACCAGTGATGTTTCAGCACCAGGGACAGGGGCACAAACATTTGACCTCCCAAAAGTACTTGGTCACTGCCTGAGCGGAAGCTTTAATTCCCGGTGCTAGGGATCAAACTCGGGGCCCTCGGCATGCTAGGCGAATGATAGACCCCTGAGTCACATCCTGGTCAAAGCAGGATGCTTTAGAAAAAAACAAACAAACAAACAAAACTTAAGCTATTTTATTTTTTTGGTGGTTGGGGAGTGGGGAGTCTTCCTCTCCCTGGTTGGGAGGGAGGAATATGCTCTGGGTGTCCACTGTGGCCCAAGCCTTGCAGGGCATAAAAGCCAATTGGGAAGAAATCTCAAAAATAAAGGAGACTCTCCCTCTTCCCAACAAAAAGATCTGCTGTCTTTTCTTGATAATGAGGGGAAGAAGAGGACCAAAGTGGGAGTCCTGGCCAGATAGTCCCACGGAATAATCTGGAGTCTCCCTCTAGGTACCAGCATGACCTCAGGCAAGCCATTTCCCACTTAGACTCTGAGCCTGGGCACCACACTGCCTGGACTCTGGCCAGCGAGGGCAAAGTGGACATCCGGAGCATTGGACCCCAGATGTGTTCGATGACTCAGGTAGGCACAATCCCTCTGCCCTGGCGAGCCAGCCCAACCAGCACTCCTTGATCATGACCTTCAGAGGTGGGAGTGTCCCAGGACACTCAGACAGGTGTTTTGTGCATACAAGGAAGGAAGGAGCGATGCCATAGTAAAAACGAGATTGAGGACAACTAAGGCAAACAGAGTCACTCAGGTCTTTCCACTATTGCTCCCAGACATCTAATGGTATGTTGAGTATTTCCAAGATGTCAGGAAACTTGCCTTCCTGGAACACCTATAAGAACCACTAACACTTGTAACACTTATTAAATGCCAGGCACCGTTGTAAGATCTTTCCATTTGAAGGCATTTAATCTCCATGACAACCTATGCAGCAGGTACTATTATGATTCCCATTTTGCAGAGAAAGAACCCGAGGCAGAGAGATCAAAGACTTGTCTAAAGTGTCCTGGCTGAGGCACTGCAGGGCAGGGACTGGAAGCCAGGCAGACAGTCTCCAGCATCCGTGTTTCCAACCACATCCCAACTTGAGGGTCTGGAGTTCATCAGCCACAGGGTGGGGAATTCTGCCCTAATTGTCTGCTTTGGACATTTTGAGCAATACATTTTTTTCTTTTTTGTTTTTTAGTTGTAGTTGGACACAATACCTTTATTTTATTTATTTTTATGTGGTGCAAAGGATCAAACCCAGTGCCTCACACACGCGAGGCAAGTGCTCTGCCACTGAGCCACAACCCCAGCCCCAATTCTTCTCTTTTTAATGTAGCTTCTTTTGGTCTGATCTCTAGAGTCCCTTGGCAAACAGGCAGGCAGACCTGGATGATGGCTGGGAGGTGGGGGAGCCCAGTGTGGGTTTTTTAATTATTATTTATTTGCCTATTTTTTATTAAGATCGGCTCTGCTGTAGATGAAGCACAGAGCTGCTGAGCTATTTTAGTGAGCTGGTGGGGACTTGAGAAAGGAGTGAGGGGGGGTGACGGCGGGAGGGAGGGAAGGAGAAGAGAGGAGGCAGATGAAGGAGGAGAAGAGAGGGCCAGGAGAAGGAGAAGGGAGAGGACTGGGAGTGGGGAAGGGTGGAGGCGAGGAGAGGAGAGGGGAGGGGAGGGGAGGGGAGGGAAGGGGAGGGGAGGGGAGGAGAGGAGAGGAGAGGAGAGGAGAGGAGAGGAGAGGAGAGGAGAGGAGAGGAGAGGAGAGGAGAGGACAGGAGAGGCGGGGACATGAGGAAAGAGGGAAGTGAGGGCGGACTCACCCTCGGCTTCTGGACGCTGGACCCTCTGCCTCCCAGCTCCCACCTCCCCCAGGAGCAGCTGTGGGAAGTCCTCCTTCCTCCACAGGATCAGGTGAGGCCTGGTTCCTGTCAGTACTCTGCAGGCACCTATCAGCATGTTTGGGGACAGGTCCTGCCTGCCAGCCCAGGACCATCTTGGGCGGCTCCTGCCCCTGAGCCCCGGGCTGCCTCCTCTCCAGGCACTTTTCCATGCTGCTCACTGCACCTGTCACCCAGCTCCAGGAGCTTCCTCCCTGGAACTTCCAAAGGGCCTGACGGTCTCCGGCAGCAACTCCTCCCCTCTTAAGTGGCGCCGTCTGCGTCAGGACTCGGCTGTGCTTCTCATCCTCTGCTTCTCTTCGCACAGGAGCCTCAGCACTATCGAGTGTCACTGATGTGAGTCCTGCTCAGGGCCCAGCCTGGGGCTTCCTCGAGGGCACCAGGGTGATGTCATCCCACTGACCCAAAACCAGTAGACTGTGGCCTCAACCAGGCCAGCACCCCCTTCCTCAGGCCTCTCCCACCCCAAGTCCCACTCCCAGCACCTCAAGGAAGAAATTTGAGGCCTGTGTTGCCATGGAAACCAGGTAGCAGTGATTGCTATTCATTACGTTCAGGGGATGGAATTATATGACCTGGAATTCAGCGATGCTAAGCTATGGAAGGAGCGGCAAGTCAGGGAGCCTGCGTCTCCTTAGCAAAGTGACTTGCAAGCAGAATGACTGAACAAGTTACCTGCCATGGCTGGGACTCAGTGTCCCCACCTGTCAAACAGTGCACCTGCGTGAGCGTGGGGAAGATGAACGACATGATCCCTGTTACACTTTGGATCTAAAGTATCCCCCAAGGCCATGTGCTAAAGGCTTGGTCCCCAGCCTGTGGCACTATCGAGAGGTGGGACCTGGCTGGAGGAGGTCAGTCACTGGAAGCATGTCCTTGAAGCCTCCATCATGTTCTGCCTCACCTCAGGCCCAACACAACGGATCCAGACAACCCTGGACTTCAACCTCTGAAACCAGGAGCCAAAGTAAATCTTTCCTCCCCTAAATTGTCACAGTCACGGGAAGCTAACACAGCCCCCTCCCCCCAGCTCTCTAAAGCAGATGCCTCCAGAAGCAGAGCCGCAAGGTGAATGGGTCCCCCGGGGCACCCACCCACTCTTGGGAGAGGGTGAAGAAGCAGGCCAAGGGTGTCGCCAGAGCACCCGCTCTGGCTCACACCCACTGCCGGAAGTCAGGAGCATGCCTGTCAGTTCACAGGAAGGTGATGTCCTCAAGGAAACTGGCCTCCTCAGGGTGGACTGCCGGCACCCCTCAGCTGCTTCCCGCCCTCCCACCCCCAGAGGCAGCCCCACACTGACCCAGTCATTCCCTCCCCTGGAGTATAGGAAGACTCCAGAGCCAAGAAGTGTGTCCCAACACCACGCCTGACAGAGAAGCCTTGGAGACCACCCAGGAATGGCTAAGGAAATTAGGCCAGACCTAATATTCTGCCTGGCCAGGGTATCATGACAGCCATTAAAACTACACTTACCGAGAGTTTTTACCCACACGGAGAAATGCTCAGGCTTTTTTATGTAAAGTAGGAAAAACAAGACGCCTGCGTGGTGTTATTTTTAAAAAGGAGGGGAGGGAATCTGGGGTAAGGTAAGCTCTAGTTCTTTCTTGAACTCTCCTTGGCTTGCCAACGTTTCCACAGGTAGCAGGTATTGGCACATTTTAGAAAAATTAATAAGCTCTTCCTAACACATAGGTCTCGACAGGGAGGTCACAGGGTTTGACTGTCCTTGTTCAAATCTTGCCTCTGAGATTCTCCGGCTGAGGGCGGGAGCGCTTCCTTGGCCTCTCTGAGCTGTGGGCTCGGCGTGGAACGGTAATGCCTTTGGCAGAGGCTGGTGTGGCAAGGTCCCTGGAGAACCTAGCGTGAAACCCCGCACGCGGCAGGTGCACAGTCAATGGCAGCTGGCGGCCAGTTCCGTGTGGCTCAGTGGACAGGTAGGGAAAGGCATCCAGGCAGAGGGGAAGAACTGGCCAGGAGCTGGGGGACAGGGGACAGCGGTAGTGAATGTGGCCAGATGGTGAGGAGATGATCTGCCACTCATAGGACGTCCTTGGGGCCAGCCCCTTAATAAGCGCTTCCCCGTTCACGAATCAGGGTACTGAGGCTGGGGAGTCCTGTGACTCACCAAACATCACCCAGCAGGTAATCAACATAGATGGGACTTTAAACGGCCATGATCTTGACCATGATAAAGCTCAAATGAGAGTTCACAGAGGTGCAGCCCACGGCCAGTCGGCAGCCAAGGAAGCAGACCCCTGCAGCCTCCAGATACACAGGGTCCTTCTCTGCTGGCCACAGAGGCAAAGGGCCTCTGTCCTATGGGCAGGAGTCCTGGTACTGCTCTGGGCTGCAGAGAAGGCTACCGGCTCAGGCATGGCACAGTCTGGCTGGAAAAATGAGCCTGAAGGGGCGAAGGGCTCTCTCTCTCTCTGATGCCCCAGGGCCTCATTCTGACTGGGCACCTGCTCTGGCACTTCCAGGACCCAGCTGCTGGAGATGGCAGGTAGACCAAACCAGAGTCACCGGTTCCCAGCCCTGCCCTGGGCCTGGGTGGAGGACAGGGCCATGCCTGTGTGCACTACCATCAAAGACCTGTGGGTGGCAGCGCTGAGTGCCACAGCTGGGAGCCTCTGACTTCAGGCAGCGCCATCACCTACTAGTCTCTTAAAAAAAAAAAAAAAGGATGTGGTTCGTCCTCAAAAAGTTCATGTGTTGGAAGTTTGGTCCCCAGTGTGGTGATGTAAGAGGTGGTGGAATCTTTAGGAGGTGGGGCCTAGCACCAGGCGACAGGATCAGAAGGGATTAGCGCTGACCTCGGGAATGAGGGGGTTGTCATCACAGCGAGCCTGACCCGTGACTCACTCAGGACTCCCTCTCACCATCTAGCTCTCCCACGAGCACTCCCACCACGATGCCATATGCCACAAGTCCTTTCCTAGAGCCTAGCAGAGGCCAGCACCATGCTCTTTAACCTCCAGAACTGTGAGCAAAAAACCTCTTTGCTTTATGCATTACCTGGCCACAGTTATTTTGTGAAAGCAACAGAAAGTGCACAGAAATAAGGAGGTTGGTGAGGTTGAAAGAAAGGAAGGGGGGGGTGGGGAAGGGGGCTGAAGGCAGGCTGGGCTGCCCGCTCAGGATGGGGTCCTGGAAGGCTCATGAACCGAGCGTGACACAGAGCAGGGCTTTCCTATTAGTAGCAACAGGTAAACCTCTGGTCCTTTGCCCTCATTTTCTAGCCACTTTCCCAGATACCCCCAGCCTCGCCTGCTTCCCCTGCTCCAAAGCTGGAAAATCATGGGTTCCAGGGGCCGGTGGCCTTTGTGCCCAGGAGGGGCTTTGGGAGTGGCCAGCCCAGCCCCATCCGGGGAGCAATGGAGCCAGGGCTGACTGGATCTGGGAATCTCAGGGAGGTGGCTCTTCCAGGCAGCCAAAGCCCTGACCCCTGGGGAGGGGGGGGGGCTTGCTGCCACCTTCTGGACACCTGCCAGCTGTGTTCACCTTCCCTGGTGACCCTCTGACTCTCCAAGACAGCAGGGAGTATTAGCGCCTTTCTGTCAGGTGCTCAGAACTGCTGCTGCTCAGGACAGCCCCCGCCCCCCACCAGGACCACCGCTGCCCCACTGTGGGCTTTTCCTCCCTGATCATGACCTGTCTGTTTTCCCCTCGCCTCTCCCCTCATCCTCATTTTCTCTCCACCTCTTCCCTTGTCCTCCTTCCCTGTCTCCACCCGTCTCTGTTCCTCCCTCTCTCCTCAGGATTGACTGATCGGTTGGATAGATGATTGACTAATTGATCTCTCTCTCTCTCTCTCTCTCTCTCTCTCTCTCTCTCTCTCTCTCCCCTCTTCTCTAGGTCCAAACAGATTTCTAGGTAATTTACAGAATATTTAAGATTCAAGGTCAAGGTCAACCACAATTCGGTCAGTGTTCTTGTGAGGCCATGCTCAGCCCAGGAAGTGATGTCCACAATCCCCAGACAGGAGAGGGCTGCCAGTAATCCACCATGGACTCTGTCCTGCCACGAGCATTTCTCACCACAGAGCTGTAGATAACACTGGTACAGAAGGCATGTTCAAGGTATGTCCCCTAGCAGGTGTCTGCAGGGCAGCCCCCCTTACACCCTGTTGCCTAAGACAGGCTGACCTGTGGGCTTCCCAGGGTGCCCCGGGGCAGCAGGCAAAGTCCAAATTGCCTGGGATTTTTATTAGAAAGAGTGAACTCCAGGCCCAACCACAATTACTGAACTGGACTTTCTAGGGCTGGGGCTTTTAACAATGTCCCCAAGAATTTCAATGGACAGCAGGGACTGAGGGCAGCTGAGGTAGCCAAGTAGGGTGGGGGCTGGACTTCCCTTCCTCCTCATCGCTGGGCACCTCCCACTGTGCGCAGACACTGCTCAGAGCCAGGTTTACACGGGGGAAGAACATAGGCCTACCTCTGTGGAGCTCGCAGGATCCTGACCCAAAACAAACTCTGTTGTGACCCTAGCACGCCTTCTAGGCCTGTCTCCCCCTGCCTCCTGTGCCAGCCGCTCTGGCCTCATCCAGCTCGCTGGATGCTCTGCTCTTCCCACCACCTGGCCAACTCCATGCCATCTGCCTGGAACTCACCACACTGTGGCCTTGTTAAACCCAGTTGTCCACCAGAGACTTAGTGGGTGTGATAAGAGACCGGATCCTGAAGCCAGAGGGACCCGGTCCAGGTCCTCACGCCACCACTCACTAGCTATCTATTATTGAACACTTTGTTTGATCTTTCTTTGCCTCAGTTTCCTCATCCTGTTCTTACAGATATAAAGATGAAAAGGTCTACTGTGAACAAGGGAAACACCTAGAATATAAGACAGAGGAACGGACACACATAGGTGCCAGCCAAGGTAGCACAGGTGCTTGGGCTGAAGCCCAGCCTGCCCAGCTCCCCAGGGAGCTGCCGTTCTGTCACACAAACACCGCCACAGTCCTCGGCAGCCCTGTCTCTTCGGAGTAGAGCTGTAAAGTGTTTATAATTCCATCCCTTCACAGAACTGTGGGAGTCATGTCTGTCTGCGTTCTTCCCCATGAGGAAAGAATCCATGTCTACGTTGTCCTCTCCCCTGGGCCCTGGTTCCCAGCACAATGCCTGGCCCTTCATGGGAGGGCAAAACCATTTGTTGAACGAGCGAGCGAAGGAATCGAGTGTAGCCTCCGAGAGCCAGGCTGTCTTGCCTCCTCCCTTGAAGTCAACCTCAGCATGAGTCACATTCAAAGAAACCTGAGTCTCAGACAGAACTCATCAAAAGGCAGTGGAAGCCTTACTGCAGTCTCTTGAGAGAATGCCAGAAGGTGGGAGTTACATTCGTCACTGAGACCAAACAACCCTGCATCCCTCAGCGCTGCCTCTTGCCTGCCAGTCCAGGTGGGACGCCCAAGCTGAAAGGTTGCTGGCCCATTTTGCTGATGAGGGATCTGGAGACCACGCCTCATGCTTGGGGCCTTCCCCATCTAAGGGAAGCATTCCCTGGTCAAAAATGGAGAATGTAAACTCCTGAAGAACCGGTGGACAAAGAGCTCTTGGTCCCCTGTTCCAAACCCACCTATCTGCCCTTAGAAGGGGCCAAGGAATGAGTGACAGTAGGGGCCAGAGCATCAGCCTCCACTCCCACTTCTACTACATAAACCAGCAGGTGAGGAAGGAGGGCGCTAACGTGGGAGCTTCCCCCTTCATTCTTGATAAACTCAGAGTCCTGCTGTCCTCACAGAATGAGTAAGCTGTCAGGAAACAGAAAAGGAAGTTGAGTCTGCCTTTGACAAGTTCTTCTCTTCTCTGAGTCAAGGTTTTCTCCATCTACGAAAGGGCAGCGAAACTCCTTTCCAGCTGGAAACCAAGATGGCAGGTCAGGGAAACCCTGAGTAGTGAAAACAGCTGACCCAGGGTATAGGCATGTGGAATGAGAAAGACAGCTGAGTCTTCCCTGGAGTTGGCCATACCCCTATGGCAGTCATAAAGGCAGGAGTTTTTTTAAGTGACCTAAACTCCGGGGACAGGCTTTATAAACATGTTTGTATTTCCAGGGGTACCACTAACTATGGACCTTAATCACAAATGATCTTCCTTCCCCCATTGCCTCAGGGTGGTTGGCTTGGGTCACTTTTAAGACACACCTTTAAGCTGTTCTGTATTAATTATATGTCTGAGCTCCTCAGAGGGATGTTGTTAAGGTGAGGTATTCCCCAGAAAATCCTGTTGATGCAGGATTATTCAGACAGGAAGTGACTGGATTATGAGAGCTGTAACCTAATCCGTCCAGCCCACTTTGAATGGACTGACTGGGTGGTTACTACAGGCAGGTGGAGCATGGCTGGAGGAGGGGGACCACTGGACAGGCCCTGGAAGGGTACATCTCCCTTGAGGTATCCTCCCCACCCCGTCTATGTCACTCCCTACTTCCTGACCCCACACGAGCTGAGCAGGCCCCTTCTCCAAGATATGCTGCCTCATCTTGGACCCAGAGCAATGGATCAGTCATCTATGAACTGAAACATCTGACACCATGAGTCCCAAGGAAACTCTTCCTCCTCTAAATTGTCCTTGTTACA